>NC_089886.1:12500-1445000 GCF_040182565.1 Anser cygnoides
ACGTTCCTTCCCCTAACTTTGGGCTTCAACCCTTCAATTTTGGGGGGAGCTCCCCCCCTCTTATTTTGGCCTTCCTCCCTAATATTAGGCCTAACCCCTAAGAACCTTGACCCCTAACCCTACGGCAACCACGGATCTAACCTTAACCCCCTACCCCAACAAACCCTAGAAACCCTAACCCTAAAAACCCTTACAGCCCTAACCCGATAAAATTTACCACACTAGACCTACGCCTAAAAGCCCTAACCCTAAAAATTAAGACCCTCTAAACCCTAACCCAAAAAGTAAAGATTCTCAAAGCCCTAACCCTGGAGACCCTAACCTTAAAAGAAAAAAATTAAGACCTTAAAACCCTAACCCTAAATACCTGACCATAACTAAAACCCTAAGACCCTAACCCTAAAAACCCTATCAACACTAAAACCACAAAGTACTTTAAAACCTTAACACACTAACCCCCAAACCCTAACCCTTATAACTCCAGCCCTAACAACCTTAAAATCCTAACCCTAAACCCTGGAAACCCTAACCCTGAAACCCAACCCTAGTGCCTTAGCCCTGAAACCTTAAAACCCTAACATCTTGTTAGAAACACTCTGTAACCAATAACATAGGCTCAGGCAAGGATCTCAGTGAAGTAGCATTTTTATTCACAATTGCAATGGCAGGCGTCCCACAAACTACCTACTAGTTCCATAACACAGTTTATATAATTTTTTTTTTCCTCTCGGTGACCAGGACCCTCCCAGTTTCCCCATTGACTGGGTAATCCAGGTTCACAATCTATCCGGTGCTTCACTGAAAATACACAGCTGCTGGCCTGTTACAAGTCAATTTTCTTTCTTCCTTGACTGTTTTTCCTCTTTGAGGTGGTAATGTTTCTTACACCGTGATTTCCACCCAATTGCTCTAAGGATTCTGGTTGTCTGCATTTCACAAGGTTGTCTGTTAAGCTTTCTTATCACTGCAAGCATATCTCAATACCACCTTCCTTCCCTCTAAACGATGTAACTCTGTGCTAAAACATTTTTATTCCCACAACCTTGATCCCCTTACCCTAGAAATCCTTATTCCCTTTAACCCTAACAACTCTAACCACAACCCTAACCCTTCATATCAACCCCCCGATGCTAATGACACTGACTAATGATCCAAACCCCAAACTGCCCCTAACCCCAGGCAACCGACAAAGAAACTGACACAAAGCTGAAAACTACAAAAAAGGCAAAACCCTAGATACAGACCCCAAATCACAAACACGCGACCAAAATGCTACAGAAAAGCCCCCAAACACCAGACGCAGGCTGCAGAAGTCTACAAGCGGGCCACGACCCACCCCCAGACACAGGCCCCAGCCACACCCAGATGCAGACCCCAACTGTCCACAAGCAGCTCCCAACCCACCCCCCCCATGAACTGGACCCCACCTCACCCAGATGCAGGCCCCAGGCCCCAGCCCCAGCCCCCACGCCCCAGACTCAGGCCCCAAAGGTGTACAACCAGCTCCCAACTGCCCCCCTCAAAGGGAGGCTCCAAAGCCCGCCAGAGGACCCTAGAGTGTACAAGCAGCTCCCAACCCCCCCCCGGCAGAGGCCCCAACCCCCCCCAGAGACAGGCCCCAAAGGTGTACAAGCAACTCCCCGCCCTCCCCAGAGGCACGCCCCAAAGGTATACAAACAGCCCCAACCCCCCAAGACCCGGACCCCTACAGCGTAGAAGCAACTCCCAACCCCATCCCCCAAGGCACATGCCCCAACCCCCCCCCCCAAGGCAGGCCCTAACAGTGTACAAGCAGCTCCCACCCCCCAACCAGGCGCAGGCCCCAAAGGTGTACAAGCAGCTCACAACCATCCCCCCCCCCCAGAGGCAGGCCCCAACCCCCTCCAGATGCAATCCCGAAAGGTGTACAACCAGCTCCAAACTCCCTCCCCCCAAGACGCAGGCGCCAAACCCCCCCCAGACACAGGCCCCAAAGGTGTACAAGCAACTCCCTCCCCACCCTCCCTCCCCAGAGGCAGGCCCCAAAGGTGTACAACCAGCACCTGACCACCCCCAGATGCAAGCCCCAAAGGTGCACAAGGCAGCTCCAAACCTCCCCCCCCCAACCCAGGCGTCCAGTGTACGAGCAGCTCCCAACCCCCCCCCAACGCAGGCTCCTATACTGTACAACCAGCTCTGAACCCCCCCGCTCCCCAGACGCAGGCACCAAGCCCCCGCAGAGGCAGGCCCCAAGGGTATGCAAGCAGCTCACAACCACCCCCCCCCGAGGCAAGCCCCAAAGCCCCATACAGGGAAGCCCCTAGCATGTACAAGCATCTCACAACCCCTGCCAGCTGCAGGCCCCAGAAGTGTACAAGCAGCTCCCAACTCCCCAGACATGGGCACCTACAGTGGACAAGCACCTCTCAACCACCCCCCAGCTGCAGACCCCAAAGCTGTACAAGCAGCTACAAACCATGCCCAAGGCAGGACCCTGCAGTGTACAAGCAGCTCTCAACCCCCCCCAGATGCAAGTCCCAAAGATGTACAAGCAGCTCCCAACCCACTCCAGATGCAAGTCCAAAAGGTGTACAAGCAGCTCCCAACCACCCCCCAGATGCAAGTCCCAAAGGTGGACAAGCAGCTCCCAACCCCCTCCAGATGTAGATCCCTGCAGTGTACAAGCAGCTCCCAACCCCCACAGATACAGATCCCTACATTGTAGGAGCAGCTTCCAACCCCCCCAGATGCAGGCCCTGACCCCCCCCCCCCAAAACACAGTCCCCAACGGTGTACAAGCAGCTCCACAAACCCCCAAGACACAGGCCCCAAAAGCCTAAATATATGCCAAGAAAGTACTAATGCAGGTGCCAAATGCTACAGACAGGCCCAAAAGCACAGGCAGACGCCCCAGATGCTCGAGGCCGAGACGTAACTTGG
This sequence comes from Anser cygnoides, assembly GCF_040182565.1. Taxonomy (NCBI): domain Eukaryota; kingdom Metazoa; phylum Chordata; class Aves; order Anseriformes; family Anatidae; genus Anser; species Anser cygnoides. The sequence goes on from NC_089886.1 coordinate 15,420, forward strand.
CTTTCTGAATTACTGGAAAGCGGCTTTCATTCTCAGCGAGGTGTGCGCAGGCTAGACAGGATGGGGCTTCAGGCACCTCTTCACCTGTGGAAACACACTGCCATCAGGCACTGCCATGCCAGACAAGCTTTTTCTGTTAAAACACCCTTCTCAGATGCCCCGCGGCATTCAAGTGACCTGCTTTGCTCCGATTCTAAAGACTAGTGTCACAGCCCACCTTGCCTGTGGCACCTGATCAACAGAAGAGAAAGCAACCATACCGTTTGGAAACCGTCACTGCACGTGCCGCTCCTTGATGCTCTGTAACCTCTTCTCAAATCCTCAGCCACTTCTGTGTAGAGCCTGCCATGACACCTGCAAAGCAAGATGGATACCCTTCGCAGTCACCTTGCGCAACTTGGCCATTCTGCTCCAACCCCACTCACGACCAGCCTGCCCTTCTCGTGCTGCTCTTCAGAGTGCATCATGGCCCCTCTGAGTCTGTGCGAGGCACCTGCGAAAGAAAAAGAAAAGCATAGGCCGCGGCAGCATCCAAAGCCGCAGCACAGCTAGGACAGGTACTCTCACCTGCTCCCTTACTCTGCCCCCTCACCTGCCCTCGAGGCAGATGCTTCCATCTGCTCTCTTAAGCCAGCTACAACACCTCTGGAATATAAACAGGACTTTAACTGTATTTTGTGTAGTTAAGTAACTGCAGTGACAACCGCACCCCTAAAATAACTGCTACATCTGTTCATCGCTCACCTTGCCAAAACCAGCTCTGGTCGTGAAGTCCCAGGTTGTACGCTGTGTTTCAGCTTTAACAAATGAAAACAGTCAGAAGATAATCATTCAGATGCCAGCATTAGCACCCATCCCTCAACAACACAAGGGACCCCATGGCTAATTTTATCATTTCAAAACAGCAGCCCCCTTGCCTCAGCACCTGGAAAGTAGATCAAGCCAGTCACCGGGTACCGAGTCCTTGACAGTTCCAAAAGGAGCTCTTTCCTGTGACCAGTTCCTCCTGAGGTTTACCCCTCCTACTGGGGAGGGGAACGAAATACAAACAAAAAATCAAAACCCCACATCTGCGAGCTTTCAAGATTCAATGACAGACCTCTCCTCTAGCACTATTCAAGCACTATGCAAACAGCTGCTCGCAAGCAGCTCAGGTCTCCCCCTCCACATTTGCCAAACATCACGGAGATGACTCTGTGCCACCTGCCCTTCAGTACGTGCCCAGAGGCAGACCGGATGTCTTTGCCAAAACAGTCCGGACAATGTATTAGTACACCGCCACGTTAGCTACCATCACTAACTGCCAGGCAGGACAGCTCCAGGCCAAACACACACACAGGCACGCTACAAACATTACAAACAAAACACAGAACACAAGGCGCAAAAAAAAAAGGACTCCCAGAGGGAAGCCCTACAGCAACAGCAAGTCAGAACAGGTGCTCTGCAGCAGACCCAAGGAGAGACTCAAATGTCACTACACGCGACTGGAAGCAACTGCCAGAACTGGGATGATGGAGGCATAAAAAGCCTGCCTTCAAGACAAGAGACCAGAAGGATGGGGAGTGCAAACCCCAGAAGAAAAATGCTTCGGAAATGAACTCCCAAGACAGAGCTCCTGATGAAGCCCACATGACTTCTGCAAGAGCGAGGATGGAAACAGATGCCATCTGAAACCGAATATGATGCACAAGACCTGAAACACATCTGCGCTTTAAGCTGCGACTGCAAGTCAAGAAGTGTTCAGATCAGCCCTATGATGATGAAACAAGCATTTAGGACCTTTGGTGTGGCTAACAAGTTGCCCATCTAATCCGTCCAGTGGAAAAAGGCAATGAGGATATCAAGACCTGAGGAGCGCGTAACATATGATGATCACATCAAGAAACATTTGATACAAAAAAATTACACGCACAGAAGAAATGATCTCTTTAGGCTCCCACTGCAAGACAAGAAATGCTCAGCTGCCAATTGAGCATCAGCATTATTCCAGTGAGGTTAAGTGTTCCACACCCTCAGGAAGGCTTCCCCAGGGCCTGCCAAGCACCAGGAGCACAGACAACACAGAACACAGACACCAAGCTAGAACTGCCCTGCCTGGCACGTGCTCAAGCTGTACCTGATAGAATCTCATGCCCCCACACACTCTGTCTGACCATGATCAATCCTAGAAGGCCCCATCCACAGCAATGACTTAAAAGCACAGACCCTCGCCCTATGTGTGCATTCAAAACCCAAAAGCAAACGTAGCACTTGCCCCACAACTTAGCTTGGGAATGACAGGAGGCAGGTTCCATCCTCATCAAGGAACACGAAGGCTAGCCAGGACACTGCTTCCGGCACGAGGCTCCTCTTCACCTGCAGAAATAAAGCGCCATCAGGCACTGGCACACCAGCCAAACTTCTTCCAGTGAAACACCCACCTCAAATACAAAACAGTAGTCCACTGACCTGCTCTGCTACTGAAGTCAGATAGACCAACTCGAGACAACTGCCCGCCTTCCCCTGCCAACCACCCCCAAACACACAGTATTTGCCCCTGGACTTAATTCTCAGGGGTCACAATCCATCCTCAAGGTGGACCACAGAGGCCAACTAAGATGTTCCCAGTATCTTCTTCGTCCCCGGAAAAGAGGAGTCACCCAGAGGTGGGACCAATAGACTACCAAACCAAAACCAATGCCCTTTTCCCAACTTTTCTCCACTCACCTTCCCGATCCAGGCTTAGCGCTTCCATTTACTGTGCTGAGCCAAGGTCACGTGGCTTAGACCAAGGAGAAAGAACAAACAAACGTGAAAATCCACAAAAGAGTCTATACCCACTCCTCTTCTTTCCTCCCCTACCCCAACAGCCAAGAAGCCCCAGACCCACGTTCCACAACCCAGTACCACCGCTTCGCTCACCTAACATCCCAAGGAGATGCATCACCCTCGTGCCTCATTCAAGTCTCTGTGCCCATGCCCTGGGCTACAAGAAACAAAAAGAGGAGGTCATATCCGTGATGGACACGCAAACAGTACAGCTCCTTGCAGAGGACTCAAACACAGAGACGAGAGCCAGAAAAAAAAAAAAACCACACCCTCAGGTCCACAAATACCAAAAGGCCATGAATGCACAGCAGCCCCAACAGGGGTAATCACAGACTTCACAGACTTATCCTTTACAGACGAGAACGGTGACCCTGCTCAGTCTCTCCGTAATACTGCACTTATGCAGTCAAGCCCCTTCTGATGCATACTGAAGCTCCTTGTGAAGCCTCTGGACAGTTATGCAAATGGCTGGATATACCTAGAGATTAAAAGATAACTCAAAAAAAAGGAACCGTACCCCACCATTTCCCAAAAACGAGTTAGCCGGCAACAACTCCTAAGCACACCTCTATTACGTGAATTCCAAGCACTTAAAATCTAGAAGGCTGCAACGTCTAAAGACCCTACAGCCACTCAAACCACAGGCAAAAGCTCCAAAACTATAACAAACTGTCCCTAAGCCTGAAGAAGACTACCCCTTACACGCCTACTGCTGCTCTTTTCAGATGCATGCTTACACAGGGAGCTTCGATGATACTTATCTCCTAAACCCCGCTCCATCACTTTGCCACCAAGGTTGTAACTTTGATAATATTTGCCTTAATTCTGCAGAAATCATAAGGGACCCAGAACCACAAAGCAAACACACAAAGTAACATTGACATCCTATCCATAAACATGCTATAACAATTACTCACCTGAAGAAGAGCTGCATGCAATACAGGCACCTATTACTAGATTGGTTTACTCTAACAGGTCCTACTAGTTGTTACCCCACAAAGATGGGCGTACCGGTCTCTACGTCGAAACGCATCAGTCTGTAGACTCTTACCCACCTAAAGACCCCTGCAACTGACTGAAGGAAAAACAAAGCACTTACCCCAAAGTGCAGCCCAGGCAGAATGAGCTCTCTGATGGGATGCCTGCGACTCAGTTACCACTAGGCCCTGCCTGGGACCCAAAGCCAATCACCTGGGAAAGGGGAGGGGCAAAGCACAAAGTAGAAAGAGGAGAAGCAACACCTGTGGTTTATGTATCTATTTATATGGCTTAGATCAACAGCATGCAGGGTGCAGACAAGAGAACTGCGTTGTTTCTAGAAGCAACAATCCCCATGTTTTGGCTTCAGCTTTGAATATTGAAAGCTTTTCTCCTCTACAACACCTGCCTCAGGAACCAAACAGCATTGCAGTGACCTGCATTGCTCCTATTCTAAAGCCTATCACAGCCCACCTTGCCTGTGGCACCTGATAAACAGAAGAGAAAGCAACCACAGCAGCAAAAGCCACAGCACCCTCAGGACAGTTACTCTCATCCCCTCCTTTACCTCAGCCGCTTACCTACCCCACATGGCAGATGCTTCCACCCGTTCTCTGAAGCCACCTAGAGCACCTCTAAAAGAGAAACTGGAATTTTACTCTATTTGATGTAGTTAAAAAACTGCAGTGACAGCCGCACCCCAAAACTAACAGCTGCCTCTGTTCATCACTCACCAGAGTCACTCCAGAGGTAGCTCGGGTCGTGACATCCTGTACTGCACACTGCGTTTCAGCCTGAACAAAGGAAAACACAGTCAGAAGACAAACGTTCAGCTGACAGCATTAGCACCCATCCCTCAACAACAGAAGTGACCCCATATTTAATGTTTTTGTTTCAAAACAGCAGTCCACTTGCCTCTGTACCTGCAAGTTAGATCCAAGCTCGAAAGGAATGGCCACCATCACCCATGCCACCTGGGAACACAGAAGGACAAAATGACCACTGTGCTTGCAAGCCACCACCTGCCACACTGCTCCTCTGTCCCAAACAGCCTCACCTCAGACCCTCAGAGGGAAACACCTGAATGTCTTCGCTTTAGATAAGGGATCACCAGGCTGATAAAACTCTCACCTTCCCTCACTGCTCCGTGACACGGGGATTTCCCTGTCCAAGACTGCATGAAGCTCCTGCAGAGACAACAGAAAAGCACACCCTGAGGCACCTCACAGCCACAGCGTACCTGCTGCAATACCTCTCTCTTCCCAGCTCCTTTACTTCAGCTCCTCACCAGCTCTGAGATTCTTCGCTTCAGTTTCCCCATTGACTGGGTAATCCAGGTTCACAATCTATCCGGTGCTTCACTGAAAATACACAGCTGCTGGCCTGTTACAAGTCAATTTTCTTTCTTCCTTGACTGTTTTCCTCTTTGAGGTGGTAATGTTTCTTACACCGTGATTTCCACCCAATTGCTCTAAGGATTCTGGTTGTCTGCATTTCACAAGGTCGTCTGTTAAGCTTTCTTATCACTGCAAGCATATCTCGATACCACCTTCCTTCCCTCTAAACAACGTAACTCTGTGCAAAAACATTTCTATTCCCACAACCTTGATCCCCTTACCCTAAAATCCTTATTCCCTTTAACCCTAACAACTCTAACCACAACCCTAACCCTTCATATCAACCCCCCGACGCTAATGACACTGATCCAAACCCCAAACTGCCCCTAACCCCAGGCAACCAACAAAGAAACTGACACAAAGCTGAAAACTACAAAAAAGGCAAAACCCTGGATACAGACCCCAAATCACAAACACGCGACCAAAATGCTACAGAAAAGCCCCAGACGCAGGCCCCAAGCACTACAGCTAGGCCCCAGAAGCTCAAGACACATCCCAAAGCCAAAATGCAAGCCCCAAACGCTACAGAAAAGCCCCCAAACACCAGACGCAGGCTGCAGAAGTCTACAAGCGGGCCACGACCCACCCCCAGACACAGGCCCCAGCCACACCCAGATGCAGACCCCAACTGTCCACAAGCAGCTCCCAACCCACCCCCCCCATGAACTGGACCCCACCCCACCCCAGTGCAGGCCCCAGGCCCCAGGCCCAGCCCCCACGCCCCAGACTCAGGCCCCAAAGGTGTACAACCAGCTCTCAACTGCCCCCCTCAAAGGGAGGCTCCAAAGCCCGCCAGAGGACCCTAGAGTGTACAAGCAGCTCCCAATGCCCCCGGCACAGGCCCCAACCCCCCCCAGAGACAGGCCCCAAAGGTGTACAAGCAACTCCCCACCCTCCCCAGAGGCACACCCCAAAGGTGTACAAACAGCCCCAACCCCCCAAGACCCAGACCCCTACAGCATAGAAGCAGCTCCCAACCCCATCCCCCAAGGCACATACCCCAACGCCCCCCCAAAGGCAGGCCCTAACAGTGTACAAGCAGCTCACACCCCCCCCAGACACAGGCCCCAAAGGTGTACAAGCAGCTCACAACCACCCCCCCAGAGGCAGGCCCCAAAGGTGTACAACCAGCACCCGACCCCCCCCAGATGCAAGCCCCAAAGGTGCACAAGCAGCTCCAAACCTCCCCCCCATCCCAGGCGTCCAGTGTATGAGCAGCTCCCACCCCCCCCCCAACGCAGGCTCCTACACTACAACCAGCTCTGAACCCCCCCCCCCCCACTCACCAGACGCAGGCACCAAGCCCCCGCAGAGGCAGGCCCCAAGGGTGTGCAAGCAGCTCCCAACCCCCCCCCCAGAGGCAGGCCCCAAAGTCCCATAGAGGGAAGCCCCTAGCGTGTACAAGCAACTCCCCACCCTCCCCAGAGGCACGCCCCAAAGGTGTAAAAACAGCCCCAACCCCCCAAGACCCAGACCCCTACAGCGTAGAAGCAGCTCCCAACCCCACCCCCAAGGCACATGCCCCAACGCCCCCCCCAAGGCAGGCCCTAACAGTGTACAAGCAGCTCCCAACCCCCTCCAGATGCAAGCCCGAAAGATGTACAAGCAGCTCCCAACCCCCCCCAGATGCAAGTCCCAAAGGTGTACAAGCAGCTCCCAACCCCCCCCAGATGCAAGCCCCAATGGTGCACAAGCAGCTCCAAACCTTCCCCCCCAACCCAGGCGTCCAGTGTACGAGCAGCTCTCAACCCCCCCCCCCCCATGCAGGCTCCTATACTGTACAACCAGCTCTGAACCCCCCCACTCCCCAGACACAGGCACCAAGCCCCCGCAGAGGCAGGCCCCAAGGGTGTGCAAGCAGCTCACAACCACCCCCTGCCCAGAGGCAGGCCCCAAAGCCCCATACAGGGAAGCCCCTAGCATGTACAAGCATCTCACAACCCCTCCCAGCTGCAGGCCCCAAAAGTGTACAAGCAGCTCCCAACTCCCCAAACATGGGCACCTACAGTGGACAAGCACCTCTCAACCAGCCCCAGCTGCAGACCCCAAAGCTGTACAAGCAGCTACAAACCCTGCCCAAGGCAGGACCCTGCAGTGAACAAGCAGCTACCAACCCCCCCCCCCCAGATGCAAGTCCCAAAGGTGTACAAGCAGCTCCCAACCCCCTCCAGATGCAGATCCCTGCAGGGTACAAGCAGCTCCCAACACCCACCCCCAAACGCAAGCCCATACTGTGTACAAGCAGCTCCCAACCCCCACAGATACAGATCCCTACATTGTAGGAGCAGCTTCCAACCCCCCCAGATGCAGGCCCTGACCCCCCCCCCCAAAACACAGTCCCCAACGGTGTACAAGCAGCTCCACAAACCCCCAAGACACAGGCCCCAAAAGCCTAAATATATGCCAAGAAAGTACTAATGCAGGTGCCAAATGCTACAGACAGGCCCAAAAGCACAGGCAGACGCCCCAGATGCTCGAGGCCGAGACGTAACTTGGCTTTCTGAATTACTGGAAAGCGGCTTTCATTCTCAGCGAGGTGTGCGCAGGCTAGACAGGATGGGGCTTCAGGCACCTCTTCACCTGTGGAAACACACTGCCATCAGGCACTGCCATGCCAGACAAGCTTTTTCTGTTAAAACACCCTTCTCAGATGCCCCGCGGCATTCAAGTGACCTGCTTTGCTCCGATTCTAAAGACTAGTGTCACAGCCCACCTTGCCTGTGGCACCTGATCAACAGAAGAGAAAGCAACCATACCGTTTGGAAACCGTCACTGCACGTGCCGCTCCTTGATGCTCTGTAACCTCTTCTCAAATCCTCAGCCACTTCTGTGTAGAGCCTGCCATGACACCTGCAAAGCAAGATGGATACCCTTCGCAGTCACCTTGCGCAACTTGGCCATTCTGCTCCAACCCCACTCACGACCAGCCTGCCCTTCTCGTGCTGCTCTTCAGAGTGCATCATGGCCCCTCTGAGTCTGTGCGAGGCACCTGCGAAAGAAAAAGAAAAGCATAGGCCGCGGCAGCATCCAAAGCCGCAGCACAGCTAGGACAGGTACTCTCACCTGCTCCCTTACTCTGCCCCCTCACCTGCCCTCGAGGCAGATGCTTCCATCTGCTCTCTTAAGCCAGCTACAACACCTCTGGAATATAAACAGGACTTTAACTGTATTTTGTGTAGTTAAGTAACTGCAGTGACAACCGCACCCCTAAAATAACTGCTACATCTGTTCATCGCTCACCTTGCCAAAACCAGCTCTGGTCGTGAAGTCCCAGGTTGTACGCTGTGTTTCAGCTTTAACAAATGAAAACAGTCAGAAGATAATCATTCAGATGCCAGCATTAGCACCCATCCCTCAACAACACAAGGGACCCCATGGCTAATTTTATCATTTCAAAACAGCAGCCCCCTTGCCTCAGCACCTGGAAAGTAGATCAAGCCAGTCACCGGGTACCGAGTCCTTGACAGTTCCAAAAGGAGCTCTTTCCTGTGACCAGTTCCTCCTGAGGTTTACCCCTCCTACTGGGGAGGGGAACGAAATACATACAAAAAATCAAAACCCCACATCTGCGAGCTTTCAAGATTCAATGACAGACCTCTCCTCTAGCACTATTCAAGCACTATGCAAACAGCTGCTCGCAAGCAGCTCAGGTCTCCCCCTCCACATTTGCCAAACACCACGGAGATGACTCTGTGCCACCTGCCCTTCAGTACGTGCCCAGAGGCAGACCGGATGTCTTTGCCAAAACAGTCCGGACAATGTATTAGTACACCGCCACGTTAGCTACCATCACTAACTGCCAGGCAGGACAGCTCCAGGCCAAACACACACACACAGGCACGCTACAAACATTACGAACAAAACACAGAACACAAGGCGCAAAAAAAAAAGAGGACTCCCAGAGGGAAGCCCTACAGCAAGTCAGAACAGGTGCTCTGCAGCAGACCCAAGGAGAGACTCAAATGTCACGACATGCGACTGGAAGCAACTGCCAGAACAGGGATGATGGAGGCATAAAAAGCCTGCCTTCAAGACAAGAGACCAGAAGGATGGGGAGTGCAAACCCCAGAAGAAATCTCTTAGGAAATGAATTCCCAAGCAAGAGCTCCTGATGCGACCCAGATGACTTCTGCAAGAGCGAGGATGGAAACAGATGCCATCTGAAACCGAATATGATGCACAAGACCTGAAACACATCTGCGCTTTAAGCTGCGACTGCAATACAAGAAGTGCTCGGATCAGACCCATGATGACAAAACAAGCATTTAGGACCTTTGGTACATCTAACAAGTTGCCTTTCTAGTCTGTCCAGTGCAAAAAGCAATGAGGATATCAAGACCTGAGGAGCACATAACATGATGATCACATCAAGAAACATTTGATACAAAGACCCGAGGAGTGCATGACACAGAACACACCCTGCAGAAGCAGCACTACAAGACAAATAAACAGATGGGAACTGTCCTGCCTGGCACATACACTCACACTACAAAATATCCCCTGCTCCTTCTATTAGCCTGATGACCCAGCCTCAAGCAGCCTGAAGGTGACCCAGCCTGAACCACCTTCACAGTGGCACCAAGTATATTCAGCCGGCTGGCTCCATGCTGCTCCGGCTCCCAGCTCCCATCAGCCACACCACATATGCAAATACCAGGTGCCCCTCAACTTAGCTCTCAGATTGCTGGATGGTAAATTCCCTCCACCTCAAGAAATGCACAGACACTGAGAGACATCTTAGTCCATGGCCAGGCTTATCATCATCTGCAAAAACAGCGTACCAGCATTCACTAGCACACCGGCCCTGATGCCCACCTCCTCCGCAATACTGACTACCACTGAAGCAATATACGGTTGTGCTCACCCGTTCCTCTCTGAGTCCAAGCTCCAACAGTACAGCCAGTATCACCCACACCACCTGGGAAAACAAAGGGATAAAATGATCGTTGTGTTCTCAAGTAATCACCCACCACACTGCTCCTCTATCCCACCCAGCCTCACCTCAGACCCTCAGCAGATTCTGAGGAAGGCCTGCTGCAGCACCTGCTAAAACAGGGGAAACACTTCAAGGACTTGCCTTAGGGCGACCTTGCTTAGGGACACTGACTGGGCTGACGACCCTCTCGCCTTTCCTCAGCACTCCACAATATGGGGATTCACCTCTCCAAGGCTGCAGGAAGCACCCACAAAAGAAAAAAAAGGAAAAGGCAGATCCTCACAGGCACCTCACAGGCACAGCCTACCTGCTGCAATACCTCTCTTTCACTAGCTCTTTTTCTTCAGCTGCTCACATGCTCCAACTCGGCCGGGCCGGCACCACAGACTGGTGGTGCTTTCCACACTGCTGGAAAGCAGGCTTTATCCTCAAGGCACGTGCAGGCTAGATGAGATGGGGCTCCAGGCACCTCTTCACCTGTGGAAACACACTGCCATCAGACACCGCCATGCCAGACAAACTTTTCCTGTTAAAACACCCTTCTCAGATGCCCTGCGGCATTCAAGTGACCTGCTTTGCTCCAATTCTAAAGACTGATGTCACAGCCCACCTTGCCTGTGGCACCTGACGAACAGAAGAGAAAGCAACCGCAGCGCTTGGAAACCATCCCTGCACGTGCTGCTCCTTGTCACTCTCCGGCCTCATCTCAAATCCTCAGCCACTTCTGTGGAGAGCCTGCCATGGCACCTGCAAAGCAAGACAGAGACCTTTCATAGTCACCTCGTGCTACTTGGCCATTCCGCTCCAACCCAGCTCATGACCAGCCCCCCTACTTAAGCAGCTCTTCAGAATGCAGTTTGCTCCTTTGAGCCTGTGCGAGACACCTGTGAAAGAGGAAGAAAAGCATAGGCTAAGGCAGCATCCAAAGACGCAGCACAGCTAGGACAGTTACTCTCATCTGCTGCCTTACCTCTACCCGCTTACCTACCCCGAGGCAGATGCTTCCATCTACCCTCTTAAGCCAGCTACAACACCTCTAAAACAGAAAAGAGGGGTCACTTAGAGTGACAGTGAGAACCGCAACCCAATTATAACTGCACCGTTTGTTCATCGCTCACCTTGCCAGAGGCAGCTCTGGGAACGACGTCCCAGGTTGTATGCTGTGTTTCAGCTTTAACAAACGAAAACATAGAAGGTAATCATTCAGCTGCCAGCATTAGCACCCATCCCTCAACAACACAAGGGACCCAATGGCTAATTTTATCATTTCAAAACAGCAGACAACTTGCCTCAGCACCCCAGAAGTAGATCAAGACAGTCACCGAGCAGCCGAACGAGAGCTTGACAGCTCCAGAAGGAGCTCTTTCCTTTGACCGGTTCCTCCTAAGGTTTATCTAGGACTGGAGAAAAATAAAAACACTCCACATCTGCGACCTTTCTAGATTCAATGACAGACCTCTCCTCTAGCACTATTCAAGCACTATGCAAACAGCTGCTCGCAAGCAGCTCAGGTCTCCCCCTCCACATTTGCCAAACATCACGGAGATGACTCTGTGCCACCTGCCCTTCAGTACGTGCCCAGAGGCAGACCGGATGTCTTTGCCAAAACAGTCCGGACAATGTATTAGTACACCGCCACGTTAGCTACCATCACTAACTGCCAGGCAGGACAGCTCCAGGCCAAACACACACACACAGGCACGCTACAAACATTACAAACAAAACACAGAACACAAGGCGCAAAAAAAAAGAGGACTCCCAGAGGGAAGCCCTACAGCAAGTCAGAACAGGTGCTCTGCAGCAGACCCAAGGAGAGACTCAAATGTCACTACACGTGACTGGAAGCAACTGCCAGAACTGGGATGATGGAGGCATAAAAAGCCTGCCTTCAAGACAAGAGACCAGAAGGATGGGGAGTGCAAACCCCAGAAGAAATCTCTTAGGAAATGAATTCCCAAGACAGAGCTCCTGATGAAGCCCACATGACTTCCGCAACAGCGAGGATGGAAACAGATGCCATCTGAAACCGAATATGATGCACAAGACCTGAAACACATCTGCGCTTTAAGCTGCGACTGCAAGTCAAGAAGTGTTCAGATCAGCCCTATGATGATGAAACAAGCATTTAGGACCTTTGGTGTGGCTAACAAGTTGCCCATCTAATCCGTCCAGTGGAAAAAGGCAATGAGGATATCAAGACCTGAGGAGCGCGTAACACATGATGATCACATCAAGAAACATTTGATACAAAAAAATTACATGCACAGAAGAAATGATCTCTTTAGGCTCCCACTGCAAGACAAGAAATGCTCAGCTTCCGATTGAGCATCAGCATTATTCCAGTGAGGTCAAGTGTTCGACACCCTCAGGAAGGCTTCCCCAGGGCCTGCCAAGCACCAGGAGCAACAGCACAGCACAGACAACACAGAACACAGACACCAAGCTAGAACTGCCCTGCCTGGCACGTGCTCAAGCCGTACCTGATAGAATCTCAGGCCTCGACACACTGTCTGACCGTGATCAATCCTAAAAGGCCCCATCCACAGCAATGACTTAAAAGCACAGACCCTCGCCCTATGTGTGCATTCAAAACCCAAAAGCAAACGTAGCACTTGCCCCACAACTTAGCTTGGGAATGACGGGAGGCAGGTTCCATCCTCATAAAGGAACACGAAGGCTAGCCAGGACACTGCTTCCGGCATGAGGCTCCTCTTCACCTGCAGAAATAAAGTGCCATCGAGCACTGGCACACCAGCCAAACTTCTTCTAGTAAAACACCCACCTCAAAAACAAAACAGTAGTCCACTGACCTGCTCTGCTACTGAAGTCAGATAGACCAACTCGAGACAACTGCCCGCCTTCCCCTGCCAACCACCCCCAAACACACAGTATTTGCCCCTGGACTTAATTCTCAGGGGTCACAATCCATCCTCAAGGTGGACCACAGAGGCCAACTAGGATGTTCCCAGCATCTTCTTCGTCCCCGGAAAAGAGGAGTCACCCAGAGGTGGGACCAATAGACTACCAAACCAAAACCAATGCCCTTTTTCCAACTTTTCTCCACTCACCTTCCCGATCCAGGCTTAGCGCTTCCATTTACTGTGCTGAGCCAAGGTCACGTAGCTTAGACCAAGGAGAAAGAACAAACAAAAATGACAATCCACAAAAGAGTCTATACCCACTCCTCTTCTTTCCTCCCCTACCCCAAGAGCCAAGAAGCCCCAGACCCACGTTCCCCAACCCAGTACTACCGCTTCACTCACCTAACATCCCAAGGAGATGCATCACGCTCCCAGCTCCTCTTGTGCTCCGAGCATCTCCAGCATTTCAGGAACTGGAACCGCTGACGCCTGGCGCGCCTCAGGAACGTGGCAGGAGATGTACTCTGCTGTCGCAAGGTGCTTCCAAAGCCTGCATAACAGGCAAAGCAGACCAACACAATCCACTGACCAACTCAGGGCCCACACTGCCGTCCACTCACCCTCGTGCCTCATTCAAGTGTCCGTGCCCATGCCCTGGGCTACAAGAAACGAAAAGAGGAGGTCATATCCGTGATGGACACGCAAACAGTACAGCTCCTTGCAGAGGACTCAAACACAGAGACGAGAGCCAGGAAAAAAAAACCACACCCTCAGGTCCACAAATACCAAAAGGCCATGAATGCACAACAGCCCCAACAGGGGTAATCACAGACTTACCCTTTACAGATGAAAAAGGGGACCCTGCTCAGTCTCTTAGTAATACTACCGTGCTTATGCGGTCAAGGAACCGTACCCCACCATTTCTTAAAAACGAGTTAGCCGGCAATACCTCCTAAGCACACCTCTATTACGTGAATTCCAAGCACTTAAAATCTAGAAGGCTGCAATGTCTAAAGACCCTACAGCCACACAAACCACAGGCAAAAGCTCCTGTCCCTAACCCTGAAAAAGACCACCCCTTACACGCCTACTGCTGCTCTTTTCAGATGCATGCTTACACAGGGAGCTTCGATTATACTTATCTCCTAAACCCTGCTCCATCACTGCCACCAAGGTTATACTTTCATAATATTTGCCTTAATTCAGCAAAAATCATAAGGGACCCAGAACCACAAAGCAAACACACAAAGTAACATTGACATCCTATCCGTAAACATGCTATAACAATTACTCACCTGAAGAAGAGCTGCATGCAATACAGGCACCTATTACTAGATTGGTTTACTCTAACAGATCCTACTAGTTGTTACCTCACAAAGATGGGCGTACCGGTCTCTACTTGGAAACGCATCAGTCCATAGACTCTTAACCACCTAAAGAAACCTACAACTGACTGAAGGAAAAACAAAGCACTTACCCCAAAGTGCAGCCCAGGCAGAATGAGCTCTCTGATGGGATGCCTGTGACTCAATGACCACTAGGCCCTCCCTGGAACCCAAAGCCAATCACCTGGGAAAGGGGAGGGGCAAAACACAAGAAAGTAGAAAGAGGAGAAGCAGCAGCTGTGGTTTTTTTTTTTTGCTTCAGCTTTGAATATTGAAAGCTTTTCTCCTCTACAACTCCTGTCTCAGGAACCAAACAGCATTCAAGTGACCTGCTTTGCTCCTATTCCAAAGACTCTCACAGTCCACCTTGCCTGTGGCACCTGATAAGCACAAGAGAAGGCAACCACAGCAATAAAAGCCACTGCACCCTCAGGACAGTTACTCTCATCCCCTCCTTTACCTCAGCCGCTTACCTACCCCACATGGCAGATGCTTCCACCCGTTCTCTGAAGCTACCTAGAGCACCTCTAAAAGAGAAACTGGAATTTTACTCTATTGGATGTAGTAAAATAACAGCAGTCACAGCCGCACCCCAAAACTAACAGCTACCTCTGTTCATCACTCACCAGAGTCACTCCAGAGGTAGCTCGGGTCGTGACGTCCTGTACTGCACACTGCGTGTCAGCCTGAACAAAGGAAAACACAGTCAGAAGACAAACATTCAGCTGACAGCATTAGCACCCATCCCTCAACAACAGAAGTGACCCCATATTTAATGTTTTCGTTTCAAAACAGCAGTCCACTTGCCTCTGTACCTGCAAGTTAGATCCAAGCTCGAAAGGAACGGCCACCATCACCCATGCCACCTGGGAACACAGAAGGACAAAATGACCGCTGTGCTTGCAAGCCTCCACCTGCCACACCGCTCCTCTGTCACAAACAGCCTCACCTCAGACCCTCAGAGGGAAACACCCAAACGTCTTCCCTTTGCTTCAGATAAGGGATCACCAGGCTGATAAAACTCTCACCTTCCCTCACTGCTCCGTGACACGGGGATTTCCCTGTCCAAGACTGCACGAAGCCCCTGCAGAGACAAGAGAAAAGCACACCCTGAGGCACCTCACAGCCACAGCGTACCTGCTGCAATACCTCTCTCTTCCCAGCTCCTTTACTTCAGCTGCTCACCAGCTCGAACTGAGATTCTTCGCTCACAGCGCCGCGGAAACCTCTGCCCGGGCCACACAACACACACTGCACAAGCTACGTTGTTTAAGACACACGAGCTGGAACATTCCTGCCCAACAACCAGTGGCATCGCACAGGAAGGAAGCCGCACGCTCCTAGAAACCAAACCTACCAGTCCTGAACAGCTCCCCTGCCAGACAATTCCCCACCTCCTCCTGCCAACCACGCTCAGCACACACACTACTTGGCCTTAAAAAAAAAAAAGTAATAACATACACACACAAAAAAAACTACTGAGCTCCACGAATGCCAAAAAGCCATGCACACACAGCAGCCCCAACAGGGGTATTCACAGACCTACCCTTTACAGATGAAAAAGGTAACTCTGATACGACCCCGCTCAGTCTCTTGGTAATGCTGCGCCTATGTGGTCAAGCCTCTTGCAGTGTGTAATCAAGCTCTTTTTAGTCCTCTGGAGAGTTACACAAGTGGCTTCATACGTCTAGAGATTCAAATATAACCCAAAAACACAAGTGGATCCCACCATCCCAAAAACAAGTGAGCCAGCAACCTCTGCTAAATATCCCTCTAGTAAGTGATTTCCAAGCACTCAAAATCTAGAAATCCATAGACTCCAACCTGCCCAAAGAACCCTGCAACTGACTGAAGGAAAAACAAAGCACTTACCCCAAAGAGCAGCCCAGGCACAATGAACTCCCTAATGGCATACCTGGGGCTCATATACCATTTGGCCCCGCCCAGCACCCAAACCCAATCACCTGGGAAAGGGGAGGTGGCAAAGCACAAGAAAGTAGAAAGAGAGCAGGAGCAGCAGCTGTGGTGGTTTGTTTCTTGTTTCTGTTTACTGTGTTGTTTTTTTTTTAAATCTGGTTTAGCTCAATAGAATGCAGACTGCAGACAAGAGAACTGGGGTGTTTCTAGAAGCAACAATCCCCATGCTTTTGCTGCAGCTTTGAATATTGAAAGGACAATACGACCAAGCAACTGAAATTTTTTCAGCTGGAATTAGCTCAAACCTTTATTTATATAGAAAGAAAAATCTGGGAGCATAACAGATCACACGCCAAACCAAAAAAAAAAAAAATCAATTCCATGTAATAACATCACTCGCAGGAAAAATCATGTACTTGAGTAGGCTATCTGAAAACCAAAAGGCTATGCTGATGGGTCAAAACACACTACAGGACAATGGAGCCTGGCCCTCTGCTGCACCAACTTAAAACTCATCCCTACACTCACCAAGGTGCAACCCCAACCCAAACACAGACACACCATTTCAGCCTCAACACAGTTTTGGAAACTGCTGGAAAGCAGGCTTCAACCTCAGCGAGGCGTGCTCAGGCTACACGGCACGGGGCTTCAGGCACCGCTTCACCTACCAAAGAAGACCACCATCAGGAACTGCCATGCCAGACCACCTTTTTCCTCTACAACACCTTTCTCAGGAACCAAACAGCATTCCAGGGACCTGCCTTGCTCCTGTTCTGAAGACTATCACAGCCCCCCTTGCCTGTGGCACCTGATAAGCACAAGAGAAAGCAACCACAGCAATAAAAGCCACTGCACCCTCAGGACAGTTACTCTCATCCCCTCCTTTACCTCAGCTGCTTACCTACCCCACATGGCAGATGCTTCCACCCGTTCTCTGAAGCTACCTAGAGCACCTCTAAAAGAGAAACTGGAATTTTACTCTATTTGATGTAGTTAAAAAAACTGCAGCGACAACCGCACCCTAAAAATAACACCTACCTCTGTTCATCACTCAGAGTCACTCCAGAGGTAGCTCGGGTCGTGACGTCCTGTACTGCACACTGCGTTTCAGCCTGAACAAACGAAAACACAATCAGAAGACAAATATTCAGCTGACAGCATTAGCACCCATCCCTCAACAACAGAAGTCACCCCATATTTAATGTTTTCGTTTCAAAACAACAGTCCATTTGCCTCTGTACCTGCAAATTAGATCTAAGCTCGAAAGGAACGGCCACCACCACCCATGCCACCTGGGAACACAGAAGGACAAAATGACCACTGTGCTTGCAAGCCACCACCTGCCACACTGCTCCTCTGTCCCAAACAGCCTCACCTCAGACCCTCAGAGGGAAACACCCAAACGTCTTCCCCTGTGGTGGTTTTACAGGGGTAGGCGACCGAGCTCCACCAAAACCGCTCTCTCACTCTCCCTCCTCAAAGAAGGACAGGGAGAAAATACAAGGAAAAAGGGCTCAAGGGTTGAGATAAGGATGAGGAGATTACACAGTAAATATTGTGATAGGCAAAACACGCTCAGCATAGAAAGATAGAAAGATTTATTGCTTATTACTACACAATGTAGAGAAGCGAGAAACAAACGAAAGCAACCAAAAGCACCTTCCCCCCCAACCACCCTCTTCCACCTTCTCCCCCCCAGCGGTGTAGGTGATCGGTGTTTATGGTCAGTCTATAGCGCTTCTTTGCCGCCACTCCTTCTCGGACGCCCTCATCCCCTGTGCTGTGGGGTTCCTCCCACAGGATGCAGTCCTTGGTCAACTGATCTGGCATGGCCTTCCCACAGGCAGCAGCTCTTCCAGAACTGTTCAAGATGTAGGTCCATACCACGGGGTCCATCCCTCAGGAGCAAACTGCTCCAACCTGGGTCCCCCACGGGCAGCAGCTCCTGCCAGCTCACCTGCTCCTGCGTGGTCTCCTCTCCACGGTCTACAGGTCCGGCCCGGAATCTGCTCCGGCAAGGGTCTTCCACAGGCCGCAGCCTCCATCAGTGCAGGTCCACCTGCTCCACCGTGGTCTCCTCCACCAGCTGCAGCATGGAACCCTGCTCCACCGTGGTACTCCGTGGGCTGCAGGGGGACAGCCTGCTTCACCATGGTCCTCGCCACAGGCCGCAGGGGACTTCTGCTCCGGCACCTGGAGTACCTCTCCCCCTCCTTCTTCACTGACCTTGGCGCCTGCAAGGCTGTTCCTCACTCCTCTTGCTCTCCCAGCTGCTGCATGGACCAGCGTCTTTTTTTTTTTTCCCCCCATCTTAAATATGCTCTCACAGACGCGCAAACAACATCACTTATTGGCTCCGCTCAGCACCGGGGTCCTTACCTAACATGGGG
This sequence comes from Anser cygnoides, assembly GCF_040182565.1. NCBI lineage: Eukaryota > Metazoa > Chordata > Aves > Anseriformes > Anatidae > Anser > Anser cygnoides. The sequence goes on from NC_089886.1 coordinate 34,092, forward strand.
CAGCTTCTAGATTCTTCGCACAGAAGCCACCCCTAGAGCCCCCTGCTACCAAAACCTTGCCACAAAACCCACTACGTCCCTTCACTTCGGTTAAGGGACGACCAGGCTGACAACACGCTCCCCTTCCCTCACTGCTCCGTGACACGGGCATTTCCCTGTCCAAGACTGCACGAAGCTCCTGCAGAGACGAGAGAAAAGCACACCCTGAGGCACCTCACAGCCACAGCGTACCTGCTGCAATACTTCTCTCTTCCCAGTTGCTTTACTTCAGCTGCTCGTTAGCTCGATCTAAGATAATGTGCCCGGGCGGCGCCGCGCCAAAATGTGCCCGGGCGGCGCCGCGTGTGCCCGGGCGGCGCCGCGCCAAAATGTGCCCGGGCGGCGCCGCGCCAAAATGTGCCCGGGCGGCGCCGCGCCAAAATGTGCCCGGGCGGCGCCGCTCGCAGACCTACCCTTTACAGATGAAAAAGGTAACTCTGATACGACCCTGCTCAGTCTCTTGGTAATACTGCGCCTACGTGGTCAAGCCTCTTGTAGTGTGTAATCAAGCTCTTTTTAGTCCTCTGGAGAGTTACACAAGTGGCTTCATACATCCAGAGATTCAAATATAACCCAAAAACACAAGTGAGCCAGCAACCTCTGCTAAATATCCCTCTAGTAAGTGATTTCCAAGCACTTAAAATCTAGAAGTCCATAGACTCCAACCTGCCCAAAGAACCCTGCAACTGACTGAAGGAAAAACAAAGCACTTACCCCAAAGAGCAGCCCAGACACAAAGAACTCTCTAATGGCATACCTGGGCTTCATATACCATTTGGCCCCGCCCAGCACCCAAACCCAATCACCTGGGAAAGGGGAGGTGGCAAAGCACAAGAAAGTAGAAAGAACACAAGCAGCACAGCAGCTGTGGTGTTTTTTTGGTTTTGTGTTTTGTTTGTTTGTTTGTTTTTTGTTTTTCTTTTGTTTTTTCTTTAATCTGGTTTAGCTCAATAGCATGCAGACTGCAGACAAGAGAACTGGGGTGATTCTAGAAGCAACAATACCCATGCTTTTGCTGCAGCTTTGAATATTGAAAGGACAATATGACCAAGCAAGCAACTGAATTTTTTTCACCTAGAATTAGCTCAAACCTTTATTTATATAGAAAGAAAAATCTGGGAGCATAACAGATTACATGCCAAAAAAAAAAATCAATTCCATGTAATAACATCACTCGCAGGAAAAATCACGTACTTGAGTAGGCTATCTGAAAACCAAAAGGCTATGCTGATGGGTCAAAACACACTACAGGACAATGGAGCCTGGCCCTCTGCTACACCAACTTAAAACACATCCCTACACTCACCAAGGTGCAACCCCAACCCAAACACAGACACACCATTTCAGCCTCAACACAGTTTTGGGAACTGCTGGAAAGCAGGCTTCAACCTCAGCGAGGTGTGCTCAGGCTACACAGGATGGGGCTTCAGGCACCGCTTCACCTACTGAAGCAGACCACCATCGGGAGCTGCCACGCCAGACCAACTTCTTCCTCTGCAACACCTTTCTCAGGAACCAAACAGCATTCCAGTGACCTGCTTTGCTCCTATTCTAAAGACTATCACAGCCCCCCTTGCCTGTGGCACCTGATAAGCACAAGAGAAAGCAACCACAGCAATAAAAGCCACTGCACCCTCAGGGCAGTTACTCTCATCCCCTCCTTTACCTCAGCCGCTTACCTACCCCACATGGCAGATGCTTCCACCCGTTCTCTGAAGCTACCTAGAGCACCTCTAAAAGAGAAACTGGAATTTTACTCTATTGGATGTAGTAAAGTAAGTACAGTCACAGCCACACCCCAAAAATAACACCTACCTCTGTTCATCACTCACCAGAGTCACTCCAGAGGTAGCTCGGGTTGTGACGTCCTGTACTGCACACTGCGTTTCAGCCTGAACAAAGGAAAACACAGTCAGAAGACAAACATTCAGCTGACAGCATTAGCACCCATCCCTCAACAACAGAAGTGACCCCATATTTAATGTTTTTGTTTCAAAACAGCAGTCCACTTGCCTCTGTACCTGCAAGTTAGATCCAAGCTCGAAAGGAACGGCCACCATCACCCATGCCACCTGGGAACACAGAAGGACAAAACGACCGCTGTGCTTGCAAGCCTCCACCTGCCACACTGCTCCTCTGTCCCAAACAGCCTCACCTCAGACCCTCAGAGGGAAACACCCAAACGTCTTCCCTTTGCATCAGATAAGGGATCACCAGGCTGATAGAACTCTCACCTTCCCTCAATGCTCCGTGACACGGGGATTTCCCTGTCCAAGACTGCACGAAGCCCCTGCAGAGACAAGAGAAAAGCACACCCTGAGGCACCTCACAGCCACGGTGTACCTGCTGCAATACCTCTCTCTTCCCAGCTCCTTTACTTCAGCTGCTCACCAGCTCGAACTGAGATTCTTCGCTCACAGCGCCGCGGCAAACTCTGCCCAGGCCACACAACACACACGGCACAAGCTACATTGTTTAATGTTATAAGCGAGACCACGCAATTTTCTGGTCTATCGAAGATAATTTATTTATTAAGTAAGCAGGTACAAGCAAAACAGCGCTGGGCGGCTGGGGAGTCTCCGCTCCATCACAGCACGCAACTTTCCCTTTTCAGTGTCACCGTTTTATAGCATCCAAGTTCGGCTTGTCAGCATCCAAGTTCGGCTTGTCAGGACTTGTTGAACCTTCTGAAGCTGTGCAGTTCGTTCTGTTTCTTTCAATGATCATGCGTTGTGCTCGTGTTCAAGGGTAGTAAAGCAGCAAACAGTATTTCACAGAGTCTTTGTTTTATCAAGGACATTTATCCAACACCCCCTCCCCACTATCTACTTGCTTAGTCTTCCCCCTTAACAAGGTCGTAAATTGCAAAACCTTATCTTCTCAGCAGATTCTCTGAATTCTTTTTAAAGACAATGAACAAACACCCGCTAATTTATCACAATCCCTCCTTTTTCTTTTTCTAACATATTTTGTTCATTGATGAATTTTTGAAGCACTTGTTTGCTCAATATTAAAGTTTCTGCGTCATCCTCCTCCTGTTCAAGAGATTCATATTTCGCACACACAAGCATAAGGTGAGCTGCCTCTAATCGGTTTTTTACAATTGTGATTATTTGATTGAATATACGTGGTCCAAAAGTTAGTGTAAATATGAGCAGCAGCAAAGGTCCTGCTATAGCTGATAGCAGTGTAGTGAGCCAAGGTGAGTAATTAAACCAGGATTCGTACCAATTCTGGTGGGCTTCATTCTCCCTTTTTCGTTTTTCTAGCCCTTCTCTCAATTTAGTCATTGTATCCCTTACCACTCCAGTATGATCAGCATATACACAACACTCCTCTCGTAGGGCTGCACACAATCCTCCTTGTTGTAGAAAAATCAGATCTAATCCCCTACGATTTTGTAGTACTACTTCAGATAAGGATCGCACAGATTTCTCTAAAGGTGATATAGATTGCTCAATACGGGCCAAATCCTCATCTACAGCAATGCGTAGAGAGGTAAATTCTTGGCTTTGTTTTACCAGAGAGGTAATTCCAGTTCCGGCTCCTGCAGCCCCCAGAATCATCAGAGTGGCTAAAGTAACAGCCGTAATAAGCTCTCTCTTCCTTAAGTGGTTTTTTGCCATAGCATGTTGGATGTACATATACTCCTCAGAATGGTAAAGAATCCTTGGGATAATTACTACCTGCACACAGAAATCATGAGACGAGTTGAACAATTTCAAAGATAAGCATGGAGTTACCCCCAGAGACAAACATACCCATCTGGTGTTATCTGCTGGTATTAACCATTTTTCTTTGTCTAATTGTGTAACATTTTCTGTAATATTGCATAGATGGAACTTCTCACCAGGGACCGTGCCTATGCATCTGCCATTCCCAGTTACTTCCGTTAACGTTATTCCTACATCCCTTCCCCAATGGCATTGTGGGGGATCGGTTTCGTTTGAACGGGTGGTCTCTCCCAGATCCCCAATGGCGTCGTAATATGGGGGCCTTATATCAAGACATAACCAGCAAGGTCTAGGCACGTCTGGATTTGTTTGATTCAACAACTGATAACTAGCATTCATGATTCTCCATATGTTATTCCCGGTCACCCCTTCATTTCTAATCCCGTACTCCGGGTTTACTGATTTATTAGCAACCTCCAGTGGTTTAGGGCTATCAGGAGTGTCCTGGTTCCAGTTAGGACAGAGTTAATTTTTCCTCATAGCAGCTGGTAGGGTGCTATGTTTTGGATTAGGATGAGAAGAGCGCTGATAACATGCTGATGTTCTAATTGTTGCAGAGCAGTGTTTACACCAGGCCAAGGACTTTTCAGCTTCTCGCTCTGTCCTGCCAGCGAGCAGGCTGGGGGTCCAGCAGGAGCTGGGAGGGGACAGACCCAGGACAGCTGACCCAAACTGGCCAAAGGGGTATTCCATACCATCTGACGTCATGCTAAACAATACATAGGGGTGACTGGCCGGGGTGGGGGGCCGGCTGCTCGGGGATAGGCCGGGCATCGGTCAGCGGGTGGTGAGCGATTGCATTGTGCATCACTTGTTTTCTTACACATTATTATTATTAATACTATTATCATTATCACTATTATTATTATTGTTATTATTATATTCCTGTCTTAATAAACTGTCTTTACCTCAACTCACAGGCTTCACTTTCCCGTTTCTCTCCCCCATCCCAGAGAGGGAGGGGGGAGGGTGAGCGAACGGCTGTGTGGTGTTTAGCTGCCAGCCGGGTTAAACCACAACAAGGAGTTAGCATTCTAAAAGCTTGTGTAGGCTGAATCCTCAAAACACTCCCCGACAGTTTCTGATTTCGTCCCACCCGTTGGGGACTCTTCGTCTCTTCCTTCTTTATATAGATGATGCCTCCCCTATCAGTCCCCCAGCAGTAGTTATCTGCTGAACAACATGGTGATCTTCCCATCTAATCAGGCTCCATTTAAAAGGTTTGTGAGGGTGCGCAGACCCAGGAACAGTGTAAACAATCGTACCCATTACTATGTATCGCAAAAAAAAAAAAAAAAAATGGCTAGGGCCCATTTTCCAGAGTTCTTTACCTGGCCACGTAATTCCCCACCGTTTCACTCTCTGCCTCGCTTGTCAGTTCGGTTGCAGCGAACTACAAGGTGCAGGTTCTTCTCGGCAGCAGCAGTGTTCTTCAGGGGAGTTTCTCAGGTAACCGCGACCTTTTTCTGATCAAACAGGGTCCCCTCTCCTCCTTTTTACGATACATAGACAGTTAGACCATACTTATCGAGTTCGTTTCAACGTGAGCTTTAAGTCATCAGGGCCTGCGACCGCTTCCCATTCGCTTTTCCCGGATTGGTCCCTTTCAGGCCGCTGGCATGCGTTCACCCCTTCTCAGCCGTCCGGATAGCCGTCTCTGTGATAAGTAAAACAACATAGGGGCCTCCCCACCGTGGTGTTAAAGACATTTCTTTCCATGTCTTAATTAGAACCCTATCTCCAGGTTGTATCCTATGGATTGCTATATCTAGCCACCAAGCCTTTCGCTTGCAACTCCCTCTGTCGGTTCATAAACTGTATTAAATAAGGTTTTAATGGGATATCCTGTACCTGGGGGTGATCAGATGGCATCTCTAAATCATAAGGCATACCATACAGCCTTTCAAAAGGTGAGATTCCGACATCAGCTCGGGGCTATGTCCGGATATTCAATAGTGCAAGCGGTAAACATTTCACCCAGGAGGTTTTAGTCTCTATCATAAGCTTTGTTAGTTGCTTTTTAATTTCACCATTCATTCGTTCTACCTTTCCCAAACTCTGAGGATGCCAGGGAGTGTGATATTCCCATTTAATTCCCAGAGCCTTCATCGTGTCTCGGGATACCTTTGACACAAAGTGTGGGCCTCGATCAGAGTCAATTGCTTCTATTACCCCGTATCTGGGTATGATGCTTTCTAATAATATCTTTACCACGGTTTGAGCTGTGGCCCTTGCCGTGGGGAATGCTTCAACAAAGTTTGTGAGGTGGTCTACAATAACTAACAAGTATCTATATCGCCCTGTTTTTGGAAGTTCAGTAAAATCTAATTGAATCTTTGCAAAAGGTCGATGTGCCAATTCTCGTCCTCCTCCCGGGACCCTTTTTCTCATGTGTTGAGCATTTACCCTCAGACAAGTTATGCAATCATTTACGATCCTCTTTGCTATATTATAAATCCCTATACACATATAATATGTGGCAAATTGATCCACCAACGCCTGAGTACCCCAGTGCGTCTGTTCATGAAATCTCCGTAGCACCCTCATAGCTACTGATTTTGGTAACACTTCCCGTCCATCAGGCAGTACCCATTTCCCTTTATCTTTTTTTTTTTTTTTTTGAACCCCCATTTGTGTCATCTTGTCTTCTTCTGTAATAGTGAAACAGAGTAAGGGGAGGGGAATGGGTCCATTCGACCAGAGGGAGTTAGTCGTCCCGCACTTGTAGCAGTTTTTATAAGGCGGGCTTTCTTCCTCAGAACAATTGCATTCAATCCCATCAACTCCCCATTCACTCCAGCAATCATAACATGGAAATTCCTTTAAGTCTTTCCCACAGTATTAAGTATTATATTAAGCATTATTATATATTATTTATATATTATTATATTATTATTATATTATTATATATTAACTATTAAGTATAAGTATTATTTCCCACAGTCTGGGCAATCTTCCTTCGTTCTTATAATTCTTATACTCATTAATGCTGCCCTTTTTGCCTCCTGATCTGCTAGATTATTACCCCTAACCTCAGGGGTGAGGCCTTTTTGATGCCCTTTTATATGTACTACGGCAATTTCTTTGGGCTCTCTGATAGCTTGTAAAACCTGGGTAATCAATGCCTGATGTATTAAACCCCTTCCTTGTGAATTGATGAGCCCCCTTTCTTCCCATATTTTACCAAATGTATGTACTACCCCATAAGCATATTTTGAAGCTGTATATATTGTACCGCTTTTATTTTTCAACAATTTTAGGGCCCGCAATATGGCATATAGCTCGCAAGCTTGGGTGGACCAGCTAGGACTCAAAGGTCCAGATTCCACTATCTCAAATGTTTTCCCGTTTACTAACGGGAAGGTTTACTACCTTGCCTGGGGCACCTGATAAGCAGAAGAGAAAGCAACCACAGCAATAAAAGCCACTGCACCCTCAGGACAGTTACTCTCATCCCCTCCTTTACCTCAGCCGCTTACCTACCCCACATGGCAGATGCTTCCACCCGTTCTCTGAAGCTACCTAGAGCACCTCTAAAACAGAAACTGGAATTTACTCTATTGGATGTAGTAAAGTAAGTGCAGCGACAACCGCACCCCAAAAATAACACCTACCTCTGTTCATCACTCACCAGAGTCACTCCAGAGGCAGCTCGGGTCTTGACGTCCTGTACTGCACACTGCGTTTCAGCCTGAACAAAGGAAAACACAGTCAGAAAATAAACATTCAGCTGACAGCATTAGCACCCATCCCTCAACAACAGAAGTGACCCCATATTTAATGTTTTCGTTTCAAAACAGCAGTCCACTTGCCTCTGTACCTGCAAGTTAGATCTAAGCTCGAAAGGAACGGCCACCATCACCCATGCCACCTGGGAACACAGAAGGACAAAATGACCACTGTGCTTGCAAGCCACCACCTGCCACACTGCTCCTCTGTCCCAAACAGCCTCACCTCAGACCCTCAGAGGGAAACACCCAAACGTCTTCCCCTGTGGTGGTTTTACAGGGGTAGGCGACCGAGCTCCACCAAAACCGCTCTCTCACTCTCCCTCCTCAAAGGACAGGGAGAAAATACAAGGAAAAAGGGCTCAAGGGTTGAGATAAGGACGAGGAGATTACACAGTAAATATTGTGATAGGCAAAACACGCTCAGCATAGAAAGATAGAAAGATTTATTGCTTATTACTACACAATGTAGAGAAGCGAGAAACAAACGAAAGCAACCAAAAGCACCTTCCCCCCCAACCACCCTCTTCCACTTTCTCCCCCCCAGCGGTGCAGGTGATCGGTGTTTATGGTCAGTCCATAGCGCTTCTTTGCCGCCACTCCTTCTCGGACGCCCTCATCCCCTGTGCTGTGGGGTTCCTCCCACAGGATGTAGTCCTTGGTCAACTGATCTGGCATGGCCTTCCCACAGGCAGCAGCTCTTCCAGAACTGTTCCAGATGTAGGTCCATACCACGGGGTCCATCCCTCAGGAGCAAACTGCTCCAACCTGGGTCCCCCACGGGCAGCAGCTCCTGCCAGCTCACCTGCTCCTGCGTGGTCTCCTCTCCACGGTCTACAGGTCCGGCCCGGAATCTGCTCCGGCAAGGGTCTTCCACAGGCCGCAGCCTCCATCAGTGCAGGTCCACCTGCTCCACCGTGGTCTCCTCCACCAGCTGCAGCATGGAACCCTGCTCCACCGTGGTACTCCGTGGGCTGCAGGGGGACAACCTGCTTCACCATGGTCACGCCACAGGCCGCAGGGGATTTCTGCTCCGGCACCTGGAGTACCTCTCCCCCTCCTTCTTCACTGACCTTGGCGCCTGCAAGGCTGTTCCTCACTCCTCTTGCTCTCCCAGCTGCTGCATGGACCAGCGTCTTTTTTTTTTTTCCCCCCATCTTAAATATGCTCTCACAGACGCGCAAACAACATCACTTATTGGCTCCGCTCAGCACCGGGGTCCTTACCTAACATGGGGCAGCTTCTAGATTCTTCGCACAGAAGCCACCCCTAGAGCCCCCTGCTACCAAAACCTTGCCACATAAACCCACCACGTCCCTTCACTTCGGTTAAGGGACGACCAGGCTGACAACACGCTCCCCTTCCCTCACTGCTCCGTGACACGGGCATTTCCCTGTCCAAGACTGCACCAAGCACCTGCAGAGACGAGAGAAAAGGACACCCTGAGGCACCTCACAGCCACAGCGTACCTGCTACAATACCTCTCTTCCCAGTTGCTTTACTTCAGCTGCTCGTTAGCTCGATCTAAGATAAATGTGCCCGGGCGGCGCCGCGCCAAAATGTGCCCGGGCGGCGCCGCGCCAAAATGTGCCCGGGCGGCGCCGCGCCAAAATGTGCCCGGGCGGCGCCGCGCCAAAATGTGCCCGGGCGGCGCCGCGCCAAAATGTGCCCGGGCGGCGCCGCGCCAAAATGTGCCCGGGCGGCGCCGCGCCAAAATGTGCCCGGGCGGCGCCGCGCCAAAATGTGCCCGGGCGGCGCCGCGCCAAAATGTGCCCGGGCGGCGCCGCGCCAAAATGTGCCCGGGCGGCGCCGCGCCAAAATGTGCCCGGGCGGCGCCGCGCCAAAATGTGCCCGGGCGGCGCCGCGCCAAAATGTGCCCGGGCGGCGCCGCGCCAAAATGTGCCCGGGCGGCGCCGCGCCAAAATGTGCCCGGGCGGCGCCGCGCCAAAATGTGCCCGGGCGGCGCCGCGCCAAAATGTGCCCGGGCGGCGCCGCGCCCAAAATGTGCGCCAAAATGTGGGCGGCGCCGCGCCAAAATGTGCCCGGGCGGCGCCGCGCCAAAATGTGCCCGGGCGGCGCCGCGCCAAAATGTGCCCGGGCGGCGCCGCGCCAAAATGTGCCCGGGCGGCGCCGCGCCAAAATGTGCCCGGGCGGCGCCGCGCCAAAATGTGCCCGGGCGGCGCCGCGCCAAAATGTGCCCGGGCGGCGCCGCGCCAAAATGTGCCCGGGCGGCGCCGCGCCAAAATGTGCCCGGGCGGCGCCGCGCCAAAATGTGCCCGGGCGGCGCCGCGCCAAAATGTGCCCGGGCGGCGCCGCGCCAAAATGTGCCCGGGCGGCGCCGCGCCAAAATGTGCCCGGGCGGCGCCGCGCCAAAATGTGCCCGGGCGGCGCCGCGCCAAAATGTGCCCGGGCGGCGCCGCGCCAAAATGTGCCCGGGCGGCGCCGCGCCAAAATGTGCCCGGGCGGCGCCGCGCCAAAATGTGCCCGGGCGGCGCCGCGCCAAAATGTGCCCGGGCGGCGCCGCGCCAAAATGTGCCCGGGCGGCGCCGCGCCAAAATGTGCCCGGGCGGCGCCGCGCCAAAATGTGCCCGGGCGGCGCCGCGCCAAAATGTGCCCGGGCGGCGCCGCGCCAAAAAATGTGCCCGGCGGGCGGCGCCGCGCCAAAATGTGCCCGGGCGGCGCCGCGCCAAAATGTGCCCGGGGGCGGCGCCGCGCCAAAATGTGCCCGGGCGGCGCCGCGCCAAAATGTGCCCGGGCGGCGCCGCGCCAAAATGTGCCCGGGCGGCGCCGCGCCAAAATGTGCCCGGGCGGCGCCGCGCCAAAATGTGCCCGGGCGGCGCCGCGCCAAAATGTGCCCGGGCGGCGCCGCGCCAAAATGTGCCCGGGCGGCGCCGCGCCAAAATGTGCCCGGGCGGCGCCGCGCCAAAATGTGCCCGGGCGGCGCCGCGCCAAAATGTGCCCGGGCGGCGCCGCGCCAAAATGTGCCCGGGCGGCGCCGCGCCAAAATGTGCCCGGGCCGCCGCGCCAAAATGTGCCCGGGCGGCGCCGCGCCAAAATGTGCCCGGGCGGCGCCGCGCCAAAATGTGCCCGGGCGGCGCCGCGCCAAAATGTGCCCGGGCGGCGCCGCGCCAAAATGTGCCCGGGCGGCGCCGCGCCAAAATGTGCCCGGGCGGCGCCGCGCCAAAATGTGCCCGGGCGGCGGGCCGCGCCAAAATGTGCCCGGGCGGCGCCGCGCCAAAATGTGCCCGGGCGGCGCCGCGCCAAAATGTGCCCGGGCGGCGCCGCGCCAAAATGTGCCCGGGCGGCGCCGCGCCAAAATGTGCCCGGGCGGCGCCGCGCCAAAATGTGCCCGGGCGGCGCCGCGCCAAAATGTGTGTGCCCGGGCGGCGCCGCGCCAAAATGTGCCCGGGCGGCGCCGCGCCAAAATGTGCCCGGGCGGCGCCGCGCCAAAATGTGCCCAAAATGTGGGCGGCGCCGCGCCAAAATGTGCCCGGGCGGCGCCGCGCCAAAATGTGCCCCGGGCGGCGCCGCGCCAAAATGTGCCCGGGCGGCGCCGCGCCAAAATGTGCCCGGGCGGCGCCGCGCCAAAATGTGCCCGGGCGGCGCCGCGCCAAAATGTGCCCGGGCGGCGCCGCGCCAAAATGTGCCCGGGCGGCGCCGCGCCAAAATGTGCCCGGGCGGCGCCGCGCCAAAATGTGCCCGGGCGGCGCCGCGCCAAAATGTGCCCGGGCGGCGCCGCGCCAAAATGTGCCCGGGCGGCGCCGCGCCAAAATGTGCCCGGGCGGCGCCGCGCCAAAATGTGCCCCAAAATGTGGGCGGCGCCGCGCCAAAATGTGCCCGGGCGGCGCCGCGCCAAAATGTGCCCGGGCGGCGCCGCGCCAAAATGTGCCCGGGCGGCGCCGCGCCAAAATGTGCCCGGGCGGCGCCGCGCCAAAATGTGCCCGGGCGGCGCCGCGCCAAAATGTGCCCGGGCGGCGCCGCGCCAAAATGTGCCCGGGCGGCGCCGCGCCAAAATGTGCCCGGGCGGCGCCGCGCCAAAATGTGCCCGGGCGGCGCCGCGCCAAAATGTGCCCGGGCGGCGCCGCGCCAAAATGTGCCCGGGCGGCGCCGCGCCAAAATGTGCCCGGGCGGCGCCGCGCCAAAATGTGCCCGGGCGGCGCCGCTCGCAGACCTACCCTTTACAGATGAAAAAGGTAACTCTGATACGACCCTGCTCAGTCTCTTGGTAATACTGCGCCTACGTGGTCAAGCCTCTTGTAGTGTGTAATCAAGCTCTTTTTAGTCCTCTGGAGAGTTACACAAGTGGCTTCATACGTCTAGAGATTCAAATATAACCCAAAAACACAAGTGAGCCAGCAACCTCTGCTAAATATCCCTCTAGTAAGTGATTTCCAAGCACTTAAAATCTAGAAATCCATAGACACCAACCTGCCCAAAGAACCCTGCAACTGACTGAAGGAAAAACAAAGCACTTACCCCAAAGAGCAGCCCAGGCACAATGAACTCTCTAATGGCATACCTGGGCATCATATACCATTTGGCCCCGCCCAGCACCCAAACCCAATCACCTGGGAAAGGGGAGGGGCAAAGCACAAGAAAGTAGAAAGAGCACAAGCAGCACAGCAGCTGTGGTTTTGTTGTTTTTTTTTTTTAAATCTGGTTTAGCTCAACAGCATGCAGACTGCAGACAAGAGAACTGGGGTGTTTCTAGAAGCAACAATCCCCATGCTTTTGCTGCAGCTTTGAATATTGAAAGGACAATATGACCAAGCAAGCAACTGAAATTTTTTCAGCTGGAATTAGCTCAAGCCTTTCTTTACATAGAAAGAAAAGTCTAGGAGCATAACAGATTACACGCCAAAAAGAAAAAAAGAAAAAAAAAATCAATTCCATGTAATAACATCACTCGCAGGAAAAAATCACATACTTGAGTAGGCTATCTGAAAACCAAAAGGCTATGCTGATGGGTCAAAACACACTACAGGACAATGGAGCCTGGCCCTCTGCTGCACCAGCTTGAATCCTATCCCTACACTCACCAAGGTGCAACCCCAACCCAAACACAGACACACCATTTCAGCCTCAACACAGTTTTGGGAACTGCTGGAAAGCAGGCTTCATCCTCAGCGAGGCGTGCTCAGGCTCCACGGGATGGGGCATCAGGCACCTCTGCACCTACCGAAGACGACCACCATCAGGAGCTGCCACGCCAGACAACCTTTTTCCTCTGCAACACCTTTCTCAGGAACCAAACAGCATTCCAGGGACCTGCTTTGCTCCTATTCTAAAGACTATCACAGCCCCCCTTGCCTGTGGCACCTGATAAGCACAAGAGAAAGCAACCACAGCAGCAAAAGCCACTGCACCCTCAGGACAGTTACTCTCATTCCCTCCTTTACCTCAGCTGCTTACCTACCCCACATGGCAGATGCTTCCACCCGTTCTCTGAAGCCACCTATAGCACCTCCAAAAGAGAAACTGGAATTTTACTCTAATTGATGTAGTAAACTAACTGCAGTGATGGGCACGAAAATGTGCCCAGACGGCAGCAATCACAGACTTACCCTTTACAGATGAAAAAGGTGACCCTGCTCAGTCTCTTGGTAGTACTACCGTGCTTATGCGGTTGAGGAACCGTACGCCACCATTTCTTAAAAACGAGTTAGCCGGTAACCCCTCCTAAGCACGCCTCTATTACGTGAATTCCAAGCACTTAAAATCTAGAAGGCTGCAAGATCTAAAAACTCTACAGCCACCCAAACCGCAAGCAAAAGCTCCAAAAATATAACAAACTGTCCCTAACCCTGAAAAAGACTACCCCTTACACGCCTACTGCTGCTCTTTTCAGATACATGCTTATACAGGGAGCTTCGATGATACTTATCTCCTAAACCCTGCTCCATCACTTTGCCACCAAGGTTGTAACTTTGAAAATATTTGACATACAGGCAAAGACTCACAAGTAAGCCCCACCATTCTGCAGAAATCATAAGGGACCCAGAACCACAAAGTAAACACGAAGTAACACTGCCATCCTATCCGTAAACATGCTATAACAATTACTCACCTGAAGAAGAGCTGCATGCAATACAGGCACCCACTATTAGACTGGTTTATTCTAACAGATCCTACTAGTTGTTACCTCATAAAGATGGGCTTACCGCTCTCAACTTGGAAATGCATCAGTCCGTAGACTCTGACCCACCTAAAGACCCCTGCAACTGACTGAAGGAAAACCAAAGCACTTACTCTAAAGTGCAGCCCAGGCAGAATGAGCTCTCTGATGGGATGCCTGCAACTCATATACCATTGCACCCCACCGAGCACCCCACCCCAATCACATGGGAAATGGGAGGGGCCATGCATGACAAGAGGTAAAGAGAGCAGGAGGAACAGCAGCCCTGTTTTTGCTGTGGCTTAGGTCAACAGCGTGCAGAGTACAGCACAGGCAACCAGGCTCTTTCTCTTGAAAGACCTGCCTTAGCTTTGGTGAAGGAAACTGATCAGGCTGACAACCCTCTCACCTTTTTGCACCACTCCACAACATGGGGAATTCACCTCTCCAAGGCTGCACGACGGAAGGGCAGAAACAAGACAAAAAGCACACCCTGAGGCACCTCATAACCACAGCCTACCTACTGCAATACCTATACCTGTCTTCCCAGCTTCTTTACCTCTGCTGCTCTCCATCTCCAAATCACATTCTTTTAACTGCCACACAGAGTAGCAGTCCTCCAGGTGCCACAGAGCGGCACCCTATTTTTTTTTAATTTTTAATATATTTTTTTTATTTCTTATTTTCAAAACAGCAGTCTGCTTCCCTTTGATGATGGACAGTAGGTCAAGCCAGTCACCGAGTTGCCAACGCAGAGCTTCGCAGTTCCAGAAGGCACTCTTTCCTTTGACCGATTCCTTATAAGTGTTATCTACCACTGGTAAAAGCAATAAACAGACTGCAAACAGGCACTGCCACATTTGACAAACTTCATATTTTTTATTTTATCATTTCAAAAGAGCAGTCCATTTGTCTCTACCTCTGAGAAGTAGATCAAACCAGTCACCGAGTTGCTGAACAAAAACTTGACAGTTTTTTGCTGAACAGCAACTTGACAGTTGCTGCTTCCTTTGACCCATTCCTCCTAAGGTTTACCTACTGCTGGGAAAAAAAGAAAAAAGCCTCTGTGCCAGCTGCCCTTGAGTATTTGCCCAGAGCTTGAGTATTCGCCCAGAGACAGACCAGATGTCTTTCCCAAAAGAGTCAGGACAATGTATTATTGCACTGATGAACCACCACATTAGCTACCATCACTAATTGCCAGGCAGGACAGCTCCAGGCCAAACACATACATAAAAAGGCACGCTACAAACATCATGACCAAAACATAGGAAAAGAATTACTTATACTATAAGAATGACTCACCTGAAGAAGACCTGCATGCAATAAAGGCATCTACTACTGTATAGTTTACTTTAAATGATCCTACTAGATGTTACTTTAAATAGATGTACTTATCTCTTTCAACTTGGAAACGCATCAACCCCTAGACTCTGACCCACCTAAAAAAAAAAAAAAAACTGCATCTGGATTTTTTTTTGTTTTGGATTTTACCCATTTCCTTGATTTCCCATTCCCTTTTATTTATTTATATTAGTTACTGTCCCTTATTTCAATTTCCATGCAAACCTTTTTATTGCAGGTTTTTACTATCTTTTCCTAATCTTCTTCCCAAATGTCCCAATTCTCTGGGATTAAACTCTTCTTTCCACATACAAACTTTACTGTTTCAGATTGTTAATGAGCCCCGTTCCAATCATAAATCCACAGGACTTTGGAAAAACACCTGAAGCACTCAGACTTCCATCTTCTAGACAAACAATAACACCTTTTCCACAAAAATTACTTTTCAACAAGACTGAATTTCAAGCCGAATGCTAATTTTTTTCATGCACTTTGTTAGTAAGCCTTCACAAAACAAGGAATCACTCCTGTGTATCCGTCAATATGGGGGTTTAAAAAGGTATTGAGGCCTAAATAAATTCGCTCTCCCCCTTCTTACCAAATTCCCAGGGCTCAGGCCCAAACCACCAAAGAAGTGACTCTCCGTTCTACCGCTTTGATAATCAGTCAGGCCCCCTCCCCCAATACTTGGGAAACTGACCAAACACCACCACGAATATACCAAAACTTCTAAACTGTTACTTAGATAATGCTCCCACCTTCCTCCTTGTCACACTCAAAACATTTAAGAACAAAATAGGATTACAAGGTGCACCACCGGGGTGGATTGTTAGGATATACAGGTGGTAGGTTATCCAATGACTCCCGTTCATCATCTTTTCCTTTTTCCGGTTTTTCTTCTTCTTCAAACTTCTCTTCTGCTTTTAGTGTAAATACTGAGGCTGGAAAAGGACGTGAAATCCTTGTTATAAGCGAGACCACGCAATTTTCTGGTCGAAGATAATTTATTAATTAAGTAAGCAGGTACAAGCAAAACAGCGCTGGGCGGCTGGGGAGTCTCCGCTCCACCACAGCACGCAACTTTCCCTTTTCAGTGTCGCCGTTTTATAGCATCCAAGTTCGGCTTGTCAGCATCCAAGTTTCGGCTTGTCAGGACTTGTTGAATCTTCTGAAGCTGTGCAGTTCGTTCTGTTTCTTTCAATGATCATGCGTTGTGCTCGTGTTCAAGGGTAGCAAAAGCAAAAGCAGCAAACAGTATTTCACAGAGTCTTTGTTTTACCAAGGATGTTTATCCAACACCCCCTCCCCACTATCTACTTGCTTAGTCTTCCCCTTAACAAGGTCGTAAATTGCAAAACCTTATCTTCTCAGCAGATTCTCTGAATTCCTTTTAAAGACAATGAACAAACACCCGCTAATTTATCACAATCCCTCCTTTTTCTTTTTCTAACATATTTTGTTCATTGATGAATTTTTGAAGCACTTGTTTGCTCAATATTAAAGTTTCTGCGTCATCCTCCTCCTGTTCAAGAGATTCATATTTCACACACACAAGCATAAGGTGAGCTGCCTCTAATCATTTTTTTACAATCGCGATTATTTGATTGAATATACATGGTCCGAAAGTTAGTGTAAATATGAGCAGCAACAATGATCCGGCTATAGCTGATAGCAGTGTAGTGAGCTAAGGTGAGTAATTAAACCAGGATTCATACCAATTCTGGTGGGCTTCATTTTCCCTTTTTTCGTTTTTCTAGCCCTTCTCTCAATTTAGTCATTATGTCCCTTACTACTCCAGTATGATCAGCATATACACAACACTCCTCTCGTAGGGCTGCACACAATCCTCCTTGTTGTAGAAAAATCAGATCTAATCCCCTACGATTTTGTAGTACTACTTCAGATAAGGATCGCACAGATTTCTCTAAAGGTGATATAGATTGCTCAATACGGGCCAAATCCTCATCTACAGCAATGCGTAGAGAGGTAAATTCTTGGCTTTGTTTTACCAGAGAGGTAATTCCAGTTCCGGCTCCTGCAGCCCCCAGAATCATCAGAGTGGCTAAAGTAACAGCCATAATAAGCTCTCTCTTCCTTAAGTGGTTTTTTGCCATAGCATGTTGGATGTACATATACTCCTCAGAATGGTAAAGAATCCTTGGGATAATTACTACCTGCACACAGAAATCATGAGACGAGTTGAACAATTTCAAAGATAAGCATGGAGTTACCCCCAGAGACAAACATACCCATCTGGTGTTATCTGCTGGTATTAACCATTTTTCTTTGTCTAATTGTGTAACATTTTCTGTAATATTGCATAGATGGAACTTCTCACCAGGGACCGTGCCTACGCATCTGCCATTCCCAGTTACTTCCGTTAACGTTATTCCTACATCCCTTCCCCAATGGCATTGTGGGGGATCGGTTTCGTTTGAACGGGTGGTCTCTCCCAGATCCCCAGTGGTGTCGTAATATGGGGGCCTTATATCAAGACATAACCAGCAAGGTCTAGGCACGTCTGGATTTGTTTGATTCAACAACTGATAACTAGCATTCATGATTCTCCATATGTTATTCCCGGTCACCCCTTCATTTCTAATCCCGTACTCCGGGTTTACTGATTTATTAGCAACCTCCAGTGGTTTAGGGCTATTAGGAGTGTCCTGGTTCCAGTTAGGACAGAGTTAATTTTTCCTCATAGCAGCTGGTAGGGTGCTATGTTTTGGATTAGGATGAGAAGAGCGCTGATAACATGCTGATGTTTTAATTGTTGCAGAGCAGTGTTTACACCAGGCCAAGGACTTTTCAGCTTCTCGCTCTGTCCTGCCAGCGAGCAGGCTAGGGGTGCAGCAGGAGCTGGGAGGGGACAGCCCCAGGACAGCTGACCCAAACGGGCCAAAGGGGTATTCCATACCATCTGACGTCATGCTAAACAATACATAGGGGTGACTGGCCGGGGTGGGGGGCCGGCTGCTCGGGGATAGGCCGGGCATCGGTCAGCAGGTGGTGAGCAATTGCATTGTGCATCACTTGTTTCTTACACGTTATTATTATTAATACTATTATCATTATTATTATCATTATCACTATTATTATTATATTCCTGTCTTAATAAACTGTCTTAATCTCAACTCACAGGCTTCACTTTCCCGTTTCTCTCCCCCATCCCAGAGAGGGAGGGGGGAGGGTGAGCGAACGGCTGTGTGGTGTTTAGCTGCCAGCCAGGTTAAACCACAACAAGGAGTTAGCATTCTAAAAGCTTGTGTAGGCTGAATCCTCAAAACACTCCCCGACAGTTTCTGATTTGGTCCCACCCGTTGGGGACTCTTAGTCTCTTCCTTCTTTATATAGATGATGCCTCCCCTATCAGTCCCCCAGCAGTAGTTATCTGCTGAACAACATGGTGATCTTCCCATCTAATCAGGCTCCATTTAAAAGGTTTGTGAGGGTGCGCAGACCCAGGAACAGTGTAAACAATCGTACCCATTACTATGTATCGCAAAAAAAAAAAAAAAAAAATGGCTAGGGCCCATTTTCCAGAGTTCTTTACCTGGCCACGTAATTCCCCACCGTTTCACTCTCTGCCTCGCTTGTCAGTTCGGTTGCAGCGAACTACAAGGTGCAGGTTCTTCTCGGCAGCAGCAGTGTTCTTCAGGGGAGTTTCTCAGGTAACCGCGACCTTTTTCTGATCAAACAGGGTCCCCTCTCCTCCTTTTTACGATACATAGACAGTTAGACCATACTTATCGAGTTCGTTTCAACGTGAGCTTTAAGTCATCAGGGCCTGCGACCGCTTCCCATTCGCTTTTCCGGATTGGTCCCTTTCAGGCCGCTGGCATGCGTTCACCCCTTCTCAGCCGTCCGGATAGCCGTCTCTGTGATAAGTAAAACAACATAGGGGCCTCCCCACCGTGGTGTTAAAGACATTTCTTTCCATGTCTTAATTAGAACCCTATCTCCAGGTTGTATCCTATGGATTGCTATATCTAGCCACCAAGCCTTTCGCTTGCAACTCCCTCTGTCAGTTCATAAACTGTATTAAATAAGGTTTTAATGGGATATCCTGTACCTGGGGGTGATCAGATGGCATCTCTAAATCATAAGGCATACCATACAGCCTTTCAAAAGGTGAGATTCCGACATCAGCTCGGGGCTATGTCCGGATATTCAATAGTGCAAGCGGTAAACATTTCACCCAGGAGGTTTTAGTCTCTATCATAAGCTTTGTTAGTTGCTTTTTAATTTCACCATTCATTCGTTCTACCTTTCCCAAACTCTGAGGATGCCAGGGAGTGTGATATTCCCATTTAATTCCCAGAGCCTTCATCGTGTCTTGGGATACCTTTGACACAAAGTGTGGGCCTCGATCAGAGTCAATTGCTTCTATTACCCCGTATCTGGGTATGATGCTTTCTAATAATATCTTTACCACGGTTTGAGCTGTGGCCCTTGCCGTGGGGAATGCTTCAACAAAGTTTGTGAGGTGGTCTACAATAACTAACAAGTATCTATATCACCCCGTTTTTGGAAGTTCAGTAAAATCTAATTGAATCTTTGCAAAAGGTCGATGTGTCAATTCTCGTCCTCCCGGGACCCTTTTTCTCATACGTTGAGCATTTACCCTCCGACAAGTTATACAATCATTTATGATCCTCTTTGCTATATTATAAATCCCTATACACATATAATTTGTGGCAAATTGATCCACCAATGCCTGGGTTCCCCAATGCATTTGTTCATGAAATCTCCGTAGCACCCTCATAGCTACTGATTTTGGTAACACTTCCCATCCATCAGGCAGTACCCATTTCCCTTTATCGTTTTTTTTTTTTTTTCGAACCCCCATTTGTGTCATCTTGTCTTCTTCTGTAATAGTGAAACAGAGTAAGGGGAGGGGAATGGGTCCATTCGACTACAGGGAGTTAGCCGGCCCGCACTTGTAGCCGTTTTTATAAGGCGGGCTTTCTTCCTCAGAACAATTGCATTCAATCCCATCAACTCCCCATTCACTCCAGCAATCATAACATGGAAATTCCTTTAAGTTTTTCCCACAGTATTAAGTATTACATTAAGCATTATTATATATTATTCATATATTATTATATTATTAATTATTATATTAATTATTATATATTAAGTATTAAGTATAAGTATTAAGTATTTCCCACAGTCTGGGCAATCTTCCTTCGTTCTTATAATTCTTATACTCATTAATGCTGCCCTTTTTGCCTCCTGATCTGCTAGATTATTACCCCTAACCTCAGGGGTGAGGCCTTTTTGATGCCCTTTTATATGTACTACGGCAATTTCTTTGGGCTCTCTGATAGCTTGTAAAACCTGGGTAATCAATTCCTGATGTATTAAACCCCTTCCTTGTGAATTGATGAGCCCCCTTTCTTCCCATATTTTACCAAATGTATGTACTACCCCATAAGCATATTTTGAAGCTGTATATATTGTACCGCTTTTATTTTTCAACAATTTTAGGGCCTGCAATATGGCATATAGCTCGCAAGCTTGGGCGGACCAGCTAGGGCTCAAAGGTCCAGATTCCACTATCTCAAATGTTTTCCCGTTTACTAACGCATATCCTGATTTTTGCTTTCCCTCGACTACTCTCGAGGAACCATTCACATATATCTGTTCACCGATTTGTAATTCCGTTTGCTCTTCTATATTTTGGAGGCAATCATGTCCTAAGGACTCATTTGGTTCCCCATAAAGAAATTGAGCAGGGTTCTGTAGGGAGGTTGTTTCTAATGTTAATTTTGGAGAGGAAATCAAAATTCCTTCATATTTTAATAATCTGGCGTCAGTGATCCATTTCTCTGCCTTCTGTTGCAGTACCCCGCGTATATTGTGTAGAGATATTACCTTGATTTCCCCCCCAAAAGTGATCTTCTGTGCTTCTTCCACTAACAAGGCAGCAGCTACCACTACCTGCAAACAGTTTGGCCAACCCCAGCTAACTGGATCCAATAATTTAGACAAATAGGCCACAGGTTTTTTACTCCCTGCCCATTCTTGGGCCAGCACTCCGTATGCCGTGCCTTCTGCACTGTTCACAAAAAAAACAAAACAAAACAAAACAAAACGGCCTCCTTAAATCTGGTAAACTTAACACTGGGGGGCGTACTAATTTCTCCTTTAACTTGTTCAGTCGTTCCTCATCTTCTTTTGTCCATTTGAGTAATCCATCCTTATTCAGCTTGTTATATAAAAATTTAACCTTTCCACTGTAATCTTCTATCCGTTGTCTACAGTATCCAGTCAACCCTAACAGTTGCCGTACCTGCCTTTTAGTTCGCGGGGACGCTAAAACCAATATTCCACTGATTCTGCCCAGGTCTAACTTCTTAGTCCCCTTACTTGACTGGTGACCCAGGTACTTTATCTTTTGCTCCACAATTTGTAATTTTGCCCCTCCTTTTTCTTTTAAAGGGTACAGAGGGTACAGATTAACTCGATTCTCTGAGCCAATCCAAAGGCTCACATATTCGCTCTCCTCTAAACAAAAAGGTTCCTTTGCATTTACATAAACATTTAACGCTTGACAAACCCAGTCTTCAAACGACCTAGATATGGGCCAATAATTTGCCTACCTTCCCAAACTTCAACACAATAATGAATCATTTTTACTTTATCCTTTCCCCGCCTAAAAGGGGAATCACTCCAATTCTTAATCATTAACCCCAGTGGACTATCTGGGGGAATAGGGGGCAACCTAGCACTAGGCATTACCCCACCCATGGGACCAGAAGGCTTACTCTTCTTCTGTCCCATCTTCCGGAGTGCCTTCACACACACACAGAGCCGCTTCCCCCTGGTCGTGGCCCAGTCCCTCGCGGGATGTGGGAACCGCACTACTGAGGGGTCCGCACTCACTTCGTCTGCAATTGGACGTCTCACACAGACACACTCCGGGATCACCAACCCCAACCGAACGGATCACCGGCCTATACTTACCCACCCCGTGGGTCTTCGTTCGGTCTTCGTGCACAAAGATTGCTTGGGGTTACCGGTTTTATTTGCTTGTGCCTAATTTTAGGGTTCGTCGGTGAAGGGCTCGAGTGAGGCTTTCCGTTCCAGGGGCCGCCAAAATCGGCGGGGCGCCTCCCCCGAAAGGGTCCTCAGTCAATTTGCCTTCATCCGAGTCACGGCACCAAATTTGTTATAAGCGAGACCACGCAATTTTCTGGTCGAAGATAATTTATTAATTAAGTAAGCAGGTACAAGCAAAACAGCGCTGGGCGGCTGGGGAGTCTCCGCTCCACCACAGCACGCAACTTTCCCTTTTCAGTGTCGCCGTTTTATAGCATCCAAGTTCGGCTTGTCAGCATCCAAGTTTCGGCTTGTCAGGACTTGTTGAATCTTCTGAAGCTGTGCAGTTCGTTCTGTTTCTTTCAATGATCATGCGTTGTGCTCGTGTTCAAGGGTAGCAAAAGCAAAAGCAGCAAACAGTATTTCACAGAGTCTTTGTTTTACCAAGGATGTTTATCCAACACCCCCTCCCCACTATCTACTTGCTTAGTCTTCCCCTTAACAAGGTCGTAAATTGCAAAACCTTATCTTCTCAGCAGATTCTCTGAATTCCTTTTAAAGACAATGAACAAACACCCGCTAATTTATCACAATCCTGATCCATAATTCTGCATAATCACTTTCCTCCTGGCTAAAAGGTTCCTTTGAATTAACATGTATATTTAAGGACTGGCAAACCCAGTCTTCAAAGGATCCGAAAACGGGCCAAAAGACATGTGGTCTTAAAGGCTCCTTTGGCCATTCTATCATACAATACTGGATCATTTTTAAATTTACTTTTTCCTTTTCTGGGGCCCCTATCATTCCAATTTCTAATCATTATCCCTAATGGACTTTCTGGTGGTACGTCTGGTAATTTGCTCCCTTTTCACTGGTCCCGGGTCTTCGATTTTGTCTGACCCATCTAGGAATTTTACTGTGGCAATTCCTACAGCCCTTGGTTGCCTTAGTGAGCGTGTCTTGCAGGGGGTTTAGGATCTATCACCCACCCAGGAATCCTATAGGAATCGCTTCGGACCTTCACTGGCCAAGCCCCGTCGAGGGAGATTGGAACTGCAGTTAGAAGACCTCCACAATCGCTTCGGAACTACGTTGGGTCTCAGTCACACTCTCACACACACACACAGGCAACCGAATCCCACCCAACCGAACGGTATACACCTTAAATACTTACGACTCCGTCGTCTTCATTCAGATCTTCGCGCACAGAATTACGGGCAAAATATAGTGCTGCAGCCAGCAAAGGGAGCTCATAAAAAATCTAAATCTTTGCTTGCCCTTATTCAGGTTCAAGATGGCATTAGTCCCAACCCGACTCGAACAGGAGCCACCAAATGGTGCGGGCGCCCCTCCTAGATCAAGTCAGAATTCAGGAACCGAGACCATCCCGGACGAGCCCCCAATTGTTATAAATGACTGAGTTCCAAATAGGATTGCAATCAAAGTTTACAATTTATTAAACGAATAGAGGCAAGCAAACAGCGCTGGGTACACCGGGAGTCTCTGCTCCACCAGGACGCACACCTGTTATGTAAGGTGGCTGGTTTTTATGCTGGTAGGCTAATACATATTCATTACTACTTCTAGAAGAGGCAGGGGTATTATAATTGGTTTCCAGAATCTGACACCCTCCCAGGGGCGCCAGCGTATCAGTCTCTGATGGTCTCTCAGGGGTCGCTCAAGCTGAAGGCTCATGGTCTTACTCCCAAACTTTGCCCTTCAATTGTCCTTCAGCGCCCCCTTCCTCCTTATTTGGTAGTCTCTTGGCCAGATGTCAGAAACTACTGTACATCCAGTGCAGCAGTCAGCAGTTTTTCTCTAAAAATCCCTTTGTTCTCTTATCACCTAAACCCAGGCCTCAATGTTAACCCTTCAAATCCCTTAGTGACACGAATTGCTAGACCATTCCTTACAACACTAATCCCTAACCCTAACCCAAACCCTAAACCCAAAACCCAGACCCTGACCCTGACCCTAAACATAATGTCCCTAAACCTAATGAACCTAACACGAAGGCCCTAACCCTAACCCAAAAGGCCGCCGCGGATGTAACCCTCACCATAAAACCTAAACCTAATGACCCTCACCCTAACCCTACCCACACTAACCCTCACCCAACCCTAAACCTAACCAAAAAACCCCAACCCTAACCCCTAACCCCTAACCCTAACCCCTAACCCCAACCCCTAACACCTAACCCTAAACCTAATGCCCCTAAACCTAATGAACCTAACCCTAATGAACCTAACCCCTAACCACAAGCCCCTAACACCTAACCCGAACCATAACCTACCCCTAACCCCAACCCTCAACCCTAAACCTAACCCATAAACCTAACCCTAACCCCAACCCCAACCCTTAACCCTAAACCTAACCCATAAACCTAACCCTAACCCCAACCCCAACCCCTAACCACAACCCCTAAGCCATAAACCTAACCCTAATGACCCTAACACTAACCCTAAAACCCTAACCCCAACCCCAACCCCAACCCCTAACCTGTAACGACCCTAACGACCCTAACCCTAAGCCCGGAGCACCCAACATGGCCTCCCGGAAAGTCCAATGCCCGAGAACTACATGTCCCGGAATGCTCTGGGCAACGAATATGGCCTCCCGGAAACCCAGTGCCGGAGAACAACACCTCCCAGCATTCCCCGGACTCCCAACATGGCTGCCCGAAATCCCGGTGTTCGAGAACTGCATTGCCCAGCATTCCCTGTATTCTCAATATGGCCGTCCGGTAAGCAGCTTCTCGAGAACTACACCTCCCACAATGCTCTGGGAAGGCAACATGGCCTCATGAAACCCAGTGCCCAAGAACTACATTTCCCAGCACTCCCCGGAAACTTGAGCCTCACTGCTTGCCGTCGGAAGCTATTATTTGCCCTCCCAGGCCCCCTTTTCTGTTTTGTGTTTATGGGGTTTTTCCCCCCCAGTTTTGGGGTTTTCCTCTCAATTTTGGGTTTTCACCTCTCCATTTCAGGGTTCTTCCCCACAGTTTTGGGGTTCCTTCCCCTGATTTGGGGCTTCGCCCCACCCAATAAAATTTACCACACTAAACCCCTGAAGACCTATGCCTAAAACCCCTAACCCAAAAAATTAAGAGCCTCAAAACCCTAAACCAAAAAATTAAGACCCTCAAAACCTAACCCTTGAGACCCTAACCTGAAAAAAAATTAAGACCTTAAAACCCTAACCTTAAATACCTGACCAAAAATAAAACCCTAAGACCCTAACCCTAAAAACCCTATCAACACTAAAACCCAAAAAACTCTAAACCCCTAACACGCTAACCCCCAAACCCTTAAAGCCCTAACCCCCAAATCCTTAAAACCCTAATCGTTAAAACTCCAACCCTAAAAGCCTTAAAATCCTAACCCTAAACCCTGAGAACCCTAACCCTGAAACCCAACCCTAGTGCCCTAGCCCTGAAACTTTAAAACGCTAAGAGGGTTTTACGTTGCCAGGAACAGTGCTGCATTCCTCTAAGGTTTATCTCATGGCCATGTATTCTGCATGGGAGAGAAATGATCCTCAGCTGAGCTGACCGGACTGCTTCCAGTGGGATGGGATGGGTATAACCCAGAATGAACAAAGAGAATAACAGAGTTGGGGGCTATTTAATACCTTGCTTTTTTTTTTTCCACACCATAGAGGGGACTTTTATCATTTCTAAAGGAGAAATGTTAATGTCTCACCCACCATGAGAGCTCGCTGGAGTGACAGAATAGCTAACAGAGGTGCCCAGTGCACAGAAAGTGGCTGTCTACAGTGAGCACAGCTTACTGGGGCTACTCCTTCCTCAGGATATCCCGTGTGCAGGAATGCCTCCCTTTACAACACTGAAGCTTGAGATTTCAAACTTCTTCTTGGTGGCTACAAAAACTATCAGGCCGCTGAGGTTGTCACAATTGTTTTGTTATTTAAATCAGAGCTGGTCACAGTGGGAAACCACCTGCACTCCCTAAGAGCTTGCCTCACCTACAGCTTGCATTTCATGTTACTTTCTGCTGTCCATGGGATGAAGGATTTAATATTTGTGTGTCATGATCCTAAGTAGCCAAAGGTATAAGGAGACTGAATAGGAAAACCCTCAGCCTTGCTTAATTGTATAGACAATGGCTTCACCTGTAGGTATTTTATTAGTACGCAGAATTGACCCATCCTTATCAAGAACATAAAAACACCCATAATGGTTTGGCTCAAAGCTTTATCCCAGCTGTCTCTGGCAGGGGGGCTAAGCCATGCCTTAGGAGGAGTTTAAGGAATTGTGAGACTATATTCCTCTCCCTATTTTTTTCCTAGCTTCCAGCAATTTGCAGCCCAGGGCCTTCCTGAGTCAGGCTTGGCTTCAATAGCTCTGTAAAATTAAATCACCTAGACCAATTAAGTTTGTTGCAGTTATAACAGCCCTAACATGTAATTTCTCCATCAAAAGACAAATCATGGTGCATCCTATCACTGCCCAGTGATAAATGTAATTGCGGGACTTACTGCATACTGGCAAAGCCTGACAATGTCCTTCTCTGGGCACAAGCATGCCGCTCCACCACCTTATGCAGACTCAACACAGTCACTGCCGCATAGAAAGCGATCTCCTCCCCCTCAAAACTCTTGAGTTTCTGCATGTCAAAGGAAAATCACAGACCCAGGTTCCCTTATAAGGCAACCCATTTTTGTTCTGTGCCTTTTTATTGTGTAGGCACGGACATATATATATTTTTTAAATGTGGTTGCTTCGCAACATGTATTTTGATTGCTCTTTGTAAAGCCTCCCTGCACACACACACTTGCAGAAACAAGCATTTACTGTCAAATGTAGAACGAATTTGCTGTTTTGCTTCATATGGTTTCTTGTGGACAGCAACAAGGAAAAAAAGCCAGCTCAGGTTTCTTACTTTCCTATTTGCCATTATTTTACTGTAACACTAAAATCTTAACATGTAATCCTTCACTTTCTAGTCTGTTAGTTTGTGAAGATGCTAGGTAACCCAGCAGATACTCGGAACTGATGCAGCAAACCTGTCCGCACGGCTTCCATACTGATAAGAGGCTGTATTGAAATCAATGACGCTAAACGATGTGGGCTTTGCTTAAGGTACTGAAAGAGGGTAGCCTGCAACCACATTCTAAAAATATATTATTTTTTATAGGGACAGCTGGCTTTTCATTACTTCCACCTGAATAAATGAACCAAAATCATCAGCGTCCAACAAAAGGTACACTGAATGGTAGGCATTTTCTCAGAACCGATAAAGATCTCTCCTGTAAAAACAGAACCAAAAGACAATGAGGTCATATTTCTGATAAAAATACCAAGTTCTAAAGCAATACCTATTCATTATAAATAAATAATAACCATTCTGAATTTTAAGTTTTCCTTCCTTGTATTTATGAGCATGTCACTTTCTTTTTCTGTTAGGAAACAGCCTGTAACAAGGGCTATTATCAGAAAAAGCACTACAGAAAGACAGGGATGCAGCAGATACCTTTGAACAACTTTTCCCTGGCACTACTTCACATATGGGTTTGTAGTACTTTCTAGATAACAGATTTTACCAGAACTCTAAAATGTTAGCCTTCCTGCATCGACAGCCACAGGAGCGTACTCACAAAACTAACCTGGGACATTCTATGATTCTAAGTATTTTGTGCAATAAGACTAATTCTTCTCCTGAGGATCTGACAAGGAAGTGACCTTTCTCCTTCATAGTCCAAGTGAAATCAAATCATACTACCTCCTTGTTTCAGCAGCTGTTTTACACTGTAGTTAAATCTATATCCCTAAACGCACAGGAACTGTTAACTGTTTTTGTAGATACAGGGTTGTAATGCAAATAACCTCCTTGTCACGGTTTGACTCCAGTAGGCAACCGTGCAACACACAGCCACCTGCTCACTGTGCTGTAGCAGGGTGGTCCATGGGACTGAGATGGAGGAATCCCAAATTAGGGACAGGCAGCAGGACAGCGTGAAAGCTAAAGGGAGAGAGCACTAGGACAGAGGTACGCGGGGTGTAACTGATGGGGAGCAACGGTGTTATAGGAAGAAGGACTGGACAGGGGGCTACGGAAAAGAAAAACATTGTCAGGCAACAGGAAAGTGAGACATACGAGCAAAAACGAAGTGAGTGCCGGGGGCTGAGAGCCAGGGGTGGCAGAGAGGGACAGGCAGCACTGTGCGAGAAGCAAGTACCCAAGGAAGCGGAAAGGACGCCACAAAGGGGAGCACGGGTGGAGAGCCGGCGAAGGGACAGGGAGCCAGGCAGACGGCCGGCCGGCAAAAAGGGAAGGTGGCGGGGGCCAAAGAAGAGGGCGGGCGGATGCGGCGCTGAGCCAGGAGGGCCCGGGACGCAGAAGAGCGAGACACAGCCCCGAGGGCCCTGCGCTCACCGCCGCTCAGACGCCACCTTCCCGTCGCCCCAGGACAGCGCCGCCACCGCGCGCCCCGCACGTCACCAGGCGCGACGGGGCTGCGCCTTGATGACGTCTGCAGGCGCCGCAGCGCGCGCTGCTGCCTCCGACGGGTCAGGAGCGGGCCGGAGGCAGCCCCCGGAAAGCTCCCGGGGCAGGCCGGGCTTCGCCCCGCCCCGCGCCAGTTTTTCCATTACGACGGCTGACCACATAAAGAGGGCTTTAAAGCAGGAAGGAAGGTGGAGGGAGAGGGTAACCAGCAGACCTGTGAAGCAGCGAAGCACGGGGCAGCTGAACAAGGGGCATGAAGTGATGTGAGAGGGAGGGATCACAAAGTCAACGATACGGGGTTGGAGTTGGGTCACAAACATATTGAGATAGCCAGGCTTGTTCCCGTCTGCACTGCTGCCAGAAGGCATAGTGATGTTTAAAGACAGCCTTTCTGATCCACATTTCCTCCACTGGACTTCCTTCAGGTGCTGCAAAGACCTGTGTAAGACCAAGTGTTCTAAGCGGTACGGAACAATTTTTTTCTCAGATGTACCCAGATGGTACACACAAACACACAGATGGAGAATAAAAGCACTATTTGTCTTATGTAGCTTCACTGGAGAGGGATGTGCATCCCAGGTTCCAAGGTACAGTTAAGGTTATTTAGTGTTGCTTTGTGCCTTTCTCAAATATCAGAAGCTAGCTTGACTCCTAAAAAACTTCTTGAAGATAGAAGTGACATTTGCTTTCCTCCAGTGTCTGGGCACTTCTAGTCTCCTTGTCAAGAATGGCCTCACAATGCCATCTCCCTCAGCACTCGTGGGTGCATTCCATTAGGGCCCATGTGTCCAGTTTGCTTAAGTATTCCTTGACCGGATCTTCTTTCACCAAAGAAAAGTCCTTGCTCCACACTGCCTCCTGATCCCTGTCTGGGACCTGAGATTCCTGACGGCCACTCTTGTTGGTAAAGATTAAGGCAAAGAAGGTGTTCAGTATTTCAGCCTTTTCCATTTTCTGTGTCATTTGGTCCCCCATCTCATTCAGCAGTGACCCCCTCCCTTTTTTTTTTTTCCTTTTTTTTTTTTGTCTTCCTTTTGTAACCGATGAACTTACAGAAGCCCTTCTTGTCTTTAACCTGGCCAAGCACATCCACCTTAGCTAGGAAATAAAACAGCTTACTACCCATTGCAAATTCAGACAGGAATTTGGAAGAAGGAAAATACTCAAAATTAAAAATAGTAAATATATATATATATTAATCCAAAAGCCTTAGTCTCAGTTTCCTAAAGTGAAGTAGTAAAGTGAAGGAACCCTAACTGCATAACTAGATATGATTGTATTAATGCTCAAGACTAGGGCTACAGTTACAAGGTCACATAAGAATTGTTAACATAGGTATTTCCGAATAAGAACATCCAAGTTGCTTCTCTTTCTAAACAGAAGGTGGCAGCATAGGGACACTAGTATCTGAAGCCTATTAGCATCACCACAAAGAAAGCTGAACAGCTGTTAGACAACCACTCTCTCTAAAGCTGAGAAATTATATCAGAAATCTCTAAAGCTTGTACAAAAGAACTTTGAGCATAATTCTTTCATCTAATACCACTTGACTAAGCCTATCTTCAAGAGCGATCATAAGCTACCATCTCCCTAGAAGAAAAACACAAAATCCCTGCCACTTCCTCTCCTGCCACAGCAAAATGCGAAAGAGATGTGTGGCATTTACTTTCCAGTCATTGCAGACAGGTAGCCAGCCTTTCAAGTCCATGAATTGATGGCATACATTAGTATAACTTTCCTTCTTTTCTGCTTAGAATCACAATACTCCCTGCTACAAGAGGCATAAAAAAAATATGACTTTTCCTGTCTAGCATTCCTTCTTCAGAAAATGAAGCATTTTCCCTGCTTCTGAGCACGTCTCCTTCAGACAGAGGATTTTATAAAACCCACCTTGCAAGAACACTGTGTATTTCTAATGGAACCTATACACACTTACACTATGCCAAATTCTGCTTAAGCAAAAGAACATCCTCAGGTAGATCAAGATGCATAATAGCAAAAAAGTAAAATGTGTAGCTAGCTAAAAGAAGGAGACATTCAGTTTTAAATACCTCTTCTAATTTACTTTACTCATTCTCGGTAGAACTAGTTTCGTGACCAGCCCTCTTCTCTGTAGCATATTCTTTCTTAAGCACTATTTTATAAACCACCCACTTTCTCTAAGACTTATGGGCAAAACCTTAGCTGTGTTGACAAACTTGCATTATCATAGCTTAATAATCTAAATGACTGTGATGCAAGACAGACAGACACGTGTGCAACACCAAAATAATTTGTTATTACGACTCTCAATATCATCCCCATCCCCACTAGCTGGCAGAGGGATTCCCAATCTATTGTACCAAGTGCTGTTGGATTACAAACCCCAGAGGGAACTAAACACAGGCAGTGCAGGTTTCCCAGGAAAAAGTCTGTGTCTTGAGGCCAAGGAACTCAGGAAGACTCTTCAATGACACCTTCAGTGTCAACTTGAGCTGGCAACACCTGTGCTGTGAAAAAGGGAAAAGTCCACAGGCAAAAAAAATGCAAGGCTTATGACAGGGAACAATTCTAGGGCAGATCCTCTTCAGAAGGTAAAGGCTTTGTCACTGAGGATAACACCTGAGGAGGGATGCTATCCTAAAGGAGACAGATGTAGGCTCTAGTGATTTGCAACGTGTTTATCAGCAATCTGACTCCCTAGGATTATGACTTGCCAACCAAGTGCAGAAAATAGGAACCAAGGAAGAGTTGGGCAGACTTTCTAGAAATGCAAGGAAAGAGGCACAGGGTACATTTGTGGGGATATGAAGGACACAGAAGAAAAAAAAAAAAAAAAAAACACCAGTCTCTGGAAAGGAAGCTTGCACTTAAAAAAAAAAGTCAGGGATGACAGTCTTTGATTTTATATTTAGACCAAAGCCTCCATGACAGTTTTATTTTTTTTAATGTTCCCACTGCCACAAAAAGGAACACTGAGGCAGAGTGACCATGCATAACTAGAAAAAATGGTACAAAGCAGAAGGATTTAAAATCACTAGAAACTACAGGCATCTTTAAAAATAGAAGGATCCTATACCATAGGGATACCCTTTATAATAGACCACATGCAATGAAATTGCTGATGTTTTTTTTGTTGTTGTTTTTGTTTTTTTTAAAGGAGAATTTAACCTAAAAATTGCAGAAAAACCAACAACCTCATGGTGTGGGGTAATGCGTACCTCAAGGATAAAAATGTAAAGCCTTTATATTTTCCTAAGTAAAGCATAGAACTGCATTCAAAGCACAAGAACAGCTTAAGAGCCTTGCAACAGAACCCCCCCAAACAAACAAACAAACAACATATCTACTACAGTGGGTCATAGCTCAAAAAGAGAGTTAAACTTCCTTACCTTTACATAAAGACGAAGTAATGGTGCAGCTAGGAAAGTAAAAACATTTTCTATTGACAGGAAAACTATTTAAAGATGTCACATCAGATATCGTGTTTTATCGCCGGTTAGGAAAGACTAAGAACAGATCAAAAATAAATATTTGGATTACGGTTTGAAGAGATGATATCACTCAAAAAGCAGAAGTTATGCTGAAAAGCATAAAATGGAAGAAGTCACAAACTGTCATATTAAAACACAATAAAGCAGGCCAGAAATACAGCCTGGGGAAAACAACTTGCAGATAGCAAGAGAACTGAAACTCCTTTCTCACTGTTGTGGTTTAACCCGGCTGGCAGCTAAGCACCACACAGCTGTTCGCCCACCCTCCCCCCTCCCTCCCTGGAATGGGGGAGAGAAAAAGGAAAGTGAAGCCTGTGGGTTGAAATAGAGACAGTTTATTAAGACAGGAAATTAATAATAATAGTATTACTACTAATAATAGTGCTACTAATAATAATGCGTACAAAACAAGTGATGCACAATGCAATTGCTCACCACCCGCTGACCAATGCCCAGTCTATCCCCGAGCAGCTGGCCCCCCCACCCCGGCTAGCCACCCCTATATATTGTCTAGCTTGACGCCAGATGGTATGGAATACCCCTTTGGCCAGTTTGGGTCAGCTGTCCTGGGTCTGCCCCCTCCCAGCTCCTGCTGCACCCCCAGCCTGCCCACTGGCAGGACAGAGCGAGAAGCTGAAAAGTCCTTGGCCTGGTGTAAGCACTGCTCTGCAACAATTAAAACATCAGCATGTTATCAGCACTCTTCTCATCCTAATCCAAAACATAGCACCCCACCAGCTACTAGAAGGAAAATTAACTCTGTCCTAGCTGAAACCAGGACACTCAGCCATATCAGGAACTGTGAGACTGTCAGAATTTGTAAGAGCAGCTGATGTTTAAAACAAAAGGAGGGCACCAAAAGTTATTTTTGTACTCATTGTATTTCAGACAAACTTGGAAAAGTTCCTGTGCCACAAAATTACCTTTAAAATATTCTGTAATACAACTCCCATAAACCAAAGTTTCTGTAGGATAATTACAGAAGGGATTAAGTCAACAAAATGAATAACAATAAATCACTAGACCATATGATAACCCCTCAAACGTGCAATCGAAAAAGCATAATAGCTGCGATGTTTTACCTCAGCACTAGGGGACTGCAAGTTAACATACATAACACAAATTTTTATACATGTTTCAGAAATCATCAGTCCTACTTCTATTCCAGGTATGCTAGTAGAAGCAATTCTGAAGGTCAAAATTAGTGCGTATGTGTGTGACAAATTTATGTCTGACAAATGCTTTGTAATTATTTGGAAGAGTCAATGGGCATGTGGGCATGTGAAATTCACCTGATGTACTGTATCTGGATTTCCATAAACTGTTCTGTACAGACCTTGCCAAAGGCCCTTAATAGATGTTGCATGAGATGACAGGAACAACTCTCCTCCAGAGAAGCAACTTGCTAAAAGGCTGAAAGAACAGTAATAAATGTTCAGTTTCAGTTACGCAAAAATCACCAACAGAGATCTCTATCCAGCCCTGAGAACCAATACTTACAGAGTATTTGAAAAAGCCAGATGAATACTGAGATGGGAGATTTCTGACAATGCCTTTGTTCTGGGTAGTTAAAAATAATAATAATAATAATGCCCCCACAAAGTACCTGCAAGAGATAACAATGTTGTGAGAACAGACAATAAGGCTGCAGATGATTTTCAGTGTACATAATGCAACAAACAAACAAGTCAGGGGTTGGGGGTGCAAATTTTTAATATTATACATCATATGATGGTCTCCAAGAGAACTGTTATCACCCAAAAAAGATCTTAACAATAAGTAAGACTACAAGGTCATCTCACTGCTCAAAAGCCAGACACAATGTTTGGAAATATTTGGCAAATAATGAAGAACAATAGGAGAAAAAAAATATACCACAATTAATCTACATTCATCCTGCATCGCAGAATCACATAACCAGAGTAGTTGAGGATAGAAGGCTCCTCTGGAGGTCATCTGCTACAAACCCCTGCTCAGGCAGGGAACATTTTGAATACGGTGGATAGTGCAGGCCTCTACTCAGAAAAAACAAAGGAGAATAACACAAGGTACAGAAAACGATGGATGATATGAGCTACAAACCACCTGCTGTACAAAACAGATTCTGCTGCTTCAACCACAAAGAGTGCGAAGAAGGGAAGGAGAGACAGTTCTGTAGCTATCGTGGAAATGGTATTATTCACCATCTTCTACAATAAAAGTCTTAATAGCCATCAAATTGAGTTGCAAAATAGCAAGTTTAAACACACACATACACACAAATCTCTCTTCATGCAGCACATGGATACACTAAAATTCACCTTCCCACCAAATATTGTGAAAGTTATAATTTTGTCTAGCTTCACAAATCACATGGACAGAGGTAGATGTGCAAAGACATGGGCTCATGAAATGTATTACCCACAGGTCACAACTGCTGGAAGAGTACTCCAAGACTACGTCTTACAATGCACCAGAGACTGGATTTCTTTTGATCAAGTACAACAGTCTTCTTAATAAATGTCACCAACATTTACTTACTTCTTAACTACTGTATTTTAATTCAGATGCATTTTTTAACATAATAAAGAATAAAAATACAAAATAAAAATCAGCATGTGTTCGTTCTATGTCATGATCTCTGGCATGTTAAAACTACAGTTGCAATTTCTCAGGTAGCCTGATTTTGTCCACAAAATGCCCTTCTCCTTAGGGCAAAATGCCAGGTGTGCAGACAGCTTTTGCCTTTAAATTCAATACCTCATAGCTGCTTTCTAGCCTTTTGAATACACATGGAGTTTCTTATAATCCTCAAGCTTATTTACACAAAAAGAACTTAAGAATCATGGCAAAGGCCTTTAATCACTAGAACCTTCAGATCAAAATGCTGCCGCTGTGCATTTTCTTAAGATTTGTCAGATTTCCATATATATAAATATACTTCCATGTCCAGTTCTCCAGCTAATTAAGTAAGAAAACTCTCAGATTCTATTCTAAGAACTCCTGCCGACATTTTATTCTAGGAAATTTTTAGCAAGATTTACTCACTGAGCCTGTCCCTTTATTTCCTTATGCTCCAATGTTCGTCCAGGTATTCCAAGGACAAATGTAATCAGAACTGTTAGAAGTGCTAGAATTAAACTCATTCACTGCAGAGCATTTGTTTTCCATACTTTACTCGCATTTCTTTCACTGACGCCTAGGTTTTAGTAAGGTACATTAACAGTATTTCGAAGGTTCCCTGAGGCTGCCATAACTGCAATTACTATATACACCAAAGTGCCTATATACATATACAGGCACCAAACCTGTAAACATAGTTCCAGTTCATACACTCAGCTCACAGAATGCCACGCATCTGAACACACCAGGCAGCTCAGTGACTTAGTACACAGATGGGCACATAACCTACCTGAGAGCTACCAATAGCTGTTTTGTCAAAGGAGTACAGCAATTGGGGTAGACACATTTTTGACATGTAACATGTTTTGAAGAATCTCTATAACCATCTCTAACTGAGTTTGTCGGATTGAAGAATTGCCCTTGTCAGATAACGAGTAATGCTCAGTCTGCTTAAGAGTTGTAACTGAGCCTGCTTAAGAGTTGTAATTGCATCTTTACAGGACTCTAAAGGCTTTCAACCTTTTCAAGATCAAATTAAACTTTTGTCTCCCTGCCCTGACTCTGATGTTTGAAAGCCTATTTGTGACGAGTAGATTTCTTGTTACAGAGGAATCCCACTATCACGGTAGCCAAGCTAAATGGCTAAATCAGGTCATAGCACTGAGGTCAAACTTACAGAGGACACTGGATAGCAGAACTTTTAGCCACTGACATTTTTACTCGTAGTGTCATTGTGTATCATCATTTGTGTTCAGAGAGACAAAAAGTAGTATGAAAAGATTACAAAAAAATATATATAAGCCTATATATTAATTAAAAAAAATACAGAACCACGCTTTATTAATATTTTTTGTAGGTAAGGAAGTGAAATGTGAATGTTGAGAATAATACTGCCTAACCATCTGTCATTTTCATTACGGCAGTGTCAAAGAACAATCAGAAATCAAAGCCCAAAGAACACTAGACACTATGCATATATGTTGTTTTCTGTTCTTTAACAGGATTAAGTTTCTTTAGTCAAGTCAAGATCATAAATCATTAGCCTGTAAGTCAAGCCTGGGTTTTTAAAAACAAAGACATTTTGATTATAGCAGAACAACTTAACTATTTAAAAAGTTCTTGTTCATTATCTACAGCTCATACATCATCCTAGAGCCTCAGAGTACTTTAAAACATAGAGCCTCCCCTCTAGGTGTAACCAGCAGTATGGCTACACGCAGAAAATGTACACATGTAAAAACATGCAACGTATGGCTCAAGAGTGACACATCTAAACCCTCTTCCTAAGTATTTTTTACCTCCACACGTAACTCTTGAGAATTCTAGTCAACTGGGCCACAAACAGAAAACTTTTGAACGAAACGGATACTTATATCAAAAGTCAACAAACATAGCCTTAGAGACCTCAGTTACAGTTCTTCATGAGCCAACCTTCAACCACTTCACCTGTCTTCAGTCAAACTCAACAATGGTGAAGGTGTGCTTGTGGGCAGCTCTCCTAAGGGTGCCTTCTGCAGCTCAGATCACTTCACTCCATGAATGTCAGGTTAGGGTCTAAAAAGTAATTTTTCTTGGGGGTTACTTAAGCTCTTTCTCAGATCCTCCATGGTCCAGACATGGACCAGTGAAAGCTGCTGAGGAAAGAATGGCCCATGATCACATCGCTCTTCACTCCAAAATCTCCACTTGTAGCTCTCTATTCTTCCTGCTAAGTCTCATCTCTTCTGTCAGCCAAGGCCCATGGTTAAGAGCAACTCACAGCTGCAAGAGAAACAGCTTTAACAGTCGTATTTTACCAACAGTGATTCTCTAGTAACATTCTCAGGACACAACAGGGCACACAGCATATCACAGGAGGGAGCTGGGTTCTTTTAAAATTGCCATAGCTGATTTTCACCCCTTTATTTCTAGAAGGAAATAGAATGGATCAGATTTTCTTCTAGAAACATTCCAGGGCCGAGTAGTGTAATTAAAGAGCAAAACAACCATGGGGGCAAGGATTGCCTGCATTTCCCCAAGTGAAGCGCAGCTTATGGAAAAGCTCTATGGACGAAAAACTTGGGCAAGCACAGGCACAGGACTCTTCCGCATTCCCCGGGTTAAACTGCATCCTACCTATTTCTGAGGCGTACAGGCAAAGCGACACACTCCCTATTAAACAAACCGTAGCAGCACCCGACAGCGAGGGAAGGCCAGAGGCCTGCCCTCCAAAGGTCGCTGGGAGCACAGCCATTCAGACGGTAGCGCACAGCCGCAGCTCCCTTGGGCCGCGCCGCGAGCGGGCGTCCGCAGTGCGTCCTGAGGGCCCCGGGCCCGCCACAGGGGCCCGCACGGAGCACCCGCTGCCCGGGCCCGCGGCCGCGAAACGAGCGGCCCGCGGCAAGGGCCGGGCGGGGCCCCTCCCGAGCGAGACGCCCGCCGGGGCGCCCCAGGGGCGGGGCGGGGGCGGGGCGGGCCGGGCCGTTCCGAGGCGGCGCGGCGGCCCCCGGAAGCTCCGCGGTACGGCCCCAAGAGGGCGTGAGCAGGAAAAGCCTTTTTTGGGCCTCGGAAGCGCCTTAAAAGGCCCGGAGGAAACGCCAAATATGGTAGCCCGGTTCCGGCCGCCGCGAGAGTGGTGTTTCCGTTCGGCCTTGGCAGCCTCGCGGCCGCGTGACACAGCCCAACCCGCCGCCGGCGCGCTCCCGGCCCTGCGGCTCCGCCCCCCGGCCCGGCCCGGCCCGGCTCGGCCCGGCCCGGCCCCAGCGGCGAGGCAGCGCGGGCGCCGCTCCGCGAGCAGCCGCGGAGGGTCCCCGCGGTGCCGTCCGAGACCAGCTGGGCTGCTGCCAGCAGTGACGCACGTCTTTTCCTGTCGGTGGTGGTCAGATCTGAAGCTGTACTGTAAATCGCAAACAGCTGAGGTTTAAATCAGCCAAATGGATTTTCTGCCAGCAACTGGAAAAGCAAGAGGGCGTTTGTCGTCCCTAGTGTGCCTCACGCACAGCTCTGGGCATTATCAGCGTCGGAGGGGGGGGGGTTCCCCAGCCACTGGCAGCACCTGCCGTTTCCTGATGTCCAACCTCCTTGAGCACTGCGGTGGCCTCCTCGAAGGAAGCTTCTCCTGCTCCTAATTAGCAGATGGAGCACACTTCTTAAGAATCAGAAATACTGTCTTTTTCAGAGCACCATAAATCAGTAAGACCTCACAGAAAACATACAGAAATTCTGAAATCTGCTTTCATGTTGTGGGATAAAGGTCTCAAAAAGAGCAGGAGCAAAAGACTATGCATATTCTTCCCTTTATGTTATACATATGGATGGCCAATGTAAAGCAAAAGTTGCAGCAATTTAGGCCAAATGCCAGAGCTTAAATTATGAGCACTTTCTAAGCAGTTACACCAAAGGGTATCAGCATGAAAGAGACCCTGGTTGGCATATGTCAATGTTTTTTTTTAACCAAATAAAGTGTTTTTTTGTTGTTGTTTTCTAAAACAGAGATGCCATTGTACCAGGGAGCTTCCTGCAATTAGATGCCAGTCAGACAAGTGACACCCCAATTAGACGGGAAGTGTCATCTGACAGTTCACAGGCAGGATACAGAGCATGTTTACTGTTCCCTCAGGACACTGCTGGCTTGCACCACTTGACTATACTGCTTTCTGAGTTAGGGTTAGCATGAGGCCAATGGTAACCTTACATATCCTGTTCAGTGCCTCCGAGCATCCCATCCCTGTGGCTGGGCACTGCTATATGGGGTTAGTGGCTGTGGTTAGTGCCCACAGCTGTGGGAGGCCAGAATTCTTCCAGCTAAGGGATGTCTGCAGCACCCTCAAGAGAATGCTGAGGGGGAAGGAGGGGACAACACGGCAGATTTCTGGAGGTGTCGTCAAGTTGAAAGGATCTACCATAACAAAGTGGAGAAAGCGTGGGTCAAGGGGGACTAAGATTTATTTTAACTAGAGAGGAGACTTGCAGAACCCTCCTTCTCCCTTGCACCCCTGCCTTAGCACCTGCAAGCTATTCCTGCTTGTAGAGGTGTCCAGCAGGATGTCATGGTCATGGTCTGCTGCTAGAGGGGTTCTTTTGGCTTTCATAACCTTGCAACACTGTTGGACTCAAGGCACTTTGCATAAAACACACCAAAGAGCCACTATCTTCTTTGCTGCCTTTTTAGGCTTGTTGATTACCATCAGTGCCCATTTCTGAATGAAGTGCTCTGGAGAACCTGAGTCACACTCAGGCTCATCGGGCACTGCTTGAGAGCATGCCTGGTCAGTTTTTTAGCACAATCATAATTCCAGCAGGCTAGATCAGGAGTTAACATAAACTAGGTTAAACAAAACAGCAACATCAAAGCCAAGCTGTGCCCATGGACCAAAAGGGCTAGCTTCAACTGTTTGGGAATTGGAGTTGGGAGAAAGTTTTGTAGTGAGATTTGTATAATGTTTTCTTCCTTCTTAGAAGCATCACATTCAAAAGCACTTCTTCACTGTCTCATCTCCTATAAATGGGTTTCTCTAACCTCTGACGTGGGTTACATGCTCAGACCGTGTGAAGCCCCACATTCTCCCCCATCAGTCAGCCTAGGCAGGAGCTTCTTGAATTGAAAAGAGCTAATGCTTTTCTCTGAAAAGGCACAGAAAACCACACAAACCAGAGGGCCAGCTGCAAGGTCACTGTTAGCAGCTCCCAGCCTGCACCCAGCACTGCAGGCACAAACCAACACAGAGACAGAGCAGCACAGGCCCTTCCTCACAGCTTGTTCTGACCCGCTGAGGAGAGTCATACCTGAGAGAAGACAGACTGGGATATACCAACTATTCTGCTTTCAGGTAGCTTCAAGAGCTGCTTCCATTTGCCAGGGGTGGTCTGTATCCTCCAAAAAGAAGAACCAGGTGAAGGGGCTTCATCAGGTTGCCCTTCCTAATCAGTAGGCTGAATTTTGGCAAACAGTAGTGCATGAAATCTCCTACTCTCCTACAGGAAGAGACTGCTTACCAGTTCACATTGTGTCCGGTATGTTCATCAAGGCCTGTATTTGCATCGCAGCTCCTCACAACTCTAAATATTAGTAGTTTGTAGAGAACCCACCAGGAAAGACTGGCACTCTTTTGTACCTGAACTGCCACTTCTCACGACAGCAAACTCCTTTGAATTCACTACATACAGAGTTCACGCATACTCTGAAATGTATTTTAAACCACTAAGTAAGGAGGCCTGTAAATGCTAAAACATTTGTACTAAAGGATATCCAGCAAGTGTACTTTTACATACTATGTTGTGTAACTTATGTGAGGAACTTCTAACAGTCCTCAGCTGTTCAGAGCTACCTCACATTGCTGGCCACTTGGACTGATCTTATTTTCAACAGAGAAACTACTTTATTACCTTGCCTTTCCTCTCTTGGCACCCAGAAGGCTTTCTGACTACCTATCAGCACATAGTTGAGATTCTAAATTTCGAACCTCTGCTTCAGCACTGGGAAAATTGTTTTTCTTTCTAGGATTCGCTCACATGCTTCTGGAGGAGCCTGGAGACAGAAAAAAATAGGAATTGTGATGTCTTCAAAACAGCAGGTGATGCATCTAATACAGGGACGTGCTACATCCATGCCATTGCCATGCCATACTGAACTCAGAAATGATTGATCTCCCCTCCTTTCTTCAAGCAGATACTTCTCTAAGAGAAGAGAAGCAGCTGTTACTTCCCAGCAACTCAAGCAGCTGGTTGCTGCACCACAGTCTTCCTGTGTAGCAGTTTAAAGGAAAACATGAAAGCTTCCGTGATTTGATATTTATTTATTTTTTTTTTCTGAAGGGTATTGTACACCAAATATCCCATTGGCAGGAAAGCGCATTCAATGTGTTTAGAAGCCAAACAGTCACTTTCATTTTAACAAACACAATTACAAAGTAAAAATAAAACACAAAATAATGAACCACATGTTCATAACATACAAAAAATGCTGCCTACTCAGTAGGTAACCACAACATTCCAACTCCTGAATATATATATATATTTATAAATTTACATTCTTGTAACAAAAATAGACTTTGAGAGTTGTGTTTTTTTTTTCCCTCTTACATTCTCTCTCCCAGGGCATTCTCGTGCAGCCCTCCCCACCCATTCCCTGCTCTCCCTTACATTCTTTGTGTAGCATCCCTTTCACTTTAAGGCAAGATGCAAAGCATCCATTCACACAAATGCATGACATCAGCAAGGCTTCACAAAAAGGCACCAAGACTTGTAACTCTAAAAACAAAACTTCTGCCACATGTGAGTGTCTCATCAGGTGATTTTTTACATAGCATCACTCTTACATGCTCAAATACAGTAAGTGCTGTTCCCAAAGAAGTTTTAAACTCATTACAGCATTGTCACTAAAATAGAGTTAACATTTACAAAATATGGCCCTGCAAACTCCAAATAATACAATATGGATATGCAAAGATTTTTCACATCAATAGTACCTAAAGGAAAGCAAAACCATGGCACATGTACAATTTACATCAGCTATGTACTTAATCAAAGGTCCTTTCTTCCTAATAAAATACTATTGTTTACGGGGAAAATTATACTGAACTTATATCGACAGTCCATGCAAATTAAGTCATTCAACAGAGGTGGAAAACTTAAACAGCAGTTGTTTCAGGCAGCTGAAGTTTGAAGAAACGGTAGACAGCCTTGCAACATATGGTGTTGGAGGAGTAATTGGAGACTCCATGTCTCATAGTACCAATGGAAGAGGTAAACACTCCTGCTCCAGAAGGTGATCTCAGCAAATCTCAATTGTCCGTGGAGAAAAGGTTGATGTCATGTCTGAAAGTGCTGATGTCACCTGAGAGCTGAAATTATTGGTGATCCCTGGAGACGGGAAGGAAGTGGCCACTTGGGTCTGAAAAGTGACAGTGCCAGAGGGGTAAGTGGTTGCTATAGACGGAGATGGGAATGTCGTGTGTGCAGGGGAGGGATAGGAAGATGGGGCAGGGGAAGAATACACTGTGCGCACTGGTGAGGGATAAGTGGTGGCAATGGAGGAAGGGTAGGATGTAGCCACAGAGGATGAGTAGGCAGCAACCGGAGAAGTAGTTGAGACCGGAGCTGCCTTTTCAGCTTTCTTGTCCTTCTGCCTAAGGTGGATTTTAGTGTGTCTCTTCCTCTCATCACTTCTGGCAAACTTTCTGCCACAAATGTCACAGGCAAATGGCTTCTCTCCTGTGTGCGTTCGGATGTGAGTGGTCAAATGATCGCTCCTGCTGAAGTTCCGCATGCAAATGCGGCACTGGAAAGGTTTCTGTCCTGTGTGGATGCGAATATGACGAGTTAGCTCATCAGACCGTGAAAACCTTCTGTCACAGGACTCCACTGGGCAGGCATAGGGCCGTTCATGAGGAGGTGTCTTGCTGGGGCGGTTGGGGTATTTCCTCATTCTGCTGGGCTTGATCAGCTGGGACTGGTAATTAGTGTTGAGGGTCTTCAACTCTTGGGAGCCAGTCTGTGTGGCAAATGCCTTGATAGTGGACAGCGGCGTGAGGGAAGGCTGCTGTGCTCTGTTCTCAAGGGCTGGAAAGGGCTTCTGATCAGCTGGGATAAGGCTGAGCTCACCCTGTTGCTGAGGGAACAGGTAATCCGGAATCATTGGCACCTGAAAGTTGGTTTTAGCAGCTGGATAAGCTGGAGGTGGATACTGCATGGGAGCTCCAGAGGGGTTGGGAAAGGACTGGGTCTGCGGTTCAGGAAAAATGTCAGAGCTAGAATTGGGAAAAGTTGGTGCAGCTGAATAAATTGGACTGTTCTCGCTGGCTTGGACAGAACAGCTCAGAGGGGGGCTCTGCGAGGAGGAGGAGGGTGATGATGAAGATGGTGTTGAGGTGGGAGGTGCGTTGGCCATGCCCACCAGCCCACTGACAAGGCTGAAGAGAGGTTCTGGCCATAAGGTGTTGCTACTGTTGGGTGCTGGCTCTAGGGAGAAGCGCCCCGTGTAGGTTATTGGTGGCAGCCGCGTTGTTTGGTTGGGATAACTGGTTTCTGGCAGGGTTTTCTCATTGTTCAGGGAGATCTCAGGAAAAGTGTCTGAAAAGAGAAGGGTGGCGATTACTTCCAGCAGCCACTGCAGCTCCGGAGCTGTTGCGAGCGCTTTGCAAGCCATCCCCACGCAGTGCAGCCCCAGATCCTTGCTTCTGGTTAATTAATAATTGAGTGCAACATATTGCAGCACCGCTGGCAGGTCTCCAGCAGCAGCGAGCCCAGAGCCGCTGACGCACACAGGAGAATCCCCCCGCGCAGCCGCCGGGACCGGGGCGCCGCTCCATCGCGGAGCCCCCGCGGACGCTGCTGCACCCGCGGCTGACCGGGACCGCCCCCCCCCCGCCGCCCCGGCGAGGTCAGCGCTCTTACCTGCCGCGAGATGCTCGAAGTGTTGCTCTCCGGGCTCCCCGGCCGCGCCGAAGCCCGCGCTCTCGGACGCCCCGGGGGGCGCGAGGAACTGCGGGCCCCCGCCACTGAGCAGCATCATCTCCTCCAGCTTGGGGTAGTGACTGTCCATGGCGGGGGGCGAGTGCGGGAAGGCGCCGAAGGGCTCGGAAATCTGCAGCGGGGGCAGGAGCTGCATCTCTGCCTTGGCCGCGGCCATGAGGGCGCCGGGCTCGGGCTCTGACGGGTGGCGCCGCCGCCGCGGGCCCGGCGGACGGGCCGGCTGCGGCGAGGCGGCCGTTGCCTGCTGCCTGCCCTGCGCCGCGGTCGCCCCGGCGCTGCCCGCTGGAAGCGCTCGACTCCCCGCCCGCCCGCCCGGGGCTCCCCCCGGCTCTGCCCGCTGGAAGCGCCCGGCTCCCCGCCCGCCCCGGAGCCTCCTCTATATATCGGGTCCCACCGGCCGCGGCCCGCCCCGGCCCTGACGTACATGGCCATATATGGAAAGCAGGAAGCCCTAATATGGATGCGGGCCGGAGGACCCCGCCTAGCGTCAGCGCCTGGCACCGGGGAAAGCCGGGCAGCGGGGGCCCGGCCCGCCCCGGCCTGGGAGCCCCGCGCCCGCCCCGACCCTGTCCCCCGCCGCGGGCAGCGCCGCCGCAGCGTCTCCGGCCCAGGGGCGAGCGGCGTCCGGCCCCCGCCCGCCCCGGCCAGCCCGCCGGAAGCCTCCGCTGCGCCTTCCATATTAGGAAACAGCCTTATAAGTCTCGGTTCCGGCGGAGGCATCCCGCTCCTTATTTGGCGATTCCGGCCCCGGCTGCGGGAATCGGGGGGGCGGGCTCGGGGAGCCCGGACGCGGGGCCCAGGTTGCCGCCAGGACGCGCGCGCGCCCGCCCGCCCCCGGGCCGCGAGAGCGCGCGGCTTCGTCGCCGGGCGGGCGGCACCGAGATCTCGGGGAACACCCGGGTGGCTCCGGCCCTGCCGGCGGCGGCGGCATCGCGGGCAGAACGCCCCCCCCGCTCGCGCTACCCGCCTCCCCCCCGTGCCCGCGGAGGGGCCGCGTGCCGGCAGCTCCGCAGCCGCGATGCGGGGGAGTTTCCCGGGCGCGGGCAGCGCGCCCCGGGCGGGGGCTGCCTGCTCCCGGAAAAGGGAATCTCTGGGACTCCGGAGCCCTGCCGGGAGCGTCTTGCTCCGCCCGCTCCCGCCGAGAGCGAAGGAGCTCTACCCACCGCACCAGACAGGGGCAGACCCAGGCGCTGTGCGCCGCCCGCACGCGACGGAGTGCGGGGCACTGCTAAA
Source organism: Anser cygnoides (assembly GCF_040182565.1). Lineage (NCBI taxonomy): Eukaryota > Metazoa > Chordata > Aves > Anseriformes > Anatidae > Anser > Anser cygnoides. The sequence continues at coordinate 78,822 of NC_089886.1, forward strand.
ACCAGAGCCCCCGGGCACCGCGCGGCCGCAGCCCCCGCTGACTCGGCTGCGATGGAAAGTGACACTGCTCGGGATTCTGCTCTCGCACCCTGCGGGCTGCCCCTTAGCGCGGTCGCAGCTCCTTCTTGCCCCGCGGGCTACTCTCACGCCGACTCCGCGCGGGACCGCCGGCCGTCTAACGGAGGGGCCGAGAGCTCCGTCTCCCCGCCCGAGGCGGCACATACAGCGCGGAAACACCGCAGACGACTTCCCCGGGCGGCGGGGAGCCTCCCGCGCTATAAATAGGCGCTCGACACGGCCGCCGCTCCGCCCCGCCCTGCCGTCAGCGCGCCGCGGCGCGGGGCTCCCCTGGCGCTGGGCCAGGCGGCAGCGGCGACGCAGTGCGGCCGCAGTGCGCGTGCGCGGCCGTGGCCGCCGCCGCGCCGGGGGTTTCCCCGCAGTGCGCGGCGTTGTGCCCGCGGGCAGCGGGGCGTCCCGGCACGGCCTCTGCAGCCCCGTGCTCCGCCTGTGCCGGGTCTGGGATGCCGCCCGCGTGGCCGCCCCTGCCCGGCTGCGGCGGGGAGCTCTCCGGAGCGGCGCCTCGCTGCCGTCCGTGGCTCCGCTCTCTCGCCGCGGACGGCGCTCGCTTTGCCGCAGAGGTGGAGGGGAACGGCGGGTGCCGCGGTGCCCGTTCGCGGCGCGGACTCCCGGCCGCTCCCACGCGCGAGCGCTCGCTCGGGGCACAGCCCGCGTACGGCGGGAGCGCGCCGCGCTGCCCGAAGCCCCCACCAGCGCTGCGTTGGGGCAGCTGCCCGCCCGGCGCGAGGCTGAGCCACGCACTTCGGGAGCCGGGCAGTCCGCCGTTGCCACGGGAAGGCGCTCGTATAAATCACAGCGCTAGGCGCTGCTGCATTCAAGCTGCGAGCAACAGCAGGGCTCTGCCCATTTTCACAGAAACTTCGTACCTCCCTCATGTACTGTTTTAACCGAGTTGCTGTATTTTGGGTCACGTCTTGTCAGTAACAGCGTGCAGTACTTCCTGCACGGGTGCATTTCCACCCCCGAATCAGCTACGGGTTGCAGTTACACAGTGCCTCCAGGAAAGATGTGGAAAGCTCCTTCTCATCTGCAGGCTCTGTTACTCAATGGTAGCTAATATGCGTTTGTTACTGACTCTCTAGGGAGAGAAATCAGATTGTTTTTCAAATGTCAGTGCACTAGACCAAACCTCTAACTTAAACATCTGATTTATTGATTCTCCTTTTTTGAATAAATTCAAATATCTGCTGCAGGTTTTGATTACTCCTATACATAATGATTACAGCTGGTCTCTGTTTTCTGCCAGCTTATTGCAGTTTGGAGCCCTTTTAGGAAGGATCATTCTAATGCTATAGGCCTGCTATAGAATCCAAAAATCATTGAGGTTGGAAGGGACATCTGTAGATCGTGTAGTTCAACTAGTCCCCTCAAAACAGGATCACCTTGAACAGGCTGCCCAGGACGTTGTCCAATTGGATTTTAAATATCCCCAAAGATGTAATCTCCATAACTGCTCTAGGCAAACTGTTCAAGTGTTCAGTCACCCTTACAGAAGAAAGAAAAGAAATTAAGAAATTAGAAAGAAAGGAAGAAAGGGAGGGAGGGAGGGAAGGAAGGAAGAAAACATTTTTCTTATGTTTAAAAGGAATTTCTTTTGGTTTGTGCCCACTTCCTATTGTCACTAGATACTACTGAGAAGAGTCTGGATCCATCTTCTTTACACCTTCTTGTAGGATATTTATGCACATTGATGACAGTCTCCCCTGAGCGTTCACTCTTCCAGGCTAAAATGCCCTAGGTCTCTCAATTTCTCCTATATGACAGTCCTATAATTGCTCCAGTTATATAACTGTTAAAGGCCCTTTGCTGAACTTGCTCCAGTGTGTCCGTATCTGTCTTGTTTTGGGGAAGAGACCTGCTTCAGAGCTGCAGAGTGGTGTAACTAGCTTGAGCTGCACATAAATTATAGTAATAAAGACCATTTTGCAACATGTCCCCTACCATTCTGGTGAGGCTTCTTGGCTTCACTGAAGTACTGGAAAGGCAGCTACATTTTGGCCAGTTACTGGGATATAAATGTATGACCTCAAGTGTGCATACTGAGCTAGGAAATCACTTGTTGACTTTCACACACTGGGACAGACAATATTTGCTATTTTTGCTATATTTACAATATTTGCAATATTTGCTAACACAATATTCTGTGTTCCATTTTCTTTTTCTCAGTAATAATAATAATAAAAAAAGCAGGTCTGTAGGAACTGTATTAAGAAAGTTAGATGTTTACAACTGAACAAAAAGATCTGTTTAGTTCAGCCCAGTCAGCCACTCATTAGAGTGAGGAAAGTTGTGGTGAGACTGATTAGAAGCTGTGAATGAAAGCTGTCGTAGTAAGCAGAACCATTATCTATTAGAATAAGATAATATCTGCACTTCTTTTTCTAGGTACCATAACTTGAATAATTATAATACTCCCAAATAATTTGTTACTACAAATCAGTATTTTAAACAGTGTATTTTTTTTTAAAAGCACTATTTTAATAAATTCTTAACAACTTGCTTAACAATAGTAGAAGCACAGAAGTGTATGATTTTATCACTCAGTCACAATTTTATTTGAGAATTTAATAATTTTGGTTGCAATTTTCTAATGAATAAACACATGCAATACTCTGAGTATCCTTGAGAGTCCACCATCATTAAATGTGCTTGCTGTCTCTTGATGTATTTCCACAACAGACGTGCTATTCCAGAGTGAGGGAGGAATGCAATGGGGTGAGGAAACGAGAAGAGGCAATGGGATGTTAAGTGTCATGAATAAGCCATTCATCTCAATTCACAAGAATAGGCAGTCTCTGCTTCAAGTTTATAGAACATCATAGAACAAGTTTACAGAACCTAAACTAACAGATTTCTCTCTTTTTTTTTTTTTAAATCTGATATTGTACTACTAGTGTTACTTTCTGTTTTCTGAATCATAGGTAATTTTTTTTTCAGCTTCATTTCTTTTCTGCAATTGGACAGAAATTGTTGGTAATATACAAATACTCCTGTGGTAGTAGCATCAGTCAGTTTGACAGGTTACAAATCTCCACTTAATAACAAAATTTACTGAAAGGTTCAAGTTATTTCTACATACTTGTTCAAACACTTTTTCTCTCTTCTGTTCATTTCTATCACAATGAGTAGTAGATCTTAAGCTTTTCTTCAAATACCATGGTTTGGTTTGGCTCCTCAACATTTTGCTAATATTGCAGAATACTCTTTCCTTCTTTCCCTCTTTTCTTTTTTTCCTTCTCTTTCAAGACCAGAAGAAACTGTATTTCAACTACTGTCTGATTCCCAGTTACAGAATTTCACTCAAAAACCTGGCATACGTTAGGCCCAATATTCCATTTTAGCTGAAGTACATCACTCAGAAAATCATCTTTTTATCCAAAATCTGAAATCTTGAAGAGATGGGAAATCTAGTGCTTTCTTTTTTACCTTATCTCAACAGCCATTTTTATCAATGCAATTCTAATTTAAGAATTCCAATAAGAATCAAAACAAAGTAACAAAAAAGAAATTGATTCTCTAATTTACATAGTCCATCTTTAGATATAATCTTTAATTTTTCTGATCTTTCATTTTATGTCAGAAAGAACCTGCCAGAACTACTCTCTTTTTTTTTCCCGATTAAAATGTCTTGCATATTGTAATCTAGTTACAATAATCCACCCAAAGCAGGTTGTCCAGGACCATGTCCAGACAGATTCTGAGTACCTCCACGGAGGGAGATGCCACAACCACGCTGGGCAATGTGTGCCGGTGCTCTGTCACCTGCACTGTAAAGAAGTGCTTCCTGATGTTCAGGCAGAACTTCCTGTGTTTCCTTTTTGTGCCCATGGCATCTTGTCCTGTCACTGGGCACTACTGAAAAGAACCTGGCTCCATCCTTCTCTCAACCTCCGATCAGGTGTTTACATACATTGATGGGATCCCCTGAGCCTTCTCTCCTCCAGGCTTAACAGTCCTGGCTCTCTCACCCTGCATCATGATTGAGCAAAGATTATCAAGAGTGGCTTAACAATGACATCTACCAGCTACAACAGGTAAATTACTTGTCTCCCCTTGGCACAACAAGGCCCTTCAGCTGCACAACAGGACCCTTCACCTATAGGGTACATTACCTTATGTCTTTAAAAATATATATATATATATTTTAAATTAAACCCTTATAATTTGATAGTTTTAATACTGGCAATATGAACCATGAGCCAGTGGTTGTGATAGTACTGTGGCTCAGTGATAGTACCTGATGTTGATTTAACAGAGACCAAACAAACTGTGACCTTCCTGTCTACAAGCACTACATCAAACAAAATGTCCATTGCAATATGATGCACAGCACCTGCATGACTGCACAGCAGTTCATATGATTACACAGTTCATATCACAGTAGTACCTGTCCATGAACACAGTTTTCCATTCTTTTAAGTACTGGCAATATAAGACCTCCTAACTGTGATAGCATCTGATATTTCTACATATTTTTATTTTTTTAATATAGATATATAATCTTTTCGGTGGATACAAATCAGTTGATATGAATCTTGGGTTTCAGTTTGCTTGCTTGCTTAGTAGAAGCTCATACAGACTTATTTTCAGCTGTTGTGTAACTTTCAATATTTTATTTATTTATTTATTTACATCAAAATCATTTGTTATACTGTTGTGCTAGAAAAGCATCACAGTCCCTTTAAAACGTTTCTATATAACTACTTACTTCCAGGTCTTGCCAACTTGTGCTATGACTAAAGGTAAAGCGGCAGCTGTTTCTGTTTGCACTGCCTATAACTGAGTTTGACTTCCAATGCCAAAAAGTGTTAACAAACTTTTCTACATTTGAAATTTGCCTAGTGTTCTAACATACATTTTCTTTTAATTAGATGCACATTTCACTTTACCCACAAACATAGTTTTTGTGTGGCATGCACATGCACTTTTGGCAAAATTAATTCATTTTCTTTAAGAGATCTTACTTTTCCTGAATATCTAACAATGACAACAGTGATCATAATTTCTCAGGATCTTGCACTAGTTGTTCAAATACACATGGCTTGAGTTTCTTTACCCCAACCCTCCAAATACCTCATCCTGTTCCCTCTTCTATTTCTCCCTGCACTGTTTTTAATAGACCAGACTGTAAAACAAGTTCATATAGATATTCCCTTTAAAAAGTTTTATTAGTCTCTAATTTTATTATTCTCTATTTATCATGTTGTATTATACTATATGCTTTAAGAGTTAGAAACAGGAGGGAGAATTCCAGCTTTGTAAACAAATGCTGTAGAGTTGTTTCTCCCTTCCTATTCTCTAGAAGCAAGCTATCTGATTTAAAAATCTGCTATATTTTTATGTATTGCGCTGTAGGATCTTTTACAAATACTTTAATTTTATTTAACATTATTTTTTCTTTCTGTGCAGTTAATTTCACTACAAAGTCTATTGCTTTGAGATGGAGGCCCAGAGGGAAGGAATATAAATGTACTTGTAATTTAAAATCTAAAAATACTTACATTTAAGCATCCTTTCCAGTCCTATGAACAGCGAGATACAGATTTTATCAGCACTTTTTGAATGCATGGCTTTGCTCTAGGGACTGAGGTGGACGTCCTTGTATTTGCCGCAAAATTCCTACCCTGTTCCGGCACGTGACTCTCCTTCGTTTTGTAAACAGGCCTGAAATTCATTACACACATCCTTTGTAGTGGTATTATCTAACCACAAGAGGGAACTCTTCCCTGTGATTGTTTCAGGAGCTAGGCGAGGGTCTACCAGATTAGCTAAAGAAATGGTTTGGTAAGAAACAGTTTACGTGCTTGTTTTATTTATTTATTTAGCCATCCTTTGATCTCAGATATTATACATGAGCAGAAAGGTGACAGCACATATTTTTTTCGCAGAAATCTAAGAAGTCTGAGCGTTTTTCCCCCAAGCTTTGGTGCTTTAATTTAAACAAATCCTTAAAAATAGTTCATTTGGGATGCATGACTTAATGGACTTCAAAAGCCTATAAAAGCCTGAATCATTGCAAAAAAATAGTTGCTATACACTACTTGAAGTACCCCTCCCCCCCAAGGGTATCTCTGCTCTGATAAATTCTCATCTCCAATTTCGATAATTTGGCTGAGGTTGCTAAGAGATGATGCTTACCTTTGTTCACTGTTAACGCTGATACAAACGGTATTAGGTCTCCTATGGTATCAGGATGAGTAAGAGTATTAGCCATACATAAGTCTCTCTTCTATGATCTCTGCAGAATTATTACATGAAAAATATTACCAAAAGTAGAGTTAAGTAGATGAAGAAAGGCAAAGCAGATAACAGTTGTGAATATGGTAAGATTCAACACAAATGAAGAAGGCAGATGCTTCTACAAGTGCTGGGATTTCACTGCTACTATTTCCTACAATTTCATATGTTCCTATTCTTCTTCAGGACAAAAATCACTGATGCCATCTACTGCATATGCATTTATCTTTAGAGATGAAGGGTTGTTTAGGATGCCAGGCAGACTTTGTATACTGAAGAAAGGAGGGTTTCTGAAAGCAGATGGATGACCGTTTCCTTTTAAATAAATATGTATAAAAAAAATATAAGGAGGTATTTTCTAGCTGAAGACAGCTTTGGCCTAGCAAGACCATCAACAGCTGTAGCAAAGTACCCTGAAAAAAACGTGTGTGGAATTGCTATTTACATGAGAGTAAAATCCATGAGGGTTTGATTACTCAGTAGGACTATAATTAACATTTTCAGAGACAGTACGTTACTTTCTGAACTAATCTTGCCTCTGTAGTTTGATTCACTGAGGAAAATACAATCAACACATTTTTTTTTTTAAAAGGAGTTAATTTAAGAAGTTAATTTCAAAGCCAGGTTGGACAGACTGGTCTGATTATATAATCAGACCCTGTGTTTACCAGTGGCCAGAGATATTAATCCACTGTTTACATAAGAAATAAAATTTATATGTGATTTTGAGCTGTAATATAAAAATTAACTGAATTGCAGATGGTCTGTCTATTGGGGCAGGAGGCATGGACTGTTGGATGAGCCATATGCAAATGCCTGTTAAAGTGCTGAGTCCTAGAAACCATGTTCAGGACACTACTGAGTTGTAATTTTGTTCCTAACTTATCCTTCCTATATCTTAAGAATGCTAAATTCACATCTACCGCTCAGAAAGGGCAACGTAGATAAAAGAGCTAGATCCCAAAGTGTTCAGCCTATCAAAGGAAGTAGTACTAATTATTGCTGAACTTGACTGTGGATTAGTGTAGTAGACAGTAAAGACTATGTAACAACAAGGTAGCAAGAGTATGCAACATCTGATAAAAAAACTACTCTGTCAAGCAAACAAACAATCAAATGAACAAAATATTTTCTAATCTCATATCTGCAGAGTTGAAAGCTGTGTTCATGGACAGGTACTGCTGTGATATGAACATGGGGCTGTGCAGTCATGCAGGTGCTGTGCATCATATTGCAATGGACATTTTGTTTGATGTAGTGCTTGTAGACAGGAAGGTCACAGTTTGTTTGGTCTCTGTTAAATCAACATCAGGTACTATCACTGAGCCACAGTACTATCACAACCACTGGCTCATGGTTCATATTGCCAGTATTATTGCCAGTAGTAAAACAATCAAACTATAAAGGTTTATTTATTTATTTATTTATTATTTTTAAAGACGTAAGGTAACGTACCTATAAGGTGAAGAGTCCTGTTGTGCAGATGAAGGGCCTTGTTGTGCCAAGGGGAAACAAGTAGTTTACCTGTAGGAGCTGGACTTCCGTGGCTACTTAGGGATTATGACTGATTTTAGTTGGTATGAGCAAGCAGAAATCAGAGATATTTGGCAATATAACTGGAGTTTCAAAAAGCAGGAATAATTTCCTGGCAATAAATAAAATAGCTTGTAAAATTTATGAGAAGGCAAAGTTTAAACACACACACAAAAGAATGAAAATGAAAAGTTATTTCAAAAATGTTTACCAGATAGAAAAAAGTAATCAATAATACAAAAGGACTACTGTGGCTAAAAGCTCATCCCACTTAAGAAATGAAATGAAATCACTGTTAAGAATAATAATAAAAAGAGAAAAGAAATAGATTTTTGTTAAAGCATAGTGACATATTTCTGTCAGAAGAAAAAAATACACCTAAGTAAATACATTCTATTGTTAGCATTCATGAAGACACATAATTCACAAAGTGATTATATGAAGGTGCTTTATTAGGCGCCGGAAGTTAGGGGCATGCCTGCCCAAATCTAACTTCGTCTGATTTAGTTCTCTTTTATCTCCTAAAATATTACATATGCATTAGGTTTCACAACTCATCTATGCATATTCATTTCCTAGCTCCGCCTAGCCCTGCTTTGCATGCTAATTATCTTATCAGTCCTTCTGCGCTTGCGTATTACTCTCTGGTGGTCGTCCGGGTGGTCGTCAGTATGAAGCAAGATGTCTTCATCAGAGTTGAACTTTTTAACCTTTTCTTCTTATGCATGCTCTCTGAGCCCTTGGTCTCAGTCCAAACTGCAAGGTAAGTTTGATCCAGTTCCCGGGATCCGAGAGGCCCCAGTTATCTAGATGTCTTGCAAATTGAGCATTCTTTTAGTCCTCCTTACTCCTCATCATGAATCGGTGCATTCTCTCATGCTATCCTTGCACATATATTTTGTATCTTCCAAGCGCAGCCCCGGAACAGCACATCACAAATGTAACACACATTCAGCAATATTGTATATTTCATCTTCTATTACCAACACCATGGCTGGAGGAGCAAAATAGCAAGACAATTTTAAATACACCAGTGTAAAAGATATCCCGATCCTGGTATAGCTCCAACAGTAGCTGGAGTTAAATTAATATAATGAATACGTTTGCTGTGAATTTATAAAGAAGCATGTTGAAGTACTTGTTTCTCAAAGCATGATGCAGTGCTTTCTATGCTATTAGGAAGAAGGAAAGTTGATAGGAAACAGGTATTATGAATACTTTTTTTTTTTAAGCAAACTGTCACAGGCACCTTACATGCAAGACTCTTAAAACAAATGGCTAATGCATCTGCTGATAAATTTTAGACACATTTTAGTGTCTAAATGCTGACACATTTTAGAACATAAGAGAAATCCCAGCCAGGATATACAACAATGTCACTCAGTATTAGCAAAGGACGAGCAAGATGACCCAGCTAGTACATCATAAAACCTCAGCAAGGTAATGCAAAAGACCATTTCATTTAGTAAAAAAATGAAATGCTGGAAATACAATGAATACCAGTCAGCAGGATTTAGCTGAGTTTTGACAATTTTTTTTATTTTTATATTTTTTTAATGTGACTTCAAAGTACAGTTAACAATAATACGATATTAATGCAAGCAACGTGTACATACATAAGTCCATAGGCCCTGATGGGAGTGCTGAGGGAACTGGTAGATGTCATTGTGAAGCCACTCTTGATAATCTTTGCTTGATCATAATACAGGCTGAGAGAGCAAGGACTGTTAAGCCTGGAGGATAGAAGGCTCAGGGGGTCTCATCAATGTATGTAAACACCTGATCAGAGGTTGAGAGAAGGATGAAGCCAGGTTCTTTTCAGTAGTGCCCAGTGACAGGACAAGATGCCATGGGCACAAAAAGGAAACACAAGAAGCTCTGCCTGAACATCAGGAAGCACTTCTTTACAGTGCAGGTGACAGAGCACCGGCACACATTGCCCAGCGTGGTTGTGGCATCTCCCTCCGTGGAGCGTGGGAGACTTAGAATCTGTCTGGACATGGTCCTGGACAATCTGCTTTGGGTGGCCCTGCTTGAGCAAGGACAGCATTGGACCAGAAGACCTCCAGAGGCCCTTCCGACCTCCACCATTCTGCGATTCTGTCATAATAATGATCTAGATCTTCCTAGAGAGGTTCTGTAACAATCAGTAGTAGACCTGATGCTATTTAATGATGGTGCCATTTAACATCTTCATTAATGATGTAGATTATTTGGCATTGTGTACCCTTAGCTAATTTGCAAATGACACAAAACAGTGGGGAGTAGTTGATTATCTAGACGTATCTTGACAGGCTGCAGAGATGGGTTGACCCAAATATCCCAGTATAGAAAATATCTTTCTCTCTTATATATCTTAAATGTTTTTAATGAGAGTTCACCACCTGTCCCTATGTTAACTTTTAAGGAAGAAATAGAATTTGGCTTTTATGTATTATATCTTTAATTGGCAGATATATTTCCACTGCTGCCACCCAGTTTGCTAAGTGCTAATGTATGCATTGCTGCAGTCACCTGGGTGACTAATAGCTACACTGAAACTACCTATAGCCCTGCACTAGAATAGATACACCCTTAAGTACAAATCTGTACTTCTAGGGGTCCTGCTGTCATCGTAAGTAACTGTCAGAAACTCAGTAAGCTACAGACTCTTCTCTCCCCTAGTTTCAATATAGTTTGTTTTATTCCTAATTGTAACTTAGAAATGCGCAAGTCTCTTGCATTTATTTTACTCAGTTTTCTAGATAAGGGGATCATACTTTTTTATTTGCAACCCATTCCTCAAATGTCTGTTTGCACCTTTAAAAAAAATACAGAATAGAACACTGTGAAGACAAAAACAAACAAACAAAAAAACCAAAAACAAAAAAACAACAGCAAACAAACTCTAAAAAAATAACAACAAAACCCTCCTTAGGAAGCAAGCTGTAGCAAAACTAAGCTTACATTTCCTATGAGTGTCAAAGCTGCTTCTGGCTTAGTATCCATGGAAACCTGCTCTCCCATCCTGCTGCAGGAATTAATTGAAGATCCCAACCACTTGTTCAGGGAATCACCATGATATTAATTCACATCACAACCCCTTTATTATCTCAAATAATCTTTTCATTACTTTATATCAGAACAAAAGGTTGAATTTTCTTTCACCACCTTAAACAACAAAGGGCCATCTAACTCTTTTACCTTCTCAAAATGGGGTACACTGCATAGAGGCTATGTGTTTTCATATTGGAAAATGATGATTTTGAAAGGAGCTTGGCCACAATGTTGACTACAGGAGATGTCACAGTTGGCAGTGGTCTATGCAAAATTCCTTCCCATTTTGTGCATTAAGCACTGTTTTTCACCTATGCCACCAGCTGGTACTAACTCAGGGAAAAAGTTGCCACCCTTCAGTATCAGGACATACCTACCTCTACAACAGTTGATTCTCTCCTAGAATGATAATGTGCAAAGCTACCAAGAGAAAAGACGAAGATGGACTTATGTTAGGGAGTATTGTTTCTAGACTTTTATTTGAAGGTTTTTTCATTAATTACAAACATGAGTATGTCATGTTCCCAATTGCTTTGTTCCTGGATCATCCATCCCTAGGCATCTACCTTTGAACTTTCTTTTCTTTTGCTTTTATTTCCTGCTTATTTCCCTAATTGTTGTCCCTACTCCCTTTATTTCTCCCTAGCCTCCAAATCACCTTTTCTACCCTACTTTTCTTCTCAGACATTGTTTTTCCCCATTTTCATCTTTCTGATACTTTGTATTTAGCAGCTGCTCTTTTTGTAACCATGACAACCCTATCATGATGTCAGCAAAGGATCTCACTGCTACCTGAGGAACTGAATCTCATTAAATGCAAGTTAAGCTGCTTGAGCTGACGTTTACTGCCCTGTACCCATTGGAAGAGTTTTGTTTGGAGACTATTGGCTCACAATTAAAACTTAGAAAAGGGCAATTTGTTACATTGGCCAGTATACAGAGCCCTTCTCCACCTCTAGTTCATGCTACTGAGATATAGTCCGTCACACATATGTGCACTGCCCAAGTAACATCATTGCAAGAAATATGGCAGGGATATTATAGACTGACCATACAGTCCTTGGTTAGATCCAAGGATAGACCCATGCTGTGTTGCCCTCTTACACAAAGATGTACATCCAATACACAGGATGCATGTTACAGAGCTGGAAAAGGACAGCAAAGGACAATGCTCATGTGATCCAATATACAAAAGAAAAAGAGACCCGGTAAAAGAAAGAAATTTTAAAGGAAGATTTTTTTTTGTGCATTTGATCCAGACTCTCTGCTTGTAGTGACTGTGGGTACATTGCACTTACAGAATAAACTTAGTATCAAGTGCTGTTTATTTGTATAGAACCAATTCACCATAATGATGTCTTCAATAGCATTGACTTCAGCACCCATGTCATCTGCCACAAAAATTAAAAAAAGACTGTAATTCCCTTTACTCTTTTGATAAGAATAAATTTTAATACTAATTGCAAGCACATGACTTTCAGAGACTTTTAGAATACATTATGCTCAACTACATATCACATTGGAGTTGAAAGCAGTATACATTCTGTACAATTCCCCTCACTAACAATATTCATAATTCTGCATTTCTTAATTTAATGAACTTTTTTTTTTTTTTAAATAGCTGAAATAAATGCAGGTTGCAATCAATTCATTTGACCTTTTCCCCACCATGGATAGAAACTTCAAAGTTCCTCAAAGCCAGTGAGAAAAGAATTTTCTGAGCCTAGAAACCTCATCTTCACAGCTCCTCTCTGAAGAAAACTGTACAGCCACATTTAGGACCCAAAGGATATCAGTCTTGCATCTATAGAGCTCCTTTAGTTGGTAGTCCTGTAGAGCAAGGTCATTATCAGCAAGGTGGAACCAGGGTTAGTTTGGGGGGGATAGAAAAAGGCAAAAGCCTGAATAATTCATTATGGAGTTATGGAATACAGAAACTGAGAATCAAGAGGATTTTTTTTTCCAGAAATCCTTTAGATCAAATAAAACTTGTAATCAATTTTACAGTTTATGGAAGCCTCTCCAGCAATCTGAGGTAAGCCTAGAATTTTCATGGCAGAATGGCAGGCTCAGAAAGAAATGCTAAATAGCTTAAAGTACACTTCGCTTGTACAGTTTCCTATTTTCTCATTTCCTCTGATAGAAAAGGCATAACTAAGAGGTGAACATATGTTAAGTGTACAGGCAGGCATGCACACACAACCTGAACATCATTCTCTCAAACATGTGGGGGTTTGGAAGTGACAAACCTGGACGAAAATGCAGATGCTTTCACTAAGAACTTCTGACCTATCATGACCAGTGAACATTGCTGGGTTCTCTTTGATGTGAAAGGCCACGGACCTACTGTAATCAGCCAATGCCTGTTCCTCTCAGTGAACGAAAGGCAAGAAATATCGCTTGCATTAGAGAAGCAGCTTTGTTCCACAGGCATTGTGATTATAATCGTTATCTTAGATCACAATGACCAGTGTTTTAAGGGAAAATAGTTTTCCCTTCAAGATAGAGTTAAAAATTACACATTGTGTTGCATTGTTAATTACCACCAAGACTGGGGATCCCATCTGTGATTAACCACTCTTCTGTGTCATTGACACTCAGGCTACAATCTCCCAGTCCCATTTTTTTATACGGGGGCTTTAAGAAGAAGCAAAAAGACAATCCTTCTCCATTATAACAGAAATTTCAAACCAATATCTTCAAATCCGAAATGCCAATAAGAAACTTCTGTTGCTACTGCATGCTACATGTAGCATTCTGGCTTTTTTCCTAAGAGAAATTACACTTCTTGTATGTAAATCAGGTATTGGCATAACCCCTTCTTATTTCTACATTTATTTGCCTTTCTCTGTTGCTCTGAAGAGCAACAAATAGATTGTTTCTCTAAAAACTATGAGCTAGTTCCAGTTCAGGTGCTCTATTTACCTCTATTTATCAGGTAGGTCAGATGACATTATCATTGAAGTTCCTTCTGGCTCTCAGATGTTTTATAAACAATCTTCATGCTTCAACCTGCCTCCTCCTTTTTTGCCTCTATAGGCTTCCATTTTTTTGCTTTTCTACAACCTTTTAGCACTGCTAAAAGGCTAGCTAGACACCTCAGTAAATGATTTGCTTTTGCTTGGAAATATTTTGGTGTAGCAAAGTGTAATGCCACAGGTCTACCAAAGCTATGTAAGATTTTTTCTATATCATTGCGGAGAGCTTCCCTCCCCTCCCCACCCCACGAGCTTATTTCTCTATATATTTACAGTGCTGTAAAGCAAAATAGCAGTTGTAATATCAAAGGGAACAGCATCTGAAAAGGGACAGCAGCAGGGATGATTCCTTGGGCACTGATCTAACCTAAATCTCAGTGTTACTGTGTCTCTGTTTCCCCTCCACTCCCCTTCCCCTGTGTTTTGCCAAATGAAGTGTTATTTTGGTGGGCATTTCTTAGTCTCATATTCATCCTCCTTTTCTGAGGAAACAAACATCTATATTTTCAGTATTTTGCATGTTTAAAAAAAAAAATTCTTTGGGACCTTCAGTGCAGAAAGGGCTCAACCTGATTCCAAATTCCCCTAAAGCACAAAGGAATGCTGCCAATTTTCTTCTGCTTGTAAACATGTTTTCTGCACTACACAACTCCAGCAAAAGCCACTGAAGTGACAAAAACCACATTTTCCGGTCTATGAAGCACAAAATCTTTGTTTCTGCTTTTACGTCCTTTTTTTTTTTTTTTTTTAAAAGGCAACTTCAAGAGTTTAATGCATTGAAGAAGGGGAAGGTGAGGAGGACTTTTGTAGTCCTTAAGAAAGGGAAATACAGAATAGGTCTGGTTTCTTATAACACTTTTGTTAGGGATGTAGCTAGTAATCCAATTAAAGTTGTCAAATTTGGGATAAATCCTTGGATTTCCTTACTAATGATGGTTAGGATACAATGAGTGTTTCAGAATATATATGCTAGTACGTGCCTTCTTTCATCAGACTGAAAAGTTTACCCCCAAACCATTATTTCACAAAATGAACTGTGATCATAAAACAATCAGCTGAAAATTAGTAGTTTCCATTTCAGTTTTCTTGTTGAGAAAAGTATTTAAATGAAAGGGTTTACAGAAAATAGAAGTGTCTCAATAGTCAGCATCTTAAGCTCTGGGAATGCACCACATTTCTCCTCCCCTATTATAGGGAAGGAATCAGGTCCCTGCCCTGCCATTTCTGTTTTTTCTAGGCTGCTGTTTTTAAATTTGTCAAAGTTTTGTCTTGTGAAGATGCAGGAAAATTAAAAAAAAAAAAAAAAGAGAATAATAGAGAATAATATAGTGCAGGAACACAATTAATACAAACTGTGCTACATATTTGTGGGAAATATAAATGTTTTCCTATCTTTTAGAAAGATTTAAAAATATCTTTAGCAAAGGTTATTATATTGTACTCATATGTGATCATACATTTAATTATATGTGACATTTAACTGACATTTATTTTCAAGCTCATTTTCTTGCAAATCTTTAAAATATACCTGTCTTTGCATATTTGCACTTGGCAATGTAAACACTTGGTCAGTTAGCTCTAGATCTAGTCTCAAAACCAAAAAGCAGGTAAGTACTTTCAAGCACAGCTACTTCGAGTTAAATTTGAACCTGTAGCAGTCCTAAATGCTATTCTTAGTTAACAGAGGCAATGATTACCTCTTGATTTTAACATATTCTAAATTCTCCAGATATTTTACTTTATAAAAAATAATTTGCTAAATATTCCCCAAAGCTGCTTCTGCTAATAAAATATGCTTCCCTTTACATTCAGTATAGTTTCATGTAAGTTTTTGTCTCTTCAGATAGCAACATATTACTCTTTGATAGCACAAGACTTTCAAATTCATCTGTGAACTGCTTTGGGTAACCTTCAGAGAATACTGGATACAACATCCGTCTACAATACATAATGATATGGTTAGTGTTGCCTAGTGCTAAATTTAAGCTGTACTGAAATAGTACATCTATATTCTTCAGCAGCATAGGGGATTTATTATAATAGTGTAAGAGTGTTTTAGATTAATATTAGTCTTGCAGTTAAAAATAAATAAATCCTTACTTCATATTGCATATACAGAGCACAGTATGGACAAAAGGATTGATTGACCTGCCTGACTCCCCCCCCCCAGTTTTTTTAAAAAAGGATAAAAAGATCAGGGGAACTACAGGCCAGTCATTCTCATCACTGCACCTGGCAAAATCATGGAACAGATCTTCCTGGAAACTGTGCTAAAGCACACCGAGAACAGAGAGATGATTGGTGACATGAAGCCAACATGGCTTCACTAAAGACAAAGCAACGCTGTGGAGAAGGATTTAAGGGTACTGGTGGATGAAAAACTGAATATGAGCCGGCAGTGTGCACTTGCAGCCCAGAAAGCCAACCACCTGAGCTGCATCAAAAGAAGCGTGACCAGCGATTGGGGGAGGTGATTATCCCTCTCTCCTCTGCTCTTGTGAGTCATTAATGACCCATGAAAAGGGTCATTATCTTTTCTTTCTTGCCATTGTTGCCTTGGTCTCCTTCCAAAGGTTGAAGTCAAGGAAAAATGTTATTTTGGTTATTTTAGCATATGTAGATTAGCCCCACACCTTTAAAGTTTCCACTTTGTCTTTTTATAACTGCAATAGGAGTAGCATTGTTTACCACTATATCAGGACCAAGTTGAAGTCAGACAATCCAGAGCTCCAGCCACTGAAGCAATAGTGAAGCTGTATCTGTGCAGTTTGGAAAGCAAGCAATAAAGAGTTTAATTTTTGAAACCCAGACAATTGTAATTGTCCATTGTAATTATAAAGCTGGTGAAAGAAAGATTCAAGGCACTTTGCCATTATGGAAAAAACTGCTAGAGATGTCTTTCTGATGCTTTTGATTTACAAGTTGTTATTGTCTGAGGCAAGAAAAATTCATAGCATAGGACACTGTAGCTACACTGTATCAAAACTATATTGAATATTTGTCCTGAAATTTCCCACTCACCTCAGTTAACACTGTGCCATTTCTGGTTCCTGATGGGGTGTGGGACAGAAAACAGTATTCTGCTCTCTGCCATAATCTCCAGGAAACAGCCAGACTACTGTCACTTTTGGTGACGTCGTAGTTCTCTTGTACTTGCTCTTGCTTGAATCTTTAAGTGCTTTGGGCAAATGCTGCATTATGTAGTTGTGGAGCATGAAGGTTATGCACGTGTGTGTATGTTGGTTATGCCTCTGTGGAGTCCTAAATGCTCGCTGGGCCTGCTTTTTCTGGGACTGCAACAACTAGGTAATATTGCTTCTTGAACTCCTGTAATTTGCAGGTGAGTAGGGAAGGGAGCGAAGAGGAGTGACTGCTGTTCCTGGGATTTTTTTTACTTTATTATTTACCATATTTTTTCACCTATGATTAATCATGTATGCCATAAAACTAATCAAATATTTAAATTGAAATCTGAGAACCCCTTCAATTTTAGATGTTTTTCAGTAATTAATTCCATAGGTTAGCAATTATAACATTTTAAAACTGCAATGTTTTAGGAACAACCTTTGGTTGTTGCAACAAAAGGAGCTAAATTCACTTTTTCTTATTCCCAGAGTAAAGAGTAATTCATTTGCATATTATATAAGAGTTTAACAGCATCTCCCTTTGTACTTTTAAAGTAATAGCACAGAATGATATGCATTGTGGCTCTACAGCGTTCACTCTTAATTTTCGCATTTGTATTTCCCAAGACTTATTTCTAGCTATTCAACTTTTTTTGTTGTTTTTAATAGCATATAAACAGCATTTTTACTATTGTTATTTTGCTTTCAATAACATTTTAAGTGCTTTGAAAATTTAATGTTATAGACAATTTAGCTACCTGATCTCCATCTCTTCCTTTTAGCAGGTTATTGCTCATGAATGTATATTATTTTCCTTTTATTTCTCAAGATTGATCTATGCTGAAAATTTCAAAATAAAACATAGGTCTTGTTTCAAAGAAAGTCTGAAGGCAAAAATGACCTTTGGATATTAAAAGCGAAATCAATGCCTAAACCTACAGTAAGTTAAAAATCAGCGTCTGTATAGAACAGGTCTTACAGATGTGAGAATAGTGGTAGACTTACATGTTTTACTGAGTCCAACTTGTAAAAGCTGAAGAAAGAAGTGTGGTTGTAATACAACTAAAACACACTACGAACAAATCACCAGAGGCAAGGCTTCTCTCCTCCCCATGGCTGAAATAACCTAAGTCTGGATTGTATTCTTATCTTAATCCTGGGTTTGCTTGAACAGTCCTATCACTGGATGCTAACAGTTTTGATCCCAAGCTGAGCAAGAACTCTAGAATCAACCTGTCTGAAAGCAGGAGCTCATTGCTGCTTCCTGATTAATATGCCAGAAGGCCTGCGTGACATTTCTATGGAATGCCTCTGTGCTCTTGGGACTTGATGATTCAGTGCAGAGCTGCTGGGAAATTCTACAAAACTTCAGCCTGCCTCACTTCTCAAATGGTCTCCTTTCACCAGTCTGTCAAGCTAAACTAAAAATAATTACTTTGTGTGCAATAATAAGGGGAAGGATGAAAATTTTGCAGCACAGCATGTGCTGTGCAGCTCACTAGAAAGTGGAAACTGCATTTTCAAAGGGCAGCATGAAATGTATCACCCATGGTTAATATATTTTTTTTCCTACAGTTATAAAAAAAATAATTTTAAAGTAGCTGCAACCTTTACAAATTCTGATGAGTAACACCCAAGCTAAAGGAGCATGTAATTAAGAGCTCTGCAAGGTCAGTTTGAGATTTGTTCCTTCTGATAGTCCTATGAAAGAACAGAGATCAAGGAAAGACTGTATTTAAAACAAGGCTAGTAACAGGTAAAACACATATGAAAGAACTGGAAGTCTCATTAAGACTATAAGAACACAGATTAATTTTGTTTTTCAAAATACTGCAGGATTTGGGAAACTAGCCTGAGTAAACCACCACAAAGTAAGTGGTACTCAATGGAAAAGACCAACAAGAAACGTCTCATCATACCTCTCAAAATCCAGAAACTGTCCCCACTAACCTGTTCTGTGCATATATGATTCTGCTACAAGTCATCTTCCAGTTAACAGCAAAACAGAATAGGGACAAAGACAAAAGAAATAATGGGATCTCTGGGTAAGCAGCAGTCAAAGACCATACAAACGTACTTCCCAAATGAGATATTTTTTTTTTTTAACAACAGATATAAACATATTTATTAAAGTAACTAGAGTGGAGGGGAACTAAAGTCATTTGCCTGTGTTGAATGCAGAGAAGAAACTGAGCATCTACTGCAGGGAAAAGACCAGCAGTATCCTCAAAGAGACTGTGGAAGACATGGTACTTTTGTTTAAATTTTAGTCACAGAGCAAACACCTACCACATTAAAGTAAAATCTCTGGAAATACTGGGACAAATGCATTTTATGCAAACTTGATATGACATGGAATTATATACTTTAAGATCCCTCACAGTCAATTTCAAAAGGAAAGTAACAGAGCAATACTTATTTTTATTGAGAACTTTTATCACATTTAATTGTATCTCAGAAAATTAAAAATCTGGATATAGCACTCACGTTGAGAAAGACCTACAAATATAAGTGAAGCGTTGTTGAAAAGTTATCGAGTAGAATACCTTAAAAACCTGAGTCATTAGTGAACCATATATCAAATCCACAAATAATGCGGGTTGAGGTGCAGTGTAAAAGCTGTTGAACATGGATACAAAAACGAAGGGAATCTACTATATCTAACAGCTAAATTCATTTTGATTTCAGGCATGCAGGATCACATCATCAGAGAGCTAAAGGAAAATCAAGGCAAGAATTGAATTATAACAAGCAAAAAGAAAGAAACAGGTTGAAAGTACTGTTCTTACTAGAAGAAATAATTTTTTTTAATGACATGGAAAGAACAGAAAAAACTGTTAAATCCATATTTGACATGCATCACAGCAGCAATAAAAGATCACTGTATGTGGTTTTCCTTCGCATAATCTCACACACAAGGAAATGGGCATTCTACTTTTAAGGAGACTCTGTTTGTTACTGAACAGTTCTGCACAAAAAAGGATTCAGGCAGAATGCCCAAAATTCAAATGAGATTTTATGAGAAGACATTTAAAGGACTAGTTATATAAAGTTTAGTAAAATACCATCTTCTATATCCACAAATCCATCTGAGATGCATGGCTCCGCAGCACTACATGAATAAGAGTGTCAATCTAGGATTAAATGAATATTTAATCTAACCTATATATTCAATTATTTCTTTCTTCTTCTACTTTGAGTAGTTCTAAACAAGCCAGTTATTGTTTGTTTGTTTTTGTTACTTGTTTGTTTTTCATAGTTTCTGTTTGTGCTTAACAACTTCCTTTGAGTTGCTTCTTCAGGGTGGGTGTTTTCTTCTACCACAGACATGAATGTGTGTGTGCAATGACTTTCTTCAACTAATGTTTGTTCCTCTTAATCATTTACTTGATTTCACCTACATGCTGATTGGTAACATCTTTCCCTGCTTCTGGCATTTGCTCTTTTGCTGCATGGAAGTTTACCATAAACCCTGGCATACAAGTTAGCTCACTTTTTGAAAATGAACTGAATTACATCAATGGGACAGTTTCTCCTACTTCACTGCTAGAACTTATTTTTAATGAATTCTGTAGAAATAAATTAAAGTTATGATTTTATTTATTTTTTTCTCTCCTGCAAGCTGAGTACTGGCAGCTTTTGCAGTGTTGTTAACTATGATGATGGCAGAAGCTCCATAGCAACAACATGTTTGCATTCCTACAGGAATCATATTGTTCCTCTACTGTCTACCAGAAAAAAGCTTTTTAATATGTATAATCAGTTATTTATGTACCGAAGGATTTATTCTCATTAAGAGAAAGTTTTAACTAAAAAGCTGTGTTTGTTTCAGATTTCACTGTTCCAGCTTTATTGGAGCTTAGAACAGTATTTCTTTGATGCCAAGTAATTGGAAGTTTTGACCTCCTTCACCTTCATTTCACTAACACACAAACATGCATAAGAACTGCTTGGTTGGTTTAAACAGGTATTCCCTGAAACAACTCTTCATCTCTTCTGCAGAATCTCTGATTCTTTTCTTTATATGTACCCATTTCAAAAAGGCCTTTACCCATTTAATACCATCCAAGAAAACCTTCTCATGAAGCACACACAACCAAACCAAAAGAGATCAGAAAAAGCAGCCAAATGGCCAGACACAATTATATGAAACATAACAATTAATACATTGAATATATATATTTAAGGCTGAAAAGAGAACATGTATATACTGTTATACCCCTGATAATACCACTTACAACCAGTGGATTAAGAACTTCTAAAATGAAACTTAGTGTTTCATTTGTCATCACCTGTAGTATGGTCCAGTACAAAGGTCTGGTTTTACATGTCAAATCAAATGGTAGAAGCACAAGTACATCATACTCAATTCCCTTCATTTGTGTCTTTATTTTCACATTGATCTCTTGCATAGCCAAGTGACATTAATGATTCAGAAAATTCTAATAGTTTCTAGATACTTGTAAGAAGACAGATTATCCCCTCTCCATCTAGTAAAGAGTATGCCTGCTCAGGACAGGTATTCGTACTCTCGCCAGGACGAATGTTCCTGACCAGATAATAATCTCTGGGATCCACAAAGATTATCTCCATTTCTGTGCTAGCAGAATAAGATGCCTTCCAATCATCTCTAAACTGTTACCTACAACTCCGAAGTTCAGTAGTACTTTACATTTGAGCCCACAAGCCCAGAAGAGAACATTGAAATTCAAGAGCTACCAGTGTTCTAACAAATACAGTAGAAGGAATGCAATTCAGAATCCAAATCAGTGCAGCTCATTAACTGCATCTGTAATCATTGTGTATAGGTCATGGTGTTATACCATATTTGAGTGTACAATGAATACATGAATAATCCACTTGTTCTCTGGGAAAAGTGGGGATATGAGATGTCACAGACACAAAGAGCAAAATAAACACAATTTTGCATATGCCCGGAAATAGAGGCAAACACTACCTATTTATTACATACACATTTCAGCTTCTTGATGATAGGGTTGGGAATGTCAACTCTGAGCTGACTAAAACAGAATAAGCAGCAAATTTGCCTCCTTCATGAAGATATCCATGCAAGCAGAAGGCTAGTAGATCTGACGTTCATAACACAGTTAAGGAAAAAACAATAGCAAGAAGGGAAAGGATCCACTTACACACAGTCCCAAAGAAAACGTGTGTGTGTGTGTTGGAGGTGTGGGGGAGCAGGCTGGCTGAATTTCAGCTGAAAATGAGACTTGGTTCCAGCTGCAGACCACAGTCCCTCAGCTCAAAACCTCAGTACTACTCAAAGCATCAGGTAGAAAGATGCCAGTAGAACCCTGCTAACTGAATTCCTCTCTTATCCCAGTCACTATAACTGCTAGCCCTGTCTGCCCACTTTACACACTAGCACAGCTGGTAGAGGACTAACTTGATGACAACCACAGGAAGTTATTCCCATGGTCCTTCTGCATCCCCTTCCCATTCATTTCACATACCTTTTGTGCCTGTTTTTTTTTATTTTAGCACCACAGGCATTTCAGTAAGTTGGTTGAGTTCTTGCCACCTGTACTGTAGGACTGCAACTTCCTCACCAGTCTAATATTTCATACGTAGGTGTTCAAGCTATGTAGTGTTCGACTAATAATTCATGCTTCTGCACAGGCTCTTCACATAATATTCACCACTCTAACTTTGTACATAAGAATCCCCCCCAAGTCCCTCCTGAAGTTATTTGCAGTTGCAATGTAGGTAGGTCTCAGCCCTGTATCAATAATAGTACTTGATTCTACTGTGTGCAAAAAGGCCACTCAACATATATAGTTGTGTTTTGAACCCAAGTCCTCAGTTAACAGGTGGACAGTGGACACAACTTAATTATTGACAGGCAACTTATAAATGAGGAAACAAAGCCAGGACAAACCAGATTGTTAAGAATTGCCTTGATTTTTAGATGGCAGAAATAGTAGGGCTTTGTATCAATTTTCATATCTTCATTCAACAATGGAGAAGGCAGAAAACTAAACACAAATGAAGGGCACGGAGATAAATTAAAACAATTTAGGGCAACAGTTTGAGAACATAAAAAAAATAAGCCTTTTAAAGAAAATATCCACAAGCATAAGAAGAAGAAACCAGGGGTAGAGAAAAAAGAAACTACATAAGCTCAGTAGCAAAGAACAAAATATCATACCTGCAATTCATAAATCCATAAATCTATAACCTATTCTAATAACAGGCAGAGATTTCAATATTTCCCAAAACATTTATTAAAACAACATTTGTCTAGCAATGACACCAAATACTTGTACTCAGTTATGCTTGGAACACCAATATCAATAAGCAAGATTCAAAATTTAGCCTTTGATTATGCCTTTTTGTCTTGTCAGCTACAACAGTCTCCAGTAAATTGATACAGCCTGAACAAATACAATATAATGAGCTGTTGTGAAGGCTCAACAGAAGGGGTTCAGCTGTTCTGAACCCCAACAGAAGTGCTGAGTTGACAGATTCATGACCCTTATGCCAGAGAGGGGGGACTTGGCTGGGAAAGCTGCTTCTATTGGAATAACCAAATCGTCAACTAGCTGCCACCCCGTGGAATGAAAGCACATCTACAACGAAAAAACTTGTACCATGCTCTGTGAGAAGGAAGGAAAACAACAGGTCCTGTGAACCAGGAGAAAGTAAGTGAAAGCAAAAGAGCAAGATATCGAAAATATAATAGATGATTTTCTTTCTTTCTTTCTTTTTTTTTTTAACAAGAGAGAATTTCTTAAAAAAGAAAAAAACTTGAAAGCGTCCAGATGACAGAGCAAGCACAACACAAGATTGTGATGCCTTAGAGTTTCTACATTTAAGTCATTGTACTGCAACATGGAAGCAAACTTTTTACAACTTTACAAAAAATTAATGATGGAATTCAAACAACAACTCCTCCCCCCAAAACCAAGAACCCAGTCATTAAACACCACGATGCTTTAAAGCACAGGTTAAAAGACAACAGTGTCAGGAACAGGTTTTTCCAACACGTGTCATTTCCACACTGCCCGCTGGCCATCACATGGAGTGAGCAGTACCAGAGGCAGAAGACTGGACTAGCAGAACCAATTCAGTCTGGCCTGGCATCTCCCCCACCCTTTTCTGGAGTAATGGCCTTAGATCACCATAGTGACTCTGCTGATTAGCTACAGTATTCCTGGGGCAAATACAGAAGTAACAACAGCTGACTTTTACAAAATTTGGCTTTTAAATTAAACTTGGATTCTATTTATTTCAAGCTCTTCACGGTTAGCAAGTGGTAACTACAATGCTGTAATTTCCATTCAGTTTCCAGATTCCCCAACAATACCTAGGAAAAAGAGAAAGCTTGAAAAACTCTGAATTGGCTTTAACTAAACTCATATCCAGCACATTTTCCTATAAAAGTTACACTGAATGTTGCTAGTATAGAGTATTTACATTATCTCTATGCTGGCATAGAAAGCCACTCGCTACATACAAGATTTAATCATGAAAGCCCATTCCCACTTCCTTCAATAATATATTAATATTTATTGTAAACAGTATTTAAATTGTTACAGCTTCCTCTAATGCTATACAGGCTCTTGGGGTCTGCACTGCTTCAAGGCAATTCATAATACATAGCTGAAACTTAGCACTGGCCTGAAGGCACGACATCATTTAACTCTGATCCTATGATGGAAAAATGGAACAGAAACATACCAAATCTATGTTACCTATGTTACATGTTTGACAACAAAAAGTCTTTAACCATGTTCTAACCTTTTCCTCTTTCCTACAGTAACGTCCTGGTGTCTTTGACCTTTCTTCAGCAGATGAAACCTCTTTCTTAATATCACAAGGAATTGCAGACGGTCTTGCTATGCACCTAGGATTTCTATATATTTTGAGATGGAATATCAAACATCCTATATACCTCCTGCTGCTTCCTGTACAACCCACTGGTGTATCAGCCATTGGGAGCAGTTTTGTGGCATCTACAAACTTGCTGAGGGTACACTCTGCCCCATCATCCAGATCATTAATGAGGAAATTATTAGAACTGGACCCAGTATTGTCCCCAGCATACTCCACTTGTTACTGGCCTCCAACTAGATTTTGTACTGATTGCCACCTTCTGGGCTTGGTCATTCAGCCAGTTTTCAATCCACCTTGCCATCTGCTGATCCAGCTCATTGTACATCAGCTTTTCTATGAGGATCTTAAGGGAGACACTGCCAAAATCCCTTGTATTCATATGATCCTATATGGTTAACAAACAAAAAAAATCAATATTTTCCCTAAAATAATTGCACCATCAGTTAGCTTGTTGTCTTAAAGGAAAAAAATCTATCAGTTCTTCAGAGTACTACCTCTCTCTGTTGCCATGGTCACAAGTTACCCTAGTAACCATTAGATTCATCTGTATTTTTAGATTAAAGTTAGTTCTATTTTCACAGAACATAGATCCAACTGATAGAAACTACGCATTCTTACCAGGAAGTTCTACAGGAAATACTACAGATTTCAAAGTACAATTTAAGGCAACACTACTGAAATACATGCACACACAAAAATTGTTTAATTGCAAAAGCAGCAAAATTAGCCACAAACACTACCATTTACAGGGCTGCTTCATGCAGCTAGAAAATTGTTTGGATGGACATTGAAACGATGTGAAGGCAGTTATTCTCTAATGATATTGGCTCCATAAGCCACACTAGAAAATATTTAAATTGAAAAACCCAGTATGCTTAAATGGCCTTTTTGAATAGGGGCTAACTGCAGTAATACTTCGTATTTCTCCACTAGAGTCCCATTTGTTGGTGTGTGTTTGTTTTTGAAGTTTTCCCTCCTCTCTCTTTCTAAGTAGGATGTTCACTCTCAGAGGAAATATAAACATTCAACCAGTCACAATTCAGCTATTATCAGGCAAGTCTCTGCTCTCTCACTTTCAGTGATTTTTATGTTGTATTATACCCTCTGGTGGACAAAAAGCAATTCACAACTGTGAATTAAGTGCCTTTAGATCAGCACTATGCTAACTGGAACCTCATCATGAAAATGTTGAATCAGAAACAAGCATTATTATGTAGTCTTTAGTTTGTGCACTTCAAGGAAGGTCTTTCAGCCACTTTTGCCTGGCTAGATCTGACTCAGCTTCTCCATTTTCTCTCATTCAACCAACATTAGCTCATACATAGCTCGGCATGCTTGAATTTAGACGTGAATTCAAAATAGAAGTTTAATTTACCTCTGTGACATTCACTACATTTCAGAAATAATATAAACAGAGGAATCACAAGTGAGGAGTCCATCAGCTCAGTGCTTTCCCCAAAAGACAGCAGCATGAATACAAAGTTAGATTTGAGGATCTGTATGCTTTAGTTCTAATTTTAGAAAGTCATCAAAAAATTTCAACTTGCTTTCTTTTTGGTAAGTCACTAAGCATCACTTAAGATAAAAACTTAGTTTCCTTAAATATAAAACTTTTACATAACCTGTAAAATCTGGAACTATGTGAAGCAATTGTAGTATAGGCTATCAAAGACAGACAATACATACATCGCTGACAAATTTTCCATTTATTAACTGAATCCTGCTATTTTTTTTGTTGTTTTACTGACTGTAAACTGACTAGTTTAATTCCCTGTTGAAAATCCTTGCAGATTTTTGTCATCATTCTTCAAGGTAACCTGCTGCAGTTCTCTTAGTTTTATCTTCACACAATCACTTTTCTGACTTCGTAATCTTCCAATAGAATCCTCTATTCCTATGCTTTCCTACTGGATGTAGTGATCAGCATTAACTCAAGATTCCCGGTAAGGCTTAGCGGCATAGCATCGTAGCTGCTGACCTGCACTGTGAACAGAAGTTTGCCTTACAGCACTCTGCAGCGTTGCCTACACCCTGCTCCTGAAAGCTCTAAGAATCACTTGGAATCAACTAGTAAGTGCAAGAAATTAAAACTATTCTCTCAGCTAAGTCCTCTCTGATCTCCTTTTGGCTAGACTCCTCTGGTGTTCCATAAAATTTGATCCGTTTTTGACATTTTTGCTCTGCTTGCACTGGGAATTTTTGCAAATTTAGAGTTAAAAGCACTTGCATTCTAATGAAAACTGATCTACAATATTCACACACTTAGAAATCAAGTGCATGTACAGGCAAGACACTATGCAAAAAGGTGATATTCGGTAAAATAGTAACTTCAGCTGGCAAGATATTGTTAAATAACTAAACAACATCTATTTGAAAGAGGTGGTTGTACTAGCTTTCATTCACACGTGAAAGCCAGTAATTTGATAGGGAGTAATCATTCTGTTCTTACAGTCCTGACAGCTTTCTCTCTAGGAAGTTTTAACGTAGAATTAAGATGTGCATCCTCCAGTCTAACTTACCTCTTCTGAAGTGTGTCACCTAGGTAGCAAAAATTCTTTAGTGCTCATTTATGCATTTCTGATACCCAGTAACAGGAATACAGATACTACAAACCAGTTACACTTGTCAATTCTTCTACATGGTGAAGCAAAAATCCTCATTACATTGTGCAAGTTACAAGCAAATAAGATAAAACAACTACACAAGCAAAAGTTCTTTTTACTCTCTATTTCGGTCCATTTTTCAATGCATTTTAAATACACACACACAATTTGTGTGCCAAAGGGGAATTTCCAACAAAGCTCCAAGAGAAACACTCACCTCCCACCCCTGACAGTATAGGCATGCTTTAGATCCATCTCCTGTGTGGCAGTACAATATTTTGTCCAAACTCTGGATAGTAAGCAGAAAGCTCATCTTCCCCTACTGTTCCCAAAGCAATAAAAATATGTAGAAAGACTGTTGTTGTTTTTTGTTTGGTTGGCTGAATATGTGGAGGGGAATAAAGTATTTCTTTAGAGATACTGAAATTGCCCATCTTGTTTGAACCCATATAGTGTAGATACCTATACATGGCTTATTTGCATGGAAGCATCAGGCTAATCTTCTTGGACAAGAAACAAGGTAAATCAGCAGGTTGAATTTTGCTGCAGGTTGACTACTTCATGCTGGTACTAACTTATGTGAACCCAAGCAATTATTCCTACAATACTGCAATGAATCATACTCTGACAGTACTGCCTATGGTTATATGCTTGTCATTCAGCTCAGCTCTCTTCCCTGGCCTCCTGCAAAGACAATGACTAAATTTCCCATCTTTGATGAGTCAGTATAGCAATGCATTTTGACTGTTGCTGCAGATATTTTTGATACAGTCTCAGACAGTTGCATATTATAGAAGACTCAGGCTCGGTCATTAGGAGTACATTCATTTTTGCAGCCATCCACTAATGTTACCTCTAATGTTATTTGGTTAAATGCAGAATGCTCTTGTCCAAAGGGTGTGCAGTGCAGTAAGCCTATTTAAAGTGAGAATGTGCGGCAAGAGAAGGCAAATGCATCACACTATGCTACTGCTAATAGTTGCTCTTAAAAATAAAGCTTTTTTTTTTTTATGTCTCCATAGTAGGCAAAATGGAGGTAGTCCTCTGCTTAATAAAAGAAAACATGAGAAATATAGTGAGATAATGAAAGGATAGGGGCTGAGAAACAGAGCAAGGAGGTAATGGTTTACTTGCAAGGGGCTTATAGAAAAATTTTTTAGGAGAAGCAGCACCTAAAACCTAAATTTACCTGCAACATTGCAGAAAAAAAGTGTTTGCCACTGTTTCTCTTCATTTCATGTTATTTTGATTCCTTGTACTAGCAGTTCTGGCATTGAGCTTTGGGATTCTACAGATAGCTGGCATATGAGTGTAACAAAGTCCAGCATTTAGTTCATCCAAAAATGCAGGCTTTGTGCGTGCATTCAATTTCACAGATTTATCTGTCCTCTGGAGCTCCCTGCTGGTGCTTCCTCAGCATAACACATCTACTAGAAAATGCTGTGAGATGCTTAATTCATCAGATCCTCCACACAGATCAGCCGACCACTGAGGAAAAATTCAAACTTCATTGTTCTGAAGCGATGAAAGGTTCAAGAATAAGTGCATGTAGGTCAAGCCCAGTTTAGAAAGGTAAGACAGAGACAGAAGTTCCGTAAGAGAACAACCAAGCTCTAATCTGTAGGGTGCAGAGTTCAAGTATAGCTTGAGGCTCAGAAAAAGTCAGGATTATTTCCTGGACAACTTTGTACTGTACATAGCCCATTTTCCACCCTACCCTGTCTCACAGGACAGGTTCTTAGCTCCTGTGGAAATTTACTGTCTTCATTTACCATTCAAAGCAATTGTTCTCAAAAGTTACTATGCACGCCTCTTTAGATTTCTTCTCTTCTGAAGCCTAGAGGCTTCAAAACAAAACCTAGAAATAACATAAAACTGAGTTATGTTTACAGCATCTTCTAATAGTGCCAAATTCAAGATGAAAGGTAACCAGAAATCCTTTCTCCTCAGTTAACACTGAAGCACAGCTCCATACAGTACAGTGTATGTATTTATACATATACCAGGTCTTAAACATTACATTCAATAGGCTCCAGACCACATATAACACGAACCCCTGGGCAACCAGCTCTACATAGCCCTGCTCGAGTAGAACAAAGGGAGCAGATGAGCTCCAGAGATCCTCTTCCAACCTCAAACATTCTATGAAATCACATAGCTTCAGAATATTTTTCCACACATCTGACTTTACAGGGCAACTCAGAGAGCAGCACAAGATGATTCAGCCTCGTAGCAAGTTACAAATTCGTAATGGGTCAAGCAAGAAAGCCTATAATACTGAACAGTTACAAAGAGCAATGTGATTCATCATCTCCCCAGGAAGCTGCAGAGTCATGTTGCAATACAATGTCCCCATCAGAAAGAAGGGCATTTTTTTTTCCCCTTTTTCCAGATTTGTGTCTTAGGCAATAACCCATAGTTTCCAGCATTGCATGCAAGTTTGGAAGACAGATAGGAAAACAGCTCAATTCAACAGCTGTTCTCAAGCATACCTTGCTACTTCACAGTTAACAAACAAGTCTCCTTGATACAATGCTCTGTGCAGCCAGAGAACCAGCAGTGTGTTCTATAATCATCCCACTTTCCTCCTAAGGCACATATCTCCTGCTGATTAAGATGGCAAAGAAGAAATAAAACTCAAAAGTATCGATTTCTGGAAATTCAGGGTTCTGTAGAAATCTTTCTGTGTTTCTATTTGTGCCTGGGCATATTAGGAAAGGGGTATAAATGCTTACTGAACACAGTGGGTTCTACTGCTAGATATGGACTTAACCATTTGCTTCACTGCACAATCAAGCTCATAGAAAATACTAGATGGAAACTACATTCCAGCATTTCCTGCTGAAAACACAGAACAGCTGATAGAAGCATTTTACCAAAACAGCACATTCAGCATTCTCATTAACAAGAGAATTTCTATGCAAGACCATGCCATCCAAAGCAGAACATCTAGGAACTCACTGAAAGATCACATGGGTGGTGGCAGATTTGCAGAGGCTTTGATCAAGCAGAGCAAAATGTAACGGTCACATTTGTACTAGAAGAAAATAATGTCCATACTAAGACATTTTCTTGCTCTAGGTAAGTTCTGCTGCCTGACATCATCAGCTTCATATCACCCTCAATGGAGTCCATGACTACTCCAGTCTCTCTTATAACAAAAGCCATTTAATTTCCCCTGTACAAGAAGTCAGGGCAAGACTGATCCATTCTTACCCACAGGCTAATGACATCAAGCATCAATGCTGAGTAAAAGATACTTAGTACAGGGTCTAGTTCAGGAGAACAAAGGCAAATCCAAATCCCAAAATTGAGTCTTCAGAAATTCGTCTTATGCTTCAAAGCAGGAGGAGTTCCTGCAAATGAACTGATTCTAGAAAGCATTCCGGAAAGTCACTGTATGAAAACTGAGTAATCCAAGACTATCACAGTACATGCACAAGGAAAGGGCAGGAAGATCAGTATAAGGACAGACTAACCCATCCTTGGCCTCCAAATCAAGTCCCTCACAATGATTTAGATAACGAATTTGCTACAGAGATTTTTAGTTTAAAAAGCATACAAACAAAAAAAAAAGTCCAGAAATGTGGTCACAGAAGTACTTAGTGTATAAAGAATAATGGTTTTGTCTTGTTCAATACAGTAAACCTAGTAAACAGTTTCTCACAACTAAATCTTTCACATATTCAGCAAAGATTTTTGTTCCTCGTGGAGAGAGGAATTTCCATTGGAAACAGAAATAATTCTTGCTTTGGTACATGTCTTTGCATGTACTAGCGAGGCATGTATACAATGATTGCTAATAAAACTTTTTTTTTTTTTTAAACACATATCTCAAAGTCAGATCAAAGGTTTTCTTCTGGATCCTGGGTAAGGATTTGTGGATACTTCAGGACAAGTATTTCTGATGTGGTTGATCAAGATTTAAAAATTTAAAAGCTACAAATGAAAGTAAAAACAACTTAATTTGTTTCCCCCCAAAAATGAAATAATTCATAAGTTTGCCACCAAGACAATGGGAAACAACAAAAAATTCAGTCCCAGTCTTAAATATTATAAACTTTTGAAGGACGACTCTTTAGGACAGAAATATTTGTGAAATCTTACTTGCAGTAGGGCTTCTATACATTGTCAACAAAATATTTTTTCAGCTTTGTGAAAAACCCACTGCAATTTCAGAAATGTGACAGCAAGAGACATGAGAAAACATGAGTGTCTGCATCTAGAGTTGTAGTTTCAGTGAAGATTAAGACCATCAATTACTCATTCAGACAGTCATGTCCATAAGGGTACTCCCACACTATAAGTTTCAACAACAGGAACTCTACTTGTTTCCCATGGGTATGTGTACAGGGGATCTCCCCTTACCAATACTCAATGGATTAGAATCTGTGGCATGCATGCAAATTTCCTCTGCAGTTTCACTCCCACAATACATATTCCACATACAATGTGCTTCTGTCCCAAATGTTGCATATTGCTCAGGTCTCAGGGCATTGATAAACAAGGCTAATGGTCACACAGAGAAAATTTGTGCAAGGGCTGGAGTAGGATAAAGCAAGAGGATTGATAAAGTACAATAGTGTTCACTGGTCCCTGCAATTTATAATCCATAAATGGAATCCTAGAACTAGTGAAGTTCATACATCAGCTATTTGTCAGTTCTCGTGCCCTGAGGAATGGATCTCCTAAAGCTAAGAGACAAGGGCTTCTGAAATTCTCAAGTATGCTTGCAGAATAATGAGCCAGATTTTCCCCAGAAATCTTCTAGAATGGAAGAATTTGTCTGTATTAAAAAGCACCATGATGACATGGAGTTAAACAATTAAATGGCAAAGTAACGCTCTCCCTGCCTTTACCCACTACATGGGACTCCTCTCACTGTCATGCTCTTACAGGAATCAAAGTAAACAACAGAACCTGAAATAAAAAGCAGCTTCAGATGCAACCAAAATCTTATGGATGACCAACTTTCCTTCTCAATAGTTACCTCCTCTGGATATCTGTATCTACCCTTTCACATGTGCATATAACAGCACATTTTCTTCATAACTCAGCTTTTCAATTTCCTCACTTAACCTTCCAGAAAAAAATAAAACCCAATCTCTTCATTTTCCATTACTAGGAACTAGAATCCGGCACACTCCTCCCATGAGCCAGTCCTTTACGTTCAAAAGCACTGAACAGTCACCTTCTGAAAGGGGAAGGACATAACAGCTATGGTCCATTTTTAAAGAGGGTGAATTGTTGTGGGCACTTCTAACGACACACAGCTGCAGAAGGATACCCAGAGCAAGATAAGATATTCTAGGGAACCACCCACCTCTGTGGAACTCCAGTGTCTAATTATTTTTCCAGCTTCTGTTCAACAGGTGTCTCTAACCCTAGCCTGTTCTCCCAGTAAAGATTCTTCCCAACTAGGATTATACAGAGGGAACTCCAAAGCAACAGGTTATGTACAGACATATTAGTGTTCCCTCCAAGAGAGGGATGAAAAGGAGAAAATTCCTGAGGATCTGTATCCTCTGTTCCATGTTCTGAATCCCAGCCTCCCCCTTGCCTTGGAATGAGCTCTACTAAGCAGCATCTGTTATGTACATCAATCTCAGCTCCCTTCCTTTGGAAGGGTTTCCACTCGAAAGTGACAGGCAAATCCTAGGACAGAGATAGGTGCTGGGGAGGGGAGGTCTCCTTAGGATGACTCGCCAGAAGCAAGAGAGCCTGCAGCTTTCTTCCTAGGGCGGGCTTTCACACTTTTTACTGGAAGCTGAGGAGAAAGAAATAGAGGCATTTTATATTAGTTTACTGTAGCAACGTCAAATTGAAAGAGAAAAGGATGCAAAGTGAAAATAGGACAAAACAACCACAACATGATGACCCTATTTATGTCACTTGTTGTTTCAAAGATGCTATTTAAATATTCCATTTGTTTTTAGTTAACAAACAAATCACACTGAACATATCCTTCAAACAGCAACCTGTAGTGGGTTTACGTGGCAAGGTTTTGGTAGTGGGGGGGGGGGCATAGGGGTGGCTTCTGTGAGAAGAATCCAGAAGCTGCCCCATGTTAGATAAGGGCCCCGCCGCTGGCCAGAGCCAAGCCAATAAGCGATGTTGTTTGTGCCTCTTTGACAGCATATTTAAGAAAGGGGAAAAAAAAAAACGCTGTTCAACAGCAGCTGGGAGAGAGAGGAATGAGAAACAGTCTTACAGACACCAAGGTCAGTGAAGAAAGAGGGCTCTGGGCTCCAGGCACCAGAGCAGAAGTTCCCCTGCAGCCTGGGGAAAGGACCATGGTGGAGCAGGCTGTCCCCCTGCAGCCCATGGTGTACCACGGTGGAGCAGATTTCCATGCTGCAGCCCGTGGAGGAAACCACGGTGGAGCAGGTGGATCTGCCCTGAAGGAGGCTGTGGCCTGTGGAGGACCCCTGCCAGAGCCGTTTCTAGGCTGGACCTGTAGCCCATGGAGAGGAGCCCACACAGGAGCAGGTGACCTGGCAGGAGCTGCACCCATGGGAGCAGGGGAAGAGAGTGAACGTGAAGGAGTGGCGGAGACAAAGTGCTATAGACTGACCACAACCCTCCTTCCCCCGTTCCCCTGTGCTGCTCAGGGAGAGGAGGTGGAAGAGGGTGAATGGAGGGAAGGTGTTTTTGGTTTCTTTCCTGTGTTTCTCACTTCTCAAGCTTGCTAGTAATAGGCAATAAATTTTACCATCTCCCTACTCTGAGTCTCTCAACCCTTAAGCCCTTTGCATCATATTTTCTCCCCCTTTCCCTTTGAGGAGGGGGAGTGAGAGAGCGGCTGTGGTGGAGCTCAGCTGCCCACCTGAGCTAAACTACCACACAAGCGTGAGAGGAAGACATTTAAGACCAGGAAATGTGATAGCAAAATTGAAGTCAGCTACCTTGATAAAAGATTGGACATAGCAACATTTCTAAGTGGCAATGTCACTGCTGTAAGTTTTCTGCTTCTTGATGGTCATTCCAAATCCTGTTCTCTGAAAGTTGTAAAAACATCTTAAACTAGTTCTTTGAATCAAAGAACATGCCATGCATGAAAAACAATATGCCTGCAAACAGCTTTATCAGAATTTCTGTATTCACAATAATCAGCATAGAGTCTTTACTGCCTTTTCAGAATTTTTGAGTCACTTAAAAAATTCCTCACTAGGAAGCTTGGAATAAAATTTTATTCCTTTTGCCTCCCTGCCCCTGTCTACTATGCTAGAAAAGGAAGAAGAAGGGTCAACACAGAAGTAACTTTAGGGGATTTAAAAAAGATCTAGGCTGATTTTGAATGCATCTTTAGACATACATGTTACAAAGAGTACCTATTCACATACAAAAGTGTCCTGGACGCTGTAAAATCAGATTAACAGTATGAATTAACATGATGCTCTGAGCAAGCACTCTCCTCCAAATTATTTAATGTTTAGCCTGAAAAGCTCTACAACGTGATTTGTTAATACACCAATATTTTAAATAAAAATTACAAGTAAACAAAATCAGGAGTCCAAGTTGAACCAAGAAAAGAGGATCCCAACTTCTCAAAATGGAGAAGCATTTTATCATTTATAAATCAATCCAGATGAAATATTGAAGTAAGAGTCAAAAACTAGAAGGCACTGTCTCAAAAAGCATATTCTACAAAACACACCAACAGCTGAAAAAAAAGATCATTAATCTACAATGGCTCTTGGACACTGGCATTTATTTTCATGTATGGTTTGTTTTAATATTGAGAATACAGACACCTCATGACCATCTGAATTGCTGTAAATATCTTGGATCAGCACATGGTCACGTGGTGGGGATAAACTCAACAATGACTAGTTATCTCTGGAGCCCCCAGCACAAGAATGATGTTGATCTATTAGAGTGGGTCCAGAGGAGGGCCACAAAGCTGATCAGATGTCTGGAGCACCTCTCCTACCAAGAAAGGCTGAGAGAGCTGGGACTGTTCAGCCTACAGAAGAGAAGGCTCCAGGGTGACCTCATTGCAACCTTTCAGTACTTCAAGGGGACTTATAAAACAGATGGAGAGTGACTCTTTGCTCAATCAGATAATGACAGGACAAGGGGGGATGGTTTTAAACTAAAAGAGAGAAGATTTAGATTAGAGGGTAGGAGGAAATTCTTAACTCAGAGGGCAGTGAGGCACTGCAACAGGTT
Organism: Anser cygnoides; assembly: GCF_040182565.1. Classification (NCBI taxonomy): domain Eukaryota; kingdom Metazoa; phylum Chordata; class Aves; order Anseriformes; family Anatidae; genus Anser; species Anser cygnoides. Next base: position 114,441 of record NC_089886.1, read on the forward strand.
GCCTAGAGAAGCTGTGGATGCCCTATCCCTGGAGGTGTTCAAGACCAGGTTGGATGAGGCCCTGGGCAACCTGATCTAGCGGGTGGCATCCCTGCCTATGGCAGGGGGGTTGGAACTGGGCAATCTTCGAGGTCCCTTCCAATCCAAGCCATTCTAAGATTCTATGATCTAAACCTCAAGATGATGAAAACCTACAGGGTGAAGAAAGGAGAACGTGCAGATAAATTTCTTCAAACCTAACATGCAGAAGACTAGAAAGGCTTAAGAGGGTACAGAACAGCTGAATTTTAGATGAGAGGAAAGTGCTGTTACAGAGATAAAGGTCACATAAATATTATATACTCAGGCTGTAACAGACAAGAGGGAGAATCATAGAATCATTAAGGTTGGACCTCCAAGATCATCTGGCCCAACCACCCAAAGGGTTGGAGAGTAGAGTCAACAGAAGACATTAAAAATACCTAATGCCCCCAGCCTTCAACACAAACCTAAATGAAAGCAAAGCTAGGACATGGCTTATGACAGAGGCTTACAGACAAAAACGCAAAAGCAAAAGACCAGTATAGCGTATAGACAGCAAGTCCTTTGATGTGGGACTCTAGCAGTAAACAGTCCAACAACGTTTATATAAACAGCTTTTAAACACACAGACTACGAAGCCAGAGCCTTCTAACACAATTCATAAATCAGTACCTGTGCTGGAAATAATGTACACGCCAGCTTACCTCAGCTTTTGTCATCTTCTTAGGAGCTTTGAGGCTCTGGGTACGTTTTGGCAGTTTGTCTCCTGCATCTTCATCTGATGGGTCTGTTCTGGTTTCTGTCAGGGTTCCATTAGACCTCTGTGCCACACTGCTCTCCTCTCCTGAGGAGTAACAGGAAGCTAAGGAATAAGAAAGTTTTTTCAAATACTTTTGAAAAGACATCTAGATCTAAAATGTCCCATCCTTAAGGACCACATAGAAGGGAGACATCAACAGTATTTACGGATAATCCAAGAAATCCATATGTTAGTAAGTGGGAAAGGACTAGGGAAAACAATACAACTTCTCCCAGATAATTTGCAATCTTGTAGTCCTTCTGAGACCCCTGCATGAAGCCCAGGGAACCCTTCCTCGCCTGCTGGTTAACGATACAAGTCCTCAAACAGTGGCCCAGCAGGGGTGTTCTGTACCTGAATCCTCAATGGTTTCAAGGAGAGTCACTCCAGGGGGGTGCAGCTGTGGCTCATGGCTTCGCAAATGCACAGTATCTTCATCCCGGATTAGAGTGAGATCCTGCATGCTGAAACTTCGCAGCTTTTCAGACAAAACTCCTTGACCCTAAGAGGACATAAAAATTATGGTGAAGGACACTTCGCGCTCACCAAGATCATCCCACACGGGATCATTCAGAAGAGGGAAGGTGCCCCATTCCCCACTAGGGTCCTCTATAAAAAATTAAAAAAAAAGCAACACCACCACAGAGAGAAGGGAAAAAATAAAAGCATGCTCTCAAACCAACAGGAAAGAGGTTAGAGTAAAATCCATTCTCCCTTCACTTTCCATAAATCAAAGGATTAACTACAAAACAAACTGGAGGAAAGGTAAAGTATATCATTCTGAACAAGCACCAGCATCCCTAACAGACCCACTAATTGCTGGTACACAGAACTAAACTATTGGGGAATTCCTGAATGTTACAGAAGGTTAGATTGCGTTTGTAGTGCACAGGTGTTGCATTACCTTTGCAGCTGCAGTAACTGCTGCATTGGCAGCCAGGTTTAACCCTCTCTTGCCGACTCGCATCATGGTTTCATAGCTCTTGTCACGAGCCTGAGTAATGTATTCATCAATTTCCTAGAAAGGCAGTGTGGAACACAGCATTTAGCTCCTAGTTACAAACATGCTCAAAATCTCCCCCACTATCACCTTAAAACCCAAAGCTCATCAGCACACCTTTTTTCCAGGCTGCCAGCACAAGCTGTGCTGTGTTTTCTCTGCTACTTAGAGAAAGTTTGCAAATGCAACCTTAAATTAAAGAATGTTTTCTCCAAATTCTAACAACTGAAACGAAGCAGTTGCTTATACCGAGAATGTGAAAAACACAGCCTGACTACAGAACGTGCTGCTACTATCATGATTCAAAGAACTTAACTACTGATAGTGACTATAAAGGCTAAAGATACTGAGTTAGGCAAACATACTAAGCATTAGGCAAGATACTGGCTACATTACAGTCTCTAGTCGGCTGTACACTGCCCTCGTTGTCAGAGACATAATCATTCTATACCCACTAATGTCAGCACAAGCATGATTCATGCATTTTAATTTTCATTGTAGCATAACCGAATCAGAATTCAGTCAACTTCCAGACAGATCAGTCTCTTCCAACAATGAGTGAGTACCTTCTCCTTATTGGAGAGCGTTGGGTGCACAAACTTCCTGTAGAGGACACTGGAGCCCTTGGTGTAAGGGGAGAGCAGCCAAATCACAAATGCGATTTTCAACTCGAAATAAAAAGGAAACCTGAGAGAAAGAGAGAAGGAGAGAGGGAGAGAGAGAGAGAGAGAGAAAGAGAACGAGAACTGGAATCAAGATCAGCACAGAGACAGACAGAGATAACCGTCAGAGAGCAGACAGGCAAAAAGAGTAAAGAGAAGGTAAGGACTCAGAAACATAAATGAATCAATATATCAGGGAGAATAGCACAATCCTCTCTGGAATCCTAGAACATACCTTCTTTGAGTCTCATTTAGTCTTTCATCCATAGCCATGAAAACTCCATAAACAGGGCATCTCTCAGCCCTGCAAACACACCAAATTAAAATCTGACAGCTACTCTCACCATTCTTAAGTTTGTTCAAAGACTATCCACCGGATGATAACATTACAGCCGTTTCCCTCTCTTTTTCCAAAGTTTTCAATTAAATATCTCAAGAGAGCTCTCAAGTTGCTGCTAAGGCTGATGGCTAAGAGCAGGCAGCATGCAAGTTTTTCATTGCTATCCCTTACACAGTAAAGTCTCTGGGAAGATAGGGCAGTGGAGACTCCAATAAGCAAATGCAAACTTTCTGATGCCCGTTAGTACTAAAAGACTTCTGTTTTCAGTGGTTAATTTTGAAGTATGTGAATGAGCCAAAGCTCTTGTACTTTTTAGATCCTGGCTCTTCAAAGTTTTTTTTCAGGAAGAGGCAAAATGGCTGATCACTTACGTAAGGTACATGCAACAATTTCATGTTTCTTTAAAAGATGCAACTCTGACTAGACTGTATTCTTTCAGATGTGTGCAAATCACAAACACTAAAGCAATGAAGAAACTGAAGATACCCTGTTCTAAGGGAACAGTTGAAGATACATAATGACAGTTTGTCATTGCTGAAGGCCTCCATTTGATTATTGCCAAGTGTGACACAGTTCTGAGAGGATTAAAACCTGTTTCACCCCAACCCAACTCATGCCCAGTAGTTGAAGACATTTTCATCATGCAAAACACCACTCAGAGCAGAGATGTATTTGATCTGCTCCTCTGTACAACAGGCTCGCAAAGCGAAACAGGTCATAGAATTATAAAATATTCTAGTTGGAAGAGACTCACAAGAATCATAAAGTCCAACTCCTGGGTCCCAAAAGGACCACACAATAAATAAAGAATCAGATCATGCATCTGAGAGTGTTGTCCAAACACTTCTTGATCTCCGACAGGCTCGGTGCTGTGACCACTTCCCTGGGGAGCCTGGTTCCAGTGCCCAACCACCCTCTCAGTGAAGAACCTTTTCCTGATATCCAGCCTGAACCTCCTCTGGTCCTTTCCTTCTACCATCTTTTAAAAATGTCTTTTAGATCACAATTTCTCAAACCTCTTTACCTAATAGCTTGTCAAAAATATATTATGCTATGAATGAAGAACCTCTGACAGAGCCTGTGTATCTAAACTGTCTGAAAGCACAGAATATGAATCAGTTTAGACAGCAACTTAGACCCGCAATGTCTATAAACCCATAGACTCTTCATGGGCATAAAAACTGCTAAATGAGAGAGAGCTTATCCTTAGGAACCTAACACCACTTTAAAAACATTAAAAAAACAAACAAACAAAAAAACCCACACACCACCATGGTACTCACCAAGAAAGAACAATGTCTGTGAGTGTTTCTGCAGTGGTGAAAAAGGCGAACACAATCCAGTACATCATCCACTTCACCTGCAAAAGAGCAGTCACTCAGTAGACATCCATCAGAACCAAGAAAAATAGCAAAATGTCTTCTCAGTAAAAATGACTCATCGTTTTCACACACCGAGATGAAGTCGGCAGCAAGAAGGCATAGATAATCAGCATTGGAGAGGATCACATATGAAATGTTACATTATAGTTTAGGAAAATATGTAAGATTAATATACTCTAAATATATAAATACAGCAATCATCAGCTCAATGCTCAGATGGAGACCAGTGATGAGTGGTGTCTCTAAGGGGTCTGTACTGGGACCAGTATTATTTAACACCTTTGTCCACAAACATGAACAGTGCGATTGAGTGCATCCTCTGTGAGTTTGCGGATGACACCACAGTGAGTGGTGCAGTCGACGTGCTGGAAGGAAGGGCCGCCATCCAGAGGGACCTGGGCAGGCTTGAGAGGTGGGCCTGTGCAAACATGACAAAGTTCAAGAAGGCCAAGTGCAAAGGTTCTGCACCTGGGTCAGGGCAACCCCAAACATGAATACAGGCCAGACAATGAGTGGATTGAGAGCAGTGTTGTGGAGTAGGATTTAAGGGTACTGGTGGATGAAAAACTGAGTATTAGCCGGCAGCGTGTACTTGCAGCCCAGAAAGCCAACCACCTGAGCTGCATCAAAAGAAGCATGACCAGCGGGTTGAGGGAGGTAATTACCCCTCTCTTGTGAGACCCCACCTGGAGTACCGCGTTCAGCTCTGGGGCGCCCAGCACAAGGACACAGACCTGTCAGAGCAGGTCCAGAGAAGGGCCACAAAAATGATCAAGGGGCTGGAGCACCTCTCCTACAAAGACAAGCTGAGGGAGTTGGGGTTGTTCAGTCTGGAGAAGAAAAGGCTCTGGGGAGAACTTATAGCAGCCTTCCAGTACCTAAAGGGGGCCCACAGGAAAGATTCTTTATCAGGGAGTGCTGTGATAGGAAGGATAAGGGGTAACGACTTTAAGCTAAAAGAAGGTAGGTTTAGATTAGGTGTTAGGAGGAAAAGTCTTCACTTAGAGGGTGGTGAGGCACGGGAACAGGCTTCCCAGAGGAGCTGTGGATGCCCCCCATCCCTGGAAGCGTTCAAGGCCAGGTTGGATGGGGCCCTGGACAACCTGATCTAGTGGGTGCCATCCCTGCCTATGGCAGGGGGTTGGAACTAGGTGAACTTCGAGGTCCCTTTCAAAATCATAGAATGGTTTGGGTTGGATGGATACGGATGTACTGCTGAATGTCTGTCCTGTAACAAAATCATGACACAACAATAGCGTTATAGTCCCAAATAAACCAACTGTCTAAAACCAGTAAGCAGTTCACTTTAAGTACAGTTATGTTCTTTAATATATAATGAGTATGTTAATAAATACATGTGCACTTAATTAGTTTAAACTGTAGCCCTACTGTTTCTTCATTTTAAATGTTATCTTGGGGGCAGGAGAAGAACTACAGATGTAGTATTTTGCTCTAACTTATTAAGGTGCATTAGAATCATAGAATCATATAGGTTGGAATAGACCTCTAAGATCATCTAGCCCAACCTTCAACCTAGCACAGCCAAGTCCACCATTAAACCATGTCACTAAACTCTACATCTACACATTTTTTGAAGACCTCCAGGGATGGTGACTGAACTACTTCCCTGGCTATTCTTAGTCTTAATCATTGTTCTCAGAAATTCCTTAAGCATTTCTCTTTTCTTTTTAAAGAAAGACCCAGTAAGAGAGGCAAGAAAGCAAAGAACATATCGTATAAACTCATCTTCTTGTTTAGGCTCTTGAATGTAGTTTACAAACCGTACTTTGTGCTATTATGGCACATCTATATACCTAAACCCTGTCTCCCAACTCCCTCCCATCTTTTCTGTGTAGCAGCAGATGTTTTGTTTGCTTTGAAAAAGAGTAATTCCACCTTTCCCTCTCTCTCTCTCTCCCCATCTCTGTCATTTTTGTAGCAAGTCTGCCAGCTACAGACCAACCAACATTATTAAGAGGAATCAGTCAAATTATAAAAACCACTACCCCAAGATTTCCAATAATAATAGGGTCAACATAAATGAAATTGACTGTTTTCTGTGCCATCGAGAAGTAAAAATAAATTTAAGTAGGAGATAAATGGAAACAAGAGGTCACCTTTGCTAAAAGCAACTTAACACTCTCAGTGTCATCAAGAATGAGAAAAGGAATAATTTGAACCAGGGAAATCTCACACATTAACACACATATTAAAGTTACACGAACAGGTAAGCGAGGGTCTTACTACAGCAAATAATGTTGTAAAAGCAGATGTTTCCCCAACTTGTACGTGATGGAAAAAAATATGATCTGCTCTTGAAAGACCCTCCAGAACTTTCCAAAAAGCCTTAAAAGGAAAAGAAATGCTGCCTCAAACCCTGAAACAATAGTCAGTTTTTAAAAAGGTAATTAGTGCCTCAAATATTTTCCATTTTATTATGCAACTTTTCACAACAGAAAGTAGCAAAACATGAATTGTATGGTTCCTTTCTCCTCCTCCCCATAATCATCAATTCAGACAGGACAGGTGTTATTGACTTGAGTTCTAAAGCAACTCTATGAAATTAATGATTAACTCTTTGATGCAGCAACATAAATCAGCTCTTGTACGAAAACAATTGTGAATAATGACAAATCAAAGGTGGCAAATGGGGATCCGAGTGGGTGAGAGATTTCAGAGATGCTCTGTACCAATAAATCTTACTTCCGTATTATGTGAAATTAAGGCAATCATAACAAAAGCAAGCAATAAATACATAGATATATACAGCATAAAAATGAATTATTTCTTTTTTTTTCTGAGAAAAAAATAATTCATAACTGTAGCAGAAGTTTTTGACTGTTTCCATTAGCTCTCGCTACAGTGGTTGGCTAATGGTAATGGAGTTTTTACAAAGTTTCCAACAAGCCTACATAAACATTCAAAGAAACTAAATTGCTGAAGATAAAAGGTAAAGGCACTTGAGGATTAACAACTAGCTCAAAGAAAAGAAATGAGGTGTAAAAATAAATGGTCACTTTTCAGAATGAAAAGAATGTCAGAATGTGACAAATATTCTCGTTACATAAATTAGCTCACAACACTTGAGTGGTCACAGTAGACAGCCTGATGAAACTAAGTTCGGCCCCATCAGAGTTTTTCAGTGGTAACACAATATTCAGGAGTATTAGAAAAGGAAGAGAGAAGAACAGAAAACATTGCTATGTTACTATTTAAGTGTACTATATGTTCACATCTTCAACACTGGGCATGGGTCTGGCTTGCCCTGTCTCCTTCTGCCATCCGTCATCCTACCCCCTACAGCCAAAGAAAAAAAGAAATATAGTTGTTAAATAAGTGAGAGGGACTCAACTTTTAGCTCTAGAAGTCCCTGAAGTGCAGATTACCAGATGCTAGAAGAGCAGAATACAAGGGGGATGGTGAAGAGGGAAGCACCACTTTTTTTTCCGCCGTTTATAATTGTTGTTATCCACAGATTACTAATGTCTTTGAAAACTAATCTCCTGTGCTATAATTGTTTTTCAATCCATTAAAAAAGAGTCAAGTCTCTGTTGCTCAGCAGTTGATCACCAATTTCAGCTAACTTGCACCAAGAACCTAAATAAACTCAGTAAATGTAAAAATATTATTGGAATGTAGATTTGACCAAAGCTGCAGACCACATGTGAAAGGAAAACAGTTACTTTTAAAACAGCCTAAGGTGCTAGAAGCAATTTGTCATGGCTGCTCAAAGACATGAATCTATACCACAGCATGGCAAAAAAAGTGTTTGCACTGTACTCTGATGCCATTGCTGGACTGCTTGTAATATATTGGTCCGTATCAATGCAGTCTGCAATACATCACACTCTCTAGCATATACATACACCTGCAAGATCTTTCTCCCCAACTCGCGTTTGCTCTTAAGCACTACAAACAAGTAGTAGTACACAGACACAGCTGGCTTGAAACTTATGCACCATAGCTTTCAAATTTTCCACTGACTTTTCATATGAGAAGCAGTTTGAATAGATGTTGGCCCCCTTTCCTGAGTTTAACAAAACCATTTTTCCTGTCTTTCTTTCTGCTTCTGTTGAGAAATACAAAGCTGTCTAAAGATTACTGATTTGGGCAGTCGGAATCCAGCATCTACATGTTTAATTCTGATGTAGTCCTCTTAAGGAAAAATAATTCACATATAAGATCAGTTTTAGCAGTTCAAATACATTTTCTTGAACCAACTCCAGTATTTTCATAGAAGACAAAAACAAAAGGAAATTTTCTGTTGCAGCTGTCCAGAACTATCTACTTCAAGAAAACTGTATCAATGAAGTATTAAACAAAAGCCAAAAATAAATGTCATTCTTTTCCATATCAGCCCCAGCAGGACTTACAACCAGGTGACTAGCTGACATTCGTGTTATGACAACTTTATGATACTCAAGTACCAGATCTCACTTCTTTTTAATCATCAGATTAATAAAGTCCTGCTGCAATTAAGGTAACATCTACCAACAGAAATTCAGATTAGTACGTTTGTATTATGCAAGACACGTTGCATTTCTGTACCTCAATAACCAACCTACCCAAAGAAAATAAGCAGGCTTTTACAGTAAAGCATCTACAAAGTCAAGGCTCTGTATTTACTAGGCCTTTGAACTCCAGAACAAGCCATGTGTGGTGGCTGTTTTAAAAAAGGAGAGTTTTTGTTTTTAATCCCTCAAATTCTCAACAACACATTTCAACACATTTTCAACCTGTGAAAAATGGGCCTGCCTTAAAGCTAACACAACTTCTGTAACTGGAACTCAATAGTTCCGTGACAGACACTTAAGAGCCAAATAAAAATTCCAAGTAAAAATCTGCCTTTGATGCAACAAACAAAGATCATAGACAACTGGTCTAAAAGAAAACGAGGAGAGAAAACAGCAGCAATAAGACTACCAGATAATTATGAAGTCACGGGATCATGCAATTACTCAGTTTCTTTTATGCTTTCCTTTTGGTTTTTAATGTTACCACTAACAAACTTAAGTTTTTTACGAGTCACAGTATTCCTGACTATACCTCTAATACTCACTTAAAACACTGCACTGATTATCATTGCCTACAGAACACTCACATTTTGACTTCTCTGCTGAAGGCAAGAAGAAAAAAAAATCTGCCAAGCTAGATGATGCAGTTTTTAAAGCTGTCCACTATGAATAGACTCTCTACCTCAGCTGCTCTCTCCTTCAAAAACCAATGGGCTGAATTTTAAGCCGATGCATAGGAAACATCTAGGCAATTCTAGAGGACTGAAGCAGCATGAGACATATCCTGCAACATTTACTATTGACACGTCATTTTGTAAGCAGCAAACAGAGCCAATTGGATGAAGAGTCACAGACTGCACCACAAAGAAATATTGGCAAATTATATTCTATTCGGCCATGTTACCTCTCTTCTCTATCTGATTATTCACTGCTCTAAACAGACAAATTCTTCCCATCCGTAAAACAAACAGCTCATCTTCTCTAATCATCTTAGAACAGCGCTTCTGTAAGAAGCCGACACACCACATCACTGAAAACTATATGGTGTTTTAAATACGGCAGTTGCAACAATGATGTAGGCAGAAAGACACAGAAGGAAATGTTTCCAGAATGGAATGAGAATGAAGTCTTGACCAACAGGAATTGCTGATCACAAGCAAGGTTGATAGGAAAACACAAACCATGCAAGATTATTTAGACTTTTAGAAGAAAACAAAAGCAGTACTGAAAAAGCAGTAAAAGCACAAAGTAAGAACAAAGTTAGAGAAAAGAACTTGTCCCTGGACTTCCATATGCTTCCAGAGCACACTGTGTTTCCTCCCATTTTCCCATCCTCAGCCAATATTTCCTGGAGGGGGAAGAAAACAAAACAAAACAAAACACATTTATGGCTTGAAACCTCCCATTTCGGTAAGTGTCCTTCCTCAAAACATCCCCAAAGTCTGTCGGGGCTGCTCTTCAGCTCTGCCCGACCTGACACCGCTGTGGGCCGGGCAGCCCCTGACACAAGGCCGGGGCCAGGTCGTGGGCTCGCAGGGAGCCGCGAAGGACGGGGGGACCACTGCGCCGACACAGCGAACCCGTACTCACATATTCCTTCACGTTCTTCGTCTTCACGGCCTTGTAGGAGGAATACGCGGGGTAGAGGGTGCCGAAGATCAGCCTGCAAAAAGAGCAGAACCCTCAGCGCCTCACGGCACCGCTGCGGCCCGCACGCCGGCTGCCTCCGCCCTGGGCGGCTCCCGCTCCCCCGCCCCCTGCCAAGGCGCTGCTCTTGGGCCGCGGCAGCCAGCGCGGCCCCGCCGGGACGCGGCCGTAGGCGCCCGGGAGGCAGCGCCCGCCCCGCGGCCCCTCCTCGCCCCGAGGCGCGGGGCTTCTCCGCGGTCCGAAACCCCCAGCCCCACTGGGGGCGGGGGTCGCGCCCCGCAGGGGCTCGCCGCAGCGTCCCAGCCCCGAGAGGGCCCTGCGCATCCCTCCGCCCCAGCACTCACACCACGAGGCGGGAGATGATCCAGGAGACCATGGCGGCGGCGCCCGGTTCCACGGCGACGGGAGGCGACTCTTAACGGGCAGGTTCCTGCAGCAGGCGCAGCCCCGCCCCGGTACTTACAGGGGCGGAGCCGAGGGGCCGCATCGCTCCCCGTGCCACCGCGGAGACCCCGCCGCCCCGCCCCGCCCCGCCGGAAGCGACCGGAGGCGGCAGCGCCGGGGCAGCTCCGCGGGGGGCTCCCCGGGGGACAGGGCGGAGAGCAGTGCTGCAGGAAAGGGGACCGGCTGGAGAGACGGCAGGAGAGTAACACGCGCAATGTAAGAATATTACCGAAGCGTGATCAGTCAAGGTGACAGACGCTTCAGGAGGCGGTAAGAGAGACGGCGGAAGAAGCCATCTTCCAAAATTAGAAGTTACCTGCTCTAGGAGGCCCAACACAACAGCCGTCAAAATGATGCAAATAAATCGGCTACTTAAAATCTTTCCAAAACTCTCAGCTTCACTGAAAACTGTCTGTAAAACAATTAATTAACTCACAGGTACAGCAGAGGTCTTATCGAACCTAAGGGATGAAAGCTGTTCTTTGTAGTTTCCGGGATAACTCAGTGTTGCCTAGTGCTCTCGCTCCTAGGAATCACAGATGAGAGGCCTAGGATTGCTTACCTATACAAACAAGTCTGAAAGGGGAGGCAAGTAAACGTTATTCATGTGTATGTCTAAACATACCAGCGTGCCAGAAAAGTGAGCAGCAAAAATTGTTATAGCGACTCAGCAGAGAGTACTGTTAAGAGAATCACCCTCTACAGTCATTGCAAGAGTTAATTGAATGTTTTGCACCCCTAAGGAAACTACAGACAAGGAGTGATCAGGCTTAATACACAGACCTTTGAATCACACTAAGGTGACCATTACAGAAGCTGAATTTCAATATTAAATATATTGATTTGCTAGAAAGCCTCGTGCAGTTCTTTAGCTAACAAAAAAGACACCCCCCTCCCCACCCCCCACCAACATAAACATCAAAACACTAAAGAATATACTATGGCAAAATCTCATTACTTGCCAAATAGCCTTTCTGAAAATGAAAGAAACCAAAGAAAGGGAGCAAAAACAGTGATTTGCTAGGGAAGAATTTTCTCACGGATGCATGAGCCTCAGTGGTAATGAGCAATGGTGAAAAACACACAATGTCAGCAACTTTCCATTACATGCAAGAGCTGAAAACAAAACTGTCACTACAGACAGTGACAAAGAACATTTTGTCACAGTCTGCTTTTGGATATGAATGGCCACAAAATGATTGCATAAGGGACTGCACAATTTACACCACTGATTGCACAATTGACCTACAAAATAGGATAAAAGTAATCTGCCCTCACACATCCAAGTAACACAAACCTGCACTTCCCTCACCAGAACAATTGCATTTCTATCCCCACCAGTTTTGTGCCAGGGATCAGGTAGAGAACAGCTCTGGTACTTGAATAATGTGCTCATGTTCAGATGAGTGAAAGATGCAAATAGAGAAAATTCAGAGACTTGTTGAGTACAACGTATGAAAAGAGTGCAAGTGCCGAGTAACTGCAGGATGGGTATGTGACACACAAAGAAAATGTGCGTTAGTGTTCTAAACTGTTTAATGTGCCAAGGAGTAGCAGGAACATTTGCAATTAGAGGTATAAATAGTGATAAGAACAACAAAATATGAGCATCGACATTAGTAAAGCAGGTGGTCTTGTGAATGTCTTAAGCGAGAGTCCATTATAAAGTGGCAAATTAAGCTTTAGAACAAGTCCAGGAAAAGTATTTTAAGCTAGCAATTTATAGTTAGCAACAAGGAGCTTGATTTCTTTCCATATCACGAAGAAGAATGAGAAATTAATTCATTACCTTCTCACAAGGAAAAGCTGCTGGTACTGAAAAGCTATTTTTGTAACAAAAGACCACTGTAGGTCAAACTGAAATAGAATGGTTTATTATTAAGTTATTAGTAATGTTGCATAGTGTTGAATAACTAAGATTGTAAGACTTATCCAAGAAAGCAATTCATCGATTGTTTTCAAATTAAGGCTGTGTATTTTCTACCACCAGATACACTACTGCTGAAGTAACTGATGACAAATGTGTGTTCTACAAATGTTTAAAACAGTTGAATAACAATCCATTTTATGGCCTAAACAATGAGGCAAGGGAATCATATCTTCCTTGACCAGAGAAACTTGAGCAAAGCTCCATTTACACCAATGCCAGGTCAGATGCGGAGATCCTGCCAAAACTGAGGTTCAGGCAGAAGCTGCTCTAATGAATAGAAACTACAATTACTCAGTGCTGAAGAACACAGTAGCTCTGGAAAAAAATGGCAGAATAAATAAAGGTCTTAGGAAGGAAGGTGAAGTGGAAGATCTCAATAGCAGCCCTGTCTCTGAAATTTAAAGGTGCATTTTGTAATGTAAGAGTATCAAACCTTGAAAGGACTAAGGAAAACAGAGACAGTGTAAATTGACAATGTAAACTGACATGGTAGAAGTAAGGACCTAGAACTAGATAAGATTATTCTGAGAACATTTCCTTTTTTCACCTGTTTTGCTTTGTGATTGGAAGCCATTTAGTTTAGAAGAGACCTTCATACTGGAAGCAGCTTTACTTTATTAATTCTACATCTTGAAACTCACTTTACCATTTTTGTATGAGTCTATATATAAGCACAAAGATAAAATAAAAAGTTCTTCCAAGGTGGGTGGAAGAGGGATATAAACAAAAGTAAGATGAGTTGTACCTGGTTATTTTTCAAAAGCCTAGTGGGAGTGTGCAGCTGTTTTTCAATGGTTGAGATTCGGGATCTTAGAGACACGGCCACTTAAGATGAAAGGAAGCTATGGGTTGATTTCAGACTCTGAGATGCAATGGGAGATAGCGACCACAAGCAGGTCTATGCAACCCAAAGAGACGTGGCTTAAGTTAGGGGAAATGCTGAAGGTGACAGTCAGATGGGTTTACTTACTGGTAAGATGTATTGTCCACAGGTGCTTTCATGCTATGCTTCACTCCCATGCTGTGTAGTTCCACGCTCATTTTCTACCTAAACAATACTTGTAAGATATGCTAGATGCATGACTAATTCACTAGCACATAATAAATTTCAACCAACACCTCACAACCGAAGAAGTGAGGAAAAGAGAGGGAAAGTCCAATATGCACAGGAGCAATACATTTTAAAGAGCATCTGTGCCTGAAAACTTTTCATCTTTGTATTGCAAGTAAATCCAACTTACTGTTTAACACCTAACTCCCCTCCAATACAATCCTGATTCCACATCCCCAGGTTCTACAAGAGGTGACCTCAGAATCTGTCAGGTATTAAATGAATTATACAGCCTTCAATGTATTCTTTCTTTCTCATTTATGTTGCCTTGTTCAGTTTCCTCAGAGTACGGTTTATAAACAGAGAAATGATTAAATGTTGCAAAATTAACCTTTGTTGACTGTTATATTTTTAATCAACATCAAGTAAGGGATGAAGTTGTTGGGTTGAAAAGGCATTTCTTTCCCTTCATCTGAGACTGAGAAAAAGAGATGAGTGTATCCTGTGTAATGTTTTGAAGGCTCTGTGAAACTGCTAAATGACAGTGCTGAGTATGCCCTTTTGCATGGTTGAACACACATCAACCTTCTGTATTGCGAATGCACTCTAAATTCACTTGGACAGGTAAACAGCTGTAACAGCCTGAATCCCTTCTCTCATTTGTCTGTAGTCCCACAGGATACTAAAAGACAGCAAGGCGTTAGCCAATATTAAAAAATGCTGCCTGCCCACTGTCTTATGCAGCTCCGTTTAGTAACAGCAAGACCACATTCAGTAGAATAAATGTCATGTAAACGCTAAGGATGTTTGAAAGAAAACAAAACCAAAACAACCAACCCCTCAGTTGTCTGGGATTTTATATATAAACAGACACATATATAAGTATGTATATACACTTATAAAAATATATACATGTGTCTCTCTCTATATGGTTATATATATTTATATATGATCTACATATTTTAAATATACAAAAATGTATGTTTGCTGATACATGGTATATGAAAATTCTATTTCAAAAATTCTGAAATTATTGTACAGTGGCAGTTATATTTTAATTAGTTGAATAGAGTTCTAGGAGCTGACAATTACAGTTTTTAATCAACTGAAAATCTTACTTTGGTAGAAAACAAGCAAGAACTGGTAAGTGGATTCTGAATCTAGCTAGATGCCAATTTGTACCTATTATAAAAAAAATACCTACTTGGAAAAACTTGCCAAAAGAAGCGGTAGCCTCTACCTCTTGATCTATACAATCCAGATAAAGGATAAAAGTGGTCAAATATAAGTTAGCAGAGCTGATTTGACCAATCAATTAACATTTTTTTTTCCTGTCTTATATGATCTAAAATTTGGATTGCTATGTATTTCTTAATTTTAATCTATAATTTTTGTGCAAATCATTCCTCTGTTTTTGTTTGAATATTGCCTTAGATTAACTGTACTCTACAATTATTAAAGAGGAAATTCAAGAGTCAAAAACAATGTTTGATAGACTCAAACCAAACAAAAGCTCATTATGAGATGCAGAACTCTTGCTGTAGATCACCACACTGCGAATGACCCAGCTATTGTATTACACACAGCGAAGTCTTTGTCCTTATGATCTTCATCTAACTCTTATAATTGCTGATACATATGCAAAAAGGGGGAAACATCTCAACTATAGCTAGTCATTGAGAATGGTTTGTATGCACAGAGTCCATTAGGAGAGCACAAGAAACTCTGTGTAACAGGTATAATACTGATGCTGAATGGTTCATGGGTCTGGGATAATCCTTTTAATCTGTAGAAGACTGGCATAGCTCATACTTGAAGGACAGCTGCAAGGGTATGAAGCCAAAGAGTAAACTACGCGAATCAAGCTATCAACCTGAAATGCTGCCAGCCAACGGGTCAGTGAAAAGAACTGCTACCGCCATCACAATCTCCAAAGCCAGAAACCAAGAAATCTTTACAAGCCCATCTATTTCTTCAGTAGAGAGGGCAGCTCTGAATCCCAGCCTGGTAGAAAGACAGCAAGAGGCAGGGAGCACAGCACAAGAGATGTGGTTTATGACAAGACAGATGCTCTGCCAAAATTAACTCATGAGTTAGTTTTAATCAAGAGTCTGGAGACAGCTTGGTATGCTGCTTGCATATATTTGGGACCCCAGGCCTAAAATACCCAAGCCAGGCCCAGGGCAAGAAATTACCAGCTAGCCTACACTACCACTAGCAGAAACTGAAATAACCTCAAAGCAGGAGTACCAGTGGCCAAAACTGAAAGAAATTGCCCAGACTGTTACAGTAAATGACTTTTATTTTAAAAAAATGAAATAACCGTGAACATATTAACAGGCCTGCAGGTGGCACTACAGTACAGCTGGATATAAGGTAGATATATTTCCCCATGTACCCAGACAATGAAATCCATTGCATCAATGCTGACATTAGCAAATTCTGAATACAGTTCTATCAAGCAGAAACGTTTTACTTAAAATAGTTCTGGACAAAATTGATTCTGAAAGTTAACATTTCCTTCACTTTTGGAAAGGATAGATGTTTTCAGCAAGCACTGGTTTAGGGTGAACTATTGCCTGCAGTTACCAGTGCAGGGAGAGATGTACAACATCTCTACATGAGAACAGAGTTCATAGTTCTTTTTACTTCTCTTTCTGAGGAAGCAGCGGAGACATGGGGATAGAGGAGAAGGTGGGTGAGGAATATGGGCAAGGGAGGTGGGGTGTCAATTTCTATTCACTCTCCTTTGGCTGTTTTTGTGCTATTTTGGACTGCTTTCTAAAAATCACTTCTTTATTTTATTGAAAGGAAGACTAAATGTAATGCGCCTTTCCTTGAAAATCCAAGAACAGTTGTGGTACTTCAAAAATACTAAAAATATCTACTTTCATGAAATATTAACTGTTTCACTACAAACCTAGTTTTTCACTAAATACACAATTCTCCTATTTCTGGAGCCTTCTGGGGAAAAAAAAAGTGGGTTCTCCCTTTATTTCTGCAACTCTACAGTGTATAGAGAAATGGCTACAAGAAGGGGAGTGCAGAGAATAGCTTCATCTTTTTCCTTGGCCTGTATTTCACATGTGAAGTTTACTTAAATTTCTGCAGTTGGGCTACTGTTGGTCACACTCCTTTAGCAGCTATCAACTAAGTCTGCAGTAGGACAACCCACCTCCAGCAAATTCCTTCTAACTTTGTGGAGACTAACTAGGCATGAGGAAAAACACCCACACTCTTTACACCATTTCTATTCATAATATGCAGGAACACCAAGTGGTTTCCATGTTCTTCCAATTTGCAAAAGGCCACAAGAAAGGGACATGGCACCTTTCATTAGAATCTGGAATTCTGCATGTAACGGTGCAACCTTCCATTAGACCTTCAGCGTTGAGGCAGCATAGAAATCAGTGGCTGAAGAGTGTGTGTAATACTGACCACACCAGCTCTTAGTGAGAAGCCTCTGCTCCTGCAGAGGCAGTCGTGCAGTCCCTGTATATACTGTGAGCAAAAGGCTTACTTCACAGGGCATTTGGAATTAGCAGTTCCTACGATCTAGCTAGTTTGGATTCATGAGCCTTCAGTGTGCCAACAGCATCTTTCACTGCGTGGTAGATAATGTTCTTCACCTGTAAAAGAAGAAAAAAAAATAATCAACTTCTCCAGACTAACAAGGAGTCTAACATACCTATGCAATCAATGCTGGCAGCTGAATTTGTGAGAGTTAGCAAGTATACACAAAGTATTACGGCTTTAGTATATCAGCACACGTTTAAACTGTCACAGCTAGACTACACAAATATTTCAGAGACCTACACACAGCAACTTGGTCACACAGCAACCTATTTATTCATGTTATTTTAAGATAAAGCCTCTCCTTCATGACAGCTATGAGGAAGTACACTTTTAAGTCATGCAAAGACTTCGAAGAAGTCCTTTTGATCCAAGTCACTTACAAGTACATATGAATCAAGCCCAAAAGGAACTTGTGCATCTTACAGAAAGGCAAGCAAGATTAGAGGTGAAAAATCCACTAGTAACCACAGTATTCTGTTCTGTGTTGAGCTATCTAACAGTCAAAGCTATATCTTGTTTCAGATTTATAAGAATTCAGTTTCAAGTAGTTTAACTGTGCCAGTTCAGCTAACTGTGAAGCGCCAATATTTTTCCCCAATATACACATGATCTCAGTCTTTTCTATCATTTGTGTGACAGTTAAAGGACTTGAGTTATTCTACCCCATATACATATATCTATCACAGAAACATACATACGTATAAAATGTTGTAATACACTAATACTATAGTACAGGAAAATGAGGAGAAATAAGTAAACATTGCAAAGATCACTTATGAGGCACAAATCATAGAATCACAGAATCCTTTAGGTTGGAAAAGATCTCCAAGATCATCAAGTCCAACCATTAACCTAGCACTGCCAAGTCTACCACTAAACCACATCCCTAAGCACCACATCTGCACATCTTTTAAGCACCTCCAGGGATAATGACACAACTACTTCCCTGCGCAGCCTGGTCCAATGCCTCACAACCCTCCCAGAGTAGAGGTGTTTCCTAATACCCAACCTAAATGTAACCACTATTCATTTTCACTGGGCTACTTTGTCAGTAAGTAACCAGCTTTTTTATTATAATTTTTACTTGGCTAATGAGCATTATTCATTTTTTGCAACCTATTCATTTATAGGCACACTTCCTCATCTTTATAACTACAGCTGAAGAGCTACAGTGTTTGAAGATGAATCCTGACGACGTGTGTTTAGAGTTCTGCTTTACTTTAAAATCTCATGCAAAACCATACAGAAGCTCATGGCAAATTTTCACCAAATTCTTTGAGAGAATCAGCTTGGTACGTTCTGACATTCTTGGGTGACATACTGGAGAATGGTTACATATTGAGTAGTCATCTTTTCTTGAAAAAGCCATTCAGCAGATTTCTGCTCCACCTTCATTTTACACCCATGACATTGCTAATACAAAAAGAATGCTGACAACAAAATTTGTTAACTACACAAATATTAACTCTTTAGAGGCATGTATCAGTGAAATCAAGAAAGGCCTCCTTACAGTCTTCCCTATGTATGACTTACTGCCTTAAATACAATGTTCTATTTCTTTTTAGTGAACATAGTATTCTGTGCTTAGTTACTGGTTTAAGCAGTTGCACTTCTTCAAAGCCAAAACACACTTCATTTTCCTTTTCAGGATTAGTTTACATAAGCAAGCCTTTCAGTCCACAGCAACTCTCTTTCAGGTAATACAGAAACAAATATAGGTGTCGTTAGTGAAATAAACATCTCTTCAAAACAAAGCATTGCCTTTTGCTTTTTTAGTAAGGATTTTTTCCTGCTGTATGTCACTGCTATTCAGGATTCAGCCATTTATAAACTAATTAAAACTGACACATGCACTAGTCCAGTAGCGGGATAGTTCTTTGGAAAGCCAGAAGTTTATTACTAATTTTTGTTTATATGATACTGTAGACATAGATACACAATTATTATTTGAAATACTTATCAAATGAGAACCTCCAACGTTGTGTAAAGTTGTTTTGTTGTTGTCGTTTGTTTTAAATCATTAGTTACATGTTTCTAATACTAAACAAACGTGGCCAAACATAGGATATATTTAGTGACTACCATCATAAAATGGTTACCTGCAGTTTATCCTCATGGTTTGTATGTGTATTAGACAGATGTCTGAACTCCTGGGTCAGACGGAAGCAGTGCTTCACATGTTCTGGAGATACAAAATCTTCTGCCACTTTAATGCAGCTGTACAAATTATGGACCTACAACAAACCATACAGAATCAATACAAAAAATAAAACCAAAATGTTTGGTTCTTCTGCATTTGCTTACCAGAAACAGGAATTGAAACCTATTTTGGTTTCAAATAAAATTGTGTCTCTAATGTTAGAACAAAATACATGACATCTCAGATGTCCCCTTGTCCTCCCTCACAAGCTACTCTTGCAAAACATAACTTCCCGTCTGTTCTCCACACTTCATCAGAATTCTGTTCCCTATGCTGAAGTTTTACTATGCAGAAATGTTTTCCAACCATTCATTCTAAATATTATTTTCTTAATTCTGTCACACTATAGTACACATCATTCAGGTATTTTTATCATTTTTACTAACATAATGACAAAGATTCAATTCAAACAGATCCTGTAAGAACTGCATACACAGAAAAACAAATCAGCAACAATAACTAACAGTTATTTGGAAGTCACAGTTCTACTGTGCTTCTAATTCAATTCGATTTGTCAATATGGCCTAGAGTTGGCATACTTACCTGATGGGGAGCACCAGCAGGAATGAACACAGCATCTCCTAGGAACTGCACTATTGCCCAACCTTGTACACCATACTCATCATAGAGTCGCTTACGTAAGGTCTGGTCCAAGTACCAGCTTTGGTCATGAATAGGGTCATGATCTGGGGGATTTTCTTGGCCTTGCTCTTCTCCGACCTAGGGCCAAGATACAAGATAAAAAAGAAAACGAACCATGACACAGTACCTCGATACTGCTGTCTCACAAAAAGCTCTGTACCAAAACACATACCAAACATATCTTTAAACTATTTCAAAGTGGGATGCTACTTCATCAAGTTCATTTAGGTCTTAACTAGCATGATATGCATTAGTAATTAGCATGAAGATCCTATACCAGGCTAAAGACCTGTGGAAAAAAAATAATGTCTTCAAAGACAGTGTAAAAATATGTATGCACTTGATGTCAATAGCAATTTGTATCATTCAGCTGCTCTAATTAAGCTTGTCAAGATACCATGTAGGCTCAAGACTTTGTCAAAAACATACCTTCCGGAGAAGTTCCCTTATCTTTTCAGCATCCTTGGCAGCATAGATATGCCACAATGCTCCAGGTTTTTCTCTTCCTTCATGGATTCGCTGCTTTGTTACATCATCAGCATCTCCCTCATCAATTGTTTTCAAAACTTCTGAAAGGGGAATCCACATGAAACCAATATGATTGTGAAGCTTCTGATTTTTGACATACAGAACAGGAAGTAGCCTTTTGAGACACTAAATCCAGCCACACTGCAACCGCTGCATTAGAGTACCCTTTCTAAGTGCCTCAAGCTTCACCTTAAAATTCAGGAAGTGTGACGATTGACAACTAATAAGAAAACTCAGTCATGAATTCAAACCGAACTAGCTATAATTATTCAAATATAAGGAGAAGAAAAAGTAACCTTTCTCCTACTTTCTTGAGGCACATGCATCTAATTTCTATGAAAGCTCTGCTTCTTTGACAGTTGGGAACCAATGAAATATTACTGCGCTTTTAAATACACGCTGCAGATGTAGCAAACTAAAAATATAACAAAAATATTTGGGTTATGTCTCTCAGTTACAATAAGCTTAAGCAACAAAAAGTATAGTTTCACATATACACTTGATTTTTAATGGACTGAAAACATCTTTCCTCAAACATTACCATCATCATGGGTTCCTTCCCCAATGGGAATTCCAACGTACACCATGACATTAACAGCATCAGACACATCCAAATGCAGATTTGTAGTACCAACTCGTCTGTCTTCTGCAGTGATTAAGCCTATAAAATAGTGTAAAATAAAATAAGACCCTATTTAAGCTTCTAAAAAATTAACCTTATTGAAAAAGCTCTCTAATCTGCTGCCTTTATGCAGCAATGAAAGCAGAAACCAATGTCAAGGAGCAGCTGTAGTAATTTTCATGTCATATATGGCATAAGTAAAAAGTTTACTGAAAAATAGTATTTTTATTTTTAAATAGAAGCAGCAAGTATAGTTATGAGAAAACAAGCATTTTAAAAACAGACTGAATTTGTACTCAACAATTTTGTCTCCCTGAGGGTCATTTATATAATCTGCAGTAGGGAACTTTGCTTTTGTAATACAGGTAGGTAGTATGCGTTCTCTGGCACTGACTTCCTTCGCTTGGCAGTACAAGAGAAACCTCATCTGCTATAACTAGTATTAGCAGCATCCTTTGTGTACCACATCATTGGACTGTCACAAGTATACGCCTCCAGCAGTTAATTATTTTTTCATACTTAGCTGTAAAATCCACATGGTCCACTGAATTCACAGTAGTTATTGTCCAAATCATTGTTAACAATTCAGATTACAATTTAGTAAAGGAAAACACCTGTAGACTCTCAAGTGCTTATACCTTTACACTCATTCCTCTAAAGCGGCTATGAGTAATGGCTAGAGTGAGACTTCAAATGTTTACTGCTTAATTCTTTCACTTTCTCACATAAGACATTCTCCTCTCTTCCTCTGATCCTTCAATGGCACTCTCTCTACTTTTTGTTTTACCATCTCCTCTAGCAAGTATCAAGGGAAAGAAATTTAACAGATTACAAAAACGTCATATCAGCAAACACTAACAGAACTATGACCGTGAGACTACCCATTGTGTTTCAGAATCACCATCACAATTATCTCTCTCTCATTTAAAATGTAAGTTTTTGGGAACAGTAGCTCAACTCACCGTACAGTACCCACCATAATCAACCACAAACAACTAATTTAGACAGTTTTAACATGGATTTAGGAAAGCACAACTAAAATACAAATATGGATAAACATAATATGTAAGTTCAAAAAACAGACTGGACATATTCATAATACACAGATTAATTGCTGACTTCAGGTAAGGGTTCTTACAACCTCCAGACCCAAAACTGTGCTTTGCCAGTAGTAGTAGTTTATAATAAAAGAAGGGTCATTCTTTCCATAGTTATTTGCTACTGATCTAAATCACGCAGAGTATGCTGGGAAAAGCATCATCAATGTCAATTTTTACATTAAACAGTTTAGGTATTTATATATAAAATTGGTCAATATTTAAGGGTCCTATACACACAAAACTTGTTGAATAGAATAGGATTTCTCCATGGTCAACTTCTATAAATGTGTCTTTTTTCAGGTAACTGAATATCACTAAGAACTAAGCTTCAAACACAATTTTCCCATCTTAATGGGAAAAAATGGGAATAGTCCTTGAAAATGCTAAACACAGGAAAAAATTTACCTCATCATTAAGAACTTCCCTATACCACACATTCAGAAAACAAAGTCATATTTACGATTGAAATACATTTAATACACTAGAAAAGTTCACCATGGACATTCTCATTCACCACGGGCAAACTTACTGTTCCTACTCCTAGTTCCCCCCTTTATTTTATAATGCAGCTATAAAGTAAAAAAGGTACAAAAACATTTTTGCAGGCAGACCTAGCTAAATATTTTCTTTCTGTTTTGAAGTAAATAAAGCATAATACTTTCTCTCTTTGGACTAAGATATATACATCTAAAGAGGATCAAATACTAGAGGGTTATATTCCATGCTAAAAAATACTATCAGCATTCCCTCCATGAACTGTTATACAGTGGAAAAGAAAATTTGATATTCAAGATAAATTTAACAAAATGAATCCACTCCTGCTGCTGTCAGCAACTAGCAGTATAAAAAGAAAAATTAAACTTTACTTATTACTTTGCTTCTTGCTGCACTCTTAGTTTTATATTGCTTAACTAGGTGTAGGCTCTTTGGTGTAGAGCCTTCATCACTCAACTTATGTGTCTAATAATACATAAACCAAAACATTGGACACCTTTAAATATTGTAAAAAAACACTCACTTTACCTAAGTTAGTTATTCCCGCCCCCCCCCCCCCTCCACTTCTTAAATCCTTTATTTGTGGTCATACAGTTGTGCTAAAAAAAAAAAAAAAAAAGCAAAGTAACCCCACAAACACATTCTCAGAAATACAAAACATTGGCTTGCAGCATAAGTCTAACCTACACCTGATTACTGAGTTAAAACATTTTATTCCAAAAATATGAAACAATAAATCTTTCGTGTCCTCAGGTGACTTGTTACTCTAGTCATATATATATGATTGGAATTCAAGATCTTAAAAAACACTGCATCCCTGTATCTTAAATACTGAAAGAGCACTAAAGAAATTACTGTACTGGGTTTACGTTGCAAGGTTTTGGTAGCAGAGTGATGCAGGGCTGGCCTCTACCAAATGAGACCAAGGGCTGCTCTGTATTACTGGTGGTTCTAGCCAGCTCCAAGACAGGCTTCCCTCAAGCCCAAGCTGAGCCCATTTAACCACTGGCTAATTTTCCTTTCAACTGTAGCACTTGATCTCAAAAAGATATCAACTTTTCATTGAATCCTGTCTCAGTATTATGCTTATTATATGTATTGAATAATAATTGTTTGCAAACTTGTATCACATTGCTTGGAAACTACAACACAAAAAAAGGCACATATAAGAATCAGAGGACTAGCATAGGAATAGATCACACGAAGAATGCAAAAAAAAAAAAACAGAAGTGTGCTATAGGATAAGTTCTCAAAGTTCTGATTAATGCCAGTCTTGCATATGCCCTCAAAATAATAGAAAGTCACAAAAATCAACATCTTCAGAAATACTCTCACATACCATAGGCATTGTACATTTTGGGACCCAAGTCGGGACGGACAAAGTAGCTTGGCAGCCTAGAGGCCAAATTCAATCTGCCATCCCTCTTGGTATATTCAGGAAGAGGAAGATTTTCCATCAAGTCCTCAAATCTAGAGAGCAAAGAGAACAAAAACATGCTTTCCTCTGCTCTACTGTCAATATATCTCTAGTGCATTGCTGCTAAGGTTTACTTACCTTGTAGGCATCATATCTCTAAAGTCCTCCCCTGGAGGCCAATCCTTTAACTTTAGTACCATTGGCTGACCATCATCTGACCTGAGCCTCTCTGTAAGAAACAGATTAAGATTTATTCATGTCATTTTTATATTTTTTTTTAACACGACACATGACCTTGGTTAAGCTATATGTTTTTTGTAGCAAGACCTTTTACATTGCACAGCAAAATGAGTCCTGATTCTTGGGGGAGCACTCACAAGTATTATCATACTACAACCAAATAACAGTGTAACAATTAGACAGCGGTTGTGTCATTATCTACAGCAGAAGTCTAACAGATCTTGCACAGCTACTAAGTTTTAAAAAAGTTTTTATTCAATTCTGAAAACAAGCTTTTCAAAGCATTTTACCTTACTGCCTTTAACAAAGTCTAATGCTCTGAAATCAATCCTAACCTCAGTATAAAACAAGAAGCCACGATACACCATGCTTAAAGGCTAAATAGCAGGCAGTTACTGAGGAAGACAGACTTTAGTTTCAACATCAAATGCAGTTTGCCTCAGATGCTAGGATGGCTATGAAAGCATTCTGAAGTGCATACATGTAGCAGTTTAGAAGACTATGCATAAAACATACAGAGGAAGCAGAGTTCACTCTTTACCAGATTCTTCACAACTCTACAAGAAATCATCAGATGGAAAACAGGACTGACTGCAGTCTGCTACCTCCACATTTTCTTTCCCCAGAAAGTAACATTCTTTATCATTTTCTACCATAGCAAGGATTGTCAGACAAACAAAAATCAGACTGCGTAAGCTAGCAGAGCTGCTGACAGTACTGGAAGAGAAAGTATGTAAAAAGAAACTAGGACTTGGAGACCTGTGAATCACTTCTGCATAACAAATTAACAGGCTGCAGAAAACAGCCCTAGTTTGCAATATAAAAAATGATCTGTTTTAAATGAAAATGAAGAACTGCATATATGTAAAACAAAATGACAGATGTAAACAAAACAAATTCTGATGAGCTAGGCATTTTAGAGAGGCAAGTGAACTGAAAAGCTCAAGGACTTAAATTTAAAGATGTTTCAGAACTTCCCGTATTCGAGATTTTGAATTCATCAAGGATCTTTGTTCCAAGGAAGGATAAGAAACTTGTAGGAAGGCTACCCGGAAAGGACAGAATGAACAGCTACTTGGAGAATATAATGATCTGATAAATTATATGAAACAGAACAAAATTCAGAAATCTGACCAGCAAAGAAAGCCAGGTCTAAGAACGGTCCAAAGTTAGAACTGCCAGAAGTCCACTTAGAACTCACAGATATTAAAAGTAAGAAGCAAAAGATTAAAATTAACTAAAATAAACTATCATATAGCATAATTAAGGGATCATCTCAATACCAGCTCCAAATTAAGAGGCTGTTCTGCATCTCTTCAATAGCTAAATGACAGTATGAAAAAAAAAATCCACATATTTGAGAAAACTAAAATTCATGTAATGCAGAAAAGTCAAAATCATTATATAATTCCCAATTTTTCTGTAAGTCAGTATGTGAAAACTCTGGACTAACAGCAAATAATACTCTTCTAAATTGGAGATTGCATTTGGCTGAAAAACAATAAATGAAATGTATTTAAAATAAACTTGCAAAAATAATAAGGTTTTCCAACCTGGATCCCTAACATTTCTCATACAAAGTGTGGTAAAGGCATTGTCTAAAAGGAATTCAACAGTAGATTTTGCTAAAAAGAACCTATCTAGAGACAAACTAGAAATAACATTTCTTGAAGACTTTCACAAATTACCCTGGCAAAAAAAAAAAAAAAAAGTGAAAAGTTTGTGAAGTTTGCCAATTACAGTTAATACAGAGAAAGACTATACCATTATATCCCTCTAGGCCATTTACTTCTGAGTAATAATGGAAATAGCATGAAATTTAATGATACAAAATACAAGACTGTGTACTTGGAACCACATTTTAAAAAGCCCAAAATTGCCAATTCTTTGACTAGACATGACTAGGGAAGGGAATATTGGGATTCTAAAAATCTATAACCTTGTTTGCTGTTGAATAAGCATTCCATTAAGCTGTCCAATAGTTCAAAACTTTTCTCACGTACACATAGTAAATGTGGAAATCATTTTATAGATAACAGTTCTACAACCAACAGCATTGTAACAAACCGTCACAACCCTAAGATGTGCAAATATAAGACCACTGATATAGGTGTGTACAATCTAAAACAGTGTTCCCTGCTTTTCAGAAGCTGTTTAATCTGACCAGCAGAAGACAGTGGTTTTATCCCCAGGAATTTTAACTGGTTAGCTTCTACATGCACACTTGACAGAAGGATTTCTCAAAGCAGAACTCAAGCATTAGTAATGCGTTATCACATGAAATATTTATACAGCGTTGCTATTCATAATTTATATAAACTTAAAAGTATTTTATTTAGTTGGTGTGTTCCATCAAGTCTAAGTTTTAGTTTCAAAACCTTCAGTCTGTTTTAGCTTTGCAGGTTCCCTTTAGTTTTAAAATAAATGTTGGAAGTAGAGCAAGGGTTGTCAAATCACTTACTGTCTTCATAATGGTAAGTGATGATTAATTTCACTGAGGAAAGTTCAAAAAAGTAGTTTCCCATTAAATGGATCACCTTTTGACATATCAAAATAACATGTCAAAGTTTTCTTTGGCAGCCCAGACTTCATCTTCAATAAAATAATTTCTAGGGTGCGCAACATCTAAGGAGCAATGGCTTCTTTGGATGAGACTTATAACTACCAGAACTTTTTTTTTTTTTTTGAGAAAACGTGGAAAAGGGGCAGTTGAAGGTAGCAAGACAGACTGCTCAGTTAAACTCGTCAGCCATAGATATTACTTACTAGATATTATTTCAAAGCCATCCCAGAAGTCACGCACTTTCACGTCTGAAATTATGGCACAGTTCCTGCAGTTCACCAAATCTACATCTTGATCTCCAAATTCCAGGCTGAAAGCTTCTGGTTTCCAAAGTTCTGACTTCAACTTCTTATGGACACCAGATACCAGCACGGGCTGAGAATACAAAGATGCATGCTTACTCCACTGTAACCAAATTTCTTACACATGCAGCCAAACGTTCTTTAGAGCTGAGACTCCTGACTACTATTTTATAAAAGACACCACAAATCTATTTTCACCCATGTCTGTTTTTTGTTCAAAGATACAGCCAGAATCAGAGCAAGCTTCAGTTCCAGGCAATGTGCAGTTACCTTAGAAGCAATGCTATGTTAGACTTCTTAAGGCAAGTGTCTTGGGTTTACAAGTCAAGACTGTGGTAGCTGGGGGACTGCAGGGGTGGCCTCTGTGAGATGAGACCAGGGGCTGCCCTGTGCCAGACATGGACAGTTCTGACCAGCTCCAGGATAGGCCCACCACAGAGCCCATCAGCAATGCTGGTGGCACCTCTGTGATAATGTATTTAAGAAAGGGTAAGAAAAAAAAACACAACACTATGCAGAGGTGAGAAAGGAGCAAGAAAAAAAAATGTGAGGGAAACAACCCTGAAGACACCAAGGTCAGTGAAGGAAGACGAGAGGTGCTCCAGGCACCAGAGCAGAAATTCCCCTGCAGCCCTTGGAGGGGACCATGGTAGAAGCAGGCTGCCCCCCTGCAGCCTGTAGTGTACCATGGCAGAGCAGATCTCCACAATGCAGCTTGTCAATGAGCCCACAGTGATTCAAGTAGATCTGGCCTGAAAGAAGCTGTGGCCCATGGAGAGTCCAGGCAGGGGAAAGCTCCTGGCAGGAAATGCAACCCCATGGAGAGGAGCTCATACAGGAACAGACTTGTTGCAAGGAACTATGGCTATAAGGAACCCCCACACTGGAGCAGTTTGTTCCTTAAGGACTGCACCCTGTGGAAAAGACCCATGCTGGAGAAGTTCTTGAAGAACTGCAGCCCATGGGAAGAACTCATTTTGGAGGAGTTCATCAAGGACTGCATCCCATGGGAGGGACCCCACACTGGTACACAGGAAAAGGGTGAGGAAAAAGGAGCATCAGAGATCAAGTGTTATGAACTGTCTGCCACCTCCATTCACTGTCACCCTGCGCCACTCAGTGTGGGGGGGAAGAGGTAGAAAATGCAGGAATGAAGGAGTGAAGTTGAGCCTAGGAAAAAGGACGGGTGGGTGCAGTTAAGGTGCTTTAGTTTTGTCTTTGTTTCTCATCGCCTTACTCTGTTATTAATTGCCAAGAAATTTAATTATTTTTTCCCAAGTTGCATCTGTTTTGCCTGTGACTGTAACTGGTAATTGATCTCCCTGTCTTTATCCTTGACCCACAAGCTGCTACATCTTACTTTCTCCTCTTGTCCTGTTGTAGAAGAGAGAGAGAACAGCTTGGTGGAGGTCCGGCAATCCTAGGTCAATCTACCTGTGGAATTGTCTTGAGTCCCACGACCCCTGCTGTTTAAGCACAAATGCCACTACCACTAGAAATTGCTAGAGATTTGCACGAGAATATTAAAACAAACTAATATGAAATTTTCATATCTGATATGATTTTTTTTTAAACTAGTTCCCTCATTCTTTATGTATAATGATGGTTCATCATTAACTCTCTAGTACAAAATCAAGGGGTAGAAAAGCACCTGTTTACTTGCAAAATGATTTTTTAAGATATTTAGACTAACCACATACACACATTCCAAACCAAGATTTGAGTAGCCTCTCCCCATAAATGCTCAAGGCGTTTCCTAAACTAACAATACTAGGAAAAAGGTATACCAGACAATCCTCCCAACACTGGCCAAAGACTTTTAAGTTTACGATGACTTGGGTCTCAGTCTCTTTACTGCAACCACTAGAGAGCTGCAAGACTTAGAGAGAAGAGGGGGAAAAAATGAAACTGTACATGGACTATGCCACCTGAAAAACTTTAGGTTTACTGCTACCTATGTTCAAATGACACTTCACATGTCTGTGCAAGGTTGAATCAACTTCAAGCTGTGCCTTACACATTAGCAATGATTTGAAGGTGGACCTTGGTTTTATTTACATGAAGAAAGAGCTAAGTACAATCCGAGGAGCACATATGACCCTAGACATTCTAGTAGTATCAGAGTTCTAGGCAAAGATATCCAAAAAGTTAGAGACAAGCACCTGTAAAGATACACTGTTTAAAAACACCCCAGTAACTAAACACTGCTTCAGCTGGATTGTTCCGTGAAGGCTTCTAACAGGATGAGTATCCATTTTATTCCCTAAATGACGATGACTATTCATTCAAAATTCTCCATGAAGGGGAAAAAAAAAAAAAGAAGAAAAAACCCTTGGGGAATAATAACACAAGTTGCTTTGTTTTTCAAATATATCGTCACGTAGCCTTTAAGATCTAGAAGGTGGCAATGAAACCTCAACTCCAGAAGAGTGAAGGTTAAGAAAACAAAAAGGGCATGTTACTTCAGTCCTGCCAACTTCTGAAAAAAAAAAAAAAAAACACAAAACCACAGAGTCTGGAAAGGACCTCTTGAGATTTTCTAGTCCAACTCCGCTGCCCTGCTCAATCAGGGTCAGCCACGGCAGGTTGCCTAGGACCATCTCCAGTTGGGCTTTGAATATCTCCAAGAATGAAGACTCTGGGCAACCTGTTCCAGTATTTGTGCACACTCACTGAAGAACTGTTTATTGTGTTCAGGTTGAGCTTCCCTTTTTTTAATTTGTGCCTATTGCATCTTGTCCTGTCAGTGTGCACTACTGAAAAGAGTCTAGTTCCCTCTTCTTCATTACTTTCCATCAGGTATTTATACACATTGATAAGATTTTCCACACACTCCAACAAAACTTCTCTTCTCCAGCCTGAATACTCCCAGCTTTGTCAGCCTCTTCTCACCTGAAAGATGCTTCAGTCCCTTAAATCATCTTTGTGACCCTTCCCTGGACTTGCTCCAGTAAATCCATGTCTCTTTCATACTTAGGAACACAGAACTGGACACACTGCTCCAGGTGTGGCCTAACCAGTGCTGAGTAAAGGGGAAGGACCACCTCTCTTGACACTGACAAAGCTCTTCCTAATGCAGCCCAAAATTGCTATTGGCCTTCTCTGTTGTGAGGATGCATTGCTTGTCGTCCACCAGGATAACAAAGTCCCTCTAGATAAAGCTGCTTTCCAGTTGGTCAGCCCACAGCAAGTACTGCTACATGGGGTTACTCCTCCTGGGGTGCAGGACTTTGTATTTCCCCTTGTTGAAAGTCAGGAGATCCCTCTTGGTCCAGTTCTCTGGCATTCAGGTCTCCCTGAATAACAGCACAACCATCTCATGTATCAGCCATTGCTCCCAAATTTTTACTGTCTGTAAACTTGCTGAAGTCCGTCCCTGTGTCTAGGTCATTAATGAGTATGTGAAACTCAGAGGAGTGGCTGATACCCTTCAGAGGGAACTCAACAGGCTGGAGGGTTGGGCTGAGAGGAACCTCATGAAGTTCAACAAGGGCAAGTGCAGGGTCCTACACCTAAGGAGGGATAACCCCAAGCACCAGTACAGGCTCGGGGGTGACCTGCTGGAGAGCAGATCTGCAGAGAGAGACCTGGGAGTGCTGGTGGCCAGCACACTGAGCATGAGTCAGCAGTGTGCCCTTGTGGCCAAGGCCAATGGTATCCTGGGCTGCATTCGGCAGAGTGTTGCCAGCAGGTCAAGGGAGGTGACTCTCTCCCTGTGCTCAGCCCTGGTGAGGCCACGACTGGAGTATTCTGTCCAGTTCTGGGCTCCCCAGTACAAAAGAGACATAGAACTACTGAGGTGAGTTCAGAGGAGGGCTACTAAGATGATCAGAGGACTGGAGCACCTGTCATACAAGGACCGGCTAAAAGAACTGGGGCTGTTTAGCCTGGAAAAGAGAAGACTGAGGGGAGACCTCATTCATGCATATAGATTTCTGAAGGCAAGCTGTTGAGAGGATAGAGCTGGACTCTTTTCAGTTGTGTCCAGTGACAGGATGAGAAGCAATGGGCACAAACTGAAGCGCAGAAAGTTCCGGCTGAATATGAGGGGGCATTTCCTTACTGTGAAGGTGTCAGAGCACTGGAACAGGTTGCCCAGAGAGGTTGTGGAGTCTCCTTCTCTGGAGATATTCAAAACCTGCCTGGATGCCATCCTGCGCAAGGTGCTCTAGGTGATCCTGCTCAGTAGGGGGGTTGGACTAGATGATCTTCAGAGGTCCCTTCCAACCTCGCCCATTCTGTGATTCTGTGAAATAGTACTCAACCCAATACTGACCTCTTAGGGTACACCACTAGTGACTGGCCTCCAGATGGACTTCGTGCTAGTGATCTCGAATCTCTGAGCATGGCACTTCAGTCAGTTTTAAACCCACCTCCCTGCCCACCTATCTAGTTTGTACTTCATCAGTTTGTTTGATGATGGTATGAATGTCTGAAGAAGGCCTCATCACTTCCTTTTGATCAGGTGGTGGAGAGAACATACTAATCATCATGTTACTCACGTTAGTCCAGTCTACCTGCTAACCCTGACCCGTAAGCTCTCAACTGGCTCATCATCCATTCTCATGCAGTTTCACACATTCCAGCTGGTCTCTCAAACAGCAATACTCCTTCCTTGCTTTTCTTTCCTGTCCTTCCTGAACAGTCTGTACCTATCCCTTGCCATACTCTGTTGCGTTATTCCATCACTTCTGTTATACCAACGAGACTGTGGCCCTGCAACCCTATGCTAATTCTTCCTATTTTGTTCCTCGCGATGCATGCATTTAGTGTGCAGGCACTTCAGAAAGGTCTTGTTGATTTCCAAGAAATGGTATGACAGCTTTCCTCAAAATGCTGTGATATAGACATTTCCTTATTTGGAACAGGTTTGAGGTGGACCCCCTTTCATTTCTGTTTTGTTGAGTATGAAAGCCTTCCTGTTCACATCACCCCACATAGCTTGTTTGACAACCCAGTCAGCTAACTCCTTTTTGTATCTCAAAGCTATCCTCTCCCTCACTTGTCATTCCTAGTTTGTAGCTCTCCTAATCAGGGTGGCCAGCCTGTTAGCAAAGATGCTTTTATCCCACTGGTCTTCCAAGAAGTCCCTGATGCTCAGAAAGGTTCCCATGACAATAAAACCCCAAAACCCTGTTGTTGAAACCAGACGCACAAACAACAGTTGGCTTGCAGGATCAGTCCACCCTTCTTCAGGTACTTCTCCCTCACTGGTAAGACTGAGAGAACCACCTGGCCCACATGCGTTTGACCAGTACTCCCAGAGCCATATATTGACTCTTGATACTGTCCAGGTCTTCCCAGAAGTATTGTTTGTGCCTATGTGGAAAAGCAGCAGGGGGTAAATGTCTGAGGTAATATGTCTAACATATAAGACTTGGCAGTCGTTCTACCATTTCCAATATGTAAGTCCCTGACAAGTAGCAAACTTCCCTAAAATGACAGAGTAGATTATGTTAATCCCAAATTTAAATATATTCCCCGATCACAGTAAGGACTGTAACATTACAGCAATGGATAGACTTCAGTCATATTCTACAAAAAAATAAGGATCATTGATGAGGAAGAAATCACAGTACCTTTCACAGGATGGGTGGAAACTCCTGCCAGGTAGACTTTAAGCTGATGGATAAGCTAGTCTTCTTCAGCCCAGGCAAATAATGACATATTTTGTTCCCTGCTGTATTCACTTGACCACTTGAACATAATAACAAGAACAGAAAACCTAGTAGAACCCTTCCAGCTATTAAGCAGAGAATTTCCCATGAAAGAAAGAAAATGTTCTTTCTCTAGTGAGGAACACTGCTAGGGTTGCAAGATAAAAAGACAGTAGACTTGTTTGGTATACATTTTGTGCTAGATCTGCTCTCAGAAAACAGGGAGAAAACAAAAACCTCCAACACCACCTTGGAGAGAGAGAGCGGGTGGGAGGGAGAGAGAGCACCTAGCATAAAAACTCAGAAAAGAACATGTTTCTATAAGGATAAGAATCATGTAACAGTATCCCCAGCTGAGCAAGAACTGCATTCAGGACAGCAAAACGCTCTGGAAAAACAGCTCCAAAAAGAAATAATCCTATGGTCTTCCAGTAAAACCTGGGATAAGACGTAGTTTAACTTCTGACAATTTCTAAGACATAGTATTTGAAAAATGTTGCTCATCTTGAATGACACTAGGAGTGCCATTTGTTATCCAAACATTAAGGAAAAATAACTTTCTCTGTTACCAGTTTGGGATGCTACCATGGCTAAGATTTTCATATGGCTCAGATCTAGTGCCTAGGGTGCATTTATGGGGCCAGGGGATATTTAAGACTTTCCAATTAGCCTTTTTCAACCCACAGAACAGGAAAAGGGAAGGTGATTTTTTTGGGGTGGAATTCATGTTCTTTGACTTCACTTTCAAAGGGGCACCTGGGCTGTGGATTCAGTTGAAAGAGAACTGTGACAAAACATAGTTTGTTGAGAGCATCTCTGCTCTCAGAAACTCTGTTTAAAATGACCTTGCTAAAACAGCAACACCTGGGTCACCTGCTCTGTCTGGTGCAGGAGTAAGAGTTCCTCTTAGCTTGCTTTCTGCCTTTCAGCAGTAAACTCATGTGAGCCCAACATCACTGGAGAATCCTTGAATAAGCACAGGACTGTTGCTATGAAAGGGGCCTCGGAACGATAAAACCATGCAAAAAGCATCCCTAGCACATTTGGGGGAAAAGCCTAAAACAGAGGTTCACAAACAGTACATAAACGTGACCGTTGTGGCCAAAGCCTCAGAGTCTGCACCAGCTTAGAAGGTGATGCGCACCGGAAGATACACATTCATCTGACAGAAAATCAGTAATCCCATTTCTAGACTCCATCAGGAGAATCTCAAGATTCATTAACAATTAAGGACCTCATGGAAGCATGCAGCATCTTGAACCTGGTGATAAAGCCAGTCTAATCTGCACAGATACCGATGAGCAAGTGTTTTGTCAGTAGCTGCCAAATTATTTAGGATTCTCTTCAGAGGGAGAATATTATTTGCTGATAGATAGAGAAAACTGACAGAGCATACTGACCAGATATTTAACAGCTCTTAGCCAAGACAGGCAGATGACTGACAACACAGGAGTGCAAAAAACCAATCGGAAATCATAATTCAGAAAGATGCAACAGGTTCAAAAAAAAATGAGGTCCCTGTGCACTCTGGGAAGAATCCAGGAGGACAAGACGACAACTGCAGTTAGAGGGAAAGCTGGCAATACCAGCAGCAGGCTGCATTTCTAGTCAGACAAGGGAGGCACAGTAGACCCTAACATTTATTAGTAGCTGACTAGTGGAATCAACAAAAGGAACTGTTTGATCTGTGGTTGGTGGTGGCACAAGCCTCTTTGCAGTTCTCATGGGTACATGCTAGTTACACATGTGCCTAGTGGATGCAAAGAATGTGTAGTCCCATGGGACATGCTAAAGTTCACTGGGAAGTACTCTTCCACTGTCAGGAATGGACTCTGAGTTCCAAAAGAGGAACGTGAAGCCTGATCTGCTCCTCTGTCACAGCTCAGCAGCGTGTATGTCTTGCGAGCAACCCAAAATAAGTAAGGAATGTTAGTTCCAAGAATATTAGAACAATAACAACAGAACAGCTGACAACAAGAACTTCCCCAGAAGAGAAGATGAGGGACATACCAATCTAGCACCAATGGTCTCAATTCCGAGTAGTCAGTGAAGGTAACAGTGTCAAAGGTAGCTGTGGAACCAAATGCTAAGAACACAGTTTGAACACTGATGGACACCAAAATCCGTCAGTGCTACGGGTATGCTTCCTGAGTAGCAGCAGTTACTTACCCATTTCTTAAGCTTTAGCTTGCCTGACCAGGCCAATATTAATGACTCTCTGGAGAAGTCTAAGAACTGCAGCACTACGAACTAAAATCTGAAATAGCGGCTATGCTGGCAGCAGGTCTAAGTCCTCTCTCTTGACTGAAGACCTCATCAGTCAATGACCACTCAGACAATCCAGTAGCGTGCTCAACACGAGATGCTGAATCCAAAGCAATACTTGGGTTCATACAGGCTGCAGGCTCAGGATGAGTCACTGCCATCACTATACCCCAAAATTCTGGCAGAACTTGTTTCATGCAGCACCTGTATTCTTGTACATGCTGCAGCTGGGAAGAATGAACCTTTTCCTGAGGCTATAAAGCATCAAGTATGGGGTAGATACATGCAGGAATGAATCATAATGGATTCACTAATGGGCTGTGGCAGAGCAGGTTCAGCACAAATCGCACTACAACTCAAAAGGCTGTCAAGCTGAGAACAGCACATGTGCTTGAGTCAGTTCAGCATGCAGTGGACAGGGCTGCTGTGTCCCCTGTTTACAGTGCTACGGTTGAAATCCTTGTTCATCATATGCACCCAGGAGCAACTGGCCAAAGTTTGAATGGACACATTAAAAAAGGTAGAGATTAAACTGTCAGGATACTTTTAAGCTGTAAGGGTTGGCAATTTGTGATCACCCACCTGGCCTTGTTTCCAACACTCCCTGAAGATCTTCCAGTTGTTTTTGTTGCTAGGATCATGAAGACAAAGGAGCCTACCATCACAAAGCCAAGAGTGGGAAGTGTGTGGATCCAGAACATTTAAGCCCATTACCATTTCCTTCACATCTCTTTGCGTATCAGCTAAATTACTAGCTCGTTTTGCAGCATCAGATGTCTTCTTATTTTCCACCACAGAAGCAATGATATGGTCTAAAAAGTTAGGCAGGCTGGCTTTACCTTTGGCCCCCTAGAAGATGTAAACCCAGAGGTAAGTTTCATCTTGCAACAGCAGACATTATCTGCTCTCATTCAGCTTTCAGTCACGAACATTTTGCTATCAGAAAAACATGCAGCAGTAAACAAATCAGTACAGACACAGGCATATATCCAGTAAGAACAGAAACAGATATGCTCCTGTTTTACTATGGTATAATTTAAAATAACCTGCTACAAGCAGATTGTAGGATTCCTGAACAGGAATGTGAGTAATAAGAAAGTGATGGGGGTCATAACAGAAACAAACATAACAGAAACAACTTAAATGCCTTTTGTTGATACAGGCAACAACTTAACTACATCTCTTATACTGGAAGAAGACCAGAGGTCAAGAACGTGAAAAAAAAAATAAAGCACACAACAAATCTGATTAAAGGTGATAAGAAAATGCATACAGTTGTGAGGACAGAGATACAAACTGAGACAGGCCCTCTCATGCCTTGCAGGAATAACTTGCTTTAAAACGTGATCACAACATTGTAGCTTGTACTCAGTGATGAGAGGAGAAAATAGTATTTTTGGATTCACTTTCCTGTAGCAGTGACATATTTTCCCTTAGAGTTACAGTTCCCTCTACTAATAGCAAACAACAATTTTTAAGGTTCCATTCCCCAAATCTGACATGTAGGAAAAAAAATCTGCAATGAGACAAGCCATTTCATCATCTTCCCTCATTCTATCTGCCTGGGCTTTTGGAGTAAGTCTTCTAGGAAGACCTAAGTCTTGATAAATCCCATGGGACCTTCCCTTCTCTTGAACTAAATGCTTTTAAGTATTTCAAGCACCACTGATTTGTTGGTTGTTTTTATTTTTTTAAGGTTATTTCCTCCAAAACAAATTAAAGAGAAACAAAGTATCTTTATTCCAAAGCAAGCCTCCAGAAATACTAAACACATCTTAAATTCATTTACAATCTTACATATACTTGAAAGGCATTTAAGCTTTTTAAGGAACTGATTTGCTCACAAGTTTTTGCCTTTTTGGAGAGTATGCTCTTGCAATGCTTTTAAAGATCCAAAATTTAAAGTGAGCTTTTATAGGAATGCTGATCATCAGTTAAACAATTTAAAGGCTATACATAACTCACTTTCTTGGTCTCTGGGAAGGAATAGCTTCTCCATGACATCAGCAAACCAAAATAAAAACTAACAATGA
Source organism: Anser cygnoides (assembly GCF_040182565.1). Lineage (NCBI taxonomy): Eukaryota > Metazoa > Chordata > Aves > Anseriformes > Anatidae > Anser > Anser cygnoides. Next base: position 151,871 of record NC_089886.1, read on the forward strand.
ACATCAAAATTCTCTACAACTTTGTAGGGTGGTGGGCCTGGCTAGATATTACATTTGTTTCAACATTTGAGAATATGATACTATAAAAAAATTTAGATTAAAATTGTTAGATCGCCATGAAATTCCTTCCTATAACAGACATTGTTGAAGGAATACAAAATTGCTTACCGTAGAAGCTGCAGAAAAGACTGGAGGAAAGGGAATCCCCGTGTCTAATGGGACCTGAGGAAGCTTTCCTGGCCCTGTGTGTAGCAGATCTCTGAGGCTGGAGCCTTCTGCTTTGTTGCTAGACGTCACTGGGCCCAACAACAGGCTATTAAACAGCTTTGGGGTTAGCGGGGAAACCTTTGTACTGGAGTTGAAGGAATCCAATCCAAAGGGTGAGTGGGATTCTTTATTAAGCACTGACCTCAGTGATCCTGATTCTGCAAGAAAAATATCAAAATGAGGAAAAAAAAGACAAATTTCAAATGACCACAAAGTCCTCTGAAATGAGTTCTTCTTGCATTAAATATAGTATTGACATAATTTTTTGGTACATTATCACCCCAACAGTGAATGGACACCTTGAAGAGAATGACAAAGACATCAGGTCAGACAGATTTTACTCTTAGCATGCTGTTAAGGTTTCGAGCAGCACAGTAGTTTATCTGATCCGACAGTGTTTAATGTACAAGAAGCCATAACTTTGTAGCAGGCTTAATTAAAAAACATTTCCTAGACATTCTGAATTAATGTTTCAATATAAAGTATTTCAAATTTTAACTACAGTCAAAATATTACAGTTGCTAGGCACTGCAAAAATTCAAGAGCATTTAAGACGGACATATAAAGCAGTTCCTACTAGACATGTGGACAGGAATAATTCTGTTTTAGTCATGCTACCTTTGACAACTCTGAGGTGTATATTATAAACAATTATTTTCATATGGGAATCACACTCTCAGTCTACTGAGTATTTAAAGAAGTTCTAAGCTTTCATTTGACTCTTCAAGTAGACTCTAATCTCTATATTCTTAGGAAATGCACTCTTCAGATTGCACACTGAACAGCTTTGTTTACTTCAATAGTTCATAAACTGACAAATCTGCATCTGAAATTAATTACTATCACTTTACATCAGGATACCAGCTGCTTATTACTTAGAAAATAAACACAAGAATCAGCACTGAGATAAACTGGGAGTGACAAGACAGTATTTTTATCTTTAGCAATATCATCTTCCTAGTTTTCCATATTCCTAAGGCCTGTAAAAAAAAATCTGCTTCCAGAGGCAAAGGAAGAAAAAACATTCTTTTCTATTTAAGAATGTACACTCTCACAAGGAATAGCAAGTAAGCAGCACATTAATGTTTATTTTTTATTTCCAACCCCAGAATGCATGTGTTCTGCTCACCTTTTGTTTCTTCTTTCGCTTTTTGTGTTGCTAAGTCTGCAAGCCAGTGTAAGGCTGATGATGGGGCTGTTTCTGGACAAAGTGGTCTGTTAGTCTTTGTTTCAGCAGTGTTATTGGTTGATAATGTCTCTGTTTTTGCAGGTTCTTCTGTCCTACTATCATTTGCTTCAGATTTTGGTACACTGTCCACTTCTAGCTGCCCTGCTCCTGCTGTCCCTGCTCCAGTGGAAAAGGTGCTCTCACTTCCAGGGACTGATGCACTGGCATTTACAGTCGGAAGCTAAAACAAAGATATAAACATCTGCTAAATGCTGAAAAAAGGGAAGAGTTCGACTTGAAAACATTTTATTTATCTAAAGCACTGGGGTTTTTTTTGTGTTTTTGTTTCTTTGTTTGCTTCAAACTAACAGAAGAATTCCTTTGTGCTTATGTAGCAGCAGAGTACAGAAGCTTGTCATCTCCGTATATTAGACCTTGCATTGTGACATGAACTTTATCGTGTACTACTTAGCAAATTTTTTAACGCAAGCCCAGACTTTTAAATTTTCTTCTTACAGGAGGATTTTTGTGTGAGCAGTAATGAAACTCCTCTAGATTCAGCATAACATTCAGGAACCGTAACAAAGTACACAAACCACAAACTACTCACACTAGATTGTTTTAAGATAGAGCATCAGTATGAATGGCTTCCTGCTCAAACTTATACATAAGAAGTATTAGCTCAAACCCTCGCCACGAGAAGGACATCGAGGTGCTCGAGCGAGTCCAGAGAAGGTCAATGAAGATGGTGAGGGGTCTGCAGAACAAGTCTTATGAGGAGCAGCTGAGTGAGCTGGGATTGTTCAGCCTGGAAAAGAGAAGGCTCAGGGGCGACCTTATCGCACTCTACAGGTACCTTAAAGGAGGCTGTAGTGAGGTGGGGGTTGGTCTGTTCTCCCACGTGCCTGGTGACAGGACCAGGGGGAATGGGCTAAAGTTGTGCCAGGGGAGGTTTAGGTTGGATATTAGGAAGAACTTCTTTACTGAAAGGGTTGTTAGGCATTGGAACAGGCTGCCCAGGGACGTGGTTGAGTCACCATCCCTGGAGGTCTTTAAGAGACGTTTAGATGCAGAGCTTAGTGATATGGTTTAGTGGAGGACTTGTTAGTGTTAGGTCAGATGTTGGACTAGGTGATCTTGGAGGTCTCTTCCAACCTAGATGATTCTGTGATATCCATTTGGTAAATAACAATTACAGCATACACCCCTGAAAAGCATCCTGGATTAATTTCGCTTAGCCAAGACACTTCTAACACACACCGAGAAAATAAAGTCTGTGTTTCACAGTAGATTAGCCTAAACAATCTAACATTCTAATAGATCTTTAAAATGTAGTGTCAAACGAAGTGATTACAGCCCAAGATTACATACCTGTGATATTCCATTAGTGACGGCTGGTCTCAACACTGACTTGTTCTGCCGATTAATACACGGACAATTGGCTTTAATACCCCATTTGCCTCGTGCTGCATGAACCATGTCTCCGATATTATAAAGGGCTGGAATAAAGTTTCGTTTTTTAATATCACATGTAAAGAAATCTAAAAACAAGGCCTTAACTATAAATTTCCAGGTTTCAAGCATTACCTGTACCAGGAATGATCTGTGTTGGCATGAGATTCTCTGGTTCATGAGACTGACCCTTTGCACACTTCAGCCATGAGAACACTTCCTCATCACCAATCTCCTCTGTCTCTGGAATAAAGACACACAAAAAAGTAAATTTATTTTAAAAAGTCACTAGAACTTTACAATACAATGCATCAATATTGTTTCTTCAGATTCTTTACAGTGCAGGAGATTAACCTGGGGATCTCAGAAATAAACTATAAATACAGATCATTAGAACATGATATACAGCAACTTCTTTGCATCCAGAAAAAGCTACCACATTAATTTTCCCTTCATCTTTAGGAGTTCACTATTTTCTATCACCTAAAAATGTTTGCTTCTTGCCTCAATTTTTGAAGATCACTGTTGTTCTCATATTACTTTCCTAAGTTGTATAGCAATTCTAACTTTTCACGTCATCATCTCCCAAACTTTTCCACAAGTATTTGCATATCAGTTTCGGGAAGAAGAAACTAAGCCTTCTTGTGACTATATCTGCTTAATAAGGCTAAAAAGTAACAAATAAATAGATTGAAAAGCAGCCTGACAAATATATATTACTTCAGATTCTAAACCAAGTTGTGCCTACATACACATTACTGCATAAACTGCACACCATTCTCTTTCTTTAAAAATGCAGTAAAAAGAGGAGTAGAAGATGAAAAGGATGATATTACTGGTGGACTTGTCAGTACTAGGTTAAACATTGGACTGGATGATCTTACAGGCCTTTTCCAACCTGAATGATTCTATGATATACAACTTCATTTCAGGGTCCTTTAGACCTGGTATCTGCACAGGTTGTTTCTACATCACAATGTTCTGAAGCCTCTTAAGGCAAGTAATTGTGTTTAAGGTAATGCCTTTGTTGTACATTTTGGCCCATCCCAAAATTTCGGACTTACTAATAAACCATAATTAGAATACTGTTTTCAGGAAGCTGTTCATAAGCAATACACACACCACAATTATTTGGCACTGTGAAATATCAATCTTTTCTGTATTGACCCTCCTCTGTACACCACCAAATACAAACTTCCCATGTGCCCAAGACATCTTTATTTTAACCTAGCATGGATAACGCGTTTATTATTTTATAATGTGAGAGGAGAAGGTGTTAAAGGACCACTGCCATTGAATCATGAAAGTCTTTATACCACATTCTGTCAGTGGCATATTCAGTCCCAAATGCCTTTTCCAAACATGTACAGTGCCAAATGCAAAAAACCCCTATTCTACTTTCTTTCAATTATTTCCGTTATACCCTGGTTAACTACATCTTAAAGACTGGTATGCTCTTTTCTGGTGTACTCTGGCAGTAATTTCTCCCTTATACAAAAATAGGGGAAGTTTTAGCTAATTTTAAAACCCATTGTTTTTATAATTCAGTGCTCTCAGGAATCTTTATTATAATGAGCAGATAGCAGTACTCACTATCTTTAGTATTTTGTACGTCTGCTTCATATAGTCACGTAACTGTCATTAGTAGATTTACATTTATTAAGATTGGCTACTGTCAGCATCCATACTACCAAAGCTGTCTCAATACAAATATACACAAAAGCACCTGATCCTCACTTCTGCAAAAACATTCTCTATTTGTTAGAAATCAAAGTTACTGAAGTTTTCCTGAATTACAAAAGCGTTAAGGAATCAAGAAAAGAAAACATTCCAAAACCTCCTTTGTACAGGAAGTAGTTCTCTGTAGTGTCTGCTTACTAGTCCATCTTGTGATGGTTCAGACCAGGCATAGTATTATTTAATTCTTCTTTTGCTATCTGAGGAAAAGATAGAACTAGACAGCAGTCTTCCTCAGTACACAACCTATGCCTATTGATGTCACAATTTTAACATAAAAACTCTAACCAAATAGATAAAATGCAGTTATTTAAAGAAATGGAGAATGGAACAGCAACATATAAGGCAGCTGTGCTAAAGTTCCAAACTTACAGACTCCCATGTTGGCACTTATCAACTCCCCTACAAAAGCTTAAGCAACTTCCCAGAAACTATCCCCACTGAAAGCCAGCTATTTTGTAGATGACAGTAAGGAAAAAAAACAGTACTCACCACTACGTGGACGATTCTTCCTCAGCCGGTAGCAGTCCAGACAGACCCCAAACCCACACTTGCGACAAACCCAATGAATATTGAAGAGTGTTGTCTCACATACATCACACATTTCCCTCACACCACGTACTGCTCGCTTCCATGCCACTTTCTCTAAAAATAGAAGGAACATTAGGAATCATTGCTTTGACATTTTGTATGTCTCTCATCTAATTTGAGAATATCACAGTAACATTGACAAGCAATTCACAGAAACATGACTTGGGGGCAGAGTATAGAAATACATACTTTTTACATCGAGACATTCTTTGGGTTGCTAGTCCTTTGACACTACTAAAATCCCCATTTCTAAGAGGTTGTAAGGTTAAATCCCAAAACACACACACTACAGGGAAATGGGGCACATCACAAAGCTCTGTAGAGACTGAATTTCACGGAAGTTACAGGAAAATTATAAAACTTCTGCTAGCTTTGTGAACAAATAACGTGAACATATAAAACTATAAGGAAGGAGTATTTAACTTCATTAATTGGATGACTATCCGTTCTTTGGATTCTGAACTAAGAAATCTGCTGAAGTAGTAGTCCTCTCCAAATGGATGCCCTCATAAGTTCCAGGAACTGAAGTGAAAAATCAGACAGAGCTATCAATATGATAGGCTGAACTGGATACCTTGAGGAAGTTTGTTCCAAACACACTCCCCCTTGTAGTGGCAATGCTGTCAACCAGTTCCTTAGCTGAGTACTTGCACACTGAATGTGTGCGCTACTCTTTACACAGAAAACTCTGTGCTTTTATGTGATGTCCCTGGAGCATAATAGGACTGAAGTATTCAAAAAAAAAAAAAAGATGCTCATTAAAGTGAAGCTCATCAACATGAAAAGCATTCATTTCTATTTTCTTAGGACCATGGGTCAGCTAATTTCTGCATTTGCTTACTGAACAATCAATTAATGATGTCTGAGAAAGTTACCGTTAGCTTCCCTTGTAGAAATGCTGCACTGATCCAAAAGAAAAATCCTAAATTCACAGATTCACAGATTCACAGATTTCTCTAGGTTGGAAGAGACCTCAAGATCATCGAGTCCAACCTCCGACCTAACACTAAGTACTCCACTAAACCATATCACTAAGCTCTACATCTAAACGTCTTTTAAAGACCTCCAGGGATGGTGACTCCACCACCTCCCTGGGCAGCCTGTTCCAATGCTTAATAACCCTTTCGGTAAAGAAGTACTTCCTAACATCCAACCTAAAACTCCCCTGTCGCAACTTTAGCCCATTCCCCCTCGTCCTGTCACTAGGCACGTGGGAGAATAGACCAACCCCCACCTCTCTACAGCCTCCTTTCAGGTAACTGTAGAGAGCGATGAGGTCGCCCCTGAGCCTCCTCTTCTCCAGGCTGAACAAGCCCAGCTCCCTCAGCCGCTCCTCGTAAGACTTGTTCTCCAGACCCCTCACCAGCTTGGTCGCCCTTCTCTGGACTCGCTCGAGCACGTCCATGTCCTTCCTGTAGCGAGGGGCCCAAAACTGAACACAGTACTCGAGGTGCGGCCTCACCAGAGCCGAGTACAGGGGCACAATCACTTCCCTCGACCTGCTGGCCACACTGCTTCTTATACAGGCCAGGATGCCGTTGGCCTTCTTGGCCACCTGAGCACACTGCTGGCTCACATTCAGCCGACTATCCACCAATACTCCCAGGTCCTTCTCGGCCAGGCAGCTTTCCAGCCACTCATCTCCCAGCCTGTAGCTCTGCTTGGGGTTGTTGCAGCCCAGGTGCAGGACCCGGCACTTGGCCTTGTTGAACTTCATACAGTTGGCCTCAGCCCATCGCTCCAGCCTATCCAGATCCTCCTGCAGAGCCTTCCTGCCCTCGAGCAGATCGACACACGTACTTAGCTTGGTGTCATCTGCAAACTTACTGAGGGTGCACTGGACGCCCTCATCCAGATCATCGATAAAGATATTAAAGAGGACCGGCCCCAGTACCGAGCCCTGGGGGACTCCACTAGTGACCGGCCTCCAACCAGATTTGACTCCATTCACCACAACTCTCTGGGCCCGGCCATCCAGCCAGTTTCTAACCCAGCGAAGCGTACGCCAGTCCAAGCCACGAGCAGCCAGTTTCTTGAGGAGAATGTTGTGGGGAACGGTGTCAAAAGCCTTACTTAGGTCAAGGTAGACCACGTCCACAGCCTTTCCCTCATCCACCAAGCGCGTCACTTGGTCATAGAAGGAGATCAGGTTCGTCAAGCAGGACCTGCCTTTCATAAACCCATGCTGACTGGGCCTGATCGCCTGCTTGCCCTGCAAGTGCCGCGTGATGACCCTCAAGATAATCTGCTCCATTTGAGCAATTCTGATGGGATTACATAGCATTTACACAATTACACACACCCAAAAGAAGTGAATATAGCCTTCTCGTTTGAAGAAAATGAGAAGCATTTTGACAAAAAGTTATGTTACTCATTTAACTCTTCCATTGCATTGTATACGTCACAAAGAGAAGATGGATAAAAAACATGTCAAAAACCCAGCTTACGATGTGGCTCCACCATCATCATTGCCTCCTTTTCTGACATAACAAGCTGGCAGAACTGGTCTCCAACATTGGCCAGGATGTATTTTGAAGTCTCCAAATCAATCCCCTCTGCAGGGGAGGAGGAAGGAATCCACAGACTCATGGCATCAGGGTCACTCTGTTGTGGGTTCAAGAAACCCTCTACTCGTAGAATACCTTTCCGGGTAAATATCAGCCTGCAGAAAACAGGATAAAGTAAGCTTGTTAACCACCTTTAATTAATTTATAATGCAATCTACGTCAAAATATAGATCCAGAAAGGGGAAAAAGGCTTGAGTTACAGTACAATAATTTACAGCCAGTAAAATTATTATGCAAATCCAAATAAAGCAGAGAATAAGGTACACAAAGGCAATGGCTGCAAAACCCACCAAAAGGGATGCCCAGGTCCGAGTATGTGTTGGTGTGAAATTCCACATGAGAGATTGTTACAGATTGGTATAATTCTATACTATCAATAGAATGAGATGATAAAATTAAAATTATTTGGGCTGCTGCATGATATTGCTTGTAAAATACTGCATGGTTCGTTCTCTATTTTAACTCAGCAGAAAGTTATTTCCCAACTCTTGGGAAACCAGTATTTCAATTCTGGCTAGTACTGCTAGCACTTAACAACTGCTCTACCAGTTCACATTAGAAGAGACAAAAATCCTTATTGTACCTACTCTTCTTGACACTGTTCTCCCCAGAGATGAGACAACTGTTCTATCGGTAGCAGTTGATGCTCCTAGTCTTCATGTAGTAAAAGGTGTAACAATGTAACTTAGAGAAGCCTGAATGTCTCCTGCCATTATTAAAAGTAACTTCATTTTTCAGCAAAAATAATTTTGACTTTAATCTCAAAGCTAGTTTAATTTTTAACAAGTTCAGGAAGAGCAGCAGCTATAATCCTTAGGGGTGGCACATACTAAAAATTTTCTTTGTCCTTTAAATGTCCAAAAGCGAGTACACATCTTTTTTCAAATGATGTCTTGCGCTTGCTACAATAGGCAGATAAGGAAGATGAAGAGAAACACGAACTGCAAAGGAGCATATGCACTACACACAGAAAATACAGGCAGCAGCCTGCTCCTAGAAATCAGTTTTGTACTCAACTTACAAAACTGAGTCAAACATCAGTCTCATGCTGGCAATATCGCATCACTTAACTAAATTAAAATTTTCTCTCTGTTCCGAACTCCTTATGACAGGGCAAGAGAACAGTTACTGCATACAAAAACTGCTACCCAATAAAGCAAATTCAATCTCCCAAGGCTGGATTTAGCACCTCTCCTACTGTCATACAGCTGTACATTCCAGCAACAGCTCTTCCCTCACCTCTCCGCCTGAGCAAGGAAATGCCAGTCAGGTGATGCAGAGAAACGCAAGATACTCAAAATCTTCATTATTGTACCCAAGCAAGTTAAGTAAGTAAAACACAAATACTTTGTGCTTGGACATGGTCCGAGCTCTGTGCATAAAGTACATATGAAGGAAGGAAGGATGGATTTGAGCACCTCCGGAAATGGAAGAAACGACATGCCACAGTTGAGTCATCCTGCTCTTGCTCCTTAAATTTGCGGTACCGCTCCAGACGGCACTCCCGGCACTTGTGCAGATGTGGGGCTACATTGATGCAAGAGCCATCCTGGAGAAAAGGTTCACCTGACTGCTTCAGCTTCCTCACCTTACTCATGTCTTTCAGTACCGACTGGCCAACTGGGTGAGGCAAAGTAGAAGTAAAAATTCATTAGTTAACTGCAACAGCGAAAGGATACTGGCCCCAATACACGTATTTTCAGAAATCTATATGTTCATACCCATGACAAACCAATAAAACTGCTCATTTCAATAGATAAGCTTCTATTAGTCTTCCACGTACCATAACCACAGTTATTTTAAAAGTAAAAAGCCTTTGTAAAAGGAAGGGTCATCGGGTTAAATTGGGCTACACAAAGTACCAAACAGCATTTATTTACAGACATTCCAGCTTTTGCTCCCAATCCCAATACAACAATCAGCTGCTTTAGACCATTCTCATCAATCAAGGACTAACAGTTGGTACTTTTAATTAAGATGTAAGTTAGCAGTAAAATTAACAAATCCACACAAAAAGAATCTAATGTTTTCAAGTCTGCAGCATAACAGTTTTGTCCAGACATATATATGCTTAAACAATTCTCAAAGTGAACACATTAATTTGTATACAAGAAGTATTAAGCTTTAACCTTGTAAATATCTTGTATGTTAGCTACCCAGCATAAATGAGGTTTACACCTGCGGCTATTTCACATAGTTCATCATACAGGAGAAATACAATACCCCACCCCTTTGTTTCCAAGGCAACCTACATTCAAGCCATCACCTTTTAGGGGAGCTGTGCGAGGCCGGCCCTTTGGGGCTTGTTTCCCTTTTCCTTTCCCCAGCAGCAATTCAGCATTGCGTTCTGCATTGGGACCTAGCTTTGCCATCAAGTGGTCTGGGATTCCCTTCATACAAGCCTTGGCTTGCAACTGCTCTTCAGAGTCACTCAAATCTGATAGGTCACTATTGGTACTGGAGTCTGAGTCCTGTTTGGATGTCAAGCTCCGCTCATCTAGAGAAAATCTTTTCACAGCTTCAAAGGGGGCTTTGTTCTCCTGTGGAAATTCAGACTGTGAAGAGAAAAAGCCAGGTGGATGCCTGCTAAACACATTAGAAAATGTTTTCAGAAGAGGATTGTCCTGCTGGCCAGGCCCAACAGCTGGTTTTTCTTCTGTTGGGCTGGAGGAAAGTGTGGGCATCTCAATGGGCTGTGTCAGGTTACTGCTTGGTGAGCTGGAACGGCCATTCCCTACGGTGGAAGGACTCTGAACACCAACAGCAACTGTTGAACAAGGAGTACTGGAGATCATCTTTGAGGAATCAGTTGTTATAAACAAGGTTTTCTTCTTAGCTAGACAAGCGTCTGTAGATGTGAGTGATTCTGGCCAGCCAGAAGTAGCCTTATGACCCACGGGTGTAGATGGAGTAGAAACCCCTGTCTGAGATGAAGATGCAAAGCCACTGAAAGGACTAAGTTCTGTTTTCTCAGCAAATGCCAGAAAAGGGTTTGAGGGTTCCTCTCTTGATAGCTTTGGGGGCTGTAAAAATAAGTTTTCATGACTATCTGGGGGGCGAGTATTCAACAGGCTTCGTGAAAAGGCTGGAGTAAGGGTGGGCATGGATTCCACAGGCAGCTTCCGCTCCACAGAACTGCCAGACTGGGCTCCTGGTTTAGTGTCCGCTGAAAGAATTTTACCTTTGCAGGTCCCAGCACCCACATTCTCTGTACACTGCTTGAATGAGTCCCGACTGGAGGCATCTTCAGTCAAGCTCTCCGAAATGACTGTGAAGTAGTTACTGGAAGGTAGATTTTGGGACATGCATTGAAAAAACAAGTTATTGGAAAGATCAGAATCTTTCTGAGCTTCTTGTCCAGTACTACAACCAAAAGTAAACCCAGAAGGCTTGCTTTCTGGAGTCACCACTCCATTTGATTGGCTTCTTCCACCCCCAAATACCAACGTCTGGGAAGCACTTGGGAGAGAGACTCCAAATCCAGAAGCCAAAAGCGAATTTCGAGAATTCTGAAACAAAATTAAAAAGCATTAGCCTAATAAAGGATTCTTATTTGATTCATCAGTACCTTGGTTGGTCTAATTACAAAACTAGCATTCTTCTTATCCACCTACAGTAAAAAAAAAAAAAAAAATCTAGTAGAAGTACTATTTACAATGAACAGACTTCTTTAAAGATTGTTAGAATAATTTTTCCTACTTACAAGCTATTGAAAATAACGAGCTAAGTGTCTGTTATGGAGTGAAGACACATGGAAAAAATGAACACTTAATGACTTGTGCTTTAGAACAAAAGTGAGACACAAGACACGTTTGCCTAATTCACAGAAAAACAAGCAATTTAAAATGCTGACTGTTTCGTTTCAAATCAATGGATAGTTATAATTGAAAGTACCTTTCCGTCATTCACTCTCCTACAGCAAATTTGTCCTTTCAATCATTCACTGTTTCAGTACTCACCCTCCCCCAGGACCATCCTGATAAGCTTCTACTTAACCAGCACCCTTAAAATACTTAACTTAGTTTGCAAAGTTAATTAAATAAACGCCTCTAGCAGTTACTGAATAGACTGTTCCTGATGACAGGCCAGGCACACATCTGCTGACTGGCACACAGATGCTTAAGAATAGGTGCTCTCTAGGGGATTTGCTCAGTAGAGGTTAAGGATAAAGGGCTTAATTTTTTTATCATCTTTAAATATTGAAAAATTTTCTTACTTGCAAGTTTCCATCACTGTGAAACAGAATATTCTTTTGTTCTCAGTTTATTCAGATTTTTCAATTCTCACAGTCAATCCTACTGTGATTATATTCTGTGACTAACTTGTTGGTTCTCTTCCTTTTGTTCGAATTTCAACTTAGAAATCTCGTCATAGGGAATATTCATTGTTAGAGTATGTAGAAGGACAGTGTCTCCTCCTTTAAGTGTAAAGGTCCTTTTCCAATGCAACAAGGGATAATAAGACAGGGAGGAAGCCATAAACAACAATGCAAGGGAACACAAGACTGACCAACATATGATACGTGGTACAGTGATGACAAAACCTGGGCAGTCACAGTAATTGACGAAGGCATGTGAGTGACAGTGTGAAAATGCTTATTCCAGTGAGGTTATCTGATGAAGGGCCTCCTCAATTTGGAGATTAAGGAAAAAGGGAAAAGCCAGAAAACAAAATACACCAAGACACAGATCTAACAAAAGAAACATAGACAATTAAAAGAAACAAACCTCCCACTCACAGTAATTGACAGACTATTTAGAAACTGCAGGAAGATCAAGCAGCACTTCGCACCTGACTGTTAACCAGGGGGTCCCCAACTGGGAAGGGTGTGGGAGTCAGTAGTGCTCTACAAACCCACAAAGGGGTGTCCAAGCAAAGGGGGAGCAAGGAGGCACAAAGAGGTGGGGTAGGCGGAAAAAGGGTATAAGAGGAGCTTTTAAGTGCACTTGTCTGGCTGAGCCCTGTGCCTGATCACTGCAGTCTGTCCTATCTTATGTTTTCTTATTAAATCTTAAATATTTATCTCTGTGTGCTGTAAGGACTAAGTGACAGCTACTGGTGAGACCTCCATGCATGCAAGTGAAAACTGGTGCCAGCTACCAGAGCTGGATCGGAGGACTGGATAACCCTGTCGTGTGGTGGCAGCTCCTGGAGTGAGTGGGTGTCTTTTACTCCCAGACACTGGTTCAGGCATGTATCTTCCCCAAGCATCAGCAAACTTCAAGCTGGACCAGCCCATTAAAAGGGGGGCTTAGGCTGGTGCCAGGGTATCTTTCAGACACCAGCTCTGTTCTGGTACAACCAGTAGAATTTGAGAATATGGAGAGCCTGTGGCATGTGTGAGAGTGCCAACCAGAAAGCAGCAATTGCACCCCTCGGCCTGGGCAGAAAACCTGGGCCTGGCCCTGGGGCACCATGCTGTGCTCCAGGAGCCGGGCAGCAGGAAGAGGTGGTATATGCTCTTTACATCATTTAACGCTCATGATTAACACTTTTATTCCAAGGCCATGCTAAATTAAAACTACAGCCTCTGTGTAATATGTATTATTGGTCATTAGTGTCACTGCGCACCTATTACACCGCAAACTCACGTTTAGATTGTTCCTCCTTATCAACCTCCTTTTAGTAACTTTAACAATATATTAGTATCCTCCATTCCAATTCTTCCAGATATTGGAATTGCAGCTTTTTCTTTTTGAAGTCAAAGTTGTTTTCATAAACAGGAATCTTCCTTCTCCTCCCAGCCTTCCCCCCATCTCCCACAAAGCAGAAGCAAGCAGGGGTGGAAGCTGTCTCAATACAAATAATTTGTACTAATGTTTACAATTATCACATTAAACGTAACAGTTTTTAAATCGCATATGAATATGAATGCAAGCCAAGCTTATTAAGCTCAAGGTTCCAGATCACACTGTGACAAAGTGGATAGTCCAAAGGAATAACACACAAAATATCGACACGTCAGTTAAAAAAAAAAAAGTAGTTGTGGGTGGTTTTGTGTGTGATTCCCTCCCCAGCTGTCTGATACGGTGCTTAGTTTCTTGTCTAGTAGTCTACCTGCAGATTATAAAGCCGGAGTATTAATAATGATTTCAAAGTGATTTGGGTTTGGGGAGAGGAAGGAAAGGAGAAGTGGTACCAGAATTTCTCAGCACAATTAAAGTATTTCCTTAATACCAACAACGACAGATACAATTTTGACTGTTCACTTATGCAATCTGTAGTTGCTCACAACTCTTTTTTTTTTTCTCCGGACAGGGAATAAGAGATGAAAATGAATAACAAAGGTCATAATGTTATCTAACGATGTTATTATGCAACTCTCCTGTCTTTTGCAACTTAATTTCTGCTTTATCCATTACCGTCTATGAATCCTTATCTTGAGGTAAACATTTTGCTTTCCCTCCCAATTCCATTAGCCAATACAAAAGACAGATGAAAGCAGCCCATTTAAACTCCTGGAAATCTCATTGGAATCTCTAGCGCATCTTCTATTATATTCACTTATTTATACAGTAGAGAAAGTTGTTGTTTTTTGTTTTTTTTTCCTGTACTCCTTACTGAGTTGGGGTTTTGTTTTTGTTTTTATAAGCTTTCCTTTGATTACTTAAAAATTAGAAGCTTCCCTTCTACTTTTCCCCATTGAAAACAAGGGCATGTAACTGAAAAATCCTTGAGCCACTTCCCTACTGAGCTCTTAATACCTAAAGATACCCATCTCAGATGTTTCAATTACTTCTTTGCTTTCAGCGTCAGATAGTATATGATGCTATTGGCTCATTTTTTCTACTATGGACACATCTTTGTTCTAAGAGACAAACTGGCAATCTATAAAGGGTTCTCAAAATGTAGCCTCATATAACTTAAATGTTCATGTTCTCATGCATATTTGTTGATATAAAGGCAAGATATTTTAAGTAGGTTATCTTCCATGTGACATGACAAAATGAGTTACATTAAGTACAGTGTTCAAAGTCATTTTAAGGTTGCATTGTGTAATTTCTCAGATTAAAGCTGAATAAAACCAGAGTGCTCAAAAGTTCACTAAAAAGTTGTCTCTTACAAGTCCTTTATCAAGTATCATTTTCTTTTGGATCCTTTCTTAGATCAGATGATAGAAAGGTTATTTTCTTTGAAAAGGAGGGATTAATCAAGAGAAAAAGTAGTTCAGTACAGTTCCATGTACACACTTTGTACCTGGAACATGTTGCAAAAGAACTGCTGGCAAATATGCATTTTTCTTGAACATGCTAGATCATGAGCTACTCACCTCTCCCTGGGCTTGTGATCGGTTTGTTTTCAATTTGTCCTGTCCAGTAACAGCTGGCAAACTGGTATCAGAGATTCTCACAGTTGTTGGTGTCAAAGCAGTTGTAGTAACCGTGGTTGAAGAAGTCACTGTGCCTTGGCTAACCTGTTCCAGTGATTTTCCTGCCTCTTTACATCCAGATCCAACTAGTAACGCTTGTCCAGCCACAGCAGAAAATGGAGTGAAGGGTAATGCTGTGTCACCACCAACTGGTTCATCTTGGACTACTAGTGTTCGACCATTCTCTTTGGTGTAAGTGGCAAAGCGAATATTGCGATTAATTTGAGGAACGAATGCAGGCAACTGCTTGGCCCTTGGATCCAGTCCTGTTTCACTATTGGAGCCTCCTTTCCAAGGACCTCTGCTTGCCTCACCTCCATCACTGCCATTGCTATCCACCTCACCCTTCTCCTTTAGCTTCTTTGTTGCAGGATCACACCCAGAATCTGAAGCATTTTTTCTCCTCCGTCCATCTTTTCCCTCCAAACTTTCTTTCTTCTTTTTCCCTTTAGATGATTTAGCTGCTTTAAGGCCCCCTCCCTACAACAGACAAAACCACAAAAATCACTAAACAGAACAAACAAGTCTACATGTTCAAAGATCATTTTCTCTGTTAGAATGAAGAATAATTATGCTACTCTAAGCTAAGACATTTCTTTTAAACAGATCTAGAAGATATGACAGGAACACAGAACACAAGCATGAACAGTCTTCTGTTTTTTTTTGTTTGTTTTGTTTTTGCTTTCGTTTGCTATTGTTGTTTTTTTTAACTAGGATAGGATCTACATAGTAAGTTTTTTAGCTGCGCTCTTTTGCTGCAGCACATACTGTATCATAGCAGATTCTGGGGAACACAAAACATGGCCAACGTAATTCTTGCTAATGTACAAAAGATATTTGCGCAATAACTTGTGCAACAAGTCTCATCCTGATGGTTCTTTTCAGGGGCAAACATCTTGTTCACTACCTGAAGCCTGTAATTTTTAACCGTAGGATATAACATGCCCTTTTGACCAGGATAAAAACAGGTCCAGAAGTTATCATGTAATCTCTCAACTGAAGCAATGAAATGCCACTAGCATACAAGTGTGCTTCAGAGAGGCCAGATGGTATATTTCTCTCTTTTTTTTTTTAAATGCCTAACATGGTCTGTGGAAAAGCAAAGGGTGATGCTGTTAAACGAAGGCACTGAGCACATGGACATTCTTTATTAGAGAACCACCCCTTCAAATGGAACACAACCACTCTGATTACTGAACTCTTACAATACCCGTGCTGAACTTAGTAAAACAGGCCTAAACTAAAAGAAAACAGATTGTTTAAAGGAAGGTATGACCATTTCTCAGAGGGGTAACGAAAGTTTTCCTCCTTCAGTTGCATTACCAAAAGCCCGCAGTGAACATAAACATGGGAACAACTGAATACTGATATTTAGATGTTTTATATCTAGATCGTTACCAAGTTTCATACTGTATACACAAGATCTGAACTGCCGCAGTACCTCACTTGGAGAAGTGTTATCCATCACCACATGAATCAGTCGAGGATCCACTGACTTTATTTCACCACTCTAATTTTTATGCAGATTGATATTGAGGAGGTAGGAGGAACAAGAGAAGAGGTTAGTTTTTAGTTCAGAGCATCAATATAGTATCAACATAAAGAGACCTTAAACTCTCTGCAGCCCATCTCTCATCTGCCCTGTCTTTTTTGTCTATTTTCTTACCAACACTACAACCTTTCAGTTTACCTTCTATCCTTTTGCTCCTTCTCTAGTCAATAAAACTTTCAGATTTGATTCCTACTATTGTTTTCTTATATATTTGTTCTACTGAGCAACTCTATTTGCAACTCTCGTTACATTAAGCACATCTCTCTAAATCCATTTTAGTATTGTTCTAGTACTCTGCACCTTCACTCTGCTAGATATAGAAAAGACTACTGGAAGGAAACACCTCAGTTTATGCTAACAATCCCCATCGGTATCTCCCCAAAATGAGCAATAACTACCCAATCTTTGTAGCTGTGCTTGAAGGTTACCTTTTTATCTGACAGTTGATACACAATAAATTGGCTTATTTCCTGGCATGCATCTGTTGAAAGCACATACTCCACAATTTCAATGTCTCTCCAAAGTACTAGAACTATTAACCATACATGGTATATTTTTTTCTGTCTACCAGCAATAGATCTAGTACTCAGAGTGCAAGATTACTGCCCATGCATACAGATTCAGTGCCTTTGTTCTGCATGTATTTTATTGCATATGGAAAAGGCTACAGGGGAAAAAAAAGAACGCTGCTATAGTAATTTCCACACAGACCCACAGACCTGTTCTAGTTGCTCCTGAAAAAGGAAGCCGCTAGGAGCAGGCTGCTGGTAAGGCTGAGCAACCTGTCAGACTCCAGAATCACATAAAGCAAACCAAATACTGATTGTAACACGGCATACAGCCAAAACTAAACTACACCAATCAAATCTGTTTAGACTAAGGCTTCATCTTCTGTGATGCACTTGCTTCAAACTACTTCTGCAACCTGTCAGATACAAGTTGAGACATGGAATAGAAAAAACACAGCATTACAGACCCAGAAAGGAGCTTTCTCTACAACAACAAGCTCTCAAATTTTTTCAATAGTCAGTATTTTTTCACATAGAGCTCATTTCCAAAGGAGTTCTCACAGATTCTTTTATACAAGTGGGCTGTGTATCATCATTTATTGGGAGAAGTCATCACAACAGAAAAAAAAAATCCATAAAGCCCACACAATAAAACACACACACACGCAGTAAAAACAATCAAATAGCCAAGAACCAGAAGTTCAAGTTTTGGTGAAGCTGTCATTCTCCATGAAACACTGAGAAATGGTATTTTAGAACTCTCAAAGCAGTGCTTAATATTTTTACCTCAGTCACAGACACTTCCATAAGACGAGTTATTGGGTCTTGATGGCTCACAACACCACAGAGCCAGCTATTCTCATCCTCTGGTTGGTAAACCTTAACTCTTTGGCCTTGGATGCTGTAAGGAACTGCAAAAGAAGCACTTTGAGTACATCTTCCAGACAAGCTTAGCGTCATACAAGGATCATACGTGCACAGAAGTGCCAGCTTTCAAGTGGAACAAAATTAAAATGGTAGGGCTTCTGCTATACATTTTGCATATGCAACTCATTCTACTGTAAGATGTCAATAAGCCCTCATAGATATAAGTCCAAGTTACTGTAAAGGAAAAATTCATTCAGTTTACATATTTTATTAAACCAACAGACACCAAATCCCCATTATGTTCCCCTTCAAACATAACACAGTGGCCTACCTCTAAGGTGGACACCTAACCTGTGAACCCAAATTCTGGATGGAAAAATTATTTTAGCACTTGATTTAGAAGATCCCTATAGATAACCAAAAGCTACAATCAGGCTTAAATCCTAATATGCAATCCAGATAACAACTAGGGTATTACCACTGTGCTGAACAGCCTTGGTCACACAGTATTTGCAACTTAAATGATTCATACATTAATTATAAAAATGAAGGAATTTGATATAACAAAGGGAAAACTTCTCTGGTCTAAAAAAATCAACAATTACAGAGCAATTTCATTTCTAAAATTCCAGAATTATAGAACAGAATCATAGAACAGCACCAAAACTTTAAAAACTCAAAACAAGGAAGATTAAAATCAAGAAAGTTGTAAATACATGGACATTATCAATAGTATGATGTCCTCCTTTAACCAGATCTTCAGTGATCATACACAGCAGGTAATTCCAGTTGTATCTCAGTAGCATACTTACTGGCATTCATCTCAAAATAATGATTCCTTGTAAAGAGCTTGCAAAAGAACACAGAAAACCAATTTTCCAAACCAACAGTAACAGATACTATTACTATTCCCCTTCACAAATCCCAGAATAACGTAAGTGTTCCCCAACAGTCAAAGTAGTTCTGAGAAAGAAAAACACAGTATTACCTCTACTAAATATCTCCTGAAGTTTCTGGTCACTGAACAATGCATTAACAGATTCTCTTAGTGAAGGCTGTTCCTGCAGAATCTGATTCTGACTCTCTGTTCCCATCTGCCAACAACAAACAGTTTTAATATAAAAGTAAAGTGCTTTAAGGTAAAAGAGGCATGAGTTTGAGGGAGAGCTCTTCTTGGACTGCTTTCAGACATAAAATAAAACAAAAACAAGAGTAAAATTCAGAAGAAACATTGCTGAACATGCCAGGAAAAAAAAAAGGGGACAAGGGGACTAGCTATGGAAAAGCTGTTGTGAAACATCCATTGCAATTATCATCTACACAACACTTAACAGACAGCTCTCCAATTGACCAAGATATGCAGGAACCAGGACTTTAAGAATGAAGATGAGGTTAATGTATGTACCTGGAAAAGCAGAAAAGGAAATCCAAAGACATGATAGGGCAGCAAGTGGAGGAAGACAAGAATATGGAAGTGGAACAGCACAGAAGTTTAAAAAGAAAAAGATTGTCACACAGAGCATGAAGTTAAATTTGCACTAATCTGAACACAGTTCAAATACCTGAAACAAACGTAATCCGCTGGCATCAGACAGGAAACGTAAGTGTCTGTCCAGAAGAAACTCCACTGGGACCACAGAGCCTAAACCTAGCTTATCCACTAGAGGAGTGAAGGTCTGTGGTAAAGAACAGAAAATGAAGATTATACAAATGACCAAGCACACATATAGACCAAGAGCAGTTGTTTTCATATGCTATTTAAATATCAAAAAATAAAATTTCATTTCTCAACCTGCACTTCCTAGTACCTGAGTTTTAATGCAAATTATTACTCATTATGTCTAAGCAAATAATTCTTGCAAGTGTGTCATATAACATACAATACAAGAAATTGCAGAAAATTGGCTCCACATCTTCACTGGAACTTAAAGCAGAACTGAAAACGTGTTTCGTGATATTTGATTTTTCATAGGTAAGCACCTTCTGATGCTCGGGTTAAAAAAAAAAACTTGGGTTAACAGTTCAAACTATGCTACAAGTTTCAGGTATAGCCTTCTGAAAGGAGTGTTTTCATTTCTGCACAGAAGTTAAGTGCAAGTACTTCATAGGCACGTTAATGAATGGGAGCATTTCTTGCTACTGTTCTGAGCAAAGATGAAGTTCATACCAGGTGCGCTATTGATAGTACAAACCATAGAACAAATTACTAATGGAAGAATATCTAGCAGAATCAGAATGATAACATTACAATATAACTTGCTGATGGAAGAGGAAGATGCCAACCACTGGAGTCTTTGAAATGTGTAATCTGTCTCATGCCCACACTTAAATAATCATGTGTTAAAATCATGTATGACATTTTTGCCTTAATAGATCATCAAATTTCTTCACACTCTACTCTCCTGTACATGACAGTATGAATATCAAATGCAGTGCACATTTATCCTCCCATTGAAAGGAAAAAACTCGCCTATAGGAAAAACACTGCCTAAAGAACCTCTACTGTAAAGGTCTGGCTTTCTTCTGACTTAAGACAACTGCAGTAAAAAAACCCTCAGAGCAAGATGCAGTGCTGAACTTGTTGCTTTGAGCCCAAGTGTCCATTTAAAAAAACAAGTTCAGATTCTACCAAGGCACAAGGTCCTTGATTGGCAAACACATTTCAATGGGCCCACACCCTATTAAAAAGCAGAGAGTAGGATCTCAAGCAGAGATCTAAAGTCTTATTCTCACAATTTAAAAAATCCTATCACACTCAAAGTTCTAAAATAGGGAAAAATAATCTTTGATGTATCTATCACATTTCTTCAGACACACTGGTAAGAGATACTTCATTTCTGTGAGGTAACAGCATTCAATTTCTGGGGCATGAACTAGAAGCAAGTGCCTCTCAGATGTTTTTCCAAGGGCGCTAAAACTCCCAGTTACCTTCTCTCCTATTTACCATTCAAAAAGCCTGTTTCCAAGCAATTTGTGGTACCTGCAGAGTGGTGTACTATTCAAGCCTTGTGTTTCATGGTACTGCCCATGCAAATCTCTGAGGATACAAGAACTTTTTGGTCAAATACTCACCAGTGCAGGCCATTGTGTAGGTGAGACTCGAGTCCCCTGAAGCATAACTGGATCATTTCGAGGTGCCCAAACCAGTGATCCTTCCAGCAACAACACTATAACTTCTTCAGCATGGACTTTCACCCAGGCATGTTGCTTCCAGTTACAGCCATCAAATTCCACAAAGATCTGATTAAAAAAATAATTTAGCCCTTTTCAGACAGAGTAGAAAAAAAATCAATTTTTACAATCCCTATTGATGAGAATACAGCAGCTTTAATCAGAAAAATTGGGATTAGTATTTTAATGATAACACTGAGAACCATCACATCTGCATAACTATCATATTTCAAAAGAAACAGGACTAGAATTCACAGCAATTACTAAACTATGAAAATTTATTTATCCCCCAAACACACACTACTGGTTCCAAATGCTGCATTTCTCCGCACAAAACTAAAGATCTGAAACTTATTTATCCCAAAATACAACTGGTGACCCAAAGCAAGCCTCTTGTACATTGGGATTGCTAGAGAATTTACAGACACCCACTTGGCATTTCAACAGATGGCGTATATCAGTACAGATAACTTTGTAAGTGACATTTACCGAATCTAATCCTTCAGACAGGAAAGCCTGTGTTTATGAAAACCACTCTCTATCAGAAGTTTTGTGTCACCTTGAACATTAAACTTCCTGAATCAAATGCAAGTATTTCTGATGGCATCTAGAAATACTTACTAGATTTTTAATGACATTGTAAGTACAACATAAATTGCACTACAATTCTAAATCACTGTTCTCAGATACCATCCTCATTTTTCCCTGTCACAAATGGCAAACATCAAGTCCATACGCAATTATACTGCAAGAATGCTAAGAACAGGAACAAGTTACAAGTCTCATTCCATGCCCTAACAGTTAGTGCTATTAAATGTTAAAATGAAGTTGCATTCCAATCTTTCAAATACAGAACTTACATACTACACACATATAACCAAAAATAAGTCAGGTGAACAGAAAGAAATTCCTAATCAGTTAAGAAAGACCTTAATCTGGATAGTCAAAACAGAGTTTTGTAATAATTGCAAGATCATTGAGGGTAACAGACCGCTCTCTGCTTTACCAGTAATCCTCTTTAATAGAGGTATTGGAGACCGCTCATTCTCCTCTTCCCCACCCCTTCCTCCAGACTCAAAATCTGTCCAGCAAGAGAGGGAAAAAACATGAAGCAGCTTTCCTGATGAATTCTTGATCTCCATTACTTCCTAAGCTGCCCTGCAGAGAAAGACAACTATTTTTCCAGATATCCTTCCTCAAATTCAACAAGTTACATCAATGAAGAAAGTTTGACTAAACACCTTTTCTGTTTCTGGGCCTGTACCTTTCTTAATAATATATCTGTGCTATTATGGCAGTAAAATATGACATTAAGAAAGGACTATCATGTTAAGAGTAGAAAGCGGAATTGCTTGTTTGTATGTATGATATTAGTCAGGTAATCATCTTATCATTCTCTTATGTTATATGAAAAAAGTGGCCAAAATGAACTTCTGGAATGATGCTAGCTAGATGCTAGAAATACACATCTTTTCTTAAGATACTTAAGAATTTGATTAAAAGGAATAGAGATTTTATAAACAACTACACAGAAAAAACACTTCTTGCTAGCAAAACCCCTTAAAGTAGTTGACAAGGATTAATAAAGGCAGCCAAATTCAAACAAGCAGTAAAGCAAAGCTTACTGCTCTGTCCCAAAGAAATAACGATACCTATTAATTTACTACTTTATACAACACTTGAGTCAACTTGTGACACACGTGAAATCAGACTATATGTAAATTTCTTCCAGTCTTAACCTATGAGACACCTCACACTTCTATGAATCATTACAAATTGATAAATTGGAAAAGCTCTACTTTTAGCTCCAAATGTAACAAGTTACTCCTTGGTTTAAAACACAAAAAACACAGAACAAAAAAAAATTCACCACAGCCCTAGAAAAAATAGTATTTGATGAACTTCAAGATGGGTGTTCCACTTTTCTTTAGGATGCTTACTAAAAATTGTGAGAAATACCGCGACTGTCAGCAGTAGCAATGGTTCTGTTACTTAACTCAGAAAACAGACTTTGCATTTTTTGTTGTTGCTTTGTTTTTTGAAACCTCAGATCCAGAATCTGGGTCAAAAAGAGAGCAAAGTCTTACAACATTATCATATTAAGCTCATCTCTCTTCCTTGCAAAACAGAGAAGTCATGGCAAGTTTGTTTTACACACTTTATGTCCAATACTAGGTTTTCTTCCACTTTGGTATACAAGAAGCAATAAATACTATGTATATAATATATATACACTATTCTTTTATACAAGAAGGAATACATATTATATATATTATATATACACACAGACAGCCTGACAAACTTTGATTTACAACCACCAAAGGAAGGCATTATTAATTCTAAACCAATACCAGGTAGAGTATTTTCCTCGACACAGATATGGAAAGCAGCTGTTCCAATCCAATGCAACACCACACATCGCATTAGGAAAAATTATGCCAGTAGTTTCCCAAAGATCACACCAAAGGACTGCAAGCCTCAAGACAAACGGCTACATTTTCACTTCCTGTTTCCAGAATCTACAATAGAAACTGCTTTCTGTGTACTGGGTATGCAAGAAGCAGAAGCTGACTTGCAGAGCACACTGCACATACATTACTTTGTATGACTACAGAATATAACTACAGCATATTCTTCAACTGATGCCTCATACACTTAGTGGGTATGAGAAAACCACTAAGAGAATCCTGAAAGATAAGCCTAAAGCAAGGACAGATTAGACAGACTGGGGAGTGAATAACAAATATTCGCTTTTGATATGTAAAGTCATAAACAGCAATACTCTACCTCTGTTGTAAAACTCAGAAGCTTTAAGCAAAGATGTTGCATTATAGATTAAAAAAAAAAAAGAAGGTTCTCAGTTTAATTTGAAAACTTAATTTTTTTTTTTTTTTAATTAAAAAAAATTTTTTTTTGAGTCAAAAGGGAAATGTCTGCATGCTAAAGCCCTGGAAACCCTGGAATAAATTACCTCTCCAATATATCAATGGCCCTGCAATTTGTGGGGTCACATATACTACCACCTGCTGACCCTTCCACGTTTGCTCACGACTAGTTCAGACAACCCACTGATAACAACAGCAACTGTGCTTTTCTAATGCCAAAACTTTTGAACAGTGTTATTGATGATATCAACAAGATATGCAATTAGTGCTGGTATGTCTGTATTGCATAAAAGAAAAAAATGATGCTGCTTAGACAACATGCAACTGCAAGATTTTCCAAGTTCTCCTATACCAAAAAATGCCTTCCTTAAGCAATATCTAATTATGAAGAATAACAATTTTAGTAATTTTTTTTAATCTACAAGAAGTGTTATTGCAACTCAGAAAAACAGAGGGTACACGAACACCTGTAATTCTCCTAGCTTCCCCCCCTTTTATTTATTTGCCTGTCTGTCCCAAGAAAAGTGACGCTAGAAAGCAGAGCTGTTGCTCTGCTTTATTTGATATACAAAGACAGCCCGAAGTGTTTGTCTAGAAGGCACAGTTTTGTGTAGCTGTCACACTAACACTCAGGTCTTAATACACTCTAGAGAACTATAGCCTGGTTCAAATAGAATTTCTCCCCAAATTTTCTAACACCAGTTCCACTACAAAAGTAGTAACAAAAGACGCAGTATATATAGGACACAGATATTGGTCATTTTCATCACATGACACAGGCTCCAAACATGATTTCTGACAGAACTACTGGAGCTTATTGCATTATAATTTGCACAAAGAACTAATGTAGATGCTATCTACGAAAAACATAAGAAAAACTTGACATTTTAGGGTTTTATATAATTAGGAAAAAAAAGGAGGCAAAAAAATCCAAGTTCAAAAATATCCCTTAAAATGGTCTTAAATTTTACCTAGTTTTGAAAGGAAGGGTGGTCCATCAGTTGCTAGAGAGTAGCCAGAGACCCAGGTTCAATTCCCTGCTCCATCAGAGGCTTCCTGCATGACCTTGGTCAAGCCATTTATTCTCACTGGCTGAGTTTCCCCATCTGTAAATTGGAATAATAGTACTTATGCCCAGAAAGGAGGCACTGGTAGGAATCTATTGCAGACTACCAAGTGAAACTGGGTAACAGGTTTGTCCATGACCTCTTACTCATTAAGATGTAGAAAGAAAAGAACTCCGTTGTCAACAAATAGGAGAGGAAATAAGAAGGTAGATATAGATAGTGAGAGTTCAACTTGCGAGACATCTGAGATCTCATGCAGCTAGTACCACCATTAATTAGATCTAAAAAATTAAACTACAGCAGTATTCCAACAGCTAATGCATCCAAAGTGTTATTTTGGAATCCATTATGGCAGACAACAATGAAGTTTACACCTATGCACAAAAAAACCCTTTGAAGCATGATTACTGATCTTTTCTTACAAGCAAAGAAGAAAAAAATCTACCTGAAATATATATTTGCTATGTGTTTTAGAATGGCTGATTCCCAAAACTAGGAAAATTACGGAAAAAATCAAGGAGAAAAATCCACCTTTGAAATAGTTTATATTGAGCCAGATAACAAATGGATTTGAACATATGGCCAAAAACTCCACAATTACTACATGGAACAACTATGCTTAAAGGCTGATGCAGATTAATAATTATCACAAAATAGTTGAGGTTGGAAGGGACCTCTGGAGGTCATCTGGTCCAGCCCCCTGCTCAGGCAGAGATATCCAGAGCCAATTTCCAGGTCTATGTCCACAGAACTTCTGAGTATCTCCAAAGAGGAAGACTCAACCACCTCTCTGGGCAACCTCTGCCAAAGTCTGATCACCCTCACAGTGGAAAACTGCTTCCTGATGTGCAGACAGAGCCTCCTGTGTTCCAGTTTGTGCTCATAGCCTCTTGTCCTGGCACTGGGCACCACTGAAAAGAGCCTGACTCTGTCCTTACTGTATCCTCCCTTCAGGTATTTATGTACATTTGTAAGATTCCCCCATGCCTTCTCTTCTCCAGGCTGATGAGTATTATCCCATGGTATTGTACCAAGCAGACCCTGGAAGAGGCCAAAGTCTGCTCTCCCAAAGTCCAGGGCTGTGAGCTAGATATTCACCCTTTTCACTTCCCTACAGATCTTGAACTCCAGCATTTCATGGTCACTGCAGCCAAGGCTGCCACTGACCTGCATATTCCCAACGAGCCCTGCATTGCTGGCGAGAACAAGGCTCAGCAGAGCACCTCTCCTCATTGGCTTCTCTACTGCTTGGGGAAGGAAGTTGGCATCAACGCATTCCAGGAACCTTCTGAATTGCTTATGTCCTGCTGTGTTGTCCCTCCAACAGGTCTCAGGGTGGTTTAAGTTCCCCATGAGAACCAGGGCCTGCGAACGGGAGGCAGCTTCTATCTGCCTCTAGAGGGCCCCATCTGCTTGTTCTACCTGGTCAGGTGGCCTGGAGCAGACCCCCAATGTATTGTCCTCGCCTAATCTTGTCCTCCCTTTAATCCTAACCCACACACATTCAAAAACTGAAGGAAAACTATACAAGGAAAGTTTCCCATCTTTCTGTTTCGCAAAAGGAGCATCATAATCTAGTATAGGCAAGACACAAAAAAGGGACTCCTGGCAGCAAGTATTGACAACACATGGCAGTCGCTACCAAGCAGCACTACCTCACAAAAGCATCATCAGTTAGTTAATCAATGATAACAAGAGGTAAGTAGTAAGACTTTTTCCAACTAAAGGTAAGTACAATAAAAACAGTTTCAAAAGAAAACATACTTACAAACTACAGAAGAAAGTAATCCTGCCACTGATAGAAAAGTCCAATGCCTTGATTAGACAGGGCATCTAATCAAAAGGAAGTAGCACAAACTATTAGATATAGACAACGATGGTTTGAAAGCGAAAGCATGAAGCATCATGCAACTGAAGTCACAAGCACAACGACCTTGAAACAATAACTATGCAGAGGAAAAACAGAATTTTGTTTGGATTCTTTAATCAGCAGTCGAAACTGGAAGCATTAAGCATCAAGTGTAGAGAGTACTCTGACACTATCAAGAGAAGTTACTGTATAACCAAGCACATTTTATGACCATTTTAAAAAACTATTCAAGGACCAAACAGAAAAGGATACACAAACTTACACCGCACTTGCTAAGTCTTACTGGAAAAAGATTTCTCCCAATGTTTCCGTAAGAACGTGACATGGCTGCACATATGCGCTGGGCTGGGGTAGTTAACTTTCTTCACAGTAGCTGGTATGGTGCCGCGTTTTGGATTTGTGATGAAAAAAGCATCGACAAAAACACTAATGTGTTAGTTGTTGCAGAGCAGTGCTTAGACAGAGCCAAGGACTTTTCAGCTTCTCGTGCTGCCCTGACAGTGAGGAGGCTGGGGGTGCACAAGAAGCTGGGAAGAGAGACAGCCAGGACACCTGAGACCCAGACTGACCAAAGGGATATCCCATACCACGTGGCATTCTGCACAGCAATGAAAGCTGGGTGGAAAACATAGGAGAAGGGAGGATATTTAGCGTTACGGCATTTGTCTTCTCAAGCAACCAGTACGCATGATGAAGTCATGCCTTCCTGGAAGCGGTGGCTAAACGCTGGCCTGCCACTGGGAAGTGGTGGATTAATTCCTTACTTTCCTTTACTTGTACACGCAGCTTTGCTCTACCAATTACACCATCTTTATTTCAACCCAGAAGTTCTTGCAATTTTACCTCTCCTATTCTCTTCCCTATCCAGCTGATGGGGAATAAGGGACTTGCACAACTTACAACTGCAGAGGCATTCCACCCCCCTTATCACATCCCTGATTCTTGCATTTCACTGTAAATGAGAAGTTACAGAATCCCTCATGACACTTGATTCTTGAGAAAAGCAGTCAGTGGAGACAAAAAAGACGCTGTTCACCAGATGAATGCAGATTTTCCCATGCTGATGTCTATCTTTCACATCTTGGAAGACAGACCAGCCATCAGAAGAAAATGTGGCATAAAAAGCATTCATAACACTTTGTACTTAGGCCGTCAAGAAAGTATCAAAGAGTGAGTGGAAAAAATGTACATCCGCTGCTTTGCGGTCAGCTCTCCTTCAAAGAACAGTATTTTACTTGCAAAGCAAGTAAAAATTTATTTAAAAAAATAAAAACCAATGTCCTGTTGGTCTATCTACAACTCTCTTCAATCAAGAAGCATTAAAGATATGCCCTACCTACTGGCCTGAACAATGTCCATCCATCCCAGTATTCTGCTTTCAACTGCGGCAATATGAGGCAGTGAATGAGACAAAGACGGGAACACCTTCCACGGTCTATTACCCTTAGATACCCTTCTGACATGCAAACTCACGCAAGTAACTTGCTGACGGAATGATCACTGCAGGACAGAAGAAATTGACACTGACTAGAGTGGCATAGAAAGCAACTGATACCATATAATCCCAGCTTGTTGTGAACCTTCCTGCCACTTGCACGGTGTCCCAGCTTCAACTCCCCACATGCAAACTCTTCTTTCCAGATCTATTGCAACCTGAATGCCTTTACAAGCTCCCTATTCAGTACCAATCAGGTAACATGAAAATTCTGCAGCAGACGTGTACCCGCAGACACCCTACCCGATATGGGCAGTATATGTACTTTTTCACCACATTCTTCCCTACTGCCAACATGGCTTTCAAGTAGCATCCCAAAACTGCTTGAGGGCGCACAGATCTAAATCCAGTCCTGTAGAGTTGCAGCATTTTTCATCTACAGTCTGGAGGATGCATAAAGTGACGTAGAGAAATTAGTTGAAATACAGAATCACAGAATCGTCTAGGTTGGAAGAGACCTCCAAGATCACAGAGTCCAACCTCTGACCTAACACTAAGTACTCCACTAAACCATATCACTAAGCTCAACATCTAAACATCTTTTAAAGACCTCCAGGGATGGTGACTCAACCACATCCCTGGGCAGCCTATTCCAATGCCTAACAACCCTTTCCGTAAAGAAGTTCTTCCTAATATCCAACCTAAACCTCCCCTGGCACAACTTTAGCCCATTCCCCCTGGTCCTGTCACCAGGCACGTGGGAGAACAGACCAACCCCCACCTCTCTACAGCCTCCTTTAAGGTAACTGTAGAGAGCGATAAGGTCGCCCTGATATCTGTGGTTAACTCAAATATTTCTGATACTTGCAAAGTAAATTGAGCTTATTCCGCAATTCAGGTAGTTCTTAAATATCAGCTTTATTCCATGAAATTGCTTATGAAGAAGACACCACAAAAAACATGTAGTAATCTAAAGTAATACTGCTTTTCCAATATTAAAAGACTATTTTAGCAGCTTTCTGAAACACTTTAAATGTTATACTTTTTGCCTATTCTCTGGTTTCCTGCCTTGGAAAGGCACAGATATAAAACTGTTCTATATTTCTTAAAAGCCAACAAGAGACTATGGGCTACTAAGTGAAACTACCTTTACAGGACACCACAAGAAAACACAGACTTCAGTCACTCAGAGCAGAACACATTTTATTCTAGCTTTCTTCAGACCTCATCCACATTATTACTTTATCTTAGAACAGTAATTCCTTGAAGTGTGGTTGACTGCCTGGTGCCAAATCCTCACTTCTGGCTGAGTGAATTATAAAAAAGACAACGTTTCTGATAATACATCTTAGTAGAATAGTTCAGTAGGAAGGGACCTTCATAGATGATCTAATCCAACGGCTTGACCACTTCAGAGCTAACCAAAAGTTAAAGCATGTTACTGAGGGCATTATCCAAATGCCTCCTGAACGCTGACAGGCAAGAGGCATCAGGTACCTCTCTAGGAAGTCTGTTCCAGTGTCTGACCACCCTTACAGTACAGAAATGCTTTCTAATGTCCAGTCTGAGCCTCTGGTGCAGCTCTGTGCCATTCCAATGCATGTTCTCTCACTGGTGACAAGGGAGAAGAGACCGGCACCTCCCTCTGCACTTGCCCTCCCCAGGAAGTTGTAGAGAACAGTGAGGTTGCTTCTTGGCCTCCTCTTCTCCAGACTGGACAACCCAGGTATCCTCAGCCTCTCCTTGCAGGACGTGCCTCCCAGCCCTTGTACCAATTATTGTCAAAGTGGTGTTCATTTTGTATGGAAGGTTCCACGACAACATTAAATATTCCACATTACAGAACTATGAAAAATCCACCTGAAGTATTTTACTCAGTTCACATTTAAGAATTCTTTCACAGCCTTGGAGAATACAGTGTTTAGAGACAGCTGCATCACTGAAACAGTGCTGACTGAAAAATTACTGATGAAAGGAACTAGGTTAGGAACATGAAAGTTATGAATTTACACACACACACAAAAAGAAAGCAAACTACTTCCTATGCTATCAAGCACAGAAGTTGATTTTTCCTTTTTCAAAACAGTCTAACAGATGTCACATGGTTGAACAGCAACAACTAACCAGGAAACAAGTGAATACTTTTTGTTGGGCAGAGATCCATAAAAAAAAAAACCACCCAACCAAAAAAACCCCACACAGTCCACCAGTCCTTCCACCAAAACAGTAGTAAGATTGTAAGATCAGAAATAGCAAAAATTCATTACATCATAGTCATATTTGAGTCAGATGGGACCATAATGCAAAGGTACCGATACATGTCAAATGCAGTCTTCTACAAGAGTAGCTCTTCAGATCAGGTCTTAGCCCCAGTATGTTTCCACACTTCAGGTGGAGTCTCCCACACCACTCCCAATTTACTTTTGAAGATCCCCTCTTCTAAGCTTTTTTTTTTTTCCCTCCTTAGACAAATAAGGCATCAGCTAGAGTGCATCACCACAATTCTCAGCCACAGCTGGGGGGTGCCAGGCCAGGCCACCAGGAATTTCAAAGCTAAAACCAACATGCTACTTCTTACTCAAAGCTTTAGTTGTCTGTTCTAATCTGCTCTCTGCTAAAAAACACAGTCTTCCCCAGTTTCTTTCTTATATGAACTAAGGCACCTTTAGGTAAGAGAGAGAAAGAGACGCTTTTCCTAAAACCAGGGCTAAGAAAGCAACGTCATTTTAAGAAGGCAAGAAAACTTCTCAGTGTTGGAACTCCGCAAAGAAACCCAAAGAACTTGTTGCGACAACAACAAAACTAAACTAATCATAAAGGCAGCCGACAAAACTCTTCACAAACACAACTGCATTCCTGTACCACGGGTCATTTTAAAAGCCAAAGTTCTCAGACACCTCCAGAGCACGTCTTCACTCCCGATGAACACTTGGAGAACTGGCACACACAAAGAGAAACAGCATGGATGTCTTTTGAGAACTCTTCCGCAAGTCTTCACTTGAGTTTCAATGCGCTTACTAGAAGTAAGCCAAATGAAACCAAGAAAAGCATTTAAACACGTTACACGCAGCACAAATCGCTACCGCTGAAAACAGAACCGAAGACAATAAAGCCGCTAAGCCCAGCTCGGAGCGGCGTCTCTAGACACGGAGCATCACCGACGCTGCTCGAGAACCCGTAAGGGCCTCGCAGAACCCCGCATCCAGAAGTCGCGCGCACACGCGGCAGCGGCACGCCGCAGCAGCTCGCACCCCCCGGCTGCGGCAGCCGCCCGCCCCCCGCCCCGCAGCCCCGCGCCCCGGCAGCTCGCGGGGCCGTCCCGGCGGCGCGCTCGCCTTAGGCCGGGCCCGCCTTAGGCCGGGCCCGCCGCTCCCCGGCCCGTGCGGCCCGTGCGGCCCGTGCGGCCCTGCGGGGAGCGGCGCCCCCCGGGGCGGCGCCCTCCGGGGCAGCGCGCGCGGGTCGCCGGCGCGGCGCCGCCGCGACCCCCCGGGGAGGCCGCGCCCCGCAGCCCCGGCGCCTCGCCCGCCCCGCAGCCCTGCCCGGCAGCGGCCCGCACCCGCGGCGGGAGGCCGCGGCCCGCGCGCGGCCGGCCCGGCCCGCCAGCGCCCCCCGCCCGCGGCTCCTCGCCACCCCCGCGCCCGCCGCCGGGGCCTCACCGCCAGGTCCTGGGGCACGGCCCCGCTCATGGCTCGCACCGTGCCGCTCCGCCAGGCCCGGGAGGGCAGCGCAGGCCCGGGCTCCGGCCCCGCCGCCTCGCCCTCGCCCGGCCCCGCCGCCAGCAGCAGCAGGAGCCGCTTCCCCACGGGGGAGGCCGCCACGTCCGCCATCCCCGCCGGGCAGGAGCCGCCGCCGCCGCCGCCCCGAGCCCACCGGTCGCCGCCGCCCCGAGACACCGAGCGAGCGACCGCCCCGCGCTGGGCCTCCGAGCGCCGCCCGCCCCGCTCCCGGCATGCACCCGGCGCAAGCCGTCCTCCCCCTCCTGCCTCTGCCCCACAGTGCCCCGCGCCGCCCCGCCTGGCTCCGGCGCCGCTGCCGGGAGGCCCGAGGCTCGCGGTCTGGGGCGGCGGCAGCTCGGGAGTCGTTATCTAAAGCTGGAGGTAAACGCGCGTTTAAAAAGCAGCGTGGTGACAGCCGTGGCTGCGGGGTCCGAGCGGCAGTTTGGAGCGCGCCAGGTGGGCGTGAGCTGGCCGCGGAGGAATGGCGGCGGCGCTAGCCCGGGCCCGTCGCCGCGGGATGTGGCGGATTTCAAACGGCGCTTGGCAGGCGGCGAGTACCGTTTCACATCATTGCGTTACGGGGATGCTGCTGCCAGGATTAGCCGATACGCTTGAACAGTCCGCACGTAGAATGGTGCGGAGCCCCAGCCCTTGTCCTTTCCAACATCCTCAACCACAACAGACGTAGAGTGCTACACCTAGAGATGGGCACTTCACGGCTTTCTGCTCGTGCACCCAACAGCACTCAGACTGCAGTGAGGAGTAGGCGCTTTGCTCAGTATCAGAACAATGATCTTGAGGACATTTTTTCTTGTCCTTACTGTTTCCTCACTCTGGGAGAGTCACAGTTAACTTGACACTGAATCATCAGGAAAGGCAAGTTGTTTGCTTTTACCTACATGTATTCCAAATAACTGCGTCAGGTTGTTTTCAGATGACTGTTTTATCTTTGTTAGTTTCTGGTTACAGAGATACAGTTTACTGGGACGTGGGTAAGATGCTGAGTTCAAGTTTGTATTATGTGCCTGTCCTCAGAAGTCTATTTCTTCATTTCATCCCATTATCTGTACTTTTTATTATTTATTATTTTAGTCACCATGCGGGATGCAGATAAAATACGGGTCAGGTTCCAAGACACATTATTAAATCTAGAGAAGCTGAGAAGACATTTTTTTGGAAGCTGTATCTGCCCGTAGGAATTTCTGAGATAACTCATGAAATACATACCTATTCAACATCACTCAGTGCCAGGTCCTGCACTTTGGCCACAACAACCCCCTGTAGCATTACAGCCTTGGGGCAGAGTGGCTTGAAAGGTGTGCAGAGGAAAAGGATCTGGGGGTGCAGACTGATGCTCGCCTGAACACGAGCCAGCAGTGTGCCCACGTGGCCAAGAAGACCAATGGCATCCTGGTCTGTATCAGGAATAGTGCAGCCAGCAGGGAGGTGATCGTCCCCCTGTACTCTGCTCTGGTGAGGCTGCACCTTGAGTGCTGTGTTCAGTTTTGGGCCCCTCACTACAAGAAGGACATCAAGGCCCTGGAACGTGTTCAGAGAAGGGCTCTGAAGCTGGTGAAGGGCCTGGGACACAAGTCCTGTGAGGAGCGAGCGGCTGAAGGAACTGGGGTTGTTTAGTCTGGGGAGGAGGAGGCTCAGGGGAGACCTTATTACCCTCTACAACTACCTGAAAGGAAGGTGTGGGGAGCTGGGGGTCAGCCTCTTCTCACAGATAACTAGTGACAGGACTAGAGGAAACGGCCTCGAGTTGCACCAGGGGTGCAGTTTAGGTTGGAAATTAGGAGACATTTCTTCTCAGAGAGAAGTCATTGGAACGGGTTGCCCAGAGAGGTGGTGGCATCACCATCCCTGGGGGTGTTTAAGGAAAGGTTGGACTTGGTGCTTAGGGACATGGTTTAGTGCGTGACATTGCTAGTAGGGCGATGGACCAGATGATCTTGAAGGTCTTTTCCAACCTTAATGATTCTATGATTCTGTTCAACCTAATAACTTGCCCCCCCAAAAAAAGAAAAAAAAAAAAACAAAAAAAACCCCACAAGCTTCCATTAAAGACTACTTGTGCCTGTAGTAAAAGAATTTCAAGTTAATCTTATTGTGTGTTCTTTATAATTCTATAAAAGTACACATTACCAGATTCTTAATACACCAGAAAGCAGCAAGAAGTTGCACAAGCCTTTATATTTTTCCCTTTACAAGTAATTCTTGAACTCTAAGGCAGAAATTCTTGAACTCTAAGGAAGCTGTTTTAAAAATAGATTCAAAGGAATCCTGTGGCAGATAGAATCCAAGGTGAAGTTTTCATGAGTAGGTCTGTTTAAATGGCCTGCTTTTACTTCATTTCAGAATTCCTCCCTTCAGTAATGAAGGCCAAAAAAACCCCAAACCTTATGTGTGTATGTACATATTATTTTTTTTAACCTTTATTTTCTTTCATAATAGCCTAAGGTAATACTGATTGATAGAAGGAATCAAACAGAGAAGAGGAACACTGTACGGAAAACTAGACAAGTTATAAAAAGTAGTTAAGTAACTGTGAGTCTGGATGACATAATTCAGATAAGGAATTTCAAAATAGTCTTACCTAACCAAAGTAAAAATTTAAGCATGACTGCATAAATGCTTACCCAAGGAAGAATACTCAGTGTAAGTATGTGTTAAATCCAGTTGAAAAAGGCATCTCTGTTGGCTTAATACACCATGCTGGAAAATTCAAGCTGTCAACAAGTGTACCTTTTTTGAGGGTGAAAAATGACTACATGCGTTCTCAACAACTTTACAAATACCTTGTTAATTATTTTTCCATCCTCAGAGATCTAGTAACATTATTTTTGCTTCAGTAAGTATACATTTTTTCTTCAGTTGTCTTTGAAGTATTAAACTCTACAAAATAACTCAAAAATGCACAAGCAACGTACTGAGTCTACTTTGTTGACATCAGCCAGATTAATCCCATCTCTTTAAGAAGTTCATTCTTAGTAACCAACTAAAATTTGCACTCATTTGCATAGGATTTTTGTAGTTAACATAATTGCAAAACAGATTCTCTGCCCTATGCTGCCTATGTGTTTTATTTTAATACTCTTCATGAGAATGCTTGATACTGAATGAGAGGACAGGTCATCTAGTCTGAGGGATACATCCCTGGGCTCGGTGTTGAACTATAACAGTTAACAACAACTCTTAAAGAGTCCCAGCGTTTTAGTGCTTTGTCTTTTGTTAATGTTCAAAGGCCAGTAATCATACAAACATTACAGGCATCAGAACTCCACACTGTCCTCCAAGCAAAGGAATGGTTTTCCAGACTTTCATTAATAATTGATACAGGGAGCATAGGCCATCAAACTTCAGTTAAATTTATATTCTCAACTATAGAAATACCTACTCATTTTTCTGTTGCTAATTCTGTGGCACTGACTTCATAGTAGAAAATTGTTTCATGGGTTGTATCATATATTAATTTCAGAGGTAAAAGGGTAAAACCAGCTACTGCTGTTAACATGTACATACAAACTACAGACTTGGAAGCCTACAAAACCAGTTACCACAATTTCAACTTGAGAAAATTCACTTAAGTAAACACTGGGCTACATCCAAAGTTATCCCTTAACCACCAAATGTCTGCTTCTTCTGTTACCTCGTCTTTGTTGGTGGTCAACTGTCCAGAATCCAAAGGAAATTAGTGGCTAGCATGGCTGACATAGGAAGTGACTGTGTGCAAGATCCAGCCCATTTATTGTGAGAAAAGTGTGACTGATGCAGACACACACCTGTACAGTTTCATTTGTTTGTTTTTTTTTTTTTACACACCCTCCCCTTCAATATACGCTGCATCTCAGGCCACCCCTTCCACAGACAGCAGCCATGTTCTTCGGAGAACTTTATTAAAATATATTCAAGAAGTAATCAAACATTTTCTAACGAGTCAGGAGAGAACTGAAGTGAGAATAACATCTGTACAGAGGACAGTGCTATCAGTTTTTGTTTACATGCTTTATTTCAATGTTTCACAGTTTAGTTATTGTCTACAAAAATATATTTCTGAAACTCTGAGTCCTCTATAAAAAAGCTGGTCAGCAGCAGTGACCCTGACAAACAAGAATGTACCTTGGAACAGTATGAGCACCTCCTGTAAGCAGGTTAGTGCAGCTAGGGCACTCCTGCCTCACCCTGGGAAACCTCTGTTCTTTGGGATTAAAGCTTTGCACTAGTCCTGAAGGAAGGCATTTTAAGAGGGGAAAAAATAAGAAAATCAAATCCTTCCACTTCTATGTACTGTACTAAGATTGGGAGGAGGAGCTGCGAGTCAGCAGCTGTGTATCACGCAGGAGAGGGTGCTATTGAAAGGGACTGGCACTCACAAGATGGAGAAGACCACAGTGTACTTCAGTATTAGTAATTTTTTCCTCTGAGCTATCTGTTCAGAACAGCCTTGGTCTGGTGATGATAGGTTGTCTATAAAGCAGGGGGTACAAATGACATATACGCAGAGTAACTCTACAGGCACAGAGAGCCCTTCTTTGAGATCGTAGTCAAGGTTCTGTTCAGTTTTATCTCATCATTTTCTGCTGAGGCTTTCATCAAGGGGAAAGTTGCCTTATATCCCATCACAAGTCTACATGGTGTTGAAAAGAACTGTCACTATCATCAGTGCTGTCAGCTTCGATTCCTCAGTACCCATAACAAAGTATTTCTTACGCATCAGTTTCTTACTCCTACTCTTACTAGTCACCAAATATAAGAATTGAGAAACTCTGTGTGTCTTTCCACTCTTCCTCTGCTCAGAGCTACTTGACTGATCTTCAGAGACCACTGCAGTTAAAAAAAAATGACCTGCTGCCTTTCAAAAATGTACCTTGCATTGTGCTTTAGAAGAGAGAAGATGAACGTACTCTGATCCCCTGCGTTCATGAAGCTCGTAACTAGAAGCCCCTTACCACAAAATAATCTGCAGACCTGAACCTCTAAGCAGGACAGGAATTTTCAGCAGAAAATAAGGAAACAGTAGTTATGGACAGACTGCTTCCCTAATGCAGTAACAGACAGAAGGATCAGCTGTCAGTCCTGATTGAAACTTCTCTCCACCTGCCCGTCAGAATAACAGTTTTCTGAGCTAATAGCTTGTAAAATTTAAGTTTTCTAGAAATTAAGAAATCAAAAAAGGGCTGCTGGTTATTTTAGGTACAACTCAAATTGAAATGCTTCTGAACTCCAAGCTTTTCCTCAAAAAAACTCCTGTAACTTGTGCCTACCACCAGTCCCAGTCTGACCTGGTAAACCTGAGCAGCCAAGGAGGTATATGAATTTTAAGTAGAATGAGCATCATCCATGAAAAATGGAAGTCGAGAATCTTCATTAACATAAATACCTTATCAAAAAAGACACTCAGCAGTAGAGAACTAGAATTTCACTAATGCTAAAGTGTAAAATCTGTAAGAAAACACCTGAAGTTTACTTCTTGCCTCGTTTTCTTTCTTGAATTGCCAAGAGTTTTTTTCTGTTGTTTGTGTATTTTGGAGGTTGGGGACAGAGTGCAGGCAGACGTGTAGAGAGGAATATATCACTTCACCATATCACTAGTTAGCAATTACACAAATGCAGTACTGGAGAATAACTTAAAACCTGGAAAAAGCCTGAAACCTTTGCGACTCTGAAAGCTTTGTTCAGCTTCTCAAATTGTAAACAGCCTAAGCAGATAATTTCATCCACTCCTCAAGGTGTTTTTGCAGTCTGTTCCCAGCTATTCAGCTCCCAGTCACAGACACACAGAAGAGGGAGGAATCAAGGGAGGCAGACAAAACCACACCATATATGCCTCCTGTATAGCACCTACTTTAATGTACCCACACAACAGAAATAAATCAATCATGGATTGTTACATCTTGTGCATGGAAAGGCTATAACTGAAGTGTAACAAGATGAAATTTAAAGGAAAATTTAGAATTAAGGAAAATCTCCTGTGGAACCCGTTTTGCTGAAGACTCCTCTCCCCTCAAAGAATTGATTCATACTCAATCATTTGGGACAGAGAAATTGGAAAAGGCTTCAGAGTAACAACTCTGCCTTGGCTTCAGGTGATAAGCTAATTGTATTCTCTTTTCTCCTTTAGTATCACAAGGCTAAAAAGCTCCGTTTTACTCTACCCACTATTGAAGATGCAGTATATGCTAGCAGAGCTACACCAACTAGAGTAATTTGGTCAAGCCTTAAAAGCTGTGTTTTCCATGAGCAGAGACAAGGGTCAGCAGCACTGGTATGTTACTTCTAGTTGATGCAGTTATGCCTACAAAATTCTGTAGTACAAAGCTTAGAATTTTAACATAACATACCTTGTGAATAAACAGCGCCATTAGACTGAGGTACGTGTGTGCGAGGAACCAGCAATTGCAGCTGCAAATTATTGCTACTTGCTGTCTCCCAGTGCAAGTTTTTCCTATTTCTGCGTTCTCTTGCCTTCTCTGAGGTACGCAGACTCCACAGTGAATTATTCTGAAGCCTCGCAAACACAGTGGCCACCAGAACACAGTTGGTGACTTTTTAATCCATTCCAAATGATTTATAAGACTGACTTTGAGACTGTCACTTTTACGTTTGCACCTACTACTGCATAGAGAAAACTTACGGTCAAGAACAAGCAGTGCCTGCGCTGTCTGTTCTCACAGAAAACCTTGATTAAAACAATGCACAGAGCTGAGGCTGCATTCTGCCAACAGCGTAATACAGACAAGAGTCACTTCTCCAATTTCCTAATCTTTTTCTGATATATCCCATGCCTATTCTTTGAGAGGTTCAGTCAAATGGAACGTAAGCTGCTACAAGTCACAACTGAAAAATGTGCATTGGTGTCTGGTATTAGGAGCACTGAGGGTCTTTCCTCATCAGGCAGCTCTACCTCTCCCATTTTCAAGTGCACTAAAGACAGTTCCCTGTCACAGATGATCGAGGCAGACATATAGGAAAAATCACTGGTTAAACCAAGTATTTCCAAGGGGAGGCAAGGTCACTGCTGCCCTGCCCCAGAGAAGGAGAAAGATTCACTGAGAGATAATAACTAAAAGGGTTATAAAATAAAGGCAAGAGCTAAAGTTTGCCAGTAATGAAATGCATCCTCCTGTCCTATATGAACAGGAAACAGTCTCTGTATGGTGTTAAAGAAGGTCCTAGGAGGAGATGTCCTCCTATTTTTTTCTGCTGACAGAGGAAAGGAGAGAGAGATGCTGCTACTGGTCAGCAGGAATCTCTCTATCTGCATCCAGTTTACTCGTCTCTCCTGGGGAAGGGGTACGTGGTGCAGAGAGGGAAACAGAAGGGATTCCATGAGCTACAATCCCTTCCACTACTGGTGGTTCTGGTAGCCCAGGGGTGGCTACTCCCACTACTCCTGGAGGAAACCTGAAACCAACAGAAACAGAAATTACATGTTTGGTCCAACAGAGTTTTGCAAGAGAAAAGGAGCTGTGCCCTTAGGCACCTGCTGAATACAAATCCCTTTTTCTAGGGGAACTGCTCCAAGACAGAACACAGGAAAAGTCTCCAGAGCTGAAGAGTTGCAGTTACATCCTATTAACCAAATGACACCTGTTCTCAGACAGGCAGAGACAGTTTCAGGTCACATGCTAAGCATTTGGAAGGCAAGTACAAAGTTTATATCCTGTGGGAAACAGCATGAGGCACAGCATGAAGATATCCTGAAGAGCTGGAAATTCCCTCCCCATCAGCAGGAAGAGTACAAGCTACCAGCTATCCTTCACTGGGATCCAAGATAGAAAAGTAAGGCTGTTTTCTTAGTTTAGCTAAGAAATAAGATAAAGAATAGTAGAGAGATACAAATTGCTAATAAACTATTTACTTCCATACTGCCTCCCCATGCCTTCTCGATAAATGTATCTGAACCTATCCACAATCATTCAGCAGGTCTGTAACAACCCAAAATACACCCTTACTTAGGCCACTGCCCAAATTTACCGGACAATGTCTTTCTGAGAGTCCTCATCTGAGCTACTGATAAGAACTGTGCTTTGTTTATACAGACATAGTGATATGTGCACCTTCTAAATGTTAAGATCCAGTTCTCTTTTCAGGCACCCAGGAGGCTTTGTTATATCAAAAGATTTCTTGGGCAGGTCTTGCAAGGATTTGGAAAAATTAACCAATATTCAGTTTGAACAAAACGTAACCAGGCAAATGCTAAATCTTAGTATGATTTCAGTAGTGCTGCAGTTAAGTTTCTGGAAATTGCTCATTTAAAGAGTACATAGGAACAGAAACACATCTGCTTGCAGGTACAAGTAGTTCTCAAACCCAAAGAGGAACGTTGGCCTATTTCAGCACGAAAATAGGCTTGGAAGCAATAACCTACATATCTCACCTGTATGCTGCAGCTCCATTGAGTTCTGGGTGGACACTTGCAGGATCAATAGTGGACCACTGCGCTGCTAACAGCAAATACTCCTTATTAACACAGTTCCTCAAAGCATCAGGTATGTGACCTGCAGGAGCACCAAGAATGACAGAAAACAAAACAGAACAGAAAAACGAGACAAATAGAAGGTGCTCATCCCTAGCAGTATTTACAAATCAAAGTAAAAAGGAAACACTCAGCACTCTAATTCCACGGGATAACACTGGACAGGGGAGACTCCTCTGAACAACTGGTCTCTGAAGAACACAGGAAACTGATCCTTCCTTCCCACTTCTGTGATCTTGGGGAAATCACTGGCCATGTAAACTGCAATCACCATGGCTCACCTTTCCCAAGAGACGACATGTGCTACTCCAGAAAAAGGTGTACGGAGTAACTGTCAAAAGGAATTACTGCAAAGGATTTAGAAGATGTAGTTTCAGTGAAACTCAATAAGAGTTTCAACGCCTTCCCAAGGAGAGAAAGTGCCATTCCAGCATTAGTTACTACATTCTCAAAAGGCAGAGGGACAATTACCAACTTACACTGCAGTTCCAGAAACCAGTTACTGAGTCTAAGAACAATCAGCAGTTCCAAATCCGTAATCCTTGCAGTGAACTAACAAAGGAATCCTAATCCAGCAGCAGCTGCAGAACACACAGTCTTCCTCATTACCTGTAATAGCTCTGCGGATCTCTTTAGCTGCATCTTCTCTGGACTCAATGGAAGCTTGCTCACTGTACCAGGCAGTGTGTGGGGTGCAGATCACATTGGGTGCATCTTTTAAGGGTCCCTGAGCAAAGCTGTGGGGAAAAAAACAGTTTTTTCTCTCCCGAAGTGATAACTCCATCTGTCCTCTCAGGTATCAACATAACTTAAACAAGAAAGAATCATCTAGTGCTTGAGTAACGTAACAGGCATGCAGGTGCAGTGATACCTGAAAGGCTCAGATTCATGTACATCCAATGCTGTTCCTCTGATTCTCCCCTCTTTCAAGGCTTGAGCTAAGGCTTTCTCATCAACCAGCCCTCCCCGGGCTGTGTTCACTAAGAAGCAGCCCTGGCGCATCTGAAAGAAGAAAAATATTAAGTGGGTTGATAAAGACTTCCCAGGGGAACAAAGTGAATCTTGGGAACTCTACTGGAAATGAACAGGAGCCTGCAGTGATTAGATGAGGCCTGGACGAACTAGGAGTGCTCTCACTGCAAAGCTAACCACAGGGGAAATGCCTGCAAGCAATGCTTGAGAAATTTGCTTTAAAACTGAACAAAGAAAACCACAATACAACAAGGGCAAAAGTGGAACTCTCAAATTTTGCACTCCATATTCATCCTACTAATTTAAAGAAGAAAGAGGACATGAATCAAGTATGCAGCTACACAAAACTGGACTATGATGTCCAGATGTCTCTCATGAAAGCACTGAAAAGCATTCAGACTAGTGGAGTAGAGCCCGAGACTGGCTTTGCAGTGGGCTTGGACAGAAAGACTTTGGCAGAGCTGTGTAAAGAAGCTTGCATAGTTCCATCCACACCAGATCTGGCTCTAACCAGCATAGCCAGTTATGCATTTTAAAGGTAATTTTAAATTATTTAATCACCTAAAACATTCTTAATAAGTGAAATTACTTGGCGAAAAGAGCCAATCCTATTTTTCTCTTAACAAGAAATTCTATAAGCACAAAGCACAGGCACCCAGATCCACATGCTCCCAGCCTCCTCCGAAGGCAGCAGGAGGCACACAGCAGAGGCAGCAGGATTCACACGCTCTCAGCCTCTGTGAAAGCAGCAGTTTCTGTTTGCATTCATTTCCACAGTGCTCTGTGGGGGAAATCAAGCTCCTGCTGCACCTGTTTAATAGTGAAGTCATTGATGAGGTGATGGTTATGTTCATTCAGGCTGCAGTGCAATGTGATGCAATCGCTGTGCATTAGTAGATCCTGCAGGGTTCCTACTCGTTGTAAACCCAAGGATCGCTCCACTCCATCCGGCAGATAGGGATCATAGAAAATCACGTTGAAGCCAAAGGACTTGGCTCGCAGAGCCACTGCCTGTCCAACTCGGCCTTCACAAAAGAAAACCCACAATCATCAAGGAAAGGTAAAACAAACTTTTAAAACAAGATACTGGGGTAGACTGGGAGCCTACACTGGAGTTTACTGCCAAGCCCAAGGTACTGCAGCCCTGGACATTCCTAGGATTGCCACAGCAATCTAGAGGAGGCTATTCAGTGCTGATGTCATTCGACTAATTCTAGTCATTCCCCATGCAATAGACAGAGCTTAC
Organism: Anser cygnoides; assembly: GCF_040182565.1. Classification (NCBI taxonomy): domain Eukaryota; kingdom Metazoa; phylum Chordata; class Aves; order Anseriformes; family Anatidae; genus Anser; species Anser cygnoides. The sequence continues at coordinate 194,794 of NC_089886.1, forward strand.
CCTAAAATAAGCTGTTTTTCAAACCAAATCTGTACCCTGTTTCAGAGGCAGCAATAGTCTGATCACAAGAACTTGGAGAAGGAATTGGTAGCTTTCAGGCAGTTTTGTTACTGATACAGAGCCTAGCACACAGGGAAGCAGTCACTGAGAATAGCTGTCTGTTCCAATTCATCCAACCATCTGAGTAAGGAAAAAAATCCCCAATCCCATGATATATACTCAACTCTTGAAGATGTTCAGCTGCACTGAGTAAGGCACTAGCATTTCTTATCAGTCAGTGTGTTTCATAATGAACAGCTGTAAAATTATCCTTTTTTTTATTCTCCAGTCTGTGACTCTTAGGTTCCCAAAAACATTCACAGTTTGCTTTTCAGTCTAACGATTCCCATCACTTACCTAGTCCAATGATGCCCAAAGTCTCCCCACGGATACGCACAGCGCCTCCAGCCACCTCTCGAATCTGCTCCACACTTGAAGCTCGGTTCCCCTCCCGCATAGCTTGATGTAGCCAAGTAACACGGCGATAGAGGTTCAAGATGTGGCAGAGGGTAGAATCAGCAGTCTCCTCTACTGAGGAGGAAGGGATGTTGCAAACTGCAATACCTACAAAGCCACAGAGTTCATACGAGATTTTTAGCATCACAACACTAAACCAAAATTCAGCTCTTTAGGCATAAATGCTGAAACGTAATTCAGTGCTCCAGAACTACTGCCAAGAAACACAGGATTCATTTCAGAAGCTGATTCTACTATCAGTCAGCTTTTTAACCCCAAGGAAATTCCACTCCTTCCTTACAAATATCTATTTGATTGACATCCTCACAAGAAAAAAATTAGCTGAAATGCGAAAACTGGATCACACAAGTGACAAAAGAAACCTACTGTTTTAGAAGGTCTGCACTGAAGAAGATGCACTCATTTCAGAGATACTCCTGACAGATTAACTGACAGATTGTAGAAGAATTAAGAAGACAGATGGTTGTGCTTTCATGCTTCACAGTCCAGATGCTCACTCAACTAACAGCTTCCCCATGAGCAACACTAAGTAACTACCTCATTAAATGCAGAGAGAAACCACACGAGTTTGAAGTTACATTTAAAAATAACAACACATAACACTCCCACTCTAGAATAATACACAGCCACAAGAGACCATAAAACCAAGGCTAGAACTATCAGGTAAATTACTAATGCCAGCAGAGTTAAGGTGTTTGAAGCACAAATTACTGCCAGAAAAAGAAAAGATGCCAGAGCACTTCAGCAATATCTGGTCATTCCTGAACTGTCTATCCAAAATAAAAACAAAACTACAAAACAAAACAACAACAACAAAAAAAAAAGAGGAGAGGAGAGGCAGGCAGCATATCACTTCCCTGCTGCTATCCTTCAACAATCTATTGCTCCTGAACAGGGGTAAGCACCACTTCAGAAGAGATTTTTTTCATGTTATTTTTAGCAGCCAAGAAATAAAAATAGCTAAATTAAAAAAAAAAGGGACTCTGAAACGTAATGCTTGTCAAACCAAGCAAAATTTTCCTCCTCAAATTCCATCATCTATCTAAAAAATAGAAATAAAATATAGGTAATGATTGAGGACACAAAATTCAGCACTACATCGCTCTTTTGTAAGCCTATTACATAGGAGACATTGAACTAAATTCAGATCACACTTTCCTCTCAAGTGAACTACATCAACGGCCCCGCACAATCCCAGATATCCAATACCTTTTCTCTATCGAATCATTTACAACTGTGTCATAATGCCACACAGATGATTTGGAGAAGATGAAAAGGGCAAACAGGAAAACCTAACTTCTTATCATCTCACTAGTTAACATCTCATTCAACTTCAGACAAACCAGATACATTCATCTCTTATGTAAGTAGGCACAAATTTGTGTTTACATGCAATATGATGCTCAAGTGTAAGAAGACACAATCACACAACAGCCCTTTGCACCAGTTTGGGGATTCAGAACATACAAGGAACAGTACTGTACTTTGGAATGAATTAAAGGGTCTGACTAAAAGCACAGAAATAATCATTAATTGTCCAGCCAGAAAGTGTAATGGCTGAATAAGAGCCAAAGACCTTGCCAGGAATTCTTGGGAATCTAGACAAACATGCATTCTTCATTTGTTTGCAGTTCATCTGTTCTTACAGGTCTTGAAATTGTATTGCCTATTACAATTTTATATATAAATACTTGCACTTGGTTTAAGCTTAATCTGATTTGTATTAAGTCAGGTTTCAAATAACTGACACAACCTTAAAAAAGAAGGCATGGGGTTCTTAGCTGATCCACCTCCTTAAGGAGACTAGAGTCTAAAAGCCTCACTGCCATATGTTTAATAATGAATAGCAGCTTTGTGTCACCTGATCCAGAGATCCTTCACATGCCTAAACTTCTACAGGGATCCATAAGATACCGAAGCAGTACCCATATATAAAAAAACAAACAGAAAAATAAATCACTAATCAAGCATTTGCAGTGAGTTTACCCGTTACAGGCTGCTTTCAGATGTCAGTTTGCTCAGTTGTTTCCCCACAAACAACCCAAAACTGCCTCACTAAAGAGAGGTTATCTAGACATCATATATAGCTTTCTGAACCTTAGACAATAGCAAAGGGTCTGATATCTATAGCAGAGTAATTTGAGAACTGAGAATCTTCCTTTCAGGCCACCTACCAGCTCAGATATTTCTCTGCTTCCTGAAGATGCCTCCTACTAAGCAATTCAAAATTTTTTTTACATAAAGGTTTCTAAAGCACTCAGTTATAGACAGAAAAACATGTGCAGTGTTCTACTTCTCATTCAGTTCTGATCACATCATAACCCTAATGGTGTCACCATACCTAATTCTGCAGCAGATTTGATGTCAACATTGTCATAGCCACTGCCAATACGCACAATGACCCTGAGGGCTTTGAATTTCTCCAGATCCTGACGAGATAGCGTAATGGTGTGATACATCAGAGCTCCTACTGCCTCATTCAGTACCTACAACAAAAAGCAGTCCAAATCAATCTCTACTTTGTTACTCAAAGAGACAGAGCTCTATGCCCAAACGCTTGTATATTTTCTTCCCCACCTTTTCATGGATTTCCTGAGTTGACTGAGCGTCGCAAAATGCCACTGTAGCAACATCCTTCAGGATGGGCATCTCCACAGTGCAATCTCTTCCATCCAGGAGCGCAACCAGTGGCCGTGCTGGCATTGGGCCATTCACAAGAGGAGGCCGTATGCCTATAAAGAAAGTCAACAGAAACAATTGTATGAAAGACAAGAAATCTGGAGCCCTCATTTGCTAGTCCAATAAATCACTAGTTCTTCTGGAACTCTACAGTATTTATGAAGGGATTACTTAAAGCAAAAGAAATAAACAGGAAACCAACAAGGAAGTGAACCTAGGGGAGGGGGGGAAGCCCTCTGCCATTCCTACTTCAACATTAAAAAAAAGTCTGATAGAGAATAAGGTAACGGAGGAGACCTCGTAAGCACATACGCTTGCTCTAGACTCCCGAAACTAAGAATGAAGTCCGTTCGGGCCTACTGCCTCCTCACGCCTCACGTTCCCAGGCACCAATTCCGCTTCCTTCCGAGGCGTGCGGAGGAACCCGCGCACTGGCGGTGCCCCCGCGGTCAGCCCCCGCGAGGCGCTGGCGCTGCCTCCGCCTCAGCGGCGCGGAGCGCGCGGCTCCCGGCAGGGAGCGCCGCAGCCGGGCCCGGGGCCCCGCCGCACAAGGCCGCGCTGCCGCCGGGCGCCGGGGCCGCCCGCCCCGCCTCACCTTCGCAGATCCGGTCCAGCCGCTGCCGCTTCACTTTGTGCCGGTCCATGAGCCGAGCCGGGTCGCGCCGCTCAGCGCCGCGGAGGAACGCGCCGCTGCTCGCCGCCGGCTCCCGCGGCAAAGCGGAAGGGCCGGGCCGCGGCCCCGCGGCCCCGCAGCCGTGGAGGCCTCGCAGCCGCAGCGCCGCTCGCTTCCGCTTCCGGCCGCTGCCGCCGCGCCCCTCCGCGGGCCGTCCCACGAACCCTCGCGGCGCGGCAGCGAGCGAGGCCCTTCGCCCCCGGCGCGGGCCGCGCCCCGGCGCTACTCCTCCTCCTCGGCCATGGCGGGCCGCACGGGCCCTGCGGGAGCAGTGTCCGCCGGCCGGCCGGGCACCAGCGCCGCGGCCTGCCCCGCCCGCGCAGCCGCCGAGCCGCGAGCCCCGCCGGGCGGAAGGCGCCGCCCTGCCGCGGGCCGCCAGCGGCCAGGGACCGCGCGGCAGGGCCCAGGGCCCAGCGCGCCGCCCGCCCCGCCCCGCCGCCCGCCGGGCTCCCGGCCCGCGCTCTCCGGGGCTGCCTCGCACGCTGGGCAGTCGGTGTCACGGAACCGGCGTGTGAGGGCCTTCGGGCGGGCAGCTCCTCGTTGCTGGACGAAGGGGCTCGTGTACCACCCGTGAGGAAACAGCCAAAAGGAGGGCGGGGCGCATGAAGGGCTTGTAAACATAGCGAGCTGTTTACGAATACCTGTCACCAGAAGGGGTAATAAGCACGACGAGAGTGATTTCAACCAATCGCAAGCTGTGTGCTTGCCTACACCTTTACAGCTCTTTTGGGAGGGGGGTGGGAAAAGCTGCTCTGGGCACAAATGCTAAGCCATGCGAAACTCTAAGGAGGAAGGAGTCTCACAATAACTGCTGTTCTAAGTTGGTACTACTCTTTCTTCAGGTATATGCACTGCCAATAGTGACAGAAAAACACCAAGATCTGCACTTCATCACACCAGAGGCTGTGAGTGGTGGTCTTTCCTCCTGTCCATCATCTGTGAGATTCTGTGTTTTTCTTGCCATATGCAAACATGCTGCCCTATTACTTCTCTGCCTTCCTTACTAATATGCTTCACTGTTTTATTGAAAAGTTTAGTAAGGCCTGTGTCATGCCTTCTCTCTCTGCTGTTTTAAGACCTTGGCTAAAGTCATGGGTGCACTTGTGTTAAACCTAGTGAGGTGGCCCCTTCACAGATGGTTCCTGCTGTGCAACCAGAGTTTTCCATCTTGGCCATGTCCCACCTATTCTTTCTTTTCTTACTGTTAAAACTCTATAAAACTGTCCGTTGTGTATTTTATAGGTGGCTGCTCTGCTCTCTGGGCAATTTCAAAGCCTGATTGATAAGTTCTACATCCTTGACTGCCACTATCCCTGTGAGTATAAGGGGATAGATATATCAAGATGAGGGAGCTGGGTAAGTTGTGGTGGTCGAGGGGCTGAGGAGGCAAAAGGGGTGCGGATGAAGACACTTAAAGATGAAGCAAAATTATGCGAGGTAGAGCGATTGGGGTATTAGATGATTTTGTAAGAGCAGGCTGTTGAGTAAGGTAGTGCTTCTGGGGGCTAATGGCTGTCTTCCCCAGAGAAAATTTGGTTTCTACAGTGTCTATACAGAGACTGTAGTTTTCCATTTCAAGGCACTCATGGGTTTATAGACCTATGTCAGATCTTCCTTAGTCATTTCTTCTTGACTGAAGAACCTCTGTGTATTCACCTCTTCCATGCTGGGAAACCATTTTGTACTTTGATCACCCCTGCTTTGTACCTCTCCCATCTCTGTAATATTCTTTTGAGTTAGAGGACCCAGAAGGACTTAATACAGTTGCATTATGATCTCTGTTTTGTTGTTTGTTCTTAATATTTGATTAGGTTTTAGTTTGGGTTTTGCCATTACTGAGTTCATGAGAACATATAATAGGCAGTTCTGTGAAACTCTGAAGACCTTCCTCCCAAATAGTCTGTGTGATCACTGTTTATGTAAAGTTAGCATTGCTTTCTTCCCATCTCCCTGTATAAGCTAACATAGATAAAGATACTCATGGAGTGCTGGACTCCTAGTTGTTTCAGCCACTAGACTATGGTCCCTGTCTCCCCTGTAAGTGCTGGCATGGATAAACAATGATTCTGGCCACACTGAGAACATACTGGCTTACATGATACACTATCTAGTTTTGTCTGCCCAGCATCCCACAATAATAACCACTTGACATAATGCATTTTCCTTCCATTCACCAGGAACTCTGTGAACCCCAGAGCTATTGTCCAATGCAACATTAGGACTTCAAAGCAGAGTTGCTGAAATTCCACACCACAAGCAAGTCATAGACTTTGTAGTGAAGGAAGCAGGACCAGATCAATCGCCTCGTGAAACTGTGAGCACCAAAGCAATAGCTGGAGTGGAAGCTGCTTAAGAGAGTTCTGCCTTCCAGAGCAAAGTTTTCTTCCCTGAAGACAACTAGACTGTGATGGTGAAAGAAAGAGAACCTTCCTTGTTCTACTGACAGGGCTAGGACAAATTAGGAAGTCTGTTTAAAAAATCTCAGTGCTGCCTCTGTGGGACACTGGCTGAGCATAAAGCCTCAAATAAAACAGTACCATAGCTGCTTAGGGAAAAGAACAGGCTTTCTTCAATAAAGACTAAGCCAGCTTTCAGGTTGTCTTGTCTAAAGCCTGCAAGGTAGTGTATGTCATCAGTTGAGCTCAGCTCTCCTGCTTCAGACAGGACTGCCCGTGTTTCTTTTTACTACTAAACACTGCTGTGGATTTTGTTGTTAGTTGTCACTTCTCACTGGTAAAATAAGGAACTGGAGCAGACTGAAGTGTATGAGAACTGGACCTTCTTTCCTGTGGCAATTAAAAAAGCTAGGCATGCAGATGCTATTGGATATCTAAAATGATTTCTCAGCCCATCAGTAGCCAGGATCAGGTATGCCCAGCAAATAAGTCTCCAACAACTGCTTCTATAAGGATCAACAGTGAGAACTGGAAAAATACTAATTTCTCTATCATGTCTGTTAAGCCGTTATTGACATATTGACATCCCAACCTGTGGCTATTAAACCACAAAAACAAATTTTTTTTGAGTACTGGCTCAGCGTAATTGGATTGTTGGCATATCTGTTTAGATTCTTTGTGGTGGGGATGACAAGTCTGAAACAATTATCTGTACGTATATTTAAATAGCACCAGCCAGCAGATGAGGTTAGTGAAAGCAGCTATCTGTAAGGGAAGTCTGTTCAAATTCTATTTTTGGGATGTTTTTCCAGCCTCCTGTGCTGCAGCTGAGAGTGGCTGTTTTCAGAGACAGACAAGGACTAGGTGGAACTCTATCCTGTGTCTTTCTGCCACTCCAAAAGTTTGGCATGGTCTCCGAGACTGTATCTAATAAGAAAGATCAGACTAAGCTTTCTTACCCCTCAAATTAGAAAATTACCAAGATAAAGAAACACTAATGTTAATTGTATCATACACAATGAGCTTGTATGTTCTGTTTTACAGCTAACATGTTGCCACAGAGCTCTTGACAAATAAAAAAAAGAAATTAAATATGGGTGGTGATGGTAGACAGGGTGGGGGAGGGAATGTTGCTTTTTCAAATTCTGTTAGAATCGCAGAATCATCTAGGTTGGAAAAGACCTCCAAGATCACCTAGTTCAACCTCTGACCTAACACTAACAAGTCCTCCACTAAACCAAAGTTAGGTGCCAGAATAAACCAAATTGTAATCTACCAGTTATGTATGTTTTAACTTTCTCCTGCCCTAAGGAGTAATACTTCTGAGGGCTATAATTCTCAGAAGATGGGTCCATATTAATTTATCATCTCTTATCAGATTATTTATGAGTTCGTATCTAGCAAAACCTATCTGAGAGCAAGAGAGTCTGAAGATCGTGTACACTAGGAAGAGAGAAACAGTGATTAACACAGTACTGTCCCTAGCAGTATTTTCTACACAGCACTCCGGGCACACTTGTTTATAAGGGCTGAGGTGACTGACAGAGCTGGCTTTCCCCTGCTGCTGTCCAGGGCTTCTGGACACCCTGTGGGGAAAAGACCCACCAGGTGGCACTCCTGCAGCACTACTTGGGGACCACGGTCAAAATTCAGTGCAGCCAACTGCTTTTCCAGCACATCTCACTCCTAGGAGAAGGGAATTAAGACGGGTCTTTCCTGAGAGATGTCACAAACAAGAACTGCAGAGTACAGTAGAATATCTAGTGTTCCTGAGCCTTCTTAGGGCTGCATGATGGGATTTTTTTCCCCAGGGTGTTAAGTGTGATATAGACTCCAGTACAGGAACTCATATATACGTATGTTCATCAAGCAGAGATGGTTCTGTACTCCTTTCTGTTACTCCCCAACCATGTGACCTGCCAGTGAACAGGGCGCTGGGGATCTAGCTAGACCATCTTCCTTTTTTTTTTTTTATCTTCCATTTTTCATTTACAATTATTATTTACAAATTATCTAGGTCATTCTGGTAAAAGAGGTGCATGAGCATACCTGTGATGGTGCTTCAGCTATTGGCACAGCTTCCCTTCAGAATGGGTTAGTTAAAAAAAAAAAGTCTATAATGCTACTAAACATTAAATAAATAAGTAAATAATAAAAATGGACAGCTTTACCCATTTGGCTTGCATGCAAAATCTCACCTTCTCACCTGCAGTCTCCCTTTACATTTATGCTGACTGACCATCTCCTCTATATAAAAACCTTGCTCAAAACCTCTCCGGTGCACAAAGATAGCCTCCTAGGTTGTCAACATTATCTTGCTGATAGCTTTTAAGGCAAGTAATTAGTTGGATGCTTAAAAAGAACAGGAGAGAAAGGAGGGAAGATGTAAACAAGAGGGCATTTCTGACGGCAAAGAATGAGACTGGAAATTGTGGAGGCCTTGTTGCCAGGGGCAGAACTAGCAGAGAAATCCTTGTCCATCTGGGCACAGCAGCTCAGTGTTGTGGTCCAAAGTCCTGCCATGTGGGAGTGGCTTGTCTTTCCTGGTAGTTTCTAAAGCGCCTAATGCTGTTGATAAGATGTAAAGTAAACATCAGCCCCTGCACTGCTGCCCTGCCATGTGCCCATCTCTTTTACAAGCAAAAAGAGGAAAATACACAGGAGCAATTAAAATAAAGCCCTGCTGCAAGCAGACAAGCCTGTTGCCTCCAGTGCTGTCTTAAACAGGACTGAAAGGTGGTGAAGGTGGCAACGGGGTGGGATCACTGATCTTTCCTAATGTGCCCAGGGGGTCCTCTGTCTCATAACTTAAAGAGAATGGAAACCCAGTCCATTTTCCCCTACTGAATCAAGGGGAAATAATCTAATGCATGTCCTGTCACTTAATTGCTCTCATATCTGTTTAAGTACCTTGCCAACCTACAGGAACAGTAAAATCTTGTTTTCAGTTCCATTATTTTTCTGTTACCATAGTCAATATAATATGTGCCTCTGAACAGCTGCTACCCCTAAGGCATTACAGCATCTGCCTGGGTCTGTCTTGCCATTGCCACATCCACTGTCCTGCGTGCTAATTTAGATTCACTTGAGACAAGGAGAAGGCAAGTAGCTGCTCTGACAATATGCAGCATGGATATACTAGGATCTGGAAAAATGGGCCAGCATTTGTAGGGCTGTAGATTTGTAGGTGCATCATTTAAATGCTTTTGAATCAAAATCTAGTGGAATGTATTATTAAAGCTACTTGTTCCATGTTCTTGTCTCTGAAAAAAAAAAAAGTAGTATAACAGTACTGTTAGAAGGAGCTCCTCTTTTCCTCTCTTAAAGATTTTGGCTTTCCTCTTACAAATATTTTTTTTTCTTTTGAGCTGCTCATGACTTGGAGTGCTTGGATCACCCAAGCATATGCACTCTAACCACTGCCCTGACCAGTTGTTGGGAAGGGTTTTTACAGAGTCTCTCATCCAATGTCTGTTCCAGGCAGTACTGCCACCAGCACCAACACAAGTCAGCTATGGCTTTTTCTACAACTTTTGAAAATGGTTAAGGATATAGACTCCAACACATCTCTGTAGAACCTATTACAGCACTGCACCAACTTCTTGGTGAAAATGTTTTCACAGTATATAGTCTGAACCACCCAAGTTACATATTATGGCCATGATCACTCCTTATGTCACCTGCCATTACCAACATGGGTTTGGCTTTGTCACCTTTGCAACTTGCCTTCGTGTAGCTGTAGGCTGTTAACAGATTGCCACTGAGACTCCTCTTTGCCAAGCAAAAAATCCCAGCTCTGTTCACTTCTTTGTGGGTCTTATGCTACTGTCTTGGTAGCCCTCCACTAGACTCTGTCAAGTTCCCACATATCCCTCTTGAACTTTGGGGTTAGGGAACTTCATACAACATTCCAGGTGTGGCCTCAGCAGTGCTAAGTAGATAGGAATAACTTCCCTCAGTTCTCTGGCCATGTTCTTCCTAATACAGCACGGTGCGTGGATTGTCTTACACAGTATCAAAACACACTGGTGTCCAGGTCCTTCCAGTGGGGCTGCTCCTCAGCCAGTCCCTAACCAGAACAGATGCATGGGGCCAGCTCTGCCCTGTTACAGAGCTCCACTCTTTCTAAACCTTACAAGGTCTCTCTTGACCCAGTCCTCAGGTTTCTCAAAGTCCCTCTGGATTGAAGCTCTGTAGTTCAGTATGTCAATCACCCCCCCTAAAATAACATTATCATAAATTTGCTAGTTCCTTTTCCTGTAGGATGACTCTTTTTAAGGAGTTAATGTCACCAAAGATGCAGTCTATACATTGAGCTACATGTCTTTGTACCTATCCATACCTAAAAGTCTCCAGTATTCCTGCTGTGAACCACACTGAGACTAAAGTACAAGAGCAGATTTGAGTGCTTTATTCATAGGAACAAAAGAATAAAACTATATGAGCCATAAGTGGCCAAATGCCACAGGTACTGAAGCAGAAAACTATGAGTAGCTGCTTTAGATGTCAAGACCCTGAACCTTCATCAGCAATGAGCAGCCAGAGCTGTTTAGGGACCCAATACTCATGCTACAAAATGAAAGAGGTTTTTGTTTGTTTTTCTGTGAATACAGACATTAACTTCTGCTGGGCTGTTTGCATTAGGTTAATATTTCTGTAGTGTACAGGTGTTAATACGAGATGTGAGTGTCTGCTGTCTGTCTCTGGCCCCATAAAGAGCAGAGTGTGGTGCTGTAAATATTAGCCCAGGCAGAGAAGTGTTTGCACAGCCTTCTTCTGTGCTGCCTCCTGCAGTAGAACTCTGATAGTACTCCTTACAAATGACGCAGGCTCAGCTGTCAGAGGCTCAGCATCTTCTGCATTCTGCAGTAACATCCTCTGGTTTTAACTAAAAAAGCACTGAAGCAATCAAATCTTGAAAAATGCAGCAAAAGCACTGGTGTGCTATAATCTTCAGAAGATCTATGCTAGACAAAGTAAGGTACAACTAAGTAACTCAGCACATACAGAAATCAAAGTACTTGTTTGGTCTAGTTTAATGTTCCTTGGCTGTGGCAGTCCCAGATGCAGAGAAGAAATGTCTGGCACATCACTGAAACTGCTACATGCGTTAGTACAGTGACATATAGTCATTTCAGAGGGAAACTGAAGACTTTTGTTCTCAGTTTGTTTAAAAGAGCTCCCTAGTAATAGAAGGGAATGCCCATTGCCGTTGATTCGAACAAAAGAGGAACATGAAAAAACATCCTCTTGCAGATACCATAGGGATCTTCCTGCCACCAAAGAGAGGAACAAATGAGACAATGGCACCAGCACAGTATACGGATTCCTCGTTCCACTGAGAGTCCTGCCTCACACATAAACTCTCACATAGTCTATGATGAGAAATAACTCAGATGTGGCCTGCCATGTGTCCAAACATGCTGAATGAGTTGTTACTTGATAGAGCAAAAATTTTCATGCACTTTACCAAGTCCTTCATAGCCTGAAAGCAAAATGAAGAAGATGAACTGTGATAGCTTCAATGAATTTCAAGAAACATCACGAAGGCCTGGCTGGACTTTCCTCAGTTGAAGTACGGAAACTGAGTTGTACAGTTATTGCAACAAACAGACATCCATCTGGGCTACTCTGCTCAACCTGAAGTATGCCGTCATTGCCATCAGGACCCTCATGAAAGTTCTTGTTGCCACAGTAAGTCCAAGTGGAAGGCCTTAATACATGCTCTAGTCCTGACTTCCTGGAAGGTATGGACATTTTTGATGAGCTATTCAACACAGCGAAGCAAAAAGTAGGCAAGCTGTATGTCAGAGTTGAAAATTAATAGTCATAATGATCAGCAACGTTGGCATTATCAGCCACCTTCATAGCTTTGCATATGAAGGCATTTTTCTGCCTTAGGCTGAAAGTGGATTGACACCATCCATTCCCTTATGGGCTGCAAAATAGAGAATACAAAGGCCCTTTTCCCCAAGGTGAAGTAGACCAGCCTTTATTTATTCTCGCTCACCAAGCCAATATGAAGCATTATGAGCAATGGGACTCTGAAAGGCAAGGACTGGGTGGATTGGAAAGCTGAAAGGTTCCAATTTTCCACATTTTCAGAGGTGCTGTTTATAGAAAGAGGAAAACAAATGCAGTATTAGGCAAAGACAACAATGTATGTGCTATAAAAAGTCTCTGGGTTGGGCACTTGTGGTACACACAGCCTCACAGAAAGCATGTAGCCAAGCACTCAGAGTGGACATTCAGTCTAAGATCAACTGCTACTCAAAGCATGCATGAGCTTGAAGATGTAACAACATTAACTGTATGCGAGTATCTACAATGCTAAAGTGAAAAGCAGCTAGACACTTCAGAGAACTAGAATCCAGAATTCATGGCTTTTGCAGTCAGTTCTTATCACTGAACGACCTCGGAGCAGACATTGCTCTATGTCCAAGCTTAGTTATCTGTAAAGCTAAAAGCATATCGATCTCTCAGTAGTAATGTAACAGTAAACTAGCTTTATTAATGCCTTTTTCTATGGAGCTGTGGACATATAGTTATTTTTACAGAGTTAATTTTATGCTAATTAATTTATTCTAATAGCTACTACCGAAATATTAGGAAAGTCATTACGACTTCTTATCAGTACGTCAGCTGAGTCATAGAGAAAAGCAACCAAGATGCTGTGTGTTCATGTCCATACTGAGAATAAAATTATTTGTATTGCAGTGGTTTGGGATGCTTTCTGCATGAGGTTAGGTGCTAATGTTTTCCATTAGAAGTTGTTGGATTGTAAGCTGCAGTGTAAGGACCAGAGGCTCCTCCAGACTCATGAATCATGAAACAAAAATGAGAAGCAAAGTAAGGCTCTATATCAGGGGGAAGGTGAGCGGGAGAAGGGAGGGTAATAAATGTACAACACTCTACTGGTTTTGCTGCCTGTAGTGTACCAGTGTGGAGAGAGAGTTTCTATGACTGTTGTAAAAGCAGTTGCTTTTTTTGGCTGATTATTTTCAGTCTAACAGTCAAAACCACACAACCTCCCTGAGGATGAAATAGTGATGAAATAGGCAATGCAAACCTTATGCCTGATCAGCTTGCATACAGGTGTCCTCTTCAGTCTCAATGCACATCAGGAAGAGCAGAATTTACCTCAGAGAATAAAAGCAGAGGAAAATGGTTCGCTGCAGGAGTCAGATAGCAAGTGCTATCTTCAAAGGACTGGGATTCAGAAGAAGGGAAACGCAGCTCTGTAATAACATTGGCTCTGGTTCTGCAAAGTAACTCATTGCCTATTTGATCATGACAGGTCACTTATGAAACGTTTCCCTCAGCTCTTTTGAAATGACATCCCATCACAAATATATGCACAGGGATGACACCCTCCAACTAGCTGATGAGAAGCAAACGCTCTTTAAACTCCATGAAAAGTCACTCCATGTGTGACTACATGAATGGGACTATATAGCTCTGAACTCAAAGAATTCAAACACAAATTGAATTCCTTGATGAGTTTCAGCAAGTCTGTTCCTCAAGATCCTATGTGTAAATGGTAACAGTTCATAGGAGTTTGTGTTTGAGGATGGGTAAGTACTTGAGTGATGGTATACTGCCCAGATACTGCTTAGCCCTATGAATAGAATGGTGCTTACTGCAATAGGTGATGACAAGATCATAAAATGGCTTGGGTTGGAAGGAACCTTACAGATAGCCCAATTCCAAACCCCCTGCCATAGGCGGGGATGCCACCCACTAGATCAGGTTGCCCAGGGCCTCATCCAACCTGGTCTTGAACACCTCCAGGGACGGGGCATCCACAACCTCTCTGGGCAACCTCTTCCCATGCCTCACTGCCCTCTGAGTGAAGAATTTCCTCCTAACACCTAATCTAAATCTTCCCTCTTTTAGTTTAAAACATCTCCCCTTGTGCTGTCACTATCTGATAGAGCAAAAAGTTGCTCTCTGTCTTTTTTTACTAGCCCCCTTTAAGTATTGAAAAGCTGCGACAAGGTCACCCCAGAGCCTTCTCTTCTCCAGGCTGAACATCCCCAGCTCTCTCAGCCTTTCCTCATAGGAGAGGTGCTCCAGCCCTCTGATCAACTTCATGGCCCTCTTCTGGACCTGCTCTAGCAGGTCCACATCCTTCTTGTGCTGGATGCAGCATTCCAAGTGGGGCCTCATGAGGGCAGAGCAGAGGGGCACAAACACCTCCCTCAACCTGCTGGCCACTCTTTTGATGCAGCCCAGGACACAGTTGACCTTCTGGGCTGCAAGTGCGCACTGCCGGCTCATGTCAAAATGATAAGGACATATCCATGATGACAAGAAGTAAAGAACAAGATGTCTAATTTCTGCAAGTGTTTAATTCCCATGCAACCCTGAGACTATGCACAGGATTAACACTTCTATTTTGGGTAAGATAAGATATTGGCAAAGATCTGATGAGAATTTACTTACTATGCTCCAGTCACTTGTCTGTTTCATTGCAGGACCTTGTTGACATCACTAACCCAATTCAGCCAGGACTTATATGAAGATACAAAGAGCAACACAGATAACATAAACCATGGAACTGATGCTAAAAGCTGAGGAAATCAGATCAGTGTTGATCACAGTTTCTACAGCTGCTTGAGTAGGTCAAAGGCCTGGACATTGCAGGGAATTAGTGAAACTAATTCATAAGATATTACACATTACACTGTAGATGGTCCTCATAGGTCAGAGTTGCCTATACAATTTCAAATAGAAAGAGTGATGAAAGCATTGGTCATGAGAGACTGGTAATTATCCAACTCTCTGAGACCTGTAGTGAGGTTAAAGTGCTTCTCTGTACGTGTGTGTATGTGTGTGAGAATAAACAACTAACCTTGTATGTCATGGGTCGAAGGCAAAGACACTTATAAGTATTAAAAAGTTGAGAAAGGGATAGTTCCATTGCGACAGGTGGGCCATTCTGGCTAGTGAAGTGACTAGCACTTCACCAGTTATTAAGACAGAATTCCTCTACTTGGCCACTTGCCAAGGCAACCTGAAAGCACAGCTGCAACATTCGCCTTTAGTATGGAAAAAAGATTTTTCCCCCTCCATTTTTATTTGCTGCAAAGCATAATTCAAAACTGAGTTAATTAAGTTAACTAAGTTAATTCAGTGGTGTTTGGGTGAAGATTCATAATCACAGAATCAGAAAAATAGTCTGGAAAGGATCTTGGGAGATCCTCTAATCTATCATCTTTTACCAAACTGCACTGATTTACCAAGAACTGTTCTTACAGATCCCAAGTACAGATGATCTCTTTCTCCCCTCCCCACAAAAAAAATGTTATTCTGTTAGAGAAGAAATAGTACTGGTCCTTGACAAATCCGCTTTGGAGACAAATAGCAAGCCTGTTATTTTCCACATGCTAACAAATTGTTTATACATGCCACAGTTTTCCTAGAGCTTGACAATAAGATTAATAGTTTATATCCTTTCCTTTCTTGATGTACACAGACTTCTCCCTTCTCCAGGCTTTTCTCCTGTGAGTTGCTCGCTACCAGTTCACTGAATTTACTGAAATCTGTCTTTGCTTAGAAGGAGAAACATAAAACCAGCAAAATAGAAACAAGAGACCAGGATCACAGGCTGATAACCACTACCATCCAAACCGCCCTTTACATTCATATCCTCAAAAAGCTGTACCTGACACTACAGTCAGGTCTAGTAGAGCTTCCTCTCCTGTGGCTGTCATTAATTATCATCTTCTGTTCTGAAAAAAACAGTAATGCTTGCCACAAACTTACTGAACCAGCTGTACTCCTGTACTGCGGGGGGTACAGGGCAGCTATAACTTCCCACTGCTCTGCACTGGATGATTCTACTTGGTTTTACTTCTAGGCAGCCTGTGACATAAATGGTAATGCCCAGTCTTCTTCCCTTTTAGCAGTCTCTCAAATTGCTTAGAAAAGATCCTCCTACTGTCTCAAAGCAAGTATACAAATCCATGACATAGAAGACATCTCTTCTTCTCTTGCCTGTTATTTCTCACGTTGCACACTTCTGTATCAATATTCCAGACATAGCAGTTATCCAGGCAGGTCTCTACAGTGCCATAGTTAGAATTTTGATCACAATTAAAGATTTCCAGCTCCACTTGTTTATTCCTCTCACAACATACAGAAGTTCACAGCACCAGCTCACTTTTCCTCTTTCATTTTTTTTCCACGTCTTTGTGACAAGTAAACCTCCTTGCTCCTAGTTTTTTCTTCAATATGACTGCTCTGTTTCCTCCCTGAAGTGATAACAGAAAACACCTCTTTACAAAGTTAAAAAGTCATGTCCCATCCATCATTTACCTTAAGTTCCCCCGACCAATAGACGTTGATAAGTACTTAAGGAACGGTGAGAAAGATCTTCTCTCCTCCTTAAACAAGAAGCAGGAGGACAACTTGTGGACAACTTGTTCACACCCAGAATTCTCTCATGGCAGCTCCCTCCAGTAAGCAGGACTCATCTTTTTCAAAACCCAGGAACAGGAGGCAGCACTGAATTGGATTAAGAATACTTAATGTGTTTGCATAATTATTATCCTTTCTGTTGGGCTTTATGGAGTAAGGCTCTCTACTTGTACAAACAACTGATCTACCAAAAGTTCACCTTATTTTCATGTATTACTGTTTGATGTGTACATGTTGGCATGTTACTTTTTCACATTGGTTAACTAGATCTTGGGATGGAAACTAAAACGAAAGACCTGTTCAAAAAGAAGCACATCTGCCTTAATGTCACATAGGGTCTTGGAAATGCCCTACATAGTGGGGATCTAGAAAAATAGCCCAATAAAGGACAAGCCTGCAACGGGTACGTTTCTGAAAAGACCCTTCACAGCAAAGCTAATGGGAAGGAGCCAAAAGCTCATGCCATCCTTTCTGCAGACCAAAGAAGCACCAAGGGAATTTATTCAAGAGCCAGCCAGCATCTGTCCCGTCCAAGGCCACTTCCTCTGTTTAATGTTCACTTTTTTTTTCCTTTTTTTTTTTTTTTTTTTTTTCACCAAAGCGCACCCCTGCGGGTGCTCCTCACAGAGTTACCAGCGACTACAGCTTTGCCCTCAGTGCTAGGACTCAGCGAGCAACCCAACAAACGGGAGTTTTACACGGCATCCTTCCTAAACGCCGCTTCTGAAACATCCTCGCCGGTCTTGCCTGGGCGCACGGCCCTGCACGGCCTGCGCCGCGGGGCCCAGCGGCTCACCGGGTGCTCTCGGGACAGCCGCGACGGGCTGCCCGCAGCTGCAGCGCCCGGCCCCGGCCCTCGCCCCGGCCCTCGCCCCGGCCCGCCGCGGCTCCGAGCGCCGCCGCTGCCCCCGCGGGAGCACGGGGCCGAGCCGCGGGGCGGCGCTCGCCGCCAGCACCTCGACGGGGCCGGGCCGGGCCGGGCCGGGCCGAGCCAGGCCGGGCCGGGCCGGGCCGGGCCGGGGCGGGGCGGGGCGGGGCGGGGGCCGCTCCCACGCTGGCGGGCTGCGCGCAGCCTGTGAGCTGCGGACCCAGCACCCGCAGAGGGCGACCGCTGGCTGGGCTGCAGCATGCTGCTCGCCCTGCTCCTGGGGCTGCTCTTCTCCCGAGCCGGTAACAGCGGCAGGGCAGGGCAGGGCAGGGCAGGGCAGGGCAGGGCAGGGCAGGGCAGGGCTGGGCTGGGCTGGGCTGGGCTGGGCTGGGCTGGGCTGGGCTGGGCTGGGCTGCGCGGCCCCGGCCCCGGCCCGCTGCCGGCAGAAGCTGTGCCCGGGGCCGGCGCCCCTCGCTGACCCCGTCCGGGCGGCCCGTTTGCGCGCTCCTGGCGCCGGACGAGCCCGGGGCGCGTCCCGGGCTCGGGGCTACCGGCCCCGGCAGCAGTGAAGAAGCCGTGTTTCAAACCGGGAAAGACATGCTGCTGCTTTGACCTGAAACGTGAATCGCAAGTGCTGATGTGACCAAGGAGGGATGCTCTGGGGCGGGGGAATGGATTTCATTGAGGCGAAGCTCGCGGAGGCGAAGGAGGACGACTTGCTGCTCTGACTCGCAGCGGGGAGCGACAGATGTCAGGAGCTGATCCCTCAACGCAGCAGAAAGGGCATAAAGACAGTGTCCGTTCTAGCTCTTGGAGGAGACGCTGGACCTGTCTGAGATAACTTTGCTGAGAGCTTGTTTTGATAGCAACCTTCCAGGCAGTCCCCCTCTGAAATGCTTCAGGATGATAGTTTTCTGAGATGAGGCTCAGTTTGCAAAGACCAATCTAGGGAGCTCCTGTGGAGATACAGCTGTTTGTCTTACTCTGCCGTATACTACTGACAAGTCACAATGGCTGAGGATGGAAATGGTTCCTCTTTCCAGTTCATCTCTTTCTTGGGCAGTCTTCATGGTTGAAGTGGCTAGAAATAGAGAAACTACAAAACTGCTCTGAAGCACTCCTAGACCCTACCTATGGGATGTCAGTGCTTTACGTTCAGAAAAAGGTGCAACTGCTGAATATCATGACTGCTATAAAGAAGAGCTATTGTGCTGAGATCTCAGTAGTATTTACAGCAACATGATTGCAGTAGATTTCCTAGTTTTCTGTTGTCCAAATACTAATGCTTACTTTATATCTGTTCTTAATAAAGCAAAGGTCTCCTTTCTGCAATTGTCCTCTCTTTCAAGAGCGTGGAGTGCAAGGGATATTTAAATAATAATACTATTAATTGTAACTCCATAAATATATATAACAGAACACGGAGTCACAAGGGAGAATAAATGGCTGTTGTATTAACTATTAATTTCTCTAAGATACAAATAATCATGTTTTGCGAAGTGAATATTACTTTTTTTTATTTATTTATTTATTTATTAGCTGCAGAAGGGACTCCTGTACAGTCCCTTTAATGCTTTCTGCAAGCTAAACTACAGAGCTTTCTAATTCTTTCACCTGACTGCCTGGAATTATAAGTTTTTGTTGTTGTTGTTTGTGTGTGGTTTGTTTTTTTCTTTTTCTTTTTTTTTTTTTTTAAAGAAGAAGCATGTCATGTATTAGGGCTTAAGACAATGCCAGCTATTATATGATGTCTGTAAAGGAGGATTGTTTTAAATTTCTCTGCTTTGAGGTTTCCAGCAGCTTCACCCAAAGCATCTGGTATAGGCCTGTGGCAAAAACAGTCCATTCATTTATAATCAGTTTTGCTCCACCCTGTCAATAACTATATCACTTTAAAGTTTTGAAAATGTCACTTAAACCTCAGGTGCTTGTTGAGCAGAATTCTTAAGGCTAGGAAAGTATGTCCTGTCCTTTAATGAGCTTACTACAACAGCTAGTACGGGCCACTGTTGGAGATGGTACTTTGTTCTGGCCTTGTGAGGTAGATCAGTTTGTACCTCTTAGAATTCCAAAGCTACTGGAGATAATAGAATCATTGAATCGTTTAAGCTGGAAAATTTGCTATTGGAAATTTGCCCTGCTTGCAGCCTTACGGGATGTAATCAAACTCAGAATGTTCTTTAAGGTTGTGCTGAGGTGGAATGCCTAACCAAAACCTACTGTGCCAGGTACAAAGCATTTCTGGTGAGAGATTGTTTTTCAGAAAATTCACAAAGTCATACAGTCTTTATATAACAGCCAGATGAACAACAAAGTACAGGAAGTTGCTAGAAAAGCCAAGAAATATGTATGATTGGGACAGAGACACCTAGATAGCATAACTGGGCTGTAGGAAAACTAGGAAGTTTGAGAAGCAGACTAGTATGGAATTAAACAGCCTACCGCTTACAGCAAATAAACTCATGAAGCCAGCAAAAGTGAAGGAAGTGAGAAAACAAATTAGATAGCGAAGACAGTATACCACGTAATATAAGCTGAACCTATATATATATTTAGCTTGTAGTGAAGACAGACAGAAATAGTAGTACAGCACCTGCTGATCAAGAGAATGATAGGTGAGATCACATACCCAAAGAACATCAAAGATAGGTGTTAGGCTAGGCATAGTTATTTCCCCAAAACAGCCAAGCAATATTGTCCTGAAGGGAAGAAACGTACTACTAGCCTACATATAAATTCTGTTAGCAAATAGTCTTGTTCCAAGTCTTCACAAGTCTAGGTTGGGTGGGGTTTGGGAAACTTGTTCTAGTGAAAGGTGTCCCTGGCCATGCAGGGAGGTTGGAACTAGGTGGTTTTAAGGTCTTTCCAACCCAAAACATTCTGTGATTCTATGGTTTGTTGTACCTGTACTGTAAACATAGATTTATGTACTATAGAAGTGAAGAAAGATTACAGACTGAATTCACCTCTCTGTGAAAATGACAGCTCACCCTCTGTATTATCCTTAGGGCAGAACAGTCTATATATTTAAAAAAAAAAAAAAATCATCAAGTTTTAAAGATTGTATTGTTAAATTAAGATAATTTATATACACCCCACCACCTTATGGAAGTATTAAATAAATATTTTATATATATATATATATATAAATTAATACATGTGTTATACAAATACACACAAATAGTTATACTCAGAATTCACAAATGACCAAAAGATGAAAGCTGATAGGTCAAGCCTGCATCCCAGCGTTTTTGGCAGAAATTTCAGGGATTCAGTTCTATATACTGTAAATTGATTGCATGTCAGCACTTTTATATGAAACTACTTGCATCTAGTGATAAGGGTTTCTTCTATTATACAAAGGATACGTATATTTATTCTTACGTTTCCAAGCTCAATAAAATAGTTGCTTTTACACCCTGGCAATGGTTTTCTCTGCATCTCTTAATGACCAGTATATACATAGCAATGGCACTAGCGCTGACTTACATCATGCAGCATCGTGTTAGTACTTGTTTGTTTCACTGAGCTTTTCATTACCCATATAGGAGAGTTTCTTCAAAGCAGGCCTCAGCAAAGCCAAGGTTTCCATAGAGATTTACTGCTTCAGGAAAATACAGAGCCATCCCTGATCCTGACCAAATTGAAAGAGTGAAGGGTGATGGGGAAAAAAAAAAAGGTTTTATTAAACAAAATATTTTTTGAGATTTTTCATTAATCTTTTGTTCCCCCTTTAATACACTAATACTCATCCTTTTGTTTCTAAATGGAGAGCTTTTGCTCCTTGCTATGGTATGAAGGACCCCAACCAATTCTGCGCTGAGTCCTTACTAGGAATGCCAACAGAACAATGATAACGTGTTTGTGTGGCATTCATCCTGACTGAAATCCTAACAATCTTTTCCCTGCTTGACCAGGAGACCTCCTGTCTCTGCCAAGGAGTGACTGCATAGCAGCAGAACAGCTGTGCCTCTCAGACTCCATCTGCAATGCCACCTACAGGATTCTGGAAGACTGTGCCCTTGCTAAGACTCGCTTCCTTCCACTGGATCATGATACCAGGGTCAGGTGTCTAAATGCAGAGCTAGACCTCGGAAACAGCTCTTTACTGCACTGCAAGTGTCACCGACGCATGAAGAGACAGGAGCATTGCCTACGCGTTTTCTGGACTGTTCACACCAGCATGTCAGATGGTGAGATGAAATAATATGAATTTAGAAGGTACTAGTAAGGCTCAACCCTGCCCCACCACCTGAAAAAAAACGTGAAGGGCCACTTCCCAACACTGCAGGTTATCACTTTGGAGCCACATCTCCTAGTAAAGAGGAGTCATTACTTCTCTGTTTGATAAGCATAGAAAACTGATCTGGTCTGCAACTGGCCCTTCAAATACACCGGGGACCTTACAAAACAAAGATAGCTAGTTTGAGACATTTACTTATATTTAGTGCTGTAAAAATCACCTCAAAATGGTCACATCTATCCATCACTGAAAACGGATGTGAGATTATCACACACACTGTAACGGCATCCATGAGCAGGCTACTTCTCTCCAGCTTTAATGGGATGCTTCTACTTGGCCTCCCACCAGGGACTGCCAATGCTGCATATCTCCTCACTAGCACTGAGGCCAAAAAAAAGCAAATTTCAACATAGACCAAATTCCAGCCAGAGGAAATCTAATGACAAAATGTAATGCTGTTGCTATACAGTAACACCTTTGCATCTCCAGCAGAACCATTCTTGGCATTTGGCTTTGAGCATGATAGAACATCTTTGAACCCCAACCTGAAGAATCACAAATAAGAGGAAAAAAAAAAAAAAAGAAAAAAAACTGGTCACAACACATTTCTCCCACTGCATAAAATAGAATACCTTGTGTCTTGCCTAGGCTATTTCAATTTGGAGACCTCTCCTTATGAGAATCCAGCAAATGAAGAACACTGGAAGACAGATTATAACGAACTGGCAGCTCTGCTATCAGGTAGGGATTATAATGGTTATATGATATGCTGCTGCTGGTTTTTAACTTTTCAGGGGCTGAAAATTATTAAGAAGAATGATTTGAGGTACTTGACCTCGGAGGAATGTCTGCTCTGGGTACTTACCTGTATTTGCACCCCTACCAAATATAAATATAGCTACAGATCCAGGCCTATGAAACAGGCAGTAACCCACAATGATGCATTCTTTGGAACGTCAACCAATAAAATATGTGATTTTGTAACTAACATCACTGCAGTGTCATGCTACAGGCACATAGCAGGACTAAGTTGCTTTGTTCATTTTGATGTTAGCAATTAGACCATCAAGTAAGGGCTACTCCTATTTCCATGTAAAATCTTTTCTGAAGACTTGCTTCCTTGTTTATGGTTTGGGTTTTTTTTTGGCTTTATAGGCTCACAGTTAGCAGGAGATGCAACAAATCCATGCCTGAAAGCAACTCATGTCTGTAATCTGAGCAAGAAGTGTGTTCGGCTGCGCACAGACTATGCCTCAATCTGCACCAAGGGAGCAGGAAGTGAGGACATGTGTGACCGTCGCAAATGCCACAGAGGGCTAAGAAATTTCTTTGAGAAAGTGCCTGAGGATTTCACTAGAAGGATCCTGTTCTGTCCGTGTCAGGATGAACTTTGTGGAGAACGACGCCGGAAAACTATTGTTCCCGATTGTTCCTTTCAGTATAACACTAAACCCAACTGCCTCTGGCTTCTGGACTCCTGCTTGGAAGACCACATCTGCAAGTAGGTCTGGCAGCAGCAGACACTAGCCACAAGAAGAGAACAACATAGACACTGATAGTCTTATTTTCCTTCCTACAGATCCCGACTGGCTGACTTCCAACAAAACTGCCAACCTGCAGATATGTCCCCAGATGGTTGCTCTCAGCACAATCATGCTGCATGCCTGCAGGCTTACATGGGGATGATTGGTAAGTGATACCCACGGGAACACACAGGGTGAATGCCTTTAGGCAACAAACTTGCAGTCACACTGCTATGCTGTGAGGGACTGTCTTGCTTTGATGCAGGTAATAGTGCTCAGTATGCCCATAAACATGCCTTAGCCTAATTGATGATAGTGTTCTCACTTGCTTCTGAGGTAAATGCAGCCCAAAGAGAGCTCCTTGGTGGCATTTATCACTCTGTTTTGTCCCCTCCGCTGCTGTCAAAGCAGCAGCACTTGCCTGGGATTCTTGCACTCCTGTTCGCATCATCAGCTGATGCAAAATGCTCTAAATGCCTGACCACTGGGACTCTCTTGGCTGTATGAATTAAGACATTCCTGCTGTAGGAGCTACATCATGATCACAGCAGAATCCAGTTGTAGGATAGGATCGTTATTATACATGCCCTCACTTCTTAATGTTTACATTCCTGGTGGTTTAACACTGTGTGCACACTATCTTTGAGCCAGTCAGAACAACAGGTACACAAAGCGCTATCAGCTGTTGGAATGAAAGTTGTCTTTGCTTACAGACATTTGCTGTCAACTTGCTAATACCTTTTCAGAATGGTTCAAAGAAGAAGCGACAAAGTGCAACAGTATCTCAGAAGCTGTAATTCTAGACTACAACTTCTGGTTTTCCAGATGTTTTTGCTATTTTCATCCCAAATAAACTCTGTGCTCTGAATGGCACACTACAGATGTGCAGCGCTTGTTTGGCAAAAAGCATTTGGCCACGCAGTATTGCCTGCTATGTGAGAACTGAGAGAGCCTTTTGCTGTTATATGCCAGTATTGCAGTTGAATCTCTGCAGATGGTTCACATCCTTCAGTCTAATGTTTTCACCAGGTTCAGTTATCAGTATACCTCACCGTCAGATTGAGTTGGGATTAACAACCTCCCCACTTTCTCACAGTGTAGCAGACTGCACATGTATTCAACAGACCTAGGTCACCTTGCAGGGGCTTCTGACCTCTTCTGAGTAACAAGCACATCACAATGGAAGGCTTCTGCCTCCAGGGTAGCATTGTCTTTAACGCAAGAGGACCGATCATGCTTCTTTCACTTAGTGAAGTAAATCTTGATTCCCATTTCTGGGGGTTTGGGACAGGCACGCCTATGACACCCAACTACATCAGTAACTCCAGCGTGGAGGTCTCCTTGTGGTGTACATGTGAGAGCAGCGGCAACCAGAAGGAGAAGTGTGACCAGATACTCAGCATGTTTGAGAGCAACAAATGCCTTGGTAAGCATCACATCATGGAACTGGGGAAACAGCTTAGCACAGGGAAGTTCAAATCCTGTTCATTTCAAGATCCTACATTGCATTGCTCTTGCATATAGTTCTGTCTTCTGAAGTGTTTCCATGATCTCCTAGCCAACCTGTGGGACCAGCCTGGATCTGCTCACAGAGGTGATTTTATATCTTTTACCAACACAGACACCAGTGAAGCTATCTACAAACAGCATTCAAATGAAGGGATTACAAAGAAATCAGAGGGTGTCAGATGTGTTGTATCCATAGGTTGCTGAGTAGCCCCATCACTGCACCAGGATTATGGGGTTTTGGTTCCTCCTCCCCTTACTAGCAACATACCTTAATAAGATTTAAATACTTCGTTTGTAAAAGCTTCCAGATGATATCAAACAAAGAAATCAGCATAATTAGATAGATGATTATTTAAATCTACCTACTGCTATACTGAAAAGACTTATACCCAGCACTATAGATACACCTACAACCCAAACATCCCACCTGAGATACTACATACCTGCCCCTTACAAATAGACAGCTGGCAAAGTCCCATAGAAACCCAAAGGTCTTCAGGTAGAGTGAAAATTGGCCTTGTAGTCTCTTCTAAAAGTCACAAGTAAACCCACAAAGTAACGTGCCATTTATTAAACACAAAATATGTATTTTCTAAATCAAATCCATACAGACTGTGAGTGCCTTTCTTAAAATAGCTACCCTAGACTTCTGTTCACTAAACTCCAAGGTATGCACAAGAAAAGTACAATAAGACTCTTGCTTTACTTCTGTTTACAGAAAATACTATTTGGTCTCAAATGCACCAGAAGCAGACAGGTCTAGAACGACAGGAAGACTTATTCTATTCATCTTCCCTAAGCTTCCAAGGAGACAGTGCCAGCACATCTCTTGCTTCAGAAATGTCCCAGGTACGTATTGCTTTGTTGCCTCCAGCAAGTGGTGAGTCAAGCAACGTAGAGACAGTTGTCCAATAACCCCGGATCTGGAAATGTATGATTTTGGACATCAACATGAGGGATGCCATATGCATGCAGAACCCTAATCTACTTTAGCTGAACCTATTCCTTCCACAGACAAGCAGAAATAGGAGGCCTTGCTGCTTGGCTGCACAAGTTTCCTATAGTCTCACAGCTGTGCCCAGAATTGGAGGCCCTACAGAGGTGTTTGAGCACAAATAAGTCTAACTGGGATTCATTCCTCCTTTTCATTTCCTAGGTGGCAGAAATGAAGACACATCGAGAGACCTCTGAACACAGCAGTTTGCCTATGGTCTCCTCTGTATATTCTGGAACTGCTGTTTCTTGGTCATCTCTGTCTCTGTTCCTGCCCCTGTTGCTGAGTGCACTTTAACTTGGCATAAATTGCATCTTTCCTTCCCATATTATTAATCTTATTCCATATCCAGGCACCTCCCACTACTGATTTACCCTGGAGAAACAAAAGGCTTCTGGAAAAGAGGAAGGGAGTAGCCTTAACCCATAAATGCAGTCACTAGAAACCTCTCCCCAGCTTGCATCCCACTTTCCCCCAGTCAGTTTGCACTAAGAGCTGCAGATTTGGAGCCCACCATTGCTTCTGCCATGTTAGTATTTTGAGTAAAAGTCCAGCTGATATTCAAGCACAGTATTTTAAAACCGAAGTCTGAATTCTGTCAGAACTTGTGCAGGGTTAGGTTTCTGAATAGAGGGAGGCACCTTTAGTCAGAAACAGCATGAAGCTGCAACAACAGCATGGAGCTGTAACAGAGGAGGTTCAGGCTGGATTTTAGGAAAAGGTTCTTCACTGAGGGGGTGTTCAGGCACTGGAACAGGCTCCCTAGGGCAGTAGTCACTGCACTGAGCCTGCCAGTATTCAAGAAACATTTGGACAATGCACTCAGACATATAGTTTGATTTTTGGGTGGTCCTGTGCAGAGCCAGGAGTTGGACTTGATGATCCTTGTGGGTCCCTTCCAACTCAGGATATTCTAAGATTCTGTACCTGACACTGTATCCTATCACCCCACCTCCTGAAGCTCTTCCTCAGGCACAGAGTACAGCATACCATCTTTAAGATTTAGTGGCCTCACTCCAGGGGGAGTTGCAAACAAAGCCAAGTAAATGTAAACATAAAGTCCCTGTCAAACACCAGTTCTGGATTACTTTCAGTTCCTTTTATTTTTATTTTTTTCCAAATCCATTCTTTTAAATATATGAAAAACACTATCCCAGGTCAAGGATGCTATACCCCAGATTATGTTCTTGCTTCTTTCAGTTTTGCCCCTTGTAACTATACATAACATCCATTAGCATGGCTAGCAACAGACTTGTATTTTGTGGGTTAGCAGAGATTTCTCTACTCAACCCTAGTAAATTCATCTAGCCAAGGATGACCTTGCCAGGCCTCAGGCCAAACCTTTTCAGGAATGCTTACAGAAAGCGGATAGCTCATTGAAGCTGTATTCACTACACTGAAGTTGTATTCTCCTGGCACATTCAGTTGCAGAAGCCTCTGAAAGATGGAACTAGTTTGTACCTTTCCACATACTGAAGTTATCATTTTCCCCTTTCACTCCCTGCCAGCCTCCTCCTTTGCCAAGCTCTATTTCATAATCTGTTTATTCTGAGTGTAAACATGTGCACTGTATAACTGCTGTTATTTTATGCTGCATTGGCCTGTTAAAATGTGGTGTTAAGTAAATATTGATTTCTGAGCATAGGTTAATAGTCCACAATCAATTGTGTGCAAGAGTTGCCTCATCAGCCATCTTATGCTTTCAGGATAGCTAGAAACTGAGTTCAGTACAGCTTCTCTACACACACATATAATGCCTCTTGTTCATCCTATGAGGTACAACAGATCTGAACAATATTATGCACAGCTAATACTGTGTGAGCAATATTACAGTCCTGAATAGATGCAGAACAGGTTAGCATTTCTTTCTGCCTTGTGCTTTATCTGCTCCCAGAAAGGTACCAGCTAGGTAATGTGCTGTGGTTCCCAGTCACTGTCAGACACCTTCTTACCAGAGAATCTTCCATTGCTAAATGTATCAGAGTAGCTGTCCTTCTGCAGTGCTAATATTTCTGTTTAGAATTCCAGCCTTCTCTTACCTTCTTGGGCAGGTAGGGCAGGAAAATGATTGCATGGAGCAGGACTTTGTTGCATAGAGAAGCAACACCTTATTTCCATGCAGTAGGAACAAGTATCATGTTATCTTAATTAAGAGGAATATGAATGCTGTTATTTACCATTGCCTACTGAAATGTGACTATGTGAATCAAAAGACAGCATTGTTTCCACATGTTTGTTACCCCTCTTTAATGAAAATAGAGCCCATGTTACCACAGAACTCTGAGATCTACATTTGGCCATCCTCCATAAGGTGAGGCTGGAAATGCGTGTCAAGGCTCTTTATTGTAGCATCGTAGGTTGTGTTATCTCCAGAGATTCCTGGAGAGTGACAGGGAAGAGGAAAACATCGTGCTTTACAATATTCCACAAATCAGTGAGAACGTTTATCAGAAAGATAGAATAGCTTTCCCTGAGCCATCTCTACCACATATATAGTCTACAGCATCCATCTTCCACTCATCAATGCTGTGAGTTTTCCTCTTTCTCCACTTCAGTGCTCTGAGACAGGTGGATATGGGGAAAGGCATTAGCATTAGTTGTTCGTATTCATGGCACTGTGGACTTTTAGCCCCTAATGAGAAGGTTACCGATTGCAACTGCAGCCTCCTGTTGTGCCCTGGATTACATAGGAAAATGCTTTACAGTCAGACAAAATCCTGCTCTAGACAGAAATTAAATAGAACGCATCAGTTGGGATTTTTCTCCAAATGTCTTACGTCCTTTTTCTGTGTACGTATGCACCTTTATATATACAGCTGCCTCCTAAAACTCATTCATCAATAACTGGAAACAAAATTTTCCTATAAATACACCTGCACTCAAAAGTACTCACACTGATGTGTGTAGAAATCCATTTTTACTTAAACTTTCTTAACACCTAATCTCCAAATATCACAGTTGTTCAATGACACAGCATACGTGCATGCAGAAGTATAACTACTACTAAGAAACATCATGCCAGTATCAGTCCAGTTCTGCTAGCATCACAACAGATTCAGAACAGTTCCTACTATCTGTACTACATGGTAATTTACAAAAAACAAAACAACAACAACAGAAACCCCTCAGCATCTATTCACTAGTAACTGCAATACAACATCCAGCTAGCACCTTTGCTCTAAATACAAAAATAATCTAATAGAAATTCTCTGTCCTGTCAGTCTTAATATTGAACTCTCAGCAAGCATATAAAAGGAAGAAACCTTCTAATTGTTGTAATGTAAATTATTTTTAAGAGTGTAAAATAATGCCAAAACTCAGTAATAAAATTTATCTTGCAACTCTAGAAGTCTCCTGCCTTTCTGTGCCCTTAAGAGAAGCTACACTCCTTAGTGTCTACTGCTGGACACATTATGGGAAAGAACAGAGACAGGATCTCTTACCAAGCAATCTCAACAGTAACTTTTACAGACATCGCTCACTGTCAGGGACTTCAGATATGGCTTCTAGAAATCTGATGTAGCTTTAGATTTCTTAACGTGGTTTAATGTATTTACAAAGGGCATTCACATAGTTCTTTTTGAGCAATGAGCTCAGTCGCTGTGTTGGATGAGTTATTTCTTGTCTGACAAGTGAGAGAACTGGTAGGCATTTCTTGTCCAAGGTCACAAGCAAGGTTATGCCAGAGATAAGCCTTGGATTTGGAATCCCTGAAGCATCATGCCTTAGCCTCATTAAAATAATTCCTACTTCCTCCAGCAAACGCACAAGCTTAAGGAACAATCAAAGGAACATGTTTTTCTTTTTAAAGAGGGACACCATTTGTATCACAGATCCGGAAAAAATAAG
Source organism: Anser cygnoides (assembly GCF_040182565.1). Lineage (NCBI taxonomy): Eukaryota > Metazoa > Chordata > Aves > Anseriformes > Anatidae > Anser > Anser cygnoides. The sequence continues at coordinate 224,466 of NC_089886.1, forward strand.
CTTTACTTCAAACAGTAATTCTTGGCTACTACCCTGGAATGCCTTTTAAAACCTGCTGATGGTACAAGGTAACTTCAAGTTTACAAGACAACACTACAGGTTCAGCACCCATAAAGAACAAAGGTATCATTTTCAATACATCATAAACATCACACGTTGCTCTATTTGCTAAAATGGAAGGCAGCACAAGAACATGAAGAAAAACTCCAAAAGTAATCTTCGGGGTGTCCACGCACCAGACAAAGCTTTTGGGGACAACAGTGAAGAAGCAGGAAGCCAACCAGCACTACTATGGAATCTGAACCAGCTGCTACTCTACAGTTGCTTCCCCCATTGAAACATGGTAAATATGATCCACGGCTAATCACTTTTACCTAAGGGATTTTGTGGCTGAACCTTTTTTCAGATGAGGGAGGGTCAGTTGAGGCTGAGCTTGGTTTTGCCTCTAATGGAAGCTTTTCTTATAGGTGATTAGCTCTCCTCCAGGAAGTGATTTGGTGTTTGGGTTTCTTGCAAACCCTAGGGTTAGCAGAGGTCAAAGAAAACAGCAATTTCTCCAAGTGCCTTCATGAAAATAGCCCAACATACTTTCCATTTACAGCTGATCACCTCCATTATCTGCAGGCTAGGAGGAGATGATCAGCAATTGTTAAGTGCTTGAATCAGACTAATAGCTCACTGCTAATTCCCCCAGTAATGTGAATCTAAATTCCTGGTAAACAAACTGACTGCTTTTCATGCACAGGGATGAATGCCAAAAGCCTAATATTAGAGCTCTGGAGCTAAAGCTTTTAGAGCAACTCAAAGATGTTTGATGACATTATATTATGTACTAAATAATTAGAAAATGAAGGCCCACTTGGAATCAATGAGTTACTGTCTAATTAAGATGAAAAAGGGGCTCTACCCTTTTTTAAACAAGTTTATACTAAAATGGTGTACCTGATAAATGGCGCTGATAGCTAGGTCTTTACCTTTGGGCAGAACACGGCAGCCATTAAGCTAGTAGAAAATAACTGTGTGATTTTTGGCTCATCTCTTCCTCTTATTGGTCCCACCTGTTTTCCTGTAAGGCACAAGCTTCAGCAGTTCTTCCCCTCTCCCCATCAGATGACAAATTTTATTAAGCACCATTCAAATAGCTTATCCTGACACAGAGAATCATCTTTGCTTTTGTTTTACTATGTGGCCAGAATCGCTGAGCTCACACCACTAGATGTTTGAAGAGCTAAGAGATGCAGACTGGAGCCCCTAGAAGCAATTTGCAACGGGAATTGCTACCGAGCTTGAGAATACAGGAGAAGATTACAGTTATCTCTTTGTTTAGTTAGAAGATTGAGAAATGTTCTATTGATTATCCGATTAAATTATAATTAATTAGCAAATTAGTCTTCAAATAAATTATATTTCAGCAACCTCTAAACAAAATAAAGAGCAAAATCCTAGAAAAGCAGTAAACAGAGTAGATGAAACTATTTATCTATTTTTTTTTAAACTCTACTTTCATTATACAACATATACACATAGACACTTTTGTATTTATCATCCCTTGAAGAACATGCAAGTCTTCACACTTCAGTATCAATGACACTGACAGTGGGATTGAGTGCACCCTCAGCAAGTTTGCAGAGAACACCACGGTGGGTGGTGCAGTTGATACCAAAAAAGGAAGAGATGCTGTTCAAAGGAACCTGGACAAGCTTGAGGAGTGGGCCCATGTGAACTGCATGAGGTTCAACAAGTCCAAGTGCAAGGTGCTGCACCTGGGTCAGGGCAATCCCAGACAGGAATACAGACTGGGAGAAGAACTCCTTAAGAGCAGCCCTGCAGAGAGAGACTTGGGGGTTCTGGTGAACAAAAGGCTTGGCATGAGCCAGCATTGCGCGCTTGCAGCCCAGAAGGCCAACTATGTTAGAGTAGCCAGCAGGTTGAGGGAGGTGATTGTTCCCCTCTACTCTGCCCTCATGAGGTCCCACTTGAAGTACTACTGTGTCCAGGTCTGGGGCCCCCAGCACAAGGATGTGGACTTGTTAGAGCGGGTCCAGAAGAGGGCCATGAAGTTGATCAGAGGGCTTCTGAGAGCCATTCTATGATTATATGAACTCGGGATATTCTATGATTCTAAATGTCAAAGCCCTAGATCGCACATATCTGGGTAATGCTGACATGTTTCTTCTTTTAATATTGTCATCTTATAGATCTACTCGTTTCTTAGTTAAGTAAAACTTTTCAGAGGAAACATTTGGCTTCAACTCATGGCATCCAATCCACCGAGGAGGAAATTTGTAATGTAACAGCTATGTGCTACCCGTAAAACAAAGGTAAAATTCAATACAGTAAAAATAATTTCCTGGTTTGGTGATAAGACAGTATTGCAGTTTTTCTCAGGAAATATGCACAATGGAAAGTGTTTTAAGTTTTTGCCATGAAAAGCATGTGCTGCTACGTATGTATATATCGCCGTGTGAAATTTCATACCAGTTATGAGAGTCATCAATTGATTTTTTTTACACTTGCTGATTTCAATATTGATGTGTGTTCTTTGCAGAGATTATAAATTCGGGGTAAAATCTGTCAGTCTAGTGTAACTGACAGGCTCTTGATTAATAAAGCCTAGGACTGAAATTTCAAAAAGGGGTGGACCTGCTGTTGGCAGAATGGAGATTGCAGAGTTTCACAGGGTGAAGCATCTGTATGTAAGGATGCTTTTCAGTCACTCTTGCTTAAGATATCTGTGAAAATAGTACTATTAATACATAGTGGAATTGCAGTAAGATTTTAATAGAAGTAAATGTAGCTTCTCCAGACTGTGGGCTGCCAGTCCCATTTGGGAAGGCTTCTACCTTTATCTGACATCTTGTTTAGCACTGATAACACTAGAGTCCAATTAAAGTATTTCAAGAAGACATCCCTATAGAAGACTACATTGATTGTTCGCTAATGTGTATTGAATTTTAGCTAAATACAGCCCCGGGGTGCTGTGCTGGAAAGCAGAGGAGCTTGCTGTCCGAGCTCTTAATTCCTTTTATATCGATTTGGCTACTAATGATATAGCCTTCTACTCTAATTAACTGACATCTGCATTAGGCTGAACAAGAGCCCCCTGCTTGAGGCTGTCCACTTGTTTGTGTTATGAAATGTGTCCTTTTGTGTTCAATTTTGTCCAGATTTGCTCATTCTGTGCAAAACCGCTTATCTAAAGGATGACTTTACTTTTAAATATCTTGTGAAGCAAGTTTGTCTTTCTGCTGTCTGCATTCCTACCTATGTGCCCAGGGCTTAAGTTGCTGGTGAGTCTAGCCAGAGCTGTTTCACTGACTGGATGCTGTTCTAATCCTTCTCAACAGATTATTCGCCCCTTAGAACGATTTGAGGCTGCCAAGAAAGGTGTAAATTCAAATAATGATGCAGGGTATGAAGACCTGAAGATGAGTATGAGTATTTGGTATGCCTCAGAGCATGAAACAAACATCTGATGTAAATGACATTTAGCTAAAATTGTACAAATTTGTTGGAAAATATTTGAAGCTACACATGATTTTGATTTAGGAAAGTGCTACAGCAGTGTACTGAAATATACAAGCACACTATAGCAATATATGCTTAGATCACAGTACAGATGTGATTCGCTTTATGGGTCTCTACATACCTTCACAGTGCTGGACATCCCCAGTGGCCAGGAAGGCCAGGTTGGTTGAAGACAGCTCAAGCCTGTTGCTCCCTTCAATTTTTTTTTATTTTCAGCTGTTTTTTTCTTACACTCTGTGTTGGGCTGATTTATGTATTCGCTCCCTCCATGCTGATCTGCCTAGCTCAGGGAAACATTCATACTCTTTAATGACCTAAGGGGGAAACATTTGCACCACCAGTTGATCCATTTAACTGTTGATAGCTGTTTTAGCTAAACCATCCTCATTGTGTTGGGTCAGCTTCTTCCAATGGCTGTGGTCAGCCAATCCCTGCACTATTCCCTGAACTTCATGGTCACATCAGCCTTGCTTGCCTATCTCTACTGAGCCTTCTTCCATTGTAGGGCTTTAATCAGTGAATCACATTCCAACCCAGGATTTTAATCAGTCCTGGCTTCATACTCGGTGATAGATACTGCAGGAAGATTCGGAAGTTGGCTTCTCTTGCTCTGTCTATAATATGTCATGTTTTTTCTGTGAATACTATGACAGCCACTTGTTTTTCTATATTGTTTGTGGGGCTAGACAATCTCCTGAGAAATAGACCTATATATGATAGCATTTCCAGTGTTCATTCGATTGCTATTCAGCCAAACTTGACAGATAATAACTGTTTGAAGATTTCTATTTTGGTGCACTTCTGAAGCTAGCAACTATGAAAAGGACAAAAAGTATCACTCAGAGAGAAAATGGACAGAACTCAGCTGGTGAGACTATTGGCTTCTTCAGTCAGCATTTGTGTATGTAACTTAATGGTCAGTATGTACATAATCCTGGACTGGCTTACAGTATTTTCTGTTTCTTGCTTGATGGGGATATTGTTAGGAATGCAGGCTTTTTATGGTTATATATATTCGAAGACAATAAATCTGTGAAAACAGGCTTCATTAGTTCCTTTGCTTAGGGAGCAAATAGTTTTCCATGTCATTCTAGTCCTGTAATGGTAAATTTTATTTCATACTTTATTCTGTGTGTTATAAAATAATTCTAGTTATGGTTTATTTCCACTAAAATGATGTTCTCACTCTGGTTTCTGCTAATTTACAGCTTTCAGTAAAGAAAATTTACAGCTTTCATTTGTAATTGAAGTTATTAAGTTTTATTAACAGCACTAGAATGTCTTTCTCTCTTTCTCTCTTCCTTCTTTGCCATTTTCCTTCTTTGCCTTTTCCTTCTTTGCCATTTTTCTTCTTTCTTTCCTTTTTCTTTTTCTTTTTTTTTTTTTTATCCTATTGAATCCTACTTATGTTTTGGGGAACATAGAGAGTAATTAATTCTACTTAAAGCAATGCAACCAGTTCTGGTTTAATTCTTGATCCATCACTTTTGATTTTTCAAAGTCTTTTGCTTGTAATTAGTGCTGTCACCTTCTGTTAAAAGAAAGAGTCTGTGTACATGCCATAGTAGCAATGATGATGTACTCCACTAAGTAGTGGCACTGCTTTTCCTTAATCTGGTTTCCTTCCAGCCACTGGCTGTGAGCCGCAGAGGAATGAGGAAACAACACAACTCAGAAAATAGAGGAATAGTAAATAACATTTTTTCCATGTGGCTAAAGGTTAACATAAGTGGATCTCAAAAGGTGGCAGGTGTGTTAATCAGCAATTTTAGAAGAAATGTAATTGTCAAGGAAATGAGCAGTAGCCATAATCAGACAAGGTGCCTGAGATCCACGGTCATCAAAAGGATCTAATGAAGCTGAAGGAGTAGGCAACATGATTACAAATGGAATTTGGTGTTGGCAGATGTTAGAGAATACATACAAGAACGAATGATTGAAACACTCGTGATTATGGTGCTTTCTATTGCTTATGACCACTTAAAAAGATCCAGGTGTCACTATGGCCATGATGATAAAGACTTCTCTTCAGTGAGCAATAATAGGTGTTAGAAGGTGGTCCAGCTCTGGGGCCTCTCGAATGTTAGACCTTGTTAAGTCTGCTTTGCTTTTGTCATATTAACTGTCATATTTTAGGGTGAAGACAAAATGCAAATTGGACATTGGTATTAAATTGCAAAAGGCACGGGCCAGAGGAGAGCGTTTGAGTCTGGGTTTCCATCTTTGTGTTCCACACTGATACTGGACAGACCAGTGTACTGAATCCTGAAGCCAGCTTGCAGAAGCACCCAGTACAAGGGCACTGAACTCTTGAGAGGAAAAGACAGTCTTGTGGAGAGTTTATGCAGTCTCTAGCAAGATGGAAAGCCCAGCCTCTGCTAGGGATGACAACACCTGGGTAGAAATAACACTGACGGCCTAAAATGAGTCATCACAGAGCCATTGATTCAAATCCACACTTCAGTTGGCCTTTTCTCCCAGAATGTTTACTGTGTAATTCATGGAGGGATCTTTTCATTCCTCTCTCCTCCCTCAAGCATCTGGGTTTATTCCAAAGCTGAGAACAGAAGAATACAAGAAAGGTGTTTTATTGGCAATGGGATTTTCTGTTCCTTAAAGAACCTTTGCCTCTTTCACTAGAAAAGTGACCTGACATGCAAGAATGTCTTGACACATTAAAGGCTCTTTAGTTGATGATATTTCTACTTAAGTGGGGATTGCTCTTGAGGAATACTGAAGATCAGCTAAACCTGTTGCAGAAGGTTTTGTAACCTTTGACAGAATATGTTTCTTAGTTAGCTAAGAGCTGTGATGTCAGAATGTGATGTGATTGAGCTTTGTTTGAGAACTCGTGTTTGTATTTGCTTACAACATATGAGAATATCTAAGATTTACTCATCTCAAAAGCAGAACTGAATTATTATATTACCAAGTGTGCAGACCATTTTTACTCTTGTCTGTGTCATTGCTGATTGAGGACTTAATCACAACTGAATTGTGCAAGACATTAAAACATGTCATTAGGCTAAGTCTTGGAAATGCTATGCTTTAACATAAGCAACAGACTCTGAATTGAAAAGTTCATGCTTAAAAATCTGAATTAAAATACAGGCTCAGGTGGATACCTGAGTAATACTGTGCTGTCAAGAATGATTGTAGGATTTCTGCTGAGATCTGCTAAGCTGAGATCAATCAATCAAAAAAATTATATATATATATATATATATAAAATCTAGTAAAGTGTTCAACTCATCATCTTTTCTCTTTCCTTACCATTTGATTGTGCATGATTTACCACATGGAAGATATAACTTGGTGATGCTTGAGAACAGAGGCCAATCTTGAGCTTCTAGTGATAGCATTTCAGTCCTATAGAAGGAATGTATCTCCTATGTAGTATGAATATAGCTGAGATTTTACTAACAACTTTTTAGTGAGTCCCTTCATGGCAAGTCATAATCTCTCTCTGCCTCAGGGCCTTTCTGTGTTTAAAATACATACAAAGCTTGCATCTGCACTATGATTTGCAGTTCCTTTTGGAAATATGCATATTAAGAATGAAGTATTCAGTGCACTAAAAATGTGCTTCTGATGTGATGCCACTGCTGCTCCAGTGCAGCTCTTCAGCTGTTGGATGTACAATAGGACTAAATTGTGTAGTATATTTAAGGACCTGGACAATTTGTTCATTACGGATTTTGTACAAGGCTGGACTGAAAACTGAGAGACAAGATGACAAATCTCTTTAACTGTTTCTATTAGAATTCACACATGTTCTCTGATTTGGAATGGTGGAAGTGAAATCCAAAAAGCTTGAGGCTGGAAGAATTAGTTGTTAATCTCACATTTCTACAAAAAGACTGAGTGATTCCTTTTTTATAGTCCTGAAAACATAATGGACCCCTGGGGATTACTGACACAACAAGCTTCTGAGAGCTGCTAGCACTTAGCAAAATTGACCTCAGTTAATCAAAAAACAAACCTTACCAAACAACAACAACAACAAAAACCTGCTAATTTTGCCCTGTAGCCCGGGGGTCTACAAGGCAAGTAACTGTGTAGATGGTTAAAGAAATTTAATTTCCTTGAAGTGGGTCTCAGTGACCTGTAATGTCAGTATGTAATTGGCAAACTCAAATGGAAGGGAAAGTAATTTACATGCTAAGGTGGTGGAATAAGTGAAAGGAAAGAGAGTAGAGCTAGCAATACAATGGCATTTTGCTCAACCTTTATTAAAACATTTCTTGAGCATAGTGTATATGAATCTGCAAGCACATAAAAGACTATGGCACTAATAGGAATAAAGAGAACAGAATTAAGCAGTGTGCATGATCTGGAATATTAACATGCTCTATTACAGGGAATCAGTTGCCATTATTCCGACTCATGTTCCATGGACTTTTGAGTCATTTTCCTGTAGTCCTGTTTCCTGGGCCTAAAATGGAGCCCTGAGGACCCCACTAGGGACTGGTTGCCAGCCTGATGTAACCCCGTTTACCATAACCCTTTGAGCCCGACCTTTTCATAATAAAAGAAAGGTTGTAGCACTGCAATCTGTGTAGATTTCAAAAATGTTATAGAACACTTTCATAGTGTATCCTGGAGAAACACAAGGTTATTTTTCCCCAGTAATAACTCATACAGGCCATGAGTACTTTCTGTAACAGAAAAGCTGCACACTGCATCTTCCATTACCTTCCAGTTTAATTAAATGTTCCTTGAATAAATCTTGTGTTTACATTCTCATGACATGCTCCCAGTGATGACTTCTCCATTTATAAACTGACTGGATTCAGTCCAATCATTGCTGCTTATTGTACCTGTCACTCAAAGAAAACTCCAGACTCTTACAGTCATTCCTCTTTGGGTCCCTCTTTGCTAGTTACTAACTTGATATGCCTGTGAAACTCAATTGTTTAGATGAGCTAGGTAACAACAGACCTCTTTTAGTTTACTTGCCTAGAGTGGCCAAGAGGTTGAAGGAGGACAGGACACCAATATTCCTTAAACTGGAACTACTAGAAAAATTGTAAGTTACTAGTTAATTAAATTTAAAACACGAGTATCCTTCAACTGGCTACACATTTCTAGGCCACTGCAACACCATGGTGATTTAAACTAACGTGTTTTACTTTTATTTAGAACAGATGAGAAGAGAATATATGCTCAATTGTCGTCTTTCAGCAGATGAAAGGGTATCTTTCAGAGAAGATGCAGTAATTGTTTAAATCACCATTAGCTTAATCATTAATCTGACCAAACGCCACTATGCAACCCAGGAAGAGAAGGCATCAAGTGCCACAGAAGTCCTTTCAGATCATGTCTGCACTTAATAAGACAGAATGAGGATAAGCAGTAAATCACATACCACTGGCATTAAACTTGTATTCTCTGATATTTTCCTCTCTTGAACCAGGACGGTTGCCAGAATTTTTTGTAATGTTGCATTTTAATATACATTCCATGATGACTGGGAGTCATCCTTACTCTTTATGATGATAAGAAAAACAAAGTTTATCTACTTTCATTAAAATAATCCCTACAAATTGGAAATTTCCTTATATTGCACCTCCATTATACTAATCTAGTGGTGTTTGTAGGGTTTTTCATAGAATCATGGAATGGCCTGGGTTGAAAAGGACCTCAAAGATCATCTAGTTTCAACCCTCCTGCTCTGGGCAGGGTTGCCAACCACTAGAGCAGGATGCCCAGAGCCACATCCAGCCTGGCCTTGAATGCCTCCAGGGATGTATTGGGATTTTGTATTTTTTGCTCTTAAAAGGGAAGAAAAAAGATTTATTCTGCATGTATGTACAAAATATTTCAACAACCTGGGCTTCTAGAAGAGAATAACAGAACTCTCAGAATCAATTTGCAAGCATGTATTACTTGAAATTATTAAACTAAGTACTTCAAATGCCTAGGCTAACACTCAGCATATCAATGTTGGAGTTAAACCACCAGTTAAACTGAAGGTTCTTAATGCCCCAATTTTTGGTGACCTGTAGAAGATTAACTGGAAATAAACTATGTCACAGAAGTCACTATTTGGCTTCTTGGACTTTCTAATCCATCATAATATGGCTAGCACCAGACAATTTAGAAATACTAAATTCTGTTTCAGAACAGCATCATCCTCAATTAAAGAAAAAAAGGCAATTATGTGCATAACATAATTTAGTAATATTTAACTTCATTTTCCTCAGGATGTCTAGTATGATACACTGTTATATCAAGGAAATAAATTTTGCATCTTTATCAGATCCAGTGACAGCAGAAACCTCTCCTGCAGCAATTCATCAACATAGCACAAGTGTACATGTGCACTACTTTATCTTCCATCTGAAACAGTACAGCTCAGTTAAAAAGCTAGGAATTTCAATATAATTAACTCAAGTGAAAAAAGCCCTGTAATTTAGAGTTGTTGTTTACTTGGATATTCACAATGTCCCCAGACATTCGTAATTCAAGTAAGGCTTACATATCACTAAGTTCCAAAAGAACTGATGAAATCTGAGGAGTAATTACAACTGTACAAGAAAGTTAATTAAAATTAATTTTATCATCACCACATTAGAACCTAACTTCCAAAAAAACATTCTGAATTTTTATTCTAGTAACAGGTGTATGAAGCAGAAAGAGCATTACTTTCTTAATGCATGTACCAGTATACATGATGGTGGCCACTCAGCTGGAAAGTAGACTTGGGGTCCCTGGTGGACACCAAGCTGAACATGAGCCAGCAATGTGCCCTTGCCACAAAGAAGGATAACAGTGTCCTGGGCTGCATTAGGAGTGTCACTGTAGATGGAAGGAGGTGATCCTTTCTACTCAGCATTGGTGGGGCCACAGCTTGAGCACTGTGTCCAGTTCTGGGCTACCCAGTACAAGAGAGACGTGGATGTACCGGATGGAGTCCAGCAAAGGATGCATCCCAAATATGAGGAAAGGCTGAGCAAGCTGAGACTGTTCAGCCTAGAGAAGTAAAGGCACAGCGGGAATCTTATGAATGTACATAAATACCTGAACATAAATACCTGAAGGGAAGTTGCAATGAGGACCAAGCTAGGCTCTTTCCAGTGGTACCCAGAGACAGGACCAGAGGCCATGGGCACAAACTGGAATACAGGAGGTTTGGTCTGAACATCAGGAAGCAGTTTTCCACTGTGCAGGTGAGGGAGCACTGGCACAGACTGCCCAGAGAGCTGGCTGGAGATACTTATAAGTTGTCTGGACATGGACCTGGGCAAATGGCTCTTGGTGTCTCTGCCTAAGCAGGGGGCTGGACCAGATGACTTCCAGATGTCCCTTCCAACCTCAACCACTCTGTGATTCTGTGAATTTTGCAGATCTGTAACTACAAGACAAGTTAAGTAACTTATCCAAATGCAAATTGATCATGCACAGAATCAGTACCCAAACTCATGTCTTGTGTTCCAGTCCAGCCACATGTAAGCCACATGAGGAATCATACAGCTTTCCTGCTTCAGATTAGAAAGACTCATCAAACAAACAAACAAAAAAACCACAGTGCCATTTCTTGCACAACTCATTCTGCTTTACTTATCAAGCTTAACTGTTATTGTCTTTCTGAACCAGAAATGTTTCACATATAATGATGTTTTTTTCTAGTCATCCCAAGATTCTTCTAATGTACCATGTTTTACTCAAGTTCCTTCCTACCACACTCTTGTTTTTAATATTTTTTTCTGCACATAGCCCAGAAGTTCCACCTCAAAAACTTCCCAACTGTTCTCCATTTTCTGCTCAACTTTTATTTATTCTGGATATTAAACAAAACAAAACAACCAAGAAACAAACAAACAAAAAACAACCCAAGCTCAGCTGAAACTGCAATTAAATAAAATATCTTTGACACAGAAAATACATGGCATGAATAAATGGATTTTTCAAATATAAAGAAGTGATTCAGACACAGTAAACACTTCTGCTGCATGACTCCAGGGTCCTCAGAGGCATTTTATGTCACTTCATCACAATTAACCTCCCAAGAAAGCAATTCAGATCTGAGCAAGAGAGAGAAAATGAAGACATTACTGACAACACACAAAGTCTATTCTGATGTCATAATGCTATATTACTTGAATCACAGGCAGGTTTCCCGGTATTCAGTTTCAAAGCAGGAAAACAGACAATGGAGAGCATATAGAAGGAAGAACAACTACCTGCTGTGAATCAGATGCAAGATGATTTAAGCTACTGGCCAGATGCCGATGAAGTTATTACTACTGCTGAAAGTTAAAGAACCACACCTGAACACCTTATTTGACTTTGAAATGTTCCCCAATCTCAATTGTGCACATGCTGAAAATGAAGAATATAAGTTCCAGCTCTCCCACAGTATCAGTATCTTCGGGGTTAGAATATGCTCTTCTATCTCCCTATTTCCAAAAACGACAATTTACTGTAAACTCAACTCATACCTCCCACTACCTCTTCTGCAATTGTTCTAGCAACACCCTTTATGCATCAGCACCACCAACTGTCAGTACTCTGTTACCTTACTTTAAGACATCTTTTTTTTTTTTTTTTTAATTGCACTATATTGCATTCCACACAGGAAAATTCAGTACTTCATGAAACCAGAAAGTATTTCAGCTCTAAAGAAGTTACCAGCCTGTGATAAGGGATCAAAAGGACAAACCACAAGGACTGCTGTAGCTACATGCACAGGTCTGTAGGGTTCTAGTAATACTGAGAAATTCTTACTAGTGAGACCACCTCAAACATAAAGTACATTAGTCATAAAATGAGCAACCTTAATAAAACCAGGCCTTAGTACTGTTTGGTCAAAACAGACGCTCAAAATGTCTATAGCAATCCAATGTTCCAACAGCACTTTAAAATAAAAATAATTTAAAACCCTCATATGATGAGGATACAAGAACACATATTTCTGCAGTTCTTACACAGACCTGTACAAATAATAATCGCAGGAGGAAAAATACAGTTTTCCATACTAAACCACTATGTCAGCTCCAGCAGGGAGCTGTCTCAGCTTGACTGTCATCTGGTACCTCCCTAGTCCATAAACTCCTAGCACAGAGATATCTGCACTACAAAACTCTTCACCATCAGTAATGCCTTCTCACTAGCAGATGAAGCACATGGATTCCAAATCAGTTGATTGCAAACTAAGCCCGAGTTGCTTCCGCTGCAAAGGGCAGTCCCATCCTTCTCATACACTCTTGTAAATTTTTTGCCATCCATGTGAGCAGCCCTACGGTCTCTCCACAAGCTGGACAAGGCAATTGATTCCGTTGAAAACTGAAGCACCCTCTTTCACACAAAATTTGTTTAAAGCTAGATCAGTTTTACGATCCAGATTATTCTGTGGTTGCATAATTGCTACCGTCAGCATGACAGACCCATTAGGAGAAAGCAGCCTTGAGTAGGTGAAGAAGGATCACAAAACAACAGTCTAAGCAAAATGGTAAAGGAAACTAAAGGTGTTCAGACATTCTTAAGGTATCATTTCAAGATTTTAGCACAATGACAGTTTACGTACTGCCACTCAACTACTCATCTTTCCCTTGCAGAGCAGGCAAGCAGAAGAAAACATTCACCTATACCTAATTTTTTGTGATATGAAATCCATCTGCTTAGCCTAACACCAATAAAAGTTTCTCAAGGAGGCAGAGTGGATTTTGTGAGAGAAACATTAAATCCCTTCACTGCCACAACCCCAAGTTCATTTCTTGATTTGAATGGTAATCACTGTAACGCAAAACACTGATGTATGAATGAAGTATGAATGCTTGTTGCCTTGTTACCCATGCTATCATTTCATGGACAAGGACTATGTGCTTCCCAGGACTATCTGTGTCCTGGAAAGGACACTGTACCTGTTTTTAAAATTCTGGTGAAGAAAAACGTGCTGCTGCAGTGAACGATTTTCTTCTATCATGTTTGCAACGAAGGCATGTCTGCTTTCAATCAGAACAGTTCTAAGCCTCCCTTGCTGTGTATTCTATCACTGCTTGTCCCCTAAGGGAGAAGGATAGACAGCACTGCATCAAACAACTGGGGGAAAAAAAGATCATCGTATTGTGTGCTCCATTACTCATGTTAACACACTCTCTGGACATCAGACGTTTTAGATTGTGCTGGTCATTACTATGACTGGACTATAATGCACGTTAACCACATGAGATATTCCCCAGTCAGTTTCCCATAATCAGTAAATGACTCTTTTTTTTTTTATCATATTTGATTTATGAGATTAACAACAGGTCTATAAATGGAGAAGAAATAACAGGAAAAAGAATCACAAATTGATGACAGAAAAATCATATTAAAATCACTCCTTCCATTCTATCTGAAGACTGCAAACCCTAACATCCCATTTTTCAGTGCATTTCAATTGACCCACAGCATGGAGTGTCTATTTTTGTCCCAACAAGATCCCTGCCCACATTAATGCACCTCATTAATCAGTAGGTCTTTGTTCTGTGTTTTTGTAACATTCTTAATTTCATATCAGTTGCCAGATCTCCAGTTTATACTAAACAATTTGTCCACGTCCTGCGGGTTTGTACTCTTTTCACATTTATTCATAGTGTTCCCACTTCCTCCACTCACAGATCTCTGTCTTGGACTTAAGCAATTTACACAAGCTGAAACAATTGTTAATGACCTCCAGAACTATTGGGACCAGTTTCGGATTCTCACTTTCACTGCTGTAATAACCATGCTAGAACCAGTATGAAAAGATTTCCTACTAAAAAAGCCAAACATGTAGATTTCACCAAGGACACAAAACTGCCAAATCAACGATCCCTGTAGCCCAGTTTCTCCTATGTGGTTCTGACAACTGTTTCTCAAAGGGTGCAGAAATTCTTAAAATACATTGAGAACTTCCTAATAGCAGATATACACAACAGAGTTACCTGTTTCAACACAATCACTACTTCATATTGACCTTACTGAAAACCCCACAGTACCCCAAGGAAAGATGACAGAGGATGGCAGCTGTTTTCCACATACATCAAATGTTCACTCCCTACATCCTACTCTTCTCCACACCTTGCAGAATCCCTGCCCCAGGTGCTGGGGTCCTAGGGTCTAATAGCATCTGCAAACATTTGAGTTGTTTAAACATTTCTGTACCAGACAGATGCCTTCATGTGTTTTGACATCCATTCTGAAGAAACAGATGGTGTGCAAAGAGGTTATTGAAATCAGAAACGCTCTAGAAATACCTAACCAGGACAAGGGTTGCCAAACCCTACCAGCTGTTAAAATTAAGAGAAAGTTGAATTGGTAGCACTGGCATGCCCTTCCCACTACAGCTCTGTCACCCTTCTCCATGGTGCACCCTCCCTTACAGGGATATCTAATGAGATCCAAGAGATCCCAGTCCTACTATGTCAGTGCTGCTCTTATCAACCTTTTTGTATATCCTCCCAATCAGCCTTCCTCTCATCCTCAGTCTTCCCTTTCACATTTCCAGAACGGCTCTGTCACTTCCCTGCTGTACTGTACTATCTTAAACAACTACTACAGGAATTCAAGTATTAGCAGTGCAATGCAGAGGAAATAGAGATGGGCTAAAGTTTCCTCTTTTCACACAGACTAATGATGACTTCCTCTAGCCTACACCAGGGCAGACCCACTCTTGCTTGAGAGGCTCCATGCTGCATTTCTCTGTCCAGTACCAAGTTAGGGGAAAAATATAAAAAAAAAAGAAAACCACATCTTCTTAAGTGAAAATGTACAGTTGAATTTTAAGTTGGATCTTGCTTTACAGATGATCCTGCTTTGTTCAGGGAGTTAGACCAGATGACCAAAAATCTCCTCTAATGTAACTTACTACAGTTCTGTGCAAAGGGAACACAAGGTTTAAAAGTTAAAGTTATCTGACCCAGGCTTTGAGACAACTTGCTATGATTTTGGACAGAAGTAAAATGCTCTTTACTTATGGTTAAACATACTAAAGATGATATAATTCATATATATACGAGTTTCAAGAGCAGCCTCGGGGAAAGAAAATGGATTTTCACTTACTTGTATACACACCTCCTATATCCTTTTCAGTGTCACTGCTTTCCGGAATACCCTCCTATTTTACATTTCTGCTCAGATACACAGATTTACATTTGGCTGTGTTGAAACACTTCACTTTTATAAGTTCAGCTTACCAAGTGAGCCAGGTAAATTTCTGATTACCCTGTCCTCTGACTACCCTTTCTGATTACCCTGAGTACTTGTAAGGCTGGCAACTGACGCATCAGTGGCTGATCTCACACTGTCGATAAAACTGGTGAATTGCATTTGGCTGCTGAACCTGGTAAATATGTACTTTAAACTGTCTTCTTGAATAACCAATGCCTTTCAACAGCTATGAAAGAACTATGAACAACTGTTTTTTTGTTGTTTGTTTGTTTTACCACAGAAGGTGTCCAAAGAGAGGTGGTTAAATTAATGTTGCTTAATATGAACAAAAACCTAAACTCACACACCTTGCAGAATTCTATGCATTTTACTTCTCTAATGACAATTTTATTGATGAATCTGTAATCTCAAAGAATGAAGCACAGTTTGATAAGAACTGCTTTCCAAAAAAAACATAATTAAAGCACAGGATTATAATGCCGGGATCTTATACTGCATTTTCTTTATCTGGAAACTACTGCCAGACTAAGATAGCTGTCAGCCAGGTAAGTTCTCTTGCTTGTTCTTCTTCAAACTAGCACAGTATTAGATTTTTTTTTTTTTAATATTTCAAAATTTATTTTAAAAAATCTAACATAGTTGGGACACAAATCTCTTCAACAACTTATTTTAGGATTCTTGGATGCAAGTTCTCTCTTCCTGCTTACTTAAAAATATACATTCTGCATTTTAGCAACTTCCTTTATTAGTAATAGGTTAAGGAGCCTCTCATTCTTGTATGATACATACTCTTGAGTTTTCCAAATATACCCCTTTTAGTTCTAGGATTTTTGTTCACAAAAGTCTACAGTTTTAGAACACTAAGAACAAAAACCATGAAGCTACAGCATACTGAAGTTATATAAATCCTCCTAAGAACAAAAACAGATAATTTAGCACAGATCAGAGAAGCCCATAGAATTGACACCATTTTTGTTAGCAGAGCTGATGCTGCACCTGTGTGGTGCCTGACCTCTAAAGTGAGAATGCTTTTCTTCATCCACTTTACATACTTCTACAGAACAAGCAGATTACCTATTCAATCATAAATTTTCCAAGCTCAGGATCGGTGCATCCCTAAGAGTAGGAAATCGGGGAAGGGGGGCAGGAGACCTGCGTGGATGAGCAAGGAGCTCATGGACAAGATCAAAACGAAGAGGAAGGTCCATGAAATGTGGAAAAAGGGCCTGTCCTCTTGGGGGGAGTATAGGAGTGTTGTCAGGGCCTGCAGGGATGCAACAAGGAAGGCTAAAGCCCACCTGGAGATGAAGCTTGCAAAAGAGATAAAGGATAATAAGTTTTTTTTTAAAGTATGTAAATAGTAAAAGGAAGACTAGGGATAACGTGGGTCCCCTGCTGAACGAGGGGGTGTCCTGGTAACGGGGGATGCTGAGAAGGCAGAGAATGCAAAAGTAGGAGTTGCATAACTGTGTTACATAGAGAATACAACCAATAGTGGAAGAGAATTTCTTATTACATGAAGTTTCTAGTGTAAAATTATAAAACAACCTGTAATCATTGTTGATTTTAAATATTTTAAAAAGCACTGTTTGATAGAATCATAATAAAGAAACTGAATTCAGATAATGAATAAGTCAGGATTTTCTAACTGGCTGAAATGTCTGCCAACAAATGAAATTCCCTGTATCGGCAAGACACTTCAGCATTTGTAAAGACAATTACACTGGATTTTGTTGGAGAACAGTTGTACTTTTCAAGATTTTTCTCCTTGAAAATATTAATCCTCTTAATATAAGAGTATCTGCACGCCCCATTGGTATGATGGGTGTATTTTTGTTACCATGTTTCTGTGAGGGACCAGAGACTAGCTCATGCAGGTAGCTGTGCCATGACATAGCGAACAAACTCCTGCTCTTTCAGCAGCACCCAGTTAGTACAGCCAAGTCAATCTGTGTCTCTCTGAGATATTATCAGTTTCATGCACAGAGTATTTAATTAGTCTCCTGCTCTAAAAGCCAGCCTTGGGTGTCACTTAACAGACGCATCTATTACACAATGGAATGACAGGAAGAATTATGCCTTCTCATTATGAAGCAAGTCTTGAGAAATTGAATTACTGAACTCTTAGCCACCAATAAGTACCCTTTCACCCTTTTTATGTTGCCTCAAGGAAGAGCCCAGAGCGCCACCTTCTGTTTAACGGCCAGAATCACAATTTCAGCTGCTGCTAACTGCTGCAGTAACAGCCGTTCACAATCAAATCTATCGGGCTGGGTACCAAAAAGAAAACCGTTTTCTTGTTAAACAGCTCAGTATGTCATACTTGTCAGACCTACTGCTCTTCTAGAAATGCAATCATACGAACAGCGAGAGCATAGCTGCCCAAGCGGCACACATCCGGATCCTGACACAAAGGATATTTTTCATAAATTTCAGCAAGCATCCAAAGCACCTCATAGATTTTTGCAGAAGGTTCCATATTTCTTACTTAAATGTCACAGAGCACTTGCAGCTATTGTCACAATTTCCATCCAGGAAAACAACACACAATACCCAGCGTGACCAAGGCTGAAGTGAAGATAAACAGACTTTGATAAAATTACTTCACAGACCTCACTGAAAATCACTCACTGGATTCTTGTAAAACCTGAACAGCCTTAAATTAAAGCAGTATAATTATCAAATAAATATCAAATACAAAATCTGAGAGTACAGAACAATTCACTCTAACACCTAATCCCCAAATATAGAGAACACAATAGAGACTATAAGGACAATGAAAATTCGTTTTTAGATAAAAAATAGGAGTCTCTTTTCATCTGTGTTTTGGAGCAGGACAAGGAGAAGAGGAACAAGAAATAAGTCATAGGCATTTTGTGGGTTGATTAGACATCTTCGTAATGAGAAGAATAACAAAGAACTTTTTATTTATATCTTGGACATATGGGGTGGCAGAATATATTCTGTCAAAGCTACGACTGAACTTGCAATATGTTTGGCTATAATCAAAAGAGAAAAAAATGCAATATTAATTCAGACCTTAAACAACAGATTAATTTGCTTTGTCTATTTGAAAGACCATAAATAACTCATCACTGCCCACTTTAACAATAACGCGAGCTATGCGTATTTCTGTAAACCTCTGCAGAACAACCTTCATTTCAGCAGGCTGCTCCAGAACAAATGGGTCCAGACCAACATAGAGTTACAACCTAGAAATTGTTGTAGTAATCATCACCAAACTGAAAATAGGCAGTGGCCTTAGAATTCAAGCTGGATTCAGTGCAATCAGAAACACAAACATTCAGTGGCTCACAACAAAAATCTTTCATTATGATAATAATGAATCAAGTATGGTGGCATCATACTAATCAATTATGCTCCTTTTATTACCAGTGACCTTGAGGCCAATTCAAACACTGTGTCCTCTCATTCAAGCCACTTTTGTAATAAAAGAAGCGATTGTGAAGGGTATTTTCATAATACTGAGAATAAAGTGCCTTCACAATCATTAAGAGAAAGAATAAAAAATATAAGCGCAAACTACATAGAAAATAATTTTAACATTACTCATTCTTAACTGCTCTTTTAAAAGGGTCATAGCTGACATTCTGATACTAGAATGAACACAAAAGAGGTATTATCACCTTTCCGTAAAAGCTTAAAAAGCAGTTGGGCACAATGATCCTAAAACAAGTCCTTAATTTTCTGTATTTGAACCAAATGCAGAAATTGAATCAAAAACCAAATTGAAACCAAAAACAGAAATTGAAATTGAACCAAATACAGAAAATGAACTAAACACCATAGAAAAGATACAGAGCCAAACTACATTCTAGCATAATACCAGTGAAGTCCCCAAAGCATTGTAACAAAAATGCAGTGGGAAAATAGAGGCTGAAATGAATAGGAAAATACTGTGTTAAAAGTACAGCCCTGAGATACCAGTATTAGAACTGATTCAACTTATTGTTTTCAAGTTACAAACTGTAAGTCTGAAAGCATTGTCCAAATGCTTCTTGAACTCAGCAGGCTTGGTGCAATGATCACTGCCCTGGGCAGCTTGTTCCAGTGCCTGACCACCCTCTTGGTGAAGAACCTTTTCTTAATGCCACCCAGCCTGAACCTCCCCTATCGCAGCTCCACGCTGATCCCTTTGGGCCTGTCACTGTCACCACAGAGATCTCCACCTGCCCCTCTGCTCCCCTCTTGAGGAAGCTGTAGGTTGCCATGATGACTCCCGTCAATCTCTTCCTCTCTAGGCTGAACAAATCAAGGGATTCAGCTTCTCCTCATATGTCCTGCCCTTCAGACCCGTCACCATATTTGTTGCCCACCTTTGGACACTCTCTAAGAGCTTTATGGCCTTATATTGTGGCACCCAAATCCGCACACAGTTCTCGAGGTGAGGCCGCACCAGCGCACAGCAGAGCGGGGCAACCCCTTCCCTTGACTGGGTAGCAACGCTGTGCCTGATGCAGCCCAGGGTATGGTTGGCCCTTTTGCCTGCCAGGACACACTGTTGGCTTGTACTTAACCTGCCATCAACCAGAGCCCCCAGATCCCTTAGCGTGGGGCTGCTCTCCAGCCGCTTGTCCCCCATTCAGTATGTATTTCCAGAGTTGCACCGTCCTAGGAGAAGAATCTGGCACTTGGTCTTGTTAAACTTCATGAGGTTGGTGATTGCCCAGCCCTCTAATTTGCTAAGATCTCTCAGCAAGGCCCCTCGTCCCTCAATGGAGTCAATAGCTCCTCCTAATTTAGTGTCATCTGCCAACTTAGTATGCACTTGAGTCCTGCATTCACATCATTTGTGAAAACCTTCAAGAGAACTGGGCCTAAAATGGAGCCCTGAGGAACCCCACTAGGGACTGGTTGCCAGCCTGATGTAACCCCATTTACTACAACCCTTTGAGCCCGATCTGCCAGCTGATTGTTCAACCACTGTACAGTGTACTTGTCTAGCTGTATGCTGGATATTTTGTCCAGAAGGATACCGTGAGAGACAGTATCAAAATCATTACTGGTCTTTTGTCCCTGGCTTTCATCCTACAAGAGCCACCAACAGTCTAAGACCCTAACCAGCTAAATTTTAACTACATAAAGTGGGAAAATGCAAAATATGTGAAACATTAAGTCAGAAGTGAATGAAATTTTCAGTTGCAGCTAAGTTGGGTAAGACCATGCAAGAAGTCTTACTGTACTAACCCTTCCTCCGACTTCTCTGAATGGGCTTTCTTCTAGTTTTCTCTCATCCTTGTTTCTCCTCACTCAGTAGGTTCAAAAAACATTAGCCAATGTGTCTCAGTACAGGTATCTGTTAAAGAAAGATAATATTTATCTACCTTAGATGAAAAGGACAAACCCCAAACAGTTATTAATGTTCTGTTAGTATGCAAAAGTCAGGTGTAAACTACTTAATTTAAAAAAAAAAAAAAAAAGCAAAACTCAGAAAACAGGGAAAGAAGGATGACACTGAGATACACAATCCCACACCTCCAGAAGGTAGAGGGGCATTTTGAACCCTTACATTTGCCTAGCCTTTGAAAAGCATCTGGTTTGGCGGGTACTTCCCAGCAACGGGCCCGCCTAGCAGCGAGGCAGGGCACGCAGGAGCCCCAGGAGCGCCGGCTCCCCGCTCCTGGGGCCGGCGGGGGGCGCAGCGCGGCACAGCGCCGCCAGGCCGCAGGGCGGCGCCCGCGGGCGGGGCGGGGCGGGGCGGGGCGCTGCGCCGTTGGGAGCTGCCCAGTCAGACGCCGAGGTCTCGGCGAGCCGCCTTGGGTTGGGAGCCAGGCTCCTCGAGCTCGTCCGGTGACAAAGCTGCGTCTACAGCGCGGAGGCGCGCGGGGTGCGCGGGGCTGCGATTGGCGGGGACGCGCGGCGGCGGGATGGCGGCGGCGGGGCTGTGCGGCGCCGACTTCTCGGACCTGCGGGAGATCAAGAAGCAGCTGCTGAGCGTGGCGGAGCGCAGCCGCGAGCGCGGCCTGCAGCACAGCGGCAAGTGGTGAGCGCCGGGCGGGCGGGCGGGCCCCGCGCTAGCGGCTGTCTGCGCGCTAACGGCTGTCTCCACGCAGGGCCTCCGAGCTGGCCTTCGCCCTGGAGCCGCTGCCGCTGAGCGAGCTGCCGCCGCCGCCTGCGCTCTCGGAGGTACGGGGGGGGGGGGAGGCCTGGCCGGGCTGCGGCTCCCGCAGCGAGCGTCAGCGCGCGGGGCGGCCCCGGGCCCGTCCGAGTCCGTCGGCGCGGGAGCGGTCGCTGCAGCCCTTCCCGCGGCAGGAGCCGCGAGCTCGTCTTTAGCCCCGTCTAAAGCCGTTAAGGAAAAATGCGATAGCGATTTGTTTATCTTTTAAACTATTGTGCACGAGGTAGTTCTGAGCGCCGATCCTTGTACGGTGCTGTACAGGTCCCTTCTGCCTTCCCTTTTTTTGAAGTGGGGTGGGCAAGCCCGAGTAGGCCTTGCAGGTGAACGCATTCTTTTCCCATTTTGCCCTGTCCTAAATGAGAGATTCTGTATGCAAAACTTGAAATCATGCCCCTTAATTTTGACTTCTTCACCTTCACTGAGTTATTGCAATCCAAATTATTTTATGCCAGTAAACTTGTCCTTCTTAGGGCACAGGAGAAATAAGTTGTATCTCATCCCTGCGTCCACAGTGGTACCGTAGAACTCGTAGGTGTAATCCTGCTTGGCTAAATCACTGCAGTGTAACATGTCATAAATGCATTTCACAGGATGTTTTAGGTTGGAAGTGACCACTGGGTCCATCTGGTCCCACACCACCCCGTTCCAGCAAGGCCACTTGAAGCAGGTTGTCCAGGACCACGCTGAAGCATTTTTTAGTATCTCCAAGGAAGGAGACAATGCAGCTTCTCTGGGCAAACTGTGCCAGTGCTCTATCGCCCACACAGTACAGAAGAGCTTCCTGTTGTTCAGACAGAGCCTTCTGTGTTTCAGTTTGTGCCCGTTGCTTCCTGTCCTGTCACTGGGCAGCACTGAGAAGGGCCTGGCTCATCCTTCTTTGCACCCTCCCTTCAGGTACATTGATGAGATCCCCCTGAGCCTTCTCTCCTCCAGGCTGAACAGTCCCAGCTCTCTCAGTTTTTCCTCATGTTAGAGATGTTCTGGTCACTTCATGTTCATGGTCCCTTCATTGAAGTCTCTCCTGCATTAAGGAGCCTGGAACCAAACACGGTTCTCCAGGTGTAGCCTCACCAGTGCTGAGCAGAAGGGAAGGATTGCCTCCCTCGACCTGCTGGCAATACTTTGCCTAATGCAGCCCAGGACACTGTTAGCCTTCTTTGTGGCAAGGGCACATTGCCGGCTCATGTACATCTTGGTGTGTACCAGAACCTCCAGGTCCTTTTCTGCCAAGAAGTTGTTCAAGGCATAGGTTCCATGTTCTTGTTGAACAGCAAGTTCTTGATGTCTGTCAACTTGCCACTGTGAATTTCCTGGAATCTCTCTGTTTACTTTAAATGTTTCTAACCAGTCTGTATTCGTTATGTCAGAACTAGGAATCCAGTCATATGAGGGAATGGAGAGGCTTTTTTGATGGTACTTAACTCATCTTTTGGGAGTGAACAAAACTATAGAGTTTTTTGTTTTGTGCTGTGTTTTTGTTCAGCTTTCAGGGCAGTTTCAATTATACATTTGTAACTAGGTGATTTTCATAAAGCATGGCAGAGCTTCTAAGGTCTTGAACTCTTCTGTGTTCCTGCAGGAGGATGCTCGTGATCTGGATGCCTATACGTTAGCCAAGTCCTACTTTGATCTAAAGGAGTATGATAGGGCTGCATATTTTCTTCGGGGCTGCAAGAGTCAGAAAGCTTACTTCTTGTATATGTACTCTAGATACCTGGTAAGACAGAAAGAAAAATTGCCTTTAAGCACTGAACTCTGCTTCCTTTCCTTCCCCCATGTGGAATGTGGCAAACCTTATTTCTTTGTCTATACTGTTTCATATGTCCACCTAAAAATCCAAATGTATATATATAGTGGGGATGGGGAAGAGGAGAATGGGGAGGGTTCTTATTGGAACTGTCTGTGATGTTCGTGAAAATTCAATTCACGTGCTGCTACCAGAACTGCAGCAAACATAAGGAATATGCTGTTGTAAAATAATCTTGGTTTTCCTCTGTTTTCCACAGTCAGGAGAAAAGAAGAAGGATGATGAGACAGTGGATAGTTTGGGTAAGGCTCTGGTGTCAAGAAATGCAAGTTAATTTAACGAAGCTTGCAATAATGCATCTTCATTTAAATCATTTTGTTTCATAGCTTTTCCCTTGATTTTTGGATAATAGTGGGCTGTAACATAATTTGCTTTCATTCTCTTTGTTGGCTTAAGACAGGTTAAAAATTTTCATCTTTTAGTTCTTCTGTTAAAGCGGATCATTGGACTAAGTGATTTTATTTTTAAAACAAAAAATTGACATGCTGGGAAGTGTTCTGGTCATGTCAGTGATGATTCTGAATATACTCTAGAGTTCATAGTTAATGTGGAAAGACTTGAACGAAAGCTTGCTGTTTGACTTGCTCTTCGTGCAGGACCACTGGAAAAAGGACAGGTGAAAAATGAAGCTCTACGAGAACTGAGAGTTGAGCTCAGCAAGAAGCACAAAGCACGGGAGCTGGATGGGTTTGGCCTTTACCTGTAAGTGTCTACAAGTATTTCTAATGTGTTTGTGTACATTTATGTGGATCTGCATGGTTTTATGACTGATTAACTTGATTCACAGGTATGGTGTTGTGCTGCGGAAGCTGGACCTGGTTAAAGAAGCAATAGATGTGTTCGTTGAAGCTGCTCATGTCTTACCTTTGCACTGGGGAGCCTGGCTGGAACTTTGCAACTTGATTACAGATAAAGAGATGGTAAAAGTTGGGAAATAACAAGTTATGGTAACAATTTCTGGACTGTAACCTGATTTAGTAACCAGTGATTCAGTTGCCGGAAGATTGGTGTTGCCCACTGCTTTATTCTGTGAGACTCTGTCCAAGAAGGCAACCCAAGATCATAAATTATATTGTTAAAGTCTCTTTTTCTTCAATTGCTTGCTATGCCGTTGCCTGAGAACCTTTATACAGGCAGGATTAATTCCTTCACATTCACCCACAAGGTGGTGTAAGAAATGGCTGATTCACACATTCTGAAATAGTTGTCCACTGGGTTATTGCTTTGTGTCACAAAGGAGATCCTCCTAAGGTACTTTTTTGTCTGGATCTAGTACTGCAGTTACTGAGCACTTTTGGTGACTTTGTATTATATGTAGAATCACTGCTTGCAGTGTTTTCAAATGACTGAAAGTTTGTGCTTTTCCTGTCACATCCTACTGTGCAAATTATTTGCAATGATACAAATGATTTGGTAAGCAGTCATTCATGCAAGTAAGCCTTTAATAAGTCTGTTCCGTCATTATCACCAAGTAAAGTATAGTAGGCTTGAATCTGTAATTGGAAATAGTTGACTTAGAAGACCCATTGTTTGCACTGTATATGATTTGGAGAGATTACTTTGAACATGCTGTGGTCTGTTTTTGTGGCTTAGACATCTATTAGTAATGGGAGTGTATCTCTTGAGTTTAGCTTTATCCTAAGAGAATCTGGATTGCATACTCTGATAGAGCTTCATGATGTGAAATAAAGCGTGCTTATGGGGGTGTATTGGGGGAGAGATTTGCTTCTGAAGTGCCAATCTGATTCAACTAAAAGGTATTCCCTTCGTTGAATATCGAGTCACATGTATGAGATGAACTGTATCAAAGAACTGAACTTTGATTATTTTGTCTTTATGCATGGGATTTATGAGACCACTCCTGTAACTCTTCAGTCAATTCTGGCTGATAGCGTATTTTAAAAAGTAGAGGTGGCACAGAAGAGAGTCTTACTGATCTTTGAAGAACAGGAAATACATTTTTGGTGAGATTATTTACAGTTCTGTTCATTTAGCTCATATAAAAAAACCAATTTAATATTGATGCTCAAACATGGGAAGAAAATTCAGTCTTTTGAAGGACTCTTGAATTTAAAGTAGAAATAAAGCCAGTAACCAAAGCAGAAGCCGGATTTGAAGACAGTCATTTCTTCACTGATTGGCCAAATGCAAAGGCTTCAGTTTTGATTTCAATCATCATAGAAATAGATTGGGAGTGACTAAATGGAATTACATGGTCCATATTTTACTGCCTTTTAGAATGGATGTCTTAATACTCCTTTCTTGTTCTAATATTCTTAATTTATAGGCATTATTTAGCCTTTCCTGTGGAAGAAGCTGATATTAATTTTTGGTCCTAATACTGCTCTTTCATAGCTGGTGTTATGGCCTAAGAAAGCACGATTACAGGAAAGTCTCCTACCTCAAGACTGTCTACTAAATCATGGGAGGGAAGATAATGGATTCTTTGCCACAGGTGGCTCTTAGAATACTACTGATTATCATCTCTTCCTCCTCTTCTTTGATTCTTGCTAGTTGAAGTTCCTGTCCCTGCCAGATACATGGATGAAAGAATTCTTTCTTGCACACATTTATACAGAGCTGCAGCTGATAGAGGAGGCTCTGCAGAAGTATCAGAGTCTCATTGATGCAGGATTTTCCAAAAGCACCTACATCATTTCTCAGATTGCAGTTGCCTACCACAATATACGAGGTCAGTGGTATTTAATAACGTATAGGAATGAGCCTCTTAACACAAGCATGGCATTTGTAGTTCTTGTTCTCACATCTGCTGTTCTTTCTTCAGATATTGACAAAGCTTTATCCATCTTTAATGAGCTAAGGAAACAAGATCCTTACAGGATAGAAAACATGGACACTTTCTCCAACTTGCTGTATGTCAGGGTAAGCACCCTTTCTATTCCATGTCCATCATGATGCTTTTTATCAGAGGTAAGTTAAACACTGGCGAAGCAGCTGCTGTTACCTAGCTTCTCTGAATATAAGTGCTCAGCTTCTCTTTTCTGCTCCACAACTCCTTGAAATAATATGATCTGTGCATTGTCAACTGCTTAGATTTTCATTGTCTGAATCTGTAACATGATCCTTTCCTCATCACGTTCACTTTGTTTCACTAGAGCATGAAGCCTGAGTTGAGCTACCTGGCTCACAATCTCTGTGAGATAGACAAGTATCGTGTTGAGACCTGCTGTGTAATTGGTGAGAGCCAGTCCTTTTACATGTTCTTACTATGCTGTCTGCAGGCTGTAGGAGAAAATCTTAGTAACGCTTGTGAAAATGATCAACCAGCAGGGCCATCAGAAACATTTGGTAAATGTGATTTCAGGCAGCCTAAAAAGTGTACAAAATGAGGGTACCCCTTTGTCTCATTCCTCTCTGAAAGAACTGCTGTAATACTATCAGTGCAAAAAGTAGTTGAAGAAAACATGAAGGCCCATGTAGCTGATAATGCCTTTATTTATAGTCCCGAAACTACAACAGAAACAATTGTGTGTCAGGTCTAGGAAATCTGCTTATTAGATCATGACATAAATTTCAACACAGAGAGATGAGATCTTAACTGATTGGTACAACCAGAGAAGCATTTGATCAGAACACTGGAGAACAGACTGCTATTAGGTCTCTTGAGGTTTGAGTCAGATCTGCCTTTAATATGTCTCTTCTTAGAATCTAAGTTAGGAGGTAGTAGATAATACTTCTTCCATCTATTTTTTTTTTACTTCTCTGCTGTTTTTTTTTCTATGTATTTAAATATTGTGACTTTTTGCTTTAGGAAATTATTATAGCTTACGTAGCCAGCATGAAAAAGCAGCACTCTATTTCCAGAGGGCCTTGAAACTGAATCCTCGTTATCTGGGAGCCTGGACACTTATGGGACATGAATACATGGAAATGAAGAACACATCTGCAGCTATCCAGGCTTACAGGTATCACTCGTGCCATACAAAACAGTGTTTGAGTTTGCATACATTTGAGTTGGATTAGATCTTTTTTTTGGTTGTCTTTTGCTTAACTCTGTCTTGTTTCTGATTAAAACTGCTTTCTGACTGGTTTGTCTCCTTTTCTTTGACAGACATGCCATAGAGGTGAATAAAAGGGATTACAGAGCCTGGTATGGCTTGGGGCAAACCTACGAAATCCTCAAAATGCCATTTTACTGTCTCTATTATTACCGACGGGCCCACCAGCTCAGGTAGAGTTGAAAACGTAGCCATGTCTATTGATGTTCACCCAGACCTGGTGGCTACTAGCTGAGAAATTTGCACACAGGAACTGAATTGGGGAAGGGGGAAGAGCATCAATGCCATGTGATTTGTGCAGTCTCTCTATTACAAATTCTTCTAGTTGAATTCATTAGCTGTTAGCGGCTTTGTCACTTATATCCTGAGGAATGCTGGTCAGGAATCATAGAATCATTAAAGTTGGTAAAGACCTCCAAGGTCATCTGGTTCAATCATTCCATCATCTGGCGAAACTTGAGGCCATTCCCTCTTGTCCTGTCGCTAGTTGTCTGCAAGAAGGGGCCAACCCCCAGCTCCCCACAACTTCCTTTCAGGTAGTTGTAGAGAGCAATAAGGTCTCCCCTGAACCTCCTCTTCTCCAGGCTAAACAAGCCCAGTTCCCTCGGCATTTGTGTTCCAGGGTCTGGAACACAATAGGACTTGTGTTCCAGACCCTTCACCAGCTTCGTAGCCTTTCTCTGGACATGCTCCAGGGCTGAAATGTCTTTCTTGTAGGGGCTCAAAACTGAACAAAGTACTTGAGGTGCAATCATAGAATATCCCAAGTTGGAAGGCACCCACAAGGTTCACCAAGTCCAACTCCTGGCTCCTCACAGGACCAACCCAAAATCAAAACATATATCTGAGAATGTTGTCCAAACACCTCTTGAATGCTGGCAGGTTTGGTGCCAAGACTACTTCACTATTCCAGTGCCTGAGGAATGTAAATGAAATTTTATGTAAGAGAAGATGAAGGACACTGGGAGTTATAGGTTCCCCCCCCAGCCCCCTGAGAAATCAGCTGACTGTCCATTAAACTACATTTAGGAATTGCTTTTTTTTTTTTTTTTTACAGACCTAATGATTCCCGTATGCTGGTTGCTCTAGGAGAATGCTATGAGAAACTTAATCAGTTAGTGGAAGCTAAAAAGGTAAGTGATGACTGGCATGTGGAGTAAGACATTAGGATGTCCCCCAGGACACTAGGTGGAGTTGGAATAAAATTGTGTGGCTAGAGCTACCAGAAATGCATGCAGCATGTTAGGTTATTGAAACCCTTTCTGTTGCAGTTTAAAACAGGCAAAGTTCTGCTGTGATGTAACTAGAATAGCTGTTAAAGAGATACGTACATCTGATGTGTGTCCTTTTGCTTTAAAGCCATGCAGTTTTCTGTTCCTAACTTGCTTGCCTGAGTCATTTTTCTTGTGTGCTTGACTGACTCTTCTTTGACAGTGCTATTGGAGAGCTTATGCTGTGGGAGATGTGGAGAAAATGGCATTGGTGAAACTAGCAAAGTGAGTATGTGTTAGTACTGAACTGTCAACATGTTGTTAAATGCAACTAGAGCACTTTGATATCTAGTGATAAAATACTAATTGGGAAACAGGCGGAATTGCCGTTAGGTACTATTGCTTTTGGAGCTGCATAATCTTTAGAAGGTTTGCAGCAACTGCATACTCTCTGTTAAAGTTCAGCTTTAACTTTAATTTTCCCTCAGAACAGCTACAGAGGAAATCATGGGATAATAGGGGTTGCAAGGGATTTCCAAATCCTGGGGTGATTTTAGTACCAGTAGTTGTATGTCTTACAGTGAAACTTAAAACAATCCAAGCAATTTGTGGTGCTAGATGCTATACAAAATTGTAGATTGATTGTTACCCCATTTTTTTTCCTAATATAGGGATGTGACATTAGAGAAGGGTCTAATGTGAAATAAATGTGAACACTGATGTTAGCATCAATTTTTGGTAGGGGAAAAAGTGGTATTAAAAGGAAAAAAGTGAAGGGGAAAGAAACAGGCAGGTGAAAAGTGAAACTGCTGTACAAAGATTTTGGGGATATAGGGGGGAAGAAGGAACACTGGCAGAAATAGCCAGTTGTAAAAGACTTTTCCTATCTTATTCTAAGCTTTAAAATATAACAGAATAGACAAAAGTTCCTGCTTTGGATGTATCCGCAGTGCTTCTAGCAGTTGTTACCTGACTGGTTTCCTTCCTGATAATGTGACTGTTCTCAGGCTAGATCGCTTCTTTCAATGAGGGACAGTACATGATGCATGTCTTGCAAATTCTTAAGGAAAAGACCTAGCTCTAGTTCTGGTCAGGCTTAGTGGATACATTCTCATTGACCAAGAAGGTCTTTGGCAATGCAGTGTTGTTCCAGTGGCCCATTTCTTCTCCTTTTCTAGACTGCATGAACAGCTGAATGAATCTGAACAGGCTGCTCAGTGCTATATCAAATACATCCAGGACATCTATTCCTGTGGGGTAAGATGATATCTTGGGAACAAAAGGAAATGTAAACATGATGTAGAGCTACCTTGGAAGATACTCAAAGATGGTTTTTCCCCCCTTTCTGTAGGAGATAGTGGAGCACCTGGAGGTCAGCACTGCCTTCCGTTACCTTGCCCAATACTACTTCAAGTGTAAGCTCTGGGATGAAGCCTCAGCTTGTGCTCAGAAATGCTGTGCATTCAATGATGTGAGTAGTTGCACAATCCCTGGTGTCTTGGGGATCTCTGACGTTAATCTTGGCTATACTCGTAGGTATGAGTAAACAAATCTTTTATTGAAGGAATGAGGACTGTCTGTCATGCAGGTGAACAGTCTCATTCTGAATGTTTTTGTATACCTGATTACTACTGCTGCTTGTGATTAACTAAAGTCAGGGAATATAGTGTAGATAGTAAACTTGAATTAGGTATCATTGGTTTGGTGTTGACTAAGTATAAGAATTTGAGACTGCAGTCTTAAGACTGCTGAAAATCTTGATGGTGGTGAGGTGGTTAAATGTTACTTCTTGTTTTTTCATCTTGTATGTGTAGGCAGTGCAGAGGTTACAACAGCACTAGAGTTCTATATGTTACTCCATATTCTGAGGTTTTCTGTAGCTTGTAAGGGGGCAATTTTGGATTTTTATTTCAGACTAGTGGTAGCCAACAGCCACAAGACAGGGTGTGTGTCCTATCTTTAATAAAGCTGTCTGGAACGCAGAAGAACCTGAATTCAGCTTATTTGTTTCTTCTCCTTTTTACTTTTTGATGGACTATGTAGACAGTAGCAGTGGTTGATGGTACCACTGTCACAAGTAACATGCAAATCAGGTGAGTAAAAAGAGGAAGGATTATTAAAAAAAAAAAAAAAAGTAGCACACTAAAGTTCTTGATAAGTAGCAGAAAAAAGAACCGAGGACGTTTTTTTTTGTATTTTTCAGAGTGACAGTCTTACAGAGCGATAAATTAGTATAACTTAGGTTGCTTACATACTGAGTTCGACCCAGAAACAATCCATACATAGATGCGTTGTTTTGTTTTTCACAAATTATCTTCCAGACTAGAGAAGAAGGAAAGGCCCTTCTGCGGCAAATCTTACAGCTTCGCAACCAAGGAGAGACCTCATCCACAGAAATTGCTTCTCCTTTTTTCCTCCCTGCATCATTGTCAGCTAACAGCACTCCCACACGTCGTGTCTCCCCACTCAATCTGTCTTCTGTTACACCTTGAACAATGCTGATACCTCTAACTTTGCATTGAATGTGATGTTGCAGATGGGGCTTGCAACCACTTAGTTCTTTCCAGTGAAATTTTTACATTCAACGTTGCCTTCACGTGAAGGGTTAGGAGTTACCAGAGTCCACAGCTGAAGAAAGATGTGTCCAAGCAGGCAAAGGTGCAGCCTACATGAAAGTGCCTATGCTGAGATGTGAGCATCTGCTGTACTTCTCACAAAGTCATTCCAGTCAGTGGGCAGA
Organism: Anser cygnoides; assembly: GCF_040182565.1. Taxonomy (NCBI): domain Eukaryota; kingdom Metazoa; phylum Chordata; class Aves; order Anseriformes; family Anatidae; genus Anser; species Anser cygnoides. Next base: position 256,045 of record NC_089886.1, read on the forward strand.
TGTGTTCTAATATACTGGACTACTAACTGAGAGACTGGGAAGAAATTGTCTGCTTGAGTTAAAATATATTAGAAGTTTGACTGTGCCCTGTTAACTCTGGTCTTTACTGAACTTATTTGGATGATCTCTTAGTGGTATTGTTGCTGCATACATCAGAAACTGTTACCTGCCTGGCTGCTTAAGAACTTTTGCCTGTCTCAAACTGCACAGAAGTTCCACTAAAGTGTTATGAGGCACTTAGATATTGTTGGCATTTCTATGTTGAAGGACTGAAAAGTGTCAGGAATCTCAAGTAGCCACAAGTGACAGCTGTTTGTTCTATCTGTGATTTTGACAGATATTTTGACTTTGAAAAGAAAGACAGCCAGTAGGATAGCACAATTAAAAAACCAAATGATTCAGCTACTGTTGTTGGGCTTTTTTTGTGATGTAGCTTTCATGGGTACTGTAGCAAATTAAATTGGATGAACCATAATTTTAGGATTGCCAAATGTAGTGGATGATGTGATGCGGGGGGTTCCTTTCTTCCAAGTCTGCTGAATGCCAGGGTACTGCTTGTTCCTCTTCATGCATCCAGCCAATGGTAAGGCTGAGTGATTTTCAAAGATGTATGCATATGCCCATGTAGTACAGATATGACCATAAATTAATGGTTTAACACCAACCAGAGGATAGCGCCTTTAGAGATGCACTTGCTGAAGACACAAGCCATAGAAATGGCCCAATCCTCTTCCTACTTGCTGGTTTATCAATTTGCTAGTGGAACATACATATTTGCTTTCAGTGTCTCATGCACATTTCTGTTTTCTCTTCAGTCTCCCGCCAAGACCTTAGGTGTCTTCAGTATCCATATCTAGACCTTTAAGTTTTTGTTCCATCTCAACCCTGGAACTAGGATCTCTACAGATTTTGTTTTTCTCCAACTTGCCAGCTAGTCCCACTTGAGATTGCTATTGAAATTATTGCACACGTATGCACACAAATGCATCCAGTGTAGAAGACAGGCTGCCATAGGGTTTAATAAGTGTAGAACACCGTGGTGAAGGGATGCAAGGCTCAGTTAGACAAAGCTTACTGATCAGCAGCCTGCTTGCTTGCAGTTGTTAGCTTTTTCTCCCCATTCCCAACACAGTTACTCCCTTCCATTTTCCCATACTTGTTGCTTTCTAGCCCGTCTTCACCCCCTCACTAGATCTGTGTTTGTTCCCCTAGACATTCTATGATACATTTTATGTGGTCCTGCAATCCTCTTCAGACATCTTAACATAAATTTGCTCTTGCCTGTGAGACCCTTCCTGATAACTGACCACAGTCTTACTGGTTACAAAGCTCCCAGCTGAATCTCTTCAGAGTTATGCTTTGGTGGTTCCTTTAATGGCCAATCAACCTGTGTCTTAGAGTGCTAGCCATGGTTATCTGTCAGTAGGCTTTTAAATATGTGCGCTTCATTTGCTGCCTTTCATGTTTATTGTCCTGTCTTTTACACTCGATAGCTGTTAACCAGATATCCTTACACATGTATGTGGTTTGTTCACACTTTCACTAATGTAATGAAGGATAGAAGTTAATAACCCTGCTGACTTTGACTTGAATTGTCTTGCTCATTGACAGTTAGTACCCTTCAAAAACAGTGTGTTTCACCTGCATGGCAGGAATGTCATTTTGCTTTGAGAAGTGAAGAACAAGCAACAGTTCAGGGTATCAGTTTGACTTATGGCCTTGAACAACTTCAGCTGAATCTTTCAGTTCTATTCAGTTTCACCTTGTAAACTTCATTCAACTTGGAGGTATTTTTAAAAGTACTTGAGACTTGCGTACATTTTTGACTATGAATATATGTTATGAATAACCTGCAAATGTTCTTTTTCCTTGCTAAACAAGCTCCAGTTTCCTCAGGGCTATCCAACAGTGCAATCTTCCATTGCATTTTGTAATTGTTTGAAGATTTCCTTACAAGGAAATATTCCCAAGTTTCAACTGACTGTCTTTTAACGAGGATTCTCCAATCTCTGGTGCTTACAAAGGTCCTGCATTAAATTCGCTGCCTGGTTGTCACTGTGGGAGTCTGTCTATAAGGATTAACTTGCAGACACCAGGTCTAAATACTAGGATTGCACTGAGCTGATACGATGCCTGCTGAGTTTCTAGAAGGCTTTCAACACCAGGAAGGTCGGTAATCTTGGTTTCTCTTGATGTGGAGGATATTTCTTCCAGATCCATGTATTTTAAATACTTACTTATAAAAGGTGCTGTAGAGTTGAGGAATTAATGTCTAAGTTTGGTTGTGAGGATACTCAACAGCCCAGGAAGAACTGAGCTCATCATTTTGTCTCCCTTATTCCTAACAGAGATAATGGCACTTATAGCCAAGTTCAGAAACTTGTGTTTGGTGAAAATGTGCTGATTGATATGTCTGCTATGCTATGCCAGTTCTGGAAATATGAAAATCCTTGGTGATAATGACATTAGTTGCGCAAGGTCAGAGTGATTTGTTAAAAATAAGGCAAAAACTACACATAGGTATAGGTTACTGTCTTAAGACTGAAAATTCAATGGGACTTCCTTGTTTTGGAATATGGCCTATCAGTATGTTTAGAATCACAAGCCAGTCTACTAGTTTTCTATTATAATACATAGCATAAAAGTGTCCCATGTTGCAAACATCAGTGACAAAAAAAATCAGTAGTTTCTAGCAACAGTTAATGATCAGTTCTTGTGCCACCTAAACAGCAAGTTTAATATACGTTACACAACTCATACAGCAGAACAAATGTACTAGTTCTGTCTTTCCCTTCTGGTAAAACAAATAAGCTTTATATTTATCATCAATAATTATTACCTAGGAAAGTATTATAATACAGGAGGCATTGAAGAGCAACTTTCAAACTCTACATGCTTTTGAGGAATGATTGTGATTATGTAGAGCTATTAATGTTTGTTTCTTGATACTTTGTGAGCATTTGCATGGAAATCTTTGCGTTTTATTTTGTTACTATATTCATAGATCTCTAAAGGAGATACTGGTTTTAACATCAGTCACATCTACAACTTAAAGTCATGCGTCATAGGATTACATTTTGGAAATAAACTGGTTTCTAAATAGGTATGTGTTCTGCAGTACTGACGTACACAATCTTTCTTCTACATTGTTTTTGTCCTTGTTCAGTCATAGTACTTAACTATTCATCTCTCCTCAAGTACTTCTGTGCTTAACATGCTTGAAAGGTTGTTACTGAAATCAGCAATACTATTAGTAGGTATAACTACATCTCTTCAATCTATCCTCGTTTGGGGGATCACCCTGTAAAACAAGCCATTTTGTGTCTTGGTGTTCAGCTTCAAGTGTTAGGATGTAAAGCACGAACAACCCTGTAAAATGATGGTAGGACCTGGGCTCATCAGACCAGGCTGCCTTTCCTGCCTTGGAGAAGTTTAGAGCCATAGTCGTGGCTTGCCTTGGTCCACTGGTATTTCTTAGGAGCACATTACACTAGACAGAAGGCTGTGACCTCCAGCCAGAGCAAGAGAAAGGGGATAGAGTGGCTGTGACAGTCCTGGATGTCACTTCCATATCACCTGTACCTCCATTTCAGGCCTGTGGAGCAGCAAGAATGGGCAGTGCTGCAGCCTTGCCTCCTAAGAAGCCCACAGACAGAAGGGGAATATTTTGAAGCTATTTTGCTGTTTGCCACGGGAGCCGATAGGACACTGTATGGAGCTTGCCAGATCCTGTGAGGCTAATTTTGTAGTCTCTCTGTGCTTGCAGGCCCAGAGGAGTCATGCCGCTTTATACATCTTTATAGTGTTTGTAGTAGCGTTTTCCCTTTTCCATGTGCTTCAGACCTTCCATTTATCTAGTACAGCCACTGTACTAGTCTTTAAAAAGGCCATTTCCAGAGCTATATATTCAGTAAAAAAGTTAGGAAAAATCGAACATTTATGCTAGACATAATCAGGCAGCAGCTTTTAAAACTTTTTAAATGGGACCTTGCTTTTTCTTGGGCATTGAAGTTTTCTTCAGTCACTGAATGTGTTAACTGCCCCTGGGGAATTTCTTATGAAAACACTAGTTCTGTAAAGCCCATTTATAGCATCTTCCACTTAGAGCTCTTAGAGTTTGTCATGGGGCAAGGGCTTTTCCTTTTGATTCAAGTTCAGGTGTGTAAGGACAGAGTTCATGTGAGGTTGAACCGGGGAGCTTATTGTGTTATTTGGTAAGTGTAATGCTAAACTATATGTATCTAATGCTCTTGCCCTTAGTATCATGTTGCAGATCCCACTGAATTAAAGGAAAAAAATCACTGAATATGTTAAACTGATCTGAGAAAAATTAAATGCCACCACTTTAGAGTGAGGAAGCTGAAGCTGGGACAGACTGCTCTGCCATCAGCTGGGCATACAATGCCTGCCCCTTTACTCTGAGACCTTTGTTTCTAGGTTTCTAGTGCTGTTTTTTCCTTTTTTTCTTCCTGAAAGATTTCATGGTAAAGGTTTGAAACACTGGCACTTAAAGTAAGGATTGGCAACCAGTTATTAGGCGCTCTGATGGAATTTGGTATTAAGGGTGGATGACTCAAAATTCGGTGTCTTTGTCACTAGTTTCGTTCTTATTTTGTCACTGATTCACCAGGAAACTGCTTCACAGAGTGGAGATAATCTGCAAACCCAGTAGCCAACTAAGCCATCTTCTAGTTTTCAAACGTTTTTGTTTCCTGCGTCTTGGTGTGCTTAGCAAAAAGAAACAAACCAACCCAAGCGTGTTTGTCTTCAGTTGGCCCACAAAAAGAAAAGCCTGTTTTTGCAGAAAAGCTGATGCTTTATCTGACCAGGCTTAGCAGCCACGTTTGTCTTCTGTGTAAAGCGCCAAAAGGATAACAATTGGAATTCTTGATGTGTTTATTAGCAGTAGCCTACCGAACTCTTTCAGGGATACCCCTGTCAGTATTCAAAAGGATGGAGACGAGGAAGCATCTGAAGAAACCGAGGAGTATGTGCCTCCGCGCCCATCGCTCTCGTGACTGCCTCTCCGGGGGTTGGACGACACAAAGAAGCACGAGAGCTGGCAGCTTATTCGGGCATACGAGCAGTTCCCATTCTGTCAGCCTGGGCTTGAACGTGTTACCCGCCGAGGTGCGGGCCCGTTCGACGCAAACCGCCGCCGCCCGTCGGAGGGCGGCTTTCCAGCCCGCGGCGCCGTTTCGCGGGAGCAAGCAGCGGGGAGCTCCGAGCGCAGCGGCCCGCGCGGCCGCCCGCCCCCGCCGAGTCCGCTGCGCGGCGCCGACCCGCGCCCGAGCGGCGCGGACGCCGCCCGGCCGGGCCGGTTGCGCGCGGCTCCGCCCGGCCCGCGCAGCCGGCTGCGGGGCCCGCTCCGCGAGGGAGCCCCCGGCCCGCGCCCTGCTGCTGCCGCGGGGCCACTCGGCCGCGACGGGCGCCGCCGCAGCCCCTTCCCGCCCCTCCGCCGCTTCCTCCCCTCGGGGCCGCTCCCGCGGCCCCGCCGCCGGCGCTCGCCGGGGCCCGCGGCCTCGCGCCCCTTCTGCCGCGGCGTTGCCATGGCGGCGGGCGCGCGGCGCTGCGGCGGCGGCGGGGCGGTGCCTGCCGCAGACCCCGGCCCGGCAGCGCAGGCCTCCGCCGCGGGGAGGCGGCGGGGCGGGCGCCCGCCCTCAGCGTCGGTGCGCAGGAGGCCGGCAGCGGCCGGGGCTGGGCGCTGGAGCCGCCGCGGCGGCGGGAAGATGGATGCGCCGCGCCCGCGCCTCGCCGCTCAGCATCCTCCCCGGGCCGCGGCACGGTGAGCGGCGGCGGCCTCCCGGAGGAGCGCCGGGTCCCGCGCAGGGGCTGCCCGCTCCCCGCGGCGCCGGAGCAATGACTTCGGCCGGCTGCGGGGCCGGGGCGAGGGCGGCGGAGCGGGGGGCCGGCCCGGGGCGGCGCGGTGCGGCGCGGCGGGGGAGGGCGAGCGATGGCGGTGAGATGGAGGCCGAGGTGATGGGGAGGAGGCAGGTGGAGATGATGCAGAGGAGAGATGGAGATGGAGAGGCAGAGATGGAGGTGGTGGAGAGGAGGCAGAGGGAGAGGTGTGGCAGGATGCCGCCGGCAGCTGTGCCGAGATCCACCTCAGCCGCCCTCCCGTCCTGCACCATTGTGTTCCAGGTTGGTCATTGTCTTGCCTTCCTCACTGCAAAACGCGGCGTGCCGGGCATGATTGCTGGTTACAGTGGAGGGAATCTTCTAAGGGCTGAATTTGATGTGCGGAGAGTCACAGCCAGCAGAGCCTGGGCTGGGCCTCAGTGAGATGGCATCTGCGGGTGGGTATAAGCGCAGCTGAGCGGAGAGCGGCTGTAAAGGCACTCCCCTGGTTTATTTTTACTCGCAATGCATCTTTGCCTATTCCATTTGTTTGTATAAACGGTATTGCACAAGGTTTCTTTCTGAGCAAGTCTTTTCAGAAATGCACCTGTACATGTTTTGGACTCTCAGGGTTGGTGCATTTGTGGATGTGTGTATGAATACATTCTCCTTTGCATACAGAGACACCAGAAGCTGCATCTCTTTGTATGTGCAACACGTCTTTTTTTTCCCAATCATTAACTGATGAAACATGCCACTTGGGCTGATGTGCAATTTATTCTTAAATTACCGGATGCTGTCCTTCACTTCATTATGGCTACTTAAGACAAATCTAGGTCTTGCATTTGGGCTGATTTTTTGTGGCATTAAATAGTCATTTGTAGTCTGTTTCTATTTTTTTTTTCTGTGAATATGTATATGTATATATATATAAGATGCTGAGTATCTCATAGGCTAGAAACATAGAGAGGTATATGTTTTAAAAGATTAATTTGAACTTTTGTAAGGAAAAATATAATGGGATGCATTGTTACAACTTTTGCGTTCTGATACTGCCCTATGCATTACACTGAGGTGACATGTTGCAATCTCATTCTCTATGTCTCTCGTTTGCTGGGTCAAATTCTTCACTTGTGCATATACTATGCCTAGTCTTACTAGACTTATAATGCCCAGTCTAGTAAGCAGAGTCTTTGTCCATTTCAGGAAATGATGTTAGGTTTATTGCTTCTGCTCTGTCTCAGGTTTTGTTTCTATTGATCTGGCCTGCTGCTCCACAATACGAATTTCAAATCTGGATCTTTTGTGCTGTAAATGCAAGCTTTGCTGGCACTTGACCAGATTTAAATTTGTGCTTGAGTGAGGTAAATCTGTGGTGATTCTAACAGGTTTTCTGGGAATGGTTATGGTATTGGTGAAGTCTGAGAGTGGTTAGCTGTTAATTGTTGAAGAGGAAGCAAGGTATGGGCTCTATAAGTAGATTTGTAGCAATCAAAAGTCACCATGGACCAAAGAGATGTGATGAAGTTAAGGGGGTTGCAGCCAGTTCCACCCTTACTTACACAGTGAACAAAATCCTGAGAAGGAGCCTGGGGGAGGAAAGGCTGGAAAGTTTCTGTTGGGATTTTGATTGGAGTTGCCTGGTAGAGTTGGCTGCCAGGAGCTGTTGCTCTGCCCTTGGGCTTTGCTGCTTTCCAGCACTGGGTCAATGCAGTGGACTGCTGGGATTACCTGGTCACCAGCAGAGCTGAAGGAGCAGGCTGCCTCTGATGGATGCTACATCATTTCTGACTTGCTGATCTTGGACTGAAAATCTGTTAGTGCCTCAGGTAGAGAAACATGGTCCTGACCTTGGAGATGAATTTGAGCCAGGTATTTTTACAGTGTCTGCCCAGAGCTTAACTTTAGTCTGTGTGATATTGCAAATACTAATGATCTGTCTCAGCCTCCCTTCTGATAACCTTGTCCCTGTCATCTTTCAGTGGTTTCTGATGATTCCTCTGCTTCCGTTGGCTGTTTCCAGCTAGACTTTTGAATAAGAGCTACTTTGTGCTACTTATTAGGAATTGAACATAAGGTACAGCTAGAACATGGTTGTGTGTAGGGGAGACAAGTGGCAGTTGTCATTTGTAAATGTATGGTGGGATATGCTAGACCATTTGTTATCGAGACTTTAATGTTGCTGGAAAGATGCAGCATAACTTCTCTGTCATTACAAAGGATGAGTGACATCAGGGTATTCAAGAAAAATGCCACGAAACATAACTGGCAAAATGAATCATTTTCAATTTTGATTTCTATTCATCCATTCAAGAGACAATTGCTACTGTGGTTTCAAAACTATTTAAAAATAGTCTTCTAACTGTAAAAGAAAAAGTATGGTGTTGGATTGTACTCTCAGATATAGCTCAAGTGTAGCTCAAGTGGTTGACATCCAAGTAGTTGTAAATTATAACTTTTTTTTTTTCCTTTTTAACTGAGCTATGGGACTGAACATGTTTACAACTAGTCTTTCACTACTGAGTCATGGTCAGTTTGCATTGTGGTCAGCATTTGTGCTTTCTGTTTTCTTTGTGAAATTGTGACACAGCAAATAGTCCTTACTAGATACCTGAATTTCGGGTCACTTTTGAGTCTGTCATATTTTTGGGGTTCAGACAAATTTCTGTGTTACCTTTGTGCATGGCAATGCAATATGTGGGTTACAGGACTACAAAACAAATGCTTAAATTCAAGTCAAAAAGTTATTTTAGCTGAATTTGGAATGGCATGTTTGCAATGTGTGTTTCTAAACTAATAGCTCACTTTAATTCCCAGGAAGTAGCTTTTTCAAAGTTCTCATATATATCTGTACCACTTGAAAATCTGGTCTATACCAGATTACAACAATCTTGTCCTCCCATCCTCAGAGATGGATTCTCTGATGCCTTCTCTTTAGTCGTCATCTACATCTGTGCAAAGCTTTAGGGTGACTCTGTGTCATCAACTTTCAACATTCAGAATCCATGACGGCATTAAAATGTCATTTATGTAGTACTTCTAGTTTCTGTATCTTTAAGGTCTATTTGAATTTCTCCTTTAAAATATGAGGACTAAAAAACTTTCCCTGATCTAATTTCTTTGCTCCGGGAGGTGGGGCTCTAAACAGAATATTCATCAGCATGTCATGAGAAAACTCTATGGTCTCGCCACACTGAATGCTGTCAAGTTGAAATGAGTGTATTTGGCAACGTCTTGGTATACAACAGAAAAACTGTGTTGATCACAGCCTGCAGATTGGATTCTGAAATATCCAATGAACTTTAAAGGAAAAATAATAACATGCAAGCACTTTCACGAATGCAGGCTTTCAGTTCAGATCACTAAAATTCCTGTTGTATGATTTGTTTGCCATGAATTCGGATCACTGGCGGATCGCTGAGAAACCGTCACACATCCTGGAAACTTTAGGGCCTGTGTTGTTTATTTGGAAGATCGTATTTGGACATCACAGCCTGTTCCTATGTTAAATAGTCTGAATCAGCTATTGTCAAAATAAAAGCACAGTGAACTAATTGGTGTGACAATCTACATAGCATAGTTAAATGAGAAAGAGGCAAATGCAGAAACTATTTTAGTATATGGCTGCATAATGAGAAACCCCTCAGTTAACTGTTTAACAGATGCCGACAAATAATGAATACAAATGAAGACTGGGTAGACCACATATTATATTATATTTCTAACTTTAGATAAAATATACCTGTGATTAACAATAAAGCAATCGAAGGTACCTAAGGAAATGGTTTAGATAGAACAGCTGCTATGGTAAGCCAGATCTTCTGTAATGTTATACTTTGCATCATCATTTTTAACATGATCTCAGATTAAATATATTTTATCAAAAATAACAAAATGACTGATTTAAGTTAATTGATGACTGCTGATGCTAAAGCGCAAGTTTTCTCTCGTTTTTACATTATGAATTCCTCCTATCAGCACCAGGGAGGTTTTATCTTCGAGTTACTGTTTGACACTTGTACTTCATTTGTCAAACTATTTGTTGTATTTTGTTGAAAATGTTTATTATAATTTTTTTTAAGCAGCTAGGGGGAAAGAATTGTTAAGCCTTACATTGCATGGGCTGTAAATAAAAGCCATCCAAATGTCCAACTTAAAATTGCACTGAATTCCCAAGGTAGCTTAGAGTAATCAGTTATGAGTGATCAAATGAAGTTGGGAGAAATGGTAGAGTCAGAGCTTCTGGGCTTCTTTTTCCTCCATGTGCACTAGTTTACTGAAATTCACTAAGTTGATTTTCTTTTAAAATTGATGCAGAAATATTTTTCATTATTCATTTCTATAGCGCATGCAAAATCATTAGAACTTCTAATGTTGCAAGTGATAGATAGAAATTAATTATAATCAATACTGTATTGTTTTGCATGTATTTGTTGTAGGATTGGTGTACAAATACTGCAGTGAAGAATTAAAAAAATAAAAATAAAATTGTATTAATACACAATATGCAATTACTTTCTAATTATATTTTCATGAACCCAAATGCTATTTTTGTTTCTGAAGGTCTGTTATTCTTAGGTAAGTCATTCTTTTTTTTACCTGGTGTTTATTTGTACTTAATATTCAAGGTTCTCTGAGCTGCTATTTTCTGCCAATGTGTGTTGGAGAGGAACAAAATGAGATGCAGTCATTTTTGGAGAATCAGCTAGGAGAATCTGCTCTAATTTTATATGACACTTAGTAACATCCCTTTTCCATTTTCTGCCCCTGACTGGAAATTATAGTCAGTTATAATTTCTTTCAGAAAAATGAAGAATGTTTGAGGACTTTTGCACTTGAAGAACATTTAGTAATCTACAGCTGAGAGAACAATTGTGTTAGTTACTATTTGGTTGCTTATAACTAAATGAATGGTTACTTTAATTAAATTGGCAATGTTTTTAAGAATTAACCTGTAAGATGAGAGAGTGCCAAGTGTTTTAGAGTCACAACTAATAGCAAATAAGCATCCATGCAGATTCAGTGTTAAGTATTACTAACTGAGCGGTATTTGGCTTGTGGTTGCAAGGTTCTGTGTTAGCAGATCCCTTTTGTACTGCTTTGTGTATGTTTTAGGTCACAGAATGACCTGCATGTTGCCTTTTCTTGGAATATACAGTCAGTGTCAGTGATCTGCCTGTTAACCTGTGTTAGGTGAAGTCAGTGAAGATGTAAGCATTGTCCTTGGAAATTGATTTGAAATGTTATACAGTAGCTTAATGCGTATTAAAATCTCTATGAAATTGCCATAGATATTTTTTTCTGGTTTCAGATGCAGCCTTAATGGAAATCTGGGTGCTCAAGACAGTATCCTGAATGTCTTATAAATGAGACCTTTTTGTTTTTTCTACTTTGTCATGTCATGTATGACCCAGTATCTCATCTGGGTTTAATGGGTGCTGTTTCATGCTTACACTTTTGCCAGCTGAGAATCCCACCCATCACCTACTTACATAGGTGGAGAATGCCCTGACCAATACTAGCTGATGCTTCCATTTTTAAAGCAGCACAGTTCAGCTAAAAATCTTCGTGTAAATTTCATGAGCATTTTCTGATTAATAACCTGTAAAGAGTAATTCTACATGTAATGCAAGTTTTGCTTTTTCCTGACTTTTATTTTATTTTATATTTGTTGAGTTCTGTTCATCTCATTATGAATAGAACTACAGTACGCGTGATGAAACATGGTATGGTGTTCTTTAATTTGTTTTGTTGGGAGGGCAGCAAATAACAGTTCCTTGTACCTCAGCTGATTAATGACTTTGATGGAAAAGAAGATTTCTAATGTTACCTGCCTATTAAGGGCCATTGTTAAAAAGCTCATAGACTGTAGAGGTCTTGAGGGAACCTATCTTGCAACATACAATAGAAGAGTAAGATTTACAACAAATCAGAAATGAAAAAGACCAGCTCTGGTAACAATATTTCTGTAAGTGAATAATCTGAGTGTTTCTAGTGAATATTTCTTCTGAGGTTTTTTATTTTTAAAGGCATTTTGACTGTTAAAGATGAATGGAAATTGCTAACAGGATGTTCACATAGATATTCACATTTCTGCTGAAAAGCTGATCTGAAGACAAGCTTTAATTCCAATTGGCTTAGGTTTTGCATAGCTTGGAGTATAACCCATGGTAATGGGAACATTCAGATTATTTTCCCAGGTAATGTAATGAAAGGCTAAGTGGGATACAGGACATGGGAAATTAGAGAAGTGTGTACATCAGGTTCTGCAGGACATTGACAGTGATACAGTGGAAGTAGAAAATACATATTTTGAAGTTATATTGAGCTGCAAGAATGTAGTGATCTGGTCAGAAGCAAGGTATTCAGAAAAGAAAAAAAGTCATCGTAGAGATCCACATTGTTAAATGTTAGAAGTGAACACAGGAGGCCAGAACACTGAGTTTTCTTATGCAGTCTGACATCTTATCTAAATCTATCTTCATCAGCTGTAGCAAGAGTTGAGCTAAAAATGGCAAAAACTCTCACAAGTTATCTGGTGCTTTTAATAGCAAAGTTACTTAAATATCTCACAATTTTTAATAGTGAACACAAAATATCCTCCTCTGATGCTTGTAAGACAATAGATAATGAGGGCTATGACCTTGGAAAGAAAAAGGAAGTGTTTCTACAAGACACAAATGGGACATGAACATTTCCCTCACTGTTTGTTGTTTTCTTGTTTATATGCATTTTGATTAAATAAAAGATGGTTTTGCTGGCTTATTGAAATCAAAATCAAAGGAAGGACGGCCTCATGCTATAAATTCCGTGACTTGCAATGTTTCTCTTTCAGGCTCCATGTGTTGTCTCTGGCAGTGTTTGAGTGCAATTCTACTTGTGTAAAATACCTGTACAAAATGTCTTTTCAGTAAACCAAAAATGGGCCTAGAGTAACACTAAAAAGTGCAGAAACACTGAAATGTTTTTTTAGACCCCATTGTGCAATGAGCTGGGCAAGTTGATGGAGTGCATAATTTTCTTGACAATTCTGTTATTCTTCAGTCATGTGTCTTATCTGTGTCCATGTATATTTCACTCTGTTGAGTCTGGGAAATTTCTATTTCCTTTCAGGATAGGGAAGGATTTCACTTATTTATTGGTAGTATGCTTCATGGTAACTTCTAAGAAAACACTTGTTTAAAAAAGAGATGGTATTTTAGCCACAGAATAATAGAATATTGGTTTAATATTTAAAATGTTTAAAAAAAGCTCCTCAGCTTTGCTGCAGATAACAATAATGCTTCTGTCCCCTTTTGAATGTTTCCATGGTGCTGCCAGCAACTTGGATAGGGATTTTTGGTTCATGTTTTAGAGCAAGAGCCAATGGTAATTTTAGCAGCCTAGCAGCACCAGATTCATCCTGTATTCCTTGTGTGGAGCCTGAATCTGAGGGATAGATATTTTGAGTTTAGTTCTGAAGACATTTGAATATTCCTCAAAATTATTGTGGTATTGATTAAAAAATTATCTATCACACTATGATTTCTGTATAGTCAAAAGCCAAAGTGGTTAGGATTTGTTCTGAAGAGCTATTTATCACCATTTGGTAGAATAAAACACATTTAAGCTGCTAGCACATGAAATTTGTCATGTTCTGTCTATAAAAAAATATAGAATAGAATTGTATAAAGGCATGCAAATATTTGTAGCAAGTCTGAGCTAAGTTTTTTCTTTGATCTTGGGATGCTGTATTATGATTTCATACTAAGATAATACAGATCGTGCTTTTAATCGCAGTTTCCATTAATCATTTATTTCATTATGTGACATAACATGCACAGCATGGAATGCAATAATTCACACTTGAATTTTATTCTGAACCAATGTAAAGCATAGATGAAAATTGGTAAATAAGACAAAGCAAAGACTTAATTTTGGATTTATTCAAATCCCACTAGAAGATGCAAAATAATGTGCATCCTGACAATAATGCAGGAAAGCTTGTCTGGAATCTAGTATCAGAGTACTGATTGTTCCTGCAAAGCTTCAACACTGTTGAGGAGTCTGCCCTAACCCTTCTTTGCAGTTTTCATCTTTCAGTTCTTTGCCCATCTCCAAAGAGATGTATCGATGTTTGCCCCAAACATCAAACATTCTCTCTGCTAACACCCACAAGTGGGAATAATAATAATGCTGTCACATGAAAGTGATGATTATGATGTTTGTCTAATGTCCTGAATTTTATTTCATACAGTTAAGAACCAAATGTTAGTGTTCTATATGTTAGTAGAACCAAAGTTAGTAGAACCAAAACCCTAATGGTTACATTACAGAATAATCTTGCCATTCCCTGCACCATTTGTATGCCAGGTTCTTATCCTTCTAAAGTGTTGGTACTAATTTCTCATCCTGTGGCAGATTGTAAGATATTACTCCTTAATAGTAAACACTTGTGATTAACATCTTGCATTGCCTGTGCCTTCGATTTAATGGTCAGTATCCTTCCTTTGTGAAAGCTACTTTATATAGCTAAGCACAATTTATTTGGAAGCCCAGTAGCCTTAGAGGCTTTCTAGAATTATGAATAGATGGGATTAGGTCCTCAAAAGCAATGCATCTTTGTCACTTGATCATCCAACTTGTGAATTATAATTGGTGAGACATCAGCTGCAGATGCATCAGATGCTGACTGGAAAACGGAAGAAGCTAAACAAGAGGGTGCGATACTAATCTGCTGCTGCTGTCTTAGTTACTACAAGGAACAGAGCTCAAGGTTTCTAGTTCTGAACTTTGAGATGTTAAAGTGGAAACCCAGGAGTGCAGGGTATGTCTATATATTTTAAAGATACTTAGTCCCAAATTCCACTGAGTGTTTGGGCACAAAATAGGCAGGAGTAGACATTCTTAGTGTTTTTATTTATTTATTTATTTTTTGTCGGGGGGAGGGGGGACAGGGAGGTAATTTCTATTGTGTGTTCAAAGTCTAGATGATGAAAGAGTCATCAGGATTAGATGATTTCTCTGTCTGTGCAAAAGGATATTATGAGCATATGCTTGCTTTCAGTTTTGCCTTTGCCAGATGCCTGCACTCTGGTCTCTGCCACTTTGAGGGGATGTATATATACTTGTTCCTCAGGAGACATAGCGTGTGTTTTGGTTCACTCATAGTCAAGGTTATTCCTGTGTTGAGACTTAAGGGTTTTGTGTGCAGACCCAAACAGACCAACACTCTTACTCAGGAGTACACCAAATTTGGCACATGAGACACCTTGCTTTGCTGAAAGGAAGGGTTATACTTTAGAATATGTTTTAAAGGATTTGAATTGATTTTCTAAATTCTGTGGAAATTGTCATGTTATTGCTTTTCTAAAAAAAATACTGATCATGCTTGCATTTGTATCAGTTTGCTAAAGATAGCCATAAAAACCTGTGTTCTTTGATCTTTGAGTAAGAACTCCTTGTGTTTCACATGGAGCTCACTGCTGTAGTCTTAGATGTCTTAGTCTTGTATGTAATTCGTGCAAAAAGTAAAGTCATGGTTCAGAAGACAAAAATGGTCTGGCTAGATTCCTCTAATCTTTATTACAGTAAAACAAGATAAAGTGGTTAAGATTCCTGTTACAAATGGGGAGAGTAAAGCAGGGAACTGTTAAAACACTGTAAGAGAATTATAGCCTCAGCTCTTTTCCTGATGAGGCCCGAAGCAGTTTCCATGATATAAATACAGGCTTGCTTGTCATATGTGCAAACTGGAGCATATATGCCTACGGCTGTTTGATTGGTGTGCGCTCGTGCCTCTTCATACTTGGCTGGACATCCCCCACAAAGAGTGCGCTGTTTCTCCTGCGCTTGCGCTATTATTCCAGTGAGACTGGAAAGGTATTTTGTGCAATGTGTCTCATTCAGCAGAAGCCCAAACAGAGAAAGGAGCCAGTTTTGGACCTTCAACTGTCATGACAAAGCCTTACCTAAAGACAGATTGTTTTGAAATAGCCTGACCCCAACCTGTCAAATTAATTTTTGGTATGATAGTAGTGATTTTTTTGCATTTTAACACGGGAAGACAGAAGTGAGGGCTTTATACTGTTGCTTTTTTTTTTTTTTTTTTTTTTTAGAAAAAAATCTTCCATATAACTAACTGTCTGCAAACCCAGAGTACTTCCCCTGGATTCACCTCTGGACCACGTCGGATATACGACTTGCTCAGTGTTGCTGTTTGGTTCTGAGCCCACTTGGTGGTCATGCTAATAAGGATATCCAGTGAAATGTGTCTGAGTCTAGTTTGCATGATATTCTAGCCATGAAGAATACAATGAGAAGACATTCCTTCAGGCTGCTGAACTCCACCCCACCCCAAATTTCAGGTATCTTTAATGGGATTGTTTTCTTCTATATCCTTTTAGATAAGGGGTGTGACTCAACCTTAACAAGCAAGCATATCTGAACTGACTGCCAAGGCAACTTCAGGGACAACTCTGGTGGGAAGCCTGTTACCAGATAAATTCTGTCCCTACTAATCTGTTCTGGTTGCCTTCACCAACTTAGAAGTTGAAGACAGTTTGGAATTGCCATAGGTTATCATTAGGAGCAAAATCCAGAGCAGTTTCCTCACCACTTCAGATAAAGGAATAATCACAGAATATCCCAAGTTGGAAGGGGCCCACAAGGATCATTGAGTCCAACTCCTGGCTGCACACAGGACCCAAAACCAAACCATATGTCTGAGAGCATTGTACAAACTTATTTTGTACTACATTTACTGTATGAAGAACAGTAATTGATTACTACTTTGAATGTGACATATTTGCTATTCAGAAGTTTGATTTCAAGACCTGACCTGCTTTTTGTAACCTTATTTATTTTGCCTTTGTTACGGATACGGAAATGGTACTGCTTGAATCTGGAAAATTTATCTGAACTTTTGTGTGTGTTGAGTTCTGAGCAAAGTTTTCAAATCAACATGCGCAATATCAGCAGCCTTTTCCATAACATTAACTGCACATAGCACATAACAAGGAAACAGTACAGAAAAAGTCACCCTAGAATTATTTTACATTTGTTTGCACACCCTTTCACTTATGGCTACTTGCAGAAGAAAAAAATATGAACTAGAGGTGGAAAATCTACCAGCAAGCTGTAACTGGGGACAGATCTCAAAAAGTAGGTTTCTTGGCTTGGAAGAATTTTCTCCTCTTCCCATCCTCAAATATTCAGAACCCAATGAAGTTCATTCCTTTCAGTGATAGTTAATTGAACAGTTAATATGAACTCTAAGACAAACATACTTGTTCAGACTATTAATACCACAAATATTAGAATGTAACAATCACTTTGAAATGAAGTACTGGATTGGAAACACTGCTCTTAAGCTCAGAACAGCTTCAGAGTCCCATATTTTCTGGGATCAGGAGTAGGAATTTTTCCTCTCTACTTTTGCTAGCATATGACCAAACCCACACAGAAAGTTAGCCTAGAATGCAATGGAAAAGAAAAAAAAGCTAGGACAAAGGGAAATTAAAAAAAAAAGGGGGGGGGGGAGGGAATTAAAAAAGGAAAGCATGGAAGAAAAAAGAAAAGTAATAGCAATGAGTGAAATTTGTAGGAAGGGATGAAAACAGAAGATTAAACAGACTAGGTAAGAAGAAGCTTTTAGTGGGATTGCTCATCGAGTTGCACTTGTCTTTTTACATATAATGTTAAAGATTACAGAGTGCTTGCCTTGAAGCATTTTCTTTTTAAAACATGTTCTGCCATGGGACGAAGTACAGTGTTATCCGCGCACTTGCTTTGAACCTCTGGGAGTGTGAATATGAACAAACTTCTTCTACATGCTTATATCATGCAGCTAAGCTTGAATTGATCTCAAAACAACAAGAACAAAAATGAGATTCAAACGACATACTTTTTTCATACAGTAGCAAATCTAATCAAGTTCAAGTATTCAAGTATAGCCATGATTTCTTGCTGATAAATTCTTCACAGCCTGTAGCAATGTGTTGCTTCTTCTCATAAAAAGTGTGGCAAATTCTTCAAGGAATTCATTTAGACTTTCATTGAAGGTGCATCTCAAAGAAAATGTGTGGTGCTTTTACTCAAGAATCCAGTGGATGGATTTTCTAGGGAAAGGAGCAAAATGGAATCTCTCCTTGTGGGTTCCAGACTGAATTTATTATGCTTTAGGAATGGACTTAATCCTGTTATCTTGGATTGAAATCTGCCCATAGGGTTTTTTGATTTTTTTTTAAGCAAGCTTTTGCTTAACTAGGTATTTTCATGGCTCTGAGGGCTTCAATAATTCCTACACATTCTACTAGCAAGTGCTAGAAGAGGGCAAAGCTGATAGGAGATGCTCCTGTTGCTATTGTACTTGGCAGCCATTCATCATAAACAATTCTGATGGTCTTTTTGCTTACAGACATCCGACAGATGCTTCTTGCAATCTCTAAATAGCTGCATGGCCAAATATGCCACCAGAATTTGAAACAGTTAATAGGGTAACATCATTCTCACAATCTGGGAATGTTATGATGTTTTTAATTTCCTTGACAGATATGCCTTATGATATCTGCACTATGCACTGTGTACTTCATAGGGAGATCTATATACCCAAAGGGTTCATTCCACTAAAGTCAAAGGAGTTTGTTTACCTAAGGACTGAAGCTGTTTCTTCTTGGACTTAAAATCTAGGGTTTGATCATGTGTGCTGCTGAGAATCAGTACATCTACCTGGCTCCCTTCACTCTTTTGGAATTGCAAGTACAAGTGTAAAGTTGCAAGTGTAGTAAGGACATGGCAGCAGGTGAAATGAGCCTCCTCACTTGCCTAGATTTCCACAGCAGACTGCTGGGACAGTGTTCTTCAGCAATATAATTGGCACCCTGTGGGGGACGTGGTATACCAGGGATTTATAAGGAAGGTTATTACCTCATTGTAGTCTGCAAGGGTCTGCACACAAGCTTTGGTAAAGCAGGTATTTAGAAATGCGAATAATACTAACGATTTGGCATAAATATCAAGCTTTGTGCATTAAAAGCAATATGATCCAATATGGACAAACTCACTATGCCCTTCCATCTCAAAGGGTAGGTGACCTTGATAGGTGAAAAGATACAGCTTCCCAAAGAGTAACTATATCCCTTTTTAATTATGCTGGATGCTGAGGAGGTCATTTGAAGGTGGCAATATCTTTCCTTTTTGCCTTGGTTTTGGCTAGGATAGAGTTAATTTTCCTCCTAGTAGCTGGTATGGTGTTGTGTTTTGGATTTAGAATGAAAATAATGTTGATAACGAGCTGATGTTTTAATTTTTGCAGAGTAGTGCTTACGCAAAGCCAAGGACTTTTCAGCTTCTCATACTGCCCTGCCAGTGAGGAGGCTGGGGATGCACAAAGAGCTGGAAGGGGACAGACCCAGGACAGCTGACCTAAACTGGCCAAAGGGATATTCCATGCCATATGACATCATGCTGAACAGTTAATATGGGGTGGCTGGCCAGGCTGGGGGGACCGCTGCTCGGGGAGGGGCTGGGCATTGGTCAGCAGGTGGTGAGCAATTGCATTGTGCATCACTTGTTTTGCACACATTATTATTACCATTACCATTACTATTATTATTGTTATTAGTATTTCTTTTCTGTCCTATTAAGCTGTCTTTATCTCAGTCCACAAGCTTTTACTTTTTTTTGATTCTCTCCCCCATCCCACTGAAGGGGGAGGATGAATGAACGGCTGTGTGGTGCTTAGCCATCTGCCGGGTTAAACCATAATGCTTTCCTCTCCCCCTTCACAGGCACGAGATAAATCACACTCATAATGAACTCTTAATCATACCTGTTCCATGTGCTTATGAATTTACTCCAACTCATTCACACAGAAGGCACTATTGCCTAAAGGAAGATGTCTGGCCCTGCAAATGAGGCTGTCAATGAAAACAGACACTTTGCTGATGAAAAATATATTTCCCTCCTATAGTGAAAAATTGCCCCTCATCAAGTACAAGTCCTGCCTGTCTCACCACAGACTACCAACTGTTTTGTAGAGGAGGCTGGCCAGAGGATGACATTAAAGGCAACCAGACTGTTGTGACAGCTTGTCTTATTACTTTATAGTTAGTGTCTGATTTTTGAGGATGGACACTAGTGTCCCCCAGTCCAGTTGCCTGTGCCATGTGTTGATTCTAAATGAATTGCTGAGTGGTAAAAAAATGGAATTCCTCTCCTAACAAAAATGCCTCTATTTTCAAAATCTGTTTTGTTAAATGCAAGGTTGACATAGCATGATAATTCTGAAAGCTCTTTTTTTTTTTTTTTTTGCTACTATTTAATTTTTCATGTATTTTCATTATTTCATGTTGAGGTGTTCCATCTGAAAATAGGAAAATTCAGTGGAATGACCGAACATAACAATATAACATACAAACATAAACAATAGATTGCGTAGTAAGAGACTTGCAGAAGTTATTCAAAGGTTGTGCTAAATATTACTAAAACTGCATTCACCAAAGTCATCTTACCTTTATAGACTTTAACTGACAGTGCCAGCAACATTTCCCTTTAAGTGAGTAATAATTCTACTTCTCTTGCCTGTAATTCTAAATTTGTTCTTTAATGATTACTTTTTGGTCTTTGTTTCATGTTTAGGATCACTGTTGATTGAAGCCATTCTTCAAAGCCTTGTGTTTCAGTTGGTTAACATAAACCATGTTAGCTATTGGTAAGATACCATTGAATCAAATGTGTCTGATCTTAAAAGGTACTTAACTGGGAAAATAAATAATGGCAGTGGAAAACAGCTTACAGAATGGGCTCTCTGGAGTGATGTTACTGGAATGTTAAGGAAAGTACATATACAGGAGTGGAAGGGATGAGAAAAGAACCTGGAAGTTGTGCATCATGGTCTCTGCTTTACCCACAAGATCATATTGTGTTCCAGCAGAATTGTCTCTAGCTTGCGTTAAATTACACTAGGTTTTCTTAAGTGCTGCTGCAGCCAGTCAGTCTCACTAGAGTGTGATCTGCAATATATAGTCAATAGATATTTATGTCTATTTTTCTAGAGTAGACCGAAGCAGGGCTCAGGACCCCAAATCTGAAACTAGATTAATGAAGGACCTTCACTGCAGTCCTCCCACTGATCTCTACACTTGGATCCAACAGCATTCAGTCTTATTTCTGTGAAGCATAAGTGACTCGTTGTTTCTAAGTAGACATAACTCAACCTAGGAAAGATTATCAGTCTGTGTCAGACCATACATTCAAAGCTTCTTGTTAAAAGGAATTCTGGAAGCAACTTAGCAAGAAAACAGTTAGGCCACTTGAAGAGGCAAGGTGTGCAGACAACTAGTAGATCTGACAGTGAGGGTTATACCAACTGATGGGCACTGTTGCTTGAAGCGCAAACATGTTGAGTTTCTTTCTGTTTTGTAAGTCTGCAAGTAGAGATACAGCCATGGCCAGAGTGACTTTGGAGAGTCCCTCTGCAAGTTCGGCATTTTAAAGCACCTCTGAGTGTACTCATGTGGTCTGCAGAATGAGAGGCATATACACCATGTTGCCACGTCCTTGACTGACACAAGAAATGCTCATACAGTGGATAGAGATGCTTTCAAATTGTTCTGGGGACACCAACAGGAAAACAGAATTCAATACAGCATACCTGAGAGGACCCAAGTGCCTCTTGGAAGAGTGTGATGTTAGTGATGTATTGGAGAATGATGAGAAAGATGAACGCCTCTAAGAGAAAAAGGTTGATAACTGGAGTCAGAGATGCCATCTTTCATTTGAAAATTAATTGTGGGTGCAAAACTGTGATAAGTACAAGTTATGCTCATCAGTGTGTTGAAGTGCTGTACATGCCATGCAAGTTGATTTGTGGAAAATTAATGGAGATTGCTCACATGGCCTTTTTTTTAAAAGAATCATGAAGTTAACATTATCATCAAATTATGAATGCAGTTGAGGAAATTATGGGCTACTAATGAATTTGCTGTAGGTCTCTCCAGTGCATTTTTATGTTACATTTATATAGTTGCTTTTGTTTTAAAGATATATTGAAATTCTATCCCAAAGCAGTATTCTTTGTTGAACCAGTAAAACAGCAGATTAAATAAATAAAAAAGCTACTCCAAACTAAAAAATCATAGGGGCATTAGTGTTCTGTTTAAGTACTTCCACTATACATTCATTAATCTTAATGTCACAAAGAGCATCTTTAGGTTCCTTTTGCTTTTGAATATCCATATTTTCTTATTCCATTGAGACAATCTTGATACTAAAGTAATATGCTCTATTTTTCTATTTGCTAATTATTTTTTAGTTTATCTAGAATATATACTACTAAAATAATGTTCATTAAGCCCTATTGATCACTAAAAATCCATGTTATACTGCTGTTTACCAGTGATTATAGTCATGGGAAACAGGAAGAATATGCACTCTAACTTGATGTTTTGCAATTAGTGAATGATTTTTGTGTGTTTCATTGAAACTACTTCCCAAAAGTGCCAGTAAACTTGGCCAATTCCTTGCAGTAAACCAGAACAGAGTCTGGCTCTGGAAGTTATTCCTAGTTAATGTAATATCTGACATTGTGTGGTGACACTGGTTGTATGACAGCACTCTGATAACACTGCCTTGGGATTACCTCTGTTATGGCTGTGTGTTCTTGTGTACCAGTTACACTCTGTTTATTTAATAGCTCTGTTGCAGCATACTGGCAAATCAGTTGTCCAGTGAAGAGTTGTGTGGCCAGCTCAGTGTGGTAAGGATTGTGAACAGTATGGTCCTGGTGCATTAGTAGAAGTTTGTATTATCGCAACACTACAGCATATCACAACTATCAAAGCCTCTCTGCTCTCTGCTGAACGGGCCTCTGGGACAGAGGAGTCTCTGGAGTGGTTGAGGGTCTTAAACAACACAGCAAAGAAGCATTTTCCCCATTCAGGAAATCTTATCCTGTTAATTTTAATCTGTTGTCTTTACTGATTCGCTTGTGTACTGTTTTCTTTCTCCAAAGCCATCCTTCGCATGGCTAATCTGGCGAAAGCATGAGCTGTTGTTCAAACTCAAACAAATCATCATTTGGCATTGACAGTCAAAGATTTCTGCTTTCTTGACCATTTCTGTCCCATATGGTCTGATTTTTTTCCTGGCCAGAACTATATAAGATGTTCCAGGGCTGTGCTGTGTCACATGGTATGTGAGAAGAACAAGCCATTTTATTAACTGCTTTCCAAAGACCATTTTCTTTCTCTGTCACTTGCACTGAAAGCAGGCTCAGTTCTGATGTTGTACTGTTGCAGCCCTACTGAAGAAAAAGTCTTTCATGTAACTAGCTTGATTGGATCTTTTGTTACCAGTTTTGAATATGAGGCACTGTGGGAAGGATGGATCAGATCCTGCGCCCATTTATAGTGTGTATATACAACACAGTTCCAGGATTTCAGAGGTATTATAACAGGGAGCAGCATATGAAGCCCTGGCTGATATAGTACAGTATTTTCAGAACAGCAAGATCAACACAGCAAGAAGGAGTGAATTTGCTTTGTTCAATTCACAATGACATTCTTTATTGAGGATTCTGCTTTCATCTCAAAAGATGTATGTAATTTCTGCAGGTTTTGTGAATGTGTCAGGAAAGGCAGACTGACTATGTGAGCATGAACATGGCACCATCTCAATCCCTGCTTAGCGCTGAGAGACAGATACAGAAATTTCTAGGAAGCTTATTAAATCCACACTTATTTTGTGGGTAGACAGAATACCTCTTTATCCAAGGCTGTCAGTCTGTGCTAATAACTAATAAGAAAAATGTTTAAAAAAAAAAAAAGTACATGGGACTTGCAGGACAGAGGGATACTCATATTCCCAGTGATACGGAAAACAAACAAACAAACAACAACCCACCTTCACTTCCCTATCTGCGTATCTTGCTGATGTGCTTGGATTTATGCTTACCATATCATTTTGACTTAGGACAGAATTTTCCCCAAAATTTAGTTGACAGAAACTGTTGGTTAGTTTTTTTGCATTCCCTTAAAAATGGCATAGGTGACAAATTCTAGTCTGATATGGGCTTTTGCATGTCATTCGTTTTCTGCTTCTACAGAGACCCAGAATGCTAATGAGGACTTCAGCGCTTCTCTCTTGTAGTAGACTGTAGGAATGTTGTATGAAAGTCTGAGTTTGGCACAGGATCTTGGGAGAGTTCAAGGGTTGGGAAGGGTAGCAGGAAGAGATTGTAGATAGATTCTTCAGACTAAAATGCCTGCTTTGTGGTTATCCCAGACTGTAAGGCTTGGATTAAATGACCTGTCCTCTCCAATCCTGTAGTCTCAACATCATTAATCCTTATGGTAAACAAACTTGTATCTTCTTTGCATGGTGCCCCTTTATGAGAAAAAGAAAAGGGCATGTATGAAATCTCCACCACTATGTCAGACTTGCATAAGGAAGCCTGGTTGTGCTGGGATCTCCCTTGCAGGTTTTCAGACTTGCAGAGATTGCAGTGTTTGGAGAAGTGAGCTATCTTGTGTTCCATAGCCATGTGAGCTGTCATGTTGCAGTGTCCACTGATAAATAATAGTATGTCTTATTTCTCACAGGGCTTCCAAAGCAGCTGAGGACAGAACCTTAAGGATTGCCAGGCAGTAGGTGTTAAAATAACTGGTACAGAAAGGAACAGAAAAAGATGGCAGTCCACATTTGAAAGAAGTAAACACATGGACTCTCACTGATAAGAAATCATGTCAAAAAAAGGACGTAGCAAGGGCGAAAAGCCTGAGGCACTGATTCTTGCCCTACAGGCTGCCAATGAGGAACTCAGGACCAAGCTAACAGACATTCAAATTGAGCTGCACCAGGAGAAATCTAAGGTGAGTGAGGGTTTGGTTTTAAATAAAAGTGTCTGCACTGAAGGAAAGAAACACATGAAAAAAACAGTGTCACAGAAATCAACAGATGCAACTCTTCTCTAGAACAGTGGTATGATGTGCTGCTGCTTCAGTGGAAAAGACCTCAGTAAAATACCAAGGTACAAGTTTAATAAGACTTTGGCCCTCAAATGGAACGGTATACTTTTTGTAACATCTTTGGCCGTATTCCAATTAGTGTTTTTCATACTATCCACTCAGATTGTCTCTAACTATATTATTATTTTTTAATTTCCAGCATCTAGAAATTGTGTACTGTTGCTGTTTTTGAATAAGTGAATTTTTGAATATATTTCAGCAAGATATGTCTTTATTTCAAAGTAGAGTGAAGTAGTTCTTAAATGTATAGCATGAAATTCCATGTGGATCCTTGTAATCTATCTGCAATGCAGCCGAACTGTATTTTGTACATTAAGGTATGTATACATTATTTCAAGCTTGTTCAGGTACCAATGGTCTGTCAGCATTACAGTCTGATATCCAAAGTTAGTCAAAAGCCCGCTGAGTATCATGTGCAGAGGGTATAGCCATGGCCCTGTCTGTTCATACCTGTGAAGGTTTGAGGTTCCTCACATAAACTTTAGAAGCCTTTGGTACCACCTTAGGGCTGTGGGCTGCAGCCTCAGCTCTCCCCTACATCATCTGCTGATGTCTTGACTCTCTTCCTGCATCATCTGCACTAGGGCAGCCCTTGAAAGACACTAAGATCTTGTTACACTGTTTCAGCCTTTGTAGCCTGTAAAAAGGTAATGGGCCAGTTGTTATCCAAGTATGAAATACTGGCTGTTATTTTACACCTATTCTGCATAAACCCTGCAGACCTTCTGCTAAAATCCTTGCAGGCAGCATCAGTTTTCCCACATGTGATCCTGACGTGGCCTTGCAAAACAGTGTAGATTTTGCTCTCCAAAGTGCTGCTCCCTCATCATTTAGGGATGCTTCTAGTGGCACTCACAGTGCATCTGTGTTTTATAGGCAGAGTGCAGCTTTTGTGCAATAAACCCTTATGTGGTAATTGCTAAAGTTCCCTGAACATGAGTGAGATTAAGACAATCTTCAATCTGTCTTTTACAAGCAGTGAAGATAAACAAGGAAGCAGATACCATAATTCTTTCAAACTCATTCTGCATCCTCTTCTTTCATATGGTCCATGACAGCCTTGGAAAGTAAAAATGCTTCTTTTGTGTATTCCCTGCAAGCTCTGTCATTCATATGTTGCACATAGGCAAGGCTTAGTTATTTTCTTAAGGAGCCATAGGAGGTCAATAAGAAAACTGATGGCCGAGGGAGATTCTGTAGTGCTTTCCACTATATTCTAACTCTTGCTGGTTTTTTATCATTGCAGCTATGGAATTTTGATATGGTACTTGCCAGTGCTGGTTTTTGTTACTAGACATCACTTCAAGGATGGGTCTAAATAATGAGAGCAACAAATGTAGTAAAGCCTTCAAAACTGAAAAAAAAAAATCTTACCTGAAATATATTTAAATGTGCTTCAGAGTAACAATGGAAAGAACCTGAGCAGAACGTGAACAAAACAACGAAATTGCTTGTGCTTCAGTACCTCTCAGGAGGTCCATCCATAGGTGCTCTCATCTGTTCCTGTGACCAAATGGGACTGAATGCTCCAGATATCAAAGGAATTGTCATCATGGAGGAGCAAGGGGCTAAAAACTACAGTCTCAGGAAGCAGATCACAATTCTGAAATGTTCTGCAATTTGTATCTAGAGGAGCAGCTATCACTGCAATTTTAATTGTGATGTAGAAATCAGATTTTAGCTTTTCCCCCCTTTTTTCCCTAGACATAAGCAGATTTAGAATATACATCTTAGTACAACCTCATTTGCAAAATGATGTTAAAAATAGGATGCCAAAATGGACAGTCACACAACATCAGAAGGAGTTTTAAGAAATTGTTCATCCCACAAAGGGTTCAAACCAATAGGATCTTTGAATTTTCCTGTCTCTACTAGCAAGAAATTCACTCTATCACTGAATCCAGAGAGGACCCTTGTGGTCTTTCATTGAGCAGGTCTCTTTCACGTTACTTCAAATATAGTAATCTTTCTACCACAAGACCCTCACTCTCTCTCCCTTTCTTCCCATCAGAAACGTGCATCTACACATCAGCTTAACGCCTAATGGCAGTTAGATAAACTAGGCAGCCTGGAAAATAATAGGTGCAAAACCAGGCATCCCAGTACTCAGCTTGGGTTGTACTCAGGTCCTGCGTGGGTCTGCACTGTGCTATTGTGATACCCAAACTACTTTGTTGAAAGTTTACGTGTATCTTTTTATGTCGCTCCAGAATAGATCACATACAATAATTACACCTTATTTTGTAATGCATTCAATTCCCTTTTTAATAAACAGGAAGACAACGGTTAAAGAAATAAAGAGAGCATCAGGCTCATTTTTAGTCATGAGTATTCAAAATCAAAGATGAATTTAGACTGAAAAAGGAGTGAAGGCAAACCAAAAACATGCCTAAGGATTCTCAGGGTCGGTGGAGGGTGGCGGGACACTAAGGTTATGTGTAGCTTTCTTCTCAGAAGTGATCTATGTAATGGCATTTGAATTTCTCATGTGAATCATATAGATGTGATTAAAAGAGATTGCTTTTTAGTCCCTAGCTGAAAAACACTTTTTTGCATATGACGTGTTATTACACATAACTACCACACTGATAACTGCTGAAGTCCTGCAGAGAAGTTAGTGGGAGCTGCAAGTACATACCAACTTTAAATAACGTGTGTACTGAATATTTTTCATTGAAAAGTTCTTGTGTGTTCCAGAGAACTGTGTAGGGAATTTTAGGAGAATCTTTCAGATTTGTTTTCCATGGAGCTTTCTGAGAAATATGCATCTCATTTTTAAAGTCTATTAATTGTCAGAAGGACTCGAAAACCGAAGTAAAAAAGTAGGAAGTAAGAAAACCGAGACTTGATTGAAACCGAAGTAAAAGTACGCTTTCAAACTCTTCTAACAACTTATTTTGGGAAAGGTAAAATGGCAAAGCTTGAGACAATAAGTCAATCAGCTCTGCATATAGTCAGTAGCACTTTCTACCTTCACTAAATCCTATCCAAGTAATCAATTAGGCCTGTATGCTAGACCACCAGTGGCTCTTGGAGGGCTTTCAGATGACCTGCTACTATGTTTGTTCATATATTTTTTTTTTCTCCCTTGATTTTTCTTTCTGAAAGGTTTTCTCTTGTTCATTCTTTGTGGTCTTTATTTAAAAAGAAATAGACAAAGTAGTTCTTACAATCGCAGAAGTCCCAATCTTTTTCACTGTAAATAACAAACTTACTGAGCTTGCTCTGAACTGAAAACTTTCCTTTTCAGTGGCTTATCTTTGGTGTAGGTTCACATGGGATTCTATTGTGAAATTGCTCAGGGTTATGAAGTTGGACTTAGAGATATGTTAGTGCAAATGTACTGAAAGCTGCCTTGTAACTTTGATTCCAAAGCTATGGTCCAAGAACTTTAAAAATTATCTTTAATCTAGAGTAGCAAAGGACATTATTTTAAGTAAAGCTAGCTGTTCCATTAGTGTAATAACCAGTGAAGCATGCTTTTCTGTGGATTCATGTTCAAGAGCTGACTACATATGCCCATTAAAGCTTCACTTATGGATAAGAAAATCTGCAAAAGACGAGATGTTTTCTGGTCCTTCAGACTCTCACCTTACCTCAGTTGGGATCCTATAGATGCACATACTTCTGTCTCATGTAATTGACTGCCCATGGTCATGAAAGTTGTAGGAATCTTGCTATTGCTAAGCTCTCTACTTTTCTTATGAATTTGGCTGAAACTGACTGATGGGTTAAAAAGTTATTAGACAAATGCATACATATATACAGGATCTTATTTCTTAAGGGAAAAATGAAAGTTTGTGTAGCCTCATTGAGTAAGGCAAGATACCTAGAGAAGACAATGATGTTTTGGCTTGAGTAAAGACAGTGTAAAATCTATGTGAGGGCTGTAGGAGTTGGCCCATATTTTGTGGTAGGAGGATGGAGGAGCATCTAGGGTCTGCAGCAGGGTCTTCTTCACTTTGATAAGGCTGTGTGCCTGGGTGAGCTTGCTTTGATAATAGTATCTTGGTAGCAGGTGACTTTCATTTTGTCTCAACTTAGGTTGCTAAACTAGAAAGAGAGAAGACTCAAGAAACTAAACGTATCCGTGAAGTGGAGCAGCGCAAGCAGACTGTGCAGATCACAGAGCTAAAAGCCAAACTTCATGAGGAAAAAATGAAGGAGCTGCAGGCTGTGAGGGAGAACCTCATCAAACAGCACGAGCAGGAGATGACACGGATGGTAAAAGTCCGAGACAGTGAAATCCAGCGCCTCAAGTCAGCGTTGTGTGCACTGCGGGATGGGAGCAGTGATAAAGTAAGGACAGCGCTGACTATTGAGGCACGTGAAGAGGCCAGAAAACAGTTTGACTCTGAGCGCCTTAAGCTTCTGCAGGAAATTACTGAACTGAAGTCTGCAAAAAAGCAGGTAGATGAGGCCCTTAACAATATGATCCAAGCTGACAAGATCAAGGCGGGTGATCTTCGGAGTGAGCATCAGTCCCACCAGGAAGCCATTTCTAAGATCAAATGGGAGAGTGAGAGGGATATTCGCCGCTTGGTTAGTAACCCCTCCTTGAACCAAAACATTTCATGTGTTGTTTTATGCTGTAGTGAGTTTGCTTCCTGTACCTCTCAGGTTTTTGTGAATCACAGAACTCTGCAAAGCACCTTGGCTTGCAAAAGTAATAAAAACTTTGCATTATTGTATCCCAGCATCAGATAGATCACAGTGAATCCACTAGAGTGACCACTAGGAGGGCAAATAACTCCACAGAGTAAGAGTGATTGGTCCAGTCCATAAGGAATTGATTTGCTGAAATGCTAATACATCTGCCATGCAAAGTATTAGACAAAGTATTAGAAAAAGAAGATGTTTGCATCTGCACTGACAGCTTATTAGTTTCTTTAACCATTGTGATGGTATCTTAAACACATTAAACACAGAGCATGGCAGAAGAAGAGAGATCTTTTGCTTTGATCTTGGCATAGCCTTCAGTAATTACTGGAGAGAATGAGCAAAATAAGACCCAAAATTGGCAATGGTGCAAGTGGCCATGTTTCCCTATCATGCAGCGAGCTGAGCCTGCTTAGTACATTGGAAAATGTGGCTTGAAAACTGAAATTCAAGATTGGTCAGTTAAGTAAAAGAGATGGTGATTTAAACAGTATCGGGAGTGGTATTTTTGAGTTTAAAGCATTGTAGTTGAACCCTGGTAGGTGGCTAAGCACCCCACTGCCACCACTTACCTCCCTTCCCCTCCTCCCCCACAATGGGAGGAGGAAGATAATTGGATGGTAAAAAGTTAGAAAAATCATGGGTTGAGGTAAAGTTTTATATATATATATATATAAAGTATATATAGGTTTAAAACCCAAAACAAACAAATAATAATAAATGTGCTGATCTTAATAGAAGCTTTAATTTAAAATTTTCTTCCCAGTCATCATTTGCACTCAGATGAAGATTAAGAACATTGTCAATCAGCTTTAAGAAATAGGGGGTTTGCACAGAATTTGTAAGAAACCATCTGTACCCTCTACCATCTCAGCTGTTGTAGCTCAATTTATATAAGCAGGAGCTATTCTAAACTGTTCTGGTTTTGTTGGAGTATAGACTTAGTTTTCAGTAGTATAAATAACTGACCAAGATGCAAGGTGAAAGCCTGAACTGTTCATCCAGTTTTTGAAGCTTTGTATCTTATTACCCTGTGTCTATTGCTGTTACAAGGGCTGAGACATTTTGCATATTTCATCATGCTTGGTTCCAAGGCTTCACTCTGTGAAAGGCTGCCAAATCTGTTACTATATGTGATGGCATACAGTTGTGTCTGAAACCTCAAAGAGTATTGTTTTCAAGCTTGTGTGATATGATGTAGCAGATTTAAGTGGTGAATACTGGTGTTAAGTAAATCATATCGTCCTAGATTGGACAAGGATGAAATGCTTTTACATTTACGCTCTAACGTTGTTGCTCTGGTGTTTGTCTCATCAGATGGACGAGATCAAGGCTAAAGACAGGATCATATTTTCCTTGGAGAAAGAACTGGAGACACAGACAGGCTATGTGCAGAAGCTGCAGCTACAGAAGGAAGCTCTGGATGAACAGCTCTTCTTGGTGAAGGAGGCAGAGTGTAACATGAGCAGTCCCAAGAGAGAGATACCAGGAAGGGCTGGAGATGGTTCAGAGCATTGCAGCAGCCCTGTACGCAGGTTTTACTGGATGCTGCAAAACAGAAACGTAGCTGGTTTCTTTTACTTAAAAATTTTCTTGGTCCCTGGGAAAACATTCCTGCTGTTATTCACTACAGAGAAGTTATAACTGTAGCTTCTTCTAAGAAAAGGCCAGTTGGACAAAGCTTTGTAATTCTGATTCCTCATTTGCTGTATTTACAAACATAAAACATCTTAAATAATAAGTGCTATTCTGAAAGAATCATAACTATCTGGGTAGTCTGCATCCTCAAAAACAAACATAGAATTGGGAAGACAGGTAGGGAGAAGTATGGGGGGAATCTAGGAAGCTCAGGAGCACCTCCTCTTTCTCTGTCTTGGTCTCTACATGTGTAGCTGTTGCTTTCATTTACAAGGCATGCAGCTTCCCTAGTTGAGTGACTAAACGTGGCATTTACACAACAAATATGTATATACACATATTTACACATATGCAAATGAAGAATAAGAAGGTAAAGGCAAATGATAGTGAAAGGGATGTCCTTATTTTTTTGTGGCTTAGCAAGTAGAAGCAACGTATAGGAGAAGGCAAGAAAAGCTAGAAGCTCTTAGCATTTTGCTTTTTTCCCCTATCAGAAAACATATGAACGTCAGTTTTGTGTTGTTTTTTTTTTTAGATTTTGCTAACAACTGAAAATTCTCAGTCTTAAAATTTCCCCCAAACTAGATGCTTTCTTCCAAACAAACAAACAAACAAAAAAAAAACAACAACCAACAACACATTTTTGCCATAATATTAAGTATCATTTAAAAAAAAAATCACTTGAAGGTGATGATAATGACAGCTTAAGTTGACTAGTATGTGGTTTTGGGAGATTATTTTCCAAAATGTATTTTGAAAAGAATTAGTAACTGTATTATGTTGTTACCAATGAACAGGACTTGCGCAGAAACCAGAAGAGGATAGCAGAGTTGAACGCCACGATTCGGAAGCTGGAAGACAGGAACACATTGCTCGTTGATGAACGAAATGAATTGGTGTGTGAGCTTTGCACTGTCAGACAGAGGGGGCCAGGAGCCATAAGGAAGGCAAAGAGGGGAGTCTCCAAGCATGACATTCAGTGATAAATGTGCCTTTTTGATCCATCAGGCTTGTCACTCAGGAGACTGAGGATGGTTTTTCACTTTAGAATTCAACAATAATTTCAGTGAAGTTATACGGGGACAAAATCACAATGGAAGCTGAGGCAAAGGGTGTTATATCTTTCTATATGATTGATTGTGTTCCTTCCTTGACCTTTTCAGGTGTTTTTGGGCATACAACAGTGCATGATGAGACTTATCTTGTAAATCAAATAATGTCTGTAGTCCACTGTATGAGAACAGCTAAGAATCAGCTCTAGGGAGAACGGACAACAGTGAATTGATCCCTTTATCTGATTTACTGTTAGGCAGTGATATCTGTGTGTTGAAGTCAGCACCCTGGCTTTTTGACTACTCCATGTTTCTGCTTCTGTGATTAAGGGTGAGGGTGTTGAAATTCAACTCCTGGTATTTTTTATAATTCTTGAGCTAGGAGTCTTAATGTACTCCTTTCATATCAGTGTGGCTGGCTTGGATATCCTCAATGTTCTTAATTTAATATTTGCAAAATAATATAAAGTTTGTAGTAACATTACAAATGTGTTCACAAGCCTCTCTTCAATTATGAAAAGCTCTCAAACATCAAATTTCTGCAATACTGAATAGTTTGTAGTCTGATGAGTCACCTTGACTAGCTGTTGCATGTCATTAAATACTTAGCCTGTTTTTCCACAAGAAAAAAATCCTTAAAAAGGCTTCAAATTTGTATCTTGCACAATGTGACTACAATGAATACATTTTGTTAAATGTGACCAGGGTACTGCTAGAAATATCATGCACCTTAAGATACATTCAGACCAGCAACAGCTAACTTTGTACTTAGGTTAGGACAGATGGTTGTTTTGCCAACAATTGTGCTGATTGAAGGCCACTTATGGCAGCTCCTCCCTTTCCTGTTAGCAGAAGGGATCTTCAGGTGCTTGCTAGCCCACTTTGGGCAAAATTTAATGGATTAGTCTGAATACCCTAGTAAAATGATGTGATGATATAAGCAAATGTGGTTAACAGTCTTTAATAGCTACAATAAATTCTCCCAGTCCTTTCCCCAGCAGAAATGCAAGGGGCAGGAACCTCCCAGCGATGAACAGTAACTCGGAGCTGGCACAGTGCCTTCATTAGGTAGATCATCTGGGCACAAGGAGGATGTCTTTCCACAGCCACACATAATTTTCCTTGTCCTCCCTAAGAAAAAGAAATGTCATGTATTAACACTCAGTTTTACCAGATGGAACTAGTTTTGCAAAGAAAGAGAACTTGGTTAAAACTCTAGTTGTGCCAATACTGGAACTTACAAATATGCCCTAAGATAACTTTTAATCTGATGGGATTTGTTGTTTAAATGATACGTGATTTATTGATTAATGCAACATTCATTGTGCATGTGCACAAGTATTTTACTGTGTTGCATTAAGAAACAGGTTTACATATATGTTGTTGCTGTGATCCAGACTGAGTAGGTACCTATGAAAATCTGTCTTTCAAAGAAAATCAATGGGTTTCCTGCAGATTAAAAAGAGGTTTTGGCTTTGTTTAGGGCTTTTGTAGCAGCTTTGCAGTTGCCTGGTGGTTCGTAGGATGGGTTCATTCCTATGTATGAGTTTTCACATAGGTAAAGCCATCTTTCAGAAATAGATGGGCAGAATTATGCTTTGAGATTTATAGATAAAGTAAGTTTATAGAAGCTGTAAGCATTACTAGGATTGCTTTGCCAGTTCCATTTGATCATTTTGTTTGGCATTTTACTGGGACAGTAGTCCAACAGGGAAGATTAACAAAAATATTTCTAACAAATGAAAGAGAAAAATATATTTTATTTGGATTGCTTACAATTATTAATTGCTACTATCAATTCAGTTGAAGCGTGTCCGAGAAGCTGAAAAACAATGTAAACCTCTCCTGGAAAAGAACAAGTGCCTCATGAAGAGAAATGATGAACTGATGCAGTCTTTGCAGCGCATGGAAGATAAACTCAAAGCAGTCACTAAAGAAAATATAGAAATGGTCAGTACTGAAGAGCAAAATGAACATTACTGCATGACATATGTCTGTTTTGGTGTGCATGTCTGCACAGTACATGCATGTACAAACAAAGTGTGTATGTGTAACACTATTTATAAAATATATCAATATTTAGGTTTTACATAATAGACTTACATAACCTTGTGGGTTATGCATACGTGTAATATTTTTAAGTGAATTCATAAAATCAGTCTTTAATACTATCCCCAAAATTAGATTTGAGTGAAAAAAAAAAGGTGTATCATTGAGTCATATCCTACTCTGCCATTTTGCATTTGTAAACCAAAAAGGAAGCTGTTAAAAACTATGTTTTCAGCCAGCCTGATTGCCATCTTAGAATGCTTAGAATGTCTGTGTTCTGTACAAAGAACATTGTAGAGCTGATAATGGCAAAGTGAAGTTCTGGTCTGCCCCTGAGCAAATATAATATTCCCATAAAACACATGCATTGTACATGTATATGAGAGAGGGAAAATGGTGTTGTGATGGCTAGGGTTATATATTTCATATATCAGGGCTATATGAAGTGGGAATAAAGTGGTTATGTCTGTAGTTCCTTCAAACGGAATCATCCTTAGTGTCAGTTAGAATATGGTTCCTGCACATGCGTCAATGTTGCCTTGACATTAATATAAAAAAAGAAAAAAAAAGGTGGAAATCTTGGGTTGCCAGATGCAAACTGGCAAGCTGCTAAGTGTTTGTGTCTCTTGTCTTTGGCTCACAATAGCCATTGTCCTCATCTTGAGCAGGCTGACCATTCTGCAGTGGATGCAACTCTCCTGCTGATTAGGATGAGACTATCAGATTCACTTTCTTGTCTTATAGAAGAAAGGCTTCAGAGTTACAAGGTTAATCCACTTTAAGACTCTACAATTCACTCATGCCCAGAAGTCAGATAAACTTACTGCAGACATCACAAGTCAGAATTCTTCTTCCACAACTGCAGCAGATCACAGATCATGGCCCCTTGGGCTCTCCCTCAGCAAGCAGAAGGGACTTGAGTGTCTGCATGCATTAGGCATCGGTGGGCAGCACCCCTGGTGCATATGGGCGCACACAGCACCTGTGTTCTAATTTAGCTCCCTGACATTTGCTCTTGATAGTGTAGATGCCCAAATTATGGAAGCTAGCAAATTGTAGGTGGCTAGATTGATTCTCACAGGCTATAGACATCTCTCCCACATATGCTCTGAAACAGGCAGGATACAGAATTCTAGTTAAAATAGTTCTGATACCCCATTATTTACCTCTCCTCTTGTTCTGACTGGATACATGTCTTTCACAAGTCTAAAATGTCCGATTCCTCACTGTGTATGGTCATATGAGGGGTATATGCAAGTGCATGGGGTCATGGGACCTCATGGCATACCCACTAGGCACACTGGGGATACAAATATATTTGCCACATGGTGGACATCTAGATGCATGGTGCAGAAAGTTATGGTACATGACCTTTAAAGGCTGCTGTAGAGGCTATATTGCCTCTAAGTAGAGAGAGAAATCTTTGTTGTTCTGCTTGAAGGACTCGGCCTTGCAGTGCTGCTTTATTATTAAGAATCGCTTGTGGGTTATAAAAATTATATAGCTGAAATTATGAATTACAAAATTTTAAGTTATAAGAATTATGTAGCTGAAGCATATTTAAATGGCTTTACATCTTAAATGAAGAACAATGCCTAATTTTTAGCTGAAAGGTTGTCTTTTTCTTTTAATTGCTATATATTATTTTATCTGTGTCTTTCTTCTTCATACCACAGAGAGAAAAAATGACATCACATCCTCCTCTAAAGAAATTAAAATCTCTCAATGACCTCGATCAGGCTAATGAGGAACAAGAAACTGAATTTTTAAAGCTTCAGGTCATAGAACAACAGAACATAATTGATGAGTTAACAAGGGTACGTCCAGAGCACCAGAAAATGAGCAACAATTCCTGTATAGAGTTCACCACTGTTAGTATTTTTTTTATTATAAATAGAGGACTGAGAGTTCATCTCTTCCTTACTTTTAACACCTGCAGATTTTTAGATGTTGGTGAGTGCGGGTGTGGTTTATTAACTGGCTTTCTAATGGGGCATCAGCCTTACAACGAAAAGGTGTAGCTTGTGTGTGTGAACTGAGCTCTGGAAATGAACACAGACTAAGAACAGTGGAGCTCACCAAATTACATATATGTTCATAAGGCAGGGCTGTGACAAGCTGTCTTTCCATTGTAACTAGACTATTATTAAAATCTTGATATGCGGGCACACAGTGCAATATCCTTCATGTTCTAGAAAAGAGCATGCTGCCAGTTGGGGCTCATTAGTTTCTGATCTTTTTATTTTTTTATTTTGGGGGGCGGGGGTTAGACTCAATGACTCCTTTTGGGTTCCTCGCAACTCAGATATTCTGTGATTCTATGATTAGTTCTTCTGTCATATCCTTTAATACAATCCTTTTTTAGCTGGCTTTGTATTATGATGTTGAGGGGAACGAAAGAGAGACTCCAAAGCAAGCTGTTGCTTCTTCTAAGATATCAGTGCTAGGAGTGTTGAAACCAACACTAGTATCTCTTAATGACTCTGAGA
The DNA here is from genome assembly GCF_040182565.1 of Anser cygnoides. Lineage (NCBI taxonomy): Eukaryota > Metazoa > Chordata > Aves > Anseriformes > Anatidae > Anser > Anser cygnoides. The sequence goes on from NC_089886.1 coordinate 292,780, forward strand.
TAGAGGCAGCATCACCTCTGCAGTGAAGTCAAACAGTTTGCCTCCCATATAAAGCCCAAAACAGTCCCCTGTAACAGGCCTCCCAGTGATTTTAACAGGAAATCAATCAGTGCCTGTTGTTTGACAGCCTGTCAAAGCAGCTGCACAACAGTGGGGTTTATTTTCTGCTATCCCTTCCTCCCTTCTTCAAATGGTTTTCTGCTGATGCACAGACACAGATTAGAATATGAATCCTTCCTTCCACCTGGAATCAGATTCCTGTTTGAAAGTGTAAACACAGTCAGAGGAAGCCCAGTGTTTTGTTTTGTCTGTAGATTTGGCATTCTAGGACTGCAAACAAAAGAAGAGCAAGATACAAATTTTAAGTCCAATAACATTTTAATCTTATTTTCCAGGACAGGGAAAAACTCATTCGTCGCAGAAAGAATAAAAGGAGTTCAAAGCCAATTAAGGTAAGAGGAAAAATTTTTTTCAGGTTATAAAAATGCCAGTAGGCTTTGTAGGAAAACACATTTTAGCAATCTGATTAAAGAGAGTTCTGTGGATTATAACAAGCTGCTTTAGTGATCGGTTTTATAAACACCTTAGTTAACCTGGGATAGCTTTTCAGGTCCGTTTTGAAATTCAGTTAAGGGTGCATAGCTATTTTATTCACAACAAAATGTGTCTTTTCCCTTCTCTCTAAAATAATAATAATCTTCCCTCTATTTTCTATAAATATTGGTCTTAAGGCCTACTATGCTGAGATGTATTTATGTTTCCAGAGACCTTCCCATCTATCTTTCGCTATTTTTTGTAGTCCATGTAGTCCATCTAGGCCAATCCTGCAATTCCCACTAATGCAAAATCCTTATCCATCTAATTTTTCAAGTGGAAGTCTGTCAGAAAAACTGTGTCATTCTCTTCTGCTCAGTTCCACAGGGCTGCCCCTTATGTTATTCAGTATTGTTTGGATACCCCTTATGCTATTCAGTATTGGGTCAAGTCAGTTAGGCATTAGTTAGGCATTGGAATGGGTTGCCCAGGAAGGTGGTGGAATCACCATCCCTGGGGGTGTTTAAGGAAAGGTTGGACGTGTGTTAGTGGATGATATTAATGGTAGGGGGATGGTTGGACCCGATGATCTTGGAGGTCTTTTCCAGCCTTTATGATTCTAAGTCCAAAGCTGGTATAGTTTAGGATAACTTTAGAGCTGAGTAGTCAGCAGTGGTTCAAGTAATTTTTTTATCAGCTGGATTTAAAGAATGACTGTGCAACAGCCATGTCCCATGTCCAGAGAGTGGAGGTACGGTGTATGACACATAGTTTGGTTGCTTTTTGTCCTCAGGGACATTCCTTAGGTGGTCAGCCATGTTCTGTGAAAGTAATGCAATGCTTCCCTGCACACAAGACAGAAATTCAGACCAGTAATATCCTAGATGTGTCATCACATTGTTTCTATATGGGTTTTCAGGCAATATGTTCAGCAGTTCTTTCAGCAGAAAGAACTGTGAGGCAAGGACTAAAAAGTATTTTCATCTGTTTTCATCTGTTTCAACTTTATTTCTAAGCCAAAAATTGAAACATGGAAGGATATGGCTATTGTCTTCACTTGTAAAAATAAATGAATAAGAAAAAAGATAATGTATGAAAAAGTTTATTGTGCTTTTTTTTGGGGGGGGGGCGGGGGGAGAGGATTCTAATTCCAGGTTTAGAAGGTTGTAACTTGTCAGCAAAAAAGAAAAATATTGCAAAGCAGAAGTGCATCTAAAATGCTCATTGATCAGCTTTCAGCACAGTTACCCATAAAGCAAGTTTTAAAATGCTCATCTCTGTGCCCTAAAACCCAGCCCTGCAGGTCAAGCACCTATACTTTCATAGGTCATGACTCAGTTTTCATTTGATTTGGTGAATTCAGTTACCAAGACTGGAGACAATGAGGCATCAGACGTACAAAAAAGCTGTGTTGTGTGAGCAGTCTCTTACAACATGTGTCAGTTACTATATGACTGGAAAAATATGTGAGATTAAGGTCACATTAAATTATTTTGTGTTAGCGTAACATTTACTCGTTTTCTCGAACAGCACTATCAGTGAGAGAAGCACTGAAATATTCAGAATATCAGCAGTGTCTGTGAGAGAAGGAGGAGGTTCCCTATTCCACAACTTAGACATTTCCTTTTCTGGCATTGTCTTGTCTTTGCATATTATGCTGCATGTTGACAGATGCCTTCTGAACAGCTTTGAGATTAACAAATGATTCTCCTGACATTGTGTGGGGCAGAGACTTCTCCTTAGTATGTTGCTGCTACCGTAACGTTTTCCAAGTTTTAGATTGAGCCAGATCCTCAGTCTAGAAAAATTAATCAGCAAACTCATGTTCTCCACCAGCACAAGACCTAATATTCAGTATGATTCCCTTTGATTTTGTTTGGAGGTGGTAGTTGCAGGGGTTGTACATATCTCTTTTTTCATGTCTTTCCTTTTTTAAATAGCTAGCAATGTGGTTTGGAATTAACCTTTCCCCCAATCAGAAATGCTCGCAGCCCATTTCCAAGGAGATTCAGAAATCACATGTTTTTCCTTCTTTAGAGACATGTGGTGGATACAGTTTTTGGGTACGATGATGATTCCATGGACTCTGAAACATCCTCTGTGGCCTCATATAGAACAGACAGAACACCAGCAACCCCAGATGATGATCTGGATGAGGTAAGATCCGACTCTTTCCATAGGTAAGGACAGGTGTTCATGAGATTTTGACTTTCAAAGCAAGTGGCCAGGCTCTCCAGGTTTTTATTCCTGAATATTGAATGACAAGTTCTTCATAGTTTGTCCTCAATTTCAGTTACTGATATCCTGAAATGCTGAGAGGTTCTTTAAAGATCTAATCCATAGAGTCTACAGCTATGACTTCATTGTGATCTGAGATGAGTTTCTTTTCCCACTCAAGAAAATGAACTTGTTATATTTCTTTTAGCTTAAAGACATATAAATGGTCTATAAAGTCTACATTTTTATTACTTCTTATTACAGCAAGCTTACCAAAAAGCTGTTTTGAATCAAGATCCATAAACCAACTATTGTGTTTAACAAGTCACACTTGCATTCTTTGCTTTGGCAGTGCACTGCTGCCTGGTGCTTAGACATGTCCTTTCTTCCTCAGAGTTTAGCTGCAGAAGAATCAGAGCTGCGGTTTCGACAGCTGACAAAGGAGTATCAGGCCCTGCAGAGAGCTTATGCACTACTGCAGGAACAAACAGGAGGCATCATAGATGCTGAAAGAGAAGCCAAGGTCAGCATTTGTTTGAGGGTAAAAGCATTTCCTTGCCATCAGAACATACAGATATCTCAAAGAGGCATACAAAGAAGTAGAGTGGCATACAACAGAAATGTCCGTTTCCCTCATTGGCTGTGTTTATTTTAATGGAATGATGATTACAGATGGACACAATAACTCAGTTTACAAGGGGCTGTCCTCCAGCTGAGCCCCAAACCCCTGCATTTAGGAAGGCATACCAAAGCAGACAATTGTGCAGTTTGGTGCAGAATCACAAGAGTTTTCTCGTGTTTTTCCCAGGTATGAAGGTGTTGGATTTGCAAACGTAGATAGAAGCCTGTGGTTTTGCACAAAGGCATAGATTGTACCAACCTTAGGAATACCCACCTGTTTCTAAAAAATACATCCAAATTACATTCAAATTTGAATGTGATGCAGATTACAGTAAACCTTCCAAGGCTAAAAATGTTATCCATCTAATAAAATCCTGGAATCGTTCAGGCTAGAAGGGGCCTCAGGTGGTCTCCAGGCCAACCTCTTGCTCAAAGCAGTGTCAGATGTGAGATAATACCAGGTTGTTTACCACTTTAAGTCAGTTCTTGAAGAATTCCCAGGCATTTCTGATTGCTTTTTTCTACAGCCCTTTGCCAGTCTCATCTGCTAAGCACTTTTCTTCAGTTTAGGGACTGTCCCTTACCAGGGTCTTTGAGCAGAGTCTGTCACACTGAATACCTGATCTTGGGTTTTGCCACTCTAATACATGTTACTAACAGGCTTGGGTGGCGAGAGGGGGATGATCTGCTGCTTTGTCCCCCTGTGTCATTTATATGCTAATACGTGAGGGGGCAGAAAATATTGATGAGCCAGAATCTTTGTAATGGTTACTCATTCAGTGGAAATAACAGCATAGACCATGATTCTTCTTGTGTTTGGTTTCCTTTAATATCAGCCACGTTCCTGTTTTTGTTGTTGTTTAATGCTATACCTCACTTAAACAGGCTCAAGAGCAGCTCCAGGCTGAAGTACAGAGATATAAAGCCAAAATAGAAGATCTGGAGAAAACTTTAGCACAGAAAGGGCAGGTAAGCACTTCTTGTATATCTTCTTTTAACTGTTCTGCTTTGAATATGCCTAGTACAGTTTCAGTCTAAACTTCCCTAAGATACAATGTCACTGTTTAATAAGCAGGCAGGTCTAGCAGGTTCAGAAGCTTTTCTAAAGCTTGGTAGACTAATATGCTGTTATTCTGTAATTTGCAGTCTGTTCGTGTAAGATTTTTAAACCTGAATATTGTGGCTCCAATTTTCAGTGAACATGCCCAACCTAATACAGTTTGATTATTCTGAACAGTACTGCTTCATCCAACAGGACTCTCACTGGGTGGAAGACAAACAGCTTTTTATTAAGAGGAACCAAGAACTTTTAGACAAGGTATGTTCCCAAGTTCTGTGTGTTCACGCGGAAAGGTAACCTGGATGCTGCAATACAGCTTTTGGATATGCAGTCTGGTGTTTATAAGTATAGTATATGGATAGAACAGCATATTTGAATATGGACAAAATGTATGGACAGGATGACATATGGATAGACACAACCTCTCTAACTGCTTAGGCACTGTTGCTGATGCTCCCAACCTGAGAGCTGGAAGCTCTGCTTAGCATTACAGCTCTGCTCCAACATTGTGTTCCTGCAACACTGCACTGAAGAGTCTGCTGTTGCTGCCCTGGCAGGACATTTTGAAGTCAGCTTCTGGGTGTGAAACAGCAGCAGAAATGTAGTCACCCTGTAACACCAAGACCCTTTCATACTCCTATTTTCCGTATGTTCTGTATATTCTAAAGGGCTTGTATCATCCCTAGGTCCAGTGCAACTTGAACTAATATTTCATTCGGTGCATTCAGGAACATCAACTCTATGTGTGCATATATATACATGTATAGATATATATATGTGTATATATATTTAATCATGGAATATAAGGCCATGAAGGACCTCGGCATTGCTTGAATCACCAACAGTTACAGCAGTGTCTGTACATACAGCTGCCATCAGCAAGAGATCATTAACACCCAGCAACAGCTCCCCTCTCTTCCATCACCTCCGCAGATGAGGCTTCCTAGCTGTGTTTCTTCCCTTCCATAAACATGCCTAATAGGTCTCCAGCCCTGTGTCATGCTTCTCCAGACAAACTAACCTACGGGGGCTCATTTGACTTCAGTCTTAACACACTCCCTAACCGTCCTTGTCTGGTCCCTACTCAGAGAACCTTGTTGCAAACTATAGGTCCTGGCACTGGCTGGAGACTTGCAGAAGAGAGCAGGCTGAGGAGCCAGTGGTTGTGTTGTTGCCAGCAAGGAAGTTGTATCCAATTGGCCAATGCATGGTATTCATGTCTGCTAATTGACAGCGCAATTCATGTGGACATGCTTGTTGTGCAGTTCACAGGAGTGCTCATGTGGGATAGGATGACTGCACAAGTAACTGCCCCACAGAGACAACTGTCCCTGCATGCCAACTTTGCTTCATGTGCCACACACTGGGAATCCCTGATCCAGCCCAAGATTTCCTCTGAAGCAGGACCAGCTATTTCTGTGCCACTCCTGACAGATGTTTATCCAACTTGTTTGCAGAGCCCTCCAAGTATAGTCTTCACAGCCTTTTCCCAAAAAACCTATCCTAGCACTTTACTATGAGATCAGTGCATTTAATAGCTAATGTAGAATAATCTAATAGCTAACTTGATATTTCTGTTGTGTTAACTTTCCCACTGATCTTCACTAGGATTGGATTGCTTTAGGAAAACCTTCAATCTAAGCATTTTATAATGTTTAGCAAGCTGATGAGCAGAAGTTCACCTGTAAGCTAAAGACTCATTGAAGTAACATGGCAAGTATCCACGAATCCTCTCTAGAGCTTGGATCTTGAGCTGTCTATGCTGTCTGAACTGTTACTCACCAAATATTCAACATTTCTTGTAACAGTCACACAGATCATGAATTTACATATTTCTATTAGATAGAGAAGCTGGAAGCAGAAAACAGCCGTCTGCAACAGGAGCTGCAGGATGCTCGGGACCAGAATGAACTGCTGGAGTTCCGCAACCTTGAACTGGAGGTGACAGATGAGCTCCTTACAGTAGACAGAACCAGGGCACTTGCACTGAACACCAACTTTAATCAAGTGTTTACACCAGTGCTGTAGTGATATAATAGAGTAACAAATCAGGCTGAGCATATTTAATTGTGGGCTGTGGAGGTATGTCAGCTCTAATATCGTGGAAACAGTAATCTCTATACTTAAATGGTTCACTTCTATCTGAGCTAGGTGCCTAGTAAGGTAAGGTAAGCTTAGCCAATTAACTTCAGCATGGCTGTGCTAGCTTACCATGTTTTTCTAATAAGTCAGAGAATTCTGTTGTCAGCATGCTTTGTTCTTATATCTGCTCTGGAGTACAAATGTATAGTGCTGGACAGAATATATTAAAATAAACAGAAATTAATTAAATCTAAATGACCCAGGTAAACAAGGTTTAAATTCCATCCTCATGTACTTTACTCAGAGCTGCATCATAGTTCACAGCTAAAATCTCTGCTGAGAGTGAGTACCCAGGTTATTGTTTTGTTTGTGCTTTTGTTTTGTTTTTGTTCTGTTTTTAATGAAAGTAGACTGAGCAATTGAATTAAATGTTTGTAAACCAAAAACATATTTGAAAGCAAAATTTGATCTTTGTTTTTTGTGCTTGCCTGAATACCTGAAAGGGATGAGAAATAACATTTTCAATTTTTTATTTTTGTCTTTGGTCCTTTAAAACTGGACAAAATTTTATAAGTTTTAGGTAGTGAAGGTGTGTAAGTAGCTAATTATTAATTTTCTTGAATTTATTCCTTTCCACAGATAATAGAACATATGACATACCAGGATGAGCAAGCATGTAATCTGAGTATCCTAGTAGTCTTAAGTCAAATACCCATTTTCCACAGACAACTTGCAAATATATATAATTCATGAAATTAGTCTGCTGTAAAACAATTCACTGGGTTTTAAAACCCTGTACCACTTGGCATACTGTTTTTAGCCTGGAGTCTTTCCATTCAGTTTTACCAGCAGTAGTTAAATAGTGATGTTTCTTTTTCTCCTAATATGAAGAGGTTAAGTTTGTGAAGCATGATATAAACAGTAGATATTGCATTTATTGAGTTCTCTACACATCTCATTCATTCTAACATGTTCTCTGGTGTCTTCTGAATTAATTTTCAGGAAAGAGAGAGACGGTCTCCACCATTTAATCTCCAGATTCACCCATTTTCAGATGGTGTGAGTGCTCTACAGATCTACTGCATGAAGGAAGGGGTTAAGGTATGTCAGTTTTATAAGGCAGGACTTACTACAGGAGTGGTTGATGCTCCCCAAGTAATCCATTATATTAATCGCCACTAATAACTCCACTATATTTTAAGCATTTAAACTCAGTCTAATATAAAAGTGTATGATGACTGATGCAATTGGACTTGTAATTTTCATCATAATGATAAAACCTGGCTCAAAGGCAATTGAAATCAGTGTGTGATGCATTTCTATGGGATACTACAAAATGTTATGTCTCGCTGTTGTTCATAGGAGGGACAAATATTGCAGCTATGATACAATGTGCATGCAATGCCTTTATCTTATTTTCTCTTTGCAGGATGTCAGCATACCAGACCTCATAAAGCAGTTAGATATCCTAGGTGATAACGGGGTAAGTTCAAATGGGAGGTATTTTCCCTTTACAAAATACATTTTGTACAATAGGAAAAGTGAAATCTGTAACTATGTCTATTTTCTAAGATATTTGTTAAAATTATGTAATACCAGAAGTCTTCATTTAGAGTGTTTATCTCCTTAAGTTGAGCATTTGTGAGATTTCAGTAATCAGAGAACTAGTAATGAAGTAGCAGCTTTAACATTTGGTTTCACAGACTGGGAAGAACTCATGTCCAATGGCCACTGATATTTGGAACTGGTTCTGACTGTACTCCAGTCATTCAGCGAATCATGTGAATTAGGTTGGCAGTATGAGCCCACCACATCTTCATCAGGACTAGAATTCCTCTGCAAGCAGTTTCATAAACAGACAAGAAATACCAAATGGCCTGTGGCTTTCAAAGTGGGCATTGCTTCCCACTTTAGTCATCTATGTAAAAGAAAATACCCGGTATCTCTGGCTAACATAAGATACATTTTAAGAAAGCGTATAAGAAATAGAAAAAGAAAGATCATTATTGTCTACACACATACTGGTGTAAATTAGCTTTTTTTTTTCAAAAACAATGGAGATTCAGCTTTGCAGAACTAGCAAAAAGAGAAACAAATGGGTCTAACTTCAGTTTACATTTCATGTAAGAAGCAATGATATGAAAACATACAGTCAGTCCATATCATGTAGAAAGGCAAAAGCAGTGTTTTTTTGTTTGTTTGTTTTTAATTATGTTAGCAGATCCTGAATATTTTGTTGGGAATACTATAATCAGTAATATGTGGTTCCCCTAAAAACTGTAGACCTAGCGTGCAGCCTGGATAATCTGTATTCATGCAGGAAACTGCTGCTATTTTTTTTCTTCCCTCTCTTTCTCTTCACAGAATTTAAGAAATGAAGAACAAGTGGCCATAATTCAGGCTTCCACTGTTTTGTCCTTGGCAGAAAAGGTAAAATGTGTGCTTGCTTTTCTCAGTGATATCTAATCCCTCATCTAATGCTGTACATTTTTTGGCTCTGGTATATCAATATTATCAAACTTTCTAGTGTAGTGAGCATTTCCACAGACAAAGTAAACTCTGCTATCTGTATGTAAATACTATTGTTTATCAACTAGAGATTTTGCAAGGATAGAAATACCTTGATGTAATCACAGTCCCAAACACCTTACTAAAGCAGCAAAAATGTCAGACCTACCTGGCACAAGCTATGTAGTCAGAACAGCTGGAAAAGCAAAAAGAATGACAAATGAAACCTGAAATTCTAAAGTGAATTAGAAAATATAAAATCAGACATTTAAGCCATAGTTAATCATAGCCAGAGATTTCCACTCTGAAAGGAACTGTATGCAAAATTTCCACTGAAATTATGTGTCTAGGTTCCTTGTCTGGGAAATTGAAAAGAAAATAGGCATTGGTTAAAATTACTTTCTATGGTTCAAATACAGCACACAGTTGTGTTAATGTGACAGCATCCAAGGATTCTACTCATCAATTCTCCCTCTCCAAAGTGAATTGCCATTTACTTAACTAAGCTATTTCCAGATCCTAGAGACCCATGGGTCCTTATCCGTGGAGTGAAATGGGGTTCCCTGTCCAGGAAAGTGTACTTTTCCATCTTCCAGTGATCCTGTAATAGTGATCCTCGTAATTCCTCCTTATGAAGTCTCACTCGTAGCCATCATGGCTGTACCTGTCACTGGAGAATCTATTAAGACAGGCCCAGAACTAGCAATAGGTTACTATAAATAGACTAATAAGATGCTGTATATGTCCCATTGCCACTGCCTGTGTGCCTAGAAAACACAGGAGATTACAGCTCTCATTGTCTTCCCTACAGTGGATCCAGCAGATTGAGGGAGCTGAAGCTGCTCTGCACCAGAAGATGATGGAACTGGAAAGTGATATGGTAGGCAAACTTTCCTTAATAGACATTTTAGGAGCATGTCACATTTACTTGGTGTGCCAAAAAAATAATTAAAAACTTGTCTTTTGGCAAATTAGGTATGCAGGCTTTCTCTGATAATTGCTGAAACCATAAAAATGTTACTAGACTGTTTCATATGCAACAGCAGATAACACAGAAATGGAAATAGTTAAGGTTTGAGAACTTTCCCTCTTTCCATGAGGATGACTTTACTAAAAGTACAGAGGGCTCAAAGGCTGCTCAGTGATTTTCAGATATGAAAATGGCCACACTCTTTGCCTACTAAGATTGACAGTATAAACGTTAGCAGTTGTAGAACATTTTGTTCAATACCTGTAAGTGAGAAATTAATGAATTTTCATACTGTCTTCTTTCATTACATTTCAAGCCCGTATCCTCCTGAAGGTAAAAGCTTCACAGCTGAACTTCCTATAGCATCATTAAAGCTAGGACTTTATTCTTTTTCTAGTTAATAGAAGTAACTTAAGAGATGAACAAGCCTAACAACATGAGTTGGATAGCTGTAGCATTTTACCTTTTGTTCCTGTGGTATGTCTATACTCAAGTTAATTAAGCTTAAAGTACACTGAGAAGTTAAAGCACAGCATCTTTCCTCAAATAACAAGGACATGAAAATGCCTGTTTAGTTCCTGTTTAGTTTATTGCACTTCCACACTTCTTCCAAAAAAGAAGCCACAAAAAGAGTTGTCTGGGATGCCAGAGGTGTTATCTTTAGAAAAACCACACAGAAAACCTTAAATACTACTGAAATGCCAAGCAATATTACTGAAATCAACAAGAGATGATGGATTTAGTTCCATGTAGATCAGATGTATTATCATACAAAAGTAAACACAGCTATTTTTCCTTCTTCCTTTTCTAGCTGAGTCAGATAGATAGTAACTTTGCAGAGTGTAAGTGAAGACCAGTCTCCTAGTCCTGCCCAAGTCAGATGTCTGTAGCTGATTTAATAAAACTTCCCAAAGCATTTTGGGTAACTGATTCACGTTTCTGTCTAAATCCTTCATTGTAGGAGCAATTTTGCAAAATAAAAGGTTATTTGGAAGAAGAACTAGACTACAGGAAGCAAGCTCTTGACCAAGCATACATGGTATGTACAAAGGAAATGCTACAGTACATATTAGCCAGCACTGTGACAGGACATGGGCTCCTGTTGGATCACGAAAAGAGGTTTTTGCTTTCTTCTTAGTATCTTTTTTGTTTTTTTACTATTTGTTTTCCGATTCTCCTAACAAACTACCATGCAACGTGCACAACTTCAAAATGACACCTAGGTTTTGCAAATCAGAAAAAGGTAGATCTCCCGAAGTCTGAAACTCTTTTACTCTTTTGTCATTTATAGGCAGTTGCTCATTAGTGTCAGCTTGTCCAGCTGGAGTCAGTGAAACCAACTGGAACTCAGATCTAGAGTCTTAGATGGCCCATTTTAAGCATATCATAGCAACTAGAGGATATGCCACAAAGAACACAATTTCCTGCTGTAAAACCACTGTGTCAAATTCTGATACATAGGTCTGATAACTGGCCTTGCAAGTTCAGCACAATTGGTTTGTCAGTTAATGGGAATGCTCATTGATTAGCTCGATTAAGAGCAAAGTAGTTTGACACTGACCTTCAATTTTTTCTCTCTCTTTTTTTTTTTTTTTTAGTACAGTGGGTCAAAATTTTAGAATTGGTGAAATAATCATCTTTTTACATTACAAATATAAAATAGGTATGAAAGTTCTATCCAACTCCTGATCACCTCTGTAACTGCTTTAAAAAAGTCAGCAAGAGATTTCAATGAAAACCAATGTTGAAATACCATAAAAATAAAAACTTTTTTTTATTTGTCTAAACAGTGAACCACTTTATGAGTTCTGTTTGTCACATTTTTGCACACTTGAGCACAGGGACCACCATGCAGGTGCCTGAATCTGCCACAACCTCCCCAGTCCCCATTGTGTTTTAAACAATGTTCTGTCTCTAACTGGCTTTTGGTATTGCATCGACCAGAGGATCCAGGAGCTTGAAGCCACCTTATACAATGCTTTGCAGCAAGAAACGGTAATAAAGTTTGGGGAACTGCTCACTGAAAAACAGCAGGAAGAGCTGAGGACAGCAGTAGAAAAGCTAAGACGTCAGATGCTGAGGAAAAGCAGAGAATATGATTGCCAGATTCTTCAAGAGAGGATGGAGCTGCTCCAGCAGGCTCATCAGGTAAGAAAAAAGAACGAAGCACATATAGATCTACTCAGCTTTGCTGAGTAAGAATGTAAGCTGAGGTCAAATTTAGGTAAGCTCTTGGTCATGAGTGTGCCTGGCATTTCTTGAGTTGTTTTATACTTTGAGTCTTTACTGTACACACAAACATTTGATATTAGTTTGTGGAGCATTAGTTAGTTATATTTTGAGCCTTAAAATTCCAAGCCAAACAGTTTTCATCCAGAATTCTGTCCACATGAATCTATCTCTTTGATTAAAGTGGTCACCCCTAGTTACTGGACTTGGTTCAAGAGGAACTGTATGAATGTGTCTGGCTATTTTTACGTAGGAGAGCTATCTGTTTTTCCAGCCACTTCTGGTCTGTCCCTCCCAAAGTGGGCAGTTGTAATGTTTTGCTGATGAGATATAGCACTATATTTACATTCAAAGATTAATGTGACAGCTGCAAAATGAACAAAACTTACTCTAATGTTTAAGGGAATAAGAGAAAGCATATGCCCAGCGGTCTTTCTTCTCAAGGTGCCAGAAGTTTAAGTCATGTTACACAGTTTTTGTAAGAGTACCCAGCTCTGCTAAAAATGCACTTTGGCTACAATTTACGCATAACTGGCTCACCACAGAATTAGTGTTTTCATGGTACTATAAACATTTATCATTTCTAATAATAATACTTTAGTCCTCTTTCAATACATCAATCTGTGAGAAATTTTAATGAATTGTGATATAATTCTAAGGAGTATAATTGTGATCTTATGCTTTCCATCTATTTACCACAAGATTGGTATGAAATCAACACTTGAATCAGATCCACTTTGATACTAATTTCCAGCATTTGAGGATGCAGTGAAATACACACAACAGCATATTTTGAGTAGTCGTGCGTGAGGTAAAGTTATGGTTAGGCAAGGCTAGTCGATGGAGTCATGATACTGCACAGGTTTATCCCTGCCAGAGAAGTGGATTTGTTAATTACTAGGCTGTTAGCACTTTGAACATTTAGTCGCTTTTCAGGCAAGCAAATTTATTGAGTATTTAGTCTAGATTTCTTTCTTTTTTAATTTCCAGAGGATCCGAGACTTAGAAGATAAAACTGACATCCAAAAGAGACAAATTAAGGATCTGGAGGAAAAGGTTGGTTCTGTTTTGCTTCTGAAGCAGGCTGATCCACTTTTTTTGGAAAGTAATGATATAATTCTTTGGAACTACATGACCTTTTTGTTTAGCTTAATAAGCTGGACATGTTAGTGTTTTTCTACTATACCATCTTTTCAATTTGTGTCTTTCAGTATACCCAAACTTTAATCTTAAGAGTCTCCTCCACAACAAACTCTTTTTCATTTTAGGAAATAAATGCTGAACACTTAATTATGGTTAATGACACTGAACCAAATGATGAAGCCTTTATTTGTCTGTTAAATGCTGTCTTGGTATATAGACAATACATCCACTAAAGGCAGGGTGATGGTAGGAAGCAGGAAGGAATGAAGAAAACTGAATGAAGATTTGGAGATTGTCCTTTGCTGGCAGGACTAGGGAACCCAGGTTCTGATGTCATCCCATTTATTGAAGGTTGCAATTGATTATACAATATGAAAACAGTACTAGAATCTTGCCCCTAAACTGACCTGTCAAAGAACTATAGAAATACACATGCTTATTCTTTTTATATATATATATATAAAATACATGTTTATAAATATATGCAGAGCTGTTCTGCTTTTTGGGGGGGAGGGGAGAGAGCAGGGGGAGGGCAGTGTTAAAGCTGCTCTGTCACATTAAGTTTTTCTAGTTTTAGATAGCTAAGATAGGATTGCTGAACAAAGATCACAGCATGGGCACAGCACAACGCTACCAACAATGTATTTTCTAGAAATGCTAGACTGATATAAGATACATCTCCAGTGGCAGCTTTGCCAATGTAGTCATATTAGCGAATATCAATGTACATACATAAACTGTAATAATGATTATATCAGTACAATGACAGTAGTGCCAATGAGACCTTTCTGTTTGTACATACATTCCTAAAGTGAAACAACTATGCTTAATGTAAAACTTGGTAGACATAATTCTTTCCACTTTTCTGCCAATATTTTTGTGACACAAAGACTCAGTGTCCTTCTAGTATATATAACTTGGAAATAGACCATAATCTGTGATGAAGATTAAAAACAAAGCAAAAATTATGCCATGGTCACATGGAGACCTTGAGTATGAGACTTTTCAGTGTAAATTTTCAAAAGAGCTTTTGATTCACGAAAATTCACTTTCCAGAAGATGCTGTATTCATGCTTAAAATGATATATCCAAAAATTAATTATTCAACATATAATAGTTAGGGTTTACCATTAGGCATATATATTTCCCAGGCTATTTCCAGTATGGATAGCAGGCATTGTTTTTAACCCACTTTAAAATACTACCGATGCTATTTTCGATATCCAGCTCTGTGACTTCCATCAACCCATAGTGGTTTACAGTGAAAGCTATATCTCAGGCTTTCAATATGGTGCCAATTCTAATTCATCACCAAAATTAATGGGATGTTTGTTTTCTAAGTCTGGGAGATAGTATGGCACTCAGAGAAGTAACCAGGAAATACAATGTTTTCTGAATGAGTAATTACTTTATTTGTCCTTCAGAGTGCAAAAAGAACTAATCCTGATGCTTACAATGCCATGACCTTTTGTTTTTATGCAATCTTCTTTTTCTTCTGCAGTTTCTATTTCTATTCTTGTTCTTCTCTCTTGCCTTTATTCTTTGGCCTTGATGTCAATGTGCCTCTTGGAAAGGTAAGACTACTTCATATATTTCCTCAAAGGTAGCACTTCTTGCACAGAGCTGAGGATCAGATCTTTGCATGTTCCTGTATGTGTCTAGAGTCATGGAATTCAGCAGGTCCTTGTCAATTTGTAATAGTTTGCAACAGAGAGTGGTTACACTGCTGAGCTGACACAGGGTGTTGCAGTCAGACCAGCACTATCCAACATACTTTTAAGTGAATTGCGAAAGCTTGCGGATGATATTCTGCCATTCATAATTGTGAAAATAAAAGCCAACAAGAATTTCACAATATCAAATAGTCAAGAGAATTGCACGTGAAATTCAGTATTGATATTTGAAAAATGATGCAGCCTTAAAACTGTTAAACAGGCTGTGAGCTGACTGCTCCCACTCAGAACATAGCTCAGTGTCCAAAACTAGGAGAGGTATAAAGAAGAGCAAGGAAGAAGGATCAGCTGCTGAAAGACAGGAAGAGGGAGACAGAGGGAGAGAAGGATTTTTCTGGTTTCTTTCTCTCACAGGATTAGCACAGCACTCACTGCTGTACTTTTCAGATCAGGAAGGAGAAGCATTTGAAACAAGGCCAGAGTGCAACGTGCATGAATTAAACCATATGCAGCAATATTTAGCATCAAGACCAAAACTCTTTAGTTCCTTCTAACGTGAGAGTTTACTATAGGCATTGTTTTCTGTGCTTGTGAATATATACATTCACTTATTTGTGACCAAATAATGAAGTCTAGTCTGCATGGATTTCACACTCAGTGAGTTTTACCATGTGGATTTTAATGCTGAGAAAGCAAAGAAAAACTATGCCATTTTGCCCCATGTTTCAAATCTGAAACCCAGAATTCTTTTCCATATATATGAAAGGCTTCCTTGGATCAGGAGCAGTCTGCGTTTGCCTCATTGCAGAATTAGCCAAAGTTCTGGGGTTGCCTTGAAACCACACGCAATGCATATCACCTGCTGTCATGTCTGGTGAAATTTAGGCAGCTGTAGTACAGGAGATATTGAAACCCACAGTTTTGTAAGGGCTGGTGCATAACTCTTCATCTGAAGATACCCGTGGGAACTTCTATGGACCAGAGAGCTTTACCTTTTCAGGTTAAATGGACAGGCCTGGCTGGTGTTACTGATTAACTCATTGTCAAAATATAAGTAATTTTCACAAATGTCTTGCATGGAAACAGAAACAGTCTGCCCAGTTAGCTGATAATTGTAAGAACAGATCTTTTCAACTTTCTGACTCTATTTTGTCATCTGGATATGTAGGTAGAGGAAATTATCACTTATCTGATACAGATGTTCTTTTTGTTTTATTTTTAGAGCACCCGACCACACAGATAAGTCCTTAGAAAGGCAAATGCTTCCAACCCCCCGATGAAGAGAACATTGTTTACACCAATTTAAAAAATATATACGAAAGAACAACCTGTAGCCAAGACTGCAACCACCTTATATTTTAAAGCCATCATTCAAGATTTGTTACTTGACAGTTTCTGTCTAAAGCTATGATATATGCTGCATCTAATGAAATCCTATATGTTGAAATTACAAAAGGGGAAGAAAAATAAACTGTGAACCTACATCACTTAGGAAAAAACTTAAAGGGAATCTGCAAGGCTCTACTTTCAGCTGATCAAGTCAGAGTGTGTCTTGGGCATGGACAGAAAAATATATCCCTGCTATGCAGGGCAATCATTTAAATGGGACACTGTCATCCCATGAACAAATCAAAAGTAAGAAGACAGAGCAGGAGAAACACTTGAGAGCTGTGGAGAGATACTGACAATAAAGCATTTGGTTTGAACTGTCTGGCTTTCTCACTACAGGGACTCTTTCCCCTTGGTTTTAGCCTCAGGAACAATGACAGCTGCAGTGTGGGGGCAAAAAAAGGAAAAATACATTCTAGTTTATTGCACGACGGGCAGGACAGGGCACCATGTTTTCTGTTTGAGGTCATAACTATGCACCATTCTACATGGCAAGGGATGGGAAATGAGGGTGTGTAGTATAAGGAAGACTTCTGACAGAATTGTAGCCTTATCTCTTCACACTCCCTGCATGAAGAACAGCCTGCCCATTGTCAGATACTTTTCATACTCTTTAAAGACTGACAGTGAGATATTAATGCCCATACTTAGTTTCACTATTGGAATAACATAGTGAGGATCACTGGATTGGACCTACAAAGTGGCTTCTTAGAAAGAAAAAAATGAGTTTGAGGGAAAAGGGGAAAAAAGCTATCCCCAGTGTTCATGTGGTATAACCCACAAAGCATCATCTTCCAAATATTTTGTCTCAGCTTGGATCCTACTGAACATGCAAAACCCTTATAAATGTTTTGGTTTGGCTTGTCAAACTGATTTTGTTAGCCGACTTCCTGACCAGTGACACCTAAGCCAAAAAATGGGGAAAGCCATGTGAAAGCATCCTTATTAGACATGAGGAGAAGTATCACTGGCTTGTTCAGATTTTTCCACAATTAAGAATAACTAGTAGTAGTTTCCATTTCAGAGCATTACTTACCTCTCCCATGACAAAGGCTGGAACCCAGTCCTGGTGGCTCCCTGAGGCAAGGAGTGCCATCACAGTGGCATGCCCCTGTAGTCAGTAAAAAACAAACCCTGAGGAGTGTTGACACCTGCAACAAACATTGCCAAGTTCCTGTCTGTTGGAAGCAAAGTTGCATCCATCTTCCCTTTTCTCATGGTGTGCTGTATGATCTAGGCATGACAATGCCCTTCTCTGTGCTTCTGTTTTCATTTACCTGGAAATTGAGTCCTTCCTGTATAGACTTCAGGTTCCTGTGGCAAGGCTCCTTATTTGAGCTGTGTCTTCCACAATGGAGCCTTAATTTTAGCTAAGAAAAATGGATTTCCATATTTCAAAGTAGAAGACAACCTGTGCATTACTTAAACCTTCAAAAGAGGGCTCACATGTTCTGACATCTTAAGCACAGACTCTACAGACTCTGCACACCAGAAGCTTTACAAGTGCTTTATAGAGGGTGTTGCTTCTTTTTGCTTATTTTTGCAGATGAAACAACTGAGGCAAAAAGTAGTGAAATAAGTCAGCAGGGCAAAAGCCATTCCTTAGCCACAGCAGGGATGAAGTTCATCTAGTATAGGGGATGCCTGCCCCTTACAGATGTTTTTCGTCCAGAATAGCTTTTAATTATTAATGTCCATACACTCAGCTGGATTGCAATGCTGGGCTCAGTTTCTCCACGGAGACTTTAAATATCCTCACTTCTTTCATGCCTGGAGATTGTGTTGAGCCCTCTGTTGAAGGTTGGAAGCTATTAGAAAATTCCTCTTCCTTAAAATTAATTTAAATTAAAAATGACCACAGCTTCTGGAAGCAGTCTGTTTTAGCCAAGGAGTTTACTGAATTCTGCACCAGTTGTATGTTTGCTTTTTTTTTGTTGTTGTTGGTGGTGGTTTTTTTTTTTTGGTAGAACAAACAAAAAAAAACAAACAAAAACAGACTTGTAGGCAAATATGTTAAATGAATGCTAGTATGTTGCATGCTCTGTGGTTCAAACTCTTTGCCCCCCCTGCAGAGGCATCTATGGGTAAGGTTGACCCAAACCTACCACCTGTGCTTTCCAAGGGTGCTGCTACCAATTTAGTCCTGAAGCTTTGGAGTTATGCTTCTTCTACACCTGACGTATTAGGATCACTTTACAACATCTCGTTAGCTACAAAAAGTTTTTTTTCCTCCCTCGTTATTATTCCCTCTTCCCCCTTCCACTGTTTTTTCCCTTGCTGCAGCACAAGTTCACTTCATACCACTTGGCAGCAGCGGTATGTGGCAAGTCACAAGTACATGCAGGCTGGAAACTGTTTTCCATAGGTATTATGGCCAGCAATTAAAGTGCTGAGCTCATCTTACAGAAGCATGAGCAGCATCTATTTTCTATGACGTTGCAATAACGTCCTTCTCTGCTTTGGTTAAAAAAAATAAAAAAAGAGTACTAGAAATGTTTGTTTCAGGCAGACACAGGGCAGAACCATAGCACAGATATAAGTATCTAGTTTCAGAACATACTGGACTGATTTTGTGGCAGACTATATCATTCAGGTCCTCTGAACTGTGCTGTGCACACTTTACTCTCATTTGTCTTGCCTGATTTCCCCTCCCTTGCTCTTCCTTATTGCATGTGCATTTCCAAGGGCTTGGGGTGAGGTGGGAGATGGCAGACAATCCACGGCTTACCATGGTGCGACTTGTAAATTGTCTGCAGACTTTTAATGCTAGAGTTCCTCCAGAAAGCTGAATAACAGCTGCTTTACTCCTCTCGAAGCTTAACATAAGCCATGCCTAAAACACACTTCCTGATAAAATACAAACTTCCTACTCTCGGCTAGATCAAAATGAGTTTGTTTGTATGCATATTTATGTGTATATATAGTATACTATATATATGCATATATATATATCTATTCTCTACTGTATATAGTAAATCATTGCTATAGCTTATGAAAGTTTACTTCCAATCTAGGTATGGGGAATTGAATCTAGACTTGTTTAGCCGCCACAACTGGTAACACTCCTCATGGTTTAGTTTTACATCTCACGGGCAACTAGTCTTTCTCCTCCCTCCCTCCTTCCTTCCTTCCTTCCTTCCTTCTTCCTTCCTTCCTTCCTTCTTCCTTCCCTCCTTCCTCCCTTCTCCACTGTTCTCTGTCCTGAAGCTGTTTCTCCAGGGCTTTTGTTGTTCCTGATATTCTTTGAGGCACGCTATTGAGAATCCTCCCTCAAACTTCACAGCCAACTTCCCCTCCTACAAATCAACTAGCAAAACCAGATCAATTTATTTCAGTCTTTGAGGACAGGAAACATAGTCCTGGATTCCTCCCATCTATCTGTCCTAGGCTGTAGCAGGACTACCAGCACTCCATGCTACCTATACTGTCAAAACATCAGATGAGGCACGTACATCATGCAAGTCAAACAAAATCTGACTTGCCACTTTTTCTCCACTGACCAAATCAAGAGAGTTTGAAGACTATAGTTTCAATTTAAAAACTTCAGGCAAAGGCCTAGTTAGGTGAGATGAATTTAGGCAATTGGGTCTGCAGAAGGAAATAGAGCTTCTTGCAGTATTATCAGCCTGGTTTACAGCTCCACCCTCTCATTGACATGCCTAGAGGACCATGTAGTCCTTCTTTTTGTATACGTGCACCATTTTCCATCTCCCTGCTCTTGTCTCAGAGGGGAATATCCGCTGGCCCTCCAGCGCTTTCAGTTCCATGGCACTGCATGAGGACTGGATAGTCCAGGCTCTTGCTCTCACTAGGGTAAGTTTCAATAAACAGCCACACAGTTGCTGGAGAGTCAAAGTTTTGGTTTTGTTTTGTTTTTCTGCCCTCACATCAGCACCTGTGTGTTTTTATATATACTTTTCATTCCCAATTTCTTTGGTGTTTACTCCAGAACAAAACTGTAAATGACTTGTCAGAATGACCCTTTGATAAACACTGGACATGTATCTGTACTATATGTATTAATGTGTAGAAGAGAATCCTTATTGTATGTAAAGTTTTATGAATGGTTATTTTTTAATTTATGTATTTAATATAGGATTCGATGACCTCTGGTGTTTTAGTTTGTACAAAAAAAAAATAAAACAGCAGCATTTTTTTTAAAAAAAATCTCACTTTACATTCACAGAGCTATTCAGTGTCTGTCTGGAATCTGTTCAGAAGTATCATGTTAAAGCTGGGTAACCAAGATGCAGGAGACACTTCCTTGCCTACTCGCTCCCACTGATGTGTTTGCAGCCCACAGTGAGAAAGACTGGAGAGGCTGGGCTGTAACATATCACACTTGGGAACATAAATCAATTAAAAAGCTTCAGTGGACATCTTGAAGTAATTAGTTGATAAGAGGTGGACAGTTAGCTTTCCCAGCATGTGTCCAAGTTTGAATTTACTGGCTTTTTACTAGGCCTGTGTAGCCAGGAATTAAAAAAAAAAAAAAAAAAAAAAGGCTGCCTGTTTGCTGGAGTTAAGAAAGGAATCTGCATGGGGGCAGCCTTATCAGACTCTTGCCACAGTTCAGGAAAAAAAAAAAATAAAGATCTCAGAATCTCTTTTGCATGCTGTATTCAGTCTCCCAGTGCTCTGAGGTGCCGATACTCGACCCTAAGTTCTCTGCCTATAAAACAAGGATCAGGCTCAGCAGAGCTGCACAATGCACACGGTCCTGTCCGTCTGTACGAAGGAATCACACCACGGCGAGCACAATTCCCGTGGCTCTGCTTCAGCCTCTGCCGTTCCTGCGGCACCTTCACGGGGCCCGCGCCGCCGCACGCGCGGGCACCGCTCCCCGCCGCCGCCCCGCCGCCCGCCAGGGGGCGCTGCCGCCACGCGAGCTCCGACGACGGCGGCGCCGCCGCCGGCCCTGCCGGGGCCCTCCCGCCGGCGCCGGGGGCGCGGAGCGCTGCGAGCCGGGAGCGAGGCGCGTGGCCGCGCTCGGGACACGGCTCGGTGGAGTCGCGATCGTCGGTGGGAAGCTCGGCCGCTGAAGTCAGAGCAACGGGGGGGAGTCGGCGCAGACGCGCGCAAATAGATCTGGAAGGCAAGCTGCCGTAAAATACAGGCAAACAGCGTTGGAAGAAGACTTGGTAGTAGCTAAGCGAAGTTAAAACAAGTAAGTAACCGAAACGATGGAAAACGTTATCTTTTTGCCTGACTTCACCTTCCTCAGGTGCCAATAATACTTTCCGCTGTCCTACTCAGACACTAAATACATGTATTTAACATTTTAGGTCATGCTCTTTAAAAGCCTCCTCCTTAGAAATACACTCCTAGACAAATTATGCAAGTTCTCAGCTTGAAATGAACTTTAAATGGTCATATTGATCACAATGTGACTCCCATATATGAAAAAGAATAAAGTTGCTGTTATGAACTTCCTCATAAGCACTGGGAGAATCAAAGACATCCAGCTGGCTAAGCAAAACTTTTGAAATATGAGCCAGCTCTGCCAGGAGAAAAGAGAATGACTCTGAAATTCAAACTTCTGTTCTCGCTTTGTGGATTATTACACAGAACTACTAGTCTGGCCAGAAAAATAGAACACTCAAAATATTTACAGAGCTGTTTTCTGCCATTATCTACAAGGTTAATGAGAATCTAATGAGGCTAATGAGAATCTTTGGGTTCAGAACCACAGAGTAGAAAACTAAATTGACTTCCATTACATTTCAGCCATTGTAAGGGTTATGATTTGGGTGATGAGTTTTATGATTTTTCATGAGTACATAACTGCTAGAGGAAATTGATGAACTGTGGTTGTGGAACTCGTATGAGCTATAAAGAGGATGAAATCACGCATGAGCCTTTCATTTGGCCCCTTGAGCTCACAGCTGAAACTCATTCATGGCACAAGTGTGGTGTAAGAGGGCTAGAAAAGTAGTTCTGTACTCGAAAATTTTCACAGATTCCACACAAGGGTCACACAATGCCACCTTAGAAATGCTGCTTTGCTGCACTGGACTTTTTCATTTAAAACACCAGCAGTGTGCTAGCTGGCCATGGATGCTGCAGAAATTCTGCAAAACATATTCCCCCCTAGATGGTTGTCAGCAATCTCTTGCTGTTATATTACAGAACTGGTGTGGCCTCCTAAGAAAGGCTTTGCAGATCCTCCCCAGATAAGGGAGTAGAGTGCAGCTCCTGTGTCAGTACAGTACTTACCTCTATCAGATAAGCACAATGAGGTTATTGCTGTGCAACCACCCAGGTAGAATGGGTACACAGAGTAGAATGTTAAAAATGTACTCCTTTAATCTGTGATAAAATTAGAAATATATTTCAGTCAGTGTGCTGTTTATTGGACCCAGATCAATAGGGGTGTATGAAAGCTACCATGTCAGCCCTGAGTCTGGACTTCTGCTGATGTAAATCAGGAGTACTTTGCTGAAGAAATGAAGATACAGGGCAACAAAACCAGTATCCCACCTAATACATCTCAGCATGGAAGGGCTAGGTGTCAACATTTGTTATCATGTCTGATTTTGCCATCTCCAATGCGTGCATGGAAGCATGGCCATCCAAGGTACCATTTTTTATGACAATAGCAAGAAATCTGACACTGTGTTGTGGGTCCAGAACTGTCTGGATGCTTCTCTGGGACAGCTAGCTGCAAGTAACCATCAGCTACAAGACAATAGCAAGGATGCAATAATGCAAGGGAGTCCCAGACTATGCCTACTATTGTCATGAGAAGGTAAGCTTTGTGTTAGTCTGTCCCTGGTATGTGACAGCACTTCAACCTGCTCCCTGCCGCAGTAGAAAATACCCTAGTAAGACGGCAGCCTGAATCATGCTGCAGCTGTTTGAGCTACCCTCGAAGCACCTTAATTTTGTCAAGGCTTTTGTCATCAAACAGGCTTTGGTGAGTAAAGAACTGAGCTGTGTTACAGATTGTGCATCTGTCAGGGGCAGCCATGGCCAGTACTCATGGCTTGTCTAAGAGGAAGTATGACTGTCTGCATGTTGAAAGGTTTCTGTCGTCTTGGCAGCCCTTTTGCATGGCAGTAGTTTTCCATTGTTTGGGAGACTGTCTAAACATAATAAAAGCCCTAAGAGCTGGCAGTATGCCATCTGCTATGTGTCAAGGGGGGCTGAGTCTCTGAACACAGCAGAAAAATACACTCCAAAGCCCTGTTTTTGCTTGGACAGAGGAGCATCCCACAGCCTGTGCCACTGACAAGAGAGCATTGTGCAATGTCTGCCGCACTGCCTGGCCACCAAGTGACAGCCACAAACAGGCTCCTTTGCACAACAAAGAAAATACTGCAAAAACTATTTTAGAAGCCTGGAGCAGGACCGAGACTAGACATATAATGATTTCAGTGTGCACAACAGATGGAGACTTTAGAGTACGGAGCTACTAATCTATGGATTACAGACTCCCTAATTATAGACTGACACTTACCATTTCTGTCCAGTACTACCAGCTGATGGAGGGATCTTGCAGATCAGTGCTCAACGACAGCATACAATGTTAGGGATAATTAGGGAGAGAATAGAGAATCAGATACTGTCACTGTACTACTGAATCAACCTCTTGCCCATTTGTGTCTCTGAATGCTGCATGGAGTTCTGGTCCACTGCAGATCTTGAAAACAATGATACTAGTGCTGGGAAAGGTCCAGAAAAATCTGCACGCATGATCAAAGACATGGCCCACAGCTCTACCCAGGCAGGCTCTTCAGTGACAGGCACTTCCTTGAGAATTAAGCACATGTCATTCATACATTTCTAGACACAGGTGGGGGAGCCTGTAAGAACCAATAACAAAATGAATTATTCAGCATCTCCAACCTTGAACTTTAAATTAATCCTAATACTGATCCCAGTATGGTCCTACCTTACTGACTCTTGGCCTTGGAGCAGACGAAAGCTTGTTATTCCTTTACACATTGTTCTTAATTCTTTCCCAGTCAGTCATACAACAAAACATAAAACAAGAACTACAGATTACTCAAAACCGAACCCAAAGATTAACACTGCACTTAATTGAAATAATTGAACCCTGAGACACAAAAAACAAAGCAATCTGCAACCAAGCAGAGACACCACTGTCATTGGCATGGG
Organism: Anser cygnoides; assembly: GCF_040182565.1. Lineage (NCBI taxonomy): Eukaryota > Metazoa > Chordata > Aves > Anseriformes > Anatidae > Anser > Anser cygnoides. The sequence continues at coordinate 317,327 of NC_089886.1, forward strand.
CCAAGCAAGAGCCGTCAATAAACTGTCATCAACTCTTGCTCCAGATCCCTAACCCTAAGAACAACCCTAGGCCAAGCTATTATTTCCAAATTTAACCACAGGATAATAGCAAGAACAGAAAACAGCTTCAGTATAGACAAAACTGGAGGGCCTATTTAGAATGATCAGTGCGTTAAGTTCAGAGTCGTAACTGAGATGCAATCATTCACCCTGCTTCCGTTCATTTCCATTCATGAAAACTCATTCGCTTACTTCTGGTGTTATCCTACAACAATCCACCTAGTAAAGTTCAGAAATTAACAGCTCCATAGTGGTCACTAAACTGAACACCAGCCCTAGCCTGTACTGCATCCTAATGCTATTTGTCCCAAATTCCTCAACTGCCTCAGACACAGGAAAAACACCGCCAGTCAAATATGGGCCCTCATCTGTATTCAAGCCCTAACAGAGCCTAGCAGAAGCAAGAAATTCAAGCTCTTCAACTTTATACTCCAGTATACTGTCTATACTCATGCCTTGGGGACATCTGCTACCCAGAGAAGTAAAAGCAAAGCAACTGCAGAGATTAGTAACAAAAACCTGGGATGTGGTGAGTTGCTGTCATCAAATGAGGCTTTCAGTGCCTCCAGTCAAAAATGCTGACTTTAGCAATAAGCCTGACTTAATTATCCATACTGGCTCTAGACTGGTGGGAAGCTAGTCACTCCTGTGCACTCCAGGCCATGTGCCACCTATGAGCCATCTGTAGCAAACCCCATGTTCCCAGGTTTCTGGACAGCTAAACCCTACCTGTAGTGCATCTTGGAGGTTACCAGCTCCCCAGCTCACAAAAGATGACTGCCAGGCAAGACCTGCCAGCTTCCAGCTGGCCATGGACACCACACTTGAACACCTTTGGGAATTCCTGCCCCTCCTTCATGGATGGCCCTCCCAGCATGGCAGCCCAGCTCTCGTGACACCTGCTGTGCCATGCCTACGGGTCAGTGCCAGGTCCCCTGCTGGAATTAGCCCAGAACACCTCATCTGTAGTGGCACTGGCAGTAGCTTCCAGCATGTGGAAGCTCTGTGGGGAGCAGGCTCATCTTGAGCTCTGCCCTGGTAAGGTGAGGCACAGCACAGACAGCGCTGGGGGATTTAAAATTCAGTGAAGGAAAGAATCATGGAGTCGTAGAATATCTGACTTGGAAGGGACCCACAAGGATCATCGAGTCCAGCTCCTGGGTCCCCAAAGGAACACCAAAAGTGAAAAATAAAAATCAGACCATGTGTCTGAGAGCATTGTCCAAACACTTCTTGAACTCTGGCAGGCTTGGTGCTGTGACAACTTCCTGGGGTGGGGAGCCTGTTCCAGTGCCAGACAACCCTGTTGGTGAAAAACCTTTTTCTGTTATCCAGCCTCAATCTCCCGTCACAGCTTCAAGCCATTCTCTCAGGTCCTATCGCTGGTCACAAGAGAGAAGAGATCAGTGCCTGCCTCTCCACTCCCCCTTGTGAGGAATTTGTAGACCACGTTGAGGCCTCCCCTCAGCCTCCTCTTCTCCGGGCTGAACAATCCAAGTGACTTCAGCCACTCCTCATACGACTTCCCCTCTAAGCCCCTTTACCATCTTAGTTGCCCTCCTTTGGACACTCTGACAGTTTTATATCTTTATTATACAGAAAGCATCTGTGCAGTGCATAAGGCTGCAGAACAAGGCAGTGTAGGTATTAAGTTTTCTAGATCAGAGCTCAGGAAAATTAATTTTGCCCAAGTCTCAGTTTTAGTGCCAAAAGAAATGCCCACACAATAGTATAATGCAGAGTACCCCAAACTAAAAACGGGCTGGGAAAGCCAAGCAGGATAGGCCAGTGCTGTGCGGATGTGCCTGCTGTACTCCAGTCTGTATTCTCTATTGCCTTTCTGCTTTCCGTAGGGCAGAGCTATTTTAGCAATAGCTGTTTTGGGGTTAGTTCAGCTACACCTGGACTGAAAGGTTTCCATTAGGTATGGCCCTCAAAATGGAAACTTTCTGGAGTGTGGACTGTCCTCTCTCTAGTAGACTTACACTGTCAGTGGGCAGAAACCCCAAAGTGAATTAAGATGTCTGGTTGTTGCTTGAATGCAATAATGCATTTAAAAACAATAATATTAACAACAATTAGAATAATAGTTGTTGTTTTGGAGCCAAAATAACTCGAATTGGAAAGAAAATGAACCATTTTCAAAATAGGGAAGAGATGGTTCTCACAAGTAGAATTCACTTTTGGTTTATTAGGAAAACTATGAATAGTCTAACATTTGGTTTGGATTTAAAACATGCTATGACCTAGAGGAATTATGAAATCGTAATTTTGTTGCTTACATTAATGCAGATCTCATCCTGACTGATAATATAGGGAGTTACCATCTGTCCATTGTAAGGAGGTACACATTGTCCCCTCACTACAGATAGCAGAATGATTTATAAATATCAGTTCAACTGAAAAACACTACTGTGTTTCATATAGGTGGGTTTTCTACAGGTGAACATCTATCTGTGTTGTTCAATAAGTCCATGAGCATCTTCACCAAATTTTCACCACTTCTTTCACCACTTTCTTTCCTAAAAAGAAAAGAATGAGAAAGAAAGCCAAAAGAAAGTTCAAATTTCAAACTATATGACGGTTTTGTCATACTTTACAGTTCACAAATGAAAATTCACATAGTTATCAATTCTAAAATCAGGAAATGTTTAGGCAAAAGTCTTGGGTGATTCAGGCTTATAATCAAGTATTAATACACATCTTAATATTAATGAATTAATATTAATAAACGATATCCTCCTCTCTGCTGAAGGAAAGCAAATAGAAAAGAACATGGTGAATTAAAATGCATATTTAAGTATTAATATAAATATATTTCAGCATTTGCCTGGCTATATGAATGGGAATTTGAGGTCCAGTAACTAATCTATTGAAGTGAAAGCCAGCAATCATGAGATCTACAAGAGTACACCATTCGAGGTGGACATGGCCCTATGCCACCAAATAAATGGGTGAAAATTATTGCATGCTGAAGCTACTAGGGAATTATCTTGGCAGGCTGGTTTAAAAGCTGAGACTTAATAAGTGAATCTCACTCTGCTCATAAGGTGGTGTTTGCTCGGTGAATAAAGGACATCCAGAGCTCTCATGCCAAGCCTAAACTAAAAAATCACACAAATATGCACAATTATTAGATTCTGATCCTCAGAGGACTCGGGGAGAATGAATATTTATGAAACAAGGTGACTTGCGGAAGGAATCTGGGTATTTTAAAAAAAGGCTTAGCTTCATCTGGTTTCCTTTAGACGCATAAAGCAGATTTGCTGAGTTACTGCATTCTTGTTTGATGTCTTACATGAAATCATATTATTAAGTCCAGAGACACAGCTGACTCTTCACCCCATCCTGGTTAGCATTTCACCATTGCCACAGCAACTGCCACAAACAGCATGCTAACCCTGAGTGGCAGCATGTCCCAGTGCTTGCCACTCTGGTCAGGAGAGCAGAGCCACCAGCACAGCCTGAGGCACTGCCCCCCTGGTGATGGCCAGGGTGAATTTTGGGGGGAGATGGCAAGTGGTGGCAAAGAGTGGGGAGAGTGAGGGAAACCTTCAGCATAAACTCAAGCAGAACGTACCAGCATGAGCGCTTACCAACAGGCAGATGCTGGAATATTTCCCAGGACAATAATATTACCTGGTGATTAAGCTCCCCTCAGGCCCTGAACATCTAATGTCAACTGAATATTTTGATGTTATTGGGTTTCAGGAAGCATGCAGAACAAATTATTATCAAGATGGTATTTCAATTTTGCTTAAACCAGAAATAACAGCTTAAATGAGTGTTGTTGCCCCTGATTTGCAGGGATATAACAGAAAGCAGCCTAGCCCAGGAGTCCAGAGAAAGCAGGCAGAAAGCAAAAAAGTGAAGTATTCCTGCCTGACCCTGACAGTGGTGAAGCCAGGAGTGAAGGTTGGAGGGGCCTGTGTCTATCAGTTTTGTATTTGAGTGCAAAAAATGTGATAGGAAATCTGTGATTTTACAAATTAATACCAATAATGGTACCGGAAAAATATGCTCGCCTCCTGTATCCATTTGAAATGCTGGAAATCTGACATTAGTTTGCAAACTGAAAAAGTCACTAAAATTGTGACTGGAATTGGTTTCCTAGCAATTTTCTAAACATGTATCTCAATATGTATCGTAAAGAAGTGTGACATAGTATTAAAAGTAGCTAAAGAAAAGCCCTCTCTATTCAGAAAAGACAAAAACATCAATTAATGTGAGCAGTCTCACCACTGAATGGGATGGACCGTGCCTTATGTCAAGGACACATAGAGTTCTCTGCTCTCTGATTTTCCCCCTCTAAGTGCATTAGCTATGGTCTGCTATACAGATGACACTTGGGTCAGCCAGCAATAGAGGGAGGGAGTTTATGACCACCGTAGACACCAGTCTCCTTCCTGCAGTCAGCCAGCCACACAGTGATGATCTAAGTGCTCCAGAATGCATTCAGACTGCACATGAGCAGACTGGTACCCACCCACAAAAGACATCTGTTCCAGAGAAAGTCCTCTTCTGTGGAGAACTTGCAGTGCTTTGCATGAACCAGTGCAGCTCTGAAATGTTTCAATTAAAGTATCCAGCATCTACTCCCAAACACAGAACTGGCTAAGGCCTTCTGTCATCACTTCTTGGAGGGGAAGATGCTTCTCTCCGTCGCTAAAAGGGCAGCAGAAACTCTTGGTGTGCTTTATTGCTGCAATCTTTATTCAGGCTCTCCTGAAACTGTACTCACATGTTCGTGTCTCTTTAGCTGAGCTACATGTCTGCTCCTTAGTGGTTGCTGACTCCCAGATGCTTTAGAGGCTCGGGTCTTGAGCAGACTACTTCCTTTATGAACAAACTGGAGTATAAATTCAGTGATAATCGTAAAGTAGTGACTCATTAGTTCTTGTATTCTTATAATAACTCTAATTAGGTTATGTGCATTCAAAGATTTGAATGAGTAAGCTTCTGGAACTTAAAGTCTCTTGTTTGTACATTCTTTGTATGTTTTCAACTATCCCAGAAGTTCAGTAATGTTAACCTGACTCAAAGCATACATTACAAAACAAGATTATTATTCTGCTTTGCAAGGTCCAGAGGAAACATAATGAGCTTCACTTCCTGGAGACAGATAAGGGAATTCTGAAAGCAGGGCCTTTCCCTCTCAGTGGGGAATTCACTGCCCTTCCAGAAAATTAGCTGGCAATAGACAACATTTTTCAACAGCAGCTTCCAAGTTAGGGATCTGAACTTATGTCCAGGCATGAATAAAATACAACTACATTTTTTTTTCAAGATTAATGGAGAGCATACACTGCAAAAGGAGAAGGGAAGTTGGCAGGGAAGTTGGCAGATTTGGAAATACTCAGCACACAGGAAAATCAGTCCATTTTCATTAGGTGCCTAAAAAAAGACTTTTATGAATGAAACCCAAGCAAATCCAACATTCAGACAGGTAGCACTGGCTGCAGTCATCTTAGGTCCTGAATTTGCAAGCTGTGATACTGTCTTTAACTTAAAAGCATGGAAACATTCTTAACTACATAAATAGCATTAATCCTCAGTCTAGAATGTGCAATGTGTTTTCAGAATGAGAACCCTAGTATCTTGTAATTCTCTCTCTTCATTCTCATGTTTTATGGCCTTCTTTGCCACATTCCCAGCAACTGTTCTCAGCTATGGTATACCTTGCTGACTCCTACAATATTCCTAGCAATCCACATCTTCTGTTTCTGCCATAGCTGCCCTCTTGCTAGCAGGGGAAATACGGACCTTTCTGGACCATTCCTCATCATCATGGAAAGTGCTTTGCAAGCCTCAAAGAAAAACGCTGCTGAGCTAGAAACAATTACTGTGCAAATGTAAGTAAATAAACTGTAGTTTTAAACAAAGGAAGTACAGAAAAAGCACACATTCCTTAGCAGGGCTGAAGCATACATATTACATGTTTATAGGACAAGCCAGAGAAAAGCAGTGGGTAGCTATTTGAGGTGGAGTTCATGTACCCCTGAGCTATTCCAAGTTCCAGAATTGTTGTTCAGAAAGCGCTGTCCTAAATCTCTTCATCCAGAACCAACACACACTCTTAAACAACAGTGTTGTTTTTAGACATAGTTTGAAAGTATCTGTATAATGCTTTCCCTATAACTTCAGAGAATGCAGATTTAATGAAGGAGATAAGAAGCTTCCGGGACATTTTGATCAAGCTCCGAGAAATGGCAATATATACCAAGTATTATAACAAAAAGACAACAAGCCACAATAGTTTGGATTCCTTTGTATATGAAACAGAGAACTTTTAAAGTGACTAGTTTGTCAAAGTTTATTCTTTAAGCTCCAGGTAAACCAGTCAGTACAGTTGCAGTAGCTTAACTGATACGGGCTGTGAAAAGAATTTGAGCATTCCAGCTTGGCAAGAAAGGCAAGCCTCTATTTTTACGTTCTCAACAGAGCACGCAGTAACTTCCAGAGTTCACCATGGTATCTGTTACTTAGGTTTTTATCAGTTAGCTTAGGCATTGAATGGAGGATTTGCATATTTTAATACTGACAGTCACTTAATCTAAACCTGTAAGAACACACCATGGACATTGTACATAAGCTGTGTGAGTATCTGCACATATTTTGACAAGCTCACATCCTCACTTCCATGTCAGAACATACACATCAGAAATAGTGGAAAGGTAAAAGAAAAACACAGTGAAGCAGAAAGATGACCCTGCAAAAGTAACCTGCCATGTTCTTACCCACACTTTCCACTTAGAGCAATCTGTAGTAATGGGAAGATATAGGGAAAATGAAAAGGACTTTAGCTTCTTGGTTTACAGTCTCAGAAGAATGGTTCATTTGGCAGTAACAGGTATGAAATTCCTAAAATATTTTGTGTTTTGTGGGATGCAGGAAAGCTATGCTGCAGTTAAGGCATTAGCACATCTGGGGTGCAGATTGATTTCAAACTCAGAAATTCAAGGTTTATCATGAACAGATACAACATTCGTACGCTTTCCTAGGGAAATGACTAATATGCCACCTTTTACAATTTTCCATTCCAAGACACCTCACTCTGTTCTGAAAGTGCACAACCACTTGGCATTCATATCTTGCCCATGCTCTGTAAAGGGCTCACATCAAAACGCTGCAATTTGGACCCTGTGTTCCAACCTCTCCAGCAAGAAAGGATCTGTATCTTTATCTATTCATCTCTCTCTTTGCTCTTTATTTTTCGTATTTAGTAATATTCTGGTGATGACAGCACAATGGTATGCTGTGGTGCACAATTCACTATTAAACAGGAATGAGCCTGTGGCATGATGAGTCTTTCTGATTCCTTTCACTGCAGCCTGACTTTGGTATGATACTCACAAGCCATTGGTTTAGAAGTAAAAGCAGATGAGATGAAAGAACCAAGCAGGAAACTAGGAAAATCTTCTTCACACTGAACAAAGGAGGGTGTGAACATGTAATATAAAGACAAAACATTGATGTTGATTTAGTGTACGTGCTACATGGTAGTCCTGTGAGCCCACATAATACTCCACCTCATCCAACCTATTCTTCCAAAACTGTTAAGAGATTAGTTAGCAAGATTTTTATTACCTCACCATTTCAGCTGGCAGTTAAACACTGGCAAAGGCTGGAATGGACTATCCTCCTCTGCTGCCTACACTTTGCACTTCTTTCTGCAGAGGAAAGCAATGCCAAACCAGACCCAGAGACATAACAGCATCCTGAAATGAGTAGGAAATACCTGTGGCTTCCACTTCCAGCTTCTGACGTGGGGTCCCAAATTTAACCCTAGATGTGCAGCCATCCAGGGGCAATTTGATACTTAAGTGCCTGGTGTCATCACAGAGAAAGAAAAGAACAATATATTAAGTAGAAAACAGCAAAAGTTATAGCATATTGGGGAATAGTATATTGTCTCCTTTTTGGCCCCTAAAGCAAAAGTTGCTAAAAAAACCTTAGTGTTTGAACCTGGGAGCATAACCCTACATGCACATCCTGCTTGTTTTGAGGTTCACTACAGAGACCTTTTTTACAGCCCAGTGTACTAGAGCCTGAGCAGCTATGCACATCACAGTTCAGATGGAAAGATCACCTATTCAGATACAAGGATTTCCCTGGGAAACAGGAATCCACCGGGTGGTCTGAAACTGGCACAAGCTGTTCTTCTTCCCCACCCCCTGGGTGCATCATGGGCCTGACATTGACCTGAATGTGGCAGGATTTACTTTTGACTAAGTCTGCCTTTCTCAGATGACTTTTTCCAGGTGCATTCAATGCAGCTGAGTTTGGGTTCTGGCATTCTGACAGAGTCTTAGGTTTCACGTGAGTAGCTGAAAGTGAGTTCAGGGAACAACTCATTCCAAGACCACTTGCAAAAAAGTGAAGGGCAAGATGTGTCCTGGTGATGGATTTTGGTAATACAGAAGACTTTTTCTAACATGAGCTCTGCTTGCTTTTTTCTCTTGGACATAACTAGCAAGCAACATAGTTGGACATGATCTGTTCTTATCTATTTTACCATCTCTGTTGAAGGAATATCCCACTAGTCCTTAATGGCTGTTGGATAATTTGGCAATAATTTCAAAGGGAAATCATGGGGGACAGTGAATACAGACTGAACACAATTACTAATATAACTACATAAGATGGAGGTGTGGCTTGCTGGTGCTGAAGCTGCTGAAAGACTCTTTTCTTTACTGCCATACTATCTTTGTTCTTTATATGCAGTGGAACTTGCCTTTTTTTTTTTTTTTTTCCCCAGCAGATGATGGTATAATATAAGCTTCAAGGAGGTTCTTAAAGTGCTTTGAGATTGTTAATTTCTTGCCAATCTCTTCTTAGGGCATCTCAGAGACTTAGTTGCTATGCCTGACTGATGGAGTCAGACATCTTTTGTTTGCCAACACTATGACAAAAAAAAAACAAATTTTTTTAAGCTCTGTTATAAACCATAGCAAGCCTGAATCTGATTTCTGCACAAACGTATCTCCAATGAGGTATGTTCCAGTTAATCCAGCTTTACACCAGGTGTGTTAAGATAAGAATGTGATAAAACCAACCTTTCTAGCTAAGATGAACACAGCAAGATGAAACTATCATTATAATTTTGGATACTTTTGACAGGAAGCAGTACTAAGTAGAAATGGAAGTAAAATGCGGATGGGTAAATTTTAGTGCAAATGACCTTTGTAAGTCAGTCCCAAAGAGAAATGTCAGTATCCCCTTTCATCTTGGCTCCACCACAAAGACAACAGACAAGTGCCTGATGTGGGTCTTGTCAGCAACCCTTTATGCAAAAGCGGTGTAAGAGGAATGGAGCCACAGATGGATCAGATTAGTCCTGGCACTTCTTTGCTGCATGTGGCAGACTGCAAGAACAGCTACCTCTCCAAGGCAGACAGCATGTCTATTAGACAACCCAGACCACTGGCAAAGTGCCTGTGAACAACGACAGCTATCTCAGACACTTCTGTCATGCTACTCTGACCTGTCTGTGCCTACCAGTTGCATAATGAAGGCATCAGTGCTCTGTTGCAAGCCATTACCCCTCTGCAGCAGGAGGCCTCAGGACCGTGATCCCATCATATTGTTGCTTCTGTGCTGTCTGAACAGTGCAAGCATGTAATACACTGGAGTGGACAACCAAACCAAACCACAAAACAGTATGTGATTGTCTAATCACATCTTAGAAGCAAAACCCGCTTAGAGTCCCTAGTATTTATCTTTCCCATATCCCTTTATGGGTCTAAGCAGAGTCTTATGTGAAGTTGCAGTGAAAAGCGCAGTTTCACTGTACGGAAACCACTTTAGAATTAGGGTTCTATTGCCCTGCCGACCAAGTGGTGAAGGGCAGGGGCAGAGCAGATGAGCAGCACACTTGCTCACACAGTGCCCGACACCTGTCTTACAACGAACAGCTCCTCTTGTTGGTTATCATGAGAGGTGAACACCAAGTGCAGCAGTGCTGTCTGTTACATGGGTTACCAAACTCATGAGTCAGCCAGCGTGTGGACAGCCCACATGTCCCACTGCGGTGTCCCCGTGAGCTGCATGCCAAGGGCGGGGAGCAGGAGGTGAGCAGGAGCTGTGTGCCCAGGGGAAGAAGATTCCCACAAGGTTTTTCTGCATTGCTGTCACTGATTGCTGTCTGCCTGCGGCTCTTATTGGACTCCTAGAACTCTGCAACTGTCAGATGAAATGTGCTAATTAAATGAATGCAAATTATTTTCACAACGTATTTTGGCTGTTACTGACCTGGTTAGAAACACCTAAGTATATTAAAGCTGAAAGCAACCGTAGATTATTGTTAATCCCCAGAGCTGTCTGCTTACCTGAAAAAAACCCACATGCTTTAGAAAGCTTCTAAAGCACATTCAGCTGATCAGAAGGTGACACGTCTGAGGTTTAAGTACCTAACATGGATCTTGGCATTTGGGCTCTTTTTCTTTTTTCCTTGATACATAAAACTTTCAGAGACACTGTTTTAGTTTAAATAAAATCTACAAAACTTATTTTTTTCATTGGGACACCTCTCTCCTGTGGTGTCTTCCTTCAACTGAGACTTCAGCCAGGACTTAGGTTCATTCTCAGGCCAACAAGGATAAATTTCTGTTACGATTACTCTCCTTGCTTCTGCTTGCAAACAGATGGAAGACAAACCTTTACTGGTTAGTACATGGTTCCCTGGTGTGGTTTGGAAAGAAACAGAAATAATTTCAGACTTTCTCTGGACTAGCAGAATTCTGACCTTTGTAGCTTTGTCCTTGCTCAGCATTTATCACCTCAGTACCTCTGCAGCTAATCTGCTGTGGCAGGACCTGCATCTCTTGTTTTTCATTTATCACACATTTTGCACCACAGAGGGAAAAAGAGGCTTATAACCCAAGTGGTGGTGAGCAGAGACTATGAAGAGAATATAGAAAGATACAAAACCAGCTGTACTGATGCCAAATCACCTCTTCTGAATCTCTTAAAAATCACTGTATCTCTGGCACTGTCTTCAACAACCCCATGATTGAGTGACTTGTTTTGTATCTGACCATGATGTTTGCAGCATCACGAGAGTCTTTGGGCATTAAGGAAGAGGTAATAGTTCTTCCTCGGAGAAGGAAGAAGAAGCCAGATTACCCAAAGGGAAATTTTCTGAACTCCTGTTCCATAATTGTTATTTGCTAACATTTTGACTATCAGCTCATTTCAGGACAAAACAAACAAAGAAACAAAAAAACCCCACCACGCTGAAATGATGGAATTTTCCATAGATTTTGCTCAGTACTAAACTAATCTGGAAACTAAAAGCATTACTCTATATCAGAAATATTCTTGGAATAATCCAGCACAGAAGATTATAAATCTATTCTAACATCAGCATGCTCTACTAGCATGGAGACTGAAGGCACACTGAAGTCAATCTGTATGTGGTGTTAGAAGGTGTACACTCTGACTGTACAACAGCATTTTGCAATAGAGATTAACACTCTGCGAACCCACTTTCCCTTGTGGCTTTGACATGGAATGCTGAACAGGCTTTTGACAGTCAAGCGTTTTTTTCTTTGGAACCCTTCAGAAGTTTGGCTTTCGTAAAGTATTTCATTAGTCACCACTCTACTGTATAGCAGCTTGCCAAATGATATCTGTGCCTATGGTGAAATCTTTCCCTGGTACCTGATATAAAGGCTTATTTCCCCCCTCAAATCATTTCCACGTTAGACAAGCATCCCATTCCTGTCTTTTCTAGTTTGTGACAACACAAAGTATGTCCTTCCAGTCTCATCCATTAATTTGCCTCATCCAGTATAGAACATCCAACACAACACAGAGCTGACGGGTGGGTTTGTGTTATCTCATTTAACTACAGGTGGGTAGGGTAGCACATCTGTCAAACAGTGGAAAGCTGGGCACAGTCACACAACATGGCATGTTCACAGGTTCTTACATAAACTCATACATCTGGGAACAAAGACATTCCTACTGGCACTGGAAACTCTGTTCTGGAAAATTGATTTTAAAACAGCTGAACATCGGCTCCCAGCATGACTTTGTGGCAAAGACAACTAATGCTAGCCTTTGATGTATAAGCAGACATATCAAATGAGAGTACATATGGATGTATTTAACGTTGCTATACTATTGCCACTGTGCCTTCAATTCTAGCTGTCTGCATTTCCAGTGGCTGTCAAAAACTGCCAACCCTCCAGACACAATCAAGGATAGATGTGTATGAGAGGTCTACTGCTGGAACCTGACGCTGAGTACATTTAGAGGAGATAGGGGATGCCCATTTTTAACAGCAAGGGTAGGATTCTGTTTTAGGACCTTACAATATCTGTCACATACTCTCCAGCACTAAAAATATAAATCAAGATCAGATGTTTTTCTGAAAGATATGGTCACAGAGAGTCGAGATGGAGAGCCCCTTGATATGCAGAGCAGCCTGGAGGATCACAAAGGTCTATTTGGACCTCCTAACTTACTATGTCTGAAAGTTTAGAAACTGGAGCTTGAAGATGGAAGCATCAGCTGCTGGCCTTTCCTGGTTGAAGATAGCATGCTCATCATTGGCCTGCTCTTCACCAGTGTGCCATTTCTTGGGTAGTGAAAGCACCCACTGTTCTCTGACCTCAAAAGATTTTTCTTTTAAAGTTTGGCTCTTTCACTAATCTCTCTGTTTGTCCTTAGCCTGACTTTTCCTGAGGCACATGAAATGCAGTGCTAGAGGCTGAAAGAATGAATCAGCAAAGCAATCCTGTTTATCTGGCAGTGTCCTAAAACAGGACACCCAAGTAAGATAAGGCAGCTGTAACTTAGCATGAAACAAGACAACTCCAACTAATTTCATCATTATTACTTGTCATGCATGTAGTATAGGGATTCAGTTTTATCAGACCCTGTAGGAACCAGACAGAAATTGAGGAATCAGTGTTATCCTGCCACTACCATTGCCCTACTACTTCCCAATGCTTCTTCAGCTGAAACTACAGACCTTAGCAGCAAACCTAGAGCTATAAAACCAGACATGTATTTATCATGCTAACAAAGTTATGCCATCATTATGTCCTTTTCTTGCACAATTACAAAAATGTGCTGCCTCCAGGACCACAGGAAAACTAATGTAAAACCATTTTGTATTGATTTGACATCAAGGAAGGAGATGTCCTCACTCAGGACACAGCTCTCTTTTGCTTGAGCTTGTGAGTGTTTGCAAGAGGGGGACAATTCTCAGCTAATGTCAACAGCCCATTTTCTTCAAGTAACACAACGTTCCCTGAGTCAAATGAGCGTTGTGGTCGTAGCTGTGGAGCCCAAGATGCTTTCCTGCCACCCCAGGTCCTTTCTTTAAACAGGCTGAGTAACTCCAGAAAAAGAAACAAGAATAAAAAGCTAAACACTTAAATGTTGTGGATTTCTGGCATGACTTTCTTCCTGCCAAAGCCTTTGTGTTTCTCTGGGGTGGAAGGGCAGCTGACATACAATGCTAGAAAGTACTAGAAGTCATCTAATTCCTGCAAAGTCAGCTTGTCTCCTGTGAGCATATCTGGACCCTCTCTGGTGCTCAGATGCCCAAGGAACAGATCAGCAACATTGATGCTGCATGTGCACATCTGCACAGCAAGCCTGTTGCTTCTCTTAACACACGCATCTGCTGATGGTTTTCCATATCAGCAGATTACGCAAAAGAGAGGCCTTCAGCATTAATAGATGCCTGTAAGAATCACCTGATAAAGAACTCCAGATATTTGCCACGATCCTGAAGTTATCCACTGCTTGATAAAATCTAGCTGTGGTATTTAGCACTGCTAAATCAAAAGCAAGGCCACCTTGTTAGTGAGTCAAGGGAAACAAAGTGCGATCTTAGCCCCCTGGGGGTATTGAGCAGTTCCCAGTGGCACAGGCAACACTATGTGAGCAAGAAGCCACAATTTGGGATATTCCTCACTTCTTTTTAATTCCTTTCAGTTTTTACTATAGACAGAATCATGTTGTGTAGTGCATCTGGGAAATGGGAACCAGCACAGAAGTTTGCCAACAGAGGGTACAGAGTTTATCCAGTTAAGAAACTGCCTGCCAGCCTGACAAACTGACGATGAATCAGCAAAATCACCAGAAAATACTCAGCAGAGAGTAACTGTGTCTTGGCAGTGGCAGGCAAGATGACCTAATATGGCTTCTCTGTTAATACCTCTGCTGTTTGCTCACTGATTCCGTGGGCAATTTAAATTCCTCTCCAAACATTTAAAAGACGACACTCACTAAGTGGGCAGCCTCACTGGGAAAACGCCTGTGAAAGTTACATCGCATGCTGTGCCTCTTGCTGGTTGCTCAGCAGATTGGGCAGTCATCACTGGAGCCCATGATTCCCTGCACAGATACTAACAGGAAACCCAGCTGGTGCTCTGGCAGCAGATGAGAGGAGCAACAAAGGAAACCAACAAAGGTTCTGTGTGTATAGAACGAGAAAATGCCCACCCCAGACAGGGTGATTATGTCCCATTGCATTAACTAATCCTTTTGCAAAAGGGATTTGCCTAAAGAACGTTTCTAAGAAGGCTCTACCACTCCCCCATTCATAACTAGTACAGTTCACCCTGTGACATGACTGATTTCCATTTCTGAGCGCTGCTTAATAAAAGCAGCTCTTACTCAGATAGAAGGACACAGTCTAGTTGGACATAAATTAGAAACTTGACATCACAAAATGTAATTTCCCTTAAAATAAACTCTGTTTGCTAAATCAGAATACTAACCTATTTGTTTTCTTCTGAGATATGACCAGCAATGCCTGTCTGACAGGCTCAGTCAGACTGCTGACATGAGGGACAGGCACTTGTTCTGTGGTCAAGAAATGAGTGCAGTCACTAAGCCAGGGAAATACTCTGTGGGGCTGATGCATCAGTTCTAGCAGGTCCCCATGCACATGAATTCAAATGCCTGCCATCTCCATCCTCCTCGGGCTCAGTCTGGGAAGGCAGCCTTGTCGTGGAATCACGTCCTTGATCTATATCTCCCATCCACTTTGCACAGACAAACAAGAGGAGATCAAATTTCCCAGCAGGATTTGAAGACACACCACTCATGACTGCTTGAATGAAAAGCACTTTTGTCAGTTAGCATAAAAACATGTGATTTAAAGAAAAGAAATCATGCTTAATTACAGGGGACAGATGTTTTGTCATTGTATAATTAAGCCTCAAATCTGATCTGAAGACATACAAATACAGAAATAAAAATAATGCATTCTAATGGGCTCATATGCAAGGCTATTGCACTGAACACATACTGAACCCAAACCTCAGTTTTCATAATAATCTCAAACAAAAGGCCTTAAAACACCTGACAAAAAAGAATCTTAAAAGTGAATGGCAATGCACAAGAACAATGCGAAAGTGCTGTAGACGACAGAAAATTAAAACCAAGAATTGCCTCTTTTATAGTGAATAATTTCCATTAAAAGTCAGATTTTAAAGCCTCCACTTCTAAGAACAGCCCCCGTACTTTTTCAGCAGTGCAAATAACTTCAATGCACCATTTATGCAGCAAAGCACTAGGAAAGATAAACACAAGAACCAGGATTTAAATAAATACTGCTATTAAAGTACAATGCCGAAACTTTTGCACATTTGCTGAACCAGACAAAGGCCAGGCCCTGTTCCAAGGAATTTTAATTCTCCATAAAGCTACATAACCATATGGAGAGGCCCCAGCCAAAACAAGGGGTTCACAATACCTTCCTCAGGGTCAGTGCACAAAGCAATCAGGCAGCCTGTGGCTGAGGAACACGTTTTGTCCTGTAAAAGGGTTATTCCTCAGGAGCTGTTACTTGGCAATGAGAAGGCAGGGGTCTGCTCAGTGCCTGCAGTGTGCTCTCCACTGGCTCTGGAAGAAGATGTCTTGAATTCTGCCTTGATGGGGCAGAAACTGGCTAACAGTTCTCACCTTATGCTCAGTGGACCCAGCTTGCAGCAGGAAGAGGACAAATTCATTCATTCCTCACTAAGGAAGAGACCTGGTGGGCAGCTATTTTGTGTGCAGCTATTTGGTCAGCACTGGCTGTCTCCCTGGTAAGTGTCTGAGAGAGTGTTTGCCCAGAGAGCCTATTCTATAGTAGAGGAAACTATGAAGCAAACTCATTCTGGTTATCTGAAGGAAAGCTTCCTTCCTTAGCTGCCAAGCACTGCTGCTGCACCTGAAAGTGGTAGCAGCATGGAGCTTTTCTCTGGCCTTGGTGGGCGAGCACAGAGCTCTGGCCAGGATCAAAGTCCTGAGGGTAAATTTCATTGAGCTGCAAACCTGGGGCTGTTGCATGTTAAAGTTCTATAATATCACAAGAACAATGAAGTTTAACCCTCTCTGATGTTACTTTAGGGTGATTAAGAGTAGATACTGACCGGTACTCTGCTGTGGAAGACATACGATTCTGATAAAGTAACTCATCCAAGTTTACTGACACACTTTGTTTATACTAGTGTTTATATTTAGTGCATCCTCTTTTCTCCTAACCCTTCAGACCTGAATAATTAGTCAAAAATTCGAGGTCTTGTAGATTGTTCCACTTAGGTGGAGAAAAAAAGGACAGAGTCAATTACATTGGTACATATCCAGTAACAAAAGCAGACTGCTTCACACAGTGCAAAAGGAAGGAAACAATCCCAAACCATTTCCTCCCACATAACTTTAAGCCTCTGTCAGACAGTGCCCACAAACTCCCTCTCCAGACATAATCACAGGGTCATTGTTTTCCATGATGGGTCAGGCTCCCTGGAAATTTTTCCAGAAGTGAGAACCACCAGTCCTTGGAGGACTGGCAGAGACAATGGCACTGCTTTGCTTTCATAAAAAAAGGGTGGAAAAAAACATAATCGACACCATATCATAGCACAAACATGGGGTGTGAGGAATTACTTGGCAGGATGTTGAGCCCAGGTACAATGGACAAATGTTCTGTGTAAAGAAACAAGTACTTGGAAAAAGAATTTTAAGTTAAAACTAGTTTTGCTGCTGTGTGATGGATTTCACAGGCTGCTACTCTGTTAAACACCAATTAGCATATTTAAGACTCATCCCTGGCTCCCATCTTTCAGGCCTCCTATACCTTTGAAATGCAGTTGTAATGGAGTTCTCAAAGCTTAAATTAGCTAACACGCAGCTTACATGCTGATTATGTTTGCATGACAGCATGCATGCACGTGTGAACAGTTACATCCTCTGTAGGTTTGTGCAGTTCACATTGCTTGCGTGTACCTGTAACATGACTGACAATGTGCCTGTGCAGTGGCTGTGGCCCCGAGTGGAATGACACACTGCCTTGTGCCTATGAAAGCCAGGTTGCAGGCAGCACCCAATTATCTGCAAAGCCAAAACCTCCTGAGCGTGCCGATTCTGCTGCTGGTGCAATTCTGCACATGCCTATTTGCCGAGAGCAAGCCCCAGCGAGCCGTGCTAGCAGAACCAGCAGCGCGATGGTTCTGTGCCTGCCCAGGTGTGAGTCCCAGCTCTGTCCCTGCGCAGAGGCTGGAGGTGCGGCCGGGCACATCACAGCGCTGCAGCACTCGGGGGGTGGCTTGCGCACCACCGCCGCGCTTTAGCGCCCGGACCCGTCCCGCGGCCGTGGCAGCGGCCAGAAGCGAGGCTCGGGATGAGCCGCTCAGGGCCCGCGGCCGCACGCGCCCCGCCGTCACCTGCCGCCACCGCCGCCCGCTCGGCGCCCGGCTCCCAGCGAGCCCTCTCCAGGCGGAGCTGTGCCGGGGCCACCGGCGCCGCTCCCGCGGCTCCCGCCGGCCCCGCTCCGCGCCGCTCCCCGCGGCCGGCGCCGCTCCGAGCGCCGGAGCGCAAAAGGAAGGGAGCCGCTGCTGAGCGGGCCCGCCGAGCCGCCCCCAGCGCCTGCCCCTCGGGCCGCCCCGCTCCCCGCCCCGCGCCCCGCTCCGCGCCGCGCGGGGCCGCCCCGCCGAGGAGCCCCCGCCCAGCGGCCCCGGCCCCGGCCCCGGCCCCCTCCCGGCGGCGCGGCGGGCGGGCGGGCATGGCGGCGGGCGGGCGGCGCGGCGGCGAGGAGCTGCCGGTGTACCTGGCGCGGCCGGGCGCGGCGGCGGCGCCCCGGCAGAAGCGCGGCGGGCTCTTCTGCAGCGTCGAGGGCGCCTTCGAGAGCAAGACCCTGGACTTCGGCGCGCTGCGCGTCGGGCAGCGCCGCGCCCCGCCGCCCGCCGCCAGCCCCGGCCCCGACCCCGGCCCCGGCCCCGGCCCCGACCCCGACGAGGTCCGCGCCGCCTCGGACAAGGAGCGGCTCCAGAACCTGTGCCCCGACGACGACAAGGTGAGGGCCGGGCCCGGCCGGCCGCGGCGGGGGCGCGGGGCGGCGGAGCTCGTCCCGGGGCGGCGGGGCTGGGGCTCGGGCTCGGGCTCGGCGGCGGAGCGGGGCGCGGTGCCGGGCGGAGCTGCCGCCGCTCTCCTGCGCGGGGCTGCGCCCGGCGGCTCCGGAGCCCGGCGCGGGAGACACGGGGCCGCGGGGCTCGGCGGCTCCGGGCGGAGCAGGAGGAGGGGGCAGCCGCTCTGCGCCGTCGTGGCGAACAGTAACTTGCAGCGAAGTCTGTGCTTGGAGGAGCTGCGGGCAGCGCGGGCTGCCGCTGGAGCTCAGGCTGTTTTTTTTTCCTGCTAGTTCTGGTTAACCAGGAGGCTCCACAGTGTCCTCCTGCGCTTCCTTAAAGGAGGGAAAGAAGGCGAAAGAAGGCTTTGCTGTCATCGTAGAGTTTGCAGAGCTTCTGCCTGCGATGTGTTATGTCGGCGAGTTTTGGAAATAGAATCAAACGATCCACACCCCATTACCAAGAATGGTAAAGCTAAGCATTAGAATAGCTGACTCTTTTTACTATGTTTGCTCTTTGTAAACCTGAATGAAAGGACATCTCCCCCTCCTCCCCCAAAGAAGGGATTTTGGAGTTGTTACTCTTTGAAGTAATCCCAGCCTGATCCTGATCTTGCATTGACACAAATCAGAAGTACCGTATCTGAAGCTGGGGACATCACGTTGGTCTGGAACTGACACCAGCGAAGGTAGCATCAGGCACAAAGTTCCTAAACTCATACCGATCTCAAAGTAATAAATAAATACTCTCCTAGCTCAGCAGCATAGATTCTTCAGCCATAGATTGAGATTGCTTGCTTTTTTGGTTCTGATCCCATATACGCCCGTGTGAGTTTGGCAGGAAGATCGTTAAGTTAATAACGCTGAGGAAATGCTTCAGTTGGGATTTCAGTGACTCTGTTACTCATTTACGTATGAGGCACTTGCTGGCCTGTGGGTCAGTGAGTAAATCTGAGGCTAAACTTTTCAGTAAATAGTAGGCATAAGGGCACTGTTTTTCAAGGATGAACAGGGGAAATAAATAAAGTCCATTTTAAAAAATGGAAGCAAAAATCACTAAATTAAATAGCAACCTTGCAGCTTAGCCTGAAGAAATGATGTGGTGATCTCAGGATTCTGCAGAAACCTCAGCTTGTATCCAGGGTACAAATTTTGACAAAATGCAAACACTTAGGATCTCGAGGACTAAACTCACCATCTGGAGCCTGATGGGAGCAGAAGCAATGAAGTGCAATGACTTGGCCTGTTATGCCTTTTGGGAAAAGCATCAGGCGGTCCTCAAGGACTGCTGTCTTCTGTAAGAGCTTCTAGCTAGGCAATTGGTTGCTTTGAGGTTTCTTCCTTGCACATTTCTTTAGTCTCTGCTTTCTGGTTTCTTATTGGCACAATATTTGGTTCCTGCTGTTGAGCTTTGCTCCTTTTACAGTCCATTTTACTGAGTCGGGAAGAAAATTAACGCTATTCCTGTCAGCACTGACCTTGTCTGTATGGTTCAAATAGCAGCTGCAGAACTGAACACTGAAGTAACATTAAGCTGCTGCTTGTTGGAAAAGAAAAGGAAACTTGTGACAGCCCGTCTGCAGGCTTTGCTCCGAGCTTCTCTGTATTAGCTGTACCAAAAACTTGGAACAGTGTCGTTCCCTTTTAAGGTCTTGACTAGACCCTTGTCTCCAGAGTTTTGTAGCTGAGGTTTTCCTTCAACAACTCCTCTCTTCCCAGTGTTTTCTACTCCTAGATTTCTTCCTCTGAGGCCTTCCGCCTGACAAGCATCAGCAACCAAGCCCTTTTAATCTGCACTTAGTGCCCGAGAAGGTGGGAAGCTTCACATATAAATGTTCTTGTGACTGCATGACCAGAAGGAATCATATGACTTTTTACTACACCTTTCAAGTTCAAGAGTGTCCCGGAGTACAACAGTCCTGATGGGAAACACCCATCTTGCATACTGAGCCACACTATGGCAAGTTAATGTGTCTGTACAACCACAAAGAGTTTGCTTGCATTGAACTTTTTGCAGATTCAGAGCACACAAAAGCTCCTTTGTCAAGACAAATTGAAATCAAACTTCTTTGAATAATTTGACAGATTAAGAAACAGAGAGAAAGGTTAAGTGACCTACCCTTGACCAAGTGACTATTTACTAGGAAAGCTGAGAATAAAGGACTTGCCTCTGCAGAAAGCAGCAGATAGAGTTTTATATCCGAATTTTTCAATGAACAAATTCTTGGAAATATAACATACCAACACACCATTTCTTTTTTAAGGGCATTAATTATAATTAAAGCACCACTATCTCTGCAGGAAGATAACTGCAATGTATAACTGCCCTGTAATAGTATGTAGTGTCACACAACCTGTCAGCATAATACAGGACCAGGTAGATGTAACCTCACTTCACTTTATTGCAAAGCCTATTGGAAGGTCAAGAACAGAGCTGTGGATTCAGGCACAGTGAAGTAATACTGCTGTGCTACTGCACAGTGTATGTTTAAGAGCAGTTAGGTGCCTTGCCTTTGCTTCATCAGTGGGAGTCTGAGCTTTGCCACTTGATTTGGGGGTAATGGCAGTGACCAGTCATTCAGGCCAGAGAGTCGGAGGCAGCTGGGGTCGGGGCTGTGGCTGTGGGGGCTGCTGTGTGCCTGCACAGCTTTCTGGACTTGCAGATTACATCATGTATTTTACTATAATGAAGTCAGAGAGAGTTTTCTGTGGCTCACAGGCAGCACCCTCTGAATTCCTGTGGTGGGGGCATTCATGGGGGGGCTGGTAATGTTGCAATACAGCCTACAGGGCTCCTCTGTTTGAGCTCCTGGGCATCTGCAGAGGCGGTGTGGCTTTGAGGAGTAGAGGAGCGAGCTTTACAGGCACAGGGTCTCCTCTGTGCTTGGTGCCTAGAAGGATAGTAAAGCAGAAGCCTGTGGTAGCCTCCTTAATGGACCTCCTCGGGGCTCAGCTGTACGGGATCCCTGCTCTCCATCCTTCTGTTCAGTAACACGGGCGAGGAGTGCTTGGCTTGTTATGCTTACCCCAGACTTCTTGTCCCATCCTGCTGCGTAGTTCTGCAGTGAAGTCGTCATTTCCAAGGCAACTGGCCGTGGTCCCACAAACAGGGGATTGCAGCTTCGCCGCAGGCTGAGGCTGTGCTGTCAGCCAGGCTGCAAGGGAGCGGGCTCTAGCTGGAGGCAGTGGGGCGAGGCGCGCTGCGCTGAGCGGGCCATGGGGACCCTCCCACCAGCTATTGGCTTCTTCCCGGAGGTGGCCGGCACCATGCAGGCCCTGTCCCATCCAGTTGTGTGACACCACTCATATTGTTTGTGCTAAATCTTGGGATGACAGAGGGCTGCCTCAAATGGAGAAGGAAGATTGAGCTAACTCTGTTCTTTCTTATTTTTTCTTTTTCTGACACTCGTAAAATTTGCTATGACTTCAGCATTCAGCTTTTTTTTTTCCATTGCCAGTAATTTATGGCAGAAACTCCAAGCCAACAGCAGTCTTTTCCTTACTAGCAAACTTAGTGTGATCTAGAAATTGCAGTTGTGCACGTCCTTTTAGCACCATTTAAAATCTTGTATTTATGCAAGTGATCATAAAGCACTTTGATGGCATTGATTCATAGCCTCCATACCACCCCCTTCAACAGAGAGCTGAGGAAAGGTTTTTTTTATTTCTCATATTTCTGTAGAATATAGGAACAAACCCAGGCCACTGAACTAGTTCAAACAATGCAAATACAAGAGTAAAACCTATATTGTAATTCCTGGGGTTTTATGCTAAATACACTCATTTTTATTGAAAAAAAATCTTGCACATCTTTTTTTTAATTTAATTTTATTTTTTTTAAGAAAGCTGTTGCCTGCAGAACAATAACTGGTCATTTCTTTGGCTGTTAATGACAGGATACAGGTACTTGCCTGCACTTACACAAAACTACCAAGTTTGTTAAGCTGTCCTGTAGGTGGTCAGAGCTTTGCAGGGATTTAGAGGGATTCTGGCCTGTTGGTGTAAAAAGCGTTGTGTGCTGGGAAAGGAGTTTATTTCTATGTCGGTGACACAGTTTAGCATGCTCTTTGCCTTTGCGAACTGATAGCACAAAAGAATATTTAAAATGCAGAGCCAGTATTATTTCCCCCCGCATTTGACAGCCAATAATATGTCCTAGCTCTGGCACATTTTATGGAGGCAATGGGGAATCACCATGCAGGCCATGAATGTCACAGTATGCAGCATGTTCTAGTGATGGCTCATTCCAGCAGATAAGGGAGATGATGCTTCCATTAATACTGTATATGTGGTCTCCAAGGTTGACGGAAACCATAGCAAGATGTGCACATGCAATATTTCCTGATCCTGCATGAGGAAAAGTCTGTTCTCATGCATAGCTTCCAGAGTAGCTGAGATTGTTCCTCCACTAACCACAGATCAGCAGTGGGCTCGCTTATTACTCTGCTGGGGATGCCACAAGAAAAACACCTGCAGCAGGAGGTGACATTGCTGATTCAGTAGCTTTGCATCTTTCCTCTGAAGTGTTTCTGGATGGTGCCAGCCCAGCATAGTACAAGGGTCTGTGTCCCTGCCCAGCTGCTGGTTGTAGGGTGAGATGCAGAAACTAAGGGCTGATTCCCACGTATCTGTGCTTGTAACAGATCGTGAGCCATTTCCTGGGTGATGGTTACACAAGAACTTGCTCAGCTACAGGGAAGGGGACAACGATGCTTTGCCTCTGCCCTGTGTGGCTGGGGGCCCTATCAAAAGCCCTTCTAAAGTGTGGCTTCCTGCAGCCGTCTGCAGGTCTGAGGCTCCAAGCAGAAGCTGGAAGAAGCGTGTGGCTTCCTCACACAGCACCTCACTGTAGTGGTGCCAGGGGGTGGTCACGTACCGTGAGCATCCCAGCAGGTAGCATTTCATCAGTAACCAGATTTTGGGAGCCAAACAAATTCTGGATGAGCCACATGGGTATTTATTGTTGTCATTGCAAAGTTGCGTGCAATTGTTTTTGCAAAGCACATTTTAGAAAAGAGTAAAACAATGAAAAAATTCTGAATTGTAGCTAAACATTTTGAGATTCACAAAGCAAAACTCACTGCTTTCTCATTTGAAGTTTTTTTGCTGTGTTGGAAATCCCTTCAAGCATGTTGTATGCACACAGTTGTAAGTGTCAAACACAAGCATCAGTGGGTTTAAATTGAAGTGTTGTGGTTTGACCATAGCAGATTCGTTGGCTCCATCCTAAATTAGCTTTTCCTTTTGTTTTTGTCTAAGAAGTCAGCACTTCCAGCAGGTCAGAACAATCTGGCCCTGCTTGCCCCGCAGGGAAGAAGAGTGTTTGGTGAGGTGAGAGTTCTAGAGTACGGGGCTGCAAAACGTAGGTGCTAGAGGGAGCGCTAACATGGTGTTGGCTCCCCTGTGCCCTGGCAGCCCTGTCCCATGCAGTGTGTGGGGGGTGCGGGCAGTGTTGGCTGGGCAGGGCCGGGCCAGGGGTGGGTTCTGCTCGGGAGGTGTCGTAGCTGCATGAACTGGGGACAAGGAGACCTGCTCGGCAGTCACAGCTAGCAGAACATGAGGAAGGGGATGGAGGAGAAATGCGGCCTGTGGAAACCTGCAGTAGTTCTTGGGATTTGCAGATGTTGGATATCAGAGCAAAGTCAGTAGTTTTGCAGGTTAATGGAGTATGAAATCTTAAGTGCTTTGCCCAAGAAGTTGGTGCCACTCTTACGTGGTGGAAGAAAAAATGAAAAACAAATCAGAGGTACACAGTCCTTCAGGTTGGTTTAGAAATGATGAGAAAGCCACTGGAATGGTACCAGCTAATGCCTAACCTGACAGAATTTATTGAACCATTAAGTCTGAAGAAAATAGCCTGTAGGCAAATATTAATTCATCCCCCAGATACCAAGACCCCCAGTCGTCATCCTGAACCTGAGCGTGGATGACAGATTCCTTCAAGAGGTGGTAGTCAGTGCGTGAGTGTGTAGACACTGAGCCTTTTGGTTTTTCACCAGATCATCCTGGGACAGTCAGTCCATGCCTTTTCCACTGAATGCAGAAAGCCCAACAGTGTGTGACCTCCTGCCTTGGTTGTTTGTGTGGGAGATGGTAGATCCCGTAACTGATGTTGGGCTGTCTTGCCTGTGAGCAGCCAAGCTGGGGGGGATGCACCCTCGGGGACTGAAGTGCTGAGGGAGCCCCAGGTGCGCTCTGGCCACCACTAGTGGCAGTCTTTATGCTTAAACACTAATGGGTGTCATATCAGAAAAAAAACAAGCAGGTGCTGTGTTTGATTATGTTGAATGTGCTGGTGGCACCGGCTGATTTTCTTTGGTACTTTTTTATGGGTTTGCCATTTTTGTGGTTCTGTAATAATCCAGCTCAGCACAGGAGTGGGATGCAGGCTGCCCAAGGCTGCTGGGCCACCCAGGCCCGCATTGAAGCTATTGAGGTCCAGGACCCACGGGTGTTTACTACGGCCTCTTCAGACATGAGCTCCTCCCTGTCCTGCACAGCTCACGCCTGCCCTTTCATTCCTGGCTTCCACTGGGCAGACTGGCCATTGCAAGTGACATGAAAGCAAGGAGGTTTTGGAATTATAGAATCACAAAATAGAATCATAGAATGATTTGGGTTGGAAGGGACCTTAAAGATCATCTAGTTCCAACTACCATGCTAGATCAGGTTGCCTGAAGTCCCTTCCAGCCTTGTCTTGAACACTTCCAGGACTGGGGCAAGAAACAAGCCCCATTTGTGATGGAAACGAACACTGTGAGACCCAGAAAAGTTATTTCCTCTGTGTGGCCTTCTCTGCAGAAGTGGTCTGAGTGAGTGCAAAGCTGGTCACTGACAGTCCGCCCTAATCCCGAGGAAAACCATAGTGGAGACCAGCTAGAGCTGTATTTGCTCTGATGCTTAACCTCAGGAGCAAAGTTAGGAGTTTCCCTATGTAGACCCCTTCCATTGTTACCTCTGCAAAGAGGTGGAGAAAGTTGATTTTTCTGCTGGGGAGCAGTTTCTATGGTGGCCAGAGGAAACGGGAGGAAGAAACAAAAACCAAACATGCCGGCAACTTCCTGGAGACAAGGCTGAGGAGCTGGAAAATACAGCAGTGCCTTGGCTGGCTCTGCTGGGCTGGCTCCTGGTGGTGGGTTGGATTCAGCAGCACTGTTCTCATCGATCCGCTGGGACGAGCTGAATACCATTTTAGAGCAAGTGGGTTTGGATCCAGCAATGGGTGTTTCCATTCAGCTGAGGGGAGAATAGTGGTGAGGCTGAGCAGAACACCCAGACCTTCTTTCTGTTCCTTGCACTGCACGTGAAGGGGAAGACATCACCTCTGTGCCTCTGTGTCATGGGCTTGGTCTGGCTCCTCTGCGCTCAGAGGGAGTTGAGTCATTTCAGTGGAAATCCAGATGCTCTTGTGTAGCCAGAGTTCACCCTGTGGAGAGAGCAAAGCATGCAGTGGGAGCGATACCCCTCCAGGCTCGGTGTTAGCGTTTGGCCAGAGATGGGCTTTGGTGGAGACTGTGTCACCTGTCCCGGGCCCGACAGGAGCCTGGCCACCCTAGCATTGCTGGACGGATCCTGTCCATGCTCAGTGTCAAATAAGCTGTGTCCCGTGCAGCCGTGGGGATGGAGCTGTCAGAGGGCATGGAGCAGTCAGTGCAGGTGAGGCCAGGACCCTCCCAGCTGCGTTGCACCAGGCATGGGTCAGAGGCTGCAGTGCCGGGGCTGGGGGGTCCCCAAGGGACTGGCCCAGCTCTCTGGTGACATCCTGTGGAAGGAGCACCCTCGCCAGCCCTGAGCAGGCTTGCTTCGGGAATCCTTGCCAGGGATACGAGACCATGCAAGGAGAAAAGCAATTCTTCTGGCTAGGAATCAAACCTCTATCTGGGCACCCCACGTTTTTTTCTGCAGGTGTGGCTGTATGCTCTGCCGCTTCTTATTCTTCATCCTATTGTTGCTTTAATCAGGAACGCACTTTCAAGTTTCAAGCACTCGTGTCCTCCAGGGTCATTTACAAATTCAGTTTTTGCTGCCACATTTGATTGTGTCTGGCAAACCCAGTGCCACCTTCTTGCTCTTAGGTTTCTGTCCCCTCCCTTTTTCCCTTGTGTCATTTCTGAAATGAGTTTGAGAGCTGCCTCCTCCTCTCTGGGTCCTGGTGGCTCATCCTGTGCAGAGGTGTGGGAAGGGACCAGGGGAGCAGCTTTGGCTGCCAAGCTCCGGGAGGCTGTGGTTGTGTTAATGCTAATACATTAATGTTCGTAGTCTGTCGTAAAACCAAGGTGTACACACTGCTCTGCTATGCTCTGTGCATTGCTGTTGTGTTTCTAAAAGGGGAACTGGAGCAGGCAAGGTGCTGCTAATGATGGTGGTGGCACTGGGCAGGGTGATGAGGACAGCGGCTCCATCCCACAGCCTGTGAGCTATCCTCTGGGCTGCCAGCCCTTGCCCAGCCTCTCCCTTGCATGGCTCACTGAGCTCCCCAGGAGAGGAAGAGCACTTGCTGAGCCACCCAGTTCAGTGTTCTGCAGGACCAGGCTGTAACTGAATTAATAGGCCTTAAAGCAGCCGTCACTCATGTACACATATTAGCATATTCCATTTGACATGTTTGATTTCAACTTCATTTGTTTCTGGCAAAGAGAAGAACTAGCTCACCCTTGCCTTGTTGCCTCCTCTGCATGCCTGCCTGCTCAGGGGTGCACGGCTCTATTGCTGTGATGCAGGGATGGGTCTGTCTCTTGCAGTTTGGGGTTTGTTCAGCTCTCAGAGGCCTTGCAGCCCTGTTGGGCCTGTGAGAATCCTCGGGGACATTTGTGAAAGCAACAACGTCCTGTCTGAGTGAGTGTCAGAGCTGGGGGCTGAAGGCAGACTTGCTCGTGGGGTGGCTGGGCTCCTGAAGGATTTAGCACTCATTTTCCTCAGGGAGTTAGTCCCATAAGTGACTATTTCCAGAGTTTTGTCTCTTTTGAAGATAGCAGTTAGGTTCTGCTGTCATTATTTGAAATGTAGTTTTGTCACCATCTAGAATAGAGTAGAAATAGAACAGAAATTCAAAGTGCTTTTAAAATTATTATTCACTTCTCTCCCTTTCTCTCTTTCTCTTCTTTTTTTTTTTTTTTTGGCTATTTATCTTAAGCCTGGCTGGTTTTTCCAGCTGAAATGTGGTTAGGTAGGTGTTCATTTAACTGGTCTGTGGGGAAGTTGCTCACTGTTGGTGGGAATGAGCTCTGTCCCTGGGAGCAGCAGCCTGGAGTCCCCTGCCTGCCTGCGGCAGCCTCAGAGCAGGCAGGGCAGGGCGTGCTCTGGAGCTCAGTCTCGCTGTGCCTCCGAGCACCGGCTGTCCGAGTGTACTTGGGGGAAGCAAGGCACCTGGTCACTCATGAAGCCTGCAGACTGCCGGGCCTCTCAGCTGCAACTTGGAGCAAAAGCCCTCGGTGAAGGCTGCGTCAGGGTCACCCACCTTCCCTCCATCTCTGGCCCTGTTTCACTTCAGCTTGGGTGAAAGTTAGGAGTCCTGTCAAATTGGATAAAGCTAACTAGTATTAGGCCTGTTCTTAATTGCTGCCTGTGAAGAGCGTAGGGTAGTCCACAGACCTCTGGTTGTCCACAGGCTGGGAACTGCTGTTTCAATAGGGACGTTGTCTCGGTGTTTGGCATTGGCACACTGGAGTTGCTATGGGCTCCTGATGGTCAAGGGCAGCCCCCTTCAGGGACTTCGGCTTTTCTGGAGCCTCGAGCATGTTCTGTGAAGCAACATGTCTGCCAGGCTCTGGAGCTGGTTCATGAGGGTTTTGTGGATGGCATCACTGGTAGCCTCACTCCAAAGGAGGAAGAAAAGAACAGTCCTGAAATTACTCTGGCTTCTGCTAATCCTTAATAAGACTGCAGATAAATTCTGGCTTGAACAATTGCCTTACCTAATGTCAGTTTGGACATGTGATTGAAATCATGTGGTAATCCAGCTGGGGTGGAGTGGCAGTAATACCCAGTGCTTTTAACATGACAGTTCCTTGAAAACGTCAAGTCCTGACCCGGAAATTTAGTTTGTTTCAGGCCATACATCTGTTATTTTTTCTCCTTGTTTCCACTGCCAAAGCCCCAGTGTATATTCTATGCAGGATAAAACTAAGCAGAGTTGCTCCACTGTGGAAAAACTTGTGTCACGGCCCCCCACCTGCCTTGTACAATATGGAGGCTGTCTCCTGCTGCCTCTTGGCAGACCTCATGTGTGTCCAGCATGAACAGCTGAGCCTCAGATTCCTTCCCATTCTTGTCTGCTCCTGAGTGGGAGTTTGAGAGGCTGCAGAGCTCCATGTTGCCTCTGGGAGATGGTGTAGATGGTGGAAAAGCCAGTATGGCTGTAAGTGTTTTTCAGTAACAGAGCCAGTGGGCTTTCTTCCCAGTTTCCTCTCACTCTGGCTTTCAAGTTGAACGTAAGAGAATGGGACAGCTGGAGCCAGCAGCACTGATAGTATGGTCATCAAACACTTGTGAACACTCATTGCACGGAGCTGGACACTCCCACAGAAGTAAGGGTGACCCCAGCGATGGGGAGAGGACAGAGTGTGGAGAGAGCCACAGGTCTGGGTCAGCCACCCCCTTCCTTCAGGACTAGACAGACACACAGACAGACAGACAGACACACACACTCACACACACACACACTCACACACAAGAAAAAGGGTTGTGTGTGGTGGAAGTTCCTGGTGTGCTGGAGTAGGATTGCCTGACCAGCCTCTTGAGACAGCACATCCTGCCAGAGGTTCCACCTAGAGAGAGTTCATCAGATGCGTTCCCATCTCTTGGATTCGCTGTGCCCCAAGGTAGCTCAGACTCTGAAAACCTGACTGTTTAGGAGAGAGGAGGGGATGATATTATGCAAAAATACATACAGGAGAAAGGAGACTGCACGGGGATGAGCCACCCTGAACATCTGCTAAACATTATGACACTTGAGCCCTGATTTATTCCACCACTGGTTATATTCACTGTACCTCAGTTGTGTCTGTCTGTAAAAGCACCATTGATCACATCTGTGTAAGACTGGTGGGACCTATTTTCATCCTTTGCACTAGAGCTGGGTCAGCAGCACCTTGATCTTTACAGACATGTCTTGAGTCAACAGCTGAGCATTGATAGGCCACAGTCAGAGTTGGTTCCATTTCGAAGACAAAATCCTTGCAGCAGCACATGCCTGTTCCTCTGCTCACACTACTGGTGTTCCTTGCCATGCTCCTATCACCCATTGTGGCCATACATTAACATCTAATTGTGTGTTATCTCTACAGGTTTTTCTGAGGGTATGAGCTGTAAGAGTGTTGCCATTTTAAAATAACTTTCCAGTCGGCTCTGCTTCGTATTGAGGATGTTTTGAAGCATGTGAGTAACACCTTGCTGGCTGCACCTTGAAGAGGCCCTATGAAAAAGAAATCTTTTTCAGTGTTGAATGTGTTGGGGCCCCGGCAGTGTAAAACACGCTGTGTATTTATGCAAGCGTCACACAGCAACCAGGAGGAAAGCACAGAGGAAGGCTCTGAAGTCACCATGGCTGGCCAGCATCCAGGGGGCTGATGCAAGTCCAGCTCTTGAAACTGAAAACTCAAGTCAGTAGCGTATATCTGCATAGTCATTTATCTAATTAACTGCTGCTCTTTTTGTTACTGACACCACACCAAATAACATGGTACCACAGAGCATGGGGATACCGTTAAACTTTCTAGAAAATAGGTGAGTGAAGTTTCAGGAGGTTTGGCAATGAGGGTCAAGCAACTTTCTCACATGCCAGGCCCAGCCAGTCCAATCTCCCCAAAGTCCAGGACTGATTCTGGGTGCATCACAGCGTTGTGGCAGGAGCGCTGCAGTCTGGTACTGTATCTCCTACCCACCCCCTTCTTGGTCAAAGAGGCACCAGCCCAGCCCTGCTCCTCCATGCCCTTTCCGACACCTGCAGACTGCTTCCAACACATGGATGCATGGGGAAAGGGGAAGGCGTTCAGCCCTCCTGCTGACTGCTGAGCTGCTCCAGCTGTGGGGTGGGATGCAGGAGGCAATGGGCCAGCTGGGCCGTGCAGCCCATGCAATTTTGCAGATGCCCTGGTTGTCCTGGCAGTGATAAGTAAGTTATTGAGAAGCTGCTGACTCACCTGAAGGTGGTGAAAGTTTTTTGGACTTAGCAGAAATGTGTATCCATTCAAACTTTCTAAGAGCTTCAGCAAGATCGCATTTGAGGAAATACATAGGCCATTTGTGCTGCCAACACTGGTAGCGTTTACATGGGGCACAAGGTTGTCAGAGTCAGGTGTGTACTGCATTGTATTTTTGTTTCCAATACTTGTGCTTTTGAAGGAAAATCCAAGGTGATCCAGATGCACTCTGACAGTACAAAATAACCCGTTCCTTCAGAAATCTCTTTAATTTACTATTATTACCTTGACAATTTTTAGCTTGCAAGGAGCCGCGTTGGTGGCCAGCTCCCTCGGCTGCTGTCTTTGCAGGCTCGACCCAGGCACGGACCTGGCCCCACGCAGGGCGGCTGCGCTGCTCGTCCTCAGCGGCCGGGCCCCGGGGCTTCCCCGGGCGGAGGGGCACGGCTGGGCGCTGCCCGCTGCCGCTGAGCCGCGTCGGGCGAGCGGCGCTCGCTGCCGGTGGGCGCCGAGCGCTGCGGAGCGCCCGGGGGCGGTGCCGAGGGAGCGGGGCCGGGGCCGGGGCGCCCCCTGGCGGCGGCGGGCGGGGCGGCGCGGGGCGGGCGGGGCGGGGCGGGGCGGGGCGGGCTCCGGTCCCCGGTGGCGGCGGGCACGGCGGGCGCGGCGCGGGCTCGCCTTTGTGCGGAGCCGGGCGGAGGAGGGCAGCGCAGGCGGCGGCGGGCCGGGCAGCGCCATGTCGTACCAGGGCAAGAAGAACATCCCGCGCATCACGGTGCGTGCCCGCGGGCCGGGCGCGGCGGCGCCGCCGGTGCCCAGCTTCCCTTTGCGCGGCCGGGGCCGGGGGCGCGGGCGGCGGGAGCGGTGCGGGGCCGGTGCCCGGCGCCGCGGGCCGGCGCGGCGGCGCGCAGACAAAGAGCCGCCGCCCGCGCAGGTGTCCGCGCCCGCCCGCGCCCGGCGGAGCCGCGCCCGGTGCCGGCGGCAGGGGCGCCCGGCGCTCCCCGCGCAGCGCCCGCGGGTCCAGCCCGGCAGCCGCCCCGGGGCCGCCTCTCGCCGAGCCGTGGCAGCGGGTGGGCGCGGTGCCCGGCCCGGGCTCGCAGCCCCGTCGCGTTCCGCGGGGGTCCCTCCCGGGGGGGCAGCGGCCGCGGAGGCGTCGGCCGGGTGCGGGCGCTGCGGGCGGGCGCTCCCCGTGGGCGGCGCGGCCGGGTCCCGCCGGGCAGGGGCCGGGGCCGGGGCGCGGGGTCCCGCGCTGGTTCCCATTGTCCCCAGCAGCGCGCAGCGGGAGCGCAGGTGGGGCGGGCGGCAGGCGAGCAGAAAGCCGCCGGGGCGGGGTTGCAGCCCGTCTGGTGTGCTCTTTATCCGTGGTCCGCGAGGTGCTCTCCGTATTCGGCGGCGCTGCGCTGGATTCCGAGCTGATCTCTTTCTTGCTGCATCAGGTGCGGCGGTCCCCATTGCTGGCGCAGTAGTGCAGGGGACCACACCTACCGCGATCACAGCCCGTTCGTGCCACCTCAGCGAGAAGAAAGGCTGGCTGACATGTTTTCTTTGAAGCTGCAGGGAGGCCAGCTGCACGGGGGTCCCACGGGTGCCTCTCTGTGTCGATCTCTCTAGGGTTTTCATGCTCTGATCCAGCTTGCGCCTTCCTTCGTGGGGTGCAGCTGCTTTCCTCCTGGAGGAGGCTGCATGGGGATTTTTTTTCTGGGAAAGCAATCGGGTCTTTCATCTTTTTGACGGCTTTCTGCTGACTTCATATAGCTCTTGTTTTTCCTCCTGAGGACAGCTTTGGCCTCTTGAAGAAAAAGGAAAGACAAAGCAGTCAAGCTTCATTGTGCTTTTTAATGTACAGATGTGAACAAATTACTCCCAAACAAGCACAAAGGTCATTAACCACTATAAAAAGAAATTCTTTTGTCAACCCAGATTCTCAACCCAATTGCTTTAATAAGCAATATTACCTCTTTACAAATCTTGGCTTTTCAGTATCCCTAGACTGGTTACAAGAACATTATTGCTGGAGGTGGGATTTTCCCCATTCTCTGGGTCGTTTTCAGCAAGGACCTTTGTGATACACTTTACAGGTATGGGGGCTTGTCCCTGCTCCTCTGGACTCCATCAGGGACTTTCTCACCTCAGTGGTAACAAAGTCTCACAAGTTGCCTTTTTTTTTTTCTCTCTGTTAAATCCTTCCCTCCGCCTACTGACGCTTAAAATGCTGCCAGTGAGTGGCATTTTTGGAGCTGACACCACAGGTGGTTCTCTCCTGTGACTTCTGCAGCTTGGTGAGGGCCCTCCAGGACTTGCTTGCCCTGCTTTGCAGCATCATCACATTCTGGTTGGGGTGGTGGAGATTCTAAAATTCTGGTCAAATAGCCATATGTTCCTGGACACATGCTTTGAGGTCCAGGGGAAGCAATGCAGTGGAGTCTGTGTTTGGGTGGTCTTCTCTCATTTAATAGTATGGCAGAAAGAAAATCTCAACTATATTGGCTTCCCTCAAAGTAAGCCTCTGCAGTCCCTTTCTGCAGGTCATGCCTCCCCTGGGCATTGTGTTGATTGCTTATTCCTCCTCCCTAGATTTCCACCCCAGAGTCTATTCTTGCCTGTCAAGACACACAGCAACTTCTGGGGATGACAGACTGTCAGCTAAACTGTGCTTGTTAGAAGAGAAATTTTGGAGACTGTATTGTGCCATTAGGATAGAAGATATCTCAAAGACCTTCAAAGCATCACAGTTGAGAGGTCAGGAGTATGAAGGTACACAGAGGAATGCTAGCAGATAACTCACCCGTCAGTCTCAAATCTGATAGCACCGAGGCAGTGGCTGAGCCTGCAAATGAAAGGAGTAGTAGTGCTTTCACCATGTCTCTCACCCCACAAACAGGCAGGTTTGGCTTTTGTGAAGGCATTGGAAATCTGAATGGTTTTACTTCCTGACAGCTATTGTTTGAACTGTCTAGCATAATTCTGGAGATGCACAAACACTCCCCTCTTATTTCGTCTCGTACTCAACAGCATTGCCGTCAGAATTAGCAGTTAGTTTCTGACAGTGATCTGTAGAAAACCAGAGTTTGCCTGGTGGATCTGTTTGCGATTTCTGGTCTTTTCTAGGAAAGCCATTTTAGTGAAGAAGCCAGAAGCTCAAGTGAAGGGTGCATGTGTTTGTGTGGGGTAAATTAGTGTGGAACTATTCCCAAACAGAACTGGAAAAGCCTGGTCAAAAGTAACATGTGACAGAATGACAGACAAGACTGTAGTCATGAAGAAAGATTTGGAAATATGGGCAAATCTGTTGGTTGTGGTGTGGAGCAAACATGAGGAGGTGGGAGGGGAGGGTTATTGAATCTTTTTGTTTTTCCCAGTGACTGCTTCATCAGCGTGATAGGGTGTTGCTCTTCACTGGGCCTTTGGCTGTGCACAGTGCATTAGAGACCAGTAAATGTGCTGTTACTTTCCAGATGTGTACTGGTGCTGGGATACCCGGCTCAGGAGAAAAGTCACCCTGAACCTTGTGTGTCTGTTGAGAGATTCTTTATTAGCTCCTTTTTAAAAAAAATTTTGTTTTGTTTTGTTTTCCAACATATAATCAGGATACTTCCTCTCTTCCTCTCCTTTCTTGCTATTCACAAGACGTGAACATTCCTGCAGAAGGAGAAGTGGAAGACCAAAATGAGGAAATGCCGTTTTCACAAAATGGCTATTAAGGAAGCTGCTGGTTGAAACAAAATGTCCTGGTCTTTGTGCTTTGGTCACAAAAATCTTTTCCATCCCGGGTAGACTGGAGTTCCCATATCTTCTCATGGTGTGGGCCATGCCTTTCCCTTTCAGCTACCCTGTCACAGCCCACAGATGGCATCTCTGTGATGTTTCTGGAAACAGTAAGGTCTGCACAGGGATGGTTAGCATCTTGTGTCAGGTGCAAGTGGGGAGAAAAGCCTCAGTTACTCACTGGGCAGAGTTTGGTAAACTGCCAGCCATCGCTGTGGTATTCATTACCAGCCCACACGTCATGGGGAAGAACATGTGCAGTTAGCAGTTCTGCTGGCCCTGCTATTCCAGCCTGGGGCTTTTCCATACTCTGGTGTGGTCCCTTAATAAGGAGGAGACGTCCAGCCGCTGATGACACACCATAGCAATTAGTGTCTATTCTTTTTCAAGGGAAAGAGCAGTAAAGCCACACACCTGCTTCTGTGCTACCCGAATTATACCCCTGTGCTTTGTCAACAAGGTAAGCTCTATTCTTGGCTGGATCCAGCATCCTGCTGGAGGCAGCTGCCTCCCTTTCCTGCTGCAACATCACACAAGAGATGCTAAGAGACCCCCTGACACTTTGGGATCTCAGATGACCAGGTGATGCTTAAGAGCGTAAGGAGCAGAGTGTGGGCAAGAGGGAATGGGTAGTGGTTTTGAAAGCTTCTTAGCACTGATTCCAAATGCCAACAGGTGGAGGGACAGAGTGTCCAGCACAATGTGCTGCCCAGCAGAGCAGAGGTGTTGGGTACCAGTGGTGATCCCAGTGAGCCATGCAAGGCTGTGCTGGAAGGATGCTTCCAGCCTGACCTGTGGGGGGGTGCCTGTGCCTGCAGGAGTGGAGGCTCATGACAGGCACCACTCCTGTGACCTGAGGGCTGCCGCCAGCTGCCCAGGGACCGGCTGAGACACGCTCAGCAGCGTGGGCCAGGTGGACAAGCAGCAGCCTTGTGCCAGCAGCTGGGCAGAGCTGCCTGTGGCTGTGCTCAGGGACCCCTTGCAGCTGTGGCGCTGCCCCGGCGTGTGGCCCTGGCAAGGAACCGGGTTCCCACTTGCCATCTGCAGCCAGGGGCTGGGCGGGGGCCGTGGGGGTACGCGTGGCTCCATGCCGCTGCCAGGCCTGGCGGAGAGGAGCTGCCGTGGCGCCTGCCTGCTCCCTGCACAGACAGAGCTTCACGTCTGATAACAATGGCTGGTGGCACAGCCTGACACTGGCTGGCAGGGGGACACGGTGGGTGTGGAGAAGCACAGGCGAGCTCTGGCAGGGGAACAGTGCACTAATTGTGATCTGAGGCTGCTCTGGATATGCGTGCTGCAGAAGCCTGTCTGTTA
Organism: Anser cygnoides; assembly: GCF_040182565.1. Classification (NCBI taxonomy): domain Eukaryota; kingdom Metazoa; phylum Chordata; class Aves; order Anseriformes; family Anatidae; genus Anser; species Anser cygnoides. Next base: position 352,952 of record NC_089886.1, read on the forward strand.
AGTCGGCCTTGTTTCCTCTTAACTGTTTCATCCTCTTCGTTTCCACTCCCCCTACCTCTTTACGTCTGGGTGTACCCCTGAATGATGCCAGAGCCTGTAGATGGGATGTCATTGGGATTTTCCTTTTTTCACTGTGTTGTATTTTTTCCTCATGGTTAATGGGTGGGCACTGGTGCAGCCCTTGTCTCTCCTGTTCTCACGGGGATGGTGTGGCAGCCAGGCGTGGGGTGGGCTCTGGGGCAGAGCCCGATCCCCTGAATGAAGGCCTTGTTCATGCTCCAGCCGTAGTGAGCCTAGCAGTTTTATTTGTGTACTAACCGAGTTAGCACTGAGCAACCCTTCATGTCTGCCACAAAGTGACCATTTGTATTTGTATGCAGGCATATTTTCTGACTTCATATTAACACTTTATTCAGCAATTGTCAAGTATTTCAGTCTCTGACTCCTCACACCACTGGTGCTTGTGTCCCTTTGCTTTCTCTGGTCTGATGTGCAGGGAGAAGTGGACAGCATCAGTGTTCGCTGGCGCTCCTGGTTCTTGTGAAAATGAACTCCAGGGCCCTCAGAAAGGCAAGTTGGAAGGTGCGAAGGGGATAGGCAAGACATACCATGGCCTAGTCGTGTTATTGGATCTGGACAGGTTGAGTCTTTTATTGTCTCCTTGAGCAGGCTAGCTGAAGCCAAGCATGATCTGCCAGGGCATAGGGAACTGGACATATGGGAGAAACTTCACATACAGTTGACTGGAATATAAAACGAGAATTTTCTTCCCTTTGTTTCTCACCATAGCCCCAGTTCTTCTGTAGCTTACGCCTGATACTGTTGCTTGACTATTGCTATCTGCATTTTTTATAGTGTTACTTAAATATTGATCATTTGCATCCCTAGAAGCCACAGCTCAGCTGTTTTCCCCTCTGACTGACAGGTTATAAGGAAGTGGCTGTGGTCCCATTTCACTCCTTTTGGGTTTTCTGAACTTAAAATGACAGTACGGTAACTTAGATGACATTTATACAGATGCAAAGGGGGACAAGTACCCTGTGCCAGGGAGGAGAAGAATCAGTGGTTCGTGAGCAGCATTGTTTGGGTCCAGAGTCCTCAGTCCCAAACCTGGGCATCACCTGAGGTGTGCTGCTGGGGAGAGGGGCAGCAGGCTGAGAACTGGCCCCAAGACACGGCACTCCTAGGCCAGCACGCCCGGCTGGTCTGCTACCTCTGCTGGACCCAAGGGTGGAAGATGCAAGCAAGGGGTGCCCACGATCCCAGTGTCACAAGTCAAGGCAGCGTTTGCCTGTGCCAGCAGTGACCTGTTACGGGTGGCTGCTGGGAGCTGTCCGGGGAGGTCTGCGACCAGCACCATGCAAACCTCTGCTGGACCTGTGTCCCACCTGCGTTCAGGAGAGAGGGGAGCAGAGCCTGGTCTGCTGCTGGGGAAGGACTGTGGTCAGGAGAGAATGGGGCACAGCTCCAGCCCGGTGCCACCATGCCTGGTGGGTATGGGTCCTGTTGTGCCTTCAGCTGTGCTGAGGGCAAACCTGATCTTAGACAGGGGACCTCGGGATACTGCAGGCTGTTAGTGCCGATGAGGAGACCGAGCCTGCTGCCCTGCCCAGCACCAAGCTGCAGCCAGGCAAGCTCACCGTGCTGTGTGCTCCCTTCCCCACCCAATTTCTTTGTCTCGACCTGTATGAATGAGTTGCTGTATAAGGCACACGGGCCTGGAGCTTTGGCTGCTGTGAGGTGCAAGGGTGTGAGGGAGTTCTCTGGCTGCAAATGACCACAGCTCGGTGATATTTCCAGAAATCACCCTGGAGCAGCAGATGAAGAGCAGGAAGCCCAGCTCCCTCTAGAGGAATTAACTGTGCGGGAACCCCCCAGGATGCGCCTGCATGTGAGCCCTGCGGAGGGTTGCCAGCAGCCGCGGTCCAGGCTCGCACCGTGGGAGGGACGGACCTACTCACTCTCTGGAACCTGGGCTACAGGTGCTGGAGGGAGCTGAGGGGAACGTGGGGGGAGCTTGAAAGCCAGAGGGCGGTTGGAGGTGTTTTAAACAGTTATGGAGCCTGCATATCCTCTGGAACAGCAAAACCAGCTCTTGTCATCTGAATGCATGGTAGCCATGTGTGAGATCAGGTTGTTTGACTTTGTACCACGTGCAGCCCATGTTAAGACTGGTGCAGGTGAAGGCAGAAGATGGACCTCAGATTCCTCAGGCTGGGGTCTGTTCCCCACATGACAGCATCTGTTCTCTCCCCATAGTGTGTGCTGGGTTGTCCAGGCCCAAAAATGAATGCAGGAAGGGGCACAAGAGCAGTTCTGTTCTGGGTGCTCTTCTGCTCCGTCTGTGCTCCTTTGGAGGTTTCTGGTCATTTATGTCAGTAGAAAGGAGAAGAGAAGAGGTGGTAAGTGACGAGATGGGAATACAGTTCGTTGCCTCCTGTAACATTGTGGAACACCTTGGAAGGACCACCCTGAGCATTGCAGGGGAGGGACAGGTCCAACAACAAATGCATCATCTTTGGGGCTGCCTGTTCTGCCAGTGGTCTTTGCAAGGTGTTAACAGATGAGAGAGACATAAATTGTCATCTTCAATGAAATGTATTTTGCACAGTATTTGGATCATATTTAAGGATGTAGGAAAGCTCTCAGTAACAAACTTCCTCTAAATACTGGTATGTGACTTGTGCTGCCTCTGGAACTATGTGCATAATGACCTGGTGCAGGAGGCTCTTGACTTTTCCCTGTATATTCTGTGGAAGCACATTTGCTGTGTCCCCAGTGCCTCTCCTTTGTACTCATTCCACCTCAGCGGTGTTCCTGGCAGCACCTGTTCCCCTCAGAAACAGCCCCATGAGTTTGATTTTTTCAGTCCTTGTGCTTGTCCTGTATTTTCAAGTGTTGGTGCAGATGTGAACTTTCTGCAGTATCTGCTGTTGGGGTGAGCTGTATGATGCAGTAGAAGAGCACCCAAGAAAGTCACTGTACCAATGGCTGACAAATGCGTGCATTGCCTGCTACTGACTACTGCTATATTTTTCCCTTCACAGAGTGATCGTCTACTCATTAAAGGAGGGAGAATAGTCAACGATGACCAGTCATTCTATGCTGACATTTATATGGAAGATGGTCTCATAAAGTAAGTATGGGACTTCCATAGCATATTATTTCCATCTCCCCTTAAATTAGCTTCAGGTTGGATGGTTATTGGTTTTTCATGGATATGGTCTGCACCCTGCCTGCCAGCTGGTGAAACTTCACCGCTCACTTTGATTAGAGGCTCAGCTCTCCACAGTGCGTATGGGCACATATATGATGCTTGGCATGTTTATACTGAATTGCAGCTGGGCTGGTGGCTTTGTGACATAGTGTCCATTGTACAACAAAGCTGTATCTAACTGAACCAGGAGCAAGATTTGTCTTTTGACTCCTGTTTTGCCTTTTTTCAACAGTATTAGTATGAGCAACCCTACCCAAGATCCCATTCTTAGCACTACTGAGGACAGCACTGTGCTGCGGCCCATCTACCTACCTGAGATTTTCAGGAATTGCAGGCAAACCAAGTTGTCTTCTATCTTGATTTATCAGGGAAGACTGAAGAAGGCTTGATGAAAATAGGATTTCTGAAAGAAGAGATTTGAAGGCTAAGTGCTACATATGGACAGATAAAGGGATTGAGGGGGCAGAGGATGAGTGAAGGGAGATTCAGGTGACCTGTCCTGCAGGAGAGCTGCTGTGTCCAGAGAGGAGGATGTCGATTGCCCTCCAGAGAACTATCAGTAAGGGTGCTTTAAGCTACGAGAAGATTATGCTGGAGCCTTTTAGGTTTGCTGTTTTCACAAGAAGCTTTTTCAAGCTGCAACAGGGGAGGTTCAGGCTGGACATCAGGAAGAGATTCTTCACTGAGAGGGTGGTCACACACTGGAACAGGCTCCCTGGGGACGCAGTCACGGCACCAAGCCTGTCAGAGTTTAAGAAGTGTTTGGACTATGCACTTAGTCATATGGTCTGAATTTTTGGGTAGACGTATGTGGTGCCAGGAGTTGGACTTGATGATCCTTACGGGTCCCTTCCAACTCGCGATATTCTCTGATTTTGTGATTCTAAGTACTTGGGGTCTAGCTGCCTTCACTGCGGCGTGGCCCTGTTGTTAGCATCCTTCGGGGGCGGGAGGACAGCAGGCGAGTGGGAAGGTCCTGTGGAGGGAGGACTCCTGCCGTGCTCCTTGGGAGGAGCGTGAATGTGGTGCAGCCAGACTGGGCTGTCAGATTTTGGCATTGTAGCCCACTGCAGCGCGTACCCAAGGGAGGGGGCTGTCCTTCACCCACGGGACTTTGTGGTGGGAGCAGCATTGCCAGACTCTGCCGAGCCCTGAGCTGGCCTAGCAGCTGTGGCATTATGCTAGGAAATCATCTTTCTCTGTAAGTAAGCCTCGGACTTGAGCCTTACTTAAGGTGGGCAGAAGGATGGGGGAGAGGAGAGATTAGGGGTACAGCTTACTGGACCCAGGGCTGGTGTGCACTACAGAGGTCTGCATCATGCCCATCGGACTGTGCTTCAGGCCTCCCTGAGCCAGTGCCTGCCCTAGACAGCTGGTGTCTCCATAGACACCACTGCAGCAGGTGGACAGATGCCAGCCTTCCCTGGACTGTGCAAATCTCAGATTAGGTGGGCCGGACAATCCTGCGATTCTCTGCTCAGCGAGGTGGTTTCAACCCCAGTTCCTGGGAATGAGTGGGGCGTTTCTACCAGGCCGAGGGGGTGGCCTGGCTGCTCCCCGCCTGGCTTGTCAATTGATTGCGTTGTGGCTGGTTTTCCTTTGTGCGTGCCTCACCATCTTGATGTGGTCTCATCAGGCAGATTGGAGACAATCTGATTGTCCCTGGAGGGGTCAAAACCATAGAAGCCAATGGGAAGATGGTGATCCCTGGAGGAATTGATGTCCACACTCGCCTGCAGATGCCGTACAAGGGGATGACAGCAGTGGATGATTTCTTCCAAGGGACGAAAGCGGCCCTGGCTGGTGGAACTACAATGATCAGTGAGTGCAGAAGGCAGGTCTCGTGCGCAACAGCACCCAGCAGGCTTGGGCTTTTGAGAGCAGTTAAAGTACTGCTACATTCAGTATTCTAACTCTGCATGCGATCTGTTTGATATTGGTTTCCATATCTTCTGAAGATTTTTATATATTTTTAAAATGACGTTAGGATGTCATGCAGGAGGGTACAGTCAAAGAGGGTTATGTTGAAGTTCCTCTTTAGGGCAGGGAGAATGGACAGATGACAACTGGCAGGGAGGATTTAGGGAAAATTTGGAGGAAGGAGAAAGAAGCTCAACAGTTGGTGTCAAGTTGGTGTCATTCTCACTCTCTGGAAGAGGTAATTGGGAACATAAACACATCTGATACTTGTGAAAACAGGGGGGAGGGCTGAGAATGGGAGCCCCACTTGGAGCTCAGAAACTTGCAGGCTAAGTGGCAGAGACCGGGCAGCCATCTCAGCAGTGATGATCTCGCAGAGACTCCCTCGAGGATGCTTGCTTTCCTTGCCAGGCCAGCCCGCATTTCTCCCTGCCTGGCTGGCACCTCTAATGGAAAAGCGATTGGAACAGAAAGTGCAGCCAACTGTGCACTCCAGCTTTTGCTACCAGTAACTTGTGGCGGTGCAGGTCTGGGTGGAGCAGAGCCCTGGTATCTTTTCATCTGGCTGAAGTAAAGAGGGTGGGCCCGGAAAATGAATTTTCCTGACCAATGGATGAAACATGCCTTTGGGTATTAAAATGTGAAACCTCTCAGAGCATCAGCTCTCTTTTGCTTGAGTGCTGGTTAGCAGTAAACAGTAGGATGTGGCACAATAGAGCTTCTGAGCTCTCATGGAGGGGCTGAGCAATGAACGGACAAATTTTTTTCACTTATTGAGAGTGCAGCCTTCAGGGGAGGCAGAGTGTACACATCAGGATAGCAGTGCAAACATGGTCCAGCTCTTGTTAACCCTCATGTCCCCAGTCAAGCGCTTTTTTGCAGTGTGTTTTGGACATGCTCCTGTTCTGAGCTGGGGAAGGCATTTGCAATAAAACTTCAATCCAAATGAAACTCCTCAGTCTTAAGAATTTTTTGTTGTTCTTGCACTCTTGAAAAGTTGCCCAGTTATTTTTTTTTCCTGTATGCTTTTCATAGTCTTCTTTGCTTTAAAGATCCATGACAGTGTGCTCATCTTTTCTGTGATGTCTGGTTCAGACTAGAGAGCGAGGCGCAAGATGAATCTGTAGGACTGTTAGTGGTACTGAAGGTGCTGGGAAAGGAGATACGCACAGAACCCTCTGCACAGCTTCAGATCCTGTGTTCTGCAGTGTTCCAGCGTCTGCAGCCACTGGTGCCCCTGAGAACCTCAAAAAGGAGTAACGGCATAACTTCTTTTCCCCAGCTAAATAAAAATAGGGCAGCGTGATGCTCAGATGACGCTGAGCAGAGGAACAGAGTGATGTCCTGGCATCGTGCACTGCTCAGAAATAAACAGTGCTAACGAAAAAGGAAAGGGGATTCTGAGATCCTTCCCTGGAGAGTGCCAAGGGTGTGCAGTGCTTGCAGATCCACGCTTTACTGCTGTGCAGCAGCCACAGCTGTGTGTATTGCAGGGTTCCATGGGGTTCAGGAGCAATTGTTGATCCAGTAAAGGACTGGTTTTTTTGCCCTCCCCACTCCAGTTCACCTTCCCCCATGGACCAAAAAAATCAGCTGTGTGAAGTGCACTGTGGTAGGGCACGAGGTGGTGTAATGGGCAGTAAAAGGTGCATTAGTGTTGCAGGGGACAGGAGACCGTGTGTTAATGGGGTTGAAGTGAGGATGAGGAGGGACAAGGCGCTGCAGCTTTCAGCTGATTCCTCAGCAGAAGCCTGTAAAAGCCCCTGATCCTTTGCCAGAGGCTGTTAAGTAAAGGCTGTATGCATTTCACATCCAATAAATGCACTGGGAGGAGACTAGGGAAGTCATGGAGGTGATGAGGACCTCTTAGGCGCTGTCCTGAAGCAGCCAGAGAGACGGGTCTGGGATGGTGGAGATGCCCTGCAGCATGCAGGGATGCAGTGGGGTGCACATCAGGGGCACGCAGCTGGAGAAGCCTTTGTTCACAGCTCCCATGTCCCCTTGCAGTGGACCACGTGGTGCCGGAGCCCGAGTCCAGCCTGGTGGAGGCATTTGAGAAGTGGCGGGAGTGGGCGGATGGGAAGGCCTGCTGCGACTACGCACTGCATGTGGACATCCCTCGCTGGAGTGAACGTGTTCGTCAGGAGCTGCACACCATGGTCCAGGAGAAAGGTTTGCTGCCCTTTCCTCCTTGCTGCCGGCTGGGTGCAGGGGTCCTGGTGGAAGGGGCAGGTGGTGGATGTGCTGTCCTTGCTCCTCTGGCTGTTGAGCATCTGCTGGGATCCTGCGTGGCCCTGAGCAGGAGTCAGCATCCTGCAGATAAGCTGCCAGGGGCAGCCAACCAAAGCAGACACCCTCCTGCCTGCTCCCTGTTTCTGCCAGGGGTCACTCCGTCCAGGTCTGAATTCTTCTTGTGTGCTCGGGATGTGTCTGGGGAGGGAGAGCTGTTGGCTCCTTCCTCAGCATTCTCTTCTCTGCTCTTTCCCTAGGAGTCAACTCCTTCATGGTTTATATGGCCTACAAGGACTTGTACCAGATGTCAAACACTGAGGTAGGACCTCATTTATGGCTTTGGTTGTGTGTGATTGGAGTGCTGACTGTAAAGATGGCAGCAGTGCTGTGTAATCCTAGCTCTGGGGCCCAAGGCGAGATGCCGTCCACCCTGCTTTACAGGGGCTTGCAAGCTCCTCTCTGCTTATCCTTGCTGCCTTCAGAGGTGCGAGCCTTGGCAGTGCCCCCGCTATGCAGCTGTGAGTCACCTTGCGCTGCATATTGGCCATGCTCCTGCTTTGAGGATGGCAGGCAGAGGGGTGTATGGGGTATTACAGGGAGCATCTGCTGGTGGCAGGTGGCGTCCTGAAGGAACTGCCTGGCACGGTCACGGAGCCTGGTCTTTGTGTGGCTGACACCAGATCCTCCAGCCCGTGCTGACCCTGTCCCTGCTGCAGCTTTCTGCTGAAGGGCACAGTGCAGGGAGCTTTAAGGTCATGCACAAGCCAGGATGATGTGCCTGTGTTGTAATCACTTTTTCTTGTTTCTGTTTCAGCTGTATGAGATATTCAGCTGCCTGGGAGAGCTGGGTGCCATAGCTCAAGTTCATGCTGAAAATGGAGATATAATTGCGCAGGTAACTACTCTTCTGTTGTGCTGGGACTGAAAGTCTCTTCCAGGCTGATTTGATATGGCGTATTTGCAACACGACACTAAAGCTGCATGGGCATCTTTTGCAAGGTTATCTCTTTGCAACTCAGCAGTGATATCAAAGTTTTTAGCAAAGTTTTCTGCTGTGAAGTATCTGGTGGGAACTGCAATAAAGAGGTTGCAAAACCTTTCAGCATAGTCTTTCAGGACATTGAATTGCACGTCAACATAGAAAAACTGGTTCGTGGTGTTTCTGTGTTTTGTTTCTGATGAGCAATATTAGGTAAAAATCCATTTCAAAGGAAAGGTAGATAACCCAAGGAGTCAGGAGGACATGTTTAGAAGCATATTATTCTTTTGTTACAGCAAGCATTATCATCTTCTTTTCTAAAGGTGATGAAAGCTCAAATTATTTTATGGCCTATTAGATACAGCCAAACTTTTCAACGTTTTTGTTCAATGAGATTGAAGGTCAGTGAAAATATTTGTGTCATTTAAAAGAAAAAAAAATGCACTGGCCAAAGTTTTCTTAAACAGGTAGTTTCTTGCAGAGTTAGAAAGACAAGCTGACAGATGAGTTGAAAGCAGATACCAGCCACTCTTTTTCTGCCTAAAATTAAATGAAACTTGGAATACACAGAACTTCTCTAGAAAATATCAGGATTTAAAAGGATCACCAGCTAATTGGGGAATTTGTTACTGCAGAGCTTTTGCAGCTTTGTCAGTGGAGTGAGTGAGGAAATGGTAACCTTGGGAAGAGAATTTTGGAATTGTATTGCCTTTTAATGGTCGTTTTCTCAACAGACTACTTGCATTTCAGAAGGAGAGGTATGGAGTGGCTGGAAGAGGGCCTGGAAATGTATCGGGTGCTGTTTGTGGAGCTGGGGAGTTCTGTACGCTTTTTCCTCAATGCTGTACTTGTTTTGTCACAGAGGTTTCAGCCAGTGTCCACATGCCTCTGAGTGCTCCTGGTCCCTAGCCTCCCTGCGGCTGCCTCCTGCCCTGCACTGGGGGGCCTCAGGATGTCAGTTGGTGTCAGCCTGAGGGCATGGCCATTGGGAGGGCTCTGCTTTTCTTGGGGGACAGGTTCAGAGCTTGGTAACATCCCGCTGTCCTTTCCATGTTCTAGGAACAGGCCAGGATGTTGGAGATGGGAATAACCGGACCCGAGGGCCATGTGCTGAGCAGACCAGAGGAGGTAAGGTGCAGGACGGTACCAGCCTCAGTGCACTGAAGAGCTTTCCTCACAAGCCGTAGCAGGGCATAGTGTAGCAGGGCCAAATGTGTGTGTGTGTATGTCCACTCCCCCCTATATATATATGTTCATTAGTACAGGCAGTACTGTCTGGGTAATCACTGGTTTAGGAAGGAGCGAGGTGTGCTTTTGTGACAAACATATCTCAGTCTTGTTGGAGTTTCCTAGCAGAGACAAGGGCTTCCAAGTAATCCAGAGATGAAATAAAATAAATAAATAAATAAAAATAAAAACAAAAATGTATGGCTGTGGCAGCACCAGGGGGTGGTTTGGGGGCATTTGTTTTGTATTGGTGATTCCAGAGTGTAAGAGGCCTGCGAAGAATTGAATAGTGAGTTTTAGTCCCCCTGAAATGTTATCGTTCATGTCTCTGAGCACAAACAGATTCCAGCTTCTTTCTGCCTAATCTCTGCTTTGGGTGTAACATGAGTTTTGAAATCAGACAGACAAAGGCATTGGTGAAAGGTGTGGGAGGGGAAGAAAGGGGGAATATCCTGGTTACAAGTCATTGTCAAGACGCTGATTAGATCATTTCTAATTTTAGTTTATGAGGTATTTTTCTGTTTGGTCTATTAATCTGAGTTGAATCTAATTTTAGATAAGTTTTCTTGAGATAGCTCCCTGCCGAGAGCTGCTTTTAACTTTCCATAGCATACAAAAGAAGAAAACGATAGGAATTTGGTACAACAGCAAAGCTGAGTAGAGGAAAACAGGGATGGATTTGTATTTCAGGATCTGCTGAAGTAAAATCAATTGGCTTAAATAAATAGTATAAGAAGTTGACTGTATTATGGTTGGTAATGACAGATACAGCCTAGTATAATACAATGCTTACTGTCTTTGAAGTATGAGACAGTAAAACATTTCCCTGTACAGAGAAAAGACTCAATATAAAATACAGTAGATCAGAGTCCCTCTGTGTAAACTGACATTTATTTTTCTTTAGACCCGTTGCCACTAGCTGGCAAGCTAACCTGCATTTACGGGATGCTGTGGTTGTGCCAGCATTTGAGAACTGTCCTATTATCGTAAGGCAGCACTGCGGTTCTTCTCGTCCAAAGATGATAAAGCATTGTTAAGTGTTCGATCTTGAAACACCATTAAAGTGTAAGGCAACTGGGAACAGTGCAAGAAAGCTGTAGATACAGTCTGTCCAGCCAAATCCAGGTGTCGTTACCTTTGAAAAGAAACAGCGTACCTCTTCCAGAACACCCTTGACCTGGGAAAATGTTAGGTGGAATGCAAGTGACCTGCTACCCTCCAACAAAGCTTGCCAGTTGATGTCAGGGCATTGGGAGGGTGGCCTACAACTCCAAGGATCTGTTCTGGAGGGACCTGAGTGGGAGTTAAAGACATGCTCTACTACCAGGTGGTGCTGGTCGTTTGGTAGCGCAGTGTGCTGCTGCTCCAAACTGTGACCCATTCTAAAGGGCATTCAGCGATTGCTCTGTTTGCTCCTGTCTTTCTGTTAAAACCCACTGAAGTCTGTAAGTGCACTGGTAAAAATCTTCTGAAAGGTCTTTAAGCAGAAGAGAAAAAGTCTTCACTGTGCTGATGGACAGTGCCATGGACAGGCCTGCAGAAGTACGCGAGGAGCGCATGTGTGCACGTCTGGTGCAGTGCCTCATTTAACCTGCTGCTGGGAGCACTGAGATTGCTTAAGCAGCTGCCGGCCTGCAGGCAGCAACTGCACAGTCCCTGCCTCCCCCGGGGCTTGGCTGATTGGTACGTTGTCTTTTTAAGGCTTCTGTTTTGAACTTTATCATGCAGAAGCTTGAAGCCAAGCTGCAGAGCAAATACTCAAAGAACGTCTGGAGCTGAGCTCTGGCTGAGCAAGGGCTGATGTAATAGTCCAAAGATATCCCTTGTGGTGGAAATGCAGCCTGCTCTAGCAGCAGGCCAGCGAAGCCCAACTGTCTGGGATGGCCAGCAGCTGGCTTACGGGACAGCCAGACCCTGATGGGAGCAGCCTGCCAAGGCACAGCCTGCAGCACCCCAGCCACCAGCAGGGTAGTGGTGTCCAGTTAAACCAAGTGCCGCAGCAGTGAGTGCTCCAAGGGGCAGACCTGTGTCAGCCTGCACAAGCCTAAACTGTGCTGCCAGGCATGGGCAGCCGGCCCTGGGCTTCTCCAGCTGTTGGCAGATCTGGAACCAGGCAACGGAACAAATGGTGGGCGCAACTCCACACTTCCCCTGCAGTTAGTCTGCAGTTGGGGAGCCGGGGCGAGAAGGCCCGGCAGCATGCCTCTCCTCGCCCGCCTGTGCTCCTCTGCAGCTGCGCTTTTCTCTCTTCCAGCTGGAAGCAGAAGCCGTCTTCCGGGCCATCACCATTGCCAGCCAGACCAACTGCCCTCTCTATGTGACGAAAGTGATGAGCAAAAGTGCTGCTGACCTCATCTCGCAAGCCAGAAAAAAAGGTGAGCAGCTGCTGGTGCTGCACACAGCCTTGCTGTTGTTGCTGGGGTCCTGGGTGGCTGGATTCGGTGTCTTTGCATCCTGGCTATTGGGCTCAGACCTGCACCTATGCCTCAAGCAGCCCAGAGCTTCCCCTTCTGCTGGGGAAGTTCAGGGGCTTACCCTAACTTGTGAAGGGCCATGGGGATGCTGCACCAGGCCACCTGGAGGCACCTTCTGTGGCCATGTCATGCAATGTCATGGTGTGGGCAAGGGTTGGGACAGACCCAAGATGTTTGTGAAGGTCTCTGTGGGGACATTCACCCCATCCACATGCACACAGTCGGAGCTGCTGGGTACAGCCCCAGCCTCATTGGCAGCACTGGCCCTGCAGCGGTGCTGGAGTGCAGGGACTCAGGCGGGCATGTCCCACCTGGATTCAGCGAACTGTGCCCCTACTCACAGTGAGGGCTGGCAGCAGCTGTCCTCTGCCAGGCTCAGGGGCCTTGCTTCCTGCTAGTCCAGACAGGGCCTCCCAGCATGAAGGCAGCCGTTGGCAGGGGGGCACATTGCCAGTGTCCTTGATGGGTATGGATTTATTTTGGAGAATGCAGCTCTGAGGCCTTGTCTTCCAACACCACATGCCATCTAGGCTTGTACCATCATCAGGCTCTGTACCCATAGCCAGAGGGCTGGGATGGCGCTCATGTCAGCAGCAATGGCATGTAGGGTGGGCTTCTGATGCACCATGGGCCTAGCGGTCCCTCGCATCTGACCCAGTGCCTGAATTCACAACAGGCAGTGGGGATCAGACTGCCATGGGTCCCCAACACTGTGTCCTCTCTGCCCCCTTTTCCAGGCAATGTGGTGTTTGGTGAGCCCATCACAGCCAGTCTGGGGACTGATGGGACACACTACTGGAGCAAGAACTGGGCCAAGGCTGCAGCGTTCGTGGTCTCTCCCCCGCTGAGCCCAGACCCCACAACCCCTGACTACATCAACTCCCTCCTGGCCAGGTGAGCTACAGAGGCTGGGCTGGCTGTGCCTGAACTGGCGGCTCCACCAGTGACACTGAACGGGAGGCAGTGTGCCTTGGCCTCAAATCGCCCAGGAAGAGGCCATGGAGTATTTGGGTAGTCTAGACGTTTGTCGACCCTGAACCACTTTACCCTAGGTATTTAATGAGCTGCCTGATGAAATGGCTCTACCTTGGAGCCATGGTGGCTTATCCCTGAGCACTGGGGGACAGAGGAGGCACCACAGGCTTAACATCAGTAATGAGGAAAAAAAAAAACAAACCAGCAGTCATGAACTGCTTTAAACACCCTGAAGAAGGCAAAGAAATGAGGTCCAGGTAACAGGTGTCAGCAACAGCATTGACCAAGCTGGAGCAGCCAGCGTGAGAACAGCGTAAGCAGCTGCCTGGGCTGCAGCTGTGCAAGAGAAAGTCTGGGGGGTACAGGTGGCACAGGCCGATGGGGACCCACTGCGCTGAATACAAAGCTGACTTTTTTTCCACACCTGTACAGATAAGCAGTAGTACAGACTGCAAGGTGCATGAGCACGAGGTCTTTAAGGGCAGCTCATGTGCATCTGACAGGGATGGTAGATTTTTTTATTTTTTTTTTACCGCAAAGGCAGGGGGTGGGGAAGGGATCTGTCGAAAACAGAGAGCAAACAATAGAAGCACTTCAGCAATTTGCTGTGACCTTTTTCTCAGAGCTATCCTCCATCCTCTCACTGGAAAGGCACGCGCTGCAGCCAGGGACGTAGATCTCATTGCTGGCTGTACCCGTGCACCACATGTGAGCTGTGAGCCCAGCTCGCCTGTGTTTGCTGGCTGAGTGGTGCATGTGGCGCTGGTCTGTGTTAGGTGGGGATGGCTGACACTGAGGGGGCTGTAAATGGAAATGACCTTTGAGGTAATGCTGGAAAAATCTGTGATGAGATGAGCAAGGGATGTTGGGTCAGGAATAGGTGTCAGAGCAGAAGAGCATGCTAGCATAGGCCAGGTTTGTGTGCCACAGTGTGGGGGTATTGCTAGGTGTGTGTGTGTGGAGATGCTGTGGCTGGCAGAAGTGCCCATGCATTTGGGATCTGGACGTCCAGCTCACCCTGGATTTTGTTGTGGTCAGTAGGTGGTCATGTGTTTCTGCTTGGTCTGGATGTATGAAATAGGTGCAGGTCTCAGGGACTGGCAGCGAAAAGTGAGCCCAGCTCCTGAATTGCCTTGTTAGTGCTTTCCTTCCACTTCAATAACAATTTTACCCCAACCCTCAAAGGAGAGGCAGGAGCACCTCTGAGTCCCTGCAGCCCACATAGGTCTGTCCCACACTGTGCCAGTGCCTTTCCCAAGCTGTTTCCTTTGAGGCTGCAGCAGAAAAAGCAGCTGCAGGAGCTCCAGCTGGGCAGGGAGGCTTGTTTTCTTCCACCAGCACAAAGCTGGTGGAGATTAGGAAGCATGTTGTGTCATCAGTCCATGCAGTCAGTCAGACATATGGCAGAAATTATCAGAGGAAGATGGAGATTACCTAGGGATTAGGACTGATTTGTGGCCCTGTACAGAGCCGCTGTGTCAGTGCCCTCCCGGGTTCAAGTCCAGGAGCCTGACACTCATGGCCTGTCCTTGCGTGGCTGCTCCAGGAGCTGGCCTGGGACCCGCTTCCTTTTTCCTGGCAGCGATGGCTTCCAGCAGCCATGTGTCCCCAGCTCCCCGCAGCAGCGGGATGACTTCCAGCTCCTTGCCCTGCCCTGCCTGGCAGCGGCTGGCTCTGCCTGTTCCTGCCCTCTGCTGTCACTGGACAGCTCAGGATGGATGGATTCCATCCTGCTGGAGGCCCTTCCCAGGCAGAGGTTGTCTGGGTAGCAGCACCGGGCAGTGCCTGCAGCGTGGCTTTACTGAGAGTCCCAAGAGCCGTTTCTGGGAGTCCTGGCTCTGCTAACCCTGCCATCAGATTCCCGTCTGGCTGCAGGGGCATTTGCTTTTGTGACAGTGGTGTGGTGGGCATGCCACAGTGTGGGCCAGCCTGCTTACCTAATCACACCTTTTTGGTTGGTGCTGCTGGCTGCTGCTCCTTCTGTAGCTCACATGGTGCTGAGGGCTGCTGTCGTTGAGCTCCTGCTGGACGAAACATCGCAGGCCAGAGCCCAGATACCTGGCTGGGGTGGGCTCCTTGGCTGGGTCGGCAGGCAGAGAGTGAGCGGCAGCAGCATGCAGGCTCAGCTCTGTGCACTCACGCTCCTGCAGCTGCTCTGCCAGATGCAGCGGTGCCCCCTGGGCAGGGTCAGGATGAGGTCCTTCCTGAGGGAGCTGGAGCTGCTAGGATGCAACAAAAGGGCCGGCTGTGGTGACAGTCCTTGGCTGGAGAGAGGCTCCTTCCTGCCTGCGTGGCACAAGGGCTGCTCTCCCAAGCAGACCCAACAAACTGCCAGAAGTAGTTTTTCTAACTCACGCTGGGATGTTTTATCCCTCTGTTTTGGTGTGAATGACAGTCTGGTATGGAAGGGCATCTTTTGGCTTAGCACAGAGGCCCCTCCCTTGTTTCCCATGACATTTCCCTCTGCTGGGCTGTGTGTTTGTGGGCAGGATGCTGTCCATGCCCCAGGCAGGCAGCATGGTGTTGGCAAGCTCTCTTGCCCCTGTAGCCCAGGGGACTCGGCCACTGCAGGGCTGAGTTGGTGGAGGTCTCCAGGCTGAAGGGTCACAGGAACGGGGGTGCAGAGTAACAGAGAGCTGAGCTGGGGGCTGCCTTTGCACTGAGGAGATCCTTGGCCCTCGTGTCTCTGATATTGTCTGAACACAAAATGGCTCAGGATGCTCTTGTTACCACCACCCCAGTGGTGACCTGCAGGTTTCGGGAAGCGCTCACTGTACGTTCAGCACTGCACAGAAAGCAGTTGGAAAAGACAACTTCACGGCAATCCCAGAGGGGACCAACGGCATAGAAGAACGGATGTCTGTCATCTGGGACAAGGCGGTGGTAAGAGCCACACCTGGGGAGGAGTGGGCAGGCTCGTCAGGCACCTCAGACCCCCTGTGTCCTTGTCCCAGCAGAGCTGGGCACCCAGTGGCATGTCTCCTGTCCCTAAGTTGAAATAAGCGTGACCAGGAGAGGCATCTGCCACAAGCTCAGGGTGAATGACCAGGGTCCGTGAACATACCTCTAGCTTTTGGTCTGTCTGATACCTGGGCTCCTCCTCTTCCCTTCCCCAAATGAGTGCTTTGTTCTCTTTGTGTCTGAGCAGGCTACAGGAAAGATGGATGAAAACCAGTTCGTGGCCGTGACGAGCACTAATGCTGCAAAAATCTTCAACTTGTACCCACGAAAAGGGAGAATAGCTGTGGGCTCAGACAGTGACCTGGTCATTTGGGATCCTGATGCAGTGAAGATCGTCACGGCAAAAACCCACCAGTCTGTAAGCTCTCTGCTTGTGGGTGGGGGTGCTGAGGGGGGCAATGTGGGCAGTGCTCTGTGCAGGTGATCTCACTGCTGGGAGCTCAGCGCTGCCCTGCTGGTAGATTCAGGGACTGAGTCCCAGCTATGGGTGATGCAGCTGTGACAGCACGGTGGGATGCCTGTAAGCCCTGGGCTCTGCTCGCAGGGCCTTTCTCACCCAGCTGCCTTGCTTTTCCCCTGCGCCTGGCACATGCAGTTGTAAAGACGCCTTTCTCCTGATCTGGGTTCCTCTTCTGGGTCCAAATTTTTCCTGGCTTTGCCGGCATGCTTTGTTCACTGACCTGGGTCCTGCCCTCTGTTGCTGCAGTCCTTGCTTGCAGCCAGCTTTGAAGCTGTAGGTCCTGGTTCACGGTGGGAGCTGTGGTGGATCCTTGGTATGGTGGACCTGGTGAAGGACAGGAGGCCTGTGGCTCAGGGAAGGCTGTTACAGGTGTCTTCTCCCTGCCCGGGTGACTTCAGCAGTGGTATGTGGGGACTAAGCAGCCCTCAGGGCAGGCAGTGCTCGTGTCCCTCCTGACCATCATCCCTGGTTGCTGCAGGCAGCTGAATACAACATCTTTGAAGGGATGGAGCTGCGTGGGGCCCCGCTGGTTGTCATATGCCAGGGGAAGATCATGCTGGAGGATGGCAACCTGCATGTGACCCAGGGGACTGGACGTTTCCTGCCCAGCAGCCCTTTCCCTGACTATGTTTACAAGCGCATCAAGGCCAGGAGGAAGGTAAGGAGATGGGGCTGTCAGCAGACAGAGCTGTGACGCTGTTAACCCAAATTGCCCTTTTCCCTGACAGCTAATTGTTTTCCTACTGTACCCTGGAAACAGTGCTGCAAACCAGTGTATGTCAAACATACAGTTGGGATAGCTAAGGCTTGTTGCTGGTAGTGTTCCCCCACCGGAGGCAGGACTCTTGGCTGGGTCAGCAGTGGATGATGCCTGTCCAGCAGCTCCCTCGCTGCTTTCCTGCTGCAGCAGGAGTCTGAAGGGAAGTGCTGAGTGAAAAAGAAGGAGACTGGACAAAATGGCCTTCTTCCCCAGCCACACAGCATAAACCTGTGCCAAGGGGCTGCCTGTCACCCACAGCCTCTGCACGCTTTTGGAGGCTGTTGTGCGGAGGTGAGCGGTGGGGTTGAGCCACCTCCATGCTGCATGGAGGTCTTGGGCATGCAGGACAGAGGGGCATGGGGCTGGTGGTGTGAGTGGCCTCTTCAGTGGTACCAGGGAGCCAGGGCTCTGTGCAGCAAGACATTGGTGGTGTCAGTGGGCTCACAGGACACTCACAGGGAGCACAGCAGCCTCACTGTCTCACTTCTCTCCTGTAACAGATGGCGGAGATGCATGCTGTGCCCCGAGGCATGTATGATGGACCTGTGTTTGATCTGACCGCCACCCCCAAGGGGGGCACCCCTGCAGGGTCAACCAGGGGGTCCCCCACGCGACAGACTCCCCCCATCAGGAACCTCCATCAGTCGGGGTTCAGTCTGTCAGGTGAGCACTGCAGAGGCTGGGCTGGCAGAATGCAGTGCCCCTGGAGTGGGTGGGGGCTGAAGGGGGGGGCAGACTGCAGCTATGGCAGTGTCAGCGCAGCACCAGACCCTGCTCTTGCCACACGGGTCTGCTCTTGGAGGAGTGTCTGCAGAGACGTTCAGGCCACTGCTCTCAGCGTCCTGCCAGAGTTGGAGGCAGAGCAGGTTGCTGCAGGCTGCCAGGAGCCCTTCAGTTAGACCCCAGCCTTACTGGTGGCTGAGTCCTGTGAAGAAAATCCTTTCAACTTCACTTTCCCTCTTCCCTTTGTTCTTGCCCTCTGCCAGGTACCCAGATTGATGAAGGTGTTCGCTCTGCCAGCAAGCGTATTGTTGCGCCCCCGGGAGGCCGCTCCAATATAACCTCCCTGAGCTAAAGCTCCACGCCGAGAAGGAAGTAATCCCTGTACAAGCAAAAGAAGAAAAATGGTACATTGGTGTTTAAGAAGGAAAAGCAAATAAACCTGTTCTGAAGAATCAGTAAGCCTCAAGCCTTATGTTTCACAAATGCTACTTGCTACCTAGCTTTAAAGATGTTGCTTCATTTTGTTTTATGCATAGCCTTAAAATTCTGTTATTGTTGTTGTGGGTTGGGATGGGTTGTGTTTTTCCTCTTCCCTTTTGTATGCATGCTGCTCAGACAGGTTGCTTGGCTCAGAGTCCGTTGTTTGTGTTGAACACTTGTGGGATGCCACTGTGTGCGAAGGTGGGGAGGACCGTCATGGGCACTGGCTGGGCAGGGTCAGGGGTCTGTGTCGTGTTCACCCAGCTCTTGTCGGTGTTTCACCATGAGGCCCACGGGGAAGCCCGAATCTCTCTGTAACAGCTGTCACAGTGCCTCATGTAAGGTATTTCATGACTTTGTACACTTTATTAAAAAAAAAAAAAGAAAAAAACAACTGTTCCTTCAAACAATTTGTCTTTCTGGCTGGCTTTTTTCATCTCCAGGCTGCGTCTGCTTGCCTGGCCCTTGGGAGAGCAGGGGCAGGGGAAGCTGTGTCCCGTGGGTGGGTGCAGGGCTCCTGGAGCAGCTTTGGGCTGTTTGAGCTGAGGGAGCTGCATGGCCAGAGGGAATCCCTGTAGGTATAGGTGTTGGGGACTGGTGTAGGTGTTGGGACCATGTGGCTTCTTGGGCAAAAGCAAAGGTATCAGCAAAACAGGTTGGTGCAAGCACTGTTGAAGGTCTGTTCAGTTTGTCCACGTAGTCTCTGGCTGCAGCCTGACCTGGCCATTGTGGTCTGTGCCTGTCACTTGTGCAGTGACATGGACCAGCTCTGCACATCACCGTGTTCAGGTGTTCCCAGCTGCAGCTGGTCTGGAGGCTGTTGGCACCTGTGAGTTAAATGCTTCCCTTCTATGAAGTGGTGTTTGTCAAACCAAGGGTCACAACCTTTTAAAGCTTGCAAGGCATTCAAAAAAACTTGGTTGTTTTTTAAATATTACAAAAAATAAGTGTCAATTTAGGCAGTGCTAAATAAATACACTTTTTTTGGGTCAAGTATTTGACCCTGAAATATTTATTTTTATGTGCCTGCAACTCAGACAGGACAAGTTATCTGTGCAGCAGTCCTTCAGGGGCCATGCCAGAATAGTTGAGCTGGGGTGGGGAAGACTGTTCATACTTGGAAGTTTTGTGAACCTCTGCTATCAAATAATTTAAGATTTTTCCCTGTTGCCTGGTAGTGATTAAGCTGAGACTGTGCCTCTGAGAGTAGAGATTGTTTTAGAGGTCTGTGGGGAATTTTTAAAGATGCAATGTTCTCACTTAACTGTTTGAGGAGGTTTGGTTGTTGGGTTGTTTTTTTGTTTGTTTGTTTTTGGTCAGAGAGTACACCAGTATTGATGCAGCAATAGCTGTTTGCCCCATCCAGCAGCAGTTTCCTTGTCTGGGTCTGTGGTGTATGAGCCTGTCTGCTGCGGCACCAGGGTGAGGTGACAGGTAGAGCTGTTGCCACATCCAGACTTGACCGAGCCCTCCCAGACTCTATTTAGGACTGGGCAAAGAACCAACTTACTGGTGAACTCATTCTGCTTGTTTTGCAGCTCCATGGACAGTAAAGGGTAATTTTTCCCATTTGTTTGTTTCCATGCTAGCAGCATACAGTGACACTGCTGCACTCCCAGCCCTGTCCACATGCTGTGCTGCAGCTATGCCAAGAGCCTGACCCCAGCAAATAAAACAAAACAAACGGGCACAGCGTGTGGGTGAAGGTAATGACACCTCAGTGAATTGGTGCAATCGCCCGGAAGACTCTGGCCAGCTGCGCACAGGAAACGGGCACACTGCAGAGAGTGCTGCAGCCCTTGGTCCCTGCAGCTTTCACCCAGAAGTGGCTGCACCTTGCCAGTGCATCCTCATGTGACAGCAGCAAACTGCTACAGTCCCCTAAACCTGTGGGGCTGCTTGTCTTTACTGTGCACATTGCCATGGCACAACACCAGGAGAAGGATGCTCAGTGCAGGCCAGAGCAGGCCCCTTCAAGTCCAGGGAGCTGCCGATACCTGCCTGTTAAAAAAGATGTCAGAGCCTACACCTGCAGCTGATGCCACTCAAGTCTATGTTACAAATTACTGCAAGAGAGGCCAGGTGGGTGAGAGGAGCAGAGAAGCTGTCCTGCAGGGGGTGGAGTTGGCAGGGTGGCAGTATGGAGGCTGACCCTGGAGCTGCCTTAGCACAGAGGAACCAGAGCAGGGTCCCCAGCACATTGCACCACACACCAGACTGTCCAGAGAGCCCATTCCCCCTGGCAGCCTGCATGGGATCGCACACAGCCCTGCTGCAGCCATGCTGGGCTGCCCCAGAGATCTGCATCCCCCCAGGGCTATTCCTGGCTGGGAGGGCAGGCCTGATGTGACCCACAGAGGGCTCATGGTCTGGTCTGCGTAGGGAATGTGTGGCTGCTGCATGCTCAAGAGGAATGGAGACGCTCCTCTCCCAGCAGTCACTGGGATGACGGCTTGCTTGTGCACATGCTTAAACCACACATTTCCCAAGGTGTCCCAGCCAGCCATCATCTGATCAATGAAAGATGGCTTATTCACATATCAGTCTATCCGAAGCATTTGTGAAGACCATTGGAAGGTCCACTGAACACAATCTGATTTTTCTTCTATGTTGGAACAGGGCAAAATCCACAGCTTGAGAGGCAGAGGGAGTCTTCATCCGGGAGAAAAGATTTAAACTGAGAGTCCAGTAAAGTCCTAGACAGCACTAGGCAGGAGGAACATCCACTCTGCCTTGCAGTGCAAGCGACCTCAGACATAACATTGGCTTTTGATTATCTGGGAAGGAACCTTTCATTTGCTGTTGTTTTTATTCAGTTAATCAGATTTAGCCAGAGAGAGAAAGACAGGAAGGCACAGGGGATACAAGAACACCTCTGGGCAAATGGGAGGCACACAGTTCATCACGCATTCATTATATTGCTGAGATTAGGAAAAATGTTGAATAACAAGGTGAAAAGTTGGGTCTGCGAAAGCATTTAAATAATAGCATAATTCCCCGCATTACCATAATAGAGATGCTTTGGCCAATCACAGTCTTGGCAAAGGCTGCACCAAGGGCACAGCTTTTACTGCAAAGAATAGCTGCTTAAATCAAGTATAAAATCAACTGTAGAGAGATAAAAACTACACATTCAAATTTACCTCTGATGTTGGAAGCCACAACCCCATCAGATTCAGAGAGCTGCAGCAGTTTAATGTGATGGTGAATGGATTTTTCAGGATGACCTGGAAAAGCTTCTGGATGCTGCTTATTTGCCAGTACTTGGTTGTTACCTTGTCGCTACCTAATCTGCCTGTGTGAGCTGATCACCCACCAGGCCAGCCCAGCTCTGTGTGAAATGGGCCAGGAAACAGCGTGGTGAGAGGGGGGGCTTCACGGGAAACCTTTGCTGCCCCCACCCAGGTAGGGAAGGAGTTGGTCACCACCTCCAGCCCTCCACAACCAGACTTAGAGGATGTTTGCAGGAGACCTCTGCAAGCAAAGGCCACTTTCCACCTGTGCTGGTGGAGACCCTGCAGCTCAGAGCTGCCTCTTCTGCCTGGAGCAATAAGCTGAGAGCCCATGCAGGAATCCTGGCCCCTGGAGAGACAGGACCCACAAATGCAGCTCCCACCAGGATGAAGCTGGCAGTAACAGCTCTACTAAGGGTGCACTCCCAACCCTTCTGCTCCTGCTGGTAGTCGCCTGGCACTCAGCCCCAAGGCTGCAATACCGGCTAGCCAAACCCGAAAGGAAGAGTGCTGAGTGGCTGAGTCACATTCCTGCCACCAAGAAAGGCAAAATAATGGGCTCTGATTCTAATTGCTGGTGGCAAACTGCTAGGGTATCCCACAGGGCCTCCTCCACACCCAGCTCTGCAGGAGGGTGGGAGGAGGCGCAGTGGGGCTGTGCAGCGCTATCAGGGTTGTTGTGCTCAGAGGTTGTTGTTCTGGCCATCCTTATGCAGGCAATTCGCCAGCGCTGCATGCTCCTGGGTTTTGCTGTGCTGGTGTCTCACCCTAGGGCAGAACAGGAGGTCAAGCTGCAGGAGGGCCTGGCACTGCCTGTGAGCTGCCTGCTCCCGCACCAGCCCAGCGCCCTCCTGTGCAGGCTGCTGCTGGAGGATGATGGTTGCCCACCCATGGAGAAGACCCAAACTTCAGCAGGTCCATTATGGGCTTGGGACCAGCCTGGCCATGCTACAACTAAGCCTGCAGGAGCACCATCCTCTGCTCATCCCTGCCTGCCCCTGTCCCTGCCCCTCCTCACCCCACCCCTGGTGGCAGGGCAGCATGCAGGGTGGGGGCACTGAGGACTTTACTCAGGAGCAGCAAGGTGGTGGAAAGGGGAAGAAAGTCCTTGCTGTGGACACTGAGGCCTGGGCTTGCACCTCATTGTAGCGGCAGCACCCCTGCCACAGCCCTGGGGGCTGACGTCCACACATAGACATGAAGTTTCCACGCTGGCAGAGGTGTGCGCAGGGCACCTGGCCTCAGCCCCAGGAACGGCGTGTGGGAGCGGGAGGCAGCGACGGCTCTGGAGCACCTGGCCCAGGAACGTGCCTGGCGCCGGGCTCTATCACCAGCTTCTGGTCCTGCCCTCTGCAGCTCCGTGGTCTGGAGGCAGGACTGGTAGTACCACTAGAGATGAGAGCTGACTGCAGGACTACCAGTAACAGCCCCCGCAAGCCAGGCCATGAGCACAGGTTGTGGCTGTGGGCCTGGCCCCCTCCCTCATGAATGAAAATGGCTCGTCAGTCCCTGGCAGACAACAGCTGAAGCTGCATTCACCAGTGTCTTTTTCTCAACAGCTTCCTCAGTAAGCTTCTAAAACCCAATCTGCAGTTTGCTGAGGTGGCCCAAAACCCGAGTCTGCCAAAGTCTTTGTCATTGTGCCAGCATCTGTTACACTGCCTTTTTATCAATACTTACTTTTCTCTGTTGAAAACAATGAAGTCCCTCTGGAGCATCTCTAGGTGCTTTTGAAGATGGTAGGCCTTTCACATTCGAATAGAAAAATAAAAGGATGAGGAATAACAGAATAAATTCACAGTTGAAACAAAAAGATTTCACAAGGGCAGCTTCAAGGATATACAGAGACATCTTTAGGTACAGAGCATCTCCAGCACTGCAGCTGGGAGAATGGAATTACAACTCTCCTCACAAAGAACTCAGTAGGTATACATGCTCCAAATTACACGTATATCCACAGGGACTATTGCAGAAAAACCTCAGGCTGCAAAATCATAAAACCACTCACCACAATGAAGGGTACCCAAGAGTTCCTGCACAATGCAGGAGGGAGGCAGCAGCTCAGGAGCTATTTCATGCTCTGTTTTGTGGAAGGTCTACATGAAAGAAGCCATTCAGATTCTGGTCGCTTGTATTAACTGTGTAGAGAGCTGTACTCCCAAACAGGCATACAGATCTTGACTCAACACAGCAAGTTATCCAGGCCCTTGCTATTGGAAAGGAAAATAAGCACAAGGTTCCAGTGCCAAGGGAGGGCACGGCACACTGGGGATGCATGAGAAAGCCAAACCTTATGCAGGGTCAAGTCCTGAGTTCCCAGTTGATTTTTAATGCTGGGGGGCTTTGATCAACAAGGCTCCTTTTTGCAGATAAACACTTTTCCAAGTTAAGTCATCTTTAAACATGTTTTCTCCTATTCCTTCTTGAATAAATGTTCACAATTCATCCTGGCTTCATGAAACCAGACTGACCCACTCTCTGAGGTCTGCTCACTGCACAGAGCTATTTGTAACTCGCCCTTGGACAGTGCTCTGGCCACCCTGCCAACTCCAGAAGCAGAGGAACAGTTGCTTTAAAGGACATTTGCTTCCATTGGTAACAAATAAAAAAGAATCGGTTTTGTATTTGAAAAAACTATGACTGGGGGTTTGGTAAAATATTTAAGATGGTCAAAAATGCAACTGACCTTTTCATAACTGTATTAAAGAAAATCTCAGTACCGTATAGTTAAAGGGATGAGGAAGAATGAAGCTTTCTTAAAGCCAAATCAATCTTCATGATCTAGACAGGAAATTCTGGCATTATTGAAGCCAGTAAGAGTTTTGACACCAGTTCCTGACTAGCAGAATATTTCAAACCCAGGACTTTGCTAAGCTCGCTGATACCAGCTTGTGTGTTCAAAGCACTACCTCTTCCTGGGCTGCTTCTGGCCCTGGAAATGTTTTATGTTTTTGCAGCACCTGAGACAGAACCAAAGTGAACAGAAGAACAAACTTCTACCTAAAAGAATCTCTCCAGCACCACAAAAACTGTGCAGTGTCTCTGGAGCATTTTGCGACTTAGATACACCTAACTTCAACATTTACAGGTTACCATTCCCCTCACTCCCCACTCCCCCCAAACACACACACCTAACTGGAGATTTTAGAAAAGCAATAGTATGTGTTGGTCCCACTGCACCATTCTGAGGAGTACATCTGGGTAAGGAATGAAGGAGGCTCTTGGGAGAAAAATTTGCCTGAAGGAATAAACACAGTCTGTCTAAACAGTCTGCTGTGGTCTTGCTAAGCAATAGTCAGCTTTCATGGAAAATGAGAGACTTCTCAACCATGTGTATGTACCTGCTTGCTCTCACCTGTGAGGAATTGCTTTTGCTGGTGCCTTTTTCCTTTTTAGCCAAGCGCTTTTTTTTCTTATGAAGAGGTTTGGATTCTAGGATCATTTCTTCAAGTTCAAAGGTTGGGTCACAGTTCAGTCTGCCTTTCTGGTGGGGAGAGAAAAGTTGCCTTAAGTGACTAGTGCCTGTCTTGAAGAGACTCTCTCTCATAAATTGGAATGCATCTGGGAACTGAATTTTGTAAAAAATGAACTAATTACAAATGCACACGTAGCCAGAACACCTGCTGTACATCTTACATATTTTATCAGTTTCCTCAGCCAGCGGAACATTGTCAAGGTGTGTCTGCATCATTTGAAAAAACACTTGCTCCCTTTGTGCTTTCTACTTATATTCAACCCGTTGGCTGCTTCAAAGTGACAGCGAGGACTGTGTTTCTTGGCTGGGCTGTACCTCTCTTGGGAAGGTGTACAAGGTCTTGTAAAAAGGGTTTTAAAGCAATACACATACAAGCACCACAGAGAAAACCACTGACAGAGGGGAAAAAACAAGCAGCTAAATATTCATAGTTTAGCCCTTCTTTTGCTTGGCTCCAAGTGAAAAATAGTTAGAGCAACTCTGCACAGAACAATCCTTAGATTATTTTCAAAAAGGGTTATGTTACTCGTGTGCTGCTTAAATCCAATTAAAAAAGGATCAGAAACACTAATTACTGTATTTGTTCTTTTACTATGAACAATGGGCTTGTTAGGGAGAGTCATTACAGGAAGAAACAATTATCATATAATGACTGGTGATCTCCAGGCTCCTAATGAATCTATGTCTGCTTATTATTATTATTATTATTTTTTTTTTTTTTTTTGCATTTGGAGAGCTGGTTCTAAACAGGGCTGCTAAGAAAAGTGGTTCAGTGCAGGATGTCTCACAAACAATAGCATCATGTATTTGATCTGACATGTCAAGGGTGCTTATGGGCATGTAAAACCAAGTCTGTAACCAGAAATTCTGATAATATTACAAACAGAGCAGATCATCTTTGGGGCACCCATACTTTATAGTTACCCCCCCATTAGTCTTTATTACATACACAGGAAAGAGAAAATTCTGCCCTTGCCTCTTTTCCCCTTTACCTTAGGACATCTGATGTTTTTGTGTAAGACATTCCCACTGTGATTTGGTGCAAGGTGCAAGGGCAGCATGTTACAGGAACTTTGACACATTAAAAACCTTTCAAACTTAAAAATTGCCTTACTGTGGGAATGAATTCTGGCATTATCCTTTTCTGCAGAACAGCATCCCAGTTTACATCTGACAGATATGGAAAGTCCTGGATATCTTTCAGCTGAGAAAAACGCTTATCAGGATTTGTCTCAAGCAACTGCAGTGAAGAGTGAAATGCAAGAGGTTAGAATGAGACCCCAAAACATGAAATGAAAGATTAGGTACATACAAATGTCTGTGGTGAAGTTATACCGGGTAAGAGCTAGAGAAGGGAAACGATCAGATTTTTGAGTATATGTGTGTCCATACCTGCTTTTTCACAAATATACCAGTTTTGCCTTTGCTAGCTAATGTTACTGCCCCTGCACTCTGTTCAGGTACCCAGGGAAGTGCAGTGGCAACAGCATGTGGTTACAAAGGCAAGGAGGTGCTCAAAAACATCTTTGTCATTTGTACCTGAGGACAAGCTTGAGGCCTGGGTAGGTCTGCCATTTGGGTTAGACCGTCGGTTTACCCCATACAACCAGGAGATCGGCACCAGCAACCAAACAAGTGCAAGTCACTTCTGCAAAGGGGGTGAGATTGCTAAAATTGTTAAAACACGTAAGCTACAGATAACTGGGGCAAACAAGCAAACTGAAGCTATTCAAATGTTACTTGTCTGCCAAAGACAGTGGTGAAGGCTCTGCTGAATAAAGCTCCAGGAAATAAAGCATGATTAACAATGCTGCATTAATACTGGGTGTTTTCAATGGCTGTCTTGACCTTCACCAGAATACACAAGTAGCTCACAATCTTTAAATCCATTTATTCTCATTTTTATTAATGACTTTTATCATCATTTTAGGAGCAGGAGCTGAGGTGGCACAGTGACTTTAAACAATTTGCCCAAGGTTAAAAGAAAAAGCATTTGTTACAGAATGAGGAACTCTTGCTTCTGCTTTCCAATTTTAATAGCATATCAGTAAACCATCCCTGTTTTCTAACTCTAGTCATGGAATATTAGTATGCATCACTCCATTGTGAAATAATGGATTCACACTGCTTATTTTCAGATTTATTTATTTATTTATTTTAACAGTGCTGTAGAAATTGCTTTTGTGGAAGGAAATGATTGAATATTGTCTTAAAGATCGAGGATTCAGCATTGCATAAACTGCTGACTATGTACAGCACGCAGGAAAAATAGACAATCTGCACCTTCTGGACCCCTTCGAGTCTCCATCCAGTGTTAGTGCCTGCAGCTCAGTTGTGGGAGGCAAAAGCTATGCAGAATGTGTGGTATATACAGACCAAACAATAACATCACTCACAGTCCATTTCCTCCTGACAGAACTCAGTGTTTAAGTCCTAACATGAGTGATGCAGGTCTGCTAGGAATGATATTTTGCTTTGAAGCTTAATAAATACAAAATTTCACAGGAGATGTTTCAGCCAGGAAAATACCCTAGCTGGCTTCATATATAATACATATGGATATCAGAGCAGATGCAAAGGACACTTGGAAATTTAAATTGTGACATTGCATTATTTATTCACAAGGGAGCCTGTATGGCTTGCAGCATGTTGTGGTCCAAGGGAAAAACCTCTAACATAAAAATGAATAATAACACAAAGGACATCTGCAGTAAATATACCTATATTACTGTTAGGCTTAATGAAATTCCAGCTCCATATAATTTTAAGTATATTGAGATATTCTTCAGTTTCTGTCTTGGAAATATGCTGTGTTACTGTCTCAGCAAGGAATTGATGTCTTGTTTCCATTAAAGAGTTTGAGAGCGTTTCATTAGAGAGGACAAAATAACACTTCTCTCTACTATTTGGAACAAAACATGATAAGTACTATTTTATTGCTTACACTTATTTGAAAATTAGAAAACTTATTCACCCATTTTCTAAAATTTTCAGCTAGTACTGTTAAGCAGAGTTTAGTACTTCAGCTTTGCTGCCATTGTATGCATACAGGGTCTGATACTGACAAACAATAGTTTTGCTTATTGAAGATAGTTTCACTACAAACATGATTTTCAGCTTCAAAATTCCAATAATGATTTTGAAGCAATTTTGATAATAGCTTATTAAAAACTAATTACAGTGGTGCATAAACTTCATGACATCAAAGGATTTCAATACTGCCTTCACTTCACTTATTAGCAAAAATGTTTTTTCATAAATCAGAAATTTTATGCATTTTGGGGGGGGGGGGGCAAATTTGTGGACACATATATCAGCATCTACTTCTAAGTTACATAATTCCCGACAGACAAATTTATAGGAGAACCTTTGGAAATCAAGACTGCCTGTGTCCTTAGGAGAGATGCATTAGCAGCAGCCACAGTTGCCAGCACAAACTCTATCACCATTAGTCCAGGAAGCAGTACTGTTAGTTGATTATTACATTAGTGTGTCTATAATATTAAAAAACTCGGTATTTATCATATAGTACCATCTGAAAGTCACTGACACTAGGTCTGGATGCAGTTTGCAATGAATCCCCACAATTTAGTACAAAGGCCAAAGTGCCCAGTGGAAAGACTTAACCCATTCCAGCAGGCTCCCAGCTATAAAATATCCATGCTCCTAAGCTCTCTGCTTCCACAGCTGCCCTCACCTTTTTGATTAGTGTCACCATTTCCTTGGACCAAGCAGCAGGGTACATTACTGAAGCTGTCTTGAACACATGAGCCATTTCATTTGTGGAAGTGTTGGAGCGAATATGATATGGCCTCTGTGAAAAATGCAACAAAGAAAGCATTTTAATGCATCTTTTTCCAACTCGTTTGGAAATCTTTTTAGAACAAGGTAGCTCCATATAAAATCTCTTTGCACATTTCCCAACTCCTCACTGAAAATCTCTCGCTGTAATAAACAAAATAATAATGTCAGGAAGAACAATAATAATAATAACTAGATGTTTAAACAGCATGACAGATAGGAGGCAAAACAAAAATTAGAGTCGTTAACCAGCTTTTGTTTACTTGGCCTTGTCAACATTTGTATCTTGAAGGACTATGAAAAAGGATTTTATAATATAGTGCTGCCATTAAAGCATTCCCAATATTCCTGTAAAATGCTCTTCTGTTTTCAGTTCTTCATTCACATTGGATATAACACAAGTAAAAAGAAGCAGGATTTCTGCCAACTATCAGATCATATGAAGAAATACTGCCCCAAGAGGGGGCCACAAGCCCCAGGTATGACACGAGGCTGCAGAATGACCTACAATACAGTGGCACAGCAGACCGCAGCCTGGGCTGTCCCTCAGGACCGCTTTGTTACACATGCGGGCAGGGATGGAGTCGGGCTGCCCGGGGGCAGTGGAGCGCTTAGGGAGCTGAATCTGAACTGGGCAGTATGCAACTAGTGCTAGCACACAGGTGGCCCAGGTCACCTCCATGTTTAGCTCCTACCTACAGCAAAATTTCTGTCTTGCTTAAAAAGACAATGTGCAATGAAAGAGTGTTGCTGTTTGGGAAGATTTTTAATTCCCAGATTTCCCAGATCTTTACAGTATTTGGGTGGGGGTGAGGGGGGAGGGAGAGGAATGCTGTTAAAAATGCATTTAAAATAATAGCTACAAATTGTGAGATAAAATCAGGTGCATTGTGCTTAACACATGCGGACACTAGATGGACCTCAAGGTCTCCTTCACTTCCAATACAGTAACCACCACTGAAGATACCTTTTATCATGGCTGTGACATGATGTCTGAATACTTAACAGCACTTCTACTTCTATCTTCGGAAATAACGCCATCAAGTCAAAAATCAATGTGATGAACAGTCCTACAATTTGTTTAAATTTACAAATAGAAAATTCACATATTATGTTAACATTTTTAAAGTTACTCAACAGTTCAGACAACAATGTCCTCTTAATGTGTACTAACTTGATCACTCACAATCTGTTCTCTATATTTATCAAATTTATTTTTAGTCTTTCTGCAAAGATTGATTGTAGGTTTTCTTTAAAAAGTGTTTGCTCTTACTGAAAGAAGTCTTCTAGCCTCTCAAGATTTTAAACCACCTTTTGCTTAGGAGAATATAATTTAAATAATTTTATTCAGCTTTTTACACAACAGTTCCAAAACACTGACCTAATCATTTGTCTACCAGGCCCCCAAATCTTACCTAGGTTAGAAGCAGAACATTCACACAACAGGCATGAATTATACCTAATTAATAATTTACATGTTGTGGTTTGCTTTTGCTCAAACTGCTCAGTCTTATCGGAAAAGCAACAAGATTTTTTTTTTCCATTTTTTTTTCTTGCAGGATGGGAGTTCAGAGTCAACTTCATTACAGACCAAACTTAAGGATTTCTCACTCATTAATCAGATGGCTCCACTTTCCTTGAATAGTCTGTGCCAATTGAGAAGTCCTTGGACACTGTGAGGAACTGTCACAATGAGTTATTCTGTATTGCAGTGTTTTCTCTCTGAGCTCTTAGCTGTGATCACAAAAGCTCTGATGAAGATTTTGTTTCTGCTGCCTATACTGTAACAAACTTTAAAGCATTGAATTTGGCTTGGAACTTTCATCCCTGTTATAAGGTATGAACCTTTCCAAGAGAGTGCTTAAGGAAAGAGGACAGACAGCGACAGCAGCCGTGTGCGCCGTACCCGGGCTCTGAGCAGCTCATAGGCAGTGATTCCTAGTGACCACCAGTCCACAGCGAAGGAATAGCCAGTAGGTTTTGTGGAGTTAAACATTTCAGGTGCTGTGAAATACAGAAAAGAGATTATTTGCCTTGCTGCAATCTGGAGTGGAGATCAGCAACACAGAATGAACACCTCATCCAGTGACACAGAGAGCAGCCCCGCTATTCTGCCTAAGACATAAATTAGCATATTACCCTTTACCACTTTGCTGATCATTTCTGTGTTTTTCTTCAAAACAATGGTATGTGACTGGTAGATTGGCCCTTTACCAAAATACAGAGGTGGTGCACAAATTTAAGCATGGCTTCCTTGCATCAGTTTATTTTTGGTCTTAGTCAGGCTCCACAATGGTTGTCTCAGTCTTGCAGTGCAGAATGATGCAATACTGAGGAACCAAGAGCAGAGAGAAGACCAAGCACCTGCCTGCAAACCACCCGAGCCCGCGCCATGACAAGTGCTGTGCAGCACATTGCTGCTGCTCCCTGCAGCTGGATGCGAACACCTGCTGATCCTGTGACCTGCTTTGCTCTCAACACCGTGCTTCAGGGCAGAAATGGCATCTGACAGAGTTGACAGCACAGAGGTTTAACCCAGATATTTGCCTGCCCTGGAAACATGCACACTTTGAAATCTTGACCCTGCTGCCTAACTACAGGTACAATTAGCATGGTATGAAACATTTTCTACTGTGTTAAAACCCAAACAAGCATTTCAGGTCCTCTGAGCCTTACTTTCCCTACCCGTGAAATGGGACTGAATGATTTCTACTCCTAACGGACTGTTGCAAAACTTAATTGATGTGTGTAAATGATGGGGTGGCCTTGATAAACGGTGTGACTTGAATGTTCAACAATGACAAATACAATCCAACTTATGTTGATTACAGGATGCTTTATATAACTCCCATAACCACTTAGAGATTTACCAGACCCAGTTAATTTCCTATATCATATAAAGCACTAAAACCTCTCACTGTTCTGGTGCAGGGTGCTTCCTGTGCTGCTATGCTCCCAATCCTGTGGTATCTGAGCTCCCCATAGCCCCAGCACATGGATCTCCTCAATGCTCCTC
The DNA here is from genome assembly GCF_040182565.1 of Anser cygnoides. Classification (NCBI taxonomy): domain Eukaryota; kingdom Metazoa; phylum Chordata; class Aves; order Anseriformes; family Anatidae; genus Anser; species Anser cygnoides. The sequence continues at coordinate 384,885 of NC_089886.1, forward strand.
TGTTCTCAAAGGCAGAGAATAATAATTGACATTTTCTGCCACAGCGCTTTCCCGTTGCTCCATAGTAAATATGCTCCAGAATAAGGAATAACCCTAATTCTCTGAATCTAGGCACAAAATTGGACTGAATATCTTCTCGCTTCCCTCAGAAAGCCTCTCTGCTCTTCAGCTAGTGCTTAGTAGATGTCCATGTTTGAAAGCTGTTCCCTTCCCACTCATCTCTCTTTGCTCATATTTAAAGTACTTCCATCTGGTAGAAACTAAATGCAGCCTCACACAGTGAATGAAAGCAGCTCTTTAGAAGCATTAATATGCAGCATAAATGTAGACATAGTGTCAACTGCACTCTTGGAGATGAAAAGCAAATTTTAACTGAATGAAGCCTAAGTACCACAGCCTTTTAGGAGGAAGTTACCATGCTAATACGAAGTGAGCGGAAGCACAGGCTGAAATACTCCCTCTCTTCCTTAGGTAATAAATTTCCCTTTTGAGATGAAGGGAAAAAAATACTGTGGTTTATTTTATGAGTGAGAAGAGAGGCAAGAACTGCTCTAAATAAAATGAAAGCAAAACCAGGGAGCAGTGACTTCTTTTTGTGCATATTTTCCCTTTAAGATGATTGCACCAGGTGATGCAAAGGTGAGAGGTCACTTTGGTCCTTATGATAAAAAGGAGAATGCTGGGTTCCTCCCCTTCCCTCAGGGATCTGGCTTTGCAGTAGCTGTATGGAGGTCTTGATATTTAGGTCTGGCAGATGGTCTTACTCTGTAAGAAAGCTTTTTGTTTTGTATTTAGTGTTAGCTGTATAGAAAACCTTCTGAGTGGTTTTGTTTCACTTAGGAATGTCACACTCTTGCTTCACCTAATACGAAGACTTTTATGTGTGATATTTGCACAAGAGCTCTTTTTGCATTCATTTGGGACATTTCTCTGCAGTTTGTTTCCTGCATGCTTCAGCCTTGATTCATCCCAGGTAGGTCCATGGTGTTCTGCTTTATGTTTATCAGCTGTGCTTGTGTGGTAAGTATCCAGTAGGTCTTTTACTGCCTGAATAGCCAACTTCACTGGTCTGACTAGTAAGTAAGCCTGAGTAAGGCTTTCGTACTCCTATTCTAAAGGGGAAAAGAATAAGAAGAACTTATTATTTTTTTTGAGTAGTAGGGAAAGAAGGTCTGCTCAGGGAGCAAGGACTGTGTGTCTTTCTTCCCTGCACGTGTACTGATCTGCTCACAAAAACTGTTCCTACACCTGGCCCACCGCAGCAGTGGAGCGATTGACTGCTCCAGAGCCACCTTGTCCCAGAGGACATCTCTTTGTGCACCCCCACAGCTGCCAGAGCAGTTTTCCTGCCTGGAACTAGCTCCATGCCATTGCCTGGAGGCTAAAAGCTTCATAAAAAATGCAATTTTTAGAAATCAAAGAAAGAAGAGGAGAGGGATGGCTTGTAACCATAACAACCAACCTGGCTACTCAGCTCCATAGGGACCCGGAGGCTGGTGCCCAGCTCCCACAGTGAGAGTGCTAGCTCCATGCGCCACATGTGGCTGCCTCCATGGTCCTGCAGAACCCTGTTGGGGCTTGCTTGGGACAGCCAATTCCCATATCAACAATAGAGGGACAACGGGAGAGGCTTTCGGAAAGACTGAAATATAGGCTCAGCGTTTATCTCCCTTATGTGGAGGCCACATTTGCACCAGCTGTGCCTCCTTTGTGCAGATGGGGCTTTGTCCCTCACCACTGTGCTCTGCAGCCCCCCCCCCCCATTGCTCTGCTGGTGTCTGGCACATGGGAACAGCAAGTCCCCATCCCCTCACCACTCCTAAGCACAGGGTGAAACTAGTTTTTAAAGCAGCTAGCTTATATAAAATGCAAATTATGAGCTAGTGATGCAGCAGTGTAAGGTTTGTATTCAGTCCCTCACTAAATCAGTACAAGCCTTTGTGCTTCACTTCCTTTCTCAAGGGTAGTAAGAGTGTTTCATCACAAACAGAAAGAAAAAGAGATCTGTGGAAATAAATGGTTTGCCCAGGGAAGTGGTGGTGTCACCGTCCCTGGGGGTATTCTAGGAAAGGTTGGACGTGGCACTTAGGGATGTGGTTTAGTGGGTGATATTGGGAGTAGGGTGATGGTTGGACCAGATGATCTTGAAGGTCTTCTCCAACCTGAATGATTCTATGATTCTACTATTTCATGACTTTGCACTGCTTGTGACATGCTCTGAGATCCCAGGCATGTAACTATCTTAATTTATCATCAAAACTAAGCTGTACAGCACGGTACAATGCTGCTAGAATTAGTGTTTGCAATAGGCTTGCTTTGTTCTGCTGTGTGAAGTTGTTGCCTGCCACACCTCCTCCAGCTGCATAGGGGTGTGTGGGGGGGGGACCTCTGCAGCACTAGCTAGGTAGTTTCTCACGTCACACAGAAGTCTTTTGTTACATACCAGGAACAAGAATTCAAACTTACATCACAAAGGACTTCAGTTGTATCCCACCACAGCTGACAAATCAGGCCCATAAAATGGGAAGAACATTTAAAAAAAAAAAGGCCCATAAAATACAAGAACATGTAATTTTAATCAGTTCTTACCCATATAAGGCTTTGTGCCGGCAATTGTGGAAACTTGCATTTCTTTAGTCAGCATCGTGGCAATATTGAAATCAGTGATGTGCACGTGTCCTGAAAGAGAGGTTAATGCATGAGCAGATTTGTTTTAATCTTACACAAGAAATAGTCTTGAATCAGAAACTTACAGTAAAATACTCCATGGAAAGGTATTTCCAGGAAAAAAAAGTTCTTGTGCCAGAAGTTACAGAAAATATTTCAGCTTACAGGTTGCTTACAGATGTATCTTGTTAGATGAAGTATCCCCTTATTTTGCTCTGGAGAGCAAAAAAAAAAAAGATTGGAATTGTCCAACTAGTCACTTAATAATGATTGTTTTTTACAAAATTTTGGGAAAAGAGAACTTATCTCTTCTTACCGAAAAATGTCAGCTTATTTTTTTTAAATCCCTGATGTTTTTGAACAATAAGTATGTGATATTTTTAGGCTATGTTATATCTTGATTTCTTATAATCTCATGAGTTCCGTGCTGGTATAAAACGATATGCTATCAAAAAAAGGTCTCTTCTGATGAAGGTCATTCTAAAGGGAATTTCCCAACCATTCTCATTTATTTCTAGCCTTAGCTTCATAGCTTCATTTTGGTGCTGCTGGGAGACTATTTTTTTTTCCTGAGCTCAGATTCTAACCTGTTTTAAACTGTAAGTGGTTGGAAGACGAAGAGAGGAAAAACGGTTTTATAGACATTATATACCATGTTTGTAATCTCTTCAGTGATCACTTCAGAGTAGTTTAAGAATCAATATCCTCTTCTGTTCATAGAACCAAGTGACCTTTAATGCATGAATAATGGAAACAGTTGCTGCAGGCTTGAAAATAAAATGTAACTTTCAGGCAGAGACTTACTGTGGTTTGGGTTTGGTCTGTGAAAGGACATGGAAGTACTAGCACAGTAGCACAACTGAATGGTGACAACCACGCAACATTGTCTTGAACATCACCTATTTATGCCCTTGATGGGAAAGTGGGATTGCAGTAAAATGTGGAAAAGCCCATATGGGAAACAGAAGTCCTGGGTTTCTGGTCAGTTAGCACTTCCTCGCTTTGCGCTATGTACTTTGTGCAATACGCATCTGCCAGCACAGAGAACTTTAGCAGGTAGGTATTTATCTGCTGCAAATATGAGGGTGACCAGCATAAAAGGGCAGAGATGTGCAGTCTGAGTGTAATGTCAGAAGAAAGAAATGAAGTAGGAAGTATTACAAAACTATAGGAGACAAAACATTCTCATTTATAGTTTGTAAATGTAAATTCACCAATGCTTATGTTTTAATAGTAACTTTAGTATAGTAGCTGTAAAATAGGCACCACCTGGAGAAAGAAAAGAAAAAAATCCTTGAAGCATCAGCTTATGCTGTTCAGGAAGCCTGGTGTCCTGCTAGACAGATTGGGGCTCCCTGACTGCATCCCAGGTTGGTGACCCTGGCTTGTGCAGGGCGAGGACCTGCCTCAGAAGTGGCTCCCAGCTGAGCTGAGGGCTGGAACCTAGGGGAGCAGCAAGTGCAAAGCCTGTGCCCAGGAAAGGGAGGAATGGAAGACATGGAATAGGTCGCAGCAGCAAAACCACATGAGACTGCTACAATGTGCTTTGTCTGCACAGCCTTCATCAAGGCTGCTCAAAGCACAGCACCCTGTTCCCAATGTTTCCATGGGAAGCATGTTTTATTGTGAGCAACTAGTGTCTTTCAAAAGCACAACATCAGCCTTTTCAAAGTTGAGCTAAAGATAACTACCTGACATGGCCTATTCTGTGGGAATTAGCAAGCCTCATCCTCTTGAAAAGACAAGTAAGAAATCCTGCAAGATGAACTTTGTCCACACCTGTTGGTGCACTGATACTGCTTTCTGCCTCCTGGCACAAGTCAGCTTATTTTAATGATGTTTGCATTTAGAGAGTATTTTCCAGTGTTTTCAAGTAGGGTTAGCAGTGGCTTTCTAGCTACTTGCTGTTTGTTGATCCCAGGTACTAAGCACCTCTCTTATTTTTCCTCCTTTGAGGATGTCTTCAGAATGGAACAAAATATATATTACAACAAGCAAAAGATCCTTGCACAAGAAATCACTAATATCCCCTTGTAGGGTAGGAATATTTTCTGTTATCACTGCTGCAATATGCACAACTGCTGCTTACAAGCTGAAAAGGAAACAAAAAGAGTGGATGTGATTTGCAGGGATACGAATGGAAATACGTCCTCCTAGCTCTTGTCTGCTCTTTTACTTGATGTTTTTGTTGTTGTTTGTTTGTTTGCGAGCACTTAATTTATTACTGCTTATTCCCTAAACTCATATCAGTGAGCAGACTAATCATGTACAGCAGTATGGGCAATCAATGCAAGGCTGACTTCACTGAAGTGAATTTCTTTGAACCTTGTGGGTTAGTTTAGCCTAATTCTTCTGATTAAATGCTGATGGTCTTTTCTTCTTCCTGACCTCATATGTTTTCTCTTAAGGCACTGAACTTGTTTGCTCCTGACAGGGCTGGACTCATTATCAAAACCATCAGAAGTGCTGTATATTGAGTTTTGCAGACTCATCACCCTCCTCTGTAATAACAGGGGGTGGCTGAATTGCTGTTGTTTCCTTTACCACAGAGAACAAATGAAAGTGGCTCTTACCGATGGAGATGCTATGACAATACTTCCCTCAGACATTAGCTTCAGCAGCTAGAAATTCACTGTTGTTTAATTTAAGTAGAATGACATCACCTTCCTATGGCTAAAAGTTGATGCTTTGGTAACAAGCACCTGTTATTTTGTCTGGATACTATGAAACATTTAAGGAAATCTTTACAATTGGGCCTAAATATTTGTTATGTGGGAACAGTGATACAAGTTTGCCTGCTGCAAGTGCCTGATCTAGCTGGGAAAATTCGGGGAACAAAGTACAGTTTGTGATACCACCTAAGAAGACTATTGCATCCATTGTTCCTGCCTGTGTCTCTTCAGTGATAGGTCCACAGTGTGTAAAGCACTGGAGCCCCCCTCACCCCTATGCCAAATTAGCCATGGTCAGGGTGCAAAATGTACCCTAGTGCAGGCACATCCAAACTGTGAGTCTGGCAGCTCATAGCACAGATGTGCACACAAGTGCAGCTTCTCTACAGATGTTCTAGGAGTGGGATCAGACTTCTGTCAGGACCAGCCTGCTACGCATCATACAAATTGGGGCACAGTCAACATCTGGCTGTATGTCTCGAGGGACAGGGACCACCCCTTTGTCAGGCACCAGCCTCCTGTCTTGCACAGAGCCCTGGTGTGCACAGCTCCAGGCACTGCTGCTGGGCATGCACGGGGCAGAGGCAACCTGTGTTGCAAAGACCATGTCTCAGCCACTGAACTTCCACCTCCATATCAGCATCTGGCAAAGATGAACACATCCTTCAGCCCCTGCCAATGAATTTATCATCCAGCTTTTCAGCAATTTCATATTCCATGATTAGGCTGTCTCAATCAGAAAAAGGCATGTACTGCTCACCAGGACAGCTGACTTGCTAACAGCCCCATCTAGGTCAGACCTTTCTCTGCACCCATGTGCTTGTAGGCTGTTAGTCCCACCGACACATAGATTTCCTTAGTAAATTTGTGATGCTTGTCAGGCCCAAGTTTGAAGGAAAAAAGAAAACTTGAGGTCCCTCTGGTTAGCCATGTGAACTGCTGGAAGACCATGTGTGGGATGAGCATGCCTCTCACATGCTATCTTTCATTGCTTTACAAAATCAGCCAGGTCCTTGCTTCCTTTGCTTTCCACAAAATAAGCGGCATCAAAACACTGGGGAGTACTTGAAAGAAAAGGATTACTTATAATTTTCTTGTCTGAATATGTCCTCTCTGTCCTTGCATTGTTTTTTCTTTCATCTCTGTCTCTCATTCCACTTTGTGGGGAGCTGTTTTGATATATATGAATCATAGAGACTTATTAAGAATTTAATATTCTAAGCATAAATATCCCCTTCTCTCAATGTATCCTTTAAATGATTCACTTGAAAAAAAAAAAAAAAACTTGTGATTTGTTTGAAGTTAGCCCACTTGGGAACATACCAAATCATGCCCATTAGACTTCAGGAAGAAGGCTCGGTGTGGTGTGACAGGCTGAACGTTACATTGCTGAACTGCAGCATTACAGGTCCGAGGGGACTGGATGAGCAGAGACATCAGCTACTGGTAGACAAGAGGGGAACACTGGGTGCTGCTGTTGAGCTTTAGGGTCAAACTCTAAGCCTCGTGTTTTCTTGATTGCTCAAAATCTCTAACTGTATCCAGTTTCTAAATGTAATATTTCCATATAATGCCCTGTTATGCATTAGGGCAAATAACTTTGTTATTAAATTTAGCATCTCTTACTACATAATTCCTTCACCATTCTAGAATACCTTTTGTGGAGGGGAAAAAAAGGTTTCTCTAAATTCAGATAACATTTTAAAGAATGTGAAACTATAGATAGTAAATGTTGTTGAGTATGGGGTCTCTCAGACAGAATGTGCTGTAACTTAATTGAGGTTAGAGAGCAAATGCCACAAATTAAATATCTGGGACCTGGCAGTTAAGCTCCTATTACAGCCATAAGCTCCCATCACATTCCTGTTGCCACGTTGGCATGAATTCACCCATTTTAGTACTGCTCTAGAGATCCTTTGGGTAGTGGAATAAGAAATAATATTGTACAAAGCCACTACAAGGTTCTTGCAAAAAAAACCTCTCAATTTTACTAGAGATATAACTGAGCTTTTCTTCAATTTTATTAGACAAAGGACCTTGCCAAAACCTCCTGAGGAATTAGTCGCTATTCCTGGAAGCTGCTGTCTGTTATATATTCTTTTATTCCCAGGTGAGCTGTGTTGTCATTGAGCCAAATCGATAGACTTAGCATTAAAGGAGGAAATCACTTTGTGCTTGGAATGACTGTTGAAGGTGGTCATCTACTGAAGATTTTTTCATTATGGGACTTGATCCAAATCTGTTATCTAACAACTGCTTTATTTACTGTGCAGAAAGACATTTGTCCTATATTCTCCTTTACTTATGGCTCACTTCAATTTCTTAGTTGAAATTGATAGGGCACTACAAATGTCACTGACCAGATAGACAGAGGCAAACACCTCAGGTGTGTGTTATGTTTGTGACAGTCAGCAGCAGGGTGACATGTCAGTGTGGAGTCATGAGAAGCACCGGCACTATCAACAGTCTGAAACAACCTCCTACTCAAAGGCTAGGTGATGTGTGCAAGGGCTCCTTTGTCCCTGTCAGCAGTCAACACCAACAAAGAGGGCACTGCACTTTGCAGCAGACACAAAAGTCTTCCACTGGTAAACACGGGAGGTGAAGAGTGACAGCAGGGGAAGGCACTTCACAGCTGGAAGGTGGGCCAAAGGGCAGAGCTGAAAGGCAAGAAGGGTGGAGAGATGAAAGATTGGAGTCTGACTGTTGAAGGCTTTCAGGTGCTTTATGCTCTGAGGGGACTGGTCTCAATCAAAAACGTTACGAAAACTGATTAGCAGATTGCACGTGCTTTCTGAAAACAGTTATGAAAGCCTGGTGAAGGAAGAGGAGAGGGAACGGGGACCTGCAGCTTTGTTCCATAGGGAAGGAGACACAAAAACAAGCACAACCTATGAGGTTAAATGTAGATAAACATACCCTGATAAGAGCTGCTCAGGGGACAGAAGTTGAAGTGTGTGCACACAGCTTTCTGTATGCATGAGAGAACACATCTTCGGATGAAGATGCAGCAGGAAAAGAAATAGAACAAGAAGTCATAGTCAGAAGGACACAGAAGTCGGGTACATTCACAGAAAATAACTCTGAAACCTGCAGCAGACAGTTAAAATATCTCAGTGACTAGAGAATAGGCTCAGAAATCAACCCAAATTGCAGTGTCATTACGGAGTTTTGTGGACAGTGTGCTGCTGGGCTGAATGCAGCTGCAGAGGCGTGCAGCACCTCTCTTCCCTTTGTTCTTCCCTCTTTGGCAGAAGGCTGACCTACATTCCAGTGGCTCCCACTCGGGTGCCAGCATCGCCCTGATCCTGCAGTGTGTTGGGGAAGCTGCCCAGGGTGCAGGGGTCAGCCTGGCATGTCCTGCCCCAGCAGACACTGCCAGCCTGTGCTGGGAGCGGCTTCACTGACAGCTCCTCAATAAATAATGAAAGTAGGGGTCATATGTGAAGCTAGTAGAGCCTGGGCTCAGGTGTTCCAGGCAGGCCTAGTTACACATGAGAACCGTGTCAATTCTGCAAGAGCATCAGCATCCACATTAAAACCTCTGAAGTTACAATACATTCAGATAGGCTGCACTCCTGTACTGACATTTTCTCTTGAAGTGGCTTACTGTCATTGCTAATGAAGATTTCTCGCAACAAAACAGTTATATGGATTTTCAGAAAATAACGTGACAAAATGCTTTTTTAATGACTTAAAAACTGATAAATATCAGAACAACTCTTCATGGTGGCTGCTTTGCCAGGACACAAGAAGTGTCCAGAGATAGCACAAGACTATAGTAAGGGTTTTTTCTGAGACAAGACTAAGGGAAAATTTATAGCAACATCTGTAATATACCCAAGCCCAAACCTTCAGAGCTCCCTCTGAAAGTCAAATGCTTGAGGAAGAAGAAAGTACCTGAATGAAGATGATCTGTTCAACCATAATACAATCTGTTCATGAGCATACATTACATACAGTCTGTAACTGCATGTACGTTTGCATTCAAATGATTACATTTCAAGTAAATTTTAAGCAACAGCAAAGGTCTTAAAATAAGGTTTGTTAGGCAACTGGTCCCAAGTAGCATGGAATGCATCAAACCTGCCAATGACTTCTAGAGATGTTTTTGAGTCAGTCAGAGGAGGTGTTGATTAAACACTAATGCACCCTCAGAAATAGCACCGCAATGAGGGGTGCATAGTGCCCTGAATGTACATGATGCTGCTGCTCAGAAAGTAAAAGACATCAGCCAAAACACAAAAGGATATTTCCTGTTCCAAACTGCTTGTGAACTGGGAGAGAAAGCAACACAGAACGAGGAAAACAGCAAGCACCTAAACTTCAGCATGGATGTACTATTTCTGTCTCTACTTTTACGCATATGCATGACCACAGAGAAGTGGCACTTACCATGCTCATCCAGCAAAATGTTGTCAGGCTTGATATCTCTAAGAAAGAGAAGAGAGGAAACAGCTATTAGCTTACAGAAGTGACATAAACAAGGCTGCAGATACTTTATGAATACCCAAGCTCTAGAGGGACCTACTTCAATTATGCCCTAGAAGGGTTCTTTGCTTGGGTTCTTCAGCTCTAATGTTTCTGCAAGGTTTGATTTCAGATATGATAAGAGAACAACTAATCAAGTAATAAAAACAGAAATGAAGGTACAGTCATATAACTGTGAAGTGTAGCCTAGCTGCTAGCAGCACCTGCATCTGCAATGCTACAGCTTCTTTTTATTTTTCTTTTTATTCTTTTTTTTCTTATTCTGCTTCAGTACTGTATTGAAAGCTGTTCCCCATTTATTCAGTAAAAATCAAATGTTGGAGCAAAGTAAACAAGTGGCATCAATTTTAGCTATTGTCCTTACTGCATCATTGGAGTCCTTTAGCTGCAGGTGAAACAATAGAGCAACATAACAAGGAAAGTGTTTCTGTGTCTAAACAAGATGTTTCTTCAGTGATGGATAAAAGCTTCTGCTATGAAAGGTGCAAACACAGGAAGGCTCTCGACAAAAAAACGTTTATTTGTGGATGTACTGACCGGCACCGATCTAAGCCAAACCTACAAAAAGCTGCAGCAATCACATCTGGAATTGCTGTTTCATTTCTATGGAAGAGTTGTCACATTTGCATCCTGAATTAATTTTCTACCACAGAAACAGCTTTTTGAGGAAAATACCTCAACTACTTTGTGTGATGGTTTGGAAATCTCATGGGCACTGTTATTGATACTAACTGTAAAACCTTCTTGGCCAGCTATTAATGTATATTTTTCATACTCCATTAAGAAAAAAGTTATTTTTCATAGAACAGTGACATTTGACATAAAAGTGTTTCTTCTTCTCTAAGCAAAAGGAAGCTATTTGGAGTAAATTGCTAATTCTGAGTTTTACATTCAAAGTTCAACCACTTTTATTAATTTTCATGTAAAATAAAAACAAACCCCACAAACTTGCCTGAAGCGTTGCCACAAAGCATTTGGCAGCTCTGTACGCTTTCCTGTGTTTTTGGTGGTTTGAGAGTAGTACGGTTTTAGCTAGAGACATTGATCCAATAACTCTAAACCACATTTGCCATAATTCCCAAAATAGTGCTCTGAAAGGTGCAGAGGGCAATCCAGATTGTACCAGCATCCATGTTTAGAGATGCTCCAGTCAGAGAGGCAGACTCACTACCAACCACTGCACCGGGTGGTCACAGGGTGGTAGCAATAGGGATAAGATGGAGAGGAAAAACAGCTCTGAGAGTCACCCCGCTTTGTTTGGAATTTTATTTATTAATGCTTTTATTTTCTTCAGGAGTAGAAAAATAGTCTATATTGCTTTTTTATCTCTTTTTTTCCTCTAGGCTATTAAAAAAAAACAACAAAAACACACAGTAGGGAAATTCGTCACGGCTCCACATCTACTGTACATCAGTTACCAATCTTGGGACACGTTACTGATTATCTCATGCTTGGGGAAACAGGAAAAAAGATATGACGTACATCAACACTTTTAAAACAAAAATATTAAAATTAAAAAAAAAAAAGAGGATGCACAAAATACTCTTTGTATTCTACTGTATAAACTGAAATTGACAAAGATTGTAGCAATAAGTTATGAAAATAGCCACATCTCTATAAGAGAGTAAATGGAAGGCATAATTTTAACAAAATCCATCTATCTGTCTATCTACGCATTGTAGAGAAACCCACTTCTTAGTCGGCAAAAACGTATGGTCTTGTTTCTTCTGTTTCTCACTAGAAAGTAAACAGACTGGAAACAAGAACATTTCATTTTCTTTGATGAGAGGAAACTTCAAGTGCATAGCAGACCTGATCTCACACAAACCACTTTAACATTCTTGTTTTAGAAACAAATGTGTTCCTTGCAGGTTTTCCTCCTCGATAAAAACAAAACACCAATAGCAAAAACACCCATCACAATGCTGTGAAGAAATGCTTTCCATTGAAGGGAGAACATGTACACCTGATACACCTACTGTATACACCTGAATGACTTTACAAGCCATTACCTGCTTTTAATGAGCTAATTACATCAGTGCCCGTCTGCCTGCTATCAGGCACCTTGCAGTTTCAAGGCACCTTGCAGCTGCCAAATGCATCGAGCAGGCACAACAGCCCTTCACCCTCCTGATGCCTTCCTCAGGCCTAGGGGTTCAATGTGAAGAATAAGTGGGTTTCAGATTTTATCTTTAAAACTCCAAAAGATAAAGTTTGCAATCAAGAAAAGACAATATATACAATTACCACATAATAGCTTTCAACTCTCATCCAAACCCCATCCTGTGGGATACAAACAAACACCAGGTACCATCCCTGTGTCCCCATCACATACAGAGTTTTCTTTAGAGCCTGAATTGTGTGGATCTTCTATCCCCTTAGTCCTGGAAAGCTACTGAATGTAGTGTATTACTAATAGAAAAGGATTTCCTCCTGCTGTTTCCCATACACCTGTGTCCCACTCAGTTTGTTTAGACCAAGCCTACAGCAAAAGGATTTACCTCTGGCTGTCCAGGACAAAGGCAGCTTAGTCTGCATTTCACAATGTTTAATTCATGCTCATTCATTATTTGGTGCCTGGGAGCAGGTGCAGGGTGGAGGAGGCCACAACCGTGCCCTCACCACCACGCACCCGCTTTGTTTTCCGGGTGCCCACAGTGCTCTTGGCTGGAGCCTGAATGGGACAGTCAACATGGCCTGCTTGCCAAGGTCAGATGCATCGCGGAGTGGAAATCTATACAGGTATGAAAACAAAACAAGAAATATGAAAAATAAGACTCCTGAGAAAGTGGGAGCTATGCACAATAAGGTCTGTCTCAAACCAAAACGAGAGAAAAACGTTTTTGGTCCGGTGGGGTTCTCCACAAGTGAGGAGGGCGCATTGTTACAGGACTACTGAGATGGCCTTTTTGCTTTCACGTCTCAGAAATGGCAAGCACGTGCTGCTTTACAGAACTAAGTGTTAATCTTCATCAGCCCTTGAACAGAGCATTCCTTACCTTGCCAAGGACCACGATCATTTCAATTTTCAATTTGTGCCGTGCTTTAATTTTATGCCTCACAAGAATGCTCTTTCTGGAATGCCATTTATAAATACAGTAATTTTCTGCCCTCCTTTTTTAACCTGTTGCTACTGCCTCCCTGCTTACAACCCTGTTAGCAGATACTAAGCCAAAAGACTTGAACCCCTGAGGTCTGCATCACCTAATACATCAGGAGCAGGAAACGTGAGCATGTCTGTTCATCTGCTTGGAGTCAAACCTTGCCTTTCAAATCAGGGAAAAGCTCTAACCTGGCCTGATAGCTGGTTGTTATTTTGCCTGAGTAAGCACTGCAGCTTTTGCATCATTTTTCTCTAATCTATAAATCCCTACCTAAGATGTTGTCCACTATAAGTTTTCCCTTTGCCACATTTTCCTGGAGTCCACAGTGACCTGAAACTAGCATGCACCTAGCATGTATGGGTTTGCAAACACTTTTTTTGAGGACACTGACTCACAGAAAATAAGGGTATATAGGAAGAACTGCAATCCCAAGAACAATGCTTTGATGTAGTGAATCAATAACTTGAGTTTTGCCTATTTATTCAAGCTGCAGATACAGCCCACAGTAAATGCAGCATACTAGGTTATTCTTTTACTTTGATCAAGACAGTTTTATATAGAACAGCAAGGTTTCCAATTTCCTCCCTGGAATTACATTTAGCATATTTTTATAGCTTGTCTAATTAAATTGCATTTGGCTTCAAGGAATTAAAAACAAACTAATAATTTCTTCATTCGGCAACAGTGTCAGGAGCCTTTTTGATGAAGAGAAGTTACAAAACAGAATGGGGTTGCGAGGGAGAGTGTCCTACTGCTGCTCTGCACTATGTGAACTAATGCATAAGCACAAATTAATAATTCAGCTGAAAACTAAAGAAGTCTTTAAAGGAAAAATATATGCTCTGACATAAGTAATTAATTTATATGAAATTATTCTCTTGAGAGATGGTTGCAATTATTAGGACATCACGTAAGAAAAATCCCAGAGGGTAGATTACAGGTAGTTTTGTTGTTTTTACAGGTATTTTTTAAAGCAGCAAACCACATCCACTAAATTTTGAACATTAATATTCATCTGAGACTCTAGAAGAAAGCAAAAGATGTAAGCCAGAGGAGAAGACCTGGCAGTTCAAGGCTCCTATCAGGACCACCTATTTTCTTCTTCTTTGCCTTACTTTCCACTCCTGTTCCACTGCATCATGTGCTGCAGCAGTGCATAAGAGCTTTGAGAGCTTTTCTCTGCCACCTTCCAACAGGCTCCTTTTACATCAGAGGAAGCGCAGCAGTGATGTGAGGTAGCTGCAGGCCTTCAAACATGCTAGAAGAGCTCAAATATTTTATCACTGAACCTGAAAAATCTTAGTGGCCAAAAAGAGACTCTCACCACTTCTAGAAAGGTATTTAAACTCATGCAGAAAAAGTTGTGCTTTGGTCCCATTTTGGGTCTTTCAATGTGGTACAGAGAGGGAAGCAGAAGGGGGACACCCTCAAATACAATAACAGAAGAATTCTGAATCCAGATGCTTATCCTTTACAGACCGGAGCAGGCTTTAATGAGCTACAGATAACTAAACCTTTTAGAGACAGCTTTTTGCAGGATCAGCAAACAATCAAATATGCTTTATTATAGCTATCCCAGAAGGAGAAATAACATGTTCTCTGCTGCAGAAGTACATGAAATACTTTTTTTCTGAGAAACCTAGTATTTTACATAAAAGCGAACGTTTGTAGGAGAAGATTTTGATTAACTCTTAACTTTCTATTTGTCCTTTCATATCAAAGAGGAAAGGATCAGCTCCTCCCGCGGTCTATGAACTTGCATTCACCTATGAATTTGCCTGCTGACCTGTGGATGATGCGTCTGCTCTGGAGGTAGTCAAGGGCCAGTGCCAGCTCACAGATGAAGAGTTTCACGGTGCCTTCTTGGAATTGCACATTTTGTTGAAGATGGTAACGCAGGTCCCCTCCAAGCAGCAGGTCTACAACCATGAACATATCTTCCTCATCCTGGAATGAGTACCTAAAAAAGCATAGACATGGCTCGAGGAATATTTATATATATGTACATATATATAAAGAGCATGTTAAAAAAGGACATATGGTACCTCTGGGAATGCTCATAATTTCATGGAAATTCTTCACTTGGTATCAGTAAATAAAGGAGAAATATCTTACCATAGATTTACCAAGAAGGGGTGTTCCAGGCCCTGCATAATCTGCAGCTCCTTAAAAACATTTCTCACTTCATTTCGCTCCAGACACTTCTGTTTATTCATGTATTTCATGGCATACATTTTTTTGGTATCATTCTTTTGTACAACACAGACCTAAGTGAGTAAATCAAGTGATAAAACAGAGATGATTTGTCAGTAAATTGACACAGGCAAAACACAGTTGCCTGAGCAGTCTCCAGGTATCCTTAACAAAGCCCACGTTGAAAAGTCCCAGCTCTATGCAATTCTCTGCAGCTCTGGACATTGCCAGTGAATACCTCATCCCATTTTCAGCTGAAGAAATAATTTTTGTGGGGGAAGGTGAGGGGAAGGAATTTATCACCACAAAGGCAGGAGATAGGGAATCACTCGAGTCAACATTTAATTTAATAGCAGTAATAAATCTTGATCGTGTTCCATCAAATGGTCCATCCCCCCCCAGAGCAGTTACTGTTTTCAGCTGAAGAGCCCTTTCCGCCACAGAACTACAGGCTGGAAACTGGGGAACAGCACATGAATTTCTCCCTTCTTCATTCAGCTAAGCTTCATTCAGCTTGCTACAAACCTTGGCCTTTGTTTGAGGCATATTGGATTTTGAATTTTAACCCTTCTTAAAGTTATATTTTACCAAATCTAGAAAGAAATGTTGCTTTGAAGAAAAACTTGGAGTTTGTAAGACTGCAAAACATAAAATTTAGGCTAGATTTTTTCAGATTTGTTTCTAAAACAGTTTAAGAGTTTGAAATAAATTTACAAAGTTTCAGTCAACCTTTTTTGTTTCACTACCAAATAAGCCTCTTTGTCTAGAGATCTGTCTTACTCTGTACATAAAACATACCCTATTTTGGCATCACTGTGTTCAGTGTTGCTTTGCTGCAGAATCTTAGAAAATGTTTATCCAGAAACATAGCAAAATTCATCTCTTTTGATTTATCAGTATCTCATTTTAATCTCCTGTAATACAATTTGTGGCTGTGGAATAGATGAGGAGTCAGGTTCTGATTCTTTCTTGTTTACCATGAGTTGAAGCTCAGGTCAACTCTTGTTGACAATGCAGTATTTCATTTCTTTACTCTCATATGATCCTGTCTAATTTGCCCATTTTCTCAGTTAAGTTTCTAGTTGTCCAAATGCTGATTAGCTCACAAAATACTTACTTTTCCAAAGCTGCCCTTCCCAATAGCTCGCAAAATTTCAAAATGGTCAAAGGTGACTGCAAGAAAGAGCAAACATTCAAACATTAAATGGCTAAGCAACAGTTTGATGAAATTACAGTATTTCTACTTTTTCTTTATGAGAGAAGAGATTAAAAAAATGAAGGATATCCTAGCAACTTTCTGTTGGTTTTGGAGATGTCTCTCTTTTTAGTCCCTTCCCTTCCTCCCTCTTCTCTCCTGCCCTTGTCATTTTTATGCTGACACCAGGACACCGCATTCTTGAAGTGGGCCTTGTGCCTGGAGGGCCGCCAGCTGGATGATCCCAGCTGCCGGCACTGTTCTCACAGCCAGCATGCGGGGCTGCAGGGGACACGGCTGATTCCCAGTGGCCTCTCCAAGGCACCAGACGATGTATGGGGACTGTGGAAGGTGGAGGACCCTGTGCCAGGAGCCGGGAGCCTGTGGAGAAATGCTGTCCTCTGTGGTGAGGGCAATGAGAGCCTGTTGAACACCGACTTCAGCTCAGCTGGGTGTGCACTGCGGCATCCCTCCCTTCTCTGCTGGGGCTGACCAGCACAAGCAGGGATGTCAGCTGATTTAATAATGTGCTAGAAGGCAACTGTCCAGCTCACGTGGGCAGGCACAGCTCCTGGAAATACCTGTCCTCCATTGCCTCCAGGAGGTCTGACCCACTGCTATTCCCGTCACTGCCCTGTACCAGCACAGTTGTTCTGCAGGTAAAGCCCCACCAGACGAGACTTGGCACCAAGTCCAGCACCATGCTAAATGGTGCAAATCCAGATGAGTTAAGCCAGCAGCCTGAGTTTGCATGTTAACACCCTCTACCTCTATTATCTTTTAATATGAATGCTTTCATTAATATGTTAACACCTTCTGCCTCCTCATTTTTAATATTAATGTTTTCAGTAATGTTTAAACACTGATCTGTAACTGAACTGGTTCTAAGAGAGCTAAATTGCATATTTTTTTTAAGACCGTTAAACTAGGTATGATCACTCTTCCACTGCTCTCTGTTTTAGCTCTCATATCATCCCACGTTTTCGCAGCGAGCCAACCCAGAGTCTCACTTCCAAACAGGACAGAAATTGGTGGTGTCCAAGGTCAGGAACCAAACACATGCTTTTCATCCTGAATCGACATCTACAGATTTGAAAAGCCTCATTTCACTGCCTGATTGCATCTAAAACAATGAAAAACCCAACCACCAGAGATGGTGGCCGAGGCAGCAGGAAAACTGAGGATGCGTCTCTCCCAGCCGTCTCTACAAGCACTGCTCCTTCCCCATGTAGCTGAGCACAGTGTACCTGCAAGACATATCGAGGCAAGGTGGCCTCAGAGTGAAAGGAGGAAGAGGCGTGTGGGGACCCTGAGCTTATTGGTGTCTATAGATTTCCTGAAGAAGCATGGGCAAGTTATTGAATATGAAGGTGTTATGTCTCTATAAACTGTGCCAGCAAACTTCAGCACAAGAGAATCATGATCAGATCTGCCCTAAACACCCTTCCCCTGACGTGTGTCACACTCAGCACTTTGCTGGGCCTGATAAACATCACACATTTTCCACAAAGTGCTGAAACAAACTGAGAGTTTAACTTGGGAAGAATGGAAGTTACCCAGGATAAACCAATCATTTTAACAATTCACAATTGTTTAATATTTGATTGGAATCCTTTTCTTTGGGACAGTAGTTTTTAAATTTATGTAACAATCTAACAAGTAAATTTATGGAACAATCTTTTAAGGACTGTCTCTACAATCTTGGCAGCATGGTAACACCAGTCTCCAAGGCTGCTCTCAGCAATGCACCCTCCCGTTCCATGCTACCAAGTCCAGTCTCTCCAAGTGGCTCTCCTGCCAAGCTCAAAGCAGGGATGGGACACGCATTGCTCAAGCTGTATTCCCACCACACTTTATACCAGTCCTCCTTGGGCTGTGATCCCCAGAACAAGCCTTCTCTGCCTCTGGAACCACAATTTCTTCCCTGCCCTTGAACTGCCTGGCAGTGTCCCAGGGACAGCTCAAAAGCCATACCTCTCCTGCAGAACTGCTCACCCAGTGCCCAGCTGCAGAAGGGAGGTGAAAGGACCACCCGACCTCTGGCCACACCTCTGCGGCAGGCCAAAGGCTCGGGGCTGCTGCAGACCATGGCACTCCGGTGCTTAACCGAGACGCCTGGATGTCTGCAGTCCCACCATAGCAGCTGGCAGTGGCTCTCAGTTGTGTTGCCCTTGGGATATTCTATTCACTGGTAAACTTTGCAGTCCCAGACACCAGCTGGGAAAAGCTCTTACCGTCTTCGTTTTCATCAAAGGGTGGTGACTTGCTGGAGGTGTTTGCGCCCATGGTGTGTTCTGCCCAGGCTCGTCTCTCTCCCACTCCTCTCTGTTACATTACCACCTGCAAAGCCAGCACACAGAGCATGGTGCTATCCTGAGGGTCACTCCCAGCAGATCTGTGCAATGCTCTGCTGGTGCATCCTGGAGAAGGCAGGAAGCAAAAGCCTGTCATCACTGAGGATTAGGAAGCTCTTTGCGGCCTCTAAATTTCTTGCTGGATGTTGAATGCGGTAGAGACAAAACTGACCATCAGAAAAAAAGCACATCATAATGGAGTTGACAAGAAAAAACCAGGAACATCATAACTTTGTCACCTAGACCAGAACTGCTGCCCACTGAGTGAAGTGAAGTACGGGCCAAATGATCTGGCTCATGTTTGCTGTATCATCCAACATACTGTATTTTGTACCTTCAATGATGTTATGACTGATTTAGAGATGATAAAGCGCAACTAATTGTAACAAGGTCAATATCCAAAATAAATGAGCATAGCAACTTGGCTAGATAAAATCAGAAAGGCATTTTTGACTACTAAGGTCACATGAAAGTGTAAAGCTGTATAAGAAAAAAATCAAAATGTCAAACTTTTGATTTGAACAACACAGGTTTTAGTTTTCCAGTTCTCTGCCAAACAGAGTTCTATGGTTCTGCACAGTTAAGTGTCACTCAAGACTACTTTAACAATCTTATGTGGGTACAGTATCAGCCTTTATTTGTAAAGCATTTACATGCGAGGCACCCTTATAAACTTGTCTTTATACTGACATCTCCGTCAAGTACACAGCATTTATTTCTTGTTTTAAGTATGAAGCCCATAAAAGAATGAAAGCATAGCAATGCAGCACAACCTGGACTTTGTCCAGCCTGGAGGGTTTTCCAGGACGTTCACATTGTCACTGAACATTTAAGGATGCAATGCAGGCTTATTCATTTTTCTCAGACCTATGCTCTGAAAACACAGCTACTGAGCAATTTTACTTTTTTTACATTAAAGTAACAAAATTAAACCATTGAAACACAAAGGGAGGGATCATAAAAAAAAAAAAAGGTGTAGAAAAGAGAATTACTGGGACAGTCCTGGGAACAAGGACTGCCATGGGGTTCCTTGGGTTCTCTGGACCAGCACTCAGATCCTTCCCAGCCAACTTTGGCTTCACCTGCATTGCTCAGTCAGGAGTTCAGCTCTAGCTTTGTGCCCTAGGTCAGCACAATGACCTTAAAACAAGTGCCAAAGCTTGTCTGAAGTTTAAAGCTACCCCTGCATTTGTGTCTATTCCTGAACTAGGCTGCACTGATGTAAAACTCATCCCCAGTATCACAGTCCTGGGAATCAAACTGTGGATCAGACTGTAGCACCTGCAAAAAGTGACAAATGGCTGAGTGTGCAGTGGGATCTGCCCTCCCTGAGTTAGCTGGAGCCAAGAGGTCTCCCAGCCCTCCCAAAATCTCCCCAGAACTCCCAAGAGGCAACCAGAACAAACCAGAGGCAGCTCACAGGGCACACTCTGTGAGGCATTTTACAAAGCCAATTACAGCACACCCGTGCTGCCCCTGTGATTCACACAGAACTCACTGTTCCAGCAAAGAGCTTCCCAGGGAAGCTTGCATTTCTCAAAAGCCCCCCCCCCCCCCCCCCCCGCCCCAAGGGAAAACAAACAAACAAACAAACAAACAAAACAATGCAAACTATTAAAAAATGTAAATTCTTGAATTCTCATCTTGGATGACTTAAACAAGATCAAACAATAAAACAAATGCAGCAAGTGTTCATTATACACGGCAATGCCTCTGAACGGAACAGACTGAGCCAACAACCTGGAACAAAACTACATGAGCACTTCTTTACAAGCTCCAAAACTTACTCTTCAGAATGAAAATACACCTTCAGAGGTAACAGCCATAAATCAGGTCTGCATACTGATGTTCTACATCCCAGTGATCTTATTGGTGGCAGCCAAGGTCAGTTGCTCAGGAAAGCTTTCTTGTATAGGAGTCTGTAGCTTAATTTATTTTTGAAAATACTTCGATATAAAAGCTTTCAGGGAGGAGGAGTGCAAGGTCCTTGCAGTTAAGCTAGTCTGGATAATAATTACTAGGATTTATATCTTTATAAGAGGTACCCAGGGTACAGTAATGATAAATCTTATCCTATTTCACACTGAAACTTCACAAAATGATTAAAATTATTATTTTCAGTAGGACTAAGACTACTAACGCCTCCACCTTAACTTTGCTCTTGGTCGGATCACTCGCTCCAGCCAGCAGCGGTCCCCAAGTCTCCCCAGTCAGTCTGATGACTGCAACGGAGATTTTACAGGCAGGGGAACGCAGCTGTCTGGGTGTGCCCATGCACCTGCCTCCAGAGCTGGGGCAGCACATCCTCACGCTTCCGAGCAGGTTTTATCCTCAACAGATAAATGTAAAGCCAAAGCAAAGCAGAGGAAATGTAGGCACTGGAGTGTCATCTCCAGGCTTCTGCTCTCCCTCTGCAAGCAGAATGTGCTGCCTAACAGGGAAAAGAGCTCAGCAGGATTAAGAAAGGATTTAGGTGTTTATACAAAAGGTGAGCAGCCAGTTACAGGGTTCAGGAATAATTTCTCTCATCACCTCGTCATCGCTTAAGCAAGGGGGTGCTGCCACTGTTCTGCTGAGCAGATGAAACTGGTCGGTAAGACAACAATAATTGTTACATTACTTTAGTTCCAGCATGTCTGTCCCAGAGAAACTGAAGATTATTCTGAACTCTTCTGGAGCTACAGGGGAGTTCAGAGAAGGAGAGCAGGTGTTACTCGGTGTCGCCTTTGTGTCTCACCCTGTTGCGGCCCTTCCTCTGGCCACGCGACTTCCCCAGCGCAGAAAATGACTAAGTTACTGCCCGTGACGAGGCAAATATTCCAAGCCGTAGCCAACTGCCCGCGGACGCCCCCCGCAGAACTCAGGGGTGAAGCGTGGAGGACGCGGAGCCGCCAGGAGCCCCGGGGACGCACGGAAAGAAGGCGCTTACCTGGGGGGGAGGGCGCGGCCGCCCGGACCGCGGCGGGGCGGGAACGAGCGGGCAGCGAGCGGCTGCGGTGCCGGGAGCCGCCTCTGGCCGGGGCGCGGGGCGCGGGGCGCGGGGCGCGGGGCTCGGCCGGGCCGGGGTCCGCTCCGCGGGCACGGCGGGTCCCCAGGGCCCTCCGGATCAGGGCTGCTCAGCCGCGCTGCTGTGACATCTCCTGTCCCCAGGGGAAGGACGGTGCTCGGTGCTCATCCCGCCGCAGCGGAAACCCTTCTGCCGATTCGAGATGTTTGCGAACCGTCTCCTTTGTTGCCGTCTGGTCTGGGTTTTACTTCTTTTTAACTCGTATGGTGCCACAGATTTTTATTGCTCTTAATAAGGGAAGGGCCAGGATCTGAAAGCCCCTCCCACGTGCGCTATGTCTCAAAGCAGGGGATTGCCCTCTTCAAGAAGGGGTCTGTCCTACAAGGTGCTGAGCTCAGCCCGGCTCTTAATTCCCTAGCTTTAAGCACTGCCCTTCTCCCTTATTTTCTCGGTGTGAAGTTGAACAGGACGCTGTCAGAGACAGTCTGAGTTACTTTGCTGTCTGCAAGGCCGAGTCCCAGCGGGCACCCCTCTCTCCTCACCCAAATCCATTCCTGTTTGAAAGGCTGCTGTAAAAGGGCAGAGACCACATTTCTCATCCTGTTGCCCATATTCTTTGGACACTGGCTTTTCTCTCATTCACAAGTGCTTGGCATAGCCTCAGAATCCTGAGGCTCCTAGGGAGAGCAGTTCTTCCTCCAGGACAGCTAGAAATGTCAAAATAATCCAATTTTAACAGTATTCATTTATTATTTGGAGAAGAACCAATGAGCAGAAACACAGCTTGGGTTTCCCTAAAATGATCTGAATTTTAGTCAAATGCACAAAATGCAATCTTCTGAAAAATAAACATGAGGGCTGTGGTAAAAGAAAGAGGCTAGATTCACTGCAGAGCTGGACTCGGGACACTCATCATTACCTGGCCCAGAGGTGGGAACATTGATCAAAAATTTGAAAAATGTTACCTTAAGTCGTTAGAAGTCTTTTGTAAACATTTCTTAAGATTTTATTTTGAACAAAATTCAGCAGCCAGGACAAAACAACAGAGTGGAAACAGAACTGTGAAGGTTACAAAAGTAT
The DNA here is from genome assembly GCF_040182565.1 of Anser cygnoides. Classification (NCBI taxonomy): domain Eukaryota; kingdom Metazoa; phylum Chordata; class Aves; order Anseriformes; family Anatidae; genus Anser; species Anser cygnoides. Next base: position 407,648 of record NC_089886.1, read on the forward strand.
TAATTCAGAGTTGTTCTCTGCAGAGCAGGTTGTCAGAAGAGCTTCAGTATCTCTGTACATAGACAGAAATAAAATACAAGAGCAGAATTCCAGAGAAGGCCAAAAACCCAGCAAATTCGAGGCCCAGAAGGCAGCTCTCCCAAAACCATTTCTGAGGAACAGACACCCTCTGCCCCACCGAGCCAGCAGGCCACACGCTCCAGTACCACTGCAGCTCCTAAGCTGCTGCTGGGGAGGGGGGGAGAAATGCACTGCTCAGCTCAGTCCCCATGGAAAGGTGACGTGGGATTAATTTTCTGTGGTAAACAGAGAGCCTAATCAATTGAGCAATGAATCAATGGAACTATGCTCAATCTCAAAAAAAAAAAAAAAAAAAAAAAAAAGAGGGCACACATTAAAAAATGCAAAAAATTTCCCCCATTTTTTTAAGAAAGAAATGGAGCTTTCTTATTTTGTCAACTCAAAAATATGAGTCAAGTCCTAAGCAGAGACTTTTTTTTTTTTTTTTCAGTGGGAATATATAAAGGGACTTTCTTGCAAAAGCAGACATCCATTTGCTGAACTAATTCACCTACCTATGTAACATGCTATCAACCTACTGCACAAAAAAAAGGGGTATCGAGTACAGACAGGTTAGAGAATAATGAAGTGCTGTTCTCTTGCAGTCAGATAATAGGAAAGAGAATGAAAGACTTGCATTCTTCTTTCACTTCCAATGACACCCATTTGTCCAACTTCAAAATTTAAGGAAAATGCTGGAAATAGGCTTGCTCTGATATATGAGATATATATGCTCTTATATATATGAGATCCAGAAATGTCACTGCTGAATCTAGAGAACTACTTGCCTGAAAGGCAAATGAAGCTACCACCTAGCCTCTGTGTACCTACCAGCTACATCTCCAAAATACACTTCAAAGCTGATGTCAGAATCATTTGTGTAGGTTTTCTGCAGGTTTCTTATAACTGACTCACAATAACAAAACCAACACTTCTCAGCAAGTAGACCCAAGAGTATAAGACTGAGAGGAGGTCAGGACTCAGGCATGCAGCAGCAGCAGAAACCTTGCCCCACTGCAGGCTCCCACTGTGCAAGGACATCTCAGGGAACCAGGCGAAGGTGTGCTCCTGGTCGCACACCAGAGCTGGGAAGCAGAAATGAATTTTCTGGAGGCTTCAGCGTGGAGAGCAGACGGCAGTGGGACATGCCTGTGTGAGCCACGCCAAGCAGAAACTCAGGAAGGGATGCAGGTGGCGAGAGGTAGAACAGCCACTGCCAGCTTCCCTCCTGCCTGGTGTCAAAGGAGTAACACTGCTCTCGATGGTAGAGCTCTGGTGCCTTCTAACGGAGAAAAGGCAAAGCTGGTCTCGCTTCTTTGAAAGTCTGCGACAAATCAAGTGCGCTCGGTGATGTCAGTGGCACACCAAAATCCTTCCCCTCTCACCTGCTGCCTTGCATACGTGACAGACCCCAAAAGCTCTGCAAAGACCAAGAGAGTAAAACACTCAATTATCTCCACTGAACTAACACATATATTTTTTTAACCCTTAATTGTAACTGTTCAGCCAACTACTTTTTTTTTTTTTTTTCCAAGTAATAATCTCATTTCTAGCAGCGGCTTACAAGTTCAGCCTCATTTACAGTATGTATATCCTGCACCCATAAGCCCTAAAATAATTGAAATTATACTCAGCATCCTTATTTCAGCTGTAGCCCTCTGGTGGTGTTTAGCATTGAGTTTTGTCCTCTATACATCAGATTTTGGTATCCGTTGCTGGCATCTTATGGTTAAAGCGGGCTCACCTTCACGAGCGCCCAAATTCTAGCGAATTGGAGGCCTTTAGGATGCTTTGCAGTTCTGATGGGTGGCCGCTTGTTCAAAGGCAGAGACACGGGCACGCACAGCCAGCCGAGCCTCAAGCTGGCGGGTTGAGCATCGCAACCCGCCTCACCGGGCTTCCCCGAGCCGCCGCCCGGCGGAGGACTGCCGCAGCCGCCCCGTGCCCGCCAGGGGTCCCCGCAGAGCCGCGGGAGGCGCGGGGCGCTGCGAGTCAGCGCGGGGAGGGACGCGGCGGCTCCTCTCAAGGGTCTGTAGAAGCCGTCAGAGGCAGGATTTGCTGAGGAAAAGCAGAAGAGCTAAAGAAAAGCAAAATCCTTAGTCTCCTGAGAGGAGACGCCTTCTCCAAGCGCACAGTTTCGAGTATGACCGCACAAAAACATCGCTGTCTTCAGCACATCCTGTGAAACCATGCCAACATCACGCATTTTCTTCAGTAAAAGGCTTCTAAAAGCTTTTTAGCTTTTAGAAAAAGCTCTAGGCAAGGATGGATAAACTAAACAATGAAAAAAAAAGCCCTGTTAGGGGTTGGAGAGTTTCTTAGTATATATTTGACAGATACAATTACTAACTTCATCCTCAAATGTCAAAATGGTCCACCTCTACGAACTCCTTGGGGATGTATGGTGCTGCTGGGAGTGAGAGCAATGACCATTGCACAGAAGATCGAGGCAGCTGGGGGGTCACAGATGCAGCTCTGTGCTTCATGTCACTGTGGCACTGTAAATAGTACCTCATGAGAGGAGAATCCAGGGAAGGTCTGTTATTCAAGCATAAGAGTCAAGCAACAAATCTGAAAGGGACAGATCATCACAGAGAGACAGCTGCTGATTTGCAAAGTTCCATTTTCCACTCCAGTATCTCCAAGAGGGGAATCAGAATGACTGGAGGTTTCTTTGCCTTTCTAGTCTCGATTTGTGACAGAATTGTTAGAAATAATGATGAAGGGCATCACATTTTCCATTTGTGTTTCCAACTACCTTTATCCTGAAAAATGAGCAAAAGAGAAACTGCAGTGTTAATGTAGTAACATGTTTGTTGTTTTTTTTTTTTTTTTCCTGAAAAAAAGAAAAGATCTGCAATGCTCCCTCTTCCAGCAGCCATCAGAGAAAGAAATGTCATTATGGCAAAGATAGTACCAATATTTTTTTTCACTTGTGAACTTTTGTCATTCAGGAATCCCTACCAACTCCACTTTTGCAGATTGCTTTTTTTATTTCCAGCCTACACATCAGGGGAGGTTTTGGGGATAGGGTAAACCAGCAAGTTAAAATACACCATTTGATAAAGTCCCCAGGCTTTTACAGACATGCTGGGTAACACATGTCCCAGATGAGCAGTGACATCCCAGGGGACCCATCATGGAAGTGGAGCACACTGCCAGGGGAGCTCTGAGCAGAAGCTGGAGGACTGAACAGCTGGCTCTGCAGCTCCCTGCATCCCAAAGGCTCCAAACCTTTAATTCTGCTGCAGATCAGAGATGACTCTCATGACAACACTTCCCTAGGGAGCCAGGGAGAACTCAAAACCAAGCACACCATTCGAAACATGATTTCACTTTTTCCTAGAGAACAGAATGCAAAGAATTACTACAGAACTTTTATTGACCCTGAGCCAGAATTGCTTCCCCTTGCCAAACCCCTGACTTGTTCTAGCTCTCCTCCCTCTCCCTTAATGGAAATGTAAATATACAAAATCATATCTATCAGATGGTGGCTCACTCAGACTACAAGCTAATGTCCTTAGGGGAAAAATCGGATCATGGAAACATAAGTTTTAAGTATGTGTCCACAGAAATGAACACTTCATGAATAACTATGTGGGAAAAAATAAATAGTGTTTTTGTAACAGTTTTGCTCCAAGGAGCTAAAAAGTTAACAATTACTCTGATAAATACTGAGCTCAGTTTTACAGCAGTGAAAACAGATGCACATCAAAGTCAGTTCTGTTTTATGGTTACATCATGTACCCTTAGGTGGGCTGGAAAGTAAAATTATTGCTACTTCTCCTCTTAACTTCTACATATCCCCCTCAGACACATGGGGGAACATTCTCTTTCTGTGTACATCACCCAGTCCCATCAGCACCAATAGACTGTCAATTCAAATAGATGCTCTCCCACTGTTACACAACATTCATGACTCATTTAGTTACAAAACTGAATGCAATGCAGTTAGCAGCTGACATCAGAAGACCAGTCAATATTCATGTGCAGCTTTTCCCCAAGCACATTTGATTTTGAGGAGTTCTTCAGCTCCTTAGAATAAAAAGAACATTCAATTTGCATGCAGTAAAGTGAGAGAATAAGCTTGCAGGAGTTTTTTTTTTTTTTTTATACATCAGAATCACAAGACATGTACTTTGTTAGTGAAATCCTCTCCCGGCAAGAATTGGTGTTCTAAAAGAAACAAGTCCAAGAATTACAGAAGATGGGTAGCATACAAACTCTACATGGTTCACAGGGAATTGGTTGAAGAGAATTCAGCAATAAAGCACAAAAAATACAATAGCATTCCTTAAATCAATGTGTCCTCCACATCAAATGCAAACTCAATTACTAAAGGCTGTATTTCCAGCCTAGTTTCTACATATTGTAGTATTTGTGCTGCAGGAGCCAGGAGGTACCAAGGGCTAAGAAACCCTGTCTGCTTGCTCTCAGCACTACCAGCACAAAGCAGGAATAAATGATCCCTGGTGTAAATCTGAAAACTACAGGACTGAGGACAGGAACAAGTCCTGGCAAAAGCTGCTGGGCAAAAAACAAACAAACAAACAAACAAACAAACAAACAAAACAAAACAAAAACACAATGATGCCTATGAAAGGGAAGATTCTAGGCAGAACTCTGCAAACTGCATAGCATGTTGATGTGAGCATTGTTGCTCTTATTGAACCTTCCATCTGATCTCTAACAAGCATTACAGAGCTGCCAGAAAACTTCAATCTTTCCATTGCCTGCATTCAGATATTTCATCCTCACCATCTCCCTCTCCCCTCAGCTTTCCCTTGAATTTATTTCCTTCAGTACAAACTCCCCCTCTGTGATTCAACGTCAGACATAAACTTACAGTGAGCTGCTGTCAGAATGTCTGACCACGACCATGACCTCCAAAGCAGTACTCCTGGGGCCATGAGTGCTCAGATAGCTGCAGACATTTCAGGCACAGAGTCTGGTGTGAGAGCGAGAGGATTGTCATGCCCTCTCCAGCGTGTGCTATCCAAGCATGACCAGGTTTCAGGGATACTTTTTGATGATATATTTTTTTTTTTTTCCCCAAGACTCTGCTGTGGATTAAGGGAAGTTGTTCCTGGAAGTGTTTAATAAGGCTTTGCTGGTACATCTTTAACCAGCTGTATTTTTTGTATTATTTCTGGGCTCCCAGCAAAGCTCCCAGCAAATTTACATCCAACAATATAGGGATTACTTGAATGCTGAGAAGATGTTGATCAGTTATTCAGGCATGTTTTAATATATCTGCCTGAATTCAATTGTTAGAGAAAAGAGAAGGCTATGCCATTGGAGTGAGAGATTACAAATGGAGATCTTTTCTCAGTGTCTTGGACACATGTGAAGCAGTTACATTTCAGCTGTAAAAACAGTGTGCATCATCACATGCTCATGACTTTATATAATGAAATAAATGGCTTTTCTTTTGTAGGTGTTTAGCATTTTGAAGAGTTCAGATATCCAGCTTCCCATCCCTATTGCAGAAAACCCTTTATGAACATCTCCAGCAGCAGCTGAGCATGAGAAATGCTTTGAAAACATGGAGAAAATGTCATCAAACACAGTGATTGTGGCTTCTTCAAAACAACCACATAAAATGAGACAGATGTGTTTATATACACAGAAATCTTTGCAAAATGTTAGTAAGTGAATATAAATAAAAAATGTTAGACATCTATCATACAAGCGAAACTGGCATTAATAAAGCTGCAATATAAAGCATTAACAGGTTAGAAAATGAAAAAATAAGGATCAGAGGCTCATATCAATCTGGTAGTTATTTGGAAGAAGTAATGGTGATGCGGCAGATTTAACTTGGAGCTTGGCAATTCCTACTGCAAATACTTATGTCCACTCTCACACAAAACTCCGTAACTTAAACTAAAGCAAGTAGGAACACAGCGAGTCATTAACTTCTTCACTGAACAAAAACACAGTCTTTTGAAGATATGCTATCAAATGATAACTATCAAAGTAATATGAGGGTCTAACCCTTACAGTGTTCCTCCAGTGTCTAAACAATAAATAGTAAAAATCTTATAAACAATGAGGAAATAATGACCACATAAACCTTATCACCATAATTAGAAAAAGAGGTATTTGTTTACTGATTTGCTTAGGTTAGAGAATCAGTGATCTTATTATTGTCATGACCATATAAAGAAAATCACACATAAAAATATTCTTGTCTGAGATGGGCTTAATTGCCGTGTTTGCTTTCCAGTTTTTATAACTCACACTTCAAATCTCCAGTGGAAAAAAATTGCTATAACAGCTGTTGATTTGTATGAACTGACTTGCATAAATTTTCTCCCTCCTATCCTTCAGGGAGAAGTCTGAGTAAACATGAGCCAGGGAAACATACTCCCTTAGAAAAAGTCATCTTCCTGGCAATCTGAAAAACTCCGTCAGTTGTGAAAGGAATCCATTTCAGCATTATAATTTTTTCCCTAATGGGTGAATCTAGTCATGGTGAAACCAAACAGGCCACCTGAAAGGACTCCAGTGCTGTATTCTCCCTCTCTGTCAAGACTGTACCTTTGATATCTGACTGTCAAAGCATTACTGGGTCTAGGAAAGGTCCTCTATTTGTCCTGGCCTGGCCCGCGTTTGCTGAGCACCGCACACAGCTCAGCTGTGGCTACCTGGCTTCCCTTTCTGCATGGACAACTGTCGCTGACAACCTACTCAAGATCAGCAACTCCCTTCACATACACTAGCACTCAGCTGTGCACAACACCTTCCGGTTAAAACCACAGCTAAATGAAAGACAAATGTTGGTAATAAATAAATAAATAAATAAAAAGAAAAGAAAGAAAAACAACCAACCCACAAGTTTTAAATTTTTTTTTCCTTCATGTTTCGATAAGTGTGTAAACATCTGGAAGACCTCCTATCTTCTGATTTAAAAAACAGCATTTCTTCTGGGAAATGACTCTACCGGCAAACTCCAAAATTTCTCTGTTGAGAATTAAGAAATTCATGAAACATAAAAAAAAAAAAAATCCTAAACTTTACATTGGATGTTACCCAGCAAGAGAGTTACACTAGTGCATTAGTAATGCAGAGGAATCCCAAATCTTTTCTCATTTCTATTACGGTACTTTTTCCTACTGGCAATATATCATTATTTTCCAGGCAGTGAGAAACTTCCCTGTCTGAAAGTACTAGGAATTGATCCTAACTGTAAATTTCCTACCATGTAAACAGTGACAAGTGAAATAGATAAGATCTCAAATGTTTTTACCAAACTGTTCTTTCACAGAGAGAAGCTTCAAGTGACTGAGCTTTCAGACCATTATGCTCGGCATGTCAGCATTATATACTACTTGTTACTGACTAGCTTCTTTCATTGTGCTTCTTTCTTCTTGTTTGGCAAGTGCTTTGAGATAAAATGTGTGTTTGGATAAAAGGAAGCAAGTTGTCTTTTGAGGCTGTGGATTTTTTGTGTTATAGTGAAAGCTGCATTACATAAAGGCAAATTTTGCTGAGCTGTCAAGAAAATGAGGAGCAGTAGATAAAATCCGAATTTCTCTCGGAGTGTCTTAACAAAGTATTACAACAGTAGCAAAAACGTGAGAGAGCTACAGCTTACTAATGTGCCTTCTAATAGGTATGTCTGTAGTATTATTCTAAAGCAACTACAGTGCCCTTTTGATTCCAAGCAAATTTTGATAATATTCTGATGTGCTGTAAGGCGGCTTCTGATGGGATTTGTTACCAAGCAGTTTACAACTAGATTGTCCATAAATTGAAAAAAAAAATAAAGTTGTAGTAGCAGTAGTTATCTTTTTGTCTGTTTCACTCTCTCTTTAACAGTGATGGAAATGATTGGGGCCATTAGCATTCTGATGAAGAGAGGCTGTGACAAAGGCTATGACTACAGGGCCTCCTGACTCTTCTGTGATGCTGCCAGTGATGTAGAGGGGACTGACTCCAATTGCACCATTTTTGAAACAGCCCTAACATGGTATGGAGAAAACAGACAGATGGGCAATTCATAATGCGGGCATAATGTTCTCAGTTTTGCAGAGTTAGCTTTGCATTTTATATGGAAGAATGATACCAGGTGAGAAAATATTTCTCTTCATGTGGGGATTGCAGATATTTATATGCCAATTTATATGTGTGTGTGTGTGTGTTTGCTTAAAAAAGGGCAAGCTACATACAAAAGTGATCACATCTTATCTTCTTTCTGCATGTTTCCTTGGCAGGATTTGAAAACTTCATGCAGGATGTACTGTGGTGCTTTAGTCAAGTAAAAGGAACTATTGATATTGGGGTGACAGAAGGTGGGTTTATTTTTCCTTTTTTGTTGCCATGATCAGAAAAACCTTGTTTGTCATGTATTTCTTGCCTCAACCGATGTGCAAGGTGTTTGTATGCATGCTGTTGGGTGAAACTGCTGGCAAAGAGATAAGTTACAGTTTTTTTCTCTTCTGCTTTCATTATATATTTGTGCATCTAAAGAGATGGGTAACCAATATTAGCTATTGCTACAAAATATTTGTTTGAAGGTATTTTTGTTTAATAGTATCAATAGTCTTTAAAATAACTTTCCCTTGGCTTTGAGCTTTTATTTACATGAATGTTTCAGGGAATTATGAGACAGCCTCTCCCACCATAACATCCTTTATAGGAATCAGTTGGGTTCTGTTTCTGGGTGACATAAGTATTAACTTGCTGCTCATTCTTGTATTGGGAGTTAAAATAAACTGTACTGTGCACACTTACACAGATATCTGTGTAGGAGGAGTTAGCACAGGTGGCTGGGGGATTTAGGAGTCCAAGACATCCCCCTTCATGCCCAGAAACTTTCAGGATGATTCGTGCTCCTAAATCACTTAGGCATTTCTCTTTCCACAAGCATACCCATTCTGTGTTTAGCCAACATGTAGATTGCAAAAAACATGGACAATTGATAAGAAATAAACCCATTCAATTTTCCTGCCCTTAAAGTTGAATGTTTTCATGCTGTCCTGTTCCTCCTATAGGATGACTCTTCTGTGTTCAGCTTCGTACTGGGTATTTTCCTACATGTTCTTATTTTCATTTCACACTTTCATCTTCCATTCTTTTACAGCATCAATCGTTAATCCATTAATTTATTTCTCCCCCCATTTCACATTTTGTTCCCTATATGTACTTTAACCCTCATAGATAACTGAATTCTCTGTCACATCCCTCTTCTCCTAACCCTCCCAGTACAGGCAATGGTTTTGTGCTGTAGAGTGACCAGATAAACAATGGTGAAATTCTGTCTTCCAATGTGCAGAGCAGTTATAAACTGAAGGCTATAAGCTGAAGGAATCCAGAGACATGATGGCAAGGAAAGGCTCCTGCAATTTTTTCTCAGGGTATCCTGGAGTCACAGGACAGAAGAGGCTGATAGATAATACTTTAAAGGCTATATTCAGTGAAACCCATAAGGAAAAGGTGGTCAAATCGGTCTTTCAGATCTCATCAACATGCACAAATGGCCTCACCGTGACTGAGCAGAAAGTTCTGGAGAATATTTCTATGTATGGGTTTGAGCTTTTGGCTGTTATGCCATTTTTGTGTTTGTATGACAATATGGGCATGTATGTGTACAGATGTACATACACATAAAAAGTGTATGTAGATGCATCACAGATGCCTCCCCTTTACCAGAAGTTTATCTTTAGCTTGTTAGCTTTGTGCTAGTGTTTATGGCACATTTCTGACCTTCAGGACTCTGGTTAACATCCAAGCATCCTGAATTTACAATTTAATTAATTATTGGAATGCCTGCAGCTGTGTATAGTAAGTTGAAAGGAGATGCTACTATTATGTTTATGGTGTTCTGCATCTTTAAATTTAGAAAAGCCTGCCTACTTCAGCTGGACGCAGTGTCATTCTGGCTTTAAAATGTTGCAGAGAATAATTCTGTATGCTTGCTCTTTTCCATGCACACATAAACCTACACAAACAGAGATACCCACAAACTTTATCGTTTTGTTCTTTTCTTGTTTATTGCTTTCCTTGTCTTTGAATATGGTATCATAATGTGTAGTGCTTGTCCTGATGAAACCAGTGATTTAATGGATTCTTTAACTTTCTAACACAACTGTCTGGATGAATGAGATCTTTTATGCATAGATGGGAGGCCTGGGACATCTTTCAGCTGCTCAAACAAACACAGTGCTTTCAATGTTAAATGTGAAGTAAATGATGTTGCTGATTCTCTTTGGTGTGCCACGCTGCTTTGACTATGTTTCATTACTACTAACAGGAAACCAGTTTTAGAGATCTTGCCTTATTTTGATGTAATGATAATTAGCAATCAGGTGTAGACACCAGATTTGTGCAAATTTAAGAGGTCAAATTTCCTCTAGTTCGCTTGAGCCTCAAGATATGCAGTGTAGAACTACCACTGTTGTGAGAATACAGCCATACAGTTGCTGCAGGCTTTATGACTGGCATGCAGGCATTCAGCACTTCAATCTTTGTCATATTAAGTTATTCAGGTGTAAAACATATATACAGCAAAGTTATCAAGTGGAGAAATATCACGTAAACAGTAATGGCTAGGTTAAAATGATCCTAAGGCAGTCAGATGTTTTACCTGGTGTCTGGAATATTTTACAATCGGAATGTCATCAGGTCCTAGCAAGCTGCTGTGACCAACAGCCGTTTCCAGTGCACCTGAGATTTTTATTACATCTGCTTCCAATTGTCTGTGTTTGCCATATCATCCAACGGTATAACCAATAGCTCCAAATGAAAGATTTAAGTGTTGCATGACTGTCTGCAGGCTCACCAAGCTGACTCAGAGCCTGGCTTGTGTTCTTACATTGTGGTTTCATTTTTGTGTTGCTTGCTAATTGAGCTTGAATAAATATCCTGATTTTTGCATGTGAAATGAAACTCAGTTTGTTAATGGAACGTAAAAACTGACTATAAATATTTAAATAGATCAAAGCCACAATAGTGATTGCCCTTCTTCTGTACATGATTTTAATGAAGTGGAATTAATCTGTTTCTTAGGGAATGTTCATGTCTACTTTCAAGTGGAAAAAATATTTTTTTCCTGTCGTCCAATGCAAGCTATTTACATCGGCATAGAAGGTGGAAGAGAGGCATAACATTTACAGACTTCAGTCCTATGTGTAGGTCTCAGATATGGCTTCTATTTCAAGCTGACTCTGAGTTTCTGAGTAAGCCTTAAGCAAGTCAATGCACAGCTCTGTGTGGACAGAACTTATTCCAGAGCCTCTGCAATAACTTCTGACTGTGATGTATCTACATGCATAACTAGATGGTAGAGACAGAAACTACAGGGATTATATGTGTGTGTGTGTGTGTATATATATATATACACACATACAGTTAAAAAGACAGACATAAAGAGAGGAGAGATACAGGGTTTGAGGAAGAAATGTAGTCGTCCTCCTGAAGCTGTGAGAGTGACCAAAGAAGCAGAGCTAGGACAAATATCGTTCTGGACTCTTAAACACAGAGGCAAAGAGAGCCCCTTTCTGGTCAGCTGAGGGTTTTGGACTGGCAGTCATTTTTATTCTCCCTTCCTGAAATAGGAGGCAGGTCAATACCACACAGTTTATTTAACTAAGTTCCAGGGGTGGAATAAACTTCTATCCCTTTGCTACCACAGTGAGTTACACGAACTCAGTACTGTGACTGTGAGGATATTGGTTGTAGTAGGGTGTTGGCTGGTGTGGAAACCCACACCAGAAAATCAGCAGGTTGGTCTGTGCATAGTGAATGACCGTGTCTGTGGTATGGCAGTGTGGCTCGGAAGATTCCATCCTCAGGTAACCACAGTGTGTGCTGACTACTTCTCATGATATGCACCTGCAGAGCATAAGCAGCATGCTAAGGATGGGAAAGTTGTAACTTGAAGAGTAATACATGCTCTTTTTTCTTTGTAGAAGGTGAATGGTTTCTCCAGAACTGTTCTCAGCTGATGTAGCTTTGGGGTAGCCTAGCCTTCTCCACAGATATCCTGGCTCCAGAATCTTAGTCAACTAACTGCTTAGAAATTCATAGTCTTTTCCAGGTTTTGTTGTATGTGAAAATGGTAACTGAAATGCTTTGATCATTAGAGGTATGTAATTGCAGTTTTCGCATCTGTGATATGGTTTAATCACGTGTACCGCACCTAACTTTGCTATGTAATTTCAACTTGAGATAATGTTTATCACTTTCTTGGGTAAACCTGAATGTGGTTTCTGGGTGCAGTTAAACAGCAGTGTTTGCTTCAGATATAGTGGTTTATGTTTCCAGAATGGTTTATTGAATAATCTCATTGTGTGAGTCATATACAAACATATAAAGGTAGCTGCCATGAAGAGTGCTTTATAAAATCCTGTCTCTTTTACCTTCATACCTGTTTGCTGGGATGGACTTGTGATTCTCAATAGTAGTTAATCTGCAGCCTTCACTTCTGTGTGATGCAACTGCAGTGAGCTCTCCTCCCTAAGCAGGAGGGCTTTGCATGGCTTGCAGCCCAGACCTGCAGTTTTCCTTACAAGTCCAGAGAGGGTATTTTGAATAAAGAGAAAGAGATTAAAGTGAAATGAAAAGCGTCTCTCTTCACTGGCACAGGTGCTTTGCGTCTCTCCAGTAAAAACACAGTTGTGCTGTCATCTGATAATGACAGCAAGATTAGACTGCAGCAGGATGATGAAACCAAACAACAAACTGACTCAGTGCTCCACGAGGCAACGGTGTTGAGTGCTTTGGTCCTAAAACAAAATACTTATTCATAGAGTAATTAAACATCAGAAAAACAAGGGGCTTGAGCATCAGCAACTTATCATGTTACATCCTTGCAGCCTGCCCTCTTGATATTGTGATATTTTCCACTACGTGCACCTGAGCAGGCTGCTACAGAGCAGGTGCCGAGTTTGGAGTGCGTTCAGCTGTGAGATATTTCTGCCTTAAAAACCGTGTTGCAGTTGCAGAAAACGTGAGAAAGATTGATTTAAAACTCTTTCACTTAAATAGTGCAAGTCTGACGGGGTACTGGGGAGTGTGGGTTAAGAGCACTGCTACAGGAAAGTCCAGAATATAGTAAAAAGTATCTTTATTGTATGGCTCAACCGGCATTCTGTGGCTTCTAAGTGCGGTGTTGGGTTTTTGCGTTTCTTTTCTTTTTCTTTCTCATCTTCTGGTTACTCCCCGCTCTCAAAATACTTTATGAATGCGGGAGGGCTGAGCGAGAGATGCCGTGAAGCCGCCAGGCTCGGGCTGCTCTGACCCGCCGGGGCAACGCGTCCCTCGGTAAGCAGCGTTGCCGTGGAAATCCCTCGGCGCGGGAGTCGTCAGGCTGGGCTTCGCTCCTGCACGGGGCGAGCCGCGGCGCCGAGGAGCGCAGACGGCCCCGGGCTTCCCGGCCGCCCGCCCCGGTGCGCCCGGAGCCTCGGCGGCGATGCGCCCGAGAGCGGGCCCCGAGCGGCGGCCGGCGGGGCGCTGCGGAACGGCGCCGGGCAGCCGCGCGGGGCCGAGCGGGGGCAGCCGCCCGGGCGGGCTGAGTCAGCAGCGCGGCCCCGCTCCGCGCCGCGCCGCTCCGCCTCGGGGCCGGGGCCGGGGCCGCGGCGGCTCCGCCGGGCCGGCAGCGCGGGGGCCTCTCCCCGCCGGGCAGCCCCCGCGGCGAGCCCGAGCCCGAGCCCCTGCCCCTGCCATGTAGGCCGTCTGGAAACCGGAACAATCCTCATGGCTTGAGGCGGGCTTGCCGCAAGTTTTCCTTGATTTTTAGTGATTTTCTTTTTTTAGCCTTACATGGTTTTATTACCTTTTCTTAATTACCGTTTTCGGAAGATGAAATGCTTTTCTCGCTACCTGTCGTACATCTTCAGGCCTGCCACCTCCATCCTGTCCTGCAGCTGCCACACGGAAGGTACCGGCTGCCCGGGGCGGCGCGGGGGGGGCGCGGCGGCAGAAATCGGCTTCTGGCCGCCGACAGCGGGAGCGGCTGTTAGCGGTGCTGCTGACCGCAGCAGAAGGCTCAAACGGCGGCAAAAAGCTTAAAAGGCGTTTGAAGGCTTAGCAGAAAATGATTTTGTTTCTGGGAATGCTTGTTTTACTATCAAGTCTGCGCTAATTTTGCAAACTAGCAAGCAGCAGGTCTGGCTTAAGGGAAGACTTTCTAGCTATTGTTTTACAAGTTTATGTAGTTTGTAATCGGGGCTCTTAATTCATCTGTATATTTCCAAGAAAATTAAAAAATCATTTCTTGCGGTTCCTGCATTTGGTTGTCCGTGCTATTTCACTGATTCAGTAAAGCCTGTTTTCAGGTCTCAGCAAAACAGCTGTGCAGCTCTTTGGGATAAATGAGGTGCTATTGACAGAGCTTGAACTTGGTGTTTGGTGGGCAGGAATGCAAAGTATCGGGTCTACATCTCACTGAGATTTCAGTGGCGCTTCTCGCATAGAGTCCTTTTTCATGCTAATGTATAATCTGGTGTGATATGACTGCATGCACATGTGCTGCATGTGAACGATCGGGCAATTTTGTGAACCATCTACATTCGTTCCCAACAGAGCTGCAGGATCAATGCTACTTTCCTAGACCCAGTCACAGCACTTTCTGTCACTTGCCCTAGCCGTAGTTAGTTTGGGGAGATAAACCCAGTCACTGACAAGGTACGTCTCACTTTACGTGGTGCTACCCACACCCAAGGTACTAAGAAGAAATTAGGAGCCAAATTGTGTTTTAAGTTACACATGGATATGGGCCAGTATTGCCAGTGTTGCTCTGGGGGTGTCATGTGCTGTCTTCTGCTCACAGATGAGTCTCATGATGCTGTCTTTGCTGAGGGTGCCAGAAAGTGGATTTAATCATAAACTGTTCTCCAATTGGTTCTATGGGATCTTTAACCCCTCAGATGAGGGATTCAGTGCCAACTTGAGTCTTTAAACTCTTTTTTCTCCAAAATTAGTCAAGAGTATTCTTAATATTAAGTATTGAATTCCTTGTTGTGAAAGGCTTGGATAATAGAGAAAAGGGGCAGGGTTTGTGGGTATTTGCATTTTGGTCCTAAGAAGAGTTCCTAATGTTGCTTTTTGTAAATAACTGTTGTCAAGTGAAACTATTTTTATGGGTGGCTTGAAATGCATTCCGTGTTTCATACACTGGGGTATTTCAGAAGTCTTTAGTTTTGATTGTTGCATTAGGTATTTCTCTATGGTGTTTCGTAAAACACTCCATCTGAAAAATGTTTCAGCTTTAATGCAGTGTATGTAGGATAGATACCTCTGTCAAGAGCCCTTTTCCTTCCTGAGCGGTGCATAATGTGCCATCCTGTGTGATCACAATGACTACTTGACACCATGTTATTATCAGTTATTTACTTAAAAGATTCCTGTGAAACAAATTGGTGTATAAATGAGGCTGTTGATCCGCACCTACATGGTGGAGTGTGTCTCGGAGGGGGGGGGAGATCTTCAGGAAGAGTCTGCTCTGCATCTTCTTTTCAGTTAAATCATGATGGAAGTTCTCTGTCAAGAGGGAGGGCTCTGGGGAGGTGCTGGACAGCTGTGGCAAATAAGAAATTGCATGCATAGTCTAGCTTAAAGCATGTGAATTAGCAGCTTGAAAGCAGCCCTGGAACAGTTCTCTCTATACTTAAATAGGTCAATGGCTTGAGTTTGTGTCTGAGAGAGTTTTGTGAGGACAAAGATGAACACAAGGGGAGAGAGGAGATATCTGATGAGGATTTTACTGTTAACTTGATATACAATACACATATGTTGTGCATCTGACTATGATTCAGGTGTGCTGTGCCTTTGCAGGATCTCCACTTGAACCACCTGTTTTCTGGGAAAGATGATGCGAATTCTGACATTCAGATTGATTTAAAAAAAACAGCAGAAATAATTTTACTCTTATCCTTTCTGTGTCTTAGCTACATCAATGAACAGAAAATTTTCTGCCCCCCCCCCCCCCCCCAAAAAGAAGTTGTAAACCTGATAAAAGCAAAAGAAGGAACAAACAATGGTTAAAAGTGATATAGTGAACAAACAGAAATCCTGGTATAAAAACTACAGCTGTTTGATTTTTTAGTAAGGAAAAACAACCTTCCCTTCACTCAACTTTCAACATACTTATTTAGTTATTTTAAGACTGTGTAGACTGAAATACCAACCTCATCCATGAACAATGTGAAAATCCAGATGCATACTGTGGGGATGTACGCTCACAGTACATTTTTGAGATGATTGGCTTCAATCTCTGCCCAATGCGTGGATCTATCTAAAAAGAGGCATGGTGGGGAATACCTTGCCTAGGCTCCTGATTGCTTGACTGAGAACGTTATCAGGTTGAAGATATGGAGTGGAAGGATCAAGCAGGCAGGACTGGGCATTAGATGATGACACTCCAGGATAAATTATTATATCTATCTAGGTTATGTTTCGGTTCAAGCAGACAGCGTGGACTTGCTTTGTTTAATTTCCTCTGAAATCTGTTGGGGTAACTTTATCTCCTTAGAACAATTCAGACTAACTCTGGAGTTCTTTCTTTGAAAAAAAGTCTCTGAAAATTTCTTTTGTTTTCATTTTGACTTTGTCCAAAGGCACTGCTCCTTAAAATATTCTAAACAAGTAATTTTTTGATTGCTCTACTGGAATAGGTTATTCAATGGAGAAGTGGATCTCGCTGTTTTAGGGGAGTACTAAACAGAAAAGAAAAAAAACTCAAGAAAGAATACCACACTGGCATGCTATCTATTCTTATCCATTGCAAACAATACATTAAAAAAAAAAAAAAAGAGAAACTTGTATAGAGCTATTTCTCATACCAATTATCAGATGCATATCATTAACTAAGGGTGAAACCGAGGTCTGGAGAGTTTAAATGACTATGTTACAGGCTAAATCACTAGCAGAACTGAGAAGACAACCCAGGGAAGAGCGTTTCTCCTGCTTCAGTCCTCCAAGTGGCTAAAAAGGCCAAACACAGAATGGCTGGGGTTGGGAGGGACCTCTGAAGGTCATCTAGTCCAGCCCCCTGCTGAGCAGGATCACCTAGAGCACCTTGCGCAGGATGGCATCCAGGTGGGTGGACAAGAACACTCTGTATATAAGGCCTAGCAGAGCAGGATCTAGTGCTTGTACATACACATTGGATTGATGAAGTTGCATTTTGGTGTCTCTGGCTTGCTCTAATGGAGCGCTAACATTCACAAATGGACAGGACTATTTATGGGGGGAAGCTGTGATGCCTCAGTGACTGGATTCATACACTGCACAGGCCAGCACAGAGCCCAGGACTCCCTTGGCAAGTCTTTCAGCCAGGCTTTGCTCCAAAAACAGACAGAATGAACAGGATGTCTGAGCCTGTCAAACAGAAAAGGCTGCTTCTGTCATTCAGCCTGGCAGTGGTATGCCTCAGTGTGTCACCCTGGGTACTTACCCCTTCCTGACAAAGGTCTTCCTCTGAACACCTTTCTAATGCCTGCTCTGTCTGGACTGAGGTCTGTCGGTTAGACCTGGCTTCTTGGCAGGGGGCATGCTGTATTCCTGTAGAGCAGAACCAGCTTTCTCCTGTTCCAGGTTCTTGCAGGACCCATGATGTCTCTAATGGGTTTGTGGAGTAAATAGTGTGGAATCCAGTGCATGCCAAGCCTTCATTTTGTCCCATTAAACCTAAAGACATACCTGTAGCTTGACTGAATATTAAGAGTTTGACAGAATTTGAGTCAACCTTTTGGACCCTTCATGTTCTGAACCGCGTTTCAGTGAGGAATATTGCTGTAGAAAAGCATTTCTTGATCTGTTAAGTTGCAAAACAACTATTTGGTTCTACCTTGTTCTCATGGTGGTGTGTGCACTGCAAATTTATCCAAATATCTTTCGATATGGAATGTGCACTGTGGACTTCTAATGTTTACAATTTAACCCTTTTCCAGTAAATAATAGAGTGATTAGTACCTTAACAGAACTACATATATATTAGTTTTATGTTTGCTCAGAACTGTGGATGGGCTGCAGCATCCGGTAGACTTGGTGTATGTTTACAAAATAAAACACTCAGAATAAATACAAATATACTGATCAAAATAACTGCAGCTTCCCCCCCCCCCCCCCCCCCAAAAAAAAAAAAACCTGACCTTTTTTAATTTCTGCAACATGTTCAACTCAAGGATATCAAAGATTGTTTAAATCCTTAGCTAAGTAACTTTCAGGAAAAACGCCTTTGAATTAGAAAAACAATATCCTTTCCTGCAGATGAGGAAGCAAGCACAAACATGGGAAGTGAGTTCTGAGGTCAAAATAGTCATACTTTTAGTCATACGTATGCTTATCTTCCAGAACTTAAATAGAAATGTATTTTTGTGTTCTTTTCTGAGCACAGTTTTGGAAAGTTGGCAGTTCTGTAGAAGTATTAATTCTTTTGAATGCTTCAACTAAAGTTTAGATGTAATATTTATTTCTTAACCTTAAAACCTGTTAATGTGCTTAGGAGATCTTTAATTGCATTATTCATTTGACAGTCAGACCAACAACTTGCATACATCTTCAGTAACTTCCAAACTTTTTCCAGTTGGGTTAACATTGGTTGAGCAGGTAGGAGGTCTGGAATCACTTTGTATTTGGCAATGCTGAGTGTAGCCATTCTTTGCTGCAGCTGTGGGATCCTAGTGTATCACTGCGCTAGTTTGGTGCAGATGCAAATCTGCAAACAATAAAAATGTCTGCTTTCAGTTCATTCACTAACACTGCAATTGATATTAAAAGATTCAAATGTAAATAACTCATATGAAAGACTTCATCTGATATCTGAATTTGCTGTTAAAAGTCTAGATAGTTTTTTATTGTAGCAGAATAATAATGATGTAAATTTAATACTGCAATACTATAGAAATACTTCCTAAAAATCCGAACAAAGCAATTTAAAACATATGTAAAAGAATCATTTCAAACTAGGTTCAGAAAAAATATGTACTATAGGTTTTATATTATTTTATCAACTCTAATCACCATAAAAATGTAATAAGAAACTATAGTACTTCCTTAAGTTTCTCATGTACTTTTGCAAACTAACTAAAGAAAGTGTCTGCTGAACACATGCAGAGAAGTTAAAACAAAGGTTTGGAGTTCAGCCGGTGCTGTGAGTAGGCACAAGCAGTATTGATGCAAGCAATAAACTTAGTGTTTGCTCTGCACCAACAAATCTCAGTTTTTCTTGATTTGAAGAATTTACCAGGAGTGTGGCATTACTCTGCATCTCACGCCTGCACATTCTTTATTTGTGCAAATAACTTAGAGTGACTAAATCAAGGAGCTTATTGAAGGAAAAAAAAAGTTATGGGGGTAATACATTAGGATCAGTAGAAGGGCAAGCACAAGATTTGTGGTTGTTAATTGGGAATTTTTATACTGGCTAGTTTTCTTTTTATTTGGGTGGTAGGAGGGAGACAGTGTCACATTGTACTAGGGATAGACCTTTACTTGCTTGGAAAATAGAAAAAATACAAATAAGAGACATCCAATATACTCCAAACTGAGATGCACATGAAGGGTAAAGCAGACTTCTCTGTGCAGTACAAACAAGGAGTAGCCACCACTGGTAAGAAGGGTTTGGAAACCCTGCCATGCTTAATCTTAGCTGTTGTCAAATGCAGATGATAAGGGAGAAATAGTACAAATGTGACTCATGTTAGAGAATAACAAGTGGGCAAGGGAAAAAAAAGACACAAAACAAACAACCCTCATGAATCACAGCTGCAGAAATGGAAAACAAAGTCTTTGCTATACAATTACCACAAGGCATTATCTGGGTCTGAGTCTCATTAGTTAACCTCTCTATTGTCTTTATTATGTTATCATCATGGCTGCAGTTACTGCAGTTACTGCCCTCTTAGCTGGTATCTGGCACTTTTGTTAAATTAGTCATTTCATGGCTTTTCTGGGAGATGGCATTATTAATATTTTACCTATTCTGAACTATACTCATTGGGACTGCTGGTACTACGGTCTGGATTTTTTCACGTTGCCCTGAGATCAAAGTATTGGGGCAGGGCTAGAAGAAAACATGGATAGCAGATAATGAATAAATAGAAGATAACGTCATAATGGTGTTTTGGAAGGAATTTGAAAAAATGGTTTGATAAGTCCCTTGAGAGTCACCTAGCAGGATTAACTGTACTTATTGGTACTATTGATGCAGTACAGGGATTCTTATAAAATATCTTCATCCATGACAGATTTAGTTTGGAATCTTACTCCCATCCAGCTGATCCATAGGCTCTTGTAATCTAGCAATAAGATAATAAAATAAACTTGAGATTTTTTTGAATGGCAGGAAATATACAGGAGAAAACGGTCATGTTATATTGCTTCTCTTTAGACTTCAGGGACAATACTAAGAGATAATTATTGCAGTTAACATGGAAACATAGATGTGATAAAAGACTGGAGGGCTAGTAAGAGCTTGGGAGGTCTCTTAGTTCACTTTCGTATGCAACAGATTCTGGTAAAGCAGACACTTTTAATGGATTCTTTTCAAACCTCAAAGCATGCCAGATAACTACCTTTGCAGGTAATCAGTTCTAGTGCTGAGCTGTTTTTATGCTTAAAGTTTGTTTATTGCTAACAACACATACCTGCAAGTTAAAATGATATTCAGTCTCCACTACATAGTCTGCAGAAGAATTGTTCAGCGTTGGCTTTATCGTAATGTTGTATTCCATCTTGTTCAGTCAAATTCACAAAACAAAGCTTTCTGAATTCTGTTATTCTTGTTAGTCCTTTTTATTCTCCCTTAATGTGGGATAGCCAGGAAGGGAACTGGTGCAGTAGCTAAGAACATCATCAGTCCCTGGCAGAGAATATATCTTGTATGTTTACTGCATTCCAGCCTGCTGATGTGTTAGAGTGTTATGACCTGTGGGTCAATGGCTGTTAGCTCAAATTCTGTTTGTGCTTTTGTATGAATCTGTCCCCCTACTTTGGTCAATTTTCTAGGCACAATAGAGGAATTCTGGCTGAAGTTGTAAGTTCCTGTGTTGCTGAATATTGTCTGTCATGCATGGTCACGGCTGTGTCGGATGGCACCCTAGATGGTGAGAAACGAAGGCTTGTTAGATGTTACGCGGTCAGCCTTCCTCACCCCCACCCTCCTGAAAACTTTATTTTAGTCAAACTGTTGTCATTTTCCCTACTTTCTTCTCCTCCAGGGGTCATTTTCAGTGCACAGTAAGCCTTGCAGTGTTAACACCTAGGGTAAGAGCAATTACAAAGCGTGCCCAAGACAAGGGATTCTCTTCGGTGTGGCCGGGTAGGCTCCGCAGGTACGTTCATCTGCTGCAGCTGTGTGCAGTTGCTGGAGTTGGTCTGGGTTTCCCAGCGGGCGCAGAACTGAGCCAGGCGGCTGTGCAGGCTGGGCTCCTGGGGTGGCTCTGGGATCTGTAGTGGGAGCTTGTCGCAAAAGAGAGAGATGTGCGGTAGCTCTGAGTCCTTTGTGCTGCGCTGGCACACGCAGGTACCCTCCTACATCACCAGCAGAGCCGCTGGCAGGGAGGCACGTTATCATCTGCCTTCGACAGGCCTCTGTGGGTGCTCCACATGTTCTGCTGTCACCACCGCTAACCAGCAGTGGCTGCTCTAATAATGCAGCTCAAACGTTTTCTATTCTAAGCCGCTGGTCCTGATCTGTGCCTGCAGCTCTTTCTCCTTCTGAAGAGTCACCCTGGTGAACTGCTCCGAGCGCAGAGCAGCCTCTGTTCAAACATCTGTGGCCATAGTGCTCAAGAGCTGAGTGGGGGAAAAGAACTGAAAAGGCAGTTGAATAAACAAATTAAAAAATAAAAATAAATTAAAAAAATCAATGTGATAAATATTATATATTTAAATGCTTCTTTCAAGGCCTCTGGACAATGGCTGTTGCCCGTGCCCAGGGAGGGCTATGCATGAGCCGCAGCTGCAGTGGAGGCACAGGGCAGTGTCTGTGCGTGGTGAGGGTGGGTGCCAGCCTGCAGCGCAGCCCCGCTCCCCCCGCTGGGTGTGTGGGGACAGAAAGCCTTTGTCTCTCATCTCTCCGAGAGAGGGCAGAGCCTGCTGGAGTCATCCTGAGGGGGGTACCAGGGTGCTGCATGTTTTGTCAGGCCAGTCCCAATGTGGTGCCCGCTGCTGCTCACAAATCAGATGTAGGTACGTGGGGAGCTCTGTGGCAGTGAGCTCTCCTCCCACCAGCAGTATAGGTTTGCTCTAGGGGGAGTTTAAACATAAAGCTTATCCACATTTTTTTCAGGAATTACATGTACTTCCAAATTGCATAGTGTACATGCAGAGTTGAGGGAACACATAAGCTAATTCTGATCCCTGCTCCTTGAACGACACAGCTACTCACTGGTCTTCAGTTAAATAGCTCCTGTGTTTCCCTGACCCCAGTGCATTTCAGATTTGGTATCATCACCTCCGTGTGCAGTGGGGGTCACGTAAAATGCACAACTGCCTGTTACAAGCACTGCTGAACATGCTAGCAGTGTGATGCTGCTCAAGCCTGCTGGACTTGCCTGGGGGATGTGGTGAGTCCTTCCATGTACTTTTAAACCTTACCTCTTTGTATTCAGGTGTGTGAGGGCTCTGTTCATCTTTCCAGGTCGCACAAATACATTTTACAAGTGTCTATCCTGTGGTCTGTATTCAGTATCACTATTTTGACAAAGGCTGAGCTCTAAAAGGTCATAAAGCATCTGCTTTGGTATAAGAACTCTGGCGCTAACTTGGCTTGTTTAATGGGATAAGTTTAAGGAAGTTAATCTGTTGCTTTAGGAATGCTTTCACCTTCAACTCATTAATATTAAATACTTACGTTATCCAGTGCTTGATTTATAAAATTTTCAATGACAAGGTGAGCAACAAGCACAGACTTGAATAATCAATGCAGTTTATGAAACTGACTTTTAGCTCAAAATGACACACTGCTTTAGTGAAAAAAATACACTAAATAATGAAACCAATTTTTAAGTAGACTATTTCCTGAATGTCTTGATACTTGCAAATTTCAGGGTCATCTAGAGAACAAAATGTGACTTTACAGTCTCAGAACTTTTTATTTTAAAATAATAATTCACAGAGTACTTGTGTGAATGGTTACCTGGCCTCAGAAAGGCTACTAAAGGATGTAGCAATTCCTGTGTTCAAGTATCCTTGAAGTAAATTTTCTCTGAAGCCTTTAAGAGTTTTCTGTTTCTTTACATTTATGTTTGTGCCCAACCTTTGCATTGGCATTTTTAGAGGCAGTAGCTGAGATGATGTGAAGGCCACGATGTTTAATCACTTATTGTTTGAACTGATTTTAAAGCTTAGCTCAAAGGTGCACTTAATAAGCTAGGGGGCTATCACTTTAGGGGGGTCTTTAACATGAAAGCTCAGCCGGAGGCACCTTAAAATTAAACTCTACATTAGGAGGCATTTATAAGCTGAGATGTTAGCCTCTGGAATATTTTTGATTAATTGATGTGAAAAATAAAAATAATTATTTACTCATATGCTCTGTAAGTCACCACAGAAAGGAAGTTCTCTTTTTATTAAGATCAGTGGAATAGGCCAATTTTCTGGAAGAAACAGCAATACCAAAGTGAAGAGGAAGAGTGTGTGGCAGCTGTTTAAAGTGTTTTAAAGCCTCCGATCCTGGGTGTTTAATCCATCAGTTAAATGGAACCAGGTGGTAAACTGAGCAGTGGCAAACTTCTGTGTCCTCTTCTCTTCTTCCATATTGTCTCTGCACAGGCACTTTGCAGAACAAACCTTGATTGGGATTCTGGAGTGCTCTTGGGATGGCAAGGCTCCACAGCCAAGGGCCTTGGCCTGCAGTGAACCTACAATGGCCAATTTCGTACTAGTTCAGTTCTGGAGATGTTAGCTTAGGTATTATGATGAATATTATACTTTAGGATTGGTATGTCAGTTTTGTTCCCACTGTGCGTACCACAATCGTGTTTATTTTTCTGGTGAGTCATTCTCATGGCTTTGACTTGAGTTAATCAGGCACCAGCAGCTGGGAGCTTCACTGAAGTCCTGAATTACCCTGGAGTAAAAGCCACGTACATTACAGTTGAAGCAGCTTTAATACTAAAAAATGGTATATGCATTAGAGATACAGTAACGTTTTGTATGTATGCAGATATGTTTTGGTGTAACTAATAGTCTCTAATTACGTGAAGAGAAGCCATTAGTTTAATGCTGATGGAGGAGAACACTAAGATTGAGCTTTCGACAGTAATTGCATTCCCTGATCTAGCAATTCTTTAATTTCTGTCCAAGTGTTTTATCAACCCTTGTTTTTTAGAAAAGAACGTCAGGAACTGAGATTAGAGGAAGTCTATGTTTATCAGAATTTGCACCACATGCAGGAATCCAAACACCTGGTCTTTTCTTTCCATGACAATAACTGAGGTTAATCTTGTGCAGCCATTAAGAAATGGATTGTAGCTTGGCAAATTCCCTACCCAAAATATTAGGCATGGCGTCAACATGAAATGTAGTGTATGAAACCAGTTTCTCTTCCCAGAGAGCTTAAGGCCCTGTTTCTTTTATGTCCTTTTCTATATATTCATTCGTGTTTACTCTTGTAGAGTTACAGTGCTGTCCGGGTCTTCCTGAGGTACTAGAGGCAGTTTTTGTCTAGTGCCAGACATGGTGAAACAGGAGGAGAAAAAGGAAAGGAACAGGGCCCTGCCCGAACTTCTTTTATGAAATGATCAACTTTGCCTGAACAGGATATGATGGGGGGGCTCTAATAGCAGTTGTGCTGCTCACCAGTTGGCAAGATGCCCAGCTCTAGAGCTGCCAGGTTCAATTATTGGTATTTAGACATATCAGTGGTGCAGATGGTTCTGTTTTCTGCATTAGGGATGAGTGGTGCACCTGCATTTTTGTTGCAATAACTCAGGAGCTGGAAGTATCTTTCCTTGGCTGTGGCAATTGCATTTGCTCTGCATTTTTTCTTCCTATGTCCATATCAAGGCCTCTTAGGGGTGGAAAAGAAAAAAATTCATTACTAATATATATATATTTTCTTACAGGGTTTTACTTTGTTCTATACTATCTTCAGGAATTTATAAAAGAGAAAGAAGGCTGTTTCTGCTGTCACAGATACAGAGCTTTATAGTTGCAATTATATACTTTCAGTATAATTTTTGCCACAGAATGAAGATATTTTTTATCTGAATGGTAATGCTCTTAGAGCACTTCCAGTGGGGGGAAAAAGTGTGCAAGCCACTTTGAAAGATGTTAGTGTGTCATTAGGAACTCAGCTTGAAGTCTCTCTCCTTAATATACTGAATTCTGATGGGCAGAGAGTTGAAGGTGAGAGAAAGTGTTCTGTATGATTCCTCTGCGCTTCATTCACTGTTTGATTCCACACTTGAGCTCTTGGTGTCTCCAGGAGGAACAACACAGCACCAGTGCTGGGCTGAGGGGACCTGCAGCTCCTTCCCTGCAGCACTGAGGGAGGAGGCTTCCTTGGGGAGGGGCAGCAGAAGTCCTCCACCAGGTCTTCTCACTGGGCCGGCCAAAAGCAGAGGTTCTCCACTCAGGAGAGGATGGCCAGGCCCATGAGAGACAGTAACAAAAATCACTGGAACCATTGGTCTCCCGGCTGCCTAGCATTAATGCTTCCTGCAATCTTACACATCAAACCATCTCCAACAACAAGAAGGAGCACAGTTATGAACATATTTCCAAGGCTCTAGAAATATTTCTGCTATGTCACTACAGATAGATTCAGCTGTAGCTTCCCAGTGTTCCTGTGTCATCTATATTTAGTTAGTCCTCAAATCAGCACAAAGGTACCTTCTGTCATCCTCCCACTCTGAAGAGACCTGATTGTGCAGCCCTGCAACCTCAGCTAGAAAGAGGAAAAGCAGCTGGCTGGGAGTCTGTGCTTCCGAGCAGATCCATTTTCTCCTTCTCCATGCTGAAATGCAGTTAAGAACTTTTGGGGAAGGCAGTATGGTGACTTTGGTGAGGGTGACTGACCTGCAAGGAAAAAGCAGGGAAGTCGTCTCTATTTTTCTCACCACAACATCATCGTCCTGTGCCCTTGCAGCATTGCCGAACTCACTCTCCTGCCCAGTGGCCCCGCAGTGAGGGCATGTTTCCCCATGAGCACGGAGGCCGCCCTTCAGCACAAACCCTAGTTACAGCCCAGTGACTATGATAAGAGCTAGAGGCATGTTTAGCTGCTCTCGTGGGTTGGCAGAACTAGATGATAAATACCCAATAATAGACTGCAGCTTCTTCATTTTTGTGCTCTCTCTACTGAACCCCTCTAGGAATTTCAAATTACTGTGTTGGCAGAGTGAAAGAAGGGCCAGGAGTCCAAGTATATTGACTCAATGAAAATATTCACAAAAACAATAGTCTGAGATTTAACCTTCCTCTTCTCCGCAGGCAGCTTTGCTGAAACAAGATCACCAAAAAAAAAAGTTGCAGAAATTACTTACATGTTTTAATATTATGGTGAAGATGTGCAGGTGTAATTACAATATACAAGACCATATTCTTTTTGTGAAAGGTTTGTATTACACCAGTGACTATTTGACAGCAATCTAAAAAACCATGATGCTATACTCTAAATGATTTTCTAATGTGGATTATAAAAGAAAAACTGGCCATCATGGGCTGATCTTGCTATATTTGGGAAATAAATGCTTTATCAGCTTTGTAAAGCCATACGGAGGATTTATTCACAATCAGCAGTTCCTTTCAATTTCAAGTTCATGATATTCAGTAATACATTTTCCAGTATATAGCTCAGTGCTCTTTTATTTACTTATTTTTATTTCCCTTTTCCAGCATAGTGGTCACCTGGCTGTTGTGGTAGGCCACCTCTTGTCTGGACAGTGCATATTCAGCAGTATGATAATAACTTAGGTTAGTGAGTTCTTACAGACTCCTGTGTACTTCATCAGATTTTGACCCTGTGCAGAGCCATTTATAGTGTTCCTGGCTGCTTTTTTTTTTTTTTTTCTTTCCCCCCCGCCCCGAGGGAGGGAGCTCTGCACCTAGAGCTGCTGCTGGGGACACTGGGTGCTGCTGGCTCCCTGGCACTGCCAGGCCTCCACAAGACAGCTGAGTGCTGTCTGTATGTAAACAGAGGTGTTGTCAGCACTGGGCCAAGGCGCGGGTTGTCCGCATCAAGGACCTGATGTATTTAGGGGAGAGGGGTGCGAGTGTGTGCACGGCCACGAGCAGCGGGATGGAGAGCTGGTCGGGGGTGGACCTGAGACACGACTCCTGGATCTCCCTCTTGTCCGATGTTCTTCCAGTGTCAGTACACGCAACCATGGGTGACTTCTGGTGTGGACTGCTCTATTTTTTATGGGCTGGATTCCTCACCATAAAGAACAGTACTGACCAGTCGTGATTGTGTTTGTTGAATGTCTGTGACCACACCGACTGAGCAGGGAGCAGCTGATACTCAGCTCCTCTGGCTTACAGCATTCAGTTCATCCCAGTTTATTCACTGAGAATCAGTTCCTGTGTATCTGAGCCCAGCCTGCTTTTCTCACTTCGTCGTGACTGATCTGACACAAATATCTTTCCCTTGTGCCTATTCCAGCTGCTCTGCCCACCTGTATAATGACAGCACTTAGCGCTAAATAGCTTCAAAAAGGCCTTTTAAGCATTATCTAATTAATCTGCATAACATCTTTGTGAAGGAGCTATGTATTATTTAAGAAACTGGAGAAGAGAACAGAAGAGGGACTGCAAGTAGGGCTGAGAACAAGACATGGTGCCTCTGGTGTAGATGTTTTGTATCAAAAAGCTGAGCTGCTCTATCACTGTATTTTCCTCCTTCCTTTTTTTTTTCTTTTTTCTTAATTTGGAACAGAATATTTATTTTCATAATTAGGCATTATAAAATCAGCTTTCTGAAACATAAGCAAGGGGTTTATCAGTTCTTAATCTGTTCTCATTGTCCAGAGAATGCAAGTTTCTCCTTTGACTTGTAGCTGAGTGAGCCTTTACTGGGCTCAGAAGCTCCTAAGTGCATCTCTTTACGCACCTGCCATGAGACTGAATTACCATCCAAAGCTGAAATGGGAGGCCGGCTGTGATTCAGGGACCTGCATTTTTATGTATTTCTGTGAAGCACCTATACCTGAAAATTTTCATGACTGCATATGCAAGAAAAACAGATCAGTCCCATGTCTGTTGGCATGTATGTTCCCTCATGCAACGTCAGTGTGCCCTTTCATACAAGCATACCCCAGTGCTGGTAAGGTTCTTCGTGGACAGTGAGGCTGAAGTGGACTTCAGAGCTTGGGAGGCACATTCCTTACAGTGGTCCTGCATCAGAAAAATGGGAACCCGAAGACCTTCTCAGGACAACTTGCTGCATCATGCGCTCTGCTGTTCCTTGGAGCCCGAGTACCTTATCATCTGGTGCCTATGCTTGCTGCTGTTTTGGCAGCATGTGTGAGAGCAGGAGGGGTGGAGGCTGAAGATGGCCCTTGCTGTGGAACCCTCATTCCCCTGGGGAACCTGGTGCACGACGATTAGCCAGACATCTCTCCATGCTATCTCCCGGGCACAGTGAAAGTTTTTTCTGGCAGCTGCAGTCCCACAAAGTGCTGCATACAGAGAGGCAGGAGTCAGCATAAACTCATACTGATTATATCCTAATTTTTCAGAGCAACATATTTGGCTGTTTGGAACATTTATTTGAAAATATTCAGTAAAGGGTACATTTAATTGCCTCTGTTTTTTTCCCTTGAAATTGGTGGAAATGGTGAGAAAGCCACAGGAACAGTCAAGAATGGTAGGGGAGTCTGCCATCACGTGCATTTGTTTGGTGGCATTCACTGTGCCAAACGTGGCTTCCTGCTGGTTTGGAGCAGGTGCTCCATGTTCACAGCAGCGCTGCTGAGATCGCAGCTGGCTGCCTGCTGCCCCAGTCTGAGAGCTGTCACCTTGCACAGAGCCGAGCTGCTCCCTTCTTGTGTTCTGAGGGCGTCTCGTTCCTTACCCCAGAGTGATGTGCAACTCCGGCATACACTTTGGAGATGAAATTAAGCATGTTCTGGATGGGGTTGCAATGATTAGTCTGCTGAGTGTAGTAATATTCAAATTAAACAGCTGTCTTGGAACACAGCCTGGAGGAGTAATTCAGGTAGCTGAAAAAGAAATACAGTAGATATGACTTAGGCCAACCCCAGCAAAGCATCGCTGTCTGGTGCAGATAATATGGTGGATATATTTTGTGTGGTGAGTGTCTCCACGTTAGAAACTCACTGAATACCACAAAACCCATCTCCTAGAAGTTACTATAAAAGAGCCACAAGATGGAGATGTCACATCTCCCCACGTGCTGGGCATGAGCTGATCATCTCAGTGAGCAGGAAATCTCTCTCTGAATATATTGGCATGCATTTCTCATGCACACAAGGATGAAAGCTTTCTAAGAGCAAGTGCAGTAAGGAGCTGGTGCTCAGCCGGGCAGGTGCTAGAGCAAAGCAATGCTGGGCTTTGCATACTTCCAGTCAGAGATGTAATGGATGAGGTAATTACCATTAATCAGGATGTCATCTTTTTATGTGTTAGGAGATGGTCTTGGGTTTCTGAGGAATTTTGTTCTCCTTCTCTCCTTCTCTCCCTTTTCTTCATTTGTCTAGCTGCGAATTCTCTCCTGAGTTCTAACAGTTAATGAAATCAGTCTGTTATTTTCTTCTGCTTAGGGATCCCATTACCTTGGTTACCTGGATACTTGTTTTGTGTACTCTGTCACAGTGATTTAGCTACTGTAACATCTCTTTTTTTTGTCTGTAAGTAGAAATCAGTCAATACTCTGATCTTATTAAACCAGTCACTGTCTGAGCAATGTTTACACCATGAGGTTTGAACTGCAGTTTCTTTTTATTGGGAGCTATGAAAACTGAAATGACTTTGGGCTGTCATTGAGCACTGATTAATGGCCAGCAGTGTGCAGTGTGATGCGCATCGACCCCTGAGGAGGTCTGGGTGTGCTGAGGATGGCTGAGGCACTGGTGAGCGCCGTACCCCCAGCTTCTGGCCCAGGCCTATGCCCGCCCACGGGGAGATGCTGGGAAGTGGCTGCTGCCATAACTCACACCAGGTCTGCTGGGAGCAGATGTGAGCTGGGGCATTAAGCCAGAGCGAGAAGAAATGTGTGTTGCTGAATTTTATGGAACAAGCAGTGCATTTTTTGTAAAACACATTTTCTTCTTTCTGTAAAGTGATTTAAAATCGTATGTGGTACTTTGGTACTTACATACTTACATGGCACTGTAAATGCATGCCCCCCCAGTCACCTGTGAAGTGTGGTGAGCGTGGAGGGACTTGGCCATCCTGGGGCAGCAAATCTTGGATACTGTAGTGAACATGGACCAAGCATTCTGCTGTTGCTTATTTGTGTCTTAGGCACAAATTCTCTATTGTCTGAAAGATCAATCAACTTGATCAAGATTGGCACCAAATAAATCCATCGCAGAATCAGGAACAGGACCAGCATCTCTTGATTTCTTGTCTTTGTTAGTCTTTTTTTTTTTTTGACTATGACAAGGGGGATTTTTTTCCTTTTTCACAGAAAAAGGCACATGATTGTAGCAAGCTGGAAGCTGTGACATAGAGCAAGTCAGAGGTCAGCCCTGAGTGGCCCCTGGGTACGCGTGTGCTCAATTCTGGCTTCATTCCCTCTTCTTCATTCCAAGCAACTTTTATTTTTCCCCAGGAAAATCTCTAAGCTGTGTTTGCTCCTTTATGCTATATATAAAACCTACTGGAAATTCCCTCCATGTAAGCTCCCATTCTAGTAATACCTTGAATCAATTCTGCACCTTAAAGACAAGTGGTATTTTCACCCAAATAAATAGTGTCAGCTCATCTTGCCAGCCAGAGGCTGGAAGCTTGCCATGTGCTGAGTATCAAAGGTGTGCCAAGTGCTCGGTGTTGCAGTGTGGTTTGGTGAGGGCTGGTGCACTCCCAAGGTGGTTCTGTAGTTTCCTTGTTTCTCCTTGCTTGCTGTGTCGGGGTGGCAGGCATCTCCCTGAGTGCTCAGGTCAGCCCCCCTGGGGGCTGCAGAGTATGCGGGGCATGGGGGCAGCTCTGCAGGCTGCTGGGCTTGCTCCAGCAAAGGGAGCTGGGGGCCACACTACTGTGCAGGGCCTGGGGATGATTCCCAGGGCAGAGCTCGGCAGAGCTGACTTGTGGCAGCTCATGTGCAGTGTTAATTCCCTTTGTTTCATGGCTCATTGATTGTTGTTGTTGGTTGGTTGGTTTGTTTATTTATTTATTTTAAATTTTATTTTCTTAAGCATTGAGGCTGGGCTTGGCCCCTGCAAATGGCACAACTGGCGAGGCTGTGACCTTGAGATGCCTTCGGTGCCTGATCCTGGCCGTGCCAGGGGCTGGGCTTTCCCCTGCAAAGGGTATTCCTAGGGGTTTTGTCTCAGTCCAGACTAGATTACAGTCTTTAAAGCCAGGGCTGTTCTTGTCTGTTTCTCCCTGGCAGTTGTTGCAGAGGCTTGGGAACAGTTTTGCAGGGACTTGGGCTATGGAAGCACTGGCACTGGAAAGGATCTTGCAACTGCAGCAGCCTGCAGGTGTGCAAGCCAGAGGGTGCAGCCTGCACCCTGCTAGGAAGGGGCTTTTTAGTAATGGAACATGTCGGTTGGAGAGATGTATTTGTTTGCTGGGGGGTGTCAATACAGTTGCACAAACTGATATTATTTTTCTTTAACCTGGTTTCTAAGTAACATGCCTGAAGAGGAAATTTCAGAACAAAACAAAGTGGCCATTCTTGCTTTGAAACACAGGGACTGATCAGAAGGCTCCCTTTTATTTTTGTTGTGTTTCTGCCTTTAAATTCAATGTTCCTCAGCTGAAATGAAAGATTAGGCAACACACAAGCAGATAGCAACAAAACCACTGCACTAACCCATGAACAGAAATCATCAAGGTGCATTTTTTGACTTGCTGCCACATAGTTAGATGTTATTCCATTGAAACAAGCTAATTGACTGCTTAACTCAATAGCAGCTTAGGCTTCTTGCTGTCCAAACTGTTAATCAGAAGTCTTAAGTGATAGAATAATTGAAGGAAAAAAAGAATCGAATAATCCAATTAGGAAAAACAGAAGCAACTTAAGAACAAGGGGCTGACGTGTCTCTTGCTGGAATAAGACAGCTGGGTTCCTGTCCAGAGTCCCCACGGACAGTCAAGTTTTCTGTGCTTAACATCACACTCTGGGTTGTCTAAACTTAAAAGCCACCAAATTGACACTGATGAAATTTCATACGTATATGACTGAAAAGACCATGGAGAATATTTTTCATGGAAGGTTGTGGCCATATTTTTCTGGTGCATTTTTTGAGGGCAGGAGTGAAGGAAACACTGCTGTTACACCCTTGTTGTTCTGTTCTTGTAAATTTGGGTGTCAGGATAATTAAACATTGTAACCTCTTTGCTATAGTCTGTTAGCAGATGTATTGTGGGGTGTGGATAGACATAAAATAGGCTTTTCAATTAGTTGTAAGTGACTGAGAATCAGGAGTGGAAGGGCTAAGAGAGGTGAAGCATGGGAAGTGTTTTGAGCAAGCACATGGGAGACCAAACCTGTAGGAGTTAATATTGGCTATCTGGGGAGGAGCTGGGTATGTAATCTCTTATCTCAGGACATCCTTCTGTAGCAGTACTGGTGTGTATTGCTACAGGTTAGGTTGAACGGGTTGCTAATATGTGGGAACTCATGATAACCATGTGAAATGTGCTACTCAAATGCCTTTTTTCTTTAATTAGTGCAATTACTTGTTTTAGGTGAATAATTGTGGCAAGACTACATACAAACTGGCATACAATTTCAAACGTGTAGAATGAAGAACGGTGTGCTCAGTGTTTTTATGCCTCAGTACTATGCTGAATGTCCAGAAATGGTTTGTTGATGCTAGTGCTAATGAATCAATTACTCTTCGTGCAAGAATGTTGCTTCCTTTAAATGTTCAGAAATCATTCAAAAAACAAGAAAAGAATAAAATCAATTTTGTTTGTTAAATTGGATTAAAGTAACTGTATTCCCATATGGACAGGGGCAATTGGATTTAATATTACTTTGCATATTATTTCAGTCTCATCTTGGTGGGGATAGCTGTCTGTTTTAGGAACTACTTTATTTGAAGGACAATAAAATCTTAATGATCACATTATCATGTTTCAAGTTAGACTCTTTTATACATAATGCCGTTCTGACCTCATTGCTTATATTGTTCTTATATGTAATGCAGGAAATGGCTTTGAGAATGGCAGATCTGTGTATGAGCACATGCACGTATTTATGTTCGTGTATAACCCATGTGGTAGAGCAGGCTGTTGCTTGATTCATGATTTGGTCAGGGCTATTAGATTTCCTTCCCTGAGGCATTTTATAATCTGTTTAACATAACACAGTCATTTGTCTTGTTTGCTGACTACTTAACAGATGGATTTGTGGTTTTTGTAATTACTATATGAACATTAATAAGACGCAATAACGTGATATCTTTTATTAATTAACAATTTTCCAGGTTAGTTTTACCAAATGACATGAGGTAGATTAGATGTAAATAATAGTGACATACAAATATTAGTTTTACAATGTTAGCATTTTGAAAAGTCGTACAAGACTTCTAAGGCTCCCCATAGTGTCTTTTTTTGTGGTCTCAAGGTATTGTTTGTAATTATTCTCTAGTAGCGCCATTATTACTTTCTCTCGTTAAAAATTGGTCTCTCAGTATAAGGAGAGAATAGACCTGGCCAATGTCCTAAAACATTCTGTATATTTATCCTGTCTGTGATGTTCTTCCATGGCATTTATATCCTTATTTAATATTCACATCCTGTCTTTCCTTCTGGAGATTTCCAAAAGTAGAAATCCAGGTGTAACAGTACAAACACTGAGTACCATATGGGAAAGAAAACATCTCACGCCACAGGAATGCAGGCATTTTGTAGAGCTATTGTGATACAACTGAAGACAAGAACATAAACATAAGCAGTCTTGTCCTGTGAAATAGAGAGAGGGCGGCAGATCAGTGTGGAGCACTGCAAGGTTGAGTTTCACAGGTGAGACTTTAGTCACTTGCACACCTCATGCTAGGACTCTGAAAAAGAGAGATTCACTTTTCCTTTATGAAAGAACAGTCCCTTCTGCTACCAATGCTCATGGCTAACAAAGTTCTAAACGATGTACAATATGTGGGAACACTAATCAGTCTAAATGTCACATTTTCCCCAAACTGTTATCTTTATTGGAAGCACTTAGGAGTCCTGTTGAGGAAGAGGTATAGCACCAAAAGTAGATCAATCAGGGGTAGATAATCACAGAACTCAAATGTTGAATTTCATGCATTCCCAGAGAATGAATGAAGTGAAAATGTGGGAACAAATGATAGGGCTGTATCTGTGCCCACATGTGCGCATAGGAGCCATGGATGGCTGAATTTGCTGACTGTCACTTCTTGTTCCCTGTTTGCGGCTCTGAGTCACGGGGAGGGAGTACTACCATCTGAATTTAGGAGCATATGCATGTAAGTAATGTTGAACAGGAAAAGCATAATGTTTCTTGACCTGCCACTAATGCTCAGACACTTCAAACATGACCACAATTCAAACTGAAAGGTTCTCTTCTGAAGGGCTTAATTTTATAGGAGGTAACAATGGATATGCAAATGTAGGTGTGATGTGAGCATTGTGTGGCTTCACCCCTGCC
The DNA here is from genome assembly GCF_040182565.1 of Anser cygnoides. Classification (NCBI taxonomy): domain Eukaryota; kingdom Metazoa; phylum Chordata; class Aves; order Anseriformes; family Anatidae; genus Anser; species Anser cygnoides. The sequence continues at coordinate 442,410 of NC_089886.1, forward strand.
AATAAGCAGTGTTAAAGGCATGGAGCTGCTTTCCTTTCAAGTGCATTCCATTACTGGTTTCTTTACTCATCCATATTTTGGCAGGAAGTTCACATGCACACTAAATGCCACAGCTGTCATCTTCTGTGACAACTCAGCCATTCTCGTAGAGCAACATGGCCTTACAATGCCAAAGAGGTGGATGAATCAGAGTATGTTATGATGACTTGTTGTGATTTTTCCCATACCAAAATAGTTTTGTGCTTAAAATACATTCTATGTTAAATGAAGCGTGAGTGGGGCTGGGCTAGCTTTCCAGCACTGAACTGAATTTCAAACTTTATTTTATTGTGGTACATTGCCCATAGACTTTTTATCTTTCTGTTGAGACAGCTGTGAGAAAAAAAATGGCTATCAGCAGGCAGGAGCATGGTGTACGTTTGTTTTAACTTTGTAGAGTATCGCTAAGAATTTGTAAAGTTCTTTGAATTTTGAAATAATCAGCAAGTAGATAACAACTTGCAGACAGATAGAGCAGGCTGTCTAGGTTGTCTGGCTTTCAGTATTGCAGCCAGCAATTGGTTTATTTTTATCTTACCCAATGTTGTGTTTTTCCACCAGAGTGGCTGGAGAACCATCCTTCTGATGGCTGCAGAACTTAAATTAATCCTTATACAGGTCAAAACTCTGCCAGACATGCAGTATAATTTTCTTCGGGGAATTAATCCTATCTGACTGATTAGCCTGTGTGCTTTCAATTTTATAAGGATGGCTAAGCTGTATCCAAGTGTACTACTCACTTCTGCTGCTAGATGACATTTAAGGACAAGCAGAATGATTTTTATAAAGTCATAGTCCTAGCGCTAGGGTTTGCAATGTTGTAAAACTTGCTGTGCTTGTTAGAAGATGTGGGTAGCCAGGGTTAATTTATACCACAATTTCATTACTTTTGATGTATTCCATGTTCAAATTAAATGAAGGCAGTGGAGTAATTGCAGTTTAGGATATACGATTCAAAATGACCTAGATGTGTTGGAGTCTCCTATTAACATACATCCTTTCAAATAAAATCCACCTTTGGGGCTATATAAAATCTTGCATATTTAAATGCTAAGTAGTCATTCTAACAAATAATATCTCATCCCAGGATACATGGGGAAGCATCTGAGTACTCTATATAAATACACCACATGACAAACTTAGCTTTTTTTCTGCGCTCACATGAATCCAGTTTCTCCTTTTCTTGCTGCTTCTGATCACACAGCCGATGGCTAACCAGTTTGCAGACTATTGGCTATTTGGTAGCTTTCCTGTTTTATTAATTATTAAAATGTGTGATTGTCATCTTCATGCTATGGAATTCTTTTTTGCCGTTGGCTTTATGACCATTTTTTTTTAAGTAGGAGAACGATGAATGGTGAATGAGAAATTGTTTTTGGAAGCCGGTTGACACATGAATACACACCTGCAGCATCCAGTCCCTAAAGTTCATGTGGAAAAACTCAGTCTGTATTCATTACGTTTTGTGAGCAGCGGATGAAGAAGGGTACACACAGCTGAAGTGTGCAGCTATTTGAAGATCATCTGATTATCTTCCAATATAACTTACATTATTTGTTCCACTCAAATGCACGTGCAAATTCTCCTCCTGTATGATGACCAAACCTAAAACATATTGGGAGTCGTACCACTGTACAATACAGTGGAATTAAAATAGTGATTTTTCTCCACAAACTGGAAGTAAACTAATGGGGAAATCCAAGAAACAAAATATTGTCTTTATTTTTACATTCAGTGCTCACTAGATTTATTCAGCCTTAGACCTCCTGTAATGGTTATCTTATGAACAATGTTCCAGTATCATCTTGCATCCTTTTTATCCCTTGTGTCATGTTTCACTGCAGTAGACTGTAAGCACTTTGGGGCAAGGAGCCAGTATTTATGCATTACAAGGTGCTGTGTACATTGGTTGCATGCTCTATATATAGTATTCCAAGTCCCCAGAAGACCTTCAGTATTTGCATCCTGTAATGCTATTTCCAGACAAATCAGTTTTTGTTGTTCCATTATTATGTGCAGCAGGTTTTGTTAGTAAAGTTTTTTAAAAACAACAACAAACAAGCCAACAACAAAAACATCGCCCCAACCACAACAGAATGCCTGATTTGTACCGCTGCTCAGAGTAACTGCTCTCAAGTACAAACTTATTCCTTAGCTAAAACGATGCTCAACTAGTTCTAGTGCACTGATGCTATAGCATGTGGCCTTAATCTTGAGAAATGGCAAATCCTATTTACTGTGTAAGTATTTAAGCTAATTATACCTCTGATGTGAGCAACATGTGATAGAGTTCACACCGTATCCTTTAAAGGACATTGAAGTCTTCGATTCTCATGAAATATTCTCATTCCATTTTGGGTCTACTGTATGTGTTCTGCAATAATATAATTTAATACTAATATAGACAAAATGTGTGTTATGGCTAGATTATCCATAGTGTAAAAGAAGAAATAATTCTTATGTTTGTCCTGGAAGTGCTTTGTTTGCATTTCAGTTTCACAGTTAGGGATCTGTTGCATGATAAGGAGTGATAGGATAAACAAAGGTATTTTGGTTTTAGAAAAGATGTGTTTGACATCAACCTCATGTGTTGAAGACTTATGACCAGCATTGTCTCAGATGAGATGGCTGTACGAAGATCTAAACAGCTTTTGTGGGAAGGCTAGGGATGGAGAGCCATGTTTCTGCAAGGAGCTGTTTCCCTTGGTACTGCAGTGGATCAGCCCTGGTGAAGAGTGCAGCGCTGGGGCTGTTGCCTTGGCGTGGAGAGAAGTGGGGGCAAGCAGCAGTGGTGACCTCAAGCTGCCTCTGGTTACGTAGGTGTGATACAAGAGTCACTGAACTTCTGGGTTGGGTGCTGTGCTAACACAGGAAGCGGAAGTAAAAGCCAAAGCCACTCTTCTCTAGGCATTGCTGCATCCTTAAAAGTCTCCTGGTAGCTGTGCAGTGCTTTGTGCAGTGATAGGAGCTCAGCTTCCCTCATGAAAGTCTTTCCCCTTCTCCTTATTTTTCAGCTCTTTGTAGTATCTTTGTAGTACTGCGGCAAAGATCCCACAGTTAAAATATGACTGCAGTGGGTGGGACATCTGATGGCCATCATACACTGACTTTGCTTCAGGAGCATTTCTGCAGACTTTCACTGACATAGCCAAGAGCCGGGCCTATTACCTCCCTACTGGTTTTGGTCAGAATCAAAACACTGATAAGAGAAATGTTTCGTACAAGGAACAAAGTGACAATGGTCCAAGTGACTGCAAAAATGGAGTGGCATCTGCCTAGATGGGCAATTGCACTGAAAAGTTCTCTTGGTGCTGGGATTTATCCCTAGCTGTGGAAATCCAGACTGGTAGGAGCTAATGAGTACGTGTGGCCAAGCAGGCTTACCACTAGCATCCAGTGCTGGGCTGTGCCACAGCCATGGAGCAGGCTGCTGCCATGTGAAACTTCTGTGAAATCCACCCAAACCCACATGAGGCTGCTGTGCTGCTTATGGCATCACTGTGGCATCTAGTGGCATTGGACTGTTCTCAGGACGATAACAGGGATATGAGCTGCAGAAAAATACGTCATGTTGCTGTGGAATAATCAGTGGATAATCAAGGCCCCTGTTTAAGAGACACCCATATAATACATTTGCATTGAAAAAAGTGTCTCACTAGCTCAGTTGTAGTTATTTTTGTATGTACAAAGTAATTGTAAAAGCAATGTAATTATTATGATAGGCACTACTGTAATGGTGGTAACACAAAGGTGTTCCCCAAGGTTATGTTTAAGATACCTACTGTATGTAGGCGTCGTGCAAGGTGGACAGTATACTGCCTGCACTGTGTGACATCGAATAGAGGGAATCTCAGTTAAGTAACAGCCCCCAAGAGTGAAAAGTAGCAGAAAGTGTTAAAGATGTGTAGAGTGCTATGGCATGTACATAACTGGACCAACAGTTACAAAGCAGCTTGTGGGGAAGCATTTGTACCATCCAACAATGCATCAGCTGGCTGAGCAAAGTTTTGGTCAAGAAAAAAAACAAGTGAGAAGCACTGGTAATAGGCACTGGATGGGGCTGCTTGAAGAAAGGGTAGAAGTAGTAAACTGGCCAAAAGGAGGCTCTCTTCAGACCCTGGCATAAAATACTTGGTAGGGAAAGGGTAAAAACTAAGAAGGGCCTGCTAAAATGTCACAGTAACCGGTCAGTCTAATTCAAGATATGTGAGAAAACACTTCAAGAGCAGATAATCCCCGAGCCGCGGCTGGATGTGACGGTGCTCATTACTGGTGTGCTGTTAATCATGTACAATGAGTACCAGTAATAACACGTAGCAAGGGTGAAAGCAAAGCAGATCAATTTATCTTATGACCTTTGGGAGGCAGAAGTCTCTACCTACTTTGCATTCAATGAACTGATTCTTTCCTTTTCTGCCCTGAGGTCCTGACCCTGTCGCTTGTGAAGGGAGACTTGAAATATATACTTTATGTGCAACTTGACTTCCCAAATTTCATTATCTTAGTCTAATCCAGTAAATTATTGCTCTTCTTGAAGTCATTCTAAATTAAGGTTCATAGGTGTGTTTTTTGGTGCACTGCATGAGAAACATGAAGGCATGGTTTCAGAGCACAAAATGAGGGATCCACAAGAAGCTTCAAAATCCCATTAACAGTAAAAGGATTAGCATGCTGTCCAGTAACTGTGTCATCATCCAGCATTGGGTCTGTGGATGAAAAGGGAAGGCCCAGCATGAGGTGTTCACCTGGAGCATGTTCACCTGCGCTGCAGGTGCTGCATGCACCTTTGATGTACTGGGCAGGAATGGGTTTTGTCAGGCAGTGCATCTGCTGCCCTTTCTAGGTCTTCCCCAAGGTCCATGGGCTGTAAACAAGCAGTGTCAACCAGTCTAAGCACTCCTCTGTATGCTGGGAATAGTATTTATCCTTTTCTGTGAAGTGCTCAAGTGTCTGTGGTCCTCTGGAAGGAAAGGTCCGTGAGCTGGTCTCTGTGTCTCTGGTCCTGGGCTGGTCCACCAACGTGCTGGGCCTGGTGTTGCTTCAAGACTTTGGGAGCTTCAAGCAGCACAGCTCTCGGCGCAGCAGGGACAAGTGCAGGGTCTTCAGACAGGCTTCAGAGCTGTGGTCAGAGGTGCTGAGCGAGTGGCGAAGCTGGCAGCGGCTGGTGGAGGAGGCTGGTTCTTTGGAGGTCATCCAGTGCTCCTGGCTGCAGGGTGACCGCTGTGACTGCCTAACCGCTGACGGTGATGGGCTGCCAGTGAAAGGCCTTTGTTGCTGATTGACTCCTGTTTTCCCGCTGGTGCCTGAAACGAGGACTTGCGCTATGGCTTTCAAGATAGATTGAATGGAAATAACATATACGTGGCACGAGCAAAGTTAATAGAAATCTTACAAGTTTAAAAGAAATTTTGTTAACTAACAACATATTAAACAGTTAAAAAATAATAAAAAAAATGAAGCTAGCATTCTAACCTGGACCAGTAATTAGGAAAATGGATTTAGTGCTGATGGATGTGAAGGTAAAAATAAATGAGGTGAAGTGAAGGAAGTTCTTCATGCAAGTTTCATGCTGAGAATAAAATCAGAGGTTTGATTCAATTATTATTAATACACTGCTTAGGTCCCACAGAAACCTGTGCACAGGGGCTTTTAAACCTATTCTAATGGAAGCAAAACTCAGTGGAGTGGAAAGTGTCCTGGCTCTTCAAGAGATGCCTACCATGTTATATACTTTGACACCTGGGGGTTTGGAAAACAGTGACAGCTACAAGCCGACCTTTGGTGAATTTAATCTGCAAATGGATTCCTGCTTAGGACAGCTAATGCTTTTAGTTATTGTAAAGGCTCATTCCTGGATTTTAAAAAGCTGAGAATAAATGGATTTCATGATGCAGCTCCTATGCACATTGCATAACAAACAGGTGGCTTGTGGATGTTTTTAAATGATATGGTGTATTGAAAAACTTTGCAGGACTTACGAATTCATAATTATAATGTATGCACAATGGTGAGAATAATCTTTCTAATAAAGGAGAACAGAGTTGGCACATGTTAAAATAGAAATACATTGAAGACAGAGCCTGCTGAAAAGAAAGGGAAGGAGGTTGATGGTTTGTGTTTGTTTCATAATAATATTCATAAGCATTGCAGGAGCTTATTATTCAGCTGGGTATGGCCTTTTGACTGAGACTTATTATCCTAAGACTTGAAGGGAGGATGTAAAACAGTAACATTTGGTTATTAAAAGACTATTTTTCTTTTCTGGAGTTGAGATTGTTTAAGTGAGATTGCTCCTGTATCTTACACAGAGTGTGAGTAACCACACAAGTCCACACCTGCAGGCAAATGCACATCATAGGCAGAGATAATCAGATTCCTCTGTGTGTGTATGTAGGTATGTATTTAATCTTTGTTTTCCTTCTCTCTTTTACTGTGGGAGACTAGTACCATTATCTTCCCTTTACAGATAGGAGATGTATGTGTAGGGGAATACAGGTGCAGAAGTGTCAGTTGTCCTGCCCAGGATCAGCGATGGTTCTGAGTCCCAGTGTGCCATGTTCAAGTCATGCGCCCTTCCTTTGCTGCCATGTGCACAACAGCACAAGGAGCTGTCAGCAACACAGACTTTTTTTTATAAATGTTATGATATTACTGCTGTGACTCTTCCTGGCTTGCGAGAGAGTAAATACATTACTGGACTTTACTGTGAAACCATGACCAGGTCTTGTGCCTTGTCATGGGCGAATTCACACCGACCCGTGTGAGTCTCACGCCATACAACTGAGAACGGCATCAGCCACAAATACAATGCGTTTGCCTAATGTGAAAATGTGCCTGGGGATTATACCAAGGAACTCATATTCCAAAAGAATTCAGTAAAGACTTTGGGCATGGGGACTTCAGGCTCATGCTTGTCTGAGGGGTGCTGGTGGCTTGTCACATCAGTATTAATGAAAGGCCTGTGATGTGGTTGACTGACAAATCCATGAAGTTATATATGCATATCAGTAAGTGCCAGGGCTCTCCGAGGGGCAGTTTTACAACACCTGGTATCAGCCTTCACATGACAGCGTGTCAGAAATGGTCCTGGGGAGCCAGGCAGCTGAGGACCTGGGAATTCACCTTTCCTAACAAAGTCATGATATGGGGCAGAAAGAACTTCTCCCCTGTCTTGCAGTAGTGCTCATGTGAGGATCCACGTGGTCCTTCAAAAGGTATGCTGCAGTGGTGTACACAGCCCTGCACACGCGATGTATGCATTGGAGTCCTTGAGCCTTCTTGCTCTGAAGTGCTGTCTCCTGCACTTCCCCTGAATATAAACAGCTCCCCAGGAGGTAGGGCCATCTCAGCAGAATAATGCAGGCTACAAAGTCATGCACCTTGCCAATGAGATTTTAATTATGATACTATGGTTAGGAGAGGAAATCGAACTGCAGCGCTGTATCTTACAGCGTCATCCAGTATCTTTGTTCATTCCTTCTGCATCCCCTATTTTCCCTCCGACGCCAGTAACAATGACGCTCCCTGTTGATGTGGCACTGAGCTGCCAAGGCAGCTCCTGTGCAGTGCTGGAGCTGCGCTCTGCAGAGGCTTGCACCGAGCTCTGTGGGGTGGAGCTGCAGGGGGCTTGTGGCTTGTAGAGTGCTGGGGTCACTGCGCTGGCCCTGGGCATGCAGTGGAGAGGGGCAGCAGGGCCTGCACTGGGGCCTGGCCCCATGCCCTGTGGCACCTGGCACAGGTGAATGACCTGGCCAGGGCCTGAGGGACTGCAGGAGGCTGTGTCTGTGCACCTGCATCCCTTCAGCAGCAGTCTGGGCTGGGGAGAGCTAGGGGCAGAGGGGACACTGAGGGTTGGTGGTGGCTTTGGTGTGAGAGCATGGAGGCGTGTCTGTTCCCCCTACTGGTTCCCAGGGCACGCATCGTTGCCTTGCTGGCAATATCTCGGGTCTTGTGTACCAACATGGTGCTTGGGTTTTACCTCCAAGTTCGGTCGTGGCAGCTAACAGAAGTGGAGTCAGGGGAAATCACCCCCGTGACAGTTTTTCCCTCTGGCTTGGTCAGTGGCAAGGCTTATTTCCATCAGGCCTACACACAAACACAAAACCCTCCCAAAAAGCAACTGTTTCCCTTTGAACGCACCAGCTGTCTTGTCTGGAATACAGCCTGTCCTTTCGAAGGTGTGCGCTGAAAATCAGGGCCCTCGCTTCCCCGATAGCTCCTGTGCTCGTGCTCTTCTCCAGGCGTCGCCGGTGCCCCGACACGCGCTGACCTTCCCGTCCCTAGCGCCCGAGCATCCCCGCCGCCGGCTGTGGCTGCGGCAAGGGGCGCGGACGGAGCGCAGCTCGCTGTGAGCGCGGAGCCCGGGGCCGGGCGCTCCTGCTGCTGGTCGCGGGCCGTGGGACCGCCGGGGCGTTTGCGTTTGGGGAGCGCGGGGCCGTCCCAGATGATCTCGGAGGTCGCTTCCAACCCAGATGATTCTGTGATTCTGTCCTCCTGGCTTCGCGGCCCCAGCGTCCCTTCAGGCAGCAGCTCCGCCGCGGCAGGAGCATCCTCGGGGCAGGGAGCTCGGCCGGGGCCGGGGCCGCGCCGTGCCCGACGGGGCGGGCGGGGCGCGCCCTGCAGCGCGGCGGCGCCGCGCCGAGCCGAGCCGTGCCGAGCCGTATGGGAGGAGCCAGCGGGCTCCACCGCCCCTGCGCCCCCCCCACGCCGCCGCATTTCGCGGCCGGCCGCCGCGGAGCAGGGCGCGGGGGGGGGGGGGGGGATGATGGATCCGCGGCTGCGGCTGCTGACGCCCCGCGCCCGCCAGCCCGCCGTCAATGGAGGAGGACGTTGAGACCCGCAAGATCAACAGCAGTTTCCTGCGAGACCACAGCTATGCGACGGAAGGTGAGTGCCGGGGGCCGCAGCAGCAGGTGGGGGCCGCCGCCCGGCAGCATCCCTGCTTTCCCCTGCCCCTTCCCGCGCCGCTCGCGTCGCCGGCATCACCGCGGGCCTCCCCCGGCGGGGCTCGGGCTCGGGGCTCGGGGCCGGGCACGGCTCCCTCCCCGCCGGACGAGCGGGAGGGGGGCGCGGGGTCGATCCCCCCGGGGCCTGCGGGCCGGGCCGGGCCGGGCCGGGCCGGGCCGTGCCTTCGGTTAACCCGTTCCGGTGACTCAGCAACGCCGGACCCGGTAGATTTCCACCCCGCCCGCGGCTTGCCCTCCCGCTGGGATCGCGATCCTCTCTGGATCCGGCTTTGCGGGTGAGGTCTGACATCTTGGATACACGGGAGACCCCCAGGTTTCAGCCAGTTCTGACCCTCGGTGGATGCTACAAGACCCGAAGTCAAAATCTGGCTCGTTGCTCCTGCAGTTGTATGCGAGTCAGAGAATTGCGTGTTTGCAGCGAGTGGTCTGGCCGTGCTGCATTGCTGATCGGTGCCGGTCCTTCTCCTCGCTGCGATCCCAGGGCGCCCGAAGTCTCCGTGCTTCTCGGGAAGGGCAGCAGATGCTTCTCTGCCAGGGAGCTGAAGTGGGGACAGCGGGGCTGGGGCCCCTGCCAGGAACAGCTCGGAGCTGAGTCTGTGAATGTGAGCCAGCCTCTCCCTGCAGCCTGCTCCTGCTCCTTTTCAGCGATCCCCAAGCGTGTTTGCTTATTGCTGGTTTGTGCCTGTTTCCTCGGGGCGCTGTCATGGTGGGGGCATGGCAGGCGTTGGGAGCCAGGTGAGCCCAGGGCTCCTCCTGCCTTGTCCTGCTGCCTCTGTTTTCCACGCTGAGAAATGAGAGCAGGGAAGAGCTCTTGCAGGGCCAGTACAGAGCAGAGGGGTCACTGACTGCAACAAAGCACTCATGTTGCTGCTGCCCTGCGAGGGTGAGTGCTTGTGACGGCTGCTATGCTAAATGGGAGGGCTCGAAGGCTGTGAGGCGGGCACGGAGTCGCAATTCAAAATATGCTTCATTATGACTGTATTAGTGACTTCTGCTGGTAGCCTGTGACTGTAGCTGTTGAAGGGTTAGGAAATATGATAAATACTAGTGTAATTGTCATTACAGAAATTAAATAGTTGTCTTAGGGCTGTTTTTCCTACAAGCCTTTGCATGAAGAAATGCGTATTCTGAGATGTATATTGCAGAGGTGAGGAGATGCCAAAACTGTTAGACGTGGAGAGTGTCATACCCCCAGCTAAGCACATAGGGCCTGGCCACTGGTGCATTGGAACATGAATTTCCTGTAATGGCTCAAGAAGTGGAGGAGATGGTGTGGCCATGTTCGGCTCAGGAACTGAAAAGTGAGCTGCGAGCTGCACACGGCGCTGCAGACTGCCACAAAGAGGCAGGCTGCACCATGCTGGTGGGGATGGAGGGCCAGGGCAGTGTCTGCCTCGCTGTCCTTCTGACAGCTGGAGTGCTGCTGGCTTCACAGCGGTTCTGTCACAGCCCCCTTTGCTTCCTTCCCTCAGGAGGAAAATGCAGTTGCTGTAAAAGAAAACCAATGCCCCCCCATCCCTCCAGCATTATTTATTCTCCCAGTAGCATGCCTTACATGAAACTCTGAAGGCAGCCTCCACACTAGAGAGGCTGGATAGGCTTAATTAGTAGCCAAATAGTCTTCCTCTTATTGTTTCGTTCTCCAAAGGCTCTAGAGAAAGCTAACATATGACCTGACCTTGGGAATTTTATGACTCCAGAACATCACTAAAGGGGGGCTTATCTAGCAGAAAGATCCTCAGCTTAATATAGTAATGGAAAGCTTTGGATACCTGGTGAGCCGTGCAAGAAGACCGTGCACAAGTTGGCATTGCTCGTGTGTAAATGAAGCGCAAGCGCTGAAAGGTGACGAGGACCAGAGGCAGCGGAGGCGACGCCTCAGTGCCGGTTGGTTTCTGGCACCCAGGCCCCGCTCCGGCCCTGCGTGCCTCGAGCTATGGGGCAGGGCCCCGGGCGGGTGCGTGGCAGCAGGGCTGGCCTGGCCAAGCCCAGACAGCGCGGGCGAGGGACGTTTGTGCTGTGTGGGATGGCGCAAGCCGGGGCTTCCAGTGTGGCGGCGCAGCCAGGATGGTGAGCGTCCACACTGCCAAGTCAGCTGGCGCGCAGCCTTGCTCCATGCCCCGGGGCAGGATGAACTTGTGTTGCTGTGTTATAATAGGCAGCTGCAGCAGGCAGCAAATAACAAATGGGAATGTAGCTGTCCGAAGGTTTTCCAGGTTGGGAAGGGTGAAGGGTTGGGTTGAGCCTGCAGTGAGTTCAGCCTGTGGCACTTGGAGGGTTGGGGATTTACCAGCCTGCCCTTTCGGATCTGGTCTGTCTGGTAATCCATGGTAAATTTCCCCAAGTTGTGCACTGGCGCTTTCAGAAGAGCCTAGCGCATCATACTAGTAAATGACAGCAATCCTCTCCGTAGAAATGAAATAGCCAGAAATGTTTGTAGGCAGCCTACTGAGTCAGAGCAATCCCTGTTCTGTTGCTTAACTGGAGGAGGTACATGAGAATATTTAATGGCTGAATATTGGCCGGGAGTTTCATTTCACCTCGTGCTCCTCAGGCCTTCTCTCCCTCCATGTAGTTGTTATGCTAGAGACGGGCTCCATGCACTTTGGAGCAGTAGAGCTTGTTAGTATGGTGTAGAGGAAAAATAATTAAGGAAGAAAATTTTGTTCCATTTTTTTCTAAATGTGAAAGCAGCTTATTCCTAAAATGATCTGGTTGGTAACCTGTGTTTTGTTAAAAATCCTTCCAAAACCTGTTCAGAAGATAAAGACTTGCTTTGGAAATGAAGGTGTCTGTGATGTGTCAACTGAGGAAGTAAATGGGGTTATGTAATTTGGTTTAGTGAAGTGTTGTCCCTTAAATAGGTCTGGTATTTTTATGCAAATGTGGGGTGAGGATGGTATTTCAAAAGCACACACTTGAATGCCTTGTTCTTGTGTGACACTCAGAAACACGGCTAATGAAGGAAGTGCATCCATTGTACAAATTCAACTTTAGTTGCCAGGGAATATTAAGTTGCTGAGGTGCAGCGCACATACATCCCTAGTGGCTCCTGCAGCACAGTTTGCCCCAGGGCAGTGCCTTCGAGCTTGTTTGGGGGCCCAGGACCTCACGGCCTGTCCCCAGAATGGGCAGTCTCACAGGGGGGAACATTCTGAAAATGTGCAGGGTTTGTTCTGCTGCAAAGATCCGTCTTCGTTCGCAATTTTGCTGAGCTCCCTGTTGGAAGTAGAGCAAGTCAAGGCTATTTGAATACAAACAGCTTGAGCAGCTTTCACTTCTAGGCATGCTGAAGGTCTCTTCATGCCCCCACCCCAAAGCTGGACTATTTCCAGCAGCTTGGCCCAGAACATCAGTCTCCTGAAGTCTTCAAACTAGGGGGATTATCCATTTTTGTATAGCCTTGCTGTCCACCTGGTGGTCCTCTGAGCCCTTTCTATGGCTGAATGTTGGGCAAGTGCTTCCAAGCAGAGGAGGAATGGTGCTAACGCCCCTTTCTACATTCTGTGCCCTAATGAGAATTATGCTGGCTATTCTCGTGCTCGGCGGGTCCAGGTGGGATGGGAGCAGCAACTGTCACGGTTCAGCCCTGCAGCATGCCCGCTGAGCGGCAGTGTTCGTGTCCCACTCTGCGAGATGTCTGTGGTCCCTGCCCCGTGGCGGGGCAGTGTCCCTCATGGGAGCGGGGCCCAGGGACGTGGGTCCCTGCCAGGGCAGGAGGGCTGCGGGTACCACAGGGCTGGTGCTGCCCCCTCCGCTGCCTGCGGCTCGGCTGGCAGCGCGGCCACGGTGCACATCTCCCCTCGGACGTCTTGCTGGCGGAGATGGGTTCCTCCTCCCCAGCTCTGTCTGAACCCTTTCTGGTGCTGCAGGATGTCCTCCGGGGCTCCACCTGTGGAGAACCTGTAGAGCTTGGCCCTGCCACAGCTGCGTATGATTAGACTTCTGCTTGGAGAGATGCTCCTTCCCACCGATTTGGTACAATGTGCAGGAAACTTTTATGAGGCTTGACAGGTGCCCTCATGTCCCAGATGTCCGTTAACCTGCTCCAGGGGAGGGTTCTCCCCCCATGCTGCAGGCACCAGGCAAGCTGAGGGAGAAGTGGTCTGCAGCATGCATTCTGTGGTATGCACTCCAGTTGTAAGCATCGTCGCACAAGTGACCCCAAGTCAGGAGACGTGGGCGCTGATACCTCGCTGACACGCTTGCTGTACAGCAGAGCTCTGGGGACAAGATGTGGCCTTTCCTGCGGCCGGTCCCGGGTGCAGCCTGTTGTAGTTTTGCTGTTGGAGGAGGACTTGGGAGGACCTCGTCCCATGGTGTGGGCTGCTCTGCAGCTGGCCACATCCCGGGGCTGTCCTGGCACCCGCAGGTTGTTGCTGTCTCCAGCCGGTGCCGATGGGGCGCGTGTCCCTGGGGCAGACCCCGTGGGGTGCTGCCGGGCCAGAGGGCTGTGGTACCTGTCGCCCATGCGCCTTTCCCTGGTGTTGTCCTTAATTTTTCTGAACTGTGCTTACGAAACTGAATAGATTTGCCATTAAGAAATCTATCATTAAGCCTTCATTTCCTTTTCCTAGTTTAATCTCGTTACTCCCAGCTGTAACCCCTTGCCACTCTGTCATCCCCATATTGCCTTCATCCCTGGCCTGCTGTCACGCGTGCTGTGAGTGTGCCCGCCTCGAGGAGGGAGCCGGGGTGCCCACCTCTCCGCCCTCGAGGGGCAGCCTTGCGAGACCTGTACATAACAGCCCCCAGCAGCACCCTGATGTGGCCTTTGGGGACCTGGGAAGCCATCAGATGTGTAAGCAGCCTCCTCAGTATTGCACATCAGGCTCTTTTGTTCTGTTTTGGAGAGAGAAACAATCCGTGCATTAAAACGTGACACTTTCAGCCTCTGAGGGCATCTCCCCCCACCCTCCAGTGGCACAGGGGCAGCTGGGGGCTGCCAGGGGCGAGCTGATGCATTTTCTTTGCACTGACAGAACTTCAGAAGCAGATTAGCCTGCCTGCTGGGGCTTGCTGGGGCTTGCTGTGCTGGATACCTAAAAGCTTTTTCACTTTCAGTGTCAATTTGCTAAGAGCTTTCTGTGGTGGTGACAGTGACTTTTTTTCCATCTATGTATAGTCCCCTGAAAGCAGGAAGTAAGGCATTTTTCCATCATGTGCTTGGTTCAAGCTGAGAGCTGCCAGGTATTTTAGTTGTAGCAAATGATGTTAATTGCCATTTGAGGATCATCTGGATTGGGATTTGATTAATCCAGGAACCTCCTTGAAGTGGTTATTTTATCACATAAGTACTTTGATTATGAAACACATCCCTGTTCTTTATGCTTTTTATTTATACAGATATATTTTATTTAGACCTCCCTTTCCTTTCCCTGCGCCTGTGGTCCTGTTGGTCTGAAGGACCCGTGGACATGTCTCCTTCTGTCTAATCCAGGGATCACTGCGAGGGGATGAATGTAACTCAGCCATTTGTAGTGTACTGCGTCAAAGCCTGCTTGGGATACTTTAATCCGTGGATTAGTGAGAGAATAGATGTGCTTGGAGACTCTGTAATCCCAGGATTACTGGGAGGACCGGGAGCAGGTAATGATGCAACTCAGACCCAGTGCAGATGGGCTGTGGGAGCTCCAGCCACCGGTGGTGGCATCTGCCAGGCTGGCACCCATCTGCAGGGGACGTGGCTTGGCATCTCCCGGCTCCTTTTGTAGACACGGGGTCAAGAGCTGCTCCCTCTGACACTGGGAATGCCCGTGCTGCACCGACAGTGCTGTGGAGCCATGACCTTCAAGCCCAGCAGTTCACCAGCCCCTGCGGCTCTCAAGGTCTGGCTGCTCGAGGGCCCAGCACCAGGTGTTCAGGGCTCTCCGAGGTGCTCGCACAGCGCATCTTGGGGTGCTGGTGTGGGACAGCCTGACCCTTGGGTTTCTGCTTGGGGCTGTAGGGCTCGTGAAGTGGTGGTGGTGGCACAGTGGCTTTCCTCGGTCCTAGCTCTTGTGCCTGCCCCTGTTCTGCACCTTCCCTTTGGTATGCTTACTTCCTGGATGGCTTCTGCGGTGATCCCTTGTTTCTGCAGGTCTCTGATGTCCCATCAGGGCTTGATGGGCTCTTCAGGTGGTCTTTTCGGGTCTGAGGGACCTCGATGTGCTTGTGCCATCAGCCACCAGGAGGCCATCAGGTGATGCAAAACATTTTGTACCCCCAGGCTCTGTCCTGCAGCTGTGTGCTTGGGGCTGTGTCAGGGCTGTGGTCTTCCCAGAGGCACAGGGAGCTCCACTGGGGAAACCTGAATGTCCCCGGAACAGCAGTGATGTAAAGGGGAGTGAACCTGGGAAACTCTTTCCCATGGTCTACTCAACCCCTGTGGACAGTGGCTGCAAGAAGAGGTCATAAAAGCTGTTAACATTTGCTAAACACACAGAGAGCCTGCCTCTGGCTCAGGAAGGCCCTGAGCTGAGCATTATCAGAGGGTGGGAGAACAGCAGTGGAAGCGCACTGTGTGCTTGCCGTGTTTGCATGCATCTCCTGTTGTCTGTTGGAGATGGGATGGTGGAGTAAATGTCTTTGATCTGTCCCAGTATGGCCTTGCTCAGGTCCTTGTGTTCTTGCGGTCACTTATGTGAGCGGGAGGCTTGGCAGACCCCTTAAAGGCTTTAATGCCTCCTCCCTGAAGAGCTAGGGAGATGCAGGGCTTGATGGTGAGTGTTGTGGCAGACCAGGTAATCGTCAGCTACCTCCTGGCCTAAAACCTGGGGGTTGAAGCAGATGCATTCCCCTCCCAGGGGCGTTTGTGGGAGAGATCCTTTGCAAACCTAAGTTCCAGCTGCTTGAGTTGCTGGAAACTGGCAGGTGCGGGCAGGCGACTCCTGCAGCCTCTGTGAGAGGTGTGTGCCGTCTCGCGCGGAGGTGAGACCCGTGGAGCAGCATGCGCAGCGGAGCTGAGGTTTCTTTTGACGTGGCAGGATGCTGATCAGGCAGGTTAAAAATAGCAGCTGCTTCCTCCCCGCTCCTCCCCATCTCGGCTGTGTGGCTGCAACTGGGAGCTGGAAGCGCTCATGCCGTCATGCTGAGCAGGCACAAAAATCCAGCTGCGGCTGGGGCGGGCGTGGGTCTGGGCACCGCAGGGCGTGCAGGGCAGTGCTGGGGTGGGATGGGCCAGGGGTGCTGCAAGGGCCTGGAGCTGGGGATCAGGTGCCCCAGCATCGGCCGGCTTCTCTCGGTGCCCCTGCGGAGCCCTGCTGTGCCTCCCGGCATCCTCCTGCGAGCATGGGCGCTACTGCGTGGCTGTACCTGAACTGCTTCTGGCCCTCCCCACGTGTCAGGGAGCTGCTGGCATCACTGCCCTGCCGCAGTGGCACCGAGGCAGGAGCAAACCCGCGGCTGCTTGAGCAAGCCGTGCCTGGCCCCAGCCAGCGTGCGTCTGCCAGCCCGCTGGGTCGGAGTGCTGGGGTGCGGCGTGGCCGCTGGCCGATGCCACCGTGGGCACCTGGTGGGAGTCCCGTGTGCTGGGTCGGGCAGCAGCTGCTCCATGGAACATCTCGGCGAGCCCGGGGCCATGCACCCACCTCTGCCGGCACGCTGCTGGGTGGTTGGTGCCAGGCCATGGCTCGCTGCGGCGTGCAGCTTTGTGGCACCTGGCCTGTGCGTGCCGTTTGATTTCCCAAATGCCCTGGGAACAATTCTGTGTGAGGGTACGAGCTGTGCAGCAAGTACACCTTCTGACTCCCCGCCAGAGCCCAGATGTGGGGACACTGTCCTTGTTGTTCGTACATTGTCAGAAATGCTTTGCACAACTTGCATCCATCCTGTCCTCCCCAGTAAAGGTGTAATTGAGCCATTAGTGTCGATGTCTGCATTCAGAACAGTTGTTCCAAAGCTGGTTG
The DNA here is from genome assembly GCF_040182565.1 of Anser cygnoides. Classification (NCBI taxonomy): domain Eukaryota; kingdom Metazoa; phylum Chordata; class Aves; order Anseriformes; family Anatidae; genus Anser; species Anser cygnoides. The sequence goes on from NC_089886.1 coordinate 459,301, forward strand.
TTATTTTTCTCCTGATGTATTGTGAGCCTGATTTCTTGAGAGGAAACATTTCAAGGGTCTTTGAAAGGTTTTGTTCTCCCATGGCAGCTGCAGCCATGGAAGGGATGCAGAATTGTACTGCTTCTCTTTGTGCTGTTTCACTGGCCTCTGAATAGCTCTGGAAACAAAGACAAACTGGAGGGACCTCTTTCAGTGTGGAGGTGACCGAAGGGAGTCCTGGGCACTGTTGTCCTTGACATCCTTGTGTCATTCCTGGCCAGGTTTTCAGTTGCATCCAGCAATTAACTGCTTCAGATGAATTCTCGCTTTGCCCGTGACAATCAGAGTAGCACAGTTGGGTCCTGACCTGAGTGAGCTGCAGCCCCTCCTGCTAGGTGTGGTATGGACGGGCAGGTGAAACAATCTGGTGGCAGCAACATTCCTGATAGCTTTGCACGTTTGTTGAGGCTTTTCTATAACCCAAATTTCCATGAGCAATACAGATTTTACTCTTTCTCTCTGTCAAACTCAGGCTTCTCCCAAGCCTTCTGGTCCTCCTAATCTCTGTGCTGCACAGGCAGGGTTGCTGTGCTTGTACACGGGTTCCTCGCACTGGCCGGAGGAGCACGCTGCATGGTGCCCAGTGCTGCTCAGTGCCCGATGCTGTTTGCTCTGGAGGATGCCTGGGGAAGCCACCAGCTCTGTGCCGCGGGGTGGAGGGTCTGCTGAATCAGTGAGAGGGGATGCTTGGCACCTTCGTGGAGCACAGTGGGGTGCGACGAAGGAAACAACAGAGCCCCCCGCTCCTCCTCTGTGTTGCACCAGTTCCAAGCAAAATGTCCTGAGGAGCCTCTGCTCTGGGAGGCTGGGGCTGGGGTCCAGCATACTGAGGGGTGGATTGAGGCATTTCTGTTGCATTTCAGTGTGCAGCTAACACGAGTGAGAATTGCTGGGGGATGGGGCTTTGACACCCCAGCTGATGCTTCAGGAGGCAATGCCTGGGCAGCAGGAATTGCAGCCCTCAGTGGCACAGCAGATCCTGGGACTGGGGAGGTGTCTGTGTGATTTCTGTGGCTTTTTTGCTTTTTCGTTTTTCAGTCTTTTACTGCTTAAGGTTTCTGCATTCAAACCCTCACTGCAGCTGCAGCTCACTTTGTTTCAGGGTCAGCTTACAAAGGATGCTGTGGTACTTTGAGGTGCAGTACATACCTTGGGAAGAAAGGAAAATGCGAAGTACATTAGAAGCTTTTTATTGCAACCTCCTGGGAGGTTAAAGGAACCACGGGGGTCCAGACACCAGGGCTGTTGGAGAGGTCAGAGAATTGTTTGCAGACAGCTGGTATGTCCAGAATGATCCTGCCTCCATTGCAACACTGTTTGTCTGCCTTGCAGAGAACTGCTGTGCAGCCTTTTTGTTTCTTTTAAAAACTGCTCACTTGCTTATGTGCAGCAAGTCAGCTGTTCAGTAGTGTGTGATGGACCAGCTCTCCTAAATCCATGCTAAATCAGATCCTTTGAATGGAAAGGTAACCAAAATAGAAACCAGAAACCAAAATAGACGACTAATCTCCCATTTTGATCTCCTCTGTCCTGCATTTCAGTTGACTCCCTAGTGCAGTCATAAAACACAACCATTATCTCAGCTTCCCGAGTATGCAAACAAATTGCTGTGATTTTCCTACCCTTGGATCAGTCCGTATCCATATTCTCAGAATAACAATAAAACGTTAATGGAGATAAAGACTGTTATCTCCCTCATGTCTATTTTGTCACTGGAATAACAACTTTAAATGTTAGCAGTGCTGAGATTTATAGATGCCAAGCCTGCTCAGCAAAAAATAAATCATGTTCCATAGTGCACATTACCATTTATTGCCGCTATATTATCTGAAGCCAGAGTGGGTGTTAACCCTGTGATAACATCCTCAAAGGGGATTTTAAATAATTCTGTAGTTTAATGTAAAAATTCTGTTGGCTGCCTGGTTTGATTTGCAACTCAATTTAGTGCAGGGGTATCGAAGTGGAAGCTGCCAAAAATACTGATAACGAGCTCCCCAAGAAATATGGAAACAGGAGAAGCACCGTACCCTGAAATAGTCGCTATCAGCTGTAACTTCAGTGATTCCAGCCACATGCACGTGGTTTCCCAAGTATGGTATTTTTCAAGGTCTTGTAGACATTTGAAGACCATTGGGATTTCCTGCTTTTTGAGTTTCATCTCAGCGTTTTCATACTTAATACAGAAGTCCACAGTGACATACACACTGATAACAAAATAAATGTATTTCAGTCGTCATTTAATGCATGGCCTCAGACAGAGCAGTTCTGCAACCAGCACTTCTCTGAGCAACACCGTAGCTGAACTCCGTGGTGGTGCTTGGACCTCTCCAGGTGATGCTTCTCGCTCCTGAGCCCCTGAGTGGCAGAGCACTGGCAGCAAGCTTTGGAGGGGCCTCTGGTGCCCAAGTGCTAATGCTCTGGGTGTTGCTTTGTCAGCCCCTAACCGCGTGGCCACCTTAAAGCTAAGTGCAAGGGCTGCATTCAAAATCCTGCCCACGTGTGGCTGTGTTACCAGGCTCCTGAAATGAGCAGTGTAGTCTTGGTGGTTAGTCATTAGGCGTTTCCTTGTGTTTCCTTTGTTGGGCTCTGTGAGTAGAGGAAAAGCAATCTGACTGATGAAAGGCAACCTGACAAACACAGGCATTTGACCAAACATTGAGTACCTGCTATTGACAATTCGTTCCTGTGTGAGCCTTGTAGCGGTTAGCAGCTGATGAGCAATGTTAGCAAGCATGACAGATCACTTCACTCACAGGCTTAGTAAATTTTACCGAGTGAGAAGGTGAGCGAGGTCAGGAGAGCGCGAAGGAGCCAGCCCTTCCAACTCGCTTTGTCTTCAGTGAACCCTGATGGAACTGTATAACCGCAGAGCTCAGACTGACGGGAGCCAGATGCCAACCAGCATCTGGGGGAAGCTATAGCTCGTTTAACACCTGGCTCCTACCCATTAAACTTGCTTGGATAGATGGTGCAGAACAGGGAGTGCTTGTACTCTGGTGCTCATGGTGCAGCTCCTGTAAAAACCTACTGTCAGGAAGAGTGCCTGTCTCTAAAGGTGGTGCTTCAGGAACACGGCAGCGCTATGGAGCCCGGCCTCTTGCAGGAAAGTGCCCTGAGAGCAGCCGTGTGCCGGTGTGGGCTGTTCATCCCCCATGAAGCTTCAAGAAAATGAGCTTTGTTTCCTCGGGATCCTCACTCTGTTGCTGCCTGACCTGGTGTCCGTAGCGTCAGGTGCTTGGTGTGCCTCTCCAGGCAGGTGAGGAGCCCTGGTCACAGCTGCCCCGCTGGGCACTGCCTGCAGATGGGGCATGCGTGCACTGTGCTCGGGCTCATTGGCAGCTTCTGAAATGGCTGAGGTGGGGCCACTCTGAGAGCCCTCTTTACCAGGCGTTGTCACCATCCCACTTTCTGGGTGCTCAGGAGGTGTCTTGAGGAAGTGGAATGGATCTTGTGGCCATGGTTGGTCTTTGTTCCACCAAGAGCACAGGGTTGTTCAGAGGAATGGGATTGTTATCCTCCAGCCACCTACAGCAGGAAATGCTTTTGTGCAGAATGTTTTCATGGGCTGCGTAATTCATGTGAGATGTAACTGAGCCTAAAGGGAGCTAAACGTTTCTCGCTTTGTCTGAATTTTCTGTGCACTTACAGGTGAATGAGTTTAAAATGAATTCTTTTGAACCTAGGTGTATCAACCAACCTCTACCTGCCTGACATGTAGGAGAAGCCTTTTATGAGCAGATTTTCATAACTCCATACTGGAGGACTCTTGCAGTTGCTTTGCCAGGAGAGGAGATGTGATCTGCTGGTATGGATGAGACCTTGGCAGCTGTGGACAGCTGCTCTGACCCCGTCTGGCAGGCTGTCAGCGGGAGCACGCCTCTGAGTGGGACTGTGGGATGAAGTGGAGAGTATGAGAGAGGAGGTTTCTGAGAGCCCTCCCTCACAGTCCCTAAATAAACTTGGCCTTGGTTGCAGCAGGCTGACAGACCCTTAATTATAATAACAGCATGAGCAGTGTTGCTTTGTAACTGGTTCCCCACTGAAAATTTCTGGCTAGCAGGAATGGTACGCCAGATGTCTGCTTGTGATTGCCTCTGGTTGTGAAGATCAGTTCAGGGGTAATACTCTCAGCTGGAGGATACAAATAATGCAGGTATCCGGGGTATCCATGGTTTGTTTGCTTGTTTTTTGGCAGAAGCCAGGGTCCCATTGCATGGGCCCATCAAAATATTTACGAGCATCTCCACAGCAATTATCTTCTGCAAAAAATCATTATTTTTTTTTAGAAGAGACTGAAGTGAATTGGGATGTGCATGTCTCCAAGCAATGATGTACTGCTGAATTTTGACTAATCTCTGGAGGTGTCCTTCCACGCCCACATCCGCTATGATCTCTGGTCTGTGGGTTCCTGCAGTCACTAGCCCCACAGCGTGATTTCATCCTGCTGAGACAGGACCATGTGCAGAACGTAGCGAGAGTCTTGTAGCAGTGCGGTCCTGGCTCCTACAGCAATGCCCGTGAGTCCAAGATGTGTTGCTGGGCTGGGAAATGTGCTGACACGTGCTGCCAGCTGGTGATATTTGCATCTGCTGAGCTCTTTGTGTCAGAGCAGAAAGTAGTCCAGGGGCTGGCCAGGCGGTAGGACAGCGTCAGAGGCACAGTTGATGTGAGGAGCCTTCAGGCTGATGCAGGCAAGTGTGCTGGGCTATATGTGTGCTTGAGAAAGCCACAGAGAAGCCCCCTCAACCAGCCTTGCCCAGCACTGTTGCGCTGCCGGCACGTGGGTCCCGGCGTTGTGCCCCGTCCCAGCAGCACGGGGCCTACACATCAGTTATTGACCTCATCTTACTGGTGCTCGACACCAGTAGCGTTTCCATTAGGAGTGCAGCAGAACACAGCAGCTGGGCGTTACAGTTGAAGTGTCCTTGCACGCGCGGCCTCAGGGCTGCGCAGAGGCCGGGGCTCCCTGCCCGCGCCCATCGGGGCAGCGCCAGCCCCTGCGGGGGGAGCAGGAACGCGGGCACAGCCCTGCCACGGAGCTCAGGAAGGCTGCTCACCGCCAACAACAGAGGAACAGCTCCTGGTTCTTGTCCAGCACTCTCACCGGCACGTTTCAAAGCACCTCGTAAAGGAGATGAGGCTTCTTGCTTTCCTTGTACAAATGTGCGCGCTGGTTCTCATCCATTAGTGCCCCTCTGGGCTGGGTACTGATCTTGGTGATGCTGCTTTGAGACTAGAACTGAAGCCTGCCATGTTACCTTGTCTTTACGTGGCTCTTTGGAGGAGACAGTGAAGTTCTGTAATCGTTGGACATTTGATGTAATGTAAGAACTCCCTAATTAGGACGTTTATGAGTTAATCACGTGACACTGTGTTTGCTCCCTGCTGCAATGCTGAGATGTGTTTGAGGACGTGGGGAAGTGGATCATCCTGTTTTTTGGCTTTGTGTCACCCTAATGCATTACCTCCATCTGGTTGTCTCCTCCCCCCTCGCGTCCCTCAGCTGGAAGTGTGTACCAGTGGCTATTAATAGCTGAATCCTGCAACAGTCTGCTCTTGCAGATGGGATTCTGAGCTTCTGAAGCCTGAAACTCATTACAAATAAAGCAATACGCTGTGTGGCACTTAATACAATTAGGCTTGCTAATTTAGGTTCTTGGGGCCAAATGTGGCCCCCGGTTTCTGTGTGAAGCTGCGGACCAGCACGTCCTGTCGCCATTCGTTTAGCTGGTGTTACGGCCTCGGCGGCGGTGCTCTGTAGTCAGTGCTGTTTGTTAAATACCGATGTGAGATCCTGGTCCCAACACCTTCAGCTTTGCAATCCTGATGTCCCTTGGGGTTTGCACGGCACCAGGATGGGAGAGCTGTTGGGCTACAGCTTGTCTGGGTTGTCCAAGGCTGTTGAGGGCTTGGACTCATTGCTTTTCTCCTTGAACAGCTAAAACCAAATAAAGTACAACTTGCCCTCTCTGCACGAGGGTCTTCTGTATGAAAAGTAGAAGCCATCTCTCCCTTTCTGACAGGGATATTTTACCTGCAGGTGGAGGTGGAAAGGCAGAAGGAGATACACAAGCATTTCTGGCACCTTCCTTTCTCAAGGGATAATCAGCTGCGAATCCAGCAGCCCTTACAGTTAAAAACAGTTGTTGGTCACTTCACTTAACATCTCCCGTACCCACACATTTAACTGCATGCATGTACCTCTGTAATTACCGTTAGTAAATGTTCTCCTGCTTGCCGGATTTGGCACTGGCTAGTAGGAAGAAGGGAGAGAAAGAATATACTGCCACAACCTGGAAATGCTCGGAAAGGTTAGTAGGACGAATCTGCTGCGTTAATGATGAATTCAGACAAGCTTAGTAGGTGAAATTCTTGTGATGCATGCACAGGTGGGAACACTGGCCCCATAGGTCAGTTGGGTGTGTGCAGCCCCATGCAGTGCTGACTGGTCACACGTGGGGGACAGCAGCACCCTGGTCCTTTTCAGTGCCAGTGGCTGCTAATGTGACAAATGCCGAGGCTGAAGGGTGTGTTGCTCCAAGGCTTGCTGGAGTGTGTCACTGCTGTGCCTGCTGCTGGCTCCGTGGCCTGGGCACTGGGCATGACAGCCTCGCTGGGGATTTGGGTGCTGGATGCAGGTGCCAGCACCTGCAGTGAGGAGGGGTGGCAGAGGACCCTGGTGGCTGCCCGGCTGCTGCAGGAGCTGCAGACCCCATGGGCAGGCGGGAGCAGGGGTGTGGGGCTGTGCACAGGCGATGGTGCCAGGGAGGGGCCGCAGAGGGGACGCGGCGCTGTGAGAAGCAGCAGATGGGAGCTGGGGTTACGTAGGCAGATGAAATGAGAGGTGTGATCGCGCCTCGCTGTCGGAGCACACTGCACACCAGAGCTGTTGGAGTCTCCATTTTGCGTGTGCATTTTCTTCAGAGAGCCTGTGGTCCCGCAGCGGTGCTGGTCGGGCACCGGTCCCGTGGGAGACGCAGTGCTTGCTGTGCCCCAGATGGCCTCTGCGGCCGGAGCCATGTTCAAGGCATGCCCCCAAGGCTTTCTGAACCCACCTTCATCCTCGTGGCTGACATACCTCTTACGTTCCCTGACGGGTCAAATCCCAAGCCTCGAAGAAACATGGGGGCAGATTTTCATAGAGCCATTAGGGTTGGAAAAGCCCTCCAAGATCATCTGGTCCAACCATCCCCCTACCACCAATATCACCCCCTAAACCATGTCCCTAAGCACCACATCCAACCTTTCCTTAAACACCCAGGGATGGTGTTGTCTCTTTCCTCTTATTTTAAACCTTGTTTCTTTCTCCTCATCCTCAGCACCAAACCTCATTCTTGCCCTTTTTCTACATGCAAACCTGCTTTTTCTGTCTTTCCATCCCTTCGCAGGGCAAGTGCACCCCACTGCAGAGTTGCTGATGGCTGGAGCAGCAGCACAGCGGTGCATGGTGAAATGGAGAACTCCCTCAGAGATGGGAGAAGGGACTCTGCATAGAGCTGTATTTAGAGAGAGAAACTGCCAGAAATTGCTCCGAACTGTGCTCACGTCTGGTGTTTCCACTTGCCAAGGACCCACGCAGCCTTGGAAACCAGCAGGGATTTGGAGTTTTATTCTTAAAGACTCTGTGTCTTTAATTAAGAGAGAGCTCTGCTTTCTTTTGAGAAGCCTGCTGTTAAAACCGCCAGGTTGTTTTTAGATCCATTGCACCTTTCCTCGCACTATCTGGGGGTGCAGTGGGATGCTCGTGTCCCTCTGGGCAGGAGGCGTGCGGTCCTGCACCGCCTGTACTTGCTGGGGTGGGCACAGCATCCCGTTCTGGGTACAGAGGTCCGATTGCACTCCTCTGTGATATTTGATGGTGCCAGCTGAGTTTGTGGGCACAAGGGTGCTCATGTACCCATGCACACAGCATGTTTGTGTAACTGTGGAGCTGGCGGTGAGGTCTCCGCAGCTCTGCTGAAGCTGTGCCTGAGCACTGGGGCTGGGCTCAGGACTCTCCTGATCCGTGCTGCCGGCCGCTGTGCAGGGACAGTGCCGGCGCTGTCATCCTTATGAAAGCATCAGCGTTCAGGTGGTGCACCCACAGCATGTCCACCCAGCTGCTCTCTGAGGGTTTTGTAAGTCACAGATGGGAAATTTGCCTAGTTTTAGTCTGTCCCTGGCTTAGGTTCTGGCTGGTGATTTTTTGTGTACCAAAGTTAAGATCAAGTTTGGTAAACAATGTTTCTGGTGCAGGATGCCTTTTTGACCATAAGTAGACTTTTTTTGGGCAGGGGTGGTGGTGGCATTTGTATTCGGACCAGGTTCACTTCTTCTTTCATGACCTATGTTGGAGCAGCTCCCTGGGCCACGCTCCTGCCCAGCAGGGTCCAGCCGCGAGCCCAGGGAGGTGACCAGGGCTATGCAGAACAGGAGGACAGATCCCTCCCAGTAAATGGAGGCTGGGTTGTTACGGGCGCTCCCACTAGCACAATGATTTGTGATCTTGCCCAAAGTCTCCACTATGCTTATTTACTGTGGCTTGGCAACAGGGAGTATTTATCACAGTAAATATGGCCAGCACCTGTGTTCCTCTTCAAGGAGGGGGCACCACAGCTGCCTTTTCTGCTTCATGACTTTTATGTTTGCAAGGTAATAATACAACTAGTCTGATGAATATGCAGCTGTTCACTTAACTGGCTATAAATGTTCATCATGAATCTAGACAAGAAACTTGGCCTGGTTTAAAGTACCACTGCAGAGCTGAATTCCTGACTTTCTGCAGCACTTTGTTCTCTTGATTCTTCCCTGTCTTCCGAAAGTGACTGCCTCACCAAACATCTTTCTTTCCTTGCAATCTGTTTCTGACAACGTGCGAAATTATTGACAAGGTGATGAAATCTGGTGGACTAGAATTTGCCAAAAAAAGGATTTATTTTTTTTTCCCCCCTCCTGTATATGCAGTCTCAGGCCCTCAAAGAAAACCATCGCACTTCTAGACCCCCACATGCCACTGCACAGTTACTGGTGTAGAGCTGTGTCTGCAGGCAGTGACCGCTGAGCCATGGTCCAGCAACAACTTTGCAGTGCACGTGCTGGCCTTGGAATAATGCAGGTGATACTTAGCACAAGAAAAACACACTGTGTTATTGTCCTTGCTAGCTCTGCTCCATCGGATATCGGATACTGTTCAACAAACCCTCTCCCTTTTGTCTGGTTTGGATGAGCGTGCAGCAATTTTATCCCCTGCAAAGGGGAGAGATTTTAAGTTCTGTTTTTAAAAGTCTGCCTCAAGATGCATTTGTTTCATATCTTTCCAGGAGCTTTGCTTCATGCCAGGTGGTACAGGCGGAGGTCACCACGGTTTTCTGAATCACCCAGGGGGCACCTTTGACAGACAAGCCACGAGCTGCCTGTTGGGAGTTGGGACTCACGTGAACTCTGCAAATGCTTTGTCACCCATCAATTGACTGTGACTGGCTTCTTCAGCAAAGTTGGCATGGCAGAATAAGATCAGATTCATTAAATGGGAAAAAAATCCCAATAGATGATGATAGCTCATCTAGATTAAGCTTTTGGGAATGGTTTGTTGGGAAATATCCTGTCTTGGCAGAGTGCTTGGAAAAACTTATTCCATGAAGTTGGTGTTTGTGTTTAGGTACCACATGGCATTGGCTCTGGCATGTGCAGTTACCTTCAGCTGTACTTGCAGAGATGCCTTTCAGACAGCCATGTCCGAACGCTGAGCTTGATCTGCTGGAGCTGGGGCGTTTTGTTTTGCTGCACATAATGCTGCCAAGGTGGCTCCTTCCTGGCCCCTCTTGAGAGGAGCATGGGCTGCATTTCCCCCCTGTAGAAAAGCAGCTTGTTTTATTGCATTCAGTTACCTCTAGTGTGAGAAGGCAAAGAGACTTGGCTAGACTTAGATTTACCTTTTGTTATGCTGTTGGCAATGCAGTTTGGAGGCTGGACGGCTGTGTTAGGTGTATTTAATTACAGGCTTTCCGTCCTTATTGAATATCTGCTGGTACAATTACTAACCTGTAGTGAAAAGTGATAAAGCAGATCGGAAACATCCAGGCCATTCTCTTGTCCCATCCCCCTCCAAAAAATTGGGAAAACAATATTTATGCTTATCATCAAGCATTGCTTTCTGGCTAGCAGGGTTTACAAGCAGTTCACTGTGTGCGTTTCTTTTACTCTCCAAAAGTCATTGATTTTTGCAGTGTTGCAATTAGAAAACAAGAACCCTGTAAAATGGCGTTATTCCTGTATTTTAAAATGGAGTTTCAGTCTCCTGCAGTCTTTTTATTGGTTTCCCCCCTCTCCATCCCTGCTGAATGTTGCTTGAGTCAGCGTGTTGTAATTGGCCTGTGGAGATCCAGGTCTTGCTGGTATCACTTAAACCCAAATGGCTTTGCTACAATTTCACCATTCTTTGGCTTCCCATGTAATAGAAAACACACACTTCTGAGTGTTTGTACTGCTGTTGTATTGACTGGGAGCACTTGGCTAATCGCTTCCTGTAATTAAATTCTTCACTAGGAATAAAGTTAATCTTCTCAGAGCACGTAAAACCTGACCCGCAGCCTGAACCAGTAGAAACACTGTTGTTTATAGGCACCTTCGTCCAAGTGTAAAGGCTCCCTTCCCAAATCAGAAGCAATTAGTATAATTAGATATTCTTGTTCCTGAGCCAAGGATATATAATAATAAACTGTAACCGATACAGCAGCTTTCCTCTAAAGATTTTGTAGGCTTTCAAAGTCACAAGGGACCATTTTGCCTGTTCACTTTGACCCCTGCTAAAACACAGCTCTGATCAAGCCCCGTCAATCTGATGGCGTTGTCTTGCTCTCCTAAAGACATACAGGGGGGTTGCTGTGCTCCTCTTTAATGTTCACATGTGAATGTTAACACGTTCTCAGTTGATCATGGGATCAGCCTCTAAGTTGTTGAGAGCTTCACGTGAGCACAGGCAGAGCCCAGCCAGCTCAGGGTTTGTTCATGGACAGAAGCTCTGTGGTTGGGTGTGGAGCTGGAGGTGAAAGGTGGGGCTGGGGACATACCACCATGTCCGGGCACTTTGGTCTGTGAAAGCTTGGGAAATAACAGCTGAGCATGATGGTCAAGAGGCATGCCGTGTGCTGGTTTCATGTTTCTTTGTTAGTCTTTTCCTAGGCATCATGCAGTACTGTCTGTGGATATAGTTTTAGCTTCCCAGTTTCCTTTAAATTCATTCTGGACTAACGTTTTCTTAGTGCTGTGGTGCACAGTAAGTTTGACAGAGAAAAATCAAGGAGACTTTCCCCAACTCCTTTTCTCTGTGTTTGCATAAACACATTAATAAACTAATTGACCAAATCCTTGCTGGCTGGCTGAAGCATTAAGCTTGCTATGGGTGGCTGGCTTGAACCATATGTTTTGGTCCCAAGGCTTCTTTGGGTTTTTAGAAGAGGTTCAGAAAGTGCCTATTTGCATCATCTTGAAACATTCACATTCCAAGCACAAATAGTTTTGCATAATTTATTACCCTCACTGTAGCTTTGCTCATACTCCTAAGTTCAACTTCAAAGTACTGCATTCTCTCTCGTGATTATTTATGTGCAGAAAAACAAAACATCATTAAGCACCATCCAAATATTACTGTGTTTTCATCTGATGGAGAAACTCAGTAGTTCTTTCATAGTCATAACAATTCGTGTATATTTATTAAGAGAAAAAGTCAGAAAAAAAATAACCTTCAAGCAACCATTAACATTTACCTTTCCTGGAACTTAGAGCAATCAAAATCTAGTGCTTATAGCAAGCAGATATGTGTTACCTGGATGGTGCCAGGTACTTGCCATCAGCTGTTTAATTTGGGCAATTAAGGTATATTTGTCAATTCTACTTTTGTTTAGAGTGAGATTCCCTTTCTGGTTATCAGACAGACCACCCTGGAGAGGGTTGAAGAACAAGTGTTAATGAACTGGGTCTCAGCTTTTAAGCCACAAAAAGGAAAAGAAAATGCTTGTGGGTAGCGGGAGGGCTTCTTCGCCCCTTTCTCACGGTCGGTACTCCTGCTCCTGCTCCCACCAACACTGTGTTCTGGGGGCTGCTTGCAGCCACCGAGGTGGCCAGGTGAGCCAGAGCACGTCCGAAATAGAGCTGGCATGGGTGTTGTCCCTGTTAACTGGAGCTCTTCAGGCACCTAGTGCGAGGTGATGTTTTGGAGTCTCTCCATCATTTGGCTGCAGCTGAACATTTTGCCATGGCTGGAAGCGGGGATGTTCTGCAGCATGGGGCTGCTGGCAACAGCAGGGTTAACTCCAGCCTTCCAAAATGCTTCCTAGGTTTCAGGTTTTTGTAGACCTCCTTTCAGCTCTGAGGCCTTAAGGCATCAGATGGATTTTCTCTCTTCCCGTGATTGTGGCAGCAGTGCTCCTGGGGACTGACAGGCCAAAGAAAACTCCTTAATTACTGCAGCTATTAAGCCATGGAAGTAAGCCTGCATAGCCAGTGGTGCACTTGGCCCCAGGTGCATGTGGTGCTGCGCTGTCGCTGGAGATGTGTCCACAGCTCACCAGGACTGGAGATGCGGGAGCAGCCCAGCAAGCAGGGCTGCAGCAACAGCAAAGCTGGCATCGAAATCGGAAAGGTTCCTACTTTGCAACAGGACAGAACTCCTCCTGGAGCTGGGCATGTTTCAAATGTGGGCCTGAATTTGGCAGTTCTGGAGTGAAATCCTGTTGAGAAATTTTGTTGTTAATTAAAAAAAAAAATAGATGCAAAACGTTGTCATGAAAAAAAAATCATTTCCTTCATCCCACAATTAAAGGCCTGGAAATTATTACAAGTGCTGTTTTGCTATTGCAAAAAATAGGAGCTATACATTGGAGCAATGAGACTCACTAACACAGGCTGTTCACTTGGCACAGTCCTTAAATACTAACTTCCTCATTAACTGGCAGAACACATACTTTTTTTTTTGGTAGAATCTCACAAATTAACTGTGTAGCTTTCACCTATGTTTATCTAATTTTATTTAAACTGCTTTGAAGTAGCTCAGAGCCATTTAAAACTGGATGTTTTATACTACGTTACAGCCTTGCTCCAAAGGTGAGTAGTCCGTCTTGTGCTTGGCTGCTTTTTATCTGGTCCTTGGTAGATGAAGACCAGTTGCTTCTGCTGAAGGCCTGCAATTGATGTCTGTTGCTTTTCCACCATTATCAAAAAAAAAAAAAAATCTAACTGCGGCCACCCCAATTTACAGTTCGTGTTTTGAGAAAGGGGCTCTTATGTCATGCCAGCCCTCAGCACGTTCACTTGTTAAATTATGCATATGCTAATGAAGTGTGAAAATCAGCCAAATAACAACTCTCTGTAATCACTTAATGTCCCCAGAGTATTGTGGCTTTTTTATTATTATTATTTTATGATTTGTGACCCATTCTGAGTCACGTTTCTGCAGGGCGTTCTTCCAACAACTGAGGTTAATTAGCATTTTCACTTTTTCCCCTTCTGAAAGAAGCCCAAACATGTGTTCACAACCCACAGCGCAGTTTGTGTTTGCTGTTTTGAATTCTGTTTTGTATTCAGTAATCCTCAGATTTTCATTATAGTGGGCAGCAGTTTCCCAGCACAATTGCTAAAATCCACATCACTGCCCTCAGCTTGTGTCTGTGCATACTGTAACACTGGGTGTCCTACAGTCGCTTGGGATGGCCATGGGTGAATTTTGCCAGGGCGCCGTACTGCTCTTTGTCCCACCCTTGGCACTGTCCCCAGGATGAAGTGCTGTCTCACCATGCGTGTGCACAGACAGACTCGGAGACCTCGTGCTGACCGCCTTCCAAGAGAATCTCATCAGAACGTTAAAATATTTTGTTGGTTCACAGGCTCTCCTGTCACTGCCACTGCAGAAGTCTACACAGAGTGTTACAGTTTGATTCAGGCTGTACCAGGCAGGCAAAACCCATCAGTATAATGCGGATGTTGCATGTGGTTCATCAATGGGCCGCTAGAAATGTGCTGTTCCGTATTCCCGACATCAGCTGATGCTGTTGCCATGCTGCATCGTTGTACCTGAGGCATGAGGTTTTGGTGCTAATCCTTCTCTGTAGGAGAGACCGTCTCATATTAATTAGTGTTATGGGACATTGCCAGACTTGGAAGGCTGGGTGAGGCTTGTAGAGGAGGTTGGAGTAACTGAAGGTGGGTGATGCTGCAAATGTTTGGGTGATGAACTCCAAACCAAACCTGTCTAATACTCAGATTTACAGCAGCATTTAAATCTGTTTGCCATGGGTTTTAATACGTGCCCTTGGTCAAAAATCCTAATTCCCTTTTTGGCAGTTTCCACTGGCAGTGCTGTTAGCATGAGGGGAGAGAAGCCCAGCATCTTGCCTTGCCATGAGCATCAGGCAAGCCCTGGATGGTGTACAAGGCAGCGTTGCCTATCATCTGGTAACATTTGAACATCTGCTTTCTCACTGACAACACAAGGGAGAGTAGGGACGGGTGCCTGGCTCTTGTGGCACAGTGGTGATGTGATGATAATTTGCAAGGGCTTTAAGTCATTTCTAGAAAAGTGGTGCATGAGACAATTGTTTGTCATTGTGTGTTCTCGGTCAAAATTGCTGGATGTTGTGTAAATCCATGCCTGTGCGATGTTGACCAAATGTGCTTGAGACCGTTGTCACTCTGTAGCCCAGCTCGTGCTGAATCAGTCACATTTCACGCTTGCACTGCTCCTGCCGTGTCTGTAGCTGGTTTGTGTCACTCAATTCACCTATGATATATAGAGTCATGCTCTTCACCACTAACAAAAGGTTTGTTGAAACAAAGCATGGGGAATAGAAGAGAAATAGTTCTCTGGCTTTGCTTGTGATGAGGCCCTAACTCTTAGGAAATTACCTTTTATATTGTCTGTCAGTGCATAGTTTAAAAAAAAAAAAAAAGACATGTAAAAACCAATGTTTTCGATGGTGATGCTGTAAAAGCCTTGAAGTCTGCTATATTTGCCTTGTAGTCTGTGCTATAAATCAGAGATTGGTATGGGCCTGTGGCTGGTCAAGGCCTGAAACATTTATAAGCCAAGGGTCACTGTGGAAAATGGCAAGGGAAATACTTGCCATAGGCTTGGCCTCCACAGAAATTATTAATTAAATTTCCTCTCCCACACGCCTGAACACCACCAGTATGAGTCTTTAAACCTGAGCAATGCACACAGCAGTAATAATGGTGTGCTGATTGTGGGATGAGCAGCTGCTGCAGCTGCTCCTTTGTTTGACACAGGTCGTAAGTCAGTGATGTGAGATGCCCAGGCTTGGGGAAGAGCTGTCAGCGCCATGGGGGCTCCAGCCCTGTGCCCAGCATGGTGATGGGATGTGGCCAGGGGTCAGCCGCAGGCGGAGGAATGGGTTTTCTCCTGCTTTTCTGCAGAGCGGGGTCCCAAGGGAGAAGCAGCAAAGGGTGGGATGAGTCTTCCCCTCCTTGGGTGGACTGAGGGCTGGGGTTTCGGAGGAGTCCACCCATTGTCTGTGCCTGCCCGAGCCATGCTGGAAGGGATGGGGCTCCCTGCTTCTCCACGGGGTCCTCAGGAGTGCAGCAGCTTCCGCAGGTGCTGAGGGCAGTGGTGGTGGCGAGCTGCGGCGGGAGAGGTCAGCTCAGGAGGGGCGAGCGCTTCCGTGGCCGTTTCGGGACCGTTTCCAAAAGGAGCAAACCAGAGCTGTTTCCTGATGGACTCCCAGATTCCCGAGAGAAGAAATTATTTGAAGCTTTCTCAGTGCTGCTTTTGGTTTATTTATTGTGTTTGATCGAACCTGTCTGAGACAGCAGGAGTCAATGTAGCCAGGTTTCAGACAGCTGTGTGTGTGCAGGCAGCACCATGCTTCGCAAACAGAAACTGCCAATACTAGGCAGAAAGCCTTGGGAAACCTTTCTGCAACGCGAACCAAGACTGTGAGTCACCATGGAAGATTATAAGCATTCTGGTAGCTACAAGAGGTTAAATTTTTCATTATCTGCAATAGGAGGAGGTAAATGAAGTGACTTTGATAGGCAGGACCTGGTGTACAGGAGAGGTTTAGATCAGCTTTCTGTAGGAAATTTTCAAAGTGTGAGGTGGAGAAAAGCTTCAGTGCAGGAGCGGCCAAATTTGCAAGAGCTTTCTCCCTTTTGCTCCCTCCTTCACCTTTGTTGGAGGGAGTAGTGTAATGTGGGAAAGGAGATGGGGACTTCTGCTTGAGTAGAATTATGAATAGCAAATGGGATTTCCAATAGCAAGTCAAGTGACAACTGGATATTTTGCTAAAAGTGAATTGACATGTTTGATCGCATGCAGATCTGAAATAGGGGTCGCCATGTGTACGAGCGATGACTTTCTGCCACTGCTTGACCTCACGTAACAGGAACATTTTCAGTATTTCCTCTCTGTATTTGTCACTTGTTTTGGCGTGAACAAGTCCATTTTCTGTGCACTTCAATTAAGTTTTTGTGTTAATGATAAGACTTCACTAGGAACAACCAGGTTAAGCTGCTGCTTTGATTCCTGCACTGTGGCAGAGGAACAACATCAAAATTATTTCGGTCTAACAATTTTGTCCAAAATACTTTGTACTAATACTGCCTCAGGAAGCATTGTGTTTAGCTTCAGTGATACAGCCCTCGACACCAGAAACAGCTCCCAGCAAAGATCTTTAATTCCCTGTCAGAATCAACTTAATTAAATCCCATCTGACTGAGAGCGCATTTTCATTTGATCTAACGAATGTCCATACTTCCATTTGGAAGCTTATTACATCCTGGAGTTTATTCCCTGATAACGAGCAAAGTTTGTCTGCCCTGTTTCCACTAAAGATAGATTAAAATGAAAACCAAATGAAATTTTCCTTCCACGAGGACAGAGTCCGTGGTGCAATGATTAATTAAAACGAAAAGCACGGGGACCGTAAGCGAATTTGTTGTCTTGAAAGGTGCGGCCGCGCTGGTACCCGCTGGAGCAGAGCACCGGTGGGACGTGGCGCGCCGCTGGCTCCGTGCAGAGGAGCCGATCTGAGCTGCCCCCGGGGACGGGGACGTGCACGCCGTGTCGCGTGGGCACCGAGCGAAGGGGCGAGGTGGGGCGCGGTGCTCTGAGAGCCTCGTGGGGGGCATCGGCCGCCGAGCGCGCTGCGGGCCCGGCTCTGCCTCCAGGCTGGAGACATCCCGCGGAAGCCGTCCCCGTCACGCACCTCACGCAGCTCAGAGCAGGGGAATCTCCTGAGCTCTCCAGGCTCGTCCAGAGGATATTTGCCCTTTCAGCTCTCTGAAATCCTGATTGTTTGCACTCTCAACTCACGGTAAAATTAACAGGCTGGTTTTGTGCTAATGAAAAGGCTTTACTGGAGAGCGATCGGTGGGTACCCCTTGGCTGTGTATTATCAAAGTTTTTCTTCAGAGGTCTGCTATATATATCTCTTTCAGATGATGATAATGATTAGCAGCCTAGCTGGGTTGCCAACCATGGGCATTTTTTTAAGCTGAAAGATATTAGTTCTCTCGTGTCAAAGATGAATTCTCATTTTCACAACCTATCAGATCCCAAAAATAGCATGAGCATGACCTCTCTATTTCAGATACAGATTGAATAGTGATTTATCATGCAGGGAAACAAGCGTGGTTGTACCTTTTTCTGGGCAAACATGAGGATGCATTTAAGCTGTGTACTAGATCATTATCTAAGTTGGGAAAAGAGAGTACAAACAGGTGTGAATTTTTTGAAATGGAAATTCATGATCAGTTTCAAAAAATAATTTATGTTTTATAAATTGCAAGTATAACAACATTGTTTTTTGTTTGTTTTTTGTTTGGTTTTTTTTTTTTGGTTGGTTGGTTTCGGTTTATTTGTTTTTTACTGCCTGCTACTTACTAGCAAGAGACACAATACTTTCTTACTCAGACAGATAGTAGGAAATTTCCAGGGTGAAAGCAGCACACACAGCAAACACTTGAATGTCTTCTGACCTCAGGCAGCATTGCTTCTGATTTTGCTCTCTGGTGTTGTGGCTGGCAGGCACCATGTAGGCGCGTTCCTAATTTGGTTAGCTGCTGTCTGCTTTGTGTTTGAATTGGACAGGCCTTTGCAGAGGCTGTGCCCGTTACATATTCTGAATCATTACATCAAATGATGCTGAGTGTTACGAGGTACAGAAACATACATGCGCATACGCTGTGAACCAGTATAAGCAAAAAATGCAAAGTTCCACAGATTAACTCATTTGTAGTTATAATCTCCTTCAGCTGCTTCACGAATTACTTTTAATCAATTCATTTTAGTGGCTCAGAACGTCATTTAATGAACCTAACTCTGAGATGAGAAAAGGAAGGTTTAATTAAAATACTACATGGAAAATGTCCCAAGACGAGCTCTTCCAGGGGCTGACTGTAGGTGATGGCACAGACATTCAGCTTCTGTTGAAAGAAATGTTAAAGTAGGCAGAAAATCCAGTTTGTTACGAGTTTCAATCCAAGTCCTGGGGAGTGGCCTGGTGCAGGGGCTCTGTCGGGTTTTTCCTGGGCAAACGTGGGTTTTTCCACTGCTTCAGGAGGGGTTTGTGTCCCCTCGAGGGGACATGGCAGCAGGCTGGAGATGTGCTTAAGGAGCTGCAGGCAGCAGGGCACCCGTGGGCAGATGCCAGTGCTATTGGTGGAGCATTGTGGCACTGGCTGAGCTTTTGCTCAGGCCTGGGCTGTTTCAGACCAAGTACCTGCAGCGCTGTGCTTCGAGTAGCACTGCCTGGCACCCCAGCAGCTTGAGCCCCATGGGAGAGAAAGCCTTGTAGGTGCTCCCCTGCTTGATACAGCTCCAGATGTTGAATTAAGCCTGCCTTAGCTGATTAAATTCAAATCTAGGCAACAAATGCCAGGGACAGTCTGTATGTAGCTTTAGTGTGTTTACTTTCTCCTAAGCACAGAATTGGGATATTAAGCATATTCTTTCAAAAACTAGTGCTCTCTGAAGTCTGTGGCTTCCACATAGTCTTTCTCTAAAGGTAGAAGGTTGCCGAGGTGGCTCGGATGCTCTGTGCAGAAGGTGTTTGTCATCTGCTGGATATGTTCCTTGTTGGGCTTTCCCCGTTCCCCTGTGGATGCTGGGACCCCTGTGTTTCACCGGCTGTTCTCCCTCCACGCTGCGTCCCCACGTCCCTCACACAGACGGATGAGCAGATGCTCTCCTTTCCTCACCTCCTTATCAGAATGCTGCAGTTGGTCCACACTATCTGAACAGGTCTCCACTTCCAGTAGGTCATCCATCCTTTTTCAGCTTTGTCATTTGCTGTAGTTAGTCTACAGAGATAGGCTGTGTCACCTTCATTATGGCTTGTCAGCTTTGGGGATGGAGCATCCTGGGCAACACCTGGCGGGGGCCAGAGCCTCCAGTTTGTAACTGGAGCACCCCTGAAAAGCAAACGTGCACGTTTGGCCAGCAGTGGCATTTTGGTGATGAGATGTCTGATCCCAGAAGCTTCAGAGGAGACGAAAGCAAAGCAGTCTCGCTTCCAGAACTGGTGAGAAAGTGAACAGTTGTGATATCCATCATCTAAGTGCCCAGCCTGGAGGTCTTGAGATCTGAAATGTGCCTGCTCACGCTCTCGGGTCACGCCGTTTTCAGCACCGCACTGCCTTATTCCTGTGAACCATCTGTTATCGTCGCAGCTGTTACAGAAACCATCTGTAGAGCATAAAACAGGAGGGAAGTTGATTGTAAGGTGTCATGGGGGAACCCCATGATGGCAGACCTCGAGGGGAGCTGTGGACAGGCAGAGGAGCCGTGTGGGCAAAGGAGGACCCTGTGAGAAATCTGGCAAGAGGTGCCTGCTGCTCGTGACATTGTTCAGATGTGAGAAAAATGGGAAGGAGGTGAAAAACAGAAAAAATCTCTGATGGGGGAAATTCTGAGCTAAGTAACCCACGTGGTGGATATTGGTTTTGGGATCCCCAGCAGCTTGTTTAACCATCCCATGCCTGGACTTATCCACTGGTAAAATTGTTAATATGAGTCCCTGTGTTTGTAGAGTATTTTCTGATCCTTGATGGAGTAAATCTCTGTAAATGCTGCTGGTTACTGAATGCTCAATATCAGTGCCCTATTAGAAACCTCACCTGAGAGAGGAAATCTCTGTAAAAGTTATCTCATGTTATACTATCTGCATCCTAGATGAGTGCTCCATACGCTTCAAACTGGAGTAATGAAAGAGGAACAGAGAATGACATCAGTGCAATATGATAAATTTCAGTCATAAGCTGAAAACAGCTGCTGTACATGAGAGGAAAGCTTGCAGCTTCCAAATTTAACTCACTTAGATGACATTTGGGTACTTCTAATTAAAATTTTAAAAAAATCAATAGGTTTTACTGATAAACTAACAGATGGCTTTAGCAAGATGACCAGAGAGACAGAATGTGTGGCACACTGAGCGCTTTGGCAAAACGTTGATCCTGGTGTCTGTGCACCGACCGTTTTGCTGCAGCAGTATTTTAACAGCGGTGTACATGTATTGGGATTTCCTAGTTCTGCGAGGCAATATCTGGAGTATACATATATGTAATGATAATCAGAGCCATTTGCTGTAGTGGTCAGCACAACATTGTTCTTGTTAGAAAAGCAGTCTGTATTCCTCCTGAGGACAAAGAGCTTTCACATACAAAGAGCTAGGTGAGGTTAACATCCAGGTTAACATCCGTGAATTTGTTTCCTGGATCAGCTGTTCAGAGTTCAGCAACCCGTGGTGTCTCTGGGTACTACAAGCTTTCAGAAGGTACTTGGAAATCAGACCACCTCCTTGTCTTCTTATTCCTTCCTACCCATGACCAAAAAGTGTCCAGCCGCTCCAGTGGCAGGCCTGGGTGGGGAGCCCAGGTGCTCTGATCCCGTTGCTCTCGCCATGGAGAGGTAGCTGTCTGTAAGTCTTAGAAGTCTTTCTTTTAGGCACTTTGAAATAGGCACTGTGGTGGGGAAAGCTACAGAGAGGCACTGGAGGAGCTACCAGATGGAAAATTCTTTATTCTAGGTCGGTAGCACTAAATTATTCTCTGCTGTAACAAGGGCAGAGAAATTTTGAATGTGACAGTATTTTTAGCATTTAAATCTAGGAGATTTATTCCATTTTGGGTAAGATTAACAGCTGCTGCTAGCTCTGTAGCATTGCAACATCGTGACAGGAAATCGTACCCAGACTGCAGAGCTCAGCATCCCGTCCGGCCCTCCCTGAAGCTGCTGGGAGATCAGGACTTGCCACAAGGAAAGAAATGGGTCGGAATTTTCCCCAGGATTTGCAGGCGCTCTTGCAGTGTGCAGAGCTGCGGCGCCTTGCTGTCCCACCTTCACCACAGCCCCGCCTGGCTCGCCTTGAGAGGTCAGGCAGGTGCAGACGCTGTGCACCAAGTGCTGTGCTATGCTGTGGTTTGCTTTGTCGGCGTGTAATAATTTTTTGGGGCATTTCGCTGATGATACCAGATTCTTACTGGGCTTAATGCAGTGGAATTGATTTCCGTTTGCCAGGCTATCATTCCCCTCAGCAGGGAAAAATCAATGCAGATCAATCACATGTGATTTTGCATGCCATTAGATCCCAGTTTAACCTCTGCTGTCCTGCTCCCTTTCTCCCCCTTGCCTCCTGTGGGAGACCACACAGTTTGGAGGAGGATCGATCGCATGGCCTGGCCACGCGTGACCCTGCCAGCTGCACTTTGCTCCACTTGGGTGGCACCAGGGAGCATGTCCCTGCCTACCTTCCACATAGCCTTGCCTGTGTTTTTCCTTTTTGCCCATCTTTTATGTAGCTAAGAAGTCCTCCTTGTTTTGGTTCCTCCTTAGCATTTTTCACAGGCAGTTAAGAAAGCTTCAGAGGCTTTGTAACAGAGGATTTGGGTCTTGGGAAGGGCTTTTCCCTCAGCATTCCTGGAGCCGATGCAGCTCCTGTGCAGGGCAGGGCTCTCAGAGCTGCCCAGTGCCCTGCTTTATTTCATGGGAAGTGATTCCGAGATGCCCTGGCCATCCCCGGAGGAGGTGAATGGGATCTGTGAAACCTCAAAGTCCATGAAGTGACCAGGAGTACCCACAATTTCCTTACACAGAAGTCCTTGTTGTAAGGACTCGTGGAGGCTCTGGTCCCAGAAACATTCTCAATTTGTCAGCCAGTTGATGCCTGTGACAGAAAGGCATGCTTTGCCTATTTTTGCATTTGGGGCTGGGGTTTTGTTTGTTTCGAGTGTTGGTTTTTTTCCCTTCCCTTTTGTAAATCATACAAAACTGGAAGAATGTTGTTGCTCCTTTTGAAAAGCCTTTCAGTGTTCAAGCCTACACACTGGTATTTTCACAACTCTCCTTCAAAACTCATGGTTTGTTTAAAGCTCTGATGTACAGCGTGAAGTCCTCATTGCTAACATTGTGTGTATTTCAGGGTTGTTAGAAAACCCTGTTATCTCTGTTATCTACCTGTTAATGGAGGGGCTGCCTTGGGGTGGGCGGGACGTGCTTGCAGTGAGCTGTTATCCCACTCTTACCAGCATTAAACTGGATTTGACAACTCATAGCCTGGGATTTGAATGATCTAAATCCTTCTTCATTTGGCAGCCTGGTTTGCTGTTATTTATGGTGCTTCTGAATTTATTGTCATCCGCAGACTTGTAGGCTTTGCATGCAGTGCCATCAGTGAAGTGATTTATACAAATAATGAAAAGAAAGGGTCTTCCAGTGCTGCGCTGAGGTCACAAGTCCCCTTTGTGGCCTCGATTCTCTGCCCCAGCTCAGCGCTCTGGCTCCCGGTCAGTGCCCAGCCTCCAGCGCTGCGCCCAGGAGCTTCCTGGTGGATGGGGCACAGGCCGGGCGCTGGGGTATGGGGCATGGGGCTGCCCAAGGCACCACTCCCAAAAGAGACCTGTCCCTCTGGGGGAGCAGCCAAAGGGGAAGGAGATGCAGAAATGAGTGGTGAGGCTCAGGTCCTTGCTGCTCGTCCTGCCTGAGCATTGGGCAGGTGTCGCGCTTCCAGTAGGTGCATGAAAAAGTAGAGGGAGAAAGGAATGAGAGCAAAGCTCTGTATGTCTGGAAGGAGCTGTATAGCCAGCATTGGTTTATATCCAGGGGGATTTTTTTTCAGATTTTGTTTCTGCATTTTTATCTCCTGATTATTACTATATGATGCATCTCTCAGATCTTCCATGACTGCAGGTAGACACATCCTTTTGGCTTCAGCAGGGCTCTGCCAGCTTGTTGTCTGTCCTACAAAGTAAGAGAAAAAGCACCTATTTGTCACTTATATTTGGGAAGGGAAAATCTAGGGTCGTTTTATGCAAAGACATCTCCGTTACAGTTTGAACAATCTGCTAAGAGTATTACCAGTTCTAGCTTTTTGGGCAGTAAACACAGTCTGATGCAGAGGCTGGGCACATCTGACCTTAAACCACATGGTGAGGAATCAGGAGGTGCCTTCAGCTGCCGCACTTGTCCCCCCCTGGCCAAGTGACGGTGACCGAGCACCAGGACTTGGAGGCCTGGGGCAGATGAGCGGGCTGAGTGAGGTGTCTGTAAGAACGGATGAGCTTCAGGGGGAAACCATGAAATGCAACATGGAGATGTCAGCTCTGGGTCTTGCTGGATTAGAAATAGCTAATTTTGCAGTTTTGTGACTTACTCATTTGTGGATCTCAGACGCAAGCTCTGCTATTCACAATCTTGCCGCTCTAGCCAATTTATCATAATGATGCTTACAGTAATGCTCTTCCTGCCTCTAAGACATTTTCTCTGGGGTTCACAGAGAACAAGACTTTGCAAACATATCTGTGTATGTCATAGTCCTGCCATGCAGATGGAGAAGAGCAGTGCACAGGAAGGCTGTGTGACTCCCGAGGATGCAGAAGGAATGGGAGCAGAGGCAATGAAGGAAGACACGATCATGTGTTGACTCATGCATCCTCCATCTCACGCTGACAGTGCCCTGACACACCTTTGGCAGCGAGCATGAGGCTAGTGACAGCACTGCTGCGAGCCCTTGCAGTGAGACTCCCCGCGTGTCTCCGGGCTGCTCTCGCACTGCCGCGCTGGGAGCGTGCATGGCAGCGTGCCGCTGGTAGGGCTTCTCGGCCAGCACCTGCCAGCCTACCTGCCAGGGTGTCCGACAGCAGGCTCTAAGTGTTGTAAGCACAAGACAAGTGTGTTTCTAACAAGGTAATGAAAAATTTTGGATCACCCAGTAAAGCTCTTGCTGGTAAGGGTTGCTGTAACGTGTACCTCAGCTGGAAGGGGTATTCTTACCATGCAGGCAGATTTTTCCCTGTCTTTCCTGGCTTTGAACCTCTTCTTGGCTTACTGTGCCACGCAGAGCACCTCTTTACAACCTTGCAGCCCGTTGGATCAGCCCTGTGGTGCCAGTAGAAGTTGCATGCGCAGCTGGCGATGTGCAGTGGGCTGCACCATTCTGCCCTGGCAGAAATCATTCTGCCCCTTGGGAAGGAGTAGACTTTGAAAGAAGTGGTGAAAACTCAGCAATTCTGTGCAAGAGAGGCCCTAGAGAATGATGCCAGGCAGAGGGGAGGTGCAGGTGGTCCCCGCCTCCCAGGGCAGGTGGGACAGAGCACGGACAGGGCACCAGGAGCAGAAATGGGGTGCCTGGACCCTGCACATGGGCGAGAGGGGTGTGCAGCTGCGGGGATCCAGCTTTTGGCACTGACTTCAGCCCTCTGGTTTTGCCCTCTTTCTGTTTAATAACTGGCTCGTTTCCTCTTTACCTGGAGAATGCGCCTTCACGCGACAAAAGAATAGGGGGAGGGGGAAACCTGCTGTTGAGCGTGTGTGTGTGCCCATGTGTGTGTGTATTATATATTTCCTATTTTTCTGATAAAGCTGCACCACTACAGTGAAAATCAAATCCAGTCTTCGATATTTTTAGCATGAAAGCGTGAAGGAACATTAATGCTCTCAGAAAGGGAGAGCTGCGGGCTGGTGCTGCTCGGAGGGGAGGGTCTCCATGGAAACAGTTTTCTTTAAATTCCTCGCATTCGGGGCACTGAGCATGTAGGGGACAAGGAAGGAAACGAAAAAGCAAAAAAGGAGAAGCTTTTTTCCTTTTTGTTGTCACAAAACTACTGTAGGAACCTTAGGAGAAATGGACATAAATTATTGATCATTTCAATACACATAAATGCGAATTTTAATAAATAATTGCCTGGTCTTGTCTCTAGCACAGCGGGAGGAGATTAGCAGGCGGCAGCCTGTAACCAGCCAGCCTGCGCCGGGGCCACAACTTTGCCGCGAGACATCTTTGACGAGGGTCTGGTGCTACACTCTGCTGATGCATTTTGATCTGTTTAAAGCTCCTTCCTTTTTCCCGTGGGAGGTGTTTTCCCGTGTAATGCTGGGCTGCAGTTATCACTCAGAGGTGTCGGGGAAGAGCAGGAGTGCAGCCCACCTGTGTCCGCGGAGAGGTCCCACTGCTGTGGGTGGGCGTTGGATGGGGCTGGTGCTGGGCGGCGAGCAGAGCTCTCCGGTGTCCTTCACCAGCCTGCCCACGGCTTGCACAGCGCGAGGCATGCCAGGTGCAAAAACTGTTTGCATAGCCAGATTTACACCCGTCTCTCATAAGAAGGGAGAGTGCGGGTTTGGGGTTAATTTTCTTAAGGGATGAAATCGTGCTGTTAGTCAGGTTCTGCTACCGAGCTGCAGGAAGGCCTGGCTGCCGGCAGGAGCGAGCCGCCTGGCTCAGGGAGCCTGCTCCTGGCTCCCCATCAGGTAGCAGCCACGGTCTGAAGAACGTCTTGCTGCAGCCAGGAATTTAATTCCTTGAAAAACCAAGTGACCTAAAAACAGTGGCTGGTGATGGAGAAGATTAAATAGTGCAAAGCAAGTATGTTTTCAGTGGTGTAATTTTAGAAGGAAAAAAATACCTCCTAGTGTGAGGTGCACATTAACACTGCTCTGGGTGACCTTTACAGACCCTGGGCTGCTGCGGCAGCTTCTGCTTCAGGTCTGTCCCCGGCACTTTCTGCGGGTGACACCCCTGCTAACGTGGGGCTCGGTGGGGACGCTGTGGTGACACGCACCACCCCGGGGGCCACCCGCCACCTGCACCGCTCGGCGCGTGCCAGCCGGCCTCAGGTGCTCTCTTTTCAGTATTGCTCGAGGTGCGTTTCTGCTGTTCAGGTGTCCTCGGGCACTCGCGGGCAGCTCCACAGGGATGCCGGGAGCTCCGTCTCCGTCCTCCCTGCAGCAGGCCCCGCGTGCACCCCCCGGGGTGCGGGGAGCAGTGCTGGGGCCAGCTGCTGGGCTGCCGCGGGGCCTGCGGGCTGCCTGAGTGCACGACAGCGTGTTTGGGTGCCTGCCCCGAGAGAGAAACGGGTGGCTGGGGAGGGGGGGAGCTAAGTACTTAGCAGAGGACAGGTGAGAACTAGTATTACAGTTATAAAACGTTGCCTCAAGTGTGCCTGTTAAATACATTGCCAACTGGAAACTGTCATGAATGAAAACTTCTGCCTGAATTAGGGTTTACCTCAAGCTGCTGAACTGGATTTGGCTCCAAACACAAAATCTCTCAGTGCTTAAGCATTTATTTTTATCTGCGAGACCTATCTGCAGCTAGGGATGCAATTGCATGTGAGAACGGGAGACATCTTTCGGGATGTGTTTTTCTTACGTTTGTTGTACCCAGCATCCTTTCTTTGAAATTGCAGATTGGTTTCTGATTCTACAGGATCCTCAAATTTTGGAGCAAGTCTATGCAATTTTGTAGCAGCGTGGGTGAGATGTGCCCTGTCTAGGTAATCATTGTCAATGCTTAACACGTGTTGAAAATGCACTCCCCCTCCTGTCCTTTGGGAGGCATTCACTGGGTGGGGTGACTGTATGAAAGAGAATTATGTCAGATGGATGTTTTGTTTGCTGAAGTTTTACTGGTTTCCTTTCTAAGCTCCTTGCTTCAACACAGCTTCGTTGCAAAGGCTTCCCTCATCCAAAGAACTTCATGGGTCCTTGCAGCTCTGGCCAATCAGTCAGGCAAATCTGAGATGACAGAAGTGGGTGGGAACCAGAGAGATTTGTTTTCCTAGTAGAAGGGGTGCAGGAAGCTGCAGGCTCCAGCACCGCACTATGCACATGTGGGGGCACTTGGTCACACCTTTGCTTTGCTTTCCATAACCCTTCCGGATTCTCTCTCAGGGCCCAGCTTGGATGCTTGGCACTTTTTCCTTGCGTTGTTACATCTCTGGCTAACTCCTGTCCAAGTCATCATGCAGGAGGGTAACTCGAGGGTGGAAGATGCTGTTGCATCTAACTCGGTTTTGCAGTGCAGAGGGTGTCAGATAACCCAGCTATTTTTGCAAGTATTGTTCCTACCTCCCCCCACCCAAGTCTCCAATAAATCTTTGAAAGAGCAGGCTTTTTTGCTTGGTTTTTTTTTTTTTTTTTTTCACCTTGGGTCTCTTGGTTGCTTCTGAACTGTGTTGGGTGGAAATGGTAATTGGCTGTGCATCATCTTAGCTGGTGCATTGATGCATTGTAAACCTGTTGGCAGCGATGTGATCTGTTACAAGAGGTTTTACGTACGTGTAGATTGTATTGCCTAAGGGATACCAGAAAAGGAAGAAAACAAACAAAAACCTTCCATGACCTGTTTTTCTAGTTGCAAGATGGGAATGATATTTAACCAATAATTCAAACCCAGTCAAGAGAGGATTAACAGGTGCATCTGGAGAAGCTCAGGAGCCATTCAGCAGCTTGACATTAACCCCAAAAAGACTGAAATTCTTAAGAGATATTATCATTCCTTTGTGGTGCATCCAACTCCACTGCTGTTAGCCTGGCTTTTCACCAGTGCTAGCAAGAATAGTCTGGCCCTTCTGCAATGCTTTTCAACACTTTCATTAATGTTATTAACAGATGGTTAAAACCTTTCTGGCAGATTTTGCTACCCACAAGTGCAGGCTGAGGCAGAATGGCTCCAAGCAAGAGGACAAAGTGCTTCACCTAGAGCTGTCCAGCACAGACAGCTCAGCCCTGATGCACTCCCCAGTTCTGTTTGTTCAGGTGGGAATGTTTGCCACTAGCCCCCTTGGGTTTTGTCTCCGCAGTGACACCTCTGTGTGCAGGAAATAATCTTCTTAAGCTATTCACAGCAGCCAAATGTTGTAAATGAATTAAGACAAACTTCAGAATGCATTCGCATATCATTAGAAATATGCTTAATGCTGGAGAGATGGGATAATACAGGGAAGAGGAATGAAAATTAATAGCAGAAGCGTGGAGTTCGTTACTCACCTGCCTGCTGCCATCTGGACTTTCACAGCTCAGCAGACGTGGTGGGCTTCTTGCACATCATCAGGGCAGGGTGGATCCAGGGAGTGAGTGGAGATGTCCCCTTGAAGACATGAAAGTAGTGGGCAGCGTGAATAAATGGAAGATGGTCTCTGCCCCAGATTTCTCACCCACTGGTCCTCACATGCGTCTCTGGCACCATCCTGGGCACGGTGCGGCGTGGGGCTGTACAGGGGGCTGGGGCATGTAGCTGCGGTGCCAGTGGTGCTTTCTTTTTGCCAGCACCAGCAATTATTTGCTCACTCTGAAGGGTTTATGAAGATCCCAGGTATCGCAGTTACCCTGGAGCTGTGGCAGGGTGGCTGAGGGTTGCAGTTATGGATGGAGCCATCCACGAGATGGGATCTGCCATCCAAAGGAGCCTGAAGGCTCATGGTTTTGTACAATTGCATTGTTGAAGTGTGGCTGAGTGATTGCTCATCACCGTTGTTTAGGCCAGCGCAAGCTTTGAAAGGACTTTGGGATATAAAACCTGGAGGAATTAGGCCTGCTACTTGGCAGAAGTAATGTACGTGGGTATACCGATGTCGTCAGGCTGCTCTGGTCCGAGATGAGGGGCAAAACAGCTGGAGCGCTTGCTGCGCTGGCGGGCAGCCCCGGGCTGTGTGGTTGCTGGGGGGAGCTCGGAGCTCTGAGACCCCCATGGGGCTGCCACAGCCGCAGCATCGTTTGGCGACGAGCGGCGCGGAAGGCACGGGCCATACAGAGCACTCGCAGCAGCTGCAGAAGCCTGTGCCAGTCTCTGAGTCTGGGTTTATGTCCTTTTCTCCTTGTCTTTTCTAATCTGCTGTAGTGACTTTCTAATGGGTGCTCAAGAAGGATAAAGATCACAGGAGGGAGAAGAAGGGACAACTCAGGCTGTGTGTTTTAGATATTTCTCGCACTGGCACATGGCACAGCTAATAAGCGAGATAACCGTTATGGTGCCCGGAGTGCTCTGGAGGGTGCACAAGGGGCACGCAGTCCGGGCAGCACCAGTGGCCTGGCTGTGTGGCCGTGTTTGCGCACATAGGTGTTTGCACACACAGACGTATTTGCTCACACAGCCAGCACACGGGGTCTCCCTGCTTCTGAGGGGTGCAGGAGGCTTCATCTGCAGGCTGTACAAATCCATGGGTATGGGCAAATGAGAGGGGAATAGAAATGCAAATTCTGTCAGCCTTCCTTGCAGGAATGAGCTGGCTGTTATAATAACTAAGTGCCTTTCATTGCAAAATCAATCTTGCACCAAGTACTGGGTCTCTGAGACTGCCTTCATTTTTCCCTACCCCTGCTTTGTGTTTGCTGAATGCTGCGCTTGAAGGCAGTCAGTGACACCAGTTGGGCAATAATTGCCACAGAATTAACCTCTGACATCCTTCTAAAAATAGCCCTAATAAATCCAATCATTAGCAGTTCTCCTGCCCGCTTTGCCTCAAGGGTAAATGCTGCAGATTAAAGCGTTTACAAGCCACAGGTCTCTGAGCATTTCCTCACCTCTCCCCTTGCAGTAACCTCGCACCTGCCCCTGCGGGGGAGTTTTGTGCGCTGGTGGTGACAGCGGGCACCAGCCCTGTTCCAGGGGAAGGTGAATGGTGAGAGCAGGGTGGCTGCTGGGTGAAGGAGGAATGAAAGGCATCGCTTCTGTTTGTCCTGACGGACCCGGGGAGATTCAGCAATGCACAGGGAAAAGTGGCACCATCAGTGTGGTCCCTCAGGCTGCTCTGCCCAGTGGGTTAGGGCGGCAAGGGTGAGGGGTCCTCACCTGCTGCAGTCCCCTTCTCTCTGCAGGTGAAGCCTGAGGGAGGAGGGGGTGGCAGCGGTGCCAGCCCAGCGTGCACGGGCGAGGACAGCGTGGAGCCGGCCGGGCGCTGCTCGCTGCCGTGCCCCTCGGGGCCTGGCCCCCTCGCGGTGCGGGCGGCTCTCCTGAGCGTGCCGTGGGGGTCCCAGCTCCGTACCCTGCCAGCCTCCAGCACGGCAGGGATGGGAAGTAGCCCCGAGTCAGATCAGGCCTGGGGTCATGCCCCTCTGGACAGCAAAGTTCCAAAATTCTGTGTCCATTGTTATATACAACAGAAAAACTGAGACTTAAGGAAATTTCACAGGGGAGACAGAGTGCTGACAATACACGTTGCCTTTAGCTGCATGGGGAATGGCGCTTTTTAGATGCCTGTGAAAAGCCAGTCTACAGTTACTTAAATTGTCTTTGTCTTTCTTTTCAGCTGACATTATCTCTACAGTTGAATTCAACCACACAGGAGAATTACTAGCAACAGGGGACAAGGGGGGTCGGGTTGTAATATTTCAGCGTGAGCAGGAGGTAAGTGCGAGTGAATGCAAAATGCCCATTTTATCCTTTTAAAAGAAGCTTCCTGCTGTTTCCTAATCTGTATGCGTCACTCTTAACCTCAGTTCTCTCCTGGCAGACTCAAAACCGAAAAGTGACTATTATCAGAAGCAGGATCTTGTAAAACACCCTAAAAAACCACATGGCATTTCCTGCATCCTTTGAGTCTCATTGCAGCTCTATGCAGCATGAAGTAGGTCGGAGCAGGCTGGTGCACAAAGTACCTCCAGCCATGACCATGCCATTCGCAGACCCAGCAGCGCTCTTGGAGCCCCTCTCTTCTCATCCAGGCTTCGCAGGTCTGGTGAAGTCTCCCCCCTTCTAGGCCAGGGCTGGGCTTGTGCCCTCAGCTATGAACACGTGGGAGCTCAGCGGACAGCAGGGGCCCCCTTTGACCCTCTGACCCCATTCCTGCTGGTGTTCTACCTGTCTGTGCTTTGGGGTATTTGTTGAGTTTGTCATGGGGGCCCTGCATTGGAGCACAAATCCCTCCAGCAACACCCTTTACACTGCCAGAATCTGAGGAAAGCATAGTTGGATCAGTGATCACGTTTTCCTTCCGAAACACTTCACTGGAGGAAATTTTGAGTTCTTTGTTAGAAGTTTTGGGTCACAGTCTGTCCAAATTCCTGCAGGAGTCACATTTGCACTTGGTGTTCAGTGTGAGACTGAAAGGCTGCTGCATGTACTGGTGGTCCAGCTGTGCACAAAATGTGGCTGGCGAAGGGGAGCTGTCATGGGCCCTGGCAGCCTGGAAGGTCTCCCTGCATCTCCACAGCTGTCCAGGGTGGTTGGTCTGGCATGGCTCACACGGTGCTTCGCAGCCTGATCTGGACGGAAGCAAAGCTCCCTTTGTGGGCGGTTTCTGAAGGTGGAAAGCGACGAGTGAGGCCTGGACATAAAAAATGTTGTCCAATGATGGTTTAAATTTTTCTCAAAGTTGTAATGTTCACACTATTTCTGTATATGCTGGATGAACGGATAGGTTAAAGGTTACATGCATAGACACTTCATCTGCCTTTCCATTAGTATTTCTCATTTATCTCTCATTTTATTATTCTACCGCTTTTCTTGAACTTTCCACTTCCTAATATCATGCAGGATATATTCTATTCACCTCCTGCCCTGAAACACTACTCTGCTCCAGGAGACAAATGGGATTTTACCAGCCCAAACACATCATTTGCGTGCGGGAAGTTAATCTGCACAATAGTTTTCATTTAATTACCTCAGCCCCATTCAGAGCCTGATGCTGTAAGGTTCACTGCATGGGATTTGGAGATACACAATACCTTTCGAAACTGAGCACTGAGCCATGTTATACAGTATTAATTCTTGCAGAGATTGTCTCCTTTCCGTGATTGTTTTATTCTTGCTTTATATTTGTGCGTCTGTGGGGTGGATTCTCCTTATTCTGTGCAAGTGGAGCGATCCCGGTGGTGTCTCTGGCGCTGGTTTCAGCATGCCGGTTGGGGTTAGCTCGCTGTCAGCCCTCGTTGTTCCTTTCAAGTTTCTCCCGGAGGTGACCGGCATGGGGGCTCTGCTTGCTGTGGGCGCAGCGCGAGAGCAGTGCCCCAGCCTGGCATTGCCGGCGTGCTGGAGCTGGCACAGCAGGAGGGTGCTGCACGGGTCTCAGCTTGGCTTTCTCACCTGAGCTGCTGCGTGTCACCGCGGTGAGGTGCTCACTACTGTGCAACAACCTTGGAGGACAAGAGAGTCAACAGAATATTTTCTCTTCTCCATGTCTTAAATTTCTCTTTATCCCCCTTCCTGCAGAGCAAAAACCAACCCCATCGCAGGGGAGAATACAATGTTTACAGCACTTTCCAGAGCCACGAGCCAGAGTTCGATTACCTGAAGAGTTTGGAGATAGAAGAGAAGATCAATAAAATACGATGGCTCCCACAGCAAAATGCAGCCTATTTCCTGCTCTCCACCAACGGTACGTGACCATGGCCGTGGCTCCCCCAGCCCTGGAGAGGCAGAGGGAGCTTGTCTGTAATGGTTCTGCTGGAGAAACATGTTTTTTTAAAAAATGTTGACTCACTTCACAGCAAACACCAATATAAAGAGGGTAGCAGGAACCCGGCCAAAGTGTTCTGGCAGAGCCTGATCCTCGTGCACGAGCTTTTGTCTTTATTTCACAGCTTTCACTCACTGCAAGGGAGTGAATCTTTTCCCACTGCTGACAATTTATTTTTTTTATTTCTTGGTTTTTGGAACCTGGGAACTCTTTGTGTTTTTGGTGGTGGTGGTGGTTTTTAAAGAAAAAACACAGATGATTTGTTTGAATTTGCGTTCAGCTCAGCAGTTTCGTGTTATGTTCAGATAAATATCAGGAGAATCCAGGAATATTACTTGGGATGAATGGGACCTTAAGATGGATGTGACTTAATTACTTCAGGGGAAAAGAAGGGGTCTAATTATCTTCCATAACCAACTTACTTTGTATTGTAGAATTGACTCTATTGATCATTATAATAAAATTCAAAGACTTACTAAACTCATTTGGGGGGAGAATCATTGAAATGCAATGAAGATTAATTATAGAGCATAATGTTCTGTTAACTGAGTTTTTAAATAGTTTTTTGATTAACAGGGATATTATCTTTGCATTTGGGATGGTGTTTCGTATACTAGCAGGTTATCAAAACAGCTCTTTGTAAAATATTCCCATGTTATGCTGTTTCTTTTTGTTCTTACTCTTAAACTAACATTATATATAGAAACACCCTGAAGTAAAGTGGGTTAATAAAAACAAAATTAATGGCAGTCAGTTGCAATTGCTGTGTAAAGGGGAAAATTAAGATGAATTATATAGTTATGTATCAAACCTGTTGGAAGTGATGATAAACTATTGATGGAGTCTGCCGAGAGAGGAAAGAAAGCGCCATCATTCAGTGTGAAGACCACCTGGAGGACTTTGTGGCGCAGGATGAATGGGATGCCCAAAGGGGACGGACTGGGGCACTGGTGGTGAGGGAAATCAGGGCTGCTTTCAGAGTCGATAATAGATGCTAGAGTTGGTTCAGTTTCTGGATGGGGAAAGTCACAAGTGACTTCTGAATAAATTATATTGTGATTTCACCTTGCTCTGGGAGTTTCCAGGAGAGAGAGAGCTTACATTCCCAAGGACTTGCTTCTTCAGAATTCTGCTGTATCTGCCAGCTTGCCTCTAGCCTTGAGTCATCTATTGCTCTGTTCCACTCTTCCCATGCTGTATTTCTTGCTTAACCTACATTAGAAGAAAAATTAAGTACGTTGAAGCATTCTGTGCCCAATGAGTTTTGTCAGCTCCCTGACACTCACCCTGTAGCAGCGCAAGCACTGCTGTGGCTGGTGACCCCCATACCTGATGGGGCTAACCTAAACCAGGGTAGCCCCGGGGACGCTCCCACCCCTCCTCGTGTGTTTTGTCAGGGTGTGCAAGGCGGTGGCTCGGCAGGTGAGTGGAGACAGGTGCGTGCAGGCACGCACGGCTCGGCAGCAGAGCAGAGCTGGGCAGGCGTGCATGGCGCTGCCGGCCGCGGGGACGCACAGCCCAGCTTCCCCGCGCCGCTCGGGGCCCTGCTGTTGTAGCCAGTGCCTCGTCACCTCCTCGTGCAGGGCTTAGCGAGACCCCATCGCTCGGTATGTTGAATGCCGGCATTCAAGGCATAATCTCCGAGGCTGCCTGCCTTGGGAAATCGCTTTTCATATTATTTGTACGTTAATCTGATGGTTCTATTTTTTTGTTCAATCATTTTCTTATGTATGTAGTAAGTGCACAAGCTGTTGTCCAGCAGGAGTATGAAAACAAAAGTTCTCAGGGCAAAGTGCTGTGGTGACAGTTGCATTTTCTGGGAGGGTTTCTTTCCATGTAACTGTGTTACTTTCAGTATGTTAAAGATGAGGATGTGGCAGACTTTCAACTGGGAAGCCAACTGACCTGGCCTTACCGTTCCTGTCAGATGTTCCTCTGGGAGCAGCCAGGCGTAACTCTGTCTTCTCTCCCAGATAAAACTGTGAAGCTATGGAAAGTCAGTGAGCGAGACAAGAGGCCGGAGGGATACAACCTCAAGGATGAAGACGGACGCCTCCGAGACCCCTCCATGATTACCACACTGCGGGTGAGTGAAGTCAGGCCAGGATCGTCAGGAAACCTTTCTTTTATGGGCTTGGAAAAAAATCGCAGCCAGTGCTACTTGTGTACAGCAGTACCAGTAACACCGCGCTGGCTTGGTGGGTCTGGCGTCTGAGGGCAGGGGTGCTGGCTGCTGTTTCAGTCGCTGGTGTTCTTGCAGGTGCTGCTCAGATGAGGATGGAGCAGGCGTGTGGTGCCGGGGTGGTGTGGGCACTGGGCAGGCACACCGCGAGGCACTCTGTCTCGCTGGGTACCCCGGTGCTGCGGTCACTGCCACCATGCTACCCGTGCCTGTCCTGGCCGGGGGACAGCACCCAAATGTCTCCCCCTCCATGGCATTTGCAAGCACAACCTTGGCTTCTGCAGCATAAGTACCTTCTCTAAGTGAGTTTTCCTGCCAACCTATGTAGATTAAAACTGGCCTCCTAAACACCCAAGGCTACATTTTCCATTTACTGCAAGGGAGTTGCATGCACAAAACCCATTAAACCAGCCATCCCTGCGCCCTGGGAGTGCTCCCATGTTTGGGAGCGCTGGAGAGGGCAGGCACAGCAATGCTGCAGTGCTCATCTTCTGGGCTTGCTGTGCACTCTGGGCCTTGGGAGATGATTGCACCAGGTGAGCAGCGTGCCAGTAAATTTGCTCTTCCTCCCAGTGCTGCCCTGCTGTGTCTGTTTCTGATCTTTAATTTGCATATAAAGAGCCAACTCTGGCCGGAGGCAGTGCGTGGCCCGTTAATTCAATCAGAGCTCGCCCGTGCTCCGGGAGCTCCGGCTGCTCAGGTCCAGGCAGCACAGAGACCCTGTAGCCCCGTGCCCTGCAGGAGCAGCCCTGCCACGAGCAGGTGCCCCTCTGACGGCTGGGAGAAACCTCGCTCCCCTCTGCTTGATATTCAGAGCAGAAACAGAAAATTGCTCCTTTAACCTGTAGGCGTAGAAATTCCAAATATTCAGTAATTTTGTCACGGCATTAATCAGGCCATACTAGCTTGTCATTTATTAATATCCTGTCAGAATTTGCATTTTAAGTACTCAGGTTTTGTATTTATATATATAAAGTTGTTGGTATGATTACCCTTGGCTCACTTTTATAGCTTCCAGTTTCATTGCAGATTAAGCCTTTGAGAACCCCAGACAGCTGGTTAATTCTCGCCTCCGTACTGAATTGCTCCAGGGGCCAGCAGGCATTTTTCCTTACAGAGCAAGAAAACATTTTATTTCGTGTATATATGTATCTGCTGTCATGCTTCAGGCAGCATTTCCAGATTAATACACTGTCACCCAGACAGTCCGTTGGAGAACTTCGCTCAGGATCTGGATGCTGGTGCTGTAGTTACCAACACTAAGCGGGATGGGAGGTGGATTGTAAAAAGACAGCAGCGTTAAGGGGTATTACTGTGGTTACTGCTTTTTTCCTCTGTCTACATGCATTGAAAAGCCCTGGGCTTACAGAGAAAGTGCAGGTCCTACTTTCTCCTGGGTCTGTGGTCTTGACACCTGTGCTGAGCTCTGCAGCGGGCACTGGTGGGTGCTGGTATTGGTGCTGGTGCCTCCCTTCATCCCCATACCCAGGGTCTCCTGAGCACCCAAAACAGATCATTGGAAACAATGCAAAATAAAAAATGATGGGTCAACATTCTCACAAGTTACCATTTTTTTAATATTGATTTATTTTTATTTCTAATGTATTCTTTAAGAACACTGAATTTCTGGGGGAAGCAAAGCAGCCCGAGTTCAGGGTAAAGGTGATGTGTATTTCTTTTCTTTCCTGCACAAACTGCTTTAAAATTGACACAACATCAATGTAACATCTTACGTGAAATATTTCATTATAGAAACATTGAGTTTTGACATTTTGAAATGAAACTTCTAAACCTTTTGAAAAAGCATTATGAAAGTTTCCTTGACTTTTCTTAAAGGCTGGATATCCAGAATGCTTATTGGCCTGAATAGCAAACAGACATATTTCGGTGTAGATCAAGGATTTATATTCTGGGCTGGCCTGCAGCGTCATCTTCGTAGTGCCCCATGCACCCCAGAAGTTTGCCTTGCCTCCCGTGCCCGTGGCCCATCACGTGCCGGGGGCTTGGGGCTCCGTCTGTGCCGGCTGCTGCTGGGCTCCCCTTCCAGCTGGCAGCAGAGCGCGGGGAGCACAGCCTGCGGAGCACAGCCCGCGGCCGGCACGGGGCCCTCGTCTGCATGCAGCCGCTCTTCTGCCCGCGTGAGGCAGCTGTCGATGCTCTGGTGTCGCTCGGAGGGTCTTGAAGCTGTCCTGCTGCTGCTTCTCCTGCCTTTCTGGCGTGGGTTAGTGGAGCAGGTCTGCGTCAGGGTGCGTGCAGGTGCATGGAGCTGGCCCCGTGTCAGGGCCGTCGCTGCTGGAGCAGCCGCTCCTGGCGCCTCCGCACTCGCTGCACCACAGGCTGGGAGAAGCTCAATCGGCCAGGCGAGGGTAGCGACGCCTTGGCAGGTGGGCAGTTATGAAAATAAATAATTGTTGTGCTCATCTGTGCTATTGATTGTTGGCGTTAGCTGATTGCATTTGACCACATCCTGGCATTTGATTTGGCAACCGCAGGGCTGCAGGGGAACCAGAGATCGGTCTGGGCATCCTTTGCAGGCCTTCGACCCGAAGTCACAGCCCCAGCCCGCCTGCAGTGCCTGCACGTGGAGCGCTGTCCCCGAGGAGGAGCAAGAGTGTTGGGGTGTGGCTGGCACCAGGTCCAGCCCCGGGCAGCGCGGTATGGGGCTTTGTGGCCAAGGCACCCTCCTCCCGGCCCTGCTGCAGCCTTCCTGACCCCACACCAGATTCCGGGGTGGGAAAGGTCTGTCAATGGCTTTTTCTATTCTCACTTCTGCTTTTTTTCTAGCATTTTTTTTTTCAGTTGTGAATCACTTGCACTGTATGTGAGAGAAAGGTGAGGCTTTAGATAAATCATTAAGTAATTTGTGTTCATGCCGTGTGCTGGTGCCGTTGCAGGCCCTGTGCTGGCTCTGGCGCATGCGGAGCAGCAGCTCTGCAGCTCCTGGCCCCTGAAGCTCCTGCTTTGCAGCAATAGGAAGAGGTAAAACAGGATGTAAGTGCTTGGTATGACGGGTATTAGCATCAGCATCTGTAACGTCTTCTGTCCCTAAGGATGGAAAATAGAGGAGCCTTCAGCCAACTCTGGTTTGAGCTAATGTTTTGATGATTTTACTTAGACAGATATTTACATATTTAACAATTTTACTGCAGCTTGGCGTATGTTGGATGTTTAATTGTCCTGTGATGACTCGCATTTTTGGAGTAAAGCCGCATCCATCCACAGTTTAATTTTCAACCACAGACAAGCAAAAAAGGGTTTTAAAACCACCTTGCTGCAATCATCTCTTACCCATTCATCGTAATGGTTTAAATTTACTTGATGAGCATTGTTCTCTGAGGAATTTCTAACCCACATAATGCAAAAGGAATATTTAACTCTGCTCAGACTGTGAAGTAAGGCTTTTGCAGTCATTAAAAGAGCTCTGCTTATTTGGATAGGCCCCCAGTCTAATAGCTGTAGCCCTTCAGCCACTGAGCTGTGTAGAAGCCTAAATTAACAGCTTCACAGAGCTCTCCAAGTGCTTCTCTGCATACAGTTGTACCTGCGCTGTGGGATGTTTGCAGGAAATAATTAACACAAATAATATCCAAGGCTTAAATCTTTTTAAATAGGGAACGTGTTTGCTTTGATCCCCGCACGGTACAAGCCAGAGTGAAGAGGAGCACGGGTGTGCATGCCCTCCCTGTGGGACGTGGCTGCACACATCCTGGATGCTGTGCTCAGCAAGGGGCTTGCTGTGGCTTTGATGAACAAAACTGGGGGAACCATCTGGGGTGAAACAGCTTCTGGGCCTCATTCCATAATAGAGAGGGTCTGATTTTCATGTTGCTTGTGTAAATAGAAGAAAAAGCAGCAGGCTGTGCTGCTAGTGCTGCCTTCATATTTAGTAGCTGAACTCAGAACACTGCAGGGACGTCTTCCCCACCTGCCCCTGGCTCCCAGGCACTGCTGCTCAGGAGGGCAGTGGGTCTCTGTGCAGCATGTGCCCACCTCCTCAGAAATGGGTAACTGCTGTTCTGAGTCCCAACAAAGTCCCAGAGTCACAGAGGGTTAGCTCTGTGAGGGTGGGATTGCGGAACGGCGTCTCAGGAGGGTCTTCCCGAGTGATCTTTGCAGGGTGGCCTTGGCTGAACGCGCAGAGTGCCAGGGCACTGTGTCTCTGAGGGAAGCCACAGTGTCCTCTGTTGCGTGGAGGGTTGCAGGGGCAGGCAGCTCCTCGCTGCATGCAGTGCGATAAGCTTCTGATTAGCTCCTGAGCCAGTGAGAAAGCCGAGATGCAGCACGTGTCAAGAAGGCTTGCAATATATGAATCATTGCCTCTATTTTCTGTGTGATACCAAAAGAAAGGGAAAAAAGGCATTGCAGATGTCGCCAGCAGTGTACAACCTTATTAAAAAGTCTTCAGCTCCCCTTCAAATGGCGTTTTGTCCATGCCTGAGGCAGAAGGGGACAGCACTTGCTGCCCAGACAGACCATGGACGTGAATGTCCAGAGGCGCACTGCTAACTTGTGTGCCCGCTGGCACCCCAGCTGGATGTGGATAGCATATCCAACAGCAGCACCAGCACAGGCGTACAAGTGACAGACACAGCGATGTACTGTTTGGAAGCTATTTCTAAAGAATATCCTTTTAGGCCGCTCCTGCAGTGCCCCTGGTCACGCCACTGGCACAGGTCCTGCCTCCAGCCACTGCAGAGAAGAGAGGGAGCAGCCTGGCTGTCGCTGCCCATCTCACTCTTCGTTCTTCCCAGGTCATTAGATGCATTCTTTCTTCCCTGGTGTAAGCTCATTATTCATCCATTTAATATTAGTAAACTTGCTTCAAAATGCTGATGACCAGGACTGACCTTTCAGATTCTTTTTTCATCTCTTTTTCCACAGCAATTGTCCTGTTGGTATCTATGTCTAGACGTACTGTAAAAACAATGTGCCGGGCAGAATTATCAAGCGGGTTTAGATTACTCTGAATTTGTGTTTGTTAACAGAACTGTGCTTTTACATAATTCTCCCTGGAAAAGCAGGAAAATTGTAAACTGCTAGATGAGATTTGACTGACGCCAGCCCTTCTCGAGTGGGAGAAATAAGTTAATACTATTGTAAACAGTCACATCTTTAAGGGGAATGTAACTCTTACGGAGTGTGAATAAGAGTTGAGGATTTTTAACTTAAGAAAAAAAAAATGTTCTGTTTGTTCTTTGAATTCTTGTTTCAGAGTTTAGGTACAGATGGTGAAAGTTATCCTGAAATGTAATAACGGAACTGGGCCAGATTCTCAGTTACAAACAAGAAAAGAATCCTATGACACTATAAAAATAAACAAGGAAGGGGAAATCTGGGATGCACA
Source organism: Anser cygnoides (assembly GCF_040182565.1). Taxonomy (NCBI): domain Eukaryota; kingdom Metazoa; phylum Chordata; class Aves; order Anseriformes; family Anatidae; genus Anser; species Anser cygnoides. Next base: position 499,521 of record NC_089886.1, read on the forward strand.
TGAAGTGACGTTTGCTATGAATGCTGTCCGACTTGCACAAAAAATCCCTCCTCAGCTGGCCCCCTTTTGGGGCGGGTGGTATTCGGGTGGACTGACCACGCGGCGGGGTCGTGTGAGCGGTGGTGCGCGGAGCTGGGCACCGTGCTGCCGTGGGCGATGATGGAGAGGAGCGGCTGGGCGCTGCTCCCACCTGGGGCGCGTGGGATCCACCGGGCCCTCGGCTCCTCCTGGCCTGGCTCAGAGGCCGCTCACACGAGGACATCTCCCCTCACAGCTGGGGCCTCTGCCCGCAAACCACTGTCCTGCTGCCTTCTGTCCTGGGCCTCAAGGTGGGGACTGAAGGACAGCGACCTTCGGGAGTGCCTTGGTGGCTGACGGCTCAGCGCAGGGCTGTGAGCCCAGCATGCGAGCAGAGCTCGGCAAGCAGCCGGATCCAGTCCCATACCGTGTCCCCATCCAGCACTGGTGCTGCAGCACTCGGCATGCCAGCAGCCTCCCTGGCGCAGCAGTAGCTGAGCGGCTTGACAAGGCTCCTTCCAGCAGGCTGGCCGGGGTGCGCCGAGCACGCTCATGAGTGCGTACCTGTCCTCACTGCATGAGCTGCAGCCGTGGCCGCACTGGTGGAGAGCAGAGTCCAAGGGCTCATCTCTGTCGGACAGGCCCCTGTCGGCAGCTGGAGAGGGAAATAGGGTCAGGCATGCACACATTCCCAGGAACCCGAAAGTGGAAATTTTGTGTGGCTCCTGCGCTTTACCTGACTGGGGGCGTGCTGCAGCTCTGAGGTTGGTGGCATCACTGAACCCACCATGGGGAAATACAAGCAAAGAGATTAAAAAGTTGCACCCAGCATCCCGAATTTGTTTCAGACATCAAATTAAAGGCTAAATGTTGGGAAATTAAATTTTTGCTACTTTGGACTGCAGTAACGTCCCCGAGCTGCAGACCCTGGTGACTCCAGTCCTCCCCCTTCTCCTGCCCCCGGGCTGGGACCTGTGCCCCTTTGGGGCAGCCCGTACCGCTGGGACCCACGCGCAGGAAGGGGATCTTTGGCTGGTGAGAAGCCTGTGCTGGCGTTTCAGCGCATGAAAAGTTCTCTGTAACAGGCGACAGAAGAAACAGTGCTAGGGTAAAGCTTAGCAGGGATGGAAATGTCTAGGGAAAACAGATGAAACCAGGAGCTCTATCAGCTACATGGGCTGGTAATTAGATAGCAGGTTTATCTTCACACAGGAAGGAATCTTCTCACATGTCATGGGGAAAGTCCAATAAGACAAAGTCCTGAAGATCATGAAACTGTCAGACTGCCATGAAAATGGTGTTTGATTTATATTTTGTCTGCAAAATATTAATTTGCAGGTAGTGTTGGCCAGTTATTCCTGGTGCTGACAGCACAGAATATGAGTATTTGGGAGGTAAAAAATAAACATCAGGGAGCGTATTCTGAGAGGGGCTTAGCTGTGACCGGAGGCTAAGTACCTGGCAGGATTTACCCCCAAGCAGCCAGCACTGCAGTGATTCGCCAGTAACTGGATTACATTTTCCTTCTTATAAACCTAAGGCTGGGGTTAATCTGGGCTTCGGCTGCGACTAATCTTGCTTGGCCAAATCCTGCTGGCTGGTGCAGTGCACAGGGTGGCAGAGCAAAGCACCGGGGGAGTGGAGCTGATGCTGGCTACCCTCACTGCTGCAGCTCAGCTGCAATAGGCAGAGGTTGTCCTGTGCACATGAGAAAAGTGAGCAGGATCTGCCCTGCCGGCTGGTCGGCCAGCACCCCACGCTCAGCAGCAGCACTGTCGTGTTCGCGGAGCGAATCGGGGTGGGAGTTGCAATAAAATCGGCACTATAGCCACGGCGCGGCCAGGCCAGCGTGCTGCGGGTCCCTGTGCGCTCAGCAGGGAGTTCTCTGGGTCAAATCTGGATCTCAGCGTCTGATGAGAAGACATTCCCACCAAGGGGACAGTGCTTTGGTGGAGATTGTGGAGCCCCTTGGTTAGGGCAGCAGTTTTCACCCTCTTTCAATTTGTGGACCTCTAAATATTCTCCATCTGAGGTGTGGAGACTTGTATAGTGAAAACAAACCTCTGCAGAGGGTTTCCTGTCTCAGTTTTCCTCTGATGTCCCTTTAGGAGCAGCCACAAGCCTCAGTGTAGGGCTTTGCTGAGGCTGCCACGGGCCTGCCCCAAACAGCAGGGACAGTCGGGACCTGGCACGAGGCGGGCTGCCGTCTGGGAGAGGCAGCGTGACCTCGCTACACCGGGAGCTGTGAGTTGGGCCTTTTTCCCTGTATATTGACTCATGTTCTGAAAATACTGAGCACTGTATGCCAGCTCTGGCAGAGGATGAGGTTTTCCTCAGGAGTGCCGGATCTCTGCATCCTTTCAGACCACATCTGTCACAGCGCCTTGAACGACAAGGAAAGCCTCTGCCACACAGGGCTTTTCCCCCGGGAGCAGGCAGTATTTGGTGCCAGCCGACATAACACGCAATGAAAGAGGGAAACAAAGCAGAATGACAACAATTGCACACACTTCATTAACTGTGCCTGATCCTCTGACCAGAGGCTGAACATGGTGGGGGGAAACGCAGCAGCGGCGGGTGGGAAGGGGCTGGGGCACTCAGGGCCCTTTGGCTTGTGCTGCACCTCCTGCACCAAGCCACAAAGAAAATGAGTTTTACAGCTCAAGGGAGGATTAGTGCCTCAGTAACTGTGGAAAGGGGAAGCCTCCATCAGACAAGAGAGGGGAATATAGTGGCTCATGTGTGTTGGCTGGGTGGGACCTGCTCTTTTTGCAGGGGGTGTCTGTTCAAAGACAAAAAAAGAAAAATTAAGACATTTTTAAAATGAAAAATGACTGGCATTCCCCCCCCCTTCCAGAAAAGAGAAAGTAATTTAATTTATTAGTGGTTTATTTTATTTGACAGCCTTTCAGTGTACTTGATGCGGTTTGTTACACTGAATTACCCTTTAATAATGGGTATATATAATACCAGATACTGCCCTGCAGGTTGGTTCTGTAATTGAGGAAGGGATGCATTTAGGAGTTTTCTCTGTTGTTCAGGATTGCCATGACGATGCCAGTGGTTTAGACAGATATGAGCTTGGGTTCTGTGTGCTTCAAAAAAAAAAAAAAAAAAAAAAAAACAAACACCCCAAAACCCCACGATTCAGTTGCTACCACATTGGCACTGTTTTGTTAGGCACTTTGCAACCACTGAATGCTGCGGTCCTGGGCCGTGCACTGCTTTCCACTTCTTTTCTGTGGTGTAGGCTTGGGACAGTGTCATGTGGTAGCATGTGGAGCAATCCACAGAGGTCTTCCTTTAGCCCACTGTCTCTTTTCCTGTGCTGTAAGTGAAGCAGAAATGTAATGGGGATGTCTGCCAACCTGTGGGAAGGGGTCCCAGGGGAGGTAGGAGACAGATTTCTGGAGACCTTTGAATTCTGACAAGACAGCGCATTAGGGAGGATGCAGCCAAGAATAATCCCATGGTGGCGGATGAGAGGAGCACAAGATGGGTGAGACAGAAGATGTTTCTCTACCTGTGATTCTTCTGCTAGCAGCTTCCCGGTATAATTTTTGTGGATTTAACTCTTCCTGAAGGAAAGACCAGAAGCTGTTTTCACTTTCATGCTGAACAAAATTAGAGGGTTGGATTTTCTGCTCCTGAGTTTTCTTGGAAAACCCTCGTGTTGTGGTTTTCTGTCCTTTGGAAGTCAGAGGCAGTGGGAGTTTGTTCTGATTTGAATGCAAGGAATGGCAGAAAGAGAAATGCCCTGTGCTGGCAAACTGCTCCCAGGTGCACGTTCCAGGGAGCCAGAGCTCACGGTGCTGGTGGCCTGATTGTGCCAGGGAGGGGAAGCCATGCGCGCAGCAGCACCCCGGGACGTCCTTGGCCACAGCGAACGCTCGCCTTCACAGCCCTTGCCCGATCCTTCCCTGCCCCACTGCTGGCGGAGCAGCAGAGCCTCGAGGTGCAAGCCGTGACCGCGCAGAGCTGCAGGGGCCGGTCTGGGCACAGCCCCCACGGCCAGCTCGACCTGGCCCCGCTGGCACAGCCTCGCTGTGCGTGCAGGGTCGGGTGCAGGGGTCGCACGTTTCTGCCAGCCCTGCTGCCAGCATCCGGGTCCAGCTGCGGAGCAGAGTCAGGCACGGGAGCAACGGGAGATGAAAGCCCGGCTGGGGCTCCGTGCGAGTCTGCTGTCTGTAACCATCCAGAGAGCTGCTGGGTTTCCTTCTGCTGCAAGATGTCTGCTGTCATGGGATGAAAGCCCTGAACCAGTGTGTGCTCCCAGCTGCTCCTGCCTTGAAATTTCAGTGTTTTCAGGTTTAAATACTTATTGCAGGTTTAAGTACTTATTGTTGGTACAGTTAAGCAAAAGCTTACTGCGCATGTTGAAAAGAGGCATATTCCATATTTAAGTGCAAGCTCTCACAACTGTAGCAGGTAAGAAATCCTGACGTAATGAAATACTCACAGATGGCCAGGTTTGTTCATTTTGGGGGGTTTTACTCAGTGAAAGAACAATTTCCAGGCATGTGTCTCTGAGGTAATATGGGAAGAATTTTATTGCCTGAAGAGTTTACCTTAGCTTCCTATCTCAAGAAAAATGTGTTTGCAGGTAGCTAACCATATAAAAATTAGGCAGGTAATTATGTTGGTTCAGTGGAGGTTGCAGATCACCACCAGCGCCCTTGCTCAGGCCCAGTTTGTGTAGTTTCTTTGGCTCGCAGTCCTGGCTGCAGTGTTACTCTGGGGATGGGCATTGTTGTGGGCTCTGACCACAAGACGTGGTTGGTCTGCGCGTTGTCATCTTGCTGAGTGAAATCTTATGCGAAAGCTTTTGCCCTATTTGTTTTTGCATCCAGAGTGGCCCAGTGTAACAGTTGAGCCCTTTCCCTTTGCAAAACCATCGTGTTTCCGACGATCTTAATGACAGTCCATTTCCTGTAATCTCTGAGCAAAATGTGAACCTATGTCCCCAGATGGCTGAGCAAAGTCATTCAACAGCAAACGATGCATCATTGAGTATGTCAGGCTGAATTAGAAAGCAGGCTCATCACATTAAGCTCAGGCTCTGAGCTGACAGTTTCTATGTTCTAGTGTCACTTGATCTGGCTGTCACACTCCTGTCCCCACCTCTGCAGCCATGGGAAATCTCTTTGGGCAGCACACAGATAATATACACAGTAATGAAGTAGCTTGAGGGAATAGCTTACTGGCAAGGAGGAGCACGGACTGACACCTTTCTAGTGCATTAAGTTGCCTTAAGAACATTATGTCTGAAGTTGTTACTTACACTGTTTCTTGCATATGCTGCTTCTGACTGCATTTCTTCATCCCCTGATGTTTACATAAGTTATGCTTATTAATCTAAAAGCTCTGCTTCTTCTTTCCTCCATGTCTCTGCCCTGTGCGTTCACTTTCTCCATCTCTTCCCACATCTTACCTCCGTCATTTCACTGTCAAGCAAATCCAGAAAAGCTGAAAGAAAAATCTGTGCTGACCTGGCTCTTAAAAACTACCCTTCTGTTAGAAACGCGCCAGGAATTTCAAATTCCACTTAACAGTGACAAAACAAAGAAGACGTTGTTGTTCTTTGGCCACAGAAGGAATTGTTGCTGCAGGAAAGATCTGAATCTGGTTTACTTGGCTTTTGCTGCCTCACCAAAATGTAACCACACCACCACCAGCTTTCCAGAAATAAAAGGCTTTTGTGTTGGCTTTCCCTTCCGTTCCGTTGGGAACTTCCGTTCCTTTCCCTTCCGTTCTTGTACTTACAAAGTCACTGGGTTTCTTGGGTGAGTGTGCTCCGAGGAGGGTGGGGTGCAGCGCGGCCAGCCGCAGCTCTGTCCCCCCATCCTGATGCTCTGCTTCCCACCCCGCAGGTGCCCGTGCTCAGGCCCATGGACCTGATGGTGGAGGCCACTCCCAGGAGGGTGTTTGCCAACGCTCACACATACCACATCAACTCCATATCCGTCAACAGCGACTACGAGACCTACATGTCGGCAGACGACTTGAGGATAAACCTGTGGAACTTTGAAATCACGAATCAAAGTTTCAGTATCCTTTGGTGCCCCCTCCATGTGGGATGGGCCCAGCAGGCAGACCCCTGGCTGACAACCAGGGCTGCCTGTGGTGGCCCTGGGCTTCTCCTCTGCCAGCTTCTCGGCTTGTAATCATGGGGCCGGTGTTGAGGGCATGATGCAGAGCTTATTTCTTGCTAAGAAAAGGGAGAATCGAGGTAAAGGTTTAACCCATTATGATTTTCTTTACCAAAGACTGCTAATAACAAACCCTGCGCATTACCATTTTATTACTGCTGATTACCTGGTTTCTTGCCAGGAAGTGCGTGCAGGCGAGATGGAAACCTTAAGAGCAGAAGCAGAATGGGGAGCACCAGTGCGGGGGGGCTGGGTGGAGAGACAGGTCCTGGTGAAGGTGAGCAGTGGAGCAGGGACCCGTGAGGGTCCAGCTCCTGCTGCGTCCGCCCTGACAGTGACCGTGCAGGTGGCACAGCCTGGCTCATGCCCAAGCCTCAGCTGGAACCGGAGCTGCACTGCCTGGGATGGGCTCCCGGGGGCTCAGGCACTCCGTGCTCTGCCATACCAAGCGGTGCCCTGGTGCACAGCTCTGGCAATCCCCAGTCCTCAGGAGTCATTTCCAGGGCACGTCCCTCATTTCTGCCAGGGCTGAGCCTTGCTGCCAGCAGGATGCCAGGCTGTGTCCAGGGCGCTCACCCATCCCACCAGCCCCCCCCGCACCGTGCAGCACCGCAGGCGGCGCCCCTGCCATCTCCCAGGCTGTGTGACACCATGTCGAATTCTGCCTGCAGGGCCTGAGTCGGGGGTGGGAGGGAGAGAGGGGAGACCTCAGGTGATTTAGAAGACAGATGCCCTGGGGGAGACGAGGAGTGGAAATATTAATAGCGCTGTTTCCATTATATACTGCAGCAGGGTGACAGGCCGCCAGTCACAGTCACACAAATGAGATCGTGCCAGTCACTCTTGTTACAGCTGCATCAGAAATAATAACAATGGGACACTAATCATCAGTGATATTTATGTAGCGTTTTCTGCTGAGAAATCCCCAGGGCACGTGGCAAATTTAGGCAGCTGGAAAGGATTTCAGCAGTCACAGGCATGTGGCTGGTGGAGGCTCAAAGTGCATGTGTTTGAGCAGTGCTGCAATGTGCGCTGGTTTTTGGAGAATAATGCGAGGATTTGGGTAAAACTTCGGGAAGTCTAGATGGCCCAAGGGATTTTCGGCAAGGTGCAAGTGCAGCACCCAAAATGCTTGCTAGGAATTGATGGAGGAAAGTCATCGCCAGAGCAGTGTGCACTCAGATGCCCTGTCCTGCAGGCATGCTGCTGCATCGGTGCCCCCCCCCAGCCCGGCACAGCAGCACTGTCCAGGGGGTCCCCAGTGCGGCTGTGCCCAGCCCTGCCGTGGGCACTGTGGTGGGCGCCGGGGCAGAAGAACCGCAGCACCGTGCACCTGAGGAGGGGAAGGGCACATCGCTGGTTTGGGGTTTTGCTGGTCAGGACCAAATCCAGCCCCTGAGAGCCGAGAAGACATAGTCCTGTGGGTTGGATTTTCGTAATTTTGTGCACATCACACAGCTGCTGCACAATTTGATGTGATTTGAAACCTTTGCTTAGCAAAGCATCAGGGCTGTTGTAAAAAGGTTATTGGAGGTCAGAGTGCAGGACAGCTACAAAACTGCATGGGAGTGCAGGGACGTTGTGATGCAATGCAGTCCTGCACTGCCCGTCGTTACAGTGACAGCCTGCTTCACCAGTGCTTATAGATCTGGACTTGAAGCAGTTTGAGAGGCAGCGTTTACTGCGCTGTAATGCCATGCACTGGGCTCAGGGCTGGTCTGAGCTGTGATCCAAGCTCTGCTGTGGACCTGCAGCGTGGGCTGGGAGGAACGCACAGTGTCTTCCAGGGCCCTGCTGCTGCTGCCGGCGCATTGCCTGCCTTGCGCTGAGGTGAGCACCAGGTTCACTTGCCCCTCCCGTAGCAGGCAGGATGCCTCCCTCTTGCTGACACGTCCTTGCCCTCTCCTCCACGGGAGATGGAGATTTTCCTTTAGTCACTTTGCTACATCACCCCTGCACAACTGACAAATTCACATCTTCATCTTGCCAGGAACAGCATGGTCTTAATTTGCTTTCCAGGGGGCGATGAAAGGTGCTATTTCTTTTCTCTCGCTGTCTGCACAGTGGGTAAATTGCCCCTTGCTGGGTGTTTGGATTGTGCTGTGAAGGGCTACAAAGATGATCAGAGGACTGAAGCACCTGTCATATGAGGACAGGCTGACAGAACTGGGCCTGTTTAGCCTGGGAGAGAGAAGACTGAGGGGAAACCTCATTAATGTATATAAATTTCTGAGGGGAGGGTGTCGAGAGGATGGAGCTGGACTCTTTTCAGTTGTGTCCAGCCACAGGGTGAGAAGCAACAGGCACAAACTGAAGCACAGGAGGTTTCAGCTCAGTATGAGGGGGGCATTTCTTTACTGGGAGGGTGACAGAGCACTACAAAAGGTTGCCCAGAGAGGATGTGCAGTCTCCTCCGGAGATATTCAAAACCTGCCTGGATGCCATCCTGCGCCAGGTGCTCTAGGTGAGGGGGTTGGACTGGATGATCTTCAGAGGTCCCTTCCAACCTTGGCCATTCTGTGATTCTGTGATCTGAATCCTCTTCCCACCGTGACCGCTGGCTTGGCCAGGCCAGAAGTTGGCAGCTGCCCCCCGCAGCACCGCGGGCTGCTCCAGCCCTGGCCAGTGCCGGCTGCAGGACCCCGGGATGGGGTCTGTGGCTCAGCTCTCAGCCATTATCTTACTGAGCCAAGAAATCGTGCAGCCCCAGCCAGCCACCCCTGGTCTGTTGTTTTGTTTGTCGATGTCATCCAGGTTTTATTTTCCTTCCCTCATAGTTGCTTTCAGTGTGGTTATTCACTTTGCCCAGACACTGCAATACAAGCTGTTTATTCTGGCTGGGGTGAATTCATCAGGGTCCGGTCTTGTGCCTGTTCACACAGAGAGGACAGTCAGCACTTCCCGGCCGCGCAGGGCAAGAGTCGCAGTCTCCATGCAGGCAGATAATGGGAGCGAACAGGATTTTCCACGCACCTGCACTGGCCCCAGGCCCAGTGCTCCGATCGGGGCTGGGGGCAGAGGGATGGAGCCCTCAGCGCGGGCTCGGGGCTGGTGGTGGACACAAGCTGAGGTGTCGGGATCCAGCATCCCCACGGGGTGAGGCCTCAAGGGACATCAGTGCACAGTGGGTGGATGTCAGGAGGCAGGAGCGGCTGCAGTGCACGTTTGGTTGCATCAGCTCTGCGGAGCCATGGTGCTGATGCACTCCAGAGCAGCGCTGTTCTGTGGGGAAGACAGGGTTTGTGTAGGGGGACGGAAAAAGCTGGTGTGGAGAGGTCAGCGGCAGGCACCAGGAGCCTTGACTCGTCCTGCCAGACATCGTGGACATCAAGCCAGCCAACATGGAGGAGCTGACAGAGGTGATCACTGCCGCTGAGTTCCACCCACACCACTGCAACACTTTTGTCTACAGCAGCAGCAAAGGCACCATCCGGCTGTGCGACATGCGCACCTCCGCCCTCTGTGACCGCCACGCCAAGTGTGAGTACGGCCGGGCCAGGGCCCTGTGCTGAGCAAAGGTCCCAAAAACGGGAGTGCAGAGATCAGCAGGGGCTTGGTCACCGTGTGCTCGGGGCACGCAGGGCTGTGGTCCCCGTCCCAGCGTTCCTGTGGCAGCCTGCATCAGTCCACCCATCCCGATGAGGACAGGGGTCCCTGGTACCAGCCCAGAACATTCTGGGGGTGCACATTAAAAACCTGCTCTGATGTTCTGGCTGTGGTGGGTGTGACAGATCACGGGTGCCAGGGCACGGTGCCTGCGAGAGCTGTTGATACCAGATGACAGGGGGGCTGTACTTCTTCAGGCCACTTGTCTGAGTAAGCCTGCATCCTGTTGTCAGCTGTGACTGATGTGACAAGGGTCAGGAGGTGCAAAAAAGCCCCCCAAAATCTGCAGGAAGCAGGGCAGCCAGGGAGTGTGTTCCTCATCCTCCCCCCCGCAGACGTGACAAGGCAGCTGCTGATGAAGCAGCGAGTGCATTTTGGTTCCTGCTCCGCCTCTGCCTGTCAGGAGTTCTCACTGCTGGAAGTGCTCTCCTAACTGGGCACCGTTCCGAGACATGCTGGCACAAACACGTCCGACATTTGTGGGTTGGTTGATAAATACCTATTGCAGTTCTTTGTGACAGGGCAGTTCCTGAAAAGCAACTCTGCACTGAGCTGTGTTGTAAATGAAACACAAGGATAGGCCAGACCTAAAGAAGTTTGGTGTCAACCTTAAAGACAGCAAACAATGGCAGAAGCAAGGGCTGCTGTGCTTTATGACTGGCTGTCCAACCCTTTGTGTACCTGATGGGGTTTGAACATTGTCCTCTGAACATTTTTGTTTGTTTATTTTCAGTTGTCTGGATGTACAGCCAAAGTGAGAGATTTTTACATGGCCAGGGTAAAACTTGTTTGAGTTTTCTTCAGAAAATGACCAATATCTTGGGGGAAATTAATGAGATTTACAGCATCTAAGATATGGTCATGTTACAGGAACGACACACACAAACCAGGTGCAACTTATGGAAGCCTAGTGCCAATAATCTACATCCAGAGAGCATCTGGCTGTATTTCAGATTCAGGCCTCCGGTAGAGGCAGTAGGGAATGACACACCAGCTATTGCTGTTTGGCTTTTGAGCTGTGGTTACAGTCTGATACCTGTTTTTAAATTGAGGTAAAGGAGACAGAGAGGAAAGCTTACATTATTGTCTGGAGATTTGAAAATATGGAACGGTTGTTTTCCCAAATCCTGAGCAAAACTCACCCTTCTGTTCTTGCATTTCATGACTGTGTCTCGCAGTTCTACAGTGACAGCTCCTAGCCAAGAATCAGAGTACAATTAAGGAGCAAAGGAAATTCCTTTTCCTGACACATCAGTGGCAGAAGCCCTCACATAGTATTTCCCTTTGTTTGGGTGCCGCTATGTCCTTTTAGTCCTCAGTGAGCACACCGACCAACAGTGAATACAAGTTCGGTTTGACCTCTCCCTTGACATTTTATATTGATTTCCCTCTATCCCTCAGAAGCATCAGCCTCAGTCAATTGCAGTTCAGCAGATGTGTGAGTTGAAGTTGAGACAGTTCATCAAAGTTCAAAATGAAAAGCAACATTGGCTTTTTGAAGCAAATTCTCCAATGGAAATATTTAATAACTGTCAATTTTTAATAAAACTGCAAAATATAGCACTGCACATCTCAGTCATGTTTATTTAGGTAGACGCGCTTTGCAGCCTGGGGCCAGCTTTTACTTATGTGCCTCTCTTACTAAATTTTGGTTGCCCATTTTATTTGAGGCGCCTGCTAGCCATGACATTTTGTATGTTACCTCCAGCCATGTAGCTGGGTTAGGGGAGAATATCCTTTTCCACATATATATGTCTGTTCCTCAGGGACTTAAATGGTGATGGGCTACAATATTAAGAAGGTCTGGTGCAGGGATAACTCCGTGGGCAGATCGTGCACAAAGAAACCTCTCAAGTTGTCCAAAGTACCACAGGAAGCCAAAGGGGAGGTTGGAATTCATGGGGCAGCTGGAGACACCGGCAAAAGTATTTCTGTTCTGAAGAGCCATGTGAAAAAGGGAGGAAAAACCCCATTAGGTATATGTAACACGCAGGATAGAGCATCTGTGCTTGGGATCAGCCTTGGCACGGGCATGCCTCCCTGCGCAGTCAGCAGGATGTAGCTGGGGCACTGCAAGGGGTGACGGACAGCAGCAACCCAGCTGAGCACCAGGCTGATGGCCGAAAACACGCTGCCAAGGCCGCTTATCAGAGCTCTGGCTTTTCCTTTGCTGCAACTTGCAGAGCTTGACCACAGAGCTAGTGCCTCAGAAACCCTCCCCGTGAGCTCAGCAGCCCAAATTTTCTTCGGCAGCAGAAGCGAAGCCACACAAAACCCTTCAGAGGGGCAGCGGAATATTGCTCCCCCTGCCCTGCCTGTCCTGGCGGCTGCAGGCCTTTGCCTGGCCTCTCAGTGCTCTGCAGACGGGGACCCTGGGTCTGATCCTGCCTGCGCCCATCCACATAGGCACTCAGAGCACCTGGACGGGAGCGCTTCATTAATCTGTACCTTGTCTGTGAGGGAGAGAAATGAGTGCTGCTGCCTCGCTGCAGACAGGAGGAATGAGGCAGAAAAGTGAATTACTCGGGAGAGACTGGCACCAGACTTGTGATTTCTGCCCTTAGGCCATGGTTGCAGTGTTCCTGTGCCTCTGGGCTGAGGCTCGACGGCAAAGTTGATTTTTCTGGTAGAAAGCAAAACTGGATTCTCTGCTTGCACCAGCATAGCTTTTCCTCAGTTATGATTGTGATGAATTTTGTGCCTGGGTGAACTATCAGTGGGCTTTCGGCTTTTAATTTGAAGCAAGAGAAGCAGGAAATTACTGGGTTTTCCTGTGAAAGCTCTGCTCCACTGTGCTGTCAGGTTTCCATCGGGGCCCTGTTTATTCCTGGATTAGCAGAAGACTCAGCTGAAATCCAGAGGTGCGAAGTGACTTGCCCAGGGTTTGTGACCCCGAGGCTCCAGCGCTGCTGCCTGAGGTGGGTACTGCGGGTGGAGGTGCTGGCCAGTGCTGCCTGTGCCCAGCCTTCACAGCGCCACGTGGCAGCACAGCCGCCAGCTGCACCCTCAGAGTGCAGCTACAGTCACAGCCTGGCCTGAATTCCCTGGACGTGCCCCCGCTGATGGGTGGGTCTGGGGAGAAGTTCCCAGTGCCACTGCTGTCTGCAGCAGGAGGCTGAGCAGAGGGCTCTGGCTGCAGCACCCGCTGGGTGACGGCCGGGCCTTGTCGGCACGCGAGCTGCTGCTTGGCTGGAAGGTCCCGTGAACTCCCGCAGGGCCCGGGCCTCACTGCTGCAAGCCACGATCGCCAGCTCAGGCAAGAGGCTTGCTGCCTCCGGAGCCAGGACTGCCGCGTGCCATTAACGCACCCAGGGATGAGATAAGTGCCAACTCTGCAAAGCCAAATCAGGCTGCAGCAAAGAAAAAACACTCACTTTCACATTCCCATTTAGCAGCGAGTTCTATTTACCTAGTTTTTCACCTAAGCATTTTATAGAGGAAAAAGGTTGCATAAATAGAGCGCAGAGATCTGGTCTCATGTGAGACACCTCACTTCTCTGTGTAGGTGAAGCTAATCCTGCGCAGGACTGAGACTGAGGCGTGGAAACGAGCTCTCATTGTCTGCTGGGTTTGACTGAAGCAGCAGGCACATAGCTGGTGCAGAACTAAGCTTATGGTGTCACCCCCCCCCCCCCCCCCCAAAACGAAGCATCTCCTTCTCTCAGCCCCACACAGCAGCTAATGATGTCCTGCTGCAAAGAATAATAAGCCTGGCAAGACCTCGAGCTAAAAATTAACTAGCCGATTGTGCAAAATCTCCAGGGGGATGAAGAACAAGCCTCGTGTGCCACCCTGAGCTCATTTAGCAAGCCAGGAAACCTCTTTGCCTTTGCAACATTCTTGTCTTCATTTTAAATCGAAACCTCCACCTGGCTGCTCATTGCCTCTAGCGGAGGGGTGGTTAGGGCCAGAGCCACGTCTACCAGGTGCTGCGGCCCCACGGGGACACCCGGCCTGCGGCTGGGACCGGGGGCTGCGCGCGGTGCCAGTGCCCTGCACGGCCTTGCTGTGCTTTCAATTTTCCAGTACGTGTGGTTAATTGGCATGATTAGGGTTTAAATGAAGGAGTGAGAAAGAAAAGACAGTACTCAAATTGGTGTTAAATTTAATGATGAGCGGTTAAATTAGTTGCTGAGTGAAAAGAAACCGTTTGCTTTGAGGCTGCCCCAGCAGAGTCCCTCTGGCCAAGGGCTGCTCCCGGGCAGGCACTCGGGCATCGACAGCTGGGGGTGCCTTGGATCCTCTCCTGGGCTCCGGTAGCTCAGCGCTTGAGGTGTCATGGCCTGGTACTGCAGACGAGCAGTGAGGCCTGTGGAAAATACAGCGGGCCCGGAGAAGTGTGCTGCGCTGTCTGGAGCCAGAAATCAGTTCCCGTCCCTGTTCCTGCCACTGCCCTCTCGCTCCTGCTCGTTTGTCTTAGTGCTGCCACCAGCTCTTGGGTTCATTCTCTGAGGCCTTTCTTGTTTGTTTGTCAATCTGCAATTTAAATTTTTTACTTCTACAGTATCAGCAACAATTTCGTCTTGCTCATGGACTATAAATTTAACACCTCTAGCCTTCATGACAGCTCACATACATACAGCTGTGACAAAAATGATGCAGCTGTTAAAAAAAACTCATGAAGCAACTGGCCTGGTATGAGAAAACCTGTGATGGTTAGGGTGAAGACAAGTCGTGGAATTCGGATGCTCTCCACAGACTGCCTCAGATTTTTATTTTCTTTTCTTCTTGTTACTTTTCTTATTAAAAAAAACAAACAAACAAACAAACAAAAAAGCTGACATATCAGCAGATTTCCTGCTGGTGATTAAAGAAGCCAAATCTGGGTCCTGCTGTGGGGACTGCCATTTCTGATTTGTAGACAGATCATTTATACTGGCACTTCAGGCACTTTTTCCACCATATTCAAGAACTGAGGCATCCGTAGCACAGGGCTCAGCTAGGGGATAATAAAACTGAGGAAACATTTGTGCTCAGTGTGGCATGCAAGGTGAGCCCATCCCTGGCTCGCGGAGCAGCCATGCTGGCTCCTCACAAACTCTCCTTTTCTAGGTACCAGTGGGTCAGAACAAAAAGGTGACGCAGCAGAGGATGTTGTAGCAGTGTCGGTGCTGGGGCAAAAGTCGGATTAACGTGGCTGGGAACTACTTTTTTTTCCAGTACAGAAAGCGGGAGTAGCTTCTCCTTCTTACTGGCAATATTCTTTAATGCTGAGATAGTAAGGGGCTCTGTAGAGATGGAAAGAGAAGACTAGGCAGATCTCCCCTAAGTGCACAGGTTCTGTGCTGATGCATCTCTGATTATTTTTTTTTTTTAAGCCATACATGCCCAGCTGATGTTACTTTGAAATTGAATTTGTAAATGCATTTAATTTGGAACTTCACTGATATTCTTCAGACTGTTCAAACTGTGATTTATTCAAAGACTGATCAGATGAAATCTGTAGGTTGCACTGGCTATAAAATATTTACATTGACTTTTGGTTATGCTACACATTAATTTCTAGAGAGAATAGGCATGCAAAGCTCTAAATCTTTTGGGCTTCTATTGTGTTGTTGTTAGATGGGTCTCTGATGATCCTTCCTGCTTATTGCACTCATTAAAAACAAAGGAGCTTCAATTGCACCATGTGAAGTCTGTGAAATACGGATGTTTGCCTGGTTTATGCCATGCCCAGCAGTGGAAGCCCATGGGCACGCTGTGTCCCCGCGCCACAGGCGCTGCTCTCCCACCCGCCATCCCGGGCAGGGCAGCAGGTCTCGCGGGGGACCGCTGATGTCAGCACCTGTCCCTTCCTCTCCTGCAGTTTTTGAGGAGCCCGAAGACCCAAGTAACCGGTCGTTCTTTTCTGAGATCATCTCCTCGATCTCCGATGTCAAATTCAGCCACAGCGGGAGGTACATCATGACCAGGGACTATCTAACCGTCAAAGTGTGGGACCTGAACATGGAGAACCGGCCCATCGAGACTTACCAGGTGAGTGCGGGGCACTGCCTCCGGCACAGCCGGGGCTGGCAGCAAGGGGACCGCACGCCGTGACGGGTGGGAGCGTCCTGCCATCTGCACTGCCGAGGCGGCTCGGCTGCTTCGGGCAACAGGCACCAGCGTCAGGCGTGGCCCTGGCCTCACACCACCCATCCCCTGCCACCAGGTCCACGACTACCTGCGAAGCAAGCTGTGCTCGCTGTACGAGAACGACTGCATCTTCGACAAGTTTGAGTGCGTGTGGAATGGCTCCGACAGGTGAGGGGCGGCGGGGCTGCGCGGGACCCCCCCCGCGTGGCACCTCCCTGCGCCACGGCGGTGGCACTGGTGGCCCCGGCGCTGCGTCGCCGTTCCCGACGTGGAGGCGGCCGGACGCGGGGCCTGCGCCCAGCCTGTTCTTGGGAGTGGGGTGCAAGGGGACGGTGGCGAGGTATTTGGCTCCAGATACCGGCGATAGCTACCCGTGCATAAATCACACTATCCAAGGCAGCAGAAAACGTCCAAGAGCAGCTGACGTTGTGATGTTTTCTCTGTAACAACAAAGCAAATAAGACACAACTGGCCTGAAGCCCAAATTCTAAATCTAATCTAAACCTCATTACACCTCTGGATATTCAATATGCCTGTAGTCACAAGGCAGTTTGTCTCTAAAAAACTGTGAAAATCGTTTGGTTCAGGCCAGCTAAATATCCTCATATGGAGGGATCCCAATATGAGTTGTTATCCTGAAAGAAATTGTCTTTGGTATTAATATTCCCTCAGATGAGGAGGGGAAAGACTTGAGAAGATGCAGAAACTTGTTGGCGTGGCACACGGCATGAGCCGCCGGCACGTCCTGGTGGTGGGCACTGACCGCGGGGTGCGGTGTCCGCGGCTGGGCGCTCAGCGGTGCCAGGCACGGCCGGTGCGGAGCCCAGGGGTGCGTGGGGACGGGGATGGAGCTGCGCTCGCTGACTCGTCCTTCCTCCTCCTCCCAGCGTCATCATGACCGGCTCCTACAACAACTTCTTCCGCATGTTCGACCGCAACACCAAGCGTGATGTGACGCTGGAGGCCTCGCGGGAGAACAGCAAGCCCCGGGCCATCCTCAAGCCCCGCAAGGTCTGCGTGGGCGGCAAGCGGAGAAAAGACGAAATTAGTGTGGACAGTCTGGACTTCAGCAAAAAGATCTTGCACACAGCTTGGCATCCTTCAGAAAATATCATTGCCGTGGCAGCAACAAATAACCTGTATATATTCCAGGACAAGGTTAACTAGGAGGATAAGTTATTCTTTAGGACTCTCATGTACTGAATACTAGTAAACACAAGATTTCAAATGTTTCTTTTCTTTTTTTTTTTTCTTCCTTTTTTTTTTTTTCCTTTTTCCTTCCTATTCATTTGTTTAATTACTGCTCTGCATATAGGAGTTGTGCAGGGGCAAGCAAACCAGCTTCACTATCCGCCACTCACTGACACCTAGGGCAGTGGGTGGGCGCACCAAGTAGATACCAGGTTTTCTTTTACTTGTGAATCGCGAGCTAAGACATAACATGGGGCAGGCTGGGAATGTTTAGGCTTTCATTAACCCGGTGTCCTCTGGTGGCATTGCTATGGTTGTAGATGTCTGCTGATTCAAGTGTGGTAATACAGTAGTGTGGGGTATCGAGTCAGCTGCAGTGGGAAAAGAAGGGGAGGTTGTGCACGTGCGTGTGTGTAGGACTGTGTGGTTGGGGTTTTAATTACAGCAGCCCGTTCGGATTTTTTAAAACTTTATCCTAGAAATGTTCCACTTGTTATTTTGCAAGATCAGAATGTTGTCCCCTTTGCCATTTTTCACATTTGTCTTTTTATTACTTCATATTTTTACCAACAGCAAAACCAAACATAAAATGGAAAAGCTCAGATTTGCAATAGACAGGCTCAAAGGAGGAGGGATGGCACTACACACAAGATGTGTGTGCGCTAACCAGGCTGCTGCCTTCCGCCTTCACCCCACAGAAACTCTCCTAAGGATTTGGCTTTGTAGATACTGTGGTGCCTTTTTTTGCTATATGAAATACCTTTATAAATGATGCTTCCAAAATGCATTGATTGCAAACCAAATTGAACCTGGGCGCTTTTTTTCTGCGTTTCTTGTATTTTGCATTGGTCATTTTTAATTGTTCTGTTCTAAGCTCTTGCATGTTGTGACTCTCTCTATCTCTTTTTTAATTAATTTATTTATTTATTCCATTTTTGTTTTGTTTTGTTTTTAAGATAAAGTATATGTTGCTAATTTATGACATTCTAAAACAGAATACAACCATATATTGCTGTTAGCACCTGACTGCTTCAGAGAGAGGCTGTCTATGGTCCTACATTATAATAATAATTATTACAATAATAATAAAAACAGTAACTCTTCCTCTTTGCATGGCAAGGCTGCCCTTTCTACTGTAAAGACTGTTCAGATCCTTCATTTACTTGAGCAACTGTTCAATAAAAAAAAAAAAAAATTCAATCTGAAACCTGCTCCTGCAACAAAAAGCAAAGGGATAAATAAAGTCAAATAAAAAATAAATCAACACTGTCACTTTAGAAATGGATCCATAAGGGTAACCCTGCTGTGCATCTGTTCTGCTATGGGCAGTGGGTATCCCACCAGTGCCTGTACCCTTGCAAGGAAGTTTACACAAATTTTTAAGGACAAAGTGCACTCTTTAGACAGTCTCTTTCATAGACAGTCTCTTTCATAAGGCATGATTGGGATTTCAAGCAGTTTCTGCAATGACCTACCGACTCTTACACCTTACGAATGAGATTAACTGCCACTTACTCAAGGAACGGAACATAGGTACCACAAGGAAAAACATGAACTGCATAGAGGCTGGGACTGGCATTTATCTCTCTCTGGTGGGAGAGGAAGATATGGTTCAAGTCCCTGGGCTGGTGCTGTTTGACACTCTGTCCCCACCCAGCCAGCCTGCGCAGGGCAGGAGCAGGGAGCATTTGCCGTCTTTAAAGAGATAAGTACAAGGTGGGGAAAAAAATAATATGCACCGGCTTATAAATTTACTACAACGGATTGCTTTCAGGAGTAACTTGTTTTGTTTTTTTTTTAATGAAATGGTTAAAAAAAAAAAATAAATCAGGCGTAACTAGACCATTAAAGAAAAAAAGATCTTTTTTTTGTTCCTGTAAAGAAAACCTGCACTGGTATCAAAAGTAAAGTTGTCCCAACATGTCTGTGTGGAGTCGCTGATTGTTGTGCTTTTCAAGTGCTGTGTAACGTTAGCGCCATGGCACCAGAGTGTATCTGGAGAGCAGGGCTGGGGCTGTCTGCCCACCTGTGCTGATGAGGCACTGCTGCCGGGTGGCAGAGAACCCCGAGATTTTGCATCGCAGTACGGGACGTCGTTTTGGAGACCGCTACGTGGAGACAGAGCCTCCCACCTTCAGCTGGGTGCACCCAGGCAAGGGCACGAGCCTCAGGTGTACAGGGGCCATGGACGTGCCTGTAAGGCATTAATTCACTTTTCAGCTCTTAGCCAAGTGCAACAGGTGTCTGCAGAGCGGATTGCGTGCGGCTGGACGGGGACCTTCCTGCAAATAAACAAGCTGCTCCAGGTTAGTTGTTTAGCCCTCACCCTCAGTAGTCTAATCAAACACCTTATTTCATGGAAACCAAATACAGCTTTAACTGCACAAAGGCTTGGCAACACAAACATATTTACACAAACGTATTTACTGACTGACAAAAAGTGTTCCTGGCTTTGAGCAGCTGGGGCCTGGTGGCAGCGAGGCAGGGCCAGGGAAAGGCTCTGGCTTCAGCGCCCATCAGCTCCCAGGGAGCCAGGCAGCCCTGCGGCTGTGATGGGCGCCAGTGGATGAGAAGACAGGGAACGTGCTCAGAGTACCCCTCTGGCCAAGAGGGTCGTTCTCATCTTTCTCCTTCTTCTTGTTGGAAACGGATTGTCTAGGCAAGAGACCTTGGCCTCCTGTTTGCAGTCCAAATTAAAGTTCCGATCTAAAACATTAAAAAATGCAAAGCAGGAACATGTCCACATAGCACCTTGGTGGTGAGACGCAGCAGATGGCTTTGTGGCAGCACAGCGGCTGCAGAGCTCTTTGCCTCTCAGTGCAGACACTGGCAGACAAGTCTTGATGGTGAAGATGGGCAATTTCAGCGAATTCTTTCCTGTTTGCACTTAGGGAATGCTAAGGATGAGATGGGGAGGACAACGGCACTGCAGGCTCCTCTTTCTCTCTCTTGCTTGTGTGCAGTTTGGGTGGCAGCGTCACAGGGAGGGAGGTGCTCAGACGCCCTCTCGGTGCTCAGACCCTGTCACAGAGACCAAGCCCGGGGCTCACCACCTGCTGCCTGTCATTGGAAACATCAGCTTTTTGGTGTTCATCAGGAATTACCTTGCTTTTTTTTTTCTTCATTTGAAATTTCTATCTATAGCTGAACTGGCTTTAAAATAAAACTAAAGCAGGACTTGATGCAGGAACAACCTGCCAGGGTGACTTGCCAGTGAAAGGTGATCACAGCTCCCGTCTGGCCGGACCCAGTAAGGCTGCGGTGCGCGGCTCGGCGCAGGGCACGGCGCAAGCCCGGCCGTGGCACACACACAGCCCCGGTCTGCCCGCGCTGCATGTGCCCCGCGCAGCGTGCCGCCGGGACGTGGCCAGGACTGCGGGTGGCAGAGCCTTGGGAGCGCCGGGCAGGTCGCCCTCTTCAGCAGGACAAATCCCATTATTTGATAACACAAGCTTTAATAAAACAAGCTGTCAGTTCCTCTGTAGTCCACGTGCTAATTCTCTGCTGCTCTTGGTGATGAATTTAAACAGAGGCACCTAATTAGAGGCTTCGGGGCATGGTTTATACTGTTAAGGAAATGTTATACAAACAGACACTCATTTACCTTCGTATTAACTGCATGACCTTAATCTACTAAAACGAGCATGAATTCAATCCCGGGATTTTTCCCCAGTGTGCAAGGCACTTTCCGAGCAGAGCAGCTGGATGCTGCTGTGTGCATCACAGTGAGAATTTTCTTCCAAAGGGAGCTGCTTTGTATAGTCCTAGGTTTCCCAAGAGCTCTTCAAAATGTCCAGCAAGGATTTTGACATTTGAAATAGCCACATTTGTCTTTACCTCTGTAAAAACTGAATTATGTGAAGCACCTGAAATCTTTTTGGGATGCACTGAAAAGGTCCTTTAGCATATTCCTACTGAATGCATCTTCCCTCCCCTGTCACAGCTCTTCTCCCACATCGCTATAAAACTCAGCAAGCTGCAGAAACAGCACTGAGATGGGGCGGGGTGCTCATGAAGTGCAGCCCACGCAGATAGATGACTGTATTGGGAAAGAAAAATCCCAGAGGAGCGCTGAGCTGCCAACCTGCCTCATCTGGGGGCTGCAACCCAGCCCCGCGGTGCCCCACGCCCCCCCGGGCAGCCTGACCCTGCAGCGGCACGGGGAGAACGCACGGGACGTGTCCGAGAACCCGCAGGAGTCCGGACACAGAACTGCCAGAGGTGTCCAGGTCCTCCATGAGGCACCAAGCAGCGTGCCACGGCCCAGCGATGTGAACTGCATTTTGGGGTCCTGGGCCCCATCTGGGGCTGGGCCTTGGCAATGCTCTCACATTGCGTTAGCACTTCTGGACAAAGGAACCAGTGCCACAGGAGTGAAATACGAACAGGAAATCAGCACATCTCAAACAACTTTTAAACAGGTTATTTGGGACTGGAAGTTCTTATTCACTCCTAAGCTGGAGATACGACACAATTAGACTTCTAGGACCATTATATGCCACTGACTGTAACCACAGCTCAGCAAGTCACATTCCCACCGTGCAGTGAACCCCGGCATCAAAGTCAAGTCACAAAGATCATCATAAATAGTCTGCTCTTCCCCATTTGCTGGAAGGACCTGATTCACCAGTCTCTTCACTGTGGATCCTTGTCTGGTTTCTGTGTGCCTGGCTCATGCTGGGCAGACCCCTGAGCAGAAATCAGGGCAAAGCCTGCGTGAAGCTGCTGACCCGATTCACGATATGGGAAATTGCTCCAGGCAGCTGCACGTTACACGTGGGAAAAGTGTCATTTCTAAAGTTTTTTTTTCAAATGAACATGAAGAAAAGCATCAAGAAACAGAGCTGATGAGTTAATAACCATTATTGTTTCAAAGCAGTACCAGGAGTGCTTTACGGCCTGGTATCACCACTTAGGGGGCAGGTGAAAGCGGAGGCAGGGCGATGGAGCCGACGGCTCAGCCACCCGCAGGGCAGGGCCACCCCACGCCGCGTCCCCGAGGCAGGGGCAGGAGGCGGCTGAGAAATGTCTGCCCCGGGGAGCCCCAGCAGCCGCCCCTGAGCTGCCAGGCCCCGACGTGCAGCCGCGGGGGGCTCCGGCTCCTGGCCCCAGCACAGTGACTGCGGGTGCCCTGCCTGGGGACCCGTGGCCGTGGAGCCCTGCCTGCCCTGAGGCTCCCACCTTACCGGGCGGGGAGCTCAGAAGGATGGCAGCTGGCTCGGCCGAGCTTCCCAGGCACAGGAATTGCCCCAGCTCCAGCACCTGCTTGGCCCAGCTGCGCCAACCCAGCACAGGCCCGGTGTCCGGGCCTCCCTCTGCCACCGCCCCTGTGCTTTCCCTGCCAGCCACGCACTTGAGAGTTCTGCGTTTGGTGTTTTCCAGCTGGGAACCACTGGGCCTGTAGGGGCTGACGTCCAAGCGAGCTACAGTCCGACTTGATGCCATGCCTTGCCCTAAGCTGGTTTCCCAGCAGCTTGGCCTCACTGTGGCAGCGGTCAGCCACCAGGAGGCAGGTAGGAGGGATGCTTTTCCTGAACTGAGGGTGTGCATTCTTACTACAACTGTCTGTATTGCTGACATCTGAAACAATTCCTCCCAAGCTGCCTAAATCCTTGTAAATGGCCTTAAACTCCTGTCTCTGTACTCAGAGGAGAAGTCCCACTGGCTGGTTACCATAATTAATTGCTGGGGAAAAAAAAAATCAGGTTCTCATGAAGAATCCTTCCTTTCCCCCCAACCCAGAGGACTCAGTCGATGTAAAACATAGAAGAAAGTGAAGGAAACGCTTTGACACCACCATTCCTACCATCTCATAGTTAACAGTAAAAGTGGAGAACTACACTAGAAAATGATTTTGTTTGGCACCCAATTGCACAGATGGGATCTGAATGTTAATGAAATTTAATTTGATGCTGCACAGTGTCACGCTATTTTGCCAAGCACAGCCAACGTTTTAGGTACTATGAGTTCGGTTCTTTGCTTTACTCTTAAATCCACAACTCCAACAAAATCCAACAGAAACTGGTATCAGGCCTGTACAATCCATATATAAAAAGGGTTGGTTTATTGTAGTTCAAATACATAAACTGAACAATCCCAACATTTCAAAATTAAACTTTAGAAACACAAGTTTAACATTCAAAACAGGAGTATAGTTTACAAGAATTGCCCAGAAGGGAAATCCACAGTCTAATCCAGATGTAAAGATCACTTTATCGCAAATAAAAATGTGTTTATACAACCGTCCTGTTCTGTTCTGGTAACCACTGTTATTCACCAAGTGTTTCCAACTTTGAGTAAAAATTGTTAGACAAACCTTCACTTGGGCAGAGCAACCTGATTTTGTTTCTAATCCATGAATAGGGTAAGGAACAAAGCAGACCTGTGAGCAAACGTAATTTGGTCTCTGTAGTCCTAATTCTCCTCTCTCAGCTTTAACTGACTTTAATGGATTTAGTTCCATTTAGAAGGGTGAAAGCAAGCATAGAATCAGGACTTGTGTTTCCAGAACGCAGTCTTCAGTAATCGGTAATTTCAGTTATAAGACAGCATTTCATCTCCTCAGACAGGTGACCATGGGTGAACCATCAGGAAGCTGGTGGCACATGTGTATTACAAGTTCCAGCCACAAGCACAATCATCTAAGACTTGCATACATAACGCTGCTGAGAAGAACGCCTCCAAATATCAGACATCCATACCTCATACACAGACACACCATTGCTCAGATCTGAAGTTACCAAACACAGCGCACATGTTCGGTTTTTGTCAGTCACGCCCAAAAAAATCATAAATAACTTTAATGTTCTCTCTCCCCCTCTTTTTTTTTTTTTAATTTTTATACAGAGACCATTTTATGTTCACAAATGCTGCTTCTTCCTCTGCTCCTAAGATGGTTTTGCAATATATTCACGGTAATGTATATGTATAAACCTGACAGATGGCTCATGCAAGCTTTTTTAACAGATACCCTGTTATGAGAGTATTCATAATTATTTTGTTGTTCGTCTTGTAGGCTCTGAAGCTGTGGGTGGTGGAGGCGGACCTCGACGGTCCAGGTCATCTACATAGGACACGATGAGTTTGCGTCTCTCTTCTGGTACACAGTCAAGTACCAGGTATCTCTTGTCATTTTGTAATATCTTCTCTACATCTTTCAGGTGCTGATCCGACTCCTGGATCAACTTTTTGGATCTGAAAGCAAGTGTAAGAATTACCACCTGACAGGGGTCAAAATAAAGCAAGAAGAGGCCTCTTTCTGATGCAGATTTTTTTTTGTCAGATAAAAAAGTTGAAAGATGAAAAGTTGTAAGAATTCAGACATCAAATTATTTTAAGACAAAAAACAGTTATCAGTTTGTTGCCATGTACAGAGAAAAGCATAATAAAAAGATTAGTTCTTTAGTGACATGCTACACACCTGTACGTTATAAATTTGGTCTCTTTCAATAGTGTTCGGAAGTCAGCTTTGGCAGTAATGTATTTGTCTCTAATGTACTCCTCAAACTCCCTTTGTTTTTTCTGAAAGGGAAAAGATAAGCTTAAAACACAGAATGCAGAGTGCTTCATGCAACTCACCATGCTGAACATAAGTAACAATTACATGTTGAATGTATTTTTATCTTTCGCATTTTTAATTAAAAAAATATTTCTGTTCATATAAAGCAGAAATCATTTCAGTAGTCACTATCTTTCTCTGTATCCTACATTATACTGAAAGTTAACAACAGTGATGCAAACCTCTTACCCGGTCACTTGAAGAAAATTTAATGCACCTTGGATCTTCTTTAATTATTTTTTTCACTTCCTTCCATGTTGATGTTAAAGTTATCTTTCAGAAGAAAGAAAAATAGTTAAAATTGCAAGAAAATTAGACTCTAAGAATATGGAATGTTAAATATCTCCCAAGTACACTAACAATGTTGTTACTGTATATCAAAGTGTTGGTTTTCATTATTTATACTACTATATTTGTATTTTTAATTAGATTTTATAAATTTACTTTTTTACGGCCGCACCTCGAGTACTGTGTTCAGTTTTGGGCCCCTTGCTACAGGAAGGACATGGACGTGCTCGAGCGAGTCCAGAGAAGGGCGACCAAGCTGGTGAGGGGTCTGGAGAACAAGTCTTACGAGGAGCGGCTGAGGGAGCTGGGCTTGTTCAGCCTGGAGAAGAGGAGGCTCAGGGGCGACCTCATCGCTCTCTACAGTTACCTGAAAGGAGGCTGTAGAGAGGTGGGGGTTGGTCTATTCTCCCACGTGCCTGGTGACAGGACGAGGGGGAATGGGCGAAAGTTGCGCCAGGGGAGTTTTAGGTTGGATGTTAGGAAGTACTTCTTTACCGAAAGGGTTATTAAGCATTGGAACGGGCTGCCCAGGGAGGTGGTGGAGTCACCATCCCTGGAGGTCTTTAAAAGACGTTTAGATGTAGAGCTTAGCGATATGGTTTGGTGGAGTACTTAGTGTTAGGTCGGAGGTTGGACTCGATGATCTTGAGGTCTCTTCCAACCTAGAAATCTGTGATACTGTGATACTTTTCTTCATTATTAAGACAGTACTTTTTCAAGGCAAAGTCCTCATGAACATCATTTACTTCCCAACACATTTAACATTCATATATACATAAACGTGTACTAGAAAAATATTTTTTAGAAGTATTAGTTATTAAAAATTAAAGAACAATCGCTTTGAAGTAACATGTCCGTCATTTTGTCCTATCACACTGAGATCCACCTAGCATTCTGAGCATTTTTATCTAATGCATTAGAAATAAGTTAAAAACTGCAGGATTAAAGAAAGCTGACTGAAGTTTGCACGAGATTAAAAAAGAGCAAGACTCCCTAGAACCCCATAGTACACCAAAGAGGGGATGGATTTCCATTGTAGTGCATGGAACAGTGCAATGATTCAGATTCAGTAGCACAATATAAAACAGGAGAATGTCAAGACTGACAAACATGGTAAGATTATTTACTAACACAAACATTGGATATTTGAAAGAGCAGGATGCCACATAGTAAAGAGTATCAAATAGCTCAACATTGAAGAAATGTAACATCCTGCAGGAGATAAAATGATCACTGACTATAAGTTTAAATGAAAATGAACTATATGTTAAACTGAAATAACACTCAAGATAAACACCTACAGAAACATAATGTACACATTTTCTTAAGAAGAAAGGATAGCGGTGAAACAGAAGGACCCAGGAAACAGAAACAACCAAAAGTCAACTTGTGTGATAGAAAAACAGAAAAAGATAAATCACGATATACTGGGGCAAAGGTCTGAAGTTTGAGCATCTACAGCTCTTACCGCTGAAGTTTCATCCAGAAGT
Source organism: Anser cygnoides (assembly GCF_040182565.1). Classification (NCBI taxonomy): domain Eukaryota; kingdom Metazoa; phylum Chordata; class Aves; order Anseriformes; family Anatidae; genus Anser; species Anser cygnoides. The sequence goes on from NC_089886.1 coordinate 525,896, forward strand.
TGCCTAAAGTGTTCCCTCTTCTTTTTGGTAAGTGCTTCAATGTGTTCATTAAAGAGTTTCTCTTTCTCTTCTCTTTCTAGCAAGGAGCCAGATTCCCATCGATGATCTTTGCGTAGAGTCCTTCTGGTATCAGACCAAGACACATCTGAAGAACGCACCTGAGTAAAAGGATGATTATTATTTAAAATCATTTTTTCTATGGCTCACCAATAATTCTTATACACTACTAAGCTTTTTTTTTTCCTTTCTCTTAATTTAAATTAAGGTTCAAACTAAAGATAAAAGCTATTTAAAAAAAGCATTATGAGACAATGGCAGCTTTCTTTATAAATACTAAGCAAGCAGTGGCAGAGGGAATTACTTTGCCTAAGTTCAAATGCAGATAGAGATATCATATACTATATTAACTGTAAGTGGTCTGGAAAAGTAGCCTCAGAGATAACTATTTGCAAAGAGACACCAGGAGCTTTGCAGTGCCTTGGCTCTAGTCTGGGGGAGCATCCCTCAAGCAGCTGATGCTTTATGTTGCTGGCTATACCACCAAATCAGGATGATGAGCCATTTATTTTCTATCCCCTCATAACGATTTCCATGAGGAAACGTGAGAACTAGTACATGTTTGGTTTTTAGATATAATACCAGGAAGCAAGGGCATAGTACACACACGGGTGAAAAGTCATTTTGCTAATCTTGCCCTCTTAATAAGACATTCACCATATGGAAATTGCCATCTTATAGGTTAGCTTGACTACTAGTACAAAGTAAACATGTAACATAGCGAAGAAATAACTAAGACAAAGACACTGTGTTTGGAGCATGAAGGAGAGACAACACGAAAATAAGGAGAATATTCCTAATTTTCTAGTTTTCCAGAAATTTATTTATTTATTTATTAATTTATTGTAAATTTCCAGAAATTTACAGCAGCATGTCTAAAAATCTGCCATCACCAGTGAGGTGCTGGAGAAGCACAGCAGGAACAATACTGTCAACTAACCCCGTGGGCAAACTGTCAGAACACCAACCCTAAAAGCAAAGCCTTCTCTTACAAACAATGCAAAACTCCCAACAGGAAAAAGGGAGGGCAGTGGAATAGAAAATAGAATTCTATTTCTATATAAATTTAACTACAATCAACAAAGAGCTTTTTTGTAGTGCAACAATTAGTAAAACGCACTGACAAGCTCCTGCAACAAATAGATCAGGAGAGAACCTATTCATATCTTACCATGTCAGACAGAAGCGCTTTGAAGTTCTGTATTGCTTCTTCACGTTTGTGCTGCTCACGTTCTCTGTCAATTTCCTTGGTTTGCTCTGAGCGAGCTTTCTGGACTTCCCTCTCTCGTTCACGCAAACTTGCCTCAATGCGAGCTTGTCTTTCCAGCTCCTTTTCTTTTTCAGAATCTAAATTCTGAAACGTAAGAAGAGCAGAAACTTTTCTCAATAAAAATGTGACACCTTTCATATTTTCATTAGGCAGGTAAGCAAATTAAAGGATTGTCAAACCAAAGGCATCTTGGAACAAAACACTTCAAAGTGATTTAAGATGTAAAAGACTACAAAATTTTGCTTGAAGAACTATATGCTATAGAAGCATTACAGGGTCATATGCTGAAAGAAGTTTGGTCACAACGCTGATCCCAGAACAACTATTCTTAGGAGCATATTCCTCGTATACAGTGACAAACTGAATAAGGGGCTGGGGAAAGCAGTATAAACTATCTGTTAACCAAGTTATACGTACTCAATCATTAATTCCCTGGAAGAGAAAAGCAGGAATACTGGATTGAGAGAGAAGAACCAGTGAAGGAACTGTGTATGAACCACCTATAACTCTGAGTGAAACAGCTGATACAAAAATTGCAGCAAAGGAAACTGCCCATCCTGGTTGGGACTAGTCAGTGTAGCATCTGTATTTTCTCAAGTTTTAAAGCCAATGACTTTATGAGAGTCTCTGTTTTTCCTGTTCTGCTGGAGAAATTCTCCCATACATCTTGTGTGTTCATGTACGTGTGCAGACATACACATACCATGAACACTTGCACCAGCAGTACCACGGATAGTACTTCTAAGTGTCAAGCTCTCATTCCAGGGTGCTTCAAACAAGTAATGACGGTACAGAATTCTCTGAAGTATGGAACTAAAGCACACGAGTCTATCTTATAGTTAGTTACATCACACATTAACAGCAACATAACCAGCAGAACATCCAAAGACATACTTCCAGATGTCACACACATACCTTTGCTATTTTTTCTATGTACTGTTTGAAAAGGTCCTCCCTCTGTGAAGAGCTATCCACTGCTTTGTAACGAGGGTCAGTCTCTACTTTGTCCTTCACTTTGCTCCAGCGAGACTGACTGTCCAGGTGGTGATTAGCCAGTAATTCAAAGAAGTCCATCTTGATCTATTTCACAGACAATAACAGAAAGACAATACTTGAGAAAGAGGCTGATACATAACAGTTTGCTCTTATGAAAAAAGGAATCAACTTACCTCCAACAGAGGGAAGTAAACTAATATTACATACCATTAGAATATAGATAAAAATATCACTAAAACTTTGAATTTAGACCTAACATGCCTAAAATTCGCTTCCCCTTTGGGACAATTTTGCTAAAGCAAATTGATTTAGCAGATCTTCCTAATTTAAGATGAACTATGTTCATTAAAGAATGATTCAGCAATACAGTTTTTATTATTTTACTTCAGCTTAATTATTAAACTTTTATATATCAAAGTAACACGCTACTGATTCCACATTGTAGCATTTTGCTATCAATATTACAGCAGCTATCCAGTTTTACAAGGGGCACTAAACAAATCAAGTATTTATGGATTCATCCTCCAAGTGTACAGAGGTAAACACTTAGATCTGCTGATAAATAGCAAAAAGGATGTAACCAATAAAAAATTAAGCGCTTACAGTAATCAAATAAGCTACATTTGAGATGGATATTCAAGTATATATTAAAGTTTAAGAAAATGTTTTATTCTACATTTTTCAAATAGAAATGGGATATCAACACTCTGTCCATAATGCTAGCATCATGAAAAGCTGGCAGAGGATCAAGAGGATCAGTCATACTTTTTTTTGTTCTTGTTATTCTTTTTTTTTTTTTTTTTTTTAAATCCTGAGACAAAACTAGCAACATTTTTTCACCTGAACTCCCAGAATCAGCAGATGCATGAGCAACTACTGTGCCTTTATTACATATCTCATTTTCTGGGGTAGATAATTTCCCTTGTTGCTGTCGCACTTTAGGTCCTAGATATTTTTTCCATGTTATTTCCACCTCTTTATGCCTTAGAAGTCTGGTTTGGCATTTAAGCCTCCACCTCTGAGAAGAACAGCAGCAAGGGGCAGATTAGCCTCACTTGCTGAATGACTGGAAACCAGCGAGTGACTGGGGACTCAAGGGTACACACAAGGTTAAGCGTGCCGCCTTCACAGCACCCCAAACCCCGTTAGCCCACAAAACAAATTCTTTTGTCTTGGCACACTAATTAAAAAAAATTAGTTGAGAAGGGCTGGCCGTTCAATTTTTGCTACTTATCTCCTCTCCTCATCCCTCTGAATAAGGCAACCACCCAAAGCTGTTTAGCTCCAAAACACTGAGATTCATAAAGGAAGAAAGCAGATGGACAGGTGAGCGAACTCTGGTTTGCCAGAGGACCGCCATCCTGACTTTCTAAAAACGTGTTTAGTTACAGCACGTATGAATGAGAGACCAGAACCAACATTCTGCAGGCTTACCCAGTGATAATTTTAGCTCTTCACAATATTAATACATAAACATAAAAGGCTTTATAGACTTTTTTTTTTCTTTACTATATCTGGGAGATTACGACGGTAAGCACAGATTAGCAAAAACTGGTTGGAGCCAGTGGAGAAGTTACTCTGTATCTACAGCACTATCACTCTTTCTTAACTAGCTGCACAAAATGCTAAGCAAACCATCTATTCATTTTAAGATTAAGAATGTTGTTTCAAAACATCTTAAAACATGCATGCAGTATAAAAAATATGAAGCTTTCTAAGCCATAGCATTAGAAATCATTAGACAGATCTGTCAGAAAATCAAACAATGCCCAGCTGTTACAACAGAAGTCCATAAAGTAAGGGTATCTCAAAGTTACGTGACTTGTGCGAAGTACTTCGACGTATGATAGATACATCCCATGGAAAAAACAAGATAAAAACTACACTCACAACACTGCCGAAGTACTTTGGCACCAGCTGCAATACAAAATCAAACCTAACAAAAAAGAATACATCGTGTAGGAAGACGTTTTCGCACGAAGTGCCAGCAGCATTCCCCTGCCCTCTCTCGGATGCTGCGCAGACACCATCCCGGCCATCTGCTGCTCCACTAGCAACTGACTTTGGAAAAAACAGGATTTTAGAGCCAATTCCCTCCTGAGGAAAATGAACCACCCTTTTAGACTTTTTACACTCTCAGGGCACGGGTTTAACTTCAGTCAGAACTATCTTTCATCTTCAACGTATACAGCACAAGTATTGTCATTTATTTGTCAATTAAAACTAAGGGGAAAACTTAGAAAAATTAAGACAAAAACATCTCACCAAGGAATTTTTAGGATCACAGCTCTTACTCACACAGGTTTGCTATATCTATAAGCACAGTAACCAGCTTGACTAACTCTAATACTACAGAAGAAAACTGTTGAGAGATCTCTGTACAGGACAATGACACTGACTGGCAAGGTGGGCTGCCGTACGTTTTCAGCTGAGCATTAGGAAGCCTACGTAAGGAGGCTAATTTAAGATGACTTGTCTGCTGGCACTGCTCATCCTGAGGACGTGCAACAATGTCCCTGTGTCCTGGGACCGCACAGCGGTAACTTGGTCAAAGTTATCAGCTCACCGTTCACTCACGGATATCCCCCCCTGCCTCTGACCCGAGCATACTTGCGTACCTCCGTCATCTGAGAAGCGTTAAGGTTCTATTTACTCACCGACGTTAGCCACGTGAATAAAAACAACTATCTGAAAACTCAGCTGGGCCCTATCACCAGCCAGCAAGTCATAAATCAACAAAGTAAAAATCAAGTATTGGGTAACTTTAAACCCTTACGTTAAAGATTTCTGTAAAGTTGATCCTCCATAAATAAAGATTTTGGACTTTTAAAACAGACTGAGAAAGCTTCAGGTTAAACGCATTAAATTTTCTTTTGCTTTAAACACTTTCAAAATCAAAGGAAAACAAGACTGAAAATATTTCAGGTGTATTTAGAAGTCTTTTTTTTTTTTTGGCAGTTAACACATTGCAGGTACAACTCTCATCACTTCACAAGGAAAAAAACTAAAAAAATGTAAAGTACCGGAACTGCGGGAGGCTAAAGTCACCACACAGAGATACCAATTCTTTCCTCACTAGGGAATCCCATAATATTTGCGTGTCAGTGATTGACAGCTGTCAGACTGAACTGATTGACAGGCCGCACAGCACATAACTGTAAAGTCTATCCACTTGTTATAAAACAGAATACATAAAATGGTTACAAAACGCTTTTGGAGAAAAAAACATTATTTCAAAAGCAAACAAACACAGTCTCTCAACTTTTTAACTTTAGAACAATCATGCAACAAAACAAGTATTTACTTTTTTTTAAGCTTTCAACTTCACTAAGCTGCAAGAACGCTTTAAAATTCCATTCATAACTGAAATGCAATATGTAAAAGTCTAGTTTTGAACTACATCAGTTCTCCTCTGAAAGCACAATCATTTATTGAAAATATCAGCAATAAGACAGCTTGCAAAAAATGGAGAACACAAAAATCAAATTAGACCAGAGTGCCTACATTAAGAAAAAAATATGCAAGACTTATTCAACAAGTAAACTGTCTGCAAATCTAACACCTTATTCAGCATTTCTCTCTTCAGCAAGTATTCTTAGTAAGTGAAATTTACATTAACTTTGTGCTACAAAAGAAATATTGCAGACTTTAAAATGTCAAAAATGATTAGGCTTTAGAGGTTATTTTCTCCATTCGCACAACACACAGGGACATTTAAGTAAGTGGCTGCGTATTTTGCTGGTAATATTCGATGCCACCTCCATAGAAGTTTGCTTCCCCAGCCGTGAAAGCCTGCTCCCTACTATTGACAATATGGTCAAATGACATTTGGAATTCATCAATCTTTAATAGCCGACCTTTAATTCTAATAAGCAGCAGGTTATACATAAGATCTATTTACTGAAAGATTAAAGTCACTAAAAGTGCTAGCTTTTAGATGGAAAGAGAAGACATGGAAGCTGTTTGAAATTTAAATAGAGTAGCCTACAGAGAATTTTGAGATCTTACTGCCTTCACTGAGAGAACAGGGAAGTAACGGCCAGTTCTGGATTCTCGAGCCAAACAAAACAAGAATTTCCTTTCAGCGCTCCAGGACAATATATATTTTTTTTTTAATAGGGAAAAAAATAGGCCTCATTCCAGTTAAGAATATGTTACATGCTTAGGAAAACAAAAAACAGTTAACTCAGTTTCATAAAATTAGGTTCTACACACTAAGTCGGTATAGTATACCTGCAAACTTAAAAATAGTTAGTTCATAAAGACCAAAGAAACATCTGTGAAATGCTTACATTGTAAAACCTCTATGGAAAGAGAAGGACTGAGTCTCAGAGAAGGCACACCGGAAACCAAGCAGTGACTTTGTCCCATCTCACTCAGGCTCACACCACTCACACTGCTGGAACCAAAAAAAAATCACCTTACCTTCTCACCTCTGGTCTTCGAATCTTCTTTTTCCTTCTTTCTTGCCGCTGTGATAAACTCATTAAACAAGGCCTCTCGATCTTTCATCTTTTCAATTGCCTTGAATCTCGAGTCTTTAGCATGCTTGGCTGCAAATTCACTAAAAGTAGTTCTGCAACAAAATGGCAAGTGAACTAATTTGGCAGAGCTGTCTTTGCTGGGAAGCAGGTTCAGCAGAGAAGTATTTCTTCTGCTAGAATACATGCCAGACCACAAAGAACAAAAAACCACTCATCCTATGTTCTCACTATAGAGATGTTTGATCAATGAACTACAGAAAGGAGTCAGGTTTAGGCACACACATGAAAGGTATTGTTAAGAGACTTGCACGGTGTAGTATTTTTGTTGTTTTGGTTTTAATACAGCTACCTGCAGAATGTGCAGGTGTAGGTGTAGAAAGAGAGATTATAATACAACCAAGAAATTAAAAAAACCTCAGCTGACTACAAGTCTTCTTTTTTGCAGTTAAGCAGTTCAGCCACCAGTCTGTCCAGGTATTTCACAGCTGTGAAATTGAAAGATTTACATGCATTCACTTGCAGCCAAACCATGCTAAGAGTTCACCGAGGAAATCGTTGTTTGGTGTTAGTCATGATAAAACACTGGCTGAATGAAATCTTCCCCTACACGGAACATAGTATAGCTTTATCTTAAAACACAGAGGGTAGAAAATGTATTAAATGCTATGGGCAGACGCAGCAGCACTGGGCTTTCAACCCATTATTCCCACAGCATTTTCCTGACAGTTCTCTCACCTCCAGGGCCAGATTCCAATCTGTGCAGTAAATGTAGTACTGCCACTTACCTCAAAAAAAACCACTACTGTGCTTTTTCCAAGCTCTGATGCAAATCTGGCCCCAAGAATACGTGAGACACTTATAATCATACGAATGTTTCATCACAGCATGGAAATAATTAGACTTGGAAAATCCAGCCTACTGTTGCTGTAGGGTAAATTGAAACAAGAAGAGAATTTGGTAGCTTATTCAAAAAGATTAGAAAGTGAATGTATAGCTATATTGAAGAACAAGAGCTGCTTAAGTGGAACACAAACTCTTGAGCATGTTGGACTGAGATAGATGATTAAAAATAGTCTGACACTCACAGAGGTACAGCAATATCTTTAGACAAACACTGAAACCAGAAGACAAAGGATAAGATTAAACAAGACAGTCATTCAGTTGCAATTCTTTCCCACCCCAGCCCATAATTAGCTCAGAATTAGTCCCAATATGATGCACTGGAGATATCTTGGAAGTTGAGAATACTAAAGCTAACAAGAATAGTCCATGTTAGTCTCCGAATGCTATACTGAACTCACTATTTTTTTTTTTATTTATTTCAAATATTCCCATGTCTCCATTCTTCCCAGACCATCAAAATTGTTGCTATCATTAAATGAACAGACGGATGTTTCAAATAAGAAATATTAACCAGATTTAAAGTAATTTAAAAGTTTACATAACGCTGGATTCCACGAATTTCCGACATGGATCACTGAAAAAAATTAAGCTGAAATGAACCAAATGAGATGTTATTTCACTGTAAAGGAATTAGTGCCAGGTAATCCAAGAGATGCTGAAAGAGAATGCTTTAGAGCTCATCTGTTGACATAACTGCATATTTCATGAATTATATGCAAGAAATCTGTGAAACAAATAATTCTAGCAATAATATCTTGAATGTTAGTATGTTTACTGCTATCACTAAGCTATTATCACTGCATGTAGGCCTGGATGTGAAGGGTAAGTAATAATTTTCCTATTAAAGCAACCAAAATATTGTTATATTATTATCAATGTATTTTGTAATCAGAAAAAGGTCCCTTCAAATCCCCAAACTGACAAAACCTCCCTAATACTTCTCAAGGAATACTAACATTCTTAAGAAGAAACAGAGTTATGAAAGAAAACTTTTATCTGGTAGTGGATCTTGAGGTCTTTCTCACATTCCAGAGAGCATGCTGGGGATTTCTTCAAAATGACTTAAAAATACATAAAACATCATAAATATCAAGTTCTATTATTTTATGGTTTGTGAGAGTGCAAGCAGGCAAATGAAGATTTCAACAATACCTGATTTTTCTCCACTTTGCCTCTAATTTTGAAAGAGGTTAATCAAGTTAACCTACCCAATACCACACAACATACTTTGTTCTAAGAGCGTTCATGCACATGAACGAGAAAGAAGTTCCTACCGTGGATTAATCTTTGCTTCTTCCATCATTTTCTTGAAATCCTCCTTGGCCTGCATTATTTTGTTTTTCTTCTCCTTGCGCTCTTCTTCAGCTCGCGTTTTCACATACTGATCAAATACCTACAGAAACACCAGTTACTGACTTAAAACATACAAACCTGAAGCCACATAAGCTCCAGGCAAGATGGGACAAAAATTCCATTTTTTTCCTTTTGTCTTACTTCCTCTCCTCCCACCATAGAACCAATATAGACAGGGTAGAAAGAAGGGTTAAGGATGTTTTGTATTTGAATACGCAAATTATTCCACTCTACTGAACATGCAGTGTACAACACACGAACACACAATCTGAGACCAGCAAACAGTTTCTTACATATTCATTTTATGTTAATATTTTTCGGGGTCATGTGCTTAAGAAAGCAGATGCTTCTTGTATTCTTGAAGTTTTCTATTTCCATACATCCATTTGAAGAAAAGCTTCTGGAGCGAGAACTGTTTTTTTTTTTTTTTTTAACAATAAAGATGTGCTTTAGGTTTTCCACGCTTTTAGGTTTTTCTTTTTCAGTTTTTTTTAGGTCTTTTAGGGTTTTCCACGCTTTTTTAGGTTTTCATAAATAGCTGGATTAATCATTGCTCCAGTAGTTTGACAAGATACTGAAGATTCTCACCATTTCACTCAGGTTTTGAGAGCTTTCTGTATACATATAACTTTCACTGTCTTAGAGCACACATCTTGCAACAACAGGAAAAATAAAAAATGTCAACTCACTCCTCCTCTCCTCAGCTTTTTCCTTTTCCAGACAAACCCTAACCATAACAAAAATCTCTTGCAATACTGATTACTGAAGAAGGCTAAACAGGAAAAAAAACAGACTGAGGACTTAGATAACACCTGTAGTAGATGTGTCTGGAAGGGGAGTGAATTCTTTACCTGTTTTCTTTCTTTAGGGTTGAGAAGTAAGTAACGAGGATCAAAAACTATCTTGTGTAGTTCTTTCTCCCATGTTGAAAAAGCAGAGACCTTTAATCAAAAAAAAGTCAGATTTTAACTGTTAACGTTTCCTTGAACGTGCAGATGCTGTAGAGTTTTGCTGGAAAACTATAGGACATCTGATGAAAAGAGGGAGACAAAAATCATGCTGAAGTTTTCATCACTAATAGATGATGAGCTGTGGGAGTCTGCCATAGCAAGTTTCAACACTAATTGGCTCTGAGAACTTTAAATAATAACACACACTTAATTACTCATTAAAATAACTACTACGGTGTGACATTTTAAAAAAAACTCCATCAAAAGAAAGCTTTGAGATTCTGCGTTCTCATATCCCATGCCTGCCCTGTACCTTTTCTAAATATTATGAGTTTAAACTCCAGTTCTGCTACAACAAACTTAAAGAGGCTCAAGCTCATTTTAATTAATTTTTATTACAATTATCCCATAAGAACTAGTCAACGAAACTAAATTAAAGCTCATAGGTAGCTGGAAACACTTCAATTTTTTGAATAAAGTTACTATGTGAATTCATACTCTGACAGATAATTTAGGCTATTAAGAACTGATTGTATAAAACAAATTTCAAATTTAGGTAACTAAAAGCAAGAAGTCTCCCATTTAAGGATAAGAATGTACAGACTATAGTGGAACTTACTGTTTTTATTGTGTAGGAACACTTCCAAAAACATTAACTATGTGTCCAGTTCTCATTTATTTTCACTGGCAGCTTTCAACTGTGTACTTACTTAACTTGGGGAAAAAAAAGTTTAAAAAGTCTTGATACTATTTAATTTCACTTATTTAGAAATTCTGCTAATTTTAACATTCATTGAAATATAGGCTCTTGAATGAAACATATCCATGAATCAGAAGAACAATGAAATTGTTTTCCTCGCATAAGGCACTGCAGGTTCTGAATTAACTAAGTACAAAGACTTCTGCCTGAACCTCCTTTTCTCACACCCCTTCACTCACTCACTCTCTCACACACACACACTTATTTCTCTAACCCCTCTTTCTAGAAGCATGTCCTTGAATTGTTTCATCCGAGCCTCCAGAGGGACAATGGCTCTCTCTCGAGCGGCTTTAATTTCAGCTTCCATAGCAGCCTCCTTCTCTGAATCAATATCTTTGTTATCATCTTTCCTGGAAAAAAAAATTAAATACACAGTACAACTTGGTAAGTAGTAAGTCAGCCCTGTACGTTAGACTGAACTGCATCAAGACAGAACAGGCATAACAGATTAATTCAGAATTACTGGCTTATAAAACATGGAAACCATTCTTTGAAACTTGCATAGGAATGCTTTTCATACTGGAAGAGTTCAAGGAACCAAAGTGTCCTCAACGACCTCAGTGTCAACAAGTGGGGCCAAGAAGTCAATACATTCTGGTTTTGTTCATTGGTCTCACCAGACGTGCAACAGATTTTGTTAGCTGCACTAACTTTCCTCTTCTCCCGTTCAAGAACGTGAAGCCCTGTGAAAGGCTACAGGAGTTAGTTCAAACTGAGAATACCTTAGAATCATTACATCAGAAATGCTGTACCACAAGTGATACATTCATCCAAAGCATTTCTGAAAAGAAATGCATGGCTTGTTGACTAACTGTGAACAACGTTATAATCATCTCTAAGAGTACACAATAACAAACAAAATGGTAAAACTACTTTTAAAATAGTGTGTACAAGTAACTCAGAGTAAAGTGATGTATATCACTTCCAATAGGCAAAACAGACAGACATAAAGAGCTAAATAAAACACTTAAACTTTTATAACAAAGTGAAAACAAATCTTACAGGACTAATCACTATGAAAATCTAGATGGCTGGACTTTTAGGCAACAAAACCTTGTGTGCAGAAATTAACAAGAAAAACAAGCAACTTAAGCAAACTATTTAAGATAATAAATTATTGCACCTGATCAGGGCAATCCCAGACATGAGTACAGACTGGGAGAACTCCTTGAGAGCATCCCTGCGGAGAAGGACTTAGTGGTTCTGTTGGACAAAAAGTTCAACATGAGCCATCAGTGCATGCTTGCAGCCCAGAAGGCCAAGTGCATCAACAGAAGTGGGAGCAGCAGGCTGAGGGAGGTGATCGTCCCCCTGCTCTGCCCTCACGAGGCCCCACTTGGAGTGGTGCACCCAGGTCTGAGGCTCCCAGCACAAGGAGGTAGACCTGTTAGAGCAGGTTCATAGGAGGGCCACGAAGATGAGAGGGCTGGAGCACCTCTCCTATGAAGGAAGAGAGAGCTGGAGGTGTTCAGCTGGGAGAAGAGAAGGCTCGGGGGAGACCTCCTTGCAGCATTTCAGTACTTAAAGGGAGGGCTTAGAAAAAAGAGTTGGAGAGTGACTTTTTACACAGGTAGGTACGATAATGATAGGGGGAATATTTGTAAACCAGAAGAGGAGAGATTTAGATTAGATGTTACGAGGAAATTTTTCACTCAGAGGGTGGTATGGTACTGAAACAGGTTCCCAAAGAAGCTGTGGATGCCCCATCCCAGGAGGTGTTCAAGGCCAGGCTGGATGGGGCCCTGGGCAACCTGATTCAGCGGGTAGTATTGCTGCCCATGGCAGGGGCAGAATTAGGTTATCTTCAAGATCTCTTCTAAGCCAAGCCAGTCTACAATTCTATGGTAAATCATGCTCAAAGTATTTCCTGGACTCAACAAATAGCTTATACCATTTACTTTCAATCTTAATGATTTCTAAAGGCAATGCTATTTCCTCCTTACTATCTCAGCCATATCAAGCACTTGAGCTGCTAATGTAGAACAGCAGGAAGGTGATGAATCCTCTTAGTTACTGCTACCACGTTACTACATACAAGAGCACAGGAACTGCTCACATGAAGCTTCAGTTATTTTATTTACACAGGCTACTTAGTACTTAAAAACAAACTTACTTGCGCTTTTTAATTTTAATAGGCTCATCTTCATTTGCATCTTCTGTAGATTCATGCTCTTCTCTAACTGTAGAAGAGATTTCAATAATACTTTAGATTTTTATCTTTACAACGAGTCTGTCCTTGTGCAAAAAACAGACGACACTGTGTACAGTACTGCATTCTGACAAAGGAAGATGGTCTTAGTTGCTTTCAGATAAATACCATCAGAATTTAGTGGCAGGACTAAAGGACTTGTGGCAAGCTTTGCATTTAAAAATATAAATACTGACCTCTTACTTCCATGAAAAAAATCTGGCTAAGCAGCCTAACAAAGAACATTTGGATCTCCTGGTTATCTACTTGCACTTTGCTTTCCTCCAATACCAAGCCCACATGTCATCCTAGGATCATTTGCTAGAACTTGTACCAGAAAGAAATCTCGAGTGTTCTTTGTTCTTGGCAGCTGTTTTCAAACTGTATTGCAGTTCTTGCATTCCCACTATCTTTCTTAAAGAAATTCCAAAGCTATATGCATTCTTCAATACCTGCTTACATTTCTCTTGCTTATTTAAATGTTACTAATTTTGGAAATGAACACAAAATAAATGATAAATTATGTTCAGACTTCTAAAGCAAGCAATAAGATTGCTCTTACTGAGTTTTTTTCCTTCTTCCATTCCTTTTTTGTGAGGAGGTTCTTGAATAATTTTGTCCACATCAGCTCTTCCAATGAGGTCATCCGGTCTGTCCCACATCGAAAGCCGGGTGGTAGGGTTATAGAAGAAAACACGCTCATCACCAGTCCACACCACACACCTAGAAATTTAACAGAAAACGAAGTCTTATCTTGTTTTACCATATTTGTATTACCTTATTCAAAGACCGAGAAAGAACAAGACAAAAAGTTTAATATTGGGAAGCTCTTTCTTTCATAAGTCACTCTATATTTGTCTATAGAAAGAAGAAACAAGTAGGTGTTATAGGAAGACTGCTACAGCTTGGCAGAACTGACAAATCCCATGAAATAATGTATGGTTCACACCTTCAGTTGAGTCCTGAAATTAGTTTTACAGCACTCATTGAAACAAGAAGGTTCACAAGCTGTTGAATTACCAAAGCTTTTAGGCTGAGCTTTTCTTTTGTTTTGAGTTTCTTAAAAATATTGTGTACAGCATTGCCTTCATTTTCACAGTATTCCCACCTTTCCTGTCTAAAACATCCTAATTTTCCTTTTTCTATCCATGAATCTTGGTCTGGTGGCATAGCAACAGCAGCACAACTGAGTCTGAAGAATATGTTATGATTAGCTGCCAGGAACAGGCTGTCTGGTCAATCAGCACCAACATAAATACTGTAGTATAGACGTCTTCACCCACATGATGTTGGGAACAGCACAGAAACAAGTGGAGCAGGGAGGAGTGGATTCTAGCTTGTATACTTTTTTAGTCAGTGACAACTTGCACACTACTTGTCAATACACACCTTCTCTTCACATTTGATTAAATTCGAAGTTACCACGAAGGAGGACTGACAAAAGACTCTTCCCATAATTGCAAGTCTTAAATGATGGAAAGTAATGTTCTACATATGCAATGGTAGTGTGTCAGTTTACTCAAACTAATAAATAACTGTTCCCCAGTTTTAATATTTCTGATGTTATTTACATTGTTCCTAAAGAGTAAAAATAACACCTTAAAATATCCCCATGTAAAGAAGGACCAATTATCACAAGCCTGTTGGTCAAGAGAAAACTTCTAAAGACAATTACATTTTGTTTCTGCAATTGCTATTTCACAGGATAATAAACAGCACCAGGAAGAAACACAGGAAATACTAGCAAGGAAAATCCTATAAAAATAGAAGGTTAGAGGAGTCAGTCTAGTGCCACAGGAGAAATGTAGATACAAACTGGCTATACTTAAATTGTGTTTGGACTGAGTATAGCTTGTAGTTTTAAAAGATGTAAAGAATATACCACAGCTCCGTTTGAGAAAGCAATTGACTCTTATTTTGAAAATCATCTACTATAGAATAGAAGTATAACGGTCACAGAGAGAGTAAAGTCTTCATGATACTATACATATAGGCTGCTATTGAGCATCTATCCTACATTAAAAAACATTGGATTGTTTCGGTCAGTAGCTGCACCTAGTCCTTCCCCAAGGCAAAAGGGCAAAAGTAGTACATGCTTTTTTTTTTGGCCAGTGTTTCATGCCAGATCAGGAGGAATCAGTAGCAGACGAAGAGGGCTGGGATATGAAATCTATGCTGGTAACATATCTCATAGGACTGCAGACAGCAGTTAGTGAGTGGTACAAAGACTATGCACACACACCACTAAACATCAAAAGTACTGGGACAGTGTGAATTGTGTTGCCTGAAGGAAACCAATGCTATTTGAGTCAGAAGAGTACCAAGAAAAAGGTTCTTCATACACTATTACTTGTTCTACCTCTCCAGCAACCTTCCTTGCATCTACAGGAAATGATGTTTCTGATGTTTCGGTAACCCCGGTTGCAGGCCATAGGGAAAATTATTACCTACCATGGGGTTCCTGGAATAGGAGTGGTTGCAACTGGCTTGGCTTTCTGAGCTGCCTTTTCTTCTTCAGTCATTTCTTCCTCTTTTGGCTCCTCAAGATAAAAAAAAGTTACAGGATGCAAACAATAATAGCTAGCCTATTATTTATTTTAAAGCAACTCGTTTTAAACAAGCAAAAGTATTTTAAAAACAATGCTAATAAGCAGCTCACAAATATACTTCATCCACACTTCAAACAACAGTATTGTAATTTCATCACATAGACAGTAACTGCTATTCCAAAATCTCAAACCAGAAAACCTTTACGTGTTTACTAACTTAGACTTCAGTGAAACCTTACTTAAATGCTTTCCTAGTTCTGCATGAACCCTTGGCTCAAGGCCTAAATATAGGGACAATGGTCCAAATTCTCATAAAGAAATTTGTATTTATTCTTAAAATTCATTTACGTGAAACTGAGACATGGAGTATGAAACAGTCAAAAGTCTACAGTGACCTTTGTAATATTATGATTCTGTGATTAAAGCCAAAAACAAAAAACTAGCAACTACCTCAAAAGCAAACAGGGCAAACGGGTAACAAAACCAGCAATTGAATTCTGTGGTTTTGCTTAGAAATCTACAATGAAGTTCATAGAACTCAATATAAAAACGTTTATTTTCATTCAAGCATCTTGGTATCTTCAAGACCTACGCTTTTTCAGCATGACAAAAAGCATTACAAAAAAAGTTGCAGTGTAAGCACTAAACATTTTCTAGGATATGCATTCCTAGAAAACTAAACTTACTGGTTATAGCACATGGAAAGACAGTTTTGTTTCAAAACTGTTCAAAAACTAAGTAGTAAAGAAGTAGGAAAATAGCTGTTTAAAGATTCCAAATATTCAGAACAAGTTTCATTTTCCGGAACATCTTAGGATGAGAGATCATCACGCCTATGTAATTACCTATTTTTTGTCTATGTTCACATTAATTTTTTTTTTAACTTAATTCACATACTTGTAAAGTTTTTTTTCCCCCCGTAAAAAAAAAAAAAAAAAAGCTGTGAGGCCAAAAAGGAAGGCTTTCAAAATCACCCCAGGAATTCAAGAACTCAAATTACTAACCATGTCTCCTGTCAATATGCCTGGTCTACAGATGCATCCACACCTGTAGGATGTAGGATTCAAAATGGCGATACTGACTATTTGGTTGCAAGGTCTTTTACCTCCTTTATAAGTTCTTTTATAGGTTCTTCTTTTGGCTCTTCTTCCTCTGTCTCCATTGGTAAAGGCTCCTCCATAGGTTCTTTAATCGGCTCTTTAATCTTCTCTTCCATTTTTTCTGCATAAAGATAAAAATTTCCTTAGTATTATTAACAAACAATTATAGAACCAAAAAAGATGTGCTTTTATCAGTAAGCTTTGCTTCTACTGTTGTGCATTGAAAAAATTTTAATGTGTTTTCGCCACATTCCATCCTCCTTGTGCTTTACAATGTGTGCTTATAAAAATAATCTTATCTCCTGTAGCATGATCTACTTGGGACTGGACAAGGAAATACTGCAGGACAACCTTTAGCTAGCTGTTAAAAAGCTAGCTAAAACGTACCGATAGAAACAGCCAAAACAGTAACAAAAAATATCATCCACATTCAAATAAGTATTCAACTTCTAAAACAAAAAGTCTCAAAATTCTTAAGTTTCAACATGAGATACCGGGACTTTGGCAAGGAATTTTTTTGTTTGTTTTTTGTTTTTTTGTAAGTACATCATGCAAAAGCTGTGGAAAAAAGCTAACTGGAAAAACATTAAATTTAAAGAAAAGCAAGAAGAGAAGCCTTGAGGTCTTCAACTTCATTGCTAGCCACTTTGTGATGTATGTGCAGTTGAGAGTATTTCTTTCCCATCACAATGGCAAAGACTTCCTTTGACTTCAAATTGTCTCTTACAAACAGTATTTATTAGCACTTATGGTCAGATAGACTGACGTTCCTTTTGGAAGTAAGCATCCAATTACAAAAAAGTCTACACTACGATGAGAAGTGTTTTTTTCTGAATTGTTCTAAATTAAGGCATAGGTTTTTAAATGAAGCATCAAAAGATAAAACCAGAGAGGGAAGAATTAAATTTACTCAAGTAACTCAATAAGGAGTTAATAATAAATGAAGTATATACAGAGCTAGGATTACATAAGGATTCCAAAACTTCCAGGAAATATTTTCTAGAAATTAATCTGCATGCAACATTGAAGGCCACCTTCAGATTAGAAATGCTGTGACAAAAAAACATCTGAAAACTCATGGAGACTCATCTGAAAATTGCACTGTACCCACTTAAAAAAACAACGTATAATCTTCAGTCAGCAAAACTGATATTTGCTTAGATGACTTCACATCACTAAATTGCAGAGCTATTATTTAAACCTGACTTATTAGAAAGATGGGTATCAATTACTTAAACTATCTCACTGCGTAAGTGTTTGGAATGTGTCTAAACAGAGACTTCTTGTTACTAAGAATTC
Organism: Anser cygnoides; assembly: GCF_040182565.1. Taxonomy (NCBI): domain Eukaryota; kingdom Metazoa; phylum Chordata; class Aves; order Anseriformes; family Anatidae; genus Anser; species Anser cygnoides. The sequence continues at coordinate 543,805 of NC_089886.1, forward strand.
ATGAGAGAATAAAAGCAAGAATTATTTGCTCTGACTGGATTTTTTTCCCCAAAAAAGACTCTCTAAATTGAATAAAAGCCACGAGATTTTTGCCCCTTCTTCCTTATTTGTGATACAAGAATTTGCCTCCAAAGGAAAACACCCATTGACATAATGTGGATTAAAATAATGACAAGTCACAGAATATGACCTGAATACAACTTGGGAACTGGGGGGCAGGAGGTAATTTCCCGTTTCTTCATATTTCAAAACTTATCATACACTTAGCTTTTCATGAACAACAGACTTTCCTGGTTTACACTCTTTAAAATAAATGATGCCCCCACCTACACCTTTCTGTCTGTCTTTGAGATCTCGTCAAACAGATGAGTAGGTACAGTACTTACACTCCACTGGAGTGGAAAGACGCACTTATTTGCGTGTTCCAGGATATCAAAGCAACTCTAGAACAAAATACTCTTTCAGTACAGTGGGAAACGAAGAAGCTACCACTTTCAGACTCATAAACAGCTTAAATGTCTTTAGTTAGGTATTGGAATGGGTAGCCCAGGGAGGCGGTTTAAGGAAGGAGATGTTTAAGGAAAGGTTGGACCTGGTGCACTTAGGGACATGGTTTAGTGGGTGATATTGATGGTGGGGGATGGTTGGACCAGATGATCTTGGAGGTCTTTTCCAACCTGAATAATTCTATGATTCTAAATGGCTCCTTATAACCAGGATTTCAAGATACACTTAAGGCAGATACTGGATTAGAAAAATTCTTGTTCACATTTTCAAACACAACCATTAATGGCCTAAGCAATTTTGCCTGGGATAAAGCTGTATTAAAGTACCTTTTTCTTTCAGTTCTTGGGGTTTTTCCCATGTTGACTCCAAAGTCCTATTGTTGTAATAGTAAGTCTTTCCATCTGCTGTTTTATACTCTGTCCACTCAGAGACTGCTGTTGCTCCAGCCAATGTAGCAGGTGAAGCGGCAATAGCAACCTGAGGATGGATCATAGGTACAATGGGAGGTGCCATTCCTGGCAAGACACCTATATAAAGGAGAAACAAAAAGAGGAAAAAAGAAAAAAGGGAAAGAAAACAAAACAGTAAATGACAATGAAATACCTAAGAACAAAAGCCTAGCACTTTACTGACTTACTTTACAGAGTACATAAAAATTATTTTGAAAATGAAATTTGAAAGCAAGGCATAGTTACTAAATTTCCGTCCTATGTTTTCTGATCAGTAATGCCTGTGTTACCAAGAAAATTAGATAAATAAAATTTTAATTAATTTCCAATTCTACACAGCACAAAGCCTGTTAGTTTTTAGACATTTCCTTTAACACTTCAAAATGAAGCATTATGCTAAGAAACCCATCTTTCTTATTTCTCTGTAGCAAGTTATAATTAAACAGTGGAATAATTCTGTCATTTTAACATACTCCTAATGCTTTTGTGTAAAAAAAAAAATGTTGGTTTGAATTTCAGCCATACAATACAATATGGATCAGAACTCTGGTACATCTTAAACCCTGACTTAAAAGTTAACATAAATTTAGAGCCTTGGATAAGAAGAAATAAGAATTAAATTATTTCAGATTGTGTGATGGTTTTGTTTAGTATTGAAGATTGGAAAAAACATTTTATTCACATCCTAAAGCAAAATGTCAAGCAAATATGCAAAGGTAAAAAAGTCAAAATGCTACGTTATTCTATTAATTCTCTCTTTATCCCAAGAAAATGGATATATTGAAAGTATTTTGAATGACAACTTCCATAAAAGTGAATTGGATAAGACTAGCACCACAAGATCATAATTTTGAGCTTTTACCATTTACATGAAAAAGTTTCATTTTAAATAAGGGGAAAAAGTACACATTACATATTGCCATAAACTAACTTCAGTAAATGGCATTTCTTAAATGCATAATATGAAAAATGAAAATTTATACTAAGACACACGTACACGCACACCAACATGCAAGCACAATCATGTCACTATACATGTGGAAGTCAGAAAAACAAAAATCCACACACAAGAAACTAATAACTAAGAGGTATGGGCATGAAGAGGGTCACAAGTATTACAGAACTCAGTGATTACAGAAAAATGTACTGGATTTTTTTTTTTTGGTATAAAATAAGCTACCACTAACAGTTAATTGGAAAAGTTGTTTCCTGGCCAAATACGATATTTGCATTTATACTGGTCTTGAAAATAAAGTATATATATGCAATTAATTGGGGGAAGCAAATAAATAAATAAAAAATAAACAACAACATTCACTACCATGCCAACTTACAGACAAAACGAACTAAGATGGTTTTGAAAATTACCGGTCTTGGTGGTAGCGACTGTCTTTACATACGGGCAGCTGACTATTTGCATCATTGCTACACCTGTAAAACGGATAAGCAAGCATGTTGGAAAGCTGCCATTGTACGTCAGCTACCACTGGGAGTCTGGATGCTACAGATTTCCTGCTACAATTTGGAATGCCATTTTCAGCTGGCAAAAAAGAAAGCCGCTTTGACAGGAAAAGGTAAATTATTTTTGCTCCAGAATTTTATGCCAGATCAAATTTAAAACTGATTTTAAGCTGCAGCAACAGTTTCTGCCTACATTAAGCCATCTGTTTAGCAATTACTAGGATGCTGCTTAAAAAAAATAAAACAAAAAACCCACCATGATACTTGAATGACGACTCAGGGGTTTAAGTTCATTCTAGGCCAGGTAGCACCAGGGAAGATTATGCTAATGGTGATGTTTTCCACTGACAGGATTTGCTCAGACAGATCCATCAGAGCAGCAGCAAAGTGAAACTGACTGTCTTTGCTTCTTTCAGTCTGCTGCTGCATTTAGGAAGAAGTAGCAAGAGTAGGACAGATTTAAACTAGTCGGACTAGCAAGGAGTGGTGGGATGAAATCCAAGTTCAACCCAGAGGAAAAGGTGAGGTGATGAAGGTCATTAAGGAAAGGCTGGAGGTGGAAGAAGGGGAGGGGGGATAGTAATAAAAGCCATGAAGCCGCGTACAGAGGTACAAAAAGCTGCACTAGGTCAGTGGCAGCAAACATTTTCTTCATTTTTTGTTACCTAGAATGTCACAAGCTGAAAATGCTCTAAAAACAGCATTAGTTCTCCAAAGCCATCATGCAACTGTTCTGCTCTCCAGCTGTGACACAGGCCACAAAGGGGAAAGCATCTAATCCTCTTCAATTAGATGAAAAATTCATTAGGAAATTAGACAGGTGTAAGGGGAATGCATTTCCAAAATCCTTCATGTTAGGATACAGAAGGAAACTGCACAAATTTTCTCTACATTGGTCTAGTTTTGACACTTGGAAACTGAAACACTTCAGAAACTTCCCCCTAAACTGTTTCAATTCCATCATATGAGGTTGGAAATCCTCCAGCACAAAGTGAAATTAAACCCCTGTGTTTATAACGAATGTAAGTTCTATTTTTCTTCATTACAGATGTAGTATCAAAAGTGTACTAAAACTATTGCCAATTTATTTCAAAAATATTTGCGAAAAGATAGAATTGTAATGTTCTTTACTAATTATTTCAATGAAAGAATCCAAAACAAGTTTTATAAAAAAAAGTATGAATTGAGACACAAAAACAATGACTCAAACAGCACTGAATGAAGCATTTGTCTAAATTTGGGAGGGGGGTCATGTTATGTACTCAAAAATTCGTTTTGTTAAGGAAGTTACAGCATGTCTTAGAAGTGGGTCAGTATAAATAATGCCATCTGCGGGACTGCTGAAATTAGAGATACCACAGCGCAGATAAGACTTAGCAAATACCCAAGCTGTTTCCTCTGCCAAGTTCATTTTCAAACATACAGCTAACTTTTAACATATGAATTAAGAGAAAGCAGACTTACTTTTTAAGATCTGAGATTACGAGATATCACTAATCAACTCTTCCATTGCTCCGTCTTACTACAGCATAATACAGAGATTAACTTTGCAATCACATGACAATGGCATTCATCAACTCTGTCCCTGTAACTTGAAAGCAATCCAGCTGATTTTATATGAACTGCTGAAAGCCCCAAACATCTATACATTAAAAACTTTGTAAGCCTTTTTGAATTCACCTTTTACTGCCTTAGAGTCATTTTCACTTCTCTTTATTTTTTTTTTTTTACTATAAAATATATATATATTTTTTTTATGGTGGTTGTAAACCATTACAGTCAACTCAGGTTAGAGCTAGCTGAAAGGAGTCAAATGGTTTTATTCTGTAATCAGGCAAAATAACAAATTAGACTCATCAGTGGAAACGTGCTCTTTCTGCTAGGTATCCTTCTCGTGTGTTACAGGTTCAACCCCAAAGGCTCATCTCACCACGAGAACAGAAGAGGCCACATCTACACTTACTACCACTGAAGCTCTGAAAGAATCGTTTTCAAGTAAGAGTCTAAGGAGGAGGTGACTGACGCTCTTCCTCTGTCATTCCTGCTGCACTGCATTCTGTACTCAGTAAGTTCTTTGACTGAGAACTTACAAAAAAAAATCAACCAACCACACAGCCCAGGGTGTCCATTTTCACTGGCACTCACCTCTGCTAGTTTAACCATTCGCATTTCACCAGACAGTTCACAGCTGAGTAGGCGATTGTATCTTTCAAAGATGCATAAGAACCCTTCATGCTATTCTGATTCTTTGCTGACAACGTCAGAAACTGCAGTTAAGAGCAGTCAGCTGGCCACTTCTAAGGCTTAGGCATTTCTGTTGTTCTCCCAAACCTCACAAATATAGGCAGCAGAATTCTCCCCACATTCTTTACTCATTTTTCACCCAGCCTTGAATATTATGTTCAGAATGTTTGTCTGTCCTTAAACAAGGAGTACTACGCTGTGATTGCCTTTTCGAGCGTACTACAGATGGAAAAAGCTTTGCCTAGTTATTTGAAAAAGTAATATTCTTCTAGAAGAAACAACTAAAAGTTGGTCCTCTCTTCTAGTTTCTCTCAAAATAAATGCTTTTTATTCCACATATTTCTACCCGATGGGTAAAACGAATACCCCTTTTAACTACTTTGGTGCTTTTAGCTTTTTATCAAAGAGGATATAAGGAGTGTTCTAAAGCATTTCTTTTCATCTAATTAACTAAATGGGAGGTTAAAGCCATCCATCATATGTACTGCATCTAGGCATTGAGTGGACAGCAGGCAAGTAGTCACCTCCCTCAGCCTGTACAGAGCAAGAAAGGTGAGGAGGCAGCTCAGAGCTGCTTCTTTGTAATTCTTCATCAGAAACTAACTTGTATCCAACACAACTGGGGTCTCAAAGCTTTCCTTGCAACGGAAAACCACCAACTCTCATGTATTTCATTGTACTACTACACACTGAAACAGAAGTAACAGGAACCGTATCCATGAAAACCGGAGTATTTAAGCAATGAGTGGTTTTAAGGACCAGTTAAGACCTGTTCAGTGATTACAAAGAGCAGGTCAAGTCCAAAATTTTGCCAGACTAAAATATTTCCTTCGGTATCTAACCAAATGTTTTTATCAAAACTTGATAAAATATAACTAAGCCAGGCACCAGGGGGCTCCCATCTATGATGTTGTCACAATGGTCTTTACATCTGAAGCTTAGGGATAACACCCTGGCATCCTGAATGCCTTAATTTAACTGTCCTCTATTTAAAGCTCAACATGTTGCTTAAACATTCAGCATCACACTTAATAGTTGCAGAACAAAGGAACTACAAACACCCAACATCGTTCCAGGGCAACGCATTTGAATGGTAATTTTTCCTGCTCGTAAATTATTTTCATCTAACTTTCTTCGGCTATAATCCGTGTCCTAATAAACATTTAAGCCCCAGACTCGAGCTCTATACCAAACAAGCTGAAAAAAGTTAAAGTGATATTGTAATTGGTAAAATACAGAGCTACAATTTTCTCAGTCACTTACAGATTCTGTCCAAAGCTCACTTTTTTTTTTAATAGGATGACGAGATAGACACATGCCATAAGATTAGGAAGTGTTTAGTGCAATTCTTATATTTCCAATCATATAAAAGATAAAGGGTTACATGTTTAAATGTAGCTATTTTCTGGTATGGATATCAAAGAATTAGAAGTCAAAAATTTCATTTTCATTGTTAATTAAAAAGTCTGTCTGCTAACCCTGAATTCTTTCAAAAATATTCTAAGTGGAGAGGATTCAGGCAAGTTCCGTACACAGTGGACACATGAGTGCAAACAAATTGACAACATGGACATGTAGCGGACAAGACAATTACAGTTCGCCAATTTACCTGGAAGTGGAATAGGCATGCCAGGAAGGGGGACACGAAATGGAGGTACCATTACTGGTGGAAAAGCAGGAATTGCTGCAGTTGGTTGAGGTACTGCATGAGGAACTGCAGGAGGCAATGTCTGTGGGACTGGCTGGGGTACAGTCTGCACAGGTGTAGCAGAAGGAGCAGAGGTTGAAACACTGACTGATGGTGTGGCAACTGAAACACCCGAACTCGGGGTCTGGTCTTGTGTGGTAGGTGCTGATAAAAAAAAAAAAAAAAAAACAGAGAACACCTTGTATCTTAGGTACTACAATATATTTGCTGCAAACATACTGGCTCTCTGTTTCCCAACAGATGTCATATAAGCAGATATGCTTAGATAAAATCAACAGGAAGACATTCTTGGAAAGAAAAAAGCCTTTGCCTTCTCTGTAACACTATGTATTTACAAAGAAAGGCAATGTCAAGTTTTACTTTGTACCATTCTTTATTCCTAACAAGTCTCTATAGTAGTGCCAAAAGTATACCAAAGGACAAACAGAGCTTGCTTAGTAAATAAATTAAATTCTACTCTGTATCCCTGTTCAGAAGAATAAAAAGGAACACTGCAAAGAGTTTCAAATGGAAAACGTGTTCATTCTTACACTGCACAAACAAAGGTGGTTTATTTTTAAACAAGCATAGTGATCGCAGCACGTGCATGACAACAGTCTAGCTAAAACTGTGCTTATGAAGTTGTGATCCAAGAATGGAAAAGTATCAATTTAAAATGTGTAATTAAGCACGGAAAAGCAAAGTACTTTTTTTTTCAAAGCTGCAAGAACTTTCTTGGACTTCAGTGCCTCCCAGTGGAAAAATACAATATCACAATTCAATTCAGCAATCCCTGTAGCACAGCTGAAATCAGCATTTAACCAGGAACAGTGCTACACATCAAAGCACTGACAAAACAGAAGCTAGAGATCCAAGTGATTAAAGCTTACAAAGATCTTACAAATCTGTACTCCAAAGGTTTGGTGGAGGAGAAGAGGAACTGTTGAAAAAATGAGTTAACCAAAAAAACACCAAAACCCACCAGCTCATGAACACATTACATATAGGCACACCGTATGTCTCCGTTATTTAACGACAACCAGAAGCATTCCCAGTAGGACACCAGTATTAAGGTTTTTAGATAAAGATTTTTGGCCTGTTGTTAAATGTTTCAGGACAGGTGAAAGTTCTTAGCACTGCCTAAAATTTAGGGAAACAGAGTCAACAGTCAGTATGTCATTTCTTCTGAGTCCTGTGTCAAATCAGTACCAGACAACAATGAAGCTTAGCTAGAAGCCCCAGTCTTTTACAGGCCGAGCCTGAGAGTTGTAAAATTATTTTAAATCATGAAATTTCATCACCTAGGCATAGACACCAACAGTAACAGTTCTGGAAAGCAAAGACAAAGTTTAGCAGGTAGAACATGCAGAAGTAGAGCAGACTCTTAGTGTTTCATATCAGGAAAATTTGTTTCAGAGAACGTGCATAAATAAAGTGCTATTTCAAAAGCAGGAGTAGTTCTCAGAAGCCTAGGCTAGCACCTGACATTCACCTTCCACCTGCTTCTTGCTACCCATCAAAATGGCTATAGTCTCTAGTTGATGACACCAGACCGTATTTCAACAAAGCAACTGAACACGATATTAAGTTCTCCTTCAAATTAAAGCCATTTAACGCTTTGAGCCATACAAATTATTTGCTACTCTAATGATCTGTCTGCCCTCCAGCGCTAACTGGAAGCACAATTTACAGGCTACCTGAACTTGACTCCCGTTCATTTGGGAGGAACTGTAAATTAAGCTTGACTTGGCTCACCTGCTACAGAAAAATGGTGAAAGAATTGGAGGGGAGGAAACTATCCAGTACAGCTGGAGTTCGAACAGGTCAGCAACTGCTGGTCTTCTGCACGCTCTTTGGCCTGACCACTGCACACATTCTGCCAGCACAGCTACAGTCGCCAAGACTATCAAACAACAGCATGCCAGACCAACATAAATGTTGCGCTTTCAGAAGCCCGGCACAGACAGTAACACTAACCAAACCTTTCCTTGATAAGCACGCCTTGCTTTGTCCATGCTAGGTGATTTTTATTTATTTTTTTTTTTTTACTCAATTGTTTGCTTGTGACACACTCCTGCAAATAGAGTTCTAATACATAAAATACAGCTCTGTGTAGATGCTCTGCACTAGAGGCACTTGTTAGCACATAGATGCCAATCAACTTATATAACAAATTATACTGTTTGCACGTAGATACTCTGTAAAACATGCATTATGTCCATGCTGCATAAATTCAGTCCCCATTCTCTTGAGGTTCCCTCAGCTGGAAAATCCTTGGGAGCAAAGACTCAGCCCATGTAAACAGCAGTAATTTTCAGACTATTATTCAAAAGTAATCAGTGAGTAATTACGGGTCTAAGGACTTTCTTTTTTCCATTTTTATGCAACTCTAAAAAATGGGAACTTACAAGGCTTAGTCGGAAGACTTCTAGCAATAAAAATAAGACAACAGAAGCAACTCAGTTCTGCAATTGACCAATTCTATGCAGTCCAGAAGCAGCACTGGAAGATTTCCTCTTAAAGCAACAAATGCAATTTTGGAAACAGAGGAAATTGGTACAACTGTAATTCCTACCTCAAATTAACTTTTGTGAAATACTTTTAAGATCAGTTTAGCTTTAAAGTCAAAAGGAAATGGATGTATAACAGCTCTGAGATGGTAACAGCAGGAAAAAGCATACAAAGACCTAAAGAAAAAGGGCTGCATACTGACTAGCGATTTACTCACTTGAATACAGTACTGGTCTCCTAAAGAAAAAAGACCACACGCAAGGGTCTTCTGGATTAAATGCTGTACTTTAAAAACTTATTCTACTTGATGTAGCAACTGCTTCCTCCTGGATATTAAGTTTTTGCTGCAGCAGCTCCCCAAAGCAGCATCCCCAATGTTGCAAAGCTTGAGAAACCCCGAGGTACTCACTGGAAATCGTCTGTGAAACTGACGTGGCTGTGGTTGTGGTAGAGGTGGTGGAGGACTGAGTACTCGAGGACGTTGACGGAGACGCTGCAGATGCTGGACTGCTGGTGGTTGGCGTGGAGGCACCTACTGCTGGGCCTGGGCCTGGGCTTGGGCCTGGGCAGCCAACATCGGCGTCAGCTCCGACTGCTGAATAACTTTGACCCCATCTGGCTTAGTCCATGCTGACTCACGTGTACGTGCATTATAGAAATAGACCTGCAATTTAAAAACATCGCCATCAAACAACTGTTTTTCTGGAGGGGAAGCACTCAAATTGGTGTAACTGCTCCCACTCTAAGCATAGGTAAGCACTACTAATAAGAGGATCAATGAAAGTATAGGATTTTGTCACACAATCACTTTTAAAAGATCTGGAGTTTCCGTGTGCAGGACCATCTGACAACATCTTTACAACAGCAGTAGACACACATCACTTTGTTGGTTCCGGTATTCATCTTACCTTGCCATCTGGAGTTTTGTTTTCTACCCATATCTCTTCCGCTGGGGGCATTGCTGGTGTTCCAGGGGCAGTGACAGGCGGCATTCCCGGAGGGAACATCATACCAGGAGGCGGTGGCATGCTACCCATGGGAGGAGGCATAAACGGTGGTCTCTGAAGACATAACAATAATAATAATAAAATACAGTTTTCAAGCAGGGTTTTCCCTTATTAAAGCACCAACACACGTTACAGCTATGGTAAGGCTAACTCCACCAGTCTGGAGAGCTTCTTTGACAACTAACGTTACCAGTTCAGAGCACGCGCTCCCCGACAAACCACCACCCATGGCAGAACAGCTGTAGGAAGCACTTCACACCTGAGATGTTAACATGAATGCAAAGCAACAGAGAAGAGTGGCAGGAAAACAAGTGGGGTGAAAGAAAACTCCTCTCACAAAAAGGAGAAAATATCCTAACGCATGAAAGAAAGAACAGGAACTGTCCCTGAGTAGCTGCTGCTCAGATGTCCCTAGCTGTGAATCAAAGATTTCCTGCAATACCCCAAACACACAATGACTCTCCCAGTGAAGAAACACCAAGAGATTAAATCACACGCAAGCATCCTATTTATTAGCATGGCAGAGCAGCAGATTTCATCCAACCCATTATAGTTCTCAATTATCCGTTAAGTAAAATACTAACTAGCGCTAGTTCAAAAAACCAAGAAAATCAAATTACAGCTTCACTAATGCATCATCTGAAGAAATTCAGAATCGCCCTGCGCATCACTGTTGCACATGAACCTGTTTTCTGCCTGTTTTCCAATTAAAGGTACGCTGAGTTCATTTATTTCACCCATTTATTTGGACCGTTCTGAAATTTCCCGTGCAAATTTCTCCTTGGTGAATCACTCCAGTTTTAAATGAATTTATGAGTCAAAAGATTTCCTCTTGATAAAGGCAGTATCGAGACAGTCCACTGTAAAAAGCTTCTAGCTCTACACTCGTAACTGACAGGCTTGATAGCGAAATGCACACATGCGGCAAGAGGAGGGCTCTGCTGAAGCTGGAATGTGTGCAGGAAATCCCGCGTAACAGAAACGGGGTGGCTCCGTGACACGCCACACGCACTGACTCGGAGCTGCACCCATGCACTGAGAATCTGAGTCCTGCCCTTTGTGGTTTTCAGCGTGTGCCGTGTCCTTGGTTTTTGTCTGTACTTGGTTTCTTTTGGAAGTTTCCCTGAGATCAACGTTTCTGCTGCAAGACTGATATTTTGAACTGCTTTTTAAATTCATGTACCGACTCGGAGTTTTACTGAATACTACCCTACTGATTATAAAGGAAGTCAAGAATACATGGACAGAATTAAAAACAAACAAAAAGAGCCATTTAGGTAACAGCAGCCTTTCACTCCTTCCTTCCTTGACTACTTCTCCTCTACAGCTCCTCCATCTGGCCATTGGGCGATCTCTCTCTCTGCTGCTCTACAAGCTGCACCAAGAACCCCCAACAGCTCCCTTTTTGCCACTTCCTGGAAAAAAGAAGTTAGAGCACTCCGGGGCAGTCCAAGAGCAAAGGAAGGGATCCCAGGCGTGCAGTCATGAATCGAGAACAACCCCTCAGCTGCACACCCAGCACACCTTCTCCTCCGTTCCTACACCACCACCTTTAGCACCAGGTGCAAGGCAGGGTACAGTGCTGACACGGCGCGAGAACACAGACACGCTTCGTGCAGGGATTCCTCGTGTGGTAAGGAGCCGCAGAGGACGCTCGCTGCATGGCACAGTGAGACAGTGACGATGTAACAGCTGAGAGCTGAAACACATCCGGAAAATAAATCAAACACGTAAGGAGCTAGCAGCAGCTAAGGCTTTGGGCTTCAAATGAACTTTGACTGATTCGTGAAACTGCACAGCGCTCAGGAAGCAAGGCCCAGCACTTCCCGCTGTGCATGCTCTGACACCTTCCCTTGCTTCAGCAGCTCTCAAGGCAGCGAACGGGCACAGGAGCAAGTGGTGAAATGGGATCACAGAGCACCAGAGAAAGGTGCAACAGGGGGAAATAGCCTTACATAACCTTAGGCTGAGCACGAAATCGTACCCCAGAACAAGGCCCCTGGTGCTAAATGAAAGGAACAGAGAAGACGGCATCCAACAAGACGAGCGGGGCTGTTCGCATCCCTCACACTTACTGTTTCCATCCTCGGTCCAACAGGACTTTTGTTCACCTGAGGAGGTTTCAATGAAGCTAACAGCTATTTCACACCTCCCTGAGCAGCCCAAGTTGTAACAACACGCTACGTGCCCAAGGGAAAAGAAGAAACTCTTACGGAAGACACACACTATTTTTTTCCTGAAATCTTGTGCTCAAGATGCTACCCTCACACTAAACTAGGCCACAGTTTGCTGCTGTTCTGTTTCAGGCGAAATGCAGCTTAGGGCCTCGTTCCTGCTCTAGCGGCTTCCTTGCTTCCTTTCATCCTGCCCGCCGTTTGCCGTACAACTGTTTGCAGAGTTACACAGTGAACCCACCTGCATGAGGAGGAATGAGGATAAATGCTCCCACAGCAATGCTGCCGGGAACACAGGTGAAGCAGGACCCAAAATACCATGAAATAACCCACAACACTATTTTCTTTCCATCTTGCCCACGTCCATACTTTCCAGAGTACATTTCACAGCACTAGCGTTTACTGTTCAGTTATAACGAGTGGATTTGAACCCTTATTTATAAACCGCACAGCAATATTTTACCACCTACAGTCCCACACGGTAATTATACTGCCGTTAAAACAAAACTTTTCTTATTCACAAATACGTTGTGCCTTTCAAACTGTCCACGTCTCTGAAAAGTAAGCAGAAGAACTTGAGACACACCACCACGAGAGACAAGCAGAAATCTAACTTACTTGAGCCCAACAGGCTCATGGCAGGCTCAAACTAATCTTGTAGATGCCAGGAACACCCAAAGTTAAAAAAAAAAAAAAAAAACACAAAACACAAAGCACAAACCGAACACCACCACACCGATCATAAGATAAAGAGCGCTCTCCCTCTGCTGAGAGGGAGACAAACTTATGTCAGCATGAGGGCGACATGCTGCTGATCCAGGCAAACACTAAGCCTAGTCTTAATTTTTTCAAACATTTACTTTTTGTTTTTTGGTCAGTCTGTTGACAACTTCTGGTGCATTCCTAATGACACAACCTTCCGAGAAGAGTGCTGAAACAAAACACACGGGGTCACTGGTCATATACCTGCTTCTCAGAGCTACTACTTGTCTATCTAACCAGTTCCTTGGTGATCTAAAACAACAACAAGCTTCCACGGTGACTACAGGTGCAGTTCACGCAGGACCTTCAGTGGGATTCAGTTCGATGTAACGCGGTAGCTTCCCCGTCAGTCTTTGTGATGAACCGTCATCACCTCAGTGAGCGGCTACGGCACAATTAAGGTTACCCTACGGGACTGGTGCGCGCCTCACACGCCTGCTTCCTCGAGCTCAGAAGCCTGAGCACAACTGAACCCTGCGCTGCACATGGCCACAAGGCACCAATGTGAAGCCAGGTTTTAGTAAACATTCTGGTGGTGAGTTCACCCTAACTGCGTGATTAATTTAGAGTTGCCTTAAGGAACTAAATGTAAATTGCTTTTATATTACCCCGTGTGTGCATGAGTTTCATAATACGACACAAGAGCCTCAAGAGCTTTTATCATGCCCTGTTTTTTTCACCCATCTCAGCAGCTCTCCTCTTCTTAACACTGTTCATGAAAACGAACCTAAAGAAACCCTAAGCCCCAACTCTCCAAATCAAAGGACCACCCAGCTGTTCGTTACCTGTAGGTGCGGAGGTCCCATCGGTGGAGGAATCCCTCCCGGAGGAGGCATTGGAGGCATGTTTGGGTCAAACGGAGGGCGTCCAAACGGGGGCCGAGGTGGCGGCGGAGGACCTCGCATCATCCCGAAGGGCGGAGGAGGTCTCATGAGGGGTGGTGGGCCTCTCATGACCGCGTTTGGCGGGGGCGCCGGGCCACGGAACCTCAGTGCTTGCTGCTGAGCCATCCTGCGGGCGAGGCCGAGACAGACACACTTCACACCTGCTCACCACCACACCGAGGCACAGAAGTTCTTACAGTGAAAGGGGAAGGGCCCTCGTGAAACACAAAACGTGGGAAAAGGCCAGGCTTTACTGAACAAAATAAGCGTGCAACCACTTCAACGGGGGCTTCCCCTCCGCAGCTCCCGGTGGTCACCCCTCGATCACCACCTCTCCTCACAGAGGTGCGCAACCCGCACCCCAGGGGGCAGCAGGCGCCGCGGGCACGCGTCCCGCCGGCCCCGAGCCCCCCGGGGCTCGGGGCGCCCCCCGCCCTGCCCCCGGGCTCCCCCAGCTGCTGCTACCCGCGGGGACCGGGCTCGAGGAGGGGGGAGGGGGGGGGGGGGGGCGCCCGGCCCCGGCGCGGCTACGGGCCCTGCCCCCCTCCGCCCGCGCCCAGCAGGCCCCAGCCCCGCAGGCCGGGAGCGCGCCCGGGCCCCAGAGCCGCGCCCCGCAGAGGCCGCAGGGGGGCCCGGCCCGGCCGCCGGCTGCCGCGGAGCTCCGCGAGGCGCCGCCGCCGCCGCCCCCCGCCGCCGGCCCCCGCCGCGCCGCGCCGAGCCGCGCTAAGGCCGCAGCGGGCCGGGCCGGGCCGGGCCGGGCCGGGCCACGGCCGGCGGGAGCCGCCGCACCTGATGTCGCCGCCGAAGCGCTCCGCCGCCGCCTCCCCCTCGCCGCCGCCTCCCCCCGCGCCGCCGCCGCCGCCGCCCCGCTCCGCCATGGCCGCCTCGCAGCGCCGCCGAGCCGCTGCCGCCCCGGCCGGGCCCCGCCGCGCCCCATTGGCCGCCCCGCGCGTCCGTCAGGGCCCGCGGGGGCGGGCGCGCCTCGCGATTGGCCGCGGCGCCCGCCGACTTTGAATGGAGGAAGTCAGGTGCGCCGCGATTGGCTGCCGGGGCCGCCCCGCGCCGCCTGCGGAGCGGGGTCGCGCCTCACGTGACCCGGAGAGCGGACCGGAACTGACGTCACGCAGGACGGAACAGGCCGGAGCGGGGGAAAAAAAAAAAAAAAAAAAAAAAACCAGGAACTGCGTCCAATCAGCGGGCAGAGCGGGGGATCCCCGCGCACCAATCAGACCGCGCGAGCGGCTGCGCGCTGCCAATCACAGAAGCCAGATCGGGAGCGGCCCGCCCTGTGACGTACCAGCGGGCGGTGCTCGGGCGGCAGCCAATGAGCGGGCACGGGCCGGGGCCGGCCAATGGGGAGGCAGCGCGGGCTCCGCGCGGCCGCCGGGGGGCGCTGACGGGGCCGGGCCGGTGCCGCTGCGGCCCCGCTGAGGGGCGGCGGCGGGGGGGGGCGGCGCTGCCGGGCGGGGGCGCTGCGCCCTGAGCGGGCCGCGGGCGGGGACGGGCCGGGGAGGCGCCGCAGCGGGACGGCGCGTGGGGAGTCCCGGAGCCGTGGGGGCGGTGTGCTTTGGGCTGGGGCGCCGCCCCGCCGTGTGCCCCGCAGCCCGTGTGCCTGCAACGCCCGCGGCGCGCCGGGCAGCGGTGATCGCTGGGGCACGGTGCTGGCCCTGGCCTCGGGGGGGGGGGGCTGAGAGAATAAATATAGGTAAAATAAATAAATAAATAAATAAATAAAATATGTCCTGTGCCAAAGCAAAAATAAACGTGCAGGTAAAGGCTGTGCCAAGGCGCCGCAGGAGCCGGGAGCCCAGGTGTGACACCGGCGTTAGGCTGCAGACGTAGCACGTTGTACAGCCCCGCTGGGACGCCTCCCGCAGCCGGCGACGCGTCCCAGAAGAGAAACAACGAAAGCGCGGGGCGACGGGCAGGCGGCCCCCGCCTCCCCTGCGAGGCCGTGCGGGCACGCGGCGGGACAGCGCCGGCCGTCGGGGTCCGGGAGCTTGCAGAGGCAGCAGGGCTTCCAGCCCTCCCCGCTTCGATCCCGGGGTCCCGCCTTTCCCATCTCTCTCTTTCTGCCAAAAAGAAAAAATAAAAAAAAAGAGCTTTTTTTTTTTCTTAAATAATGAAAATAATCAGAATCACTAAGGGACTTTTGATACTGCTGTGTTAAAGAGACTCTTGGATACTTTGATTTTGCTGCTCAGTTTCTTTATTCACGAGTTTTGCTCAAAATCGCTGCGGCGACGAGAAGAGCTGGCAGCTGGTGGGGGCTGCGGCCCCCCGGCACCCCCGGTCCCGACGCGTCCCGGCCCTGTCCGTGCCGGCGCTGTGGGTGGCAGCAGCCCGGGGCCCCCGTCGCCTTCACCCCTCCAAGGAGCCGCAGGAAGGAGCCGGAGGTGCTCTCTGCTGGCTCTGCCCCAACGGCGAGATGAGCAGTGTCTGCCTGACGCTCGGCGAGGGGAGAGGAGATGAAACCGTGCACCAGGCGTCCCCACCCCGCCTTCCCCATCAGAAGTGATCAGTGCCTTCTGACAGCAGGAGATTAAAACGATTTTTGGACATGATAGCTTAGATCCTCCCCAAACAGTGGGGCTGTCTGTCTTCCACTAGTGTCTTTCATCCCCTTTTTCATCTGCTTGTTTCAGGATTGTCTCAATAATTTATTAATTACGGGCTGGCAGATAGGAGCATCTGCAGGGCCCTTCTCCATGTTCAGCGGAGAGCTGGCCCCATTCCATGCAGAGCCCCGCTGCACTGCAGCCCCCTCCCTTACTGCTCAGTTTTATTTTCTAAAAAATGAAACAAAACAAAACAACAACAAAAAACCAGCCAGTAATTCTTGGACTACAGCTCTCTCAAGAGCAATTAATTCTGAGGTGCACAGTGCAAGTCATTGTGATGAATTGGGTGTCAGTCCCCTATTCAGCAGGACCTGGCTTTTGGAAATTGTGAAATTCATTGCATTTAAAATACCTACATTTAAAGTTCACCTAGATTTTAGTCCACATCTGGATTCTAATTGCAGAAGTTGCTGTTGACAGTGATATCCTCACTAATTAACCAGCAGAGAAGACCCTAAGAATGCAGATACGAAAGAGGACCGACAGGACACAGACACCAGCCTGGCTCATGCTGCTCACTCACGTCACAGGCAGAAAAGCCTCCGAGCTGCTGTCTGAGCTGGAAACACACCGCTGGGTTTGCCCCTTGGGAGAACACGGCTTTGGCAGTGCTTGGTCTCGGGGATGGATCCCTTCAGGGGCAAAGCCAACACCAGACCAGCTTTGGTGACTGGGGCTCTGCAGGGCAGTAAGGGATGATGTGACAGTGTGACTGTAATGTCTTCTGGGCAGGCTGGGTATCTATCCAGAGAGATTTTTATAAAAACCTACAGCTAGGGAGCCAGCAGCAGCCTGGTTTCAATCCCTTCTCTGACGGCAGCACCCACGGTCTCCTTGCTCCAGGGCAGCTCGAAAGCAGTTGCCTCCGCTCTGGGGTGTCACAGCACGGGGCTGCTGCTGTGGGTGCTGTTTGAGAGGGAGCATTTTCCAGGGAGATTTTTAAACTTTCAACCTTTTCAAATGTTTAGGTTGTTGTGATTTTTAAAGGAGTATTTCTTAAGTGGCCCAACTTCACTGTCAGGCATGTGGGAACGATGCTTGAAATTTTATGTTTTGGGTAGTCCCTCTCAAATCTGCCCAAGTTCCTAAGTTCCTTACGTCAAATCAGGTGGCTTTTGTCTTCCTCTTTGCAGCTGTGTGACTGGAGCTGATATCCAGCCGCGTCCTTGGGTTTCCCCTGCCAGGGAGTGTCACAGCCCTCGCGATGGTGATGGCACCCACGGGCAGGTGCCACCCCACGGCGCGCCGCCCGGCCCCCGCCCCAGCACCACCCGCGCCACGTAGCTGTGCTCCGCAGCTCAGCCGCACGGGCCCAGAGATGCTGACATCCTGTCATTCTTTTTCCATTTTTTCAGATTTCAGGTTGAAGTCTGATGCTGAATTAAAATTTTTGCCCTGGGCTGTCTGCAGGGCCTGCAGGCTACTGCGATGCCAGCATCTGCCAGGGAGACCCGGGGGTGCTGTGTCGGAGGGCGGCAGCCCCGAGCTGGCACCGGGTAGCCGCGGGGGGGTCCCCACTGCGAGGGGGCAGGCGGCGCCCCCGGCATTCCCACTCGCGGCATTCCCACTCCCTGCCCTGCCTCGCCCCTCGCTGCTGCACGGTGCCTGGGGTCTGCACGGGGACCTGCCTGGACCAGCCTGGCCACAGCCCCCCGGCTGCAGCGGTCCCATGACAAACGCACGCTCGCTGACTGACGTGGCAAACGGGAACGCTGCGCGGCTGGGCCGGGCGTCCCCTAACGATGTGCAGCCCCGCAACTGCGGCCGTCGCAGATCTGCAGGCGCTTGGCTGGACCACCTGCAGCAACATGCTGCCTTTACCTCCAACATCAGTTGTACCGGTGGGGCTCTAGCAAGGGACACAGCACAGCACCACGCCACGCTGCACAGCACCGCCCTGCACCGCACCACACCGCACTGCATCACGGTGCCCAGCACCTGTCCCTCTGCTCCTGCAGCCCTCCATGTGGATAATGTTATTTAAACCCTTCAACAACCCTGTGGCGGGGTTCAGGAGGTGGATTTTGGTCTGAAACCCGGGGGCTGACATCGCCGGTGTGTGCCTGCCGCACCCCTCCGTCGGCCATCGAGCACCGTGCTGCTTGGGCGGCGTGTGGGGAGCAGATGGCCCCGGGCGCTGTTAAACTTTAACGAGGCACTTCCCCGTCCGTCCGTCACGTCAGCTGCCACACGGTGCAGCGCACGCAGTTCCCGGGTACGGAGCTCCCTGCCCTGGCCTAATTCTTCCCCTACATTTATATGAAGAAAATCCAGATTTTTCTGTACTTGGGGAGTCTGTAGATCTTAGGTGGGCTGGGGAGCTCAGCTGTGGTGCAGCTGCAGAGATGGAGGAGGTCAGTGGGTGTGCCCACAAGCAGCGAGAACAGAAGGTTTCCCAAACTCAGGCTTGTTTGGAGGTTATAGCGTGAACATCGCCAGCAACGCTGGAGCCAAGCCTTTCTGCTGAGTGTTCACACCACAATTACGCTCTTGCTGCACCTTCACAAGGAGTACCGTCCACAGGCCGTGCCATGCCATGCTGTAAATCCTGAAAATGTGTGACAGCCCTGAGTAACATCAGCCCCATCATGCCGGCCGCCCTCAGGGCCTGGGACCTGCTGCCCTGGCTGGGAGGAACGGTGCGACAGGGACACCGAAGTCTGCGGTAGTCCAGGGGAACTTCCCCTGCTTGAAAAACAGCCACATATCTGACACTAATGGAAAAAGACCATTAAAAAGCTTTATGATATTCTGTTCTCCTGCTTCTGGTCCCTCTTTCCCTTCATTGCTGCTGGCATTTTATGAATTATTGATGCGCCTAGGTGCTCTGCTCCCCCGGTTCCTGCGCCACAGCTCCCAGTGCCTCTGCTGCTCCTTCCCCGCAGCCGCTCCACTGGCTCGGGCCGGACACCGCGGAGCCGCCTGGCCACCAGCAGCCAGTTGCCCACCAGAGGTGCCCGGCAGCACGGCGGGAGGCCCCGGGCAGGGTTGGTTCCCCGGGGCAGGGCTGAGCACGATGCTCCCCGGAGGCAGCGGGGGCCTCAGGCCTTGCTCCGGGTGCCGTGGCACGGCCCCGCGCACCAGCCCTCCTGGAGTGCCTGCGGCTCCAGGCCCCTGGCTGGCCCCGGTGGGGTGGCAGGGCCGCGGGGTGCTCCACGCCCTCCTGCCAGCTCCTGCCCACAGCTCTGCTTCTGCCAAGGCTCCTCCTGAAGCACCGTCAGGGATTCACATCCTCGCTGTCGTGGCCCCGCTCAGAGCACACGGCGCTCGGGGCTGGCCGCAGGGTGCGTGGGCCTTGGAGCAGAGCGCAGGGCATGCGGGATGTGGAACAAGGCACGGGGCACACCAAGGAGCAGGCGGGGCCTGGCGACACTGACAGGAGCCCCAGAGGTGCCCGTGTGCAGCCCCAGCAGTGCAGGGAACACGGCTGGGACACAGGGGGGCACGGCCCGCTGCAGGCAGCATCCCCAGCCCAGGCTGGAGGGCCGCCCGCCAGCGTAGTGCCAGACCGTGCGGCAGGGCACCCCAAAAGCAGGCCTTGCACTGGGCACTGAGATGTGCTTCTCCCAGAGGCACCATGAATGCTGGCTGGGGGGCTGATATTGAACTGGGCATGCCAAGGCGAGCCCTCCTGGCCTGTTGTTCATTTGGCTGCCGGGGAGTGCAGTAAATTGGAGCAAGCCTGCATTTCTGGCTCTGCTTCAGGTCTGCCGTGGAGTCCTGGAGAATGGCATCAGTGTTAAATCCCAGGACATCAAGTCTCATGGCCAATTTCCTCGTGTTTCAGCGGCGGCAACTAATGTGTTTTCCATGTTAATGTGCATGCACGTGGCACCCAGCCCGTCTCAATGTGGAGCTGCTGATATGACCTGACTAACTCACGTGCCCTGTTCGCAGGGGACCCTGGGCAGCTTTCCTACACCCTCTGGTTGACCAGGCCTTGGCGGTGTGGGGCTGGGGCTGGAAGGGACCCCCCTCCGCAGCCCCCCAGGAGCGTGCTGCAGCTGGAAGCGGCCACACAGCCTGGCCCGGGGCACAGCACCACGTCGCCACCTCCAGCCAGAGCTGCCCTGGGTGGGCAGTGCTGCAGGATGCTTCATTGCACGGGAAGCGAGCAGCTCCTCCTTCCCTAGCATCTCTGACACAGAGAATGCTTCGCTCTGTCCGAAATGCTTCAGGTGCTTCCACTGCCCCCTTCCTTTTAGAAAGCTACTGGGAAAAAAAATCACCTTTCTCTCCCTTGTAAATGCCCAGCAGTATTTCTAAGTATTTCCCTCCCTCTTTACACTGAGCTTGCTCACTGCATTCTGAGCTGTGAGGCACTTCCATGCCGTTGGCAGCCCTGGCTCTGGGGCTGACCCCCAGGAGCTGCTCCCAGCTCCCCCTCGCCTCTCTTGGTCCGTCTGCAGCCGCCCGTCCCGTTCCTCATCCAGCACGCGGCTGAGGGGAGGCAGCACATCCCTTCTGCCTGCCCCAAGTCACCCCTTACACCCCGCATCCCTTTCCTACTAAAAAGACCGATGTGCCCTTTCGGCTGCTCCCCGATTTTTCTCCCTCCCTTTGCGGGAACACCCCCGCAGCCAGGGCGGGACAGGCAGGGCGCAGCGAGACCACGGGCAGGTGCTGGGAGCAGCCGGGAGCGCGGCCGGGGCTGGCTGGGTGCTGACGGGAGTGCTCGGCTGTCAGCTGCCCCGTGCCATCGCCGGTCCCCGAGGCCAGGGCCATCAGCTGGCAGGGGAACTGCAGAGCATAAAAACCAACCAGGAAACAAGCAGGAGTTCGGATGCTTTCTCAGATGCTTTTATAAGTTCTCACTGCATTACCTAAAGAAGGACTGCTGAGTTTTGTCTTCCTGAAGCTGCACTCAGGCCATGATGTGGTAATGTTTGTAGACTAATCTGTTTTGGCATTTGGGGAAAAAACAAACATATTCAGAATCAACTAAGATATCAAACTTTAAATAATGTCTCCGACTCGGATCCTAGCCACATCTTGTTCCTGTTCCCTGAGCAAGGAGTGCTCACGGTGGGGCTGTGCCAGGGGAGCGCAGCGCAGGTTGCTCAGTCCCCGGCTGATGGCCAGCCCCAGGTGCCGGGCACGCAGCCCCACCGGCACCCAGGCGGGGTCGGGGCTGCTCTGGGCCCACTGCACAGGGCAGAGAGCGCTGCCGGGGGCAAATGGCCGTGAGTTGTGACACCCAGCTGAAGCATCCTTGCGCATCCCATGCAGGCCCTGAAAATTCAGTCCTTCTGCCCAAAGCAGTCCTGATTTTTCAGGGGGTTTGTCCTCCAGGCCTAACGTTCTTTTATGTGTTTTTTGTTGTGTTAATTATACAGTGTATTTGGGCAAGCTGTGTGCAGCACTGTCCCACAGGTAGCTCTGAAGGAAGATTTCAAACACTGAAGATGAAAGGGATGTTCTTTGTGTACCATAAATACTTCAGCTTCTGCGTGTGGCTCTGCTCGCTGGGCGTCTGAAAGCACAAACAGCCACAATCCATTTGTCTTCTCTTTTTAGAACAAGTAGCTCAGGCAAGCCCAAGCGCGCTGGTGTCCCAGCACCGTGCGTCGCCTCTCACAGCGTGTGCGGCAGGTGAGCTCTGGGCAGCCGGCGTCTGGCGGAGAGCGCTGACCTTGGCCCCGGGCTCCGGTGCCAGCTTACTCCCATCTGTCCTCAGCAGCACGAGTGGCTCTGGCTGCTGCTTGGGAACAACTTCAGAATGCAGCCACAAGGCGCTGGGATGGCCTGCGGCGAGGCAGGGCGGTCTCTGCAGGGGAAGACAGTGGAGTGAGCCTCCAGCTGCACCACCGGCACCTTCTGCCCGCAGCTGCCCGCAGTCCCGCAGCGGCCCCTGCACGGGATCAGAGGAGCTGGAGCCCAGGTGTATTGGCAGCACACGGTTCCTGTCCTCCCGGGTAGAGATGTGTTTTCTGTGCACACAATTAAGCAGAAATCCATTAAATCACGCTCATTCTCATTTGCAAAGGCACAGGCAGCTCTGTCAGGGTAACCCAGAGCCAGTTTCTGCAGAGACCTTCTGTTGCTCAGAAGCGGCCCAGCAGCGCAGTCCCTGGTGGACAACTTCATCCCGGGGCGATGTCCCCAGCATGGTGTCCTTGGTGGTGCCTCTCCCCAGCCACCCATGGGTGCGGATGTGTCCCCTGCACCCCAGTCCTCCCTGGGTGCCCTCCCGGTGCTTCCAGGTCCTGGAGGCAGGGCTTGTGCCGTGTAAACAAGGACCTGGTAAACTCACAGAACGCATGCATTAGACACACCAGCCTCAGGAGGAGAAAAATCAAAGGTTTCCCTGCAAATCCATCTGCCCTACATCTCTTCTCCATTTTGATCTCCAAACTCATGCAAGTTTAAAAAGCAAGTAAATGCTGACTGTGTGATTAACCTCCCCACCTGCTCCCTGCCTCTTTCTCTCCTGAACAGAGGCGCTCACCTGCCTGCTGGGAGCATCTCCTTCCACGCCGAAGATGTGGGGAGTCAAACCGGGGTGGTTCCACTGAAATTGCAAAACACTGTGCTTTTAAATAGGTGCTGAATTATTTAGTGCCTTTGCACTATCCGAATGCTTTGCTCTTTTGGTGGGTGATGGCTTGGTTTCCGTCCCAGCTTTTCTGTTAGGAAAGTGAGTAAATGGAGGGACACGGCGCGCGTCGAGCACCCACAGCCACCCACCCGCAGGGCGGTGCCGCGGGGCGCTGCGGGGGCTGCCGGGGCCGGGCGGTGCCGGGGGGCAGCAAACTGCTCCCCGATCCCTGTGCCTGGGGACAGGGGCAGCGCTGGGCGCTCCCGTGGCAGGGACCGAAGGTGCGGGGGGAGGTGACCCAGCTGGGGCAGTCGGGCGTCCCCCCCGTCAGCCCACGCTCTGCAACACCGGTCCAGACCCTACAAGCTCTGCGTCCAGCCACCTGCTGTTCTCCCTCAGCACATACAGGTAGTGGAACCCCTTCATGATCTGGGGATGAAGCAGCCGGGCACTGAACCGTTAAACGTTCCTGAATGTGTCACTATTACCTCTACGTCCCAGAACCATTTAATTAGTCTGCAACAAGCCCCTGGCAGAAAGGGCAGCAGATGTGCAGATGAGAAGCCCTTTTCCACGTAGCCTGTTCCATTCTGATCTCATGCCAACGCCAGTGCTCTCTGGTCCGATCCCTGCCACTGGCTCCCCTCGTCCACGCACCCCAGAGATAAATGTCTGGCACCTGGCTGGCTCTGAGCACCCGCAGCCTCTGCTGCCTGAGAGGAGCGTGCGGGAGTTCTTTACATGCTGCATTCAGGGCTTAATTTTCACCAGGCAGGTTGAAGACGCTTAGCGGGTGTCAGTACTATTTTACAACAGTTGATCTAGATTTATATAGCGTTATTGTACATTTTTAATTCTCTTTGGATTTTAAAACAAAGCATTTTATTTTCATCTGCATATTGTTTCATTCCTCCACATAAAATTCTACTGAAAATGTTGTGACATGAATCTCCATCTATAGTTCTAAATTTACGTCAAGAAACAAAGTCTTGATGGTGGAATAAATCTGTAACTAACATTTCCAGGCAAAATGCAGAGCACAACTACTGTCATTAAAGACAAATTCGCTTAATTGCTTTAAAACACTCTGTTCTGAAAATAACTGGAAAACCTGCAGGACTGCAACAAATTCCTTCTGCTCTATATCGGTGTAAAGCAGCATTTTGGTTTGAGTCAGTGCATTTCCACAGAGCTCTGTGTTTGCTCTGAATGCTCACATGCAGCCTGTGGCAACGAGTACTTGGTGTCCCCAGACTGATTTGGGTTGAAAGAAGGGGAGGAAGTAGAGGGAAGTCCCATTTCTCCCGCTGAGCTGAGCACGGGGTTTGTTCAGGCAGGGATGGGCCAAGAGCAGCCGGTGCTGCTGAGGGCCCACCGGGCTCTCCAGCAAAACCCCTGCGTCTGAGGTCGTCTGCGGGGAAGAGATGGCCCTGGTGCGGCTCTGAAACCTCCTCGCTCGGGGGGGTTGGGGTGGCTGGGCTGGGATTGGGGTGGGGATGGGATGGGATGGGATGGGGACGGGGATGGGGATGGGATGGGCAATGTTAGGACAAGTTCAAGGCTAAGCGGGTTGTGCTAGGGCTGAGGTTTCTCCAGCCCCAGCTGTCACCGAACAGCTCCGTGATGCCTGCGTAACCCTCAGGTCCCACACCCGCCAGGTGCAGGTGCTGCTCCTCACCTTAACCGTTGTGGATGGCAAAACAATCATACCAGAGCGGGGGGGCCAAGGCCTGGGCCACCCCCCAGGCGGCACAGGGCAGGGGCTGGGGGTCCCCGCACACCCCGTCCCATTGCCCCCTGCCCCTCCTGCCCCTGCCTTTGTGCGTCTGGGGACCCTTCCCACATCTCCCTGTGATATCAGATGTGCTTCTATTGATTTCCTCCCTGCATTTGTTTTTGTTATTCATTATTAATGGGATCATTTTTCTATCCTTCGTGCATGAAGGCAAATTTTGTGTAAAAATCAATTGAGTGAGCAGCGCCAATGGCTTGTTTGGTTTTCTTTGCTTTCATCTCTCGTGTGCAGTCCCCGGGAGACAGAAAGCAGGATATTAAGGAACAAGCACGGAATGGGGAAAAAAAATAATAAATCAATTGTTAGTGGTTCAGAAACCATATAAAGGGATTTGCCTGCTGGATCTTTGTCTCATGCACATGTGCCTTACTGAGCATTTTTCTCCGCTGCCCATCTTCCAGTTCAGGTCAGGTTTCACTTTCTGCTTTCCACCAAGGCTGCCGTTTGAAGGCAGCTCCCCTGCTCACCAGGACAGCAGATTGGCCTGGATGGTTTTGTTTTAACAGGGCCAGGGGGAGCTTTTGTGTGTGTGGTTGGGGGGTGTTAAGGAATTAACTGTCACAGAGTGGTTGCCACAGACCCACTGAGCAGCAGCAAGAGCCCAAGCCCTCTGTGGGAGCGGCAATCCTGCACCCTCACACAGCTGGAGGTGAACAGGGGTACGAGGGGCTGCATTTTGGCAGCAGCTCCTCCCGAACTGGCACCTGCACAGGGTGAGGTGCCCCCCGCCTGCCCGCCCCAGGGGGAGCTGGGCCAAAAGAGCCGGGGTGGAGCCGGTGCCTGGGGGCTCCCCAGGGGAAGGATGGAGCCAGGCACAGCCATGTCCGGGCTCCAAAGCCCAAACCCTGCCCCTGCTGCGAAGCAGCAGCTATCGCACTTGTCGCAGTAGTGAGGAAGGTGGGACTGGAAGGGTGTGCTGCACACAGGGGCCTGACTCTGCTGTCACCAATGTTCCCTCTGAGCACTGATTCCCCCTCTCCCTTCCCTGATCACCCCTTGGCATTGTTTCCCAGCTTCAGGGCACTGCCGCTTACACCAGGAAGAAAAAATGTGCTGTTCCTTCGTGCCTCCTCAGCAAGAAATACCAGTTCCAAACTATTCCTGCTGAAGTCAAAAGAGCTTATTCCTCAGCTCCAGTAAGATCAGATGAGTTTCGTATTCACAGTGTATGCACCTGGAGCCGGAGCTTTGACAGCCAAACCCAGTGAAAGACTTAGCCACCAACAGTGGTTAAAACAATATGTACCTGAGCTCCCAAAACCCCAAATGAAGCACTCAGGTCCTGTGTGTCACATCTGGGCAGAGCAAGGCACAGAACAGCACGTGGAGAGTAGAAAGAAACCTGGAATTCACAAAGAGTGAAATCTGGGCAAGGAGAATCATCTCAGCCTGAGGCAGGAGGAGCTCCTCTTGGTGCAGCTCTGCCTCCGTGCAGAGAGGAACTGGGAGTAGAGGAGGACAAGCAAGAAGGATCAGGTGCCTCAGACCTCACTGGTCAGCATATGTGAAGGAGAGAAGGAGCACACAGGAGCTCTTGTTTCAGGGACAGTAATTGTAGATTTTGAGGTCTAAAGTTCATTTAGGGGTTGTTTTACATCTTTAAGCCATTTTCGGGACCTGGCCCAAAAGGACAAATGCAAAATTGTCACACAAACGTGGGCAAAATAAGAACAGTCACAAAAAGAAAAACCTCATGGACACCTTTGCCATCATAAGAACAAGCACGATCCTATTTCCCTTCCAGAAGTGAACAGGTGAGAAGGTAACGGGCACCACAGCTGCAGCGTAGGCTTAATAAATACCAGTGAGCGGAAACACAGGCTACGTGAGCTAAACCTGGCTGAGCTGGGTTTATCGCAAACTGGAGAGAATCGTACACCCATCTGAGGGCAGCGCTAGGAGGCTTAAAGTTATTTAGGAATATAAAGATATTCCTATAAAGTTATTCCCGTGCCTTGCTGGAAGGCAGACGGCGTGAGGCTGCAACGAGCCGCCCGCGGCAGCGCCGGCCGGGTTTCAGGGTGGATATTCCCCTCCGGCACCCGGGCACCTTCTGCCCGGAAAGCTGCCGGCACCGAGCGGGGGCTGCGGGCCGGGGGGGGGCGGCGAGCTCAGCCCCGCAGCCCCCGGCAGCGCCCCGCACGCTGCTCCCGGCGGGGCCCCGGCGGCTCGCATAGCCCGGCACGGCCCGGCCCGGCCCGGCGGGCGGCCCCGGGGGGCGTCGGGCCCGGGGAGCCGCGACCCCGCGGGAGAGGCGCCGCGCCCCGACGGGGAGGGCGGCGGGAGGCGCCGGCAGCCGTGCGCGGGAGCTGGGGCGAGATCGAAAGGGCTCTTACCTGGCCTGTCTCTAGCGAAACGCCCGCTCGGAGCCCCGGCAGCGCCGCCAGCCCTGCCTCGGAGACGATCTGCTGAAGTCCTAGTGGACGGCGGGGAAAAGATGCCGTCTGAATCGCCTTCTGCCCTTTTTATACTCCGGCAGGCGATTAATATTGCATCACCCTTATTTTAAATTTTCAGAACCCACAATATAATGTAATGGCATAAGGGCATTTATTATTAAAGGACGTTTGATTGGGGGAAAATCATTGGGGCCGATTGGAAGTACCCGGAGCGAGGGAGCGTTCCGGCTTCCCGCGCCCCGCAATTAAAAGGCTGAGTGTGTCAGGGCCCTGCCTAATGGGGGAGGAGGGGGAGGCCCGGCTCCGCGGCTCGATGTTTGTCACTCGGTGAAATGCCGAAGTGAAATATTCAGAAGAGCGCTTCCACCATTAATTTTTAATCGTTAAGGTGCTTCTGGGAATCATAAATAAAAGCCTTTTCCCCTCTTAAACGGCATCAGAAATGAACCCGCGGTAGGTGCTCTTTGGGTGAGATTTTGTTCTTACCCCGGCGGAGGGGCCGCGGCCCCGCGCGTAGCCGCGGCGGGCACCGGGCACCGGGCGCCGGGCACCGGGCACAGGGCCGGGGCGGTTCGCCCGCGCCCGGGGTGGCGGCGCCCACGGCACAACGGGGGCCCGGCGGGGCGAAGCCTCGTCCCGCTTCCCGGGGGAACCGCACCGCCGACGGCTTTTCGTTGTTCTCGCACTCGCACACGTTTCCTTCGGTCCTCCCGGCGCCGCCTGCCCAGCTCGGGACAAGAGAAGGAGCCAGAAAAGACACGTCCCCTTCGGGTTGAAAAATAAAGCCTTTATTCCAGAGTCGAGGTGGGGAAGAGCGCTCGTGCCGGAGCTCTCCGCGGAGGGACGGGACGGGGCGGGCGGGACGCGCAGACCGCCGGAGGGGCGCGGAGCGCGGCCGCGGGGCTCGGCTCCGGTGCGGGCGAGCCTCCGAAAGCGGCTCCTCGCTCCGCCACGCCGGGTCCGGGGCGCCGCGGAACGGCCGCGGAACGGCCTCGCTCGGCGGCCCGGCGGGCGGCGGGGCCCCGGCAGCCGTCGGTGCCTCGGGGCGGCGGGCTCGGGGCCGGGGCGCCTCGGCCGTGCCAGGGGCTCGGGGGGGGCTCGCGGCGGCCCGCCCCGTCCCGGCCCTCGGCGGGGCCGCGCGGCCTCGCCCCGTCCCGCCGCAGCCGCGGTGCGGAGCCGTCGGGGCGGCGGGGCCGGGGCCGCCGTCAGTGCACGGCCGAGTACTTCATGCGCTTCTGCTTCTGGCGCTGGTTGCAGAACCAGACGCGCACCACGTTCTTCTTGAGGTCCAGCTTCTCGGCGATGGCGGCGATCTTCTCGGAGGAGGGCCGCGGCTGCAGCGCGAAGTAGGCCTCCAGCGAGCGCTTCTCGGGCGCGGCGATCGAGGTCCGCTTGCGCTTGCGCTCGGCGCCCGCGAAGAGCTCGGGCTTGGCGGCGCGGTCGCGGTGCGCGGCCTCGGCCTCCTCCAGCCAGGCCTGCAGCACGGGCCGCAGCGCCGTCATGTTGTTGTGCGACAGCGTCAGCGACTCGAAGCGGCAGATGGTGCTCTGGCTGAGCGAGCCCACGCCCGGGATCTTCAGGTTGGCCAGGGCCGCCCCCACGTCGGCCTGGGTCACCCCCAGCTTGATGCGGCGCTGCTTGAAGCGCTCGGCGAAGGCCTCCAGCTCCCGCGGGTCGGACTCCACGTCGGGCAGGCAGGGCGCGGCGGGCAGCGGCGGCGCCGGCCCCCCCGGCGGGCCCATGCCCACGGCCAGGTGGCCCATGGCGCCCAGCGGGTGCGGCGGCAGCGGCGGCGGCACGGCCGGGGGCTCGGCCAGGCCGCCGACGGCCAGCGAGGGCGAGAGGTGCTCCAGGAGGTCGCCGTCCAGCGCCGGGTGCGCGGCGTGGTGCGGGTGCGAGGTGAGCGCCGCGGGGTGCGGCAGGGCGGCGGGGGCGGCCGGGGCGCAGGGGACGCTGCTCATGGTGTGGTAGGTGGCGTCCGGCTTGAAGGGGTGGCTCTTGCCGTGGGAGACGATATCGACAGCCGCCAGAGCCTCCGCGCGGGCCAGCAGGCTCTCATCAAAGCTTCCAAATATATTGCCCTGGAGCTGCGAGCGAGAACGCGCATAGTGGAGTCAGTGGGGAATACTGTCATCTCCGGATTAAAAACCTTGCCGAGCACAGAGATGCCTCCTCAAAGCTCAGGTCATAAAAATTAATATGAAGGCAGAAGCTTTGCTCCAAGAGACGTGTGGATCAGAGACGAGAGCGAGAGGGAGAGGGGAGAGGGGGGGAGAGAGAGGCTCAGAGATACGCGATTGTTCTGTGACATGAAAAAAACATTAAGCGAGTGCCTGTCAAAAATTGTGCCTTAAAGCGGTAATTATGCTTAATCTACATACCTGCGGGGCTGGGAGGCAAACCCTGCGCATAGCCTCCGAGCTGGAGTGCAGGCTGGAGTACTTGGGCTCCTGGAGGGCAGCGTGCATGGTGAAGGGCTGCTTGGCGTTCATGGCCATCATCTTTGCACACCTCGCAGGTAGGCAGCCCGTGACATCGACTCAGGGTTGTCTCTCTGCCTTGCCACTGTCAAAGTGAGCTATTTTCAATGACAGAGCTTCCCTCTCCGCGCCCGCTCGCGCCCCCCCCACCGCTCCTTCACTCATCTTACACGCTGCCTGCCAGCCACGGGCCCCGCGCCCCGCGCAGGCGTGCTGCAGGGCGGCACCGGAGGGCACCGGCGCCGGGGCAGCGCCGAGCCCCGCGCCCCGCAGCCCAGCCCCCGCGGGCGGCCGGACGCGCCGTCGGGGCCGGGCCGCTCACCGGCGCGGGGCGGAGGGGAGGGGCGGGGAGGGGAGGGGCGGCGGGCAGCCCCCGGCCGGGCAGGGCCGGGCCGGGGAGGGCAGGGCAGGGCCGGGCAGGCCCGGCGGGGAGCGGAGGGGCCGCGGCCGCCGCCCCCGAACCGCCCCGTCCGCGGCCCGGGAGCGGCCGTCGGGGGGAGCGCCGGGCCCTGCCCGCCCGGCGAGAGGCCGGGGCAGCCCGCGGGGAGCGGCCGGGGGGCGCGGGGCAGCCGGTGCCGAGGGAAGGGGGCGGCAGGGGCGCGTTTCTCCGCGGCAGCGCGGAACCCGGCTCCGCGGGGCCTCGGCCGGGAGGAGACCGGAGCCCGCAGCCCGGGCCCAGGCGCGGAAGGGCTCCCGCAGGGCCGCCGGTGCCGAGGTCCCTGCCCACGGGCCTCCCGCGAGGAGGCGGCCGAGCCGCCCCGTCCCGCGGGCCCGGCCGCCCGCACGCCGCGAGAGCCCCCGGGAGCCGCCCGGGTGTTCGCCGCCCCCTCGGGCGTTCCCGCGGCCGTTCGCACGCCGGGGGGATGCACCCAGCAAGCGCAAGCACACGAAGGCGAAACGTCTTCCGCGGGTCCCGCACGGCTGACAGCGACCCCGCAGCGCTGGCTAAGTACAACGCAAGTCGGGCGGCAAACTCGGAAGGGAGCGGCGCTCCCGGCCCCCCTCCAGGCGCCGCCGCAGCGAACGCCCCCCGCCGCCGAGCGGAGCTGGGCTCGGGCTGCGCCCCCTCGGCCAGCCCCGGTGTCCGCCACCGCCGGGCCCGTCCCCGCGCTCCTCGCTCGGGCGAATCTCCCCTGAAACCGGGGCCGCGGGGTCAGGCCCGGGGCCGCAGTACCGCCCCGCGGGGCTGTGTTACACCGGAGGGGGGCCCCGGGGAGTAAGGTTCCGTTGATTTCAGCGTTTGCCGAGGACAACGTTTCCGTTGAAGTCAAGATAACGCAAGGAAATATTTCCGTCGAGGAATGTGTTTTCGTAGGAAACCGAGCGCGGGCAGACCGTGGGGCTTCTTAAATGCCGTGGGCACAGCTGCAGGTCCCGGCGAGGCTGCAAGGCGCCCCGCAGCCGGGCTGGGAGGTTGCTGGGCGAGGTGAGCCCCGTGCAGGCGGCCCGCGGGCTGGAAGCTGTGCCGTGCTCACAGCGGGCAGCTCCACTGCCAAGCGCCCCCAGATAGGCTGGAGATGGGCATAATTCTCCTATGGAGCAGATGCTTTATTTTCGATTTCTCATACTCGTCACACATCGTCAGACGTGACATCCGCCAGACTTTGATGGTCCACGGACTTAAGTATTTTGCAAGTGTGAAATTTCCTGTTCTTAAGCAAAAATAAAATCTACGCTCAGCTTTAGAGTTTCCAAGAGCTTTATGAGCCCTAATACATGCAGAACAAGAGCCACAGGACGTGCTGGCTTGGTTTCCTGACGAGCATGAGAACTTGGTGCGGCCAGAGGAAAGAAGAGGTACAGCTCCTGCGGGGAGATGCCTTTCACTCAGGAGACACCTACATACACCAAGCATACTTACAAAGGCTTGCCTCCACATCTCACAGCAAGGGGAAATAAGGGCTAAAGGAGCAGGAGCAGCCTGTTTTATAGCTCACTCCGCGGGGAAAGTTCCGCAGCCCCTAGGCCCGTACCGAGAGCTGCTCTCCTCCATGCGCCGGCCGGGCGGGGCGCGGCGCAGGAGAAAACCCTTCCTCGCCGAGCAGGCGGCCGGGGCGAGCCCCCGCGGGGCCGGGCACGGGCACGGGGCCGGGCACGGGCACGGGGCCGGGCACGGGCACGGGGCCGGGGCCGGGGCCGGACACGGGCCGGCAGCACCGCGGACAGCGCCCGGCCGCGGCGCGGGTCCGGGCTGCGCGGCGCGGGGCTCGGCAGCGCAGCCTCGTCCCGTCGGGGGGAAGGCGGCGTGCTGCCGCAAAGCTCCGTGCCCTGATTTATGATAAAAAATTTAAAGGAAATCATTTATATTTCAAAGGGCCTAAATAGCTGCATGAAAGTTTTATCCAAAGTGGCACCATATTTATAGGCAGCCCCGCTTCGGTGGAAGTAATTAATAGAGGGATAAATTTCAGACCTTTGTTTTGTTTGGAATCCTCCCTTTATTTAGGCCTGGCTGGTTAACGTAAATAAATAAGAGGATACAAACGGGGTGCCGGACATGAAGCTGGAGGTACTGCCTGCTCGCCAGAGCGCGTCTCCCCCTCCCTAGCTCCCAGGGCGTTTGCACGGGGCTGATGCTCTCCTCTTCCGTCCCTCTGCTGCTGCCAGCCTTCCCTCTCGAGCTAGGAGCTGCCGGAGACCCCCGAGACCTTTTCCTGCTCCCGCGTGAAGCGGCGGGCGCTGCTCAGCCGACGCGCCGCAGCCAAGCGCCCCGTGGGGAGGGAGAGCTCGGCTTGGGGCTCGTGTCCCGGCGGCCCAGCCCGCGAGCGCAGCTTGCTGACTGCCTCGGGTAAGGACGGCCTTCCCCTTCCCTCCTGAAGGCAGCTGTTCTGAAAGAAACCGGGCTGGGTAACCTAGCTGCCTTTAATTAAAGCTGTAAAATATTGATGCTCCTGGCCCCGTCTACTGACGTTACACCTTACAAACAGAGGAGAGAAGTCCAAAGGATAAACAATAACAAGTTAAAAGAGCCCAGATGGTTTGCCATCAGAAACTATCTGCAGACTCAAAGGTGTCACTGCAATAGATTTCAGAGATCATTCACCTACTGGTAAATAATTAATGGTATTTCTGGAAGGAAAAAAAAAACACCAAACCCATACCCTGATGAAACATCACTGGTGAGTCACTGAAAATCTGAAGGTAGAAGTCAGATTAAAAGCGTGCGTTTTACCCGCCGTGCGGTCTTATTCAGTGTCACAATTCAAAGATCATTATCCATTTTCCTAATACATCAAAACAGTCTGTTCTCATTTAGAATTTAATTCAAAGCCCATCACAGTCAGCGAGTTGTCAATAGGCTCTCGGTTTCATTATATAATTGAGTTTAAGAATTATAGAGTAAACGCTTACACAGGACTGACAAAAGCTTTGAAATATAGAGGTATGTTATTTAACCACAGTTCGTTCTCATATATTCTCTACAGTGGGCTGTAAATAGCACTACTTAACACAGTCACAAAGCCAAAATGACCCATGAAAATTTCCTCAATTGCTATCTACGCCAACCACATAATTTCCTACAAACCCAAAAGCATACTACTGTGATCGTTTACATTTCGAGATGCATGAGCGAGCTAAAGCACGCATACCAAACACGCAGATATTTTCCTTGTTCTCACTAGGTGAGCACAGTAGTTTATACCTGCCTTCTGCTTCCTACCATGGAAAACTAGATCCCCTGCCCTGACCACCAAGAATCCTGAAAGGGGAGGATTTCTTTGTTAGCCCCTAGTATTTTTCTTTACTGTGCATCTGAAAATTATTTCTGTTTTAGAAATAATATTTTTCATTTTTCATTCAAGATTCAAGTAATAAGTTCTTTTTGCAGAGATGCAACGTCTTATCACGAATTGTCTGATATTGCTTGGAGGAAGAGTGAAGAGTGCTGACTTGTGCAGGTTCCTGCAGAACTTGGGTTTACAAAGCACATTTCTAGCCCACGAACAAGCAAGCAACGCTGCACACAGTATGATATGGCTGTTCCATTGCACAATCTGATCGAGGAAATATCTAGGATTACCCAGACAGTCAATTATTCATCAGCTAAACGGCCAAGCATCAATTACCTGGCTTGATTCTCTTATTCATTAAGGAGATTGAAGAGCCCAACTTAACAAAGCAAAAAGAAAGTTGCTAAGTTACAGGAGCTGCCCGGCTCAGTAGCGAGGCCGCACAGTGTCAGACTTTCAAAGGAAACTGGCCTAAAGAGAGGAAGTCTCGTAGGCTATAGGGTAACACTCACAGCACTCGGGTTTTAGGAAGCCCATACCTCCACAGGGTTGAAAGCAACAGGGGGTTCTGCAGAGAGGCAGGGCTTTGCTGGAGGCTTACCTCCACCTTTGTACAGCGAGAGGTCACCCGGGGCCTTGACTCAGACGAGGGGGCTTGAGAAAACAAGAGGTGGAGTGAGGGTATTTTAGAGAAGAACTTGAGGGGTTAAAGCGAGGGGTTAGGGAAGGACCAGCCTCATCCTGGGAAGCTTTTAATTGAGGTGTGGTGGGATGGAAACTGGTCCCGTGTCGACACAGAAAAGCTGTGAGTGGTGTCACTACGAAGCTGCCGCTCAGCACATACCCTCGGCAAGGTCCTACACCAGTGACGCCTCACACCAGGTTCCAAGACAAAACGCATTCCTCCTTTCAGCTGAGCTTCCCACCTCTCCTGCTCCCCCGCCGCGCCCGGCAGCTTGCAGCAATGGGTCCCCACGTCCCGCGGCCGAGGCAGGGAGAGCCGGGGGGCTGCAGGGCTTCTGCAGGGGCAGCCCAAGGTGCGCAGGGGGGGCTGGCTGCACAGCCAAAGGCACAGCCCGCTGGCACCCAGCAGCGCATCCCTCGCCACTCTGGTGAAACGCTGCGGGTCCAAATTGCTTAGCGATGCCCAACACCAGAAACAAATGAACGTTTCCAGCGTGTGTTTGATGTGCAGCCCCACCGCAGCTGGAGCCTGTCTGGGCAGGCTGGGGCACGGTGCAGGGGGGTAAAGGATCCCGGCAGTGCCGGTGTTTGGAGAAGCAGGAGGAGATCCTGAGCCTTATCTCATCGCTGTGCTTGATACGAGGGACAAGCAGCTGTGCCTGTAAGGTAAGGACCCGCAGCAGGACACACAGCTCCAGCTGACAGAGCGTACCCTGAAGCTTGCTGGAGCCTGGGAGAGAGTAATTACAATAAATTAACGGTCAGAAATCTGTAAGCACATGTAGTAACACAGCTGATGACACTTTCTCTTAACCGTCCTGTGACTGCCAGACTACTCTTCCTTTAAGGGGATTTGAGAGAATAGTAAGGGCATAGCATCTTGATGAGATGAGCAAGATTCTTACTAAACAGGGGTTTCCAGTAAGTACTTGTCTCATCATCGTTATTGATCTTCTCTGGTAGGGAGCCTTCCTGGGACATATAATTCAGCCGACATCACCGAGGTGGATCAATGCACTGTGCTCCGAGCAAGGGGCTTCCTTGGACAGCTGGGTGGCTCCCTGTTCTGACGCTGCCCCACGTCCCCTGGATGTCACTCACGTCCCTGCGAGTGCTGCTCGCGTGCTGGCGGCAGCGCAGGAGCCGCAGCGTGTCGAGCAGCAGCGGCTGGCTCCCTTGGGGCACGCCGCCGAGCGAGGAGCAGAACAGGAGGGCCCTGACAGCAAAAATCTAAATTAAAATTGGATGCAAAACTGGATTTTAATTGGCCATTTTATCTCACTAGATATGAAACAAACATACAATAATAACAAATAGATTATTTTATAGGTCTATTAATGTTTTTAAAAGCTTCCTTTAGACACCATCAGGTGAGATTTTTTTTTTTTTTAATGTGAAAATCAGGGAGCTCACATTTGCTTGAATATGGAATATTCAAATGGCAACCCATAGGAATGTGCTCTTCAAAAATAATAGGGTGAGGCCAGTTGAACTTCTTTCCAAAAAGAGAAATGGGGAAATACTTGTGATGTCCATGCTGTTTAAATTAAATTATTAAGGCTCTCTCTCACCTTCTGTAGTTTAAAACAAAACAAACAGTTTTGCCTTTTTTTTTTTTTCTTCCCTCTAGATATATGCAGGAGAGCCATCAGAAATCAAAGTTCTGGCTACGTTAGTGGTTACAAACAGTGGGCATGGACAGTCCTAGAAGGCCAGGTAAGGTGTTTGCAGGTATTCCTAGAAAAAATATTGTGGCCATATTAGAAAATTAAAAGGGCCAAAGCTACACTGCAGCACTGAAATGCTTGGCTGATGGGAGGTAAGCAGCATAAACATCCTGCCTTCCAACTGCAGTACTTGGGAAACTGACGCAATCTTATTTCTGAATTTTTCAGTAAACAAGGTTTTGATTTGAGGTAACAGGGATGCAGGATGCCAGACAGTTCATGCTAGCTGGGAGGTCTTCCTTGTACTCATTTGTAATGTGCATGAATTATAGAACTTGTTTCTTGTATCTTTCCCTGAAATTAAAATTGTAACAAAGCAGACTTCTGTGCTTGTTAAAAATAAAACCTATTTATTTCTGATGAAGATAATACGAGCAACACAACAATATTTTCCAAGGCGGGAGGAGAGCAGAGTGCTTATCTGTCAGGCATCCCTTTCTTCTTATATTTGCTCCTAATTCTAGAAATACATCTAAATGTAGTCTAACAAGACTCTGTTCCACAAGAAATTAATGAGGAACAAACATTAATTATTAATGCCCTGAAACAGTAGGTCTGCTAATGTTTCTGCTAATCAACAAGTCAAACAGCTGTATCTTTGCAAGGGCAATCTTGGGGAGTATGAAGAAAGAACAACATTGATACTCTTTACTGGACTGCCCCCAAAGTTTTGTTCTAAGCTCTTGCATTTGCCTAGCACAAATCCAAGATTCCTGCTGCTTTCTAATGACATCCACTGTAATGATATTGAATTGAAATATATTCCAGCAAGACATCACCTCAGACTTGACACAACTCTGCTGGAGAGGCTACTGGGAAGTCCTGTGCTGACTTCACTGACCTGGATTCAGCCCTGCATAGGGAAAACGAAGGGAATGAGCCAAGGAAAACAAACCAACCAACCAAACAGAAAAAGGAACAACAGGTTCAGCTGCACGGGTCTGAAGCAGAGACTGAACAATGGAAAAAAAAAAGCTTCATTTCTGGTCTTCTGAATCCCAGTTCTAGGTCAGAAGGCTCTTTGCATTATCTTAAATACAGCAACACACAGGGAACATCCAACAACATGAAAAATGAAAACTGTAAACAGGTTTTAAGGTCCCTTCCAACCTAAGCCATTCTATGGATCTATGTCTTTTAGGGCTTACTTTTCCTGCAGTCACCTCTATTTAGGTGAATGTAGTGAAATGAACCTAGGCAAATGTCTAAACAGCAGCATTTTGTAACAGAACACACTTAAAAATTAATAGCTTGGTTTGGAAAAAAATAAAATAAATGGAAGCATAATTAGAAAACAAGTTGCCTTCAGATGAGAGCTTAAGATATTAAACAAAAATTTAAAAAGTATTTCCTTCAAAGGGGCAAAGGTTATGTAGCCAGGAAAGGACTTAGAATCCTCCTGCTTTGCCAAAATTCACTGGCCTGAAGCTATGCTTTTGGTTGCTGTGAGATTGTTTATTGCTTGAACAAAAGCAGCACGGGGACTGACTGTTCAACGTGTGTTTAAGCAGACACTCTTAGGCAGTCTCTGTCTGATTCAGCAAGTAGTGTTTGCCTCCACATCCAGCTAAAGGAGCCACAGAAAGCATACGGTGGAAAAACTCATGAAATTCCACTACCCAGCAAAATTCAACAACAAGCAAGTTCGAGCAAACAGTGCCAGAGAAAGCAGTTTAGCATCCTCAGGCATTCCCGCCAACATTACCCATTTGCCTCATATTTACCACATTTTAGCCGTCATCCACAAGCTAGAAAGAACAAATACTTCCACTTTATTAATAGGCCATCCATGAGAATTAACATAAAGATGAGAAAAACTACATTTCTGTAGGAGAAAAAAAATCAAAATCTGAATGCTGAAAAGAAGCTTTGCACCCCCCCCCCCACCCCCCCCCCCCTTTAAATGGCTTCTGAAACATTGCAAATCACGTTGAAGCACTGTAAGTTCAGGACTCAGCCTCACACACATCCTCAATTCCAATGAATTTCCACAAACCAAAGGGATTTTATGACTTGTCCATACCATAAAACCTCTCATCTGTGCACCCAACACAGTTGGAAATTCCATCAGCGTTGATGCATCTTAAAACTAGCCCAAGGAGCAGGTCAAGCTGCTTAAATCCTGGCTCCATATCATAGGCTCCATATCATAGCTGTAGCTGCAGCAAACAACACACTTTCCTCCCAAGATCCCCAGACAAGCTGGTTATCAATTTAATGACCAAACCCATAGCACATTCCTGCTCCTATGCTCCGACAAACAATTTTCCATCACAAGTGCCTTGGGAATCGTTCTGAATTTGTTCCAGTTGTACAGAGCACTATGGGACCCCACATAGAGGATTACGTGTTGTGTCCAGGAGGGAATGTTGGTCAAGATCTGCACCCCTGAAAGCTACTGATAGCCCACGGGCTGAAAATTATAGGGAGCATGGGTGTTTGGGAGGTAGTGGATGCTCGTGTGCCCTGTAGCTCTATAAAATTATTCAGCTTTGTGCTGCCTTCACATTCCTTTTACATTAATGCTCTCTGAAATCTTCATTAAAATTTGAAATTAAAATGTAACAATCGGGGGGGATGGGGAGAAATCCTGTCACCTGACATTAAACTCATCCCTTCATACATTTACATTTCCTGGATTTTTAATTAAAGAAGTCACACCAACTGCTATATCAGAGTTTGGGGAAAACAAATTGTCACTGGCCAAAGCGTGCATGTGTTAGCTACACTCCCTCAGCAAGCCCCACGTACGGTGTCGGTGTTGACAAGCCAAAGTTTCCTCTGCCACTTAGCTATGTTTTATTGAAGAGGCAGCTCTGCAGGGCCATGTAGCTGGCAGCGCCTGCTGTACACACACCAGCTGAATTCCCTTTGCCACCGCAGATGCTCTACGGCTGCGTGCATTACACTGTATTTTTAGAAACTCTGCATGTCGTCTTCTGTGTGACATCTCTTTGCTTCTTGCATAGTTTTCCACCTATCAAACCTACCAAGAAGCCTTGTTGTGATCAGGCAAAGAAAAAACTTAAGTTCCTAAGTTACTTTAGATTTAGAGGAAAACACCCCACCTAGAAAGCCCTATGGGCAAGAAATATTTCCAAAGCAGCAAAAAGTTTATGTATAAAAAGCATTACAGAAATCCCTAGGAAGCTTTCTCAAAGCATCTCAAGGATTTTGCAGTGCAAATCCTTGGGCACGTCTATTGATTTATTTTCAGGTGTGGGTGATTGTAAAAATGCCACTCAGTTCTATTATCTGCAAAAAGAAACACACCAAATGTAGAATTTTGGTCAGGATCAATCTGTTGACAATTTATGAGCATATTCAGCATATTCAACATAAATTTCTTGGCAGGGAGAAGCTTAAAAAATGAACACGTGCTAAATTCTTAAAATTACTAGGGGCGTCATCTTCTTCCCTCTACCTGAGATCTTAAACCACCCAGGATGCAGGAGGCTCATGCATTATTTCCTTCATACCTACAGAGAGCTGAGCATACACTGTAAAACCCTGAGATCACCAAAATGAACAGGCTACAAACTATTCTGGAATAATGCGTACTGGCTCTTGGCACTGCTGGACAGAAATATGTTGACGTGAACTAGAGCAGGGACTGGAAAGCAGGTGGGTATCCTGCTCGGCTGGAAACACGCGGCCGTGCTCCCAGCAGTGAGCACACACAGAGGAGGCCGGGGGAGCAGCGACATGAAGGGTTTGTGATGCCACTGAAATCTAATTTGCAAGACATCAGCACAGAAATTGTCAGTGCAGCGTTTTCAGACCTTCCACCTTCTGGAGCTATTGTCTTTGTGCCTAAAGCACTCCGGTAGTCATGAGCCCACGCGTGGCACCCTGTTCCAGGAGCCGGGGCCATCCCCACATCCCCCCTCCTGCCTCAGGGGCACTGCCTGTCTCTGTCCCCAGTCCTATCACACTTGCTCTGCGCAGGTAAGATTTCAGCTTTTGCTGTCACACGTACAGCTTGAGCAGGTGGGCTTCGAAGGTACCTGTGAATATTTCCTGCCTTTTGTTACTTGCTGTCCCCTCTGTTGTGTTTTATCCAACTGCCCTGAAGACCAAGCCCGCTCGCACAGTGGTCGCTCATTGCCAAGCTGAGCACTGACCGGCAGAGCCGTCAGTGTGCGGCCCGGCGCGCCCCAGCCACGCCAACGGCCATGGTCCTGCAAGGCGCTCAGCCTGCGCAGTCTGCGGGAGCATCTTCCCTTCACCTCGACCATCAAATTCTCTCACTATTCTATTAAAAAATATTAAAATATTAATCCTTTTATGGGAGGTCTATCACACTGCCTGTTTTCCCAAACTCTTCTGCTGAATTGCGTGCCGGGATGAGAATATTATCTTTCCCCTATGTGAACACGCACACCTCTGCACCGTCCTTCCCCGCAGCCACTGCTGCCCGCGGCCCGGCTCGAGGGGGTGGAGGGGCCGCGGGGCCAGGCTGGCCACGGGCGAGGACCGGGGGCTCCTGCTGCCGGGACACGCCGCCTGCGCTCCTGCAGGTCAGTCCCTCTCCGACCAGGTCTGCCCCACTCCACCTAAGACAACACATATAACTACGTAAATGCAGGTATACTCGTGTGTGTAAATATGCACATGTTTATACGTACATATAAACATATATAGTGCTGAAATTTCAGAGACATCAGCGTAGCACTGATGTGATTTTGCTCCCACCTTTCTTTTGTTGCTTCTCCCACTCTGCTGCTGTCCCCGCTTGTTGGTTTAATGCCACGTCCATAGCAGACAGCACTGCTCGGTCAGAAGGGCTGCGCTGGTACTGGGGCAGCAGTGACAAGCCTATGATGAAAGGAAACTGGGGCAGGTACCAGCTCCTGATAATCTGCATGTAACTAGAAAAATAAAAGAACAATTTGACTGCAAAGTGGACCTAGTACTCCACATTACATAACATGCACAGTAGCCACGTTATAGTTAAAGAAACAGTAAGTTTCTCAGCAGAAATTCCCATGTTGACCTTTCCACACGAGCAGCAACAGGCTGAAGTTTTCAAGCCTGGAAGCACACACCTCTGCTGCTTGAGCAAACGGACTAAGGAAGAAGAAATTCACACTGAGAAAGCAGGAATCAGAAACAGATGAGGAGCCCCTTCCCTTTAGGAGGAATTTAGTTCAAGGAAGCCCAAGCCACGTATAAGAACTCCTCAGGCTGACAGGTAACAAGCTGAGCTCGGAGAATTCAGCTCACGACAGACTTTTCTACACTGCAGCCCAGGCACACCCACAGAGCACAAAACATCCCTGCTTAAAGGACTGGGGAAAGCCCCACGCTGCGCAGCTCCCCACCGCAAGCGCTGCGCTGCCGCCCGTCCCCACGGGTCTGCCTGGAGGCCAACCCCAGCCTCCCGTACCTTCAGCAGCGCCTGGCTTAGCGGTGCTGCCGTGCCACCTCCTGTGGAAAATGTTATGCTTCCTGCACAGAAACTTCAGATTCCCAGAGAATACTTCTACGTGGGGGTTGCCAGAAACATGCTCCCAGGGAGCTGTGAGGTTGCAGAGGAGGCGTTGGCTCCTCTCAAAGCCAGTAAGAGCTCAGACAACTGAGAGAAGCATTTAACGGCAGCTCACTGAAGCATAGCAGCGGAAGAAGCACGCCTAGGGCAACACGCAGGCATCTTGAGGCGTAACCATGGGCAGGAGCTTGTTTCCTATTTGGAAGCAGGTTCAGCAGCACCGACCAAGGCAGCACCGAGACTCGCACCTCCTGCTGCCGCCAGCCCTGCTTGCACAGCAGGGTCTGCTTTCCCCGTTGGGCTGCCTCCAAGGGTGACCGTCCCTCCTCCCGACTTCTGCAACAGTCCCAAACGGCGCTACACCAACTGCTACGCTCGGAGACGAGGGCAGCGGTGTTGGGGCTTCACTGCAGCAGCAGCGCCTGGCAGAGGAAGAGAGGGGAACCTTTGTTCTCCGAAAGGTCTCTGCTCCGCAGAGCTGCTTGTGGAGGAAGCAAGGAGGCTCAGGCCCAAACCGTCCAAAGGCTTGCATTGCTAATAGTAAAAATACTTTCTTAAAGGCCTAAATATGTTTCAAGTTACATATACTTCTATCCCGATTTATACTTTCGTAATATGGGTATCAGAAGTTGGAAATTTGCTTGTTAGAGAAGTCCTCATCACTTTTCTTTGACCTACAGATAACCCAAAGTCACATTACAAAGCGAAAATGAAGAGTGGATGAAATTGTTTGACATATCTTTAGCCACCAGAGACCACACAGAGGTACATTATATTGAGTTGACTCCAAATAATTTTCACATGAATTACTAAAGTGCCAGAAATGTATAATTTATTACCATTTAAATAAATCACGGAGCAGAAGTGCTTTAAGGCTACCAGTATAACATGCACAGACTAGATAGACTACATTTACCTCAGAAGTACCATGGAGTGCAGCAGTCCTAGCATTACCACACTTACATGACCAAGGCAAAGAGCAGATGAGGTTCAGCTCCTAAACAAATAAAACCAACGATACCAGCAATCGAACCACTGAGCGGCAGAGGAAAGCTGCTGCTACCTTGCTCCATTCTTCTTTTGAGAGGTGTCCAGAGTGAAAGTTATCATTTCTTGTGGTGTCAAAAGAGTCCTGCCTCATGCGTGCAATATTCAATATTTGTGCAATCACAAGTTTAAAAACCGCAACATCAGCTTTTTCTATTAATATGATTTTTTTTGGGTCATATGAAAGCTGCAAGATCACAGCTGAATATGTTTATAAACTTTCAATTTATGCCAGGGTTAAAAACAAGACATCAAGGAGGAAAATATTGAAAAAACACAGCAGCAGCATATAAAAATCCGTATCATCATAACTGAGTTTCCTATTGTGAAAGCGCACGTAAGATCAAATTGAAAACAAAGTCAGCAGACAAATCACAGTAAAATGCATTAGATTTTGTGGATGAACATTGCTAGGGTCACAGAAGATATTGCTTTAAAATATATTTATCCTGGGATTAACATAAATCCTGTGTTACATGGTTTCCAATAAACTTTTCTGCATCTCTCTTCTCCCCAGAGATGCAATCCACCGTGCAGGCGGGGACAGACGAAGCTAGGAGTGAGACTTGAGACACAAACCAAGCAGCCCGCTGACAGCGATGCTGCACTTACCTCTCTGCAAGCCTGCACGAACCTGGACGGGCGTGGGATCGGTGCAGGCGTCCTTCTGGAAACCTCACCCCCCCCGGTCATGGCTGCTCAAGGTCCGCACGACACAAAAAACCAACGCCCGCCAGCTCAAGGGAGGGCAGGCCCCGTGGGCTCGCACGTGCCATCGTGGCCACGGTGGGCCTGTGTCGGGCGTGCTCGGAGCGCCAAGCGAGGCGCCCCTACCTGAGAGGGGCACGAGAACACAGGCTGTACTCACCGTTCATCAGGCGGCGTTAGACCCTGGCCGAGCCCTTCATCCTTATTGCAAAAGTCCTGATTAACCCCCAAAAGCCTCAACAGGGACAAGCAGAGGGCAGTGAAAATGCTGTGGGGCGGGGGCCGGGTGGGAGGAGGGCACGGCAGAGTGCAGGCACCAGACACCTGTAACTTCAGAAGATGGAGGAAACTGCTGGCCCCCGACTTGTGAGTGGAAAAACTGTAAACTGATGAGCTCCAGCAGCCGAACGTCAATGTAACATGCTCACAGTTTTATTAAAAAATCAACCTTGGACTGCACCCTGTTGGGAGCAAAACCCCACAACTTCAGACGAAGCAGCTATCGGGACGCTGCGGGGCGCAGCTTCCTACGTGCAGGCCTGGGACAAGCCGCTGAGGGGTAACGCTCCCTTCAGCCAGCTCTCTAACTTTTAACCGAGCGATGTGAACACAGGCCCGATATTTACTATATTCAGATACCTAAGGATGCAGATTTCTAACAACAGCAACAAGTTCAGATAAGCTTTAGGTTCTGATGCTTTTAACTGCCGGTTGCATCTGCCTCCAACGGGGGGGAACAGCCGAGGGATGCTGAAGCACCTCGGGTGCCGCGGAGCAGCGGGCTCCCGGCCTTCTCCTGCCCTCTGCAGGGGAGCTTCACGAGCGCCAGGTGAGTTTCTCCAACCTACACGGCTCACCCGTTTACACCCGGCTCCTACAACTGAACGGAAGGCCCCCGGATGGAGGTCGAAGTGCCCTTTGAACACCTCCCTGGCCGCGGGCGCTTTCCGTCGCCTGCACCACCCGTACCTCGGGGCACTTCTGTACCTCAGGGCACTTCTGGGCACTTCTGTACCTCAGGGCACTTCTGTACCTCAGGGCACTTTTCCAGGAGCCGCTGAACCGGGTGGCTGCCGCAGAGCTGGCCGCGCGGGGCGAGCACCCGACGCCGAGCACCTGGTGCCGAACACCTTGCTGCTGGCCCCTCTCTGGCTTCCCCCATCTGGCTCCCACCTGCAGAGCCACAAGCCCAGGGTCTAGCACAGATCAACCTACCTTAAAATAAACCAGCAGCAACCGGGAACGCTCTGGGGGCAATTCTGAGGAAAAAAGAGAAAAACCTCCAGTGAATCCAACGGTGGCACGTTGGTCATCGCAACTGTGGATCCATCATAAAAGTAAACAAACAAAAAACCAGCAGCACAAGTACACCTAAGCGTTCTTTAGAGGAACTGGAATAGTAAGAACAGGCACGGTTCACTTGGTGTAACTGCCTACAGCGTCCTTACACCTAAGAAAGGCTTCAAGTTCTCATCGCTTCCCCCTCGAGGAGGGATTTCAGCCCCAGCGTTCTGTAACGCACGCTGACGCCGGGCATGCCGGGCAGCTGGCGACGGCACCGGCCGACACCAGACAAATCTATTTCTCCATTTTCAACCGCACACTTGTGTCAGTGCTCCTGACAAGAAGGAAGCAGAACAGTGTTACGCTACCTACCGCATTGGCTACACAAGACAGA
This sequence comes from Anser cygnoides, assembly GCF_040182565.1. NCBI lineage: Eukaryota > Metazoa > Chordata > Aves > Anseriformes > Anatidae > Anser > Anser cygnoides. Next base: position 588,390 of record NC_089886.1, read on the forward strand.
ACTGGATCCCACGTTTCGAGAAAAATTAAAATTATATCACCATATTTGGGAAACCTCTCTATATACAATTACTACTGAATTTCATACAGACTTCAGTGCAACTAATAAAGAGGTTCTTGGCCTAATAATTAAAGCAACAATTTACCTCTATGTATTTGTTCAGCTAAAGTAGTTACTTGGTATTTCTTTCTTTCTTCACAATGGCTGAAATTCCTTTCCATTGCTTTAGTCACACCCTACTAAAACATAGTTCTTTCTTTAATAGGAAAAATTTAAATATTTGAAAAAGGCAGGGAAAAAATAATCCAAAGCCACATCTGTACACAATTAGAAAATGCTATCCCTCTTTCTTGATTTTTTCTTTTTTTTTTTTGCTATTAAGATTAATTTTGATCATATAGAAACAAGTTTTTTTTTTTTTTTTAAGAGAATGCAGAATATTTCCTATTCAATGTCTAGACTCCATTTCTTCAAAGGATTTTATTGCATCTTGCAGAATAACGAAGATAATTTGGTGATTAGTATTTATACACAGGAAAGCGGGCTGTGGAAGGATTCTAAAATTCAATTATTGACAATGAAAAAATGTCCAAAAGGCATAGGTTTATCATAAGAACTCTATTCTACGATAAAGAAAAGCCAGCTCATGTTTTAAAACATTTATATTGCAGACCACAGAGATGAGAGAGAGAGTACAATCACAGCAGTAAAATGTACTAGCAGGTTCCTTCCTCTCCTCCCTCTATTCCTCAAAATGAGCGCAGTGAAGAAAGGGGGGGGGAGGCACATCCCTGTAAAATGTCTAATCTGTTTTCAAAAGTCTTATTACAGCACACCAACAATCCAGGTTAAAAAAAAAAAAAAGAATGTGAGAAAAGTGTAAGAAAAGATCACAAATGTTTACATTCATGAAAACAAGATTGAAAGGGAAGGGAATAAGAGAAACTACTAAAGAAGCAAAGACCAAAGATAATGTTAACGATAAATAGAGTAAAAGAATAAATTAATTTTCAGACCAAAATGCTAAGGGGTAAAAGATTGCATTTATACAATTTTTGGTTTTGCACACACTATTTTCAATAACCCAGCAATACTGCAAATCTGTAAAAGAGATCATGGAATCCACTGTAATCTATGAAATTTTTCTTTTTATATTAGAATTTTGAACCTTGCCCAGAATGTAACACAGTCTTTACCGGAACTCCACTCCCACTTAATTATGACTAGGGTGTATTGTCTGTGTCTTCTCCCCAACAAGTTAGCTACCTTAATTTGCACCATTTCAGAGCACTGAAGCACTTGATTTTACTCCTTGCTGATTCAGCAATTACTCATGAGCATTCACTATTAAGCAAAATAAACTTGCTTGCATTCTCCACAAATAAATAACCCTTCACACATACTTCCAGAAAAAACAGTGATAACGCTCTTTTTGTGATAATTGTATTTTTTTTGAATGGTTCTGCTGTCCAATTTATTTAAGTTAGTTTTCATTTTTTCTAAATCTTGAACCATTCCATAGTATATCTTTATTGCAAAAATTCAACATGCATCTTAGAAATTCAGATTGTAATCAATAAAACAAACATTACATATATGAATTTAAATGTATAAACAGTTAGAAATTCAACAATATCTCCTATTATACTATTACACAAGTTCACAATTTTGTAAAAACTATAGTACAAGTTTACTATACACCAAGAGGAACTTTATTCCTTTTCACATGATTTTGCTAAGGGAAAAAAAGTGTTGTATTTTCCACAATAAGCAGGCAACTGTTTTCATATTTATTCTTTTAACTGTTGGGTTGTTCTTTTTGCTTAGCTTAATTAAACAATGAAAGGGAGGTAAGTATAGTTCTACGTAACAGTTAATTTCTTTTCCTATCACATAACACTTTCAATGTTCATACACTATGCTTATACTGGTAACATCTTATTATACATTTCCTGTAAATACACTTGCTGGTGTACGGAAGTTCCACTGTTGATTATAAGTTCTATCTAACATACTCTCTGAAGTTCATTAATTTCACAATAAAATGTTACCGTAAAGCAAGCTGTACTGTCATGTTACCTATTAAACTAAAAAAAAACACACGCAAAAAACCAGAACAGTTTAATATTGCCTAGTACATACACCCTAAGGTACAGGGAGATAAGCTTTGGCAAAATGAAGGTCACTTTCAAACATCTTTCCTACTCCTTAAAGACCACAAGTCAGATACTGCTATGCTGCCCATCACTTAAATCCCCAATAATATAATAGCATGCTTCCAATACACAAGCTAAGTTCAGAGGCACAACTCATTTTTGTGCCTCAGCATTTACAAATCATGTTTGGGATGTCACTTGAGGATTTATGTAAGCCTGCCAATGTGTACTCTAAAGGGAAAAAAAAAGTAATCATGTGAAGCTCTCCAAAAATCATTAAATAAAGCTACCACAGTCACTTACTTCCTGTCTTGCCCAACTTGAAAAGCCAGCACGTGTGGGAAAGGACAAGTGTCTCTGAATACAGTGTGCCAGTCAGGTGCCATTTTAGAGCTAAAACCATATGAAAAGGAATCCCATTCTACGTGTGTCAAAGGCTACTGCAATTTTTCTTACAGCTTCATTCATTCACTGTAATTTTCATTTTCCAAATACAAAAATACAACAGTTCTTATTGAAATCTATACGCTGGTAGTTTTAGTACACAAAAAGCAAAATATTTACAAAATTATACAGTTTAAGAAAAAACTCTGTACAAAAAAATATATAAATCCTTTGTTCCCTCTATCATTTTTAATCTGTCAGGACTCAAATATGGTTGCCGCAATGGATTTTTCAAAATATACACTGACTGAGCCACAGACATTAAAAAAACAGTAGAGATAATGGGAGAAAAATCAAGACATTCTAAGTATGTAGAATTGGTTTTCCCTTGTTTCTTCATGTATGTAATTTAGCCTCAATATTAGCAGGAAAGTCCTAATTATATAAAAAGGTTTTAGTGTGAAGAGGAAGAATACTGAAAGGCATACTACCTTCAACTGACAAGGAAACAAAAAAATACACTGTTTCGATTTTTAATATTCCACCACAGCAAGATGGTAACAGGGGAACAGTGAACTCAAAGGCATGCTCAACTCCATGTCATTAGCTAAGTTCAGAGCCACTGAAATTTAGAAGTCTTGATGCAAATTTTTCTTCAGTTGGGAACTTGCTGACAAATATTCTGGTAAACTATTCAAAAGAGGAGCACATTTTTGCACCGACATTGTTTATTTTGTATAGAAGAGTAAATAAAAATGTACTGAAAAGTGTACGGTACAAATGCAGAGAGTTAAGGAAAACGCTTCCTAGGTAACACATATTCATGAACTGCAAAAGCCATGTAACAGTTAAGACACATGGCTTAAGTATCTAAACTTGTTATACTAATTTCTATTATTATACACCATTTTTGGTGTGTGTTTGCTTTTTCCTTTTTTTTTTAAATGGTAAAGTGATAAGGCAACTGAGAATGTTAATGGTATTCACCTTAAATGTGTCTGAACAAAAATCTATACTTGAAGATAAATGGTTAACATTCCCAAAACAGGTCTGAACACTACTCTGAAGGCTTACTGAGCAGCAGACTGACATTTTTTGGATAAAACGTATTTTGCTCTGAACACTTTACAGATTTGGCTTGAACATAAATAAAATAGGGAAGGAAGAAGAGTTTCTAATGGCTGGTGAGCAGTTGCCAATTTCGTTCTTTTTGGGGAAAGCATAAAACATTACATTCACAAATACTGAGATGCAATAGATGAATAGTATAAATTTGAACACTACGCTGAAACTACAGAAGGAAATCTCAAACACTCACTCAAATCTGTGTCATTGCTGATGTTTTTGTGAAGCAGGATTTGAAGAAACAGAGTGAACTGGACAATATTATAGTAGTAACCTGTTGAATTACTTTTTCCATCTCCTCTCACAAAAAGCAGAATATAGAAACTGTGTGGCCTTCAAACATCCTTAAATAAGCGAAGGATGAGCTTAGCCACAAATAATTTCTACAGTGAGTGATTGCATATGAAATAAAATGCTACCTTTTTTCAATTAGTAAATGAGGCATTTTTTTCTTTCATAACATTTAATGAAAGTTTGTGTCTTTCCCCCAAGCCTATAATATTGCTAAATAAAACCTGTAACATCTTTTCAATTATAAGCTAACAAATCAATCACATTATAAAAAACAAAACAAGGTAATACAGGTGACACGAAAAGAGGACAGGAAAATACTAATATTCACTTTCTTTCTCTCTTTTTAACCTTCTTAAATAGAAAAGAATCACCACCCCGGTGAGCTTGATAATTCTGTAAAAAGTTACTGGGCCTTTGGCTAGCTTGGCATCACAGCTCTTATCTGAAATGTTTTTATAACAAACTTTGCTCACTTTAAATCTTGTGGTTTGAAAAGAAAGTAAAGCTTTTTTTGGCTCATCAACTTTCTTAAATAAATGTTTAAAAGATATAGCTTGAACTATATTCCTAAAATTATACATTTCCAACATCAAGTTTCATCTTCTCCAAGAACGGGATTCATCCTCATCTTCGTCATCATCATCATCATCTTCATGCAAAAATAAATCTGAGGTTTCAGTCTCCTAGATAAAGAAAAAAATGTTTTTAAACAAAGAAGTTCCATGCTGTATCCTAGGAAACTTGTATGACAACACAGCCTCCCCATTGCTCTTTACATCAGGTTCTTGTTTACAGTAAATCTCACCGAATTGCACGCAACTATTTTCCACAAGCTTTAGGGAAAGAACAGTAGTCTCACACATCAAGAAAGGGAAAGAAAGCCAAACTTCAAAGGAAGCAGGAATAAACAACCACCCACCCACTCTGAAACAAGTTTCTGTTAAATGCCTAGGCAGAAAAACCTTTAAAAGCCTTAAAGTGTTCATAATTACAATCTAAGAATATACAGAACTTATCCCTCAGTAGAGAATTAATAAAGTAAAAATATTAGCAGCATGCATACATGTGAGAATGTGATGTTTATCATCTTAATTTACAAATCTAAGTTTTTGGAGTGGATTTCTTTTTTCTTTCCTTTTTTAAAACACGAAAGTTGTACCTGACTATTTAAAAACAGTTAGGCTTCTGGCTTGCAGAAACATATTTTAGGTTGGATATTAGGAAGAACTTCTTTACTGAAAGGGTTGTTAGGCGTTGGAATAGGCTTCCCAGGGACGTGGTTGAGTCACCATCCCTAGAGGTCTTTAAAAGATGTTTAGATGTAGAGCTTAAGTGATACAGTTTAGCGGAGGACTTGTTAGTGTTAGGTCAGAGGTTGGACTAGGTGATGTTGGAGGTCTCTTCCAACCTAGATGATTCTGGGATTTCCTGGAATTTCTTCAGTAAACAAAAAACCTATCTGAAAAGAGCTCATAGCTTTTAGATTGTTAAAAGAGTCATAACTTTATCAACATATTTTCATACCTCTTCCTTAGGCTCCTCTTCCTCAATTTCTGTTGACACAGAGGGTACCTTAGGTTTGTACCATGATATCTGTAGTCTTCGGTCTTTGAACCGGGATCCCTGGTTAGCAGCCTACATTGTGTTTAAAATGAATGTATTTTCAAAAAGAGAATCAAGTAAAGGATTTTTTAAGATCATCAGTAATGAGTAGACCCAGTCAACACCTATCACTGCAGAGGTATATCAAAATATCGCAAACACATAATAATTATCTGCTTCAGTCTTCAAGAGCAACTTCATTTAAACCTGAGCCTATAAACAATGCTCCTCTACTACCAATCTGAAAAGACTAACAGAGTTCTAAACTGATGGTGACATTGAACCTATGTCAGCAAAAGACCTTTGAGTTATTTCCCTTTTTAGCAAACTATACGTAAAAGCAACAAATATCTGCACTAGCTAGCTTGAAGTAGCAGGATCAAAGCTAGCTCAATTTTAAAACACAAAAAGGCAGACATGAGTAGCTAAAAATTCTTATTTTGGAACCAGGAAAAAAATCCATTATTCCACTTACATTCTCAGCTTCAGAGCGAGATTTAAAAGTTAGAACAACACTTAGTGGGGAATCCTCTTCTTGAAGGTCTTCAATATCTCCAAATTTCTATAAGAGGAAAAACAGTAATATTCTCCTCCAGAAACATGATCATCATGCGCTACGAATACATTGTTCTGTACCACAGCACTACTGAAACCTTGTTAGTTTTTGGACAGAAAAAGAGAAATCTCAGCTGCGTCATCCAGCAACGCTGCAACATTTGTACTTGTATTTTTGGGCAAAAGCTCAGACTTATTAATATTCTAATAAGCAGAGATTTATTTTGCAGGAGAAAAGGAGCTATAGAGAAAAGGAGCTGAGAAGTGAATCCAGAGAATTCACCACTTCCTTATCTCTTCTGCCTTTCAATGTTGTACTACTACAGACCTGTTAAGTATGTCCTTTAGAGCTTATTTACTTGCAAAAGAAGAGATTTGATCAATAGGAATCAAACTTTGCTATATAGCTCCTGAATACGCTAAGTACAGAACATTTTTTTCATGGAACCAGAAAAGAAGTCTAGTATGTCTAGATTAACAGAACATTGCATTTTTAGAAATGGTATATTGCATAATGGTAAAAATTTGAATGTACACAGCAATGATAGATTTTTAAAAAAAAAACAAAAAACAAGACAGAACATCAAACTAACAAAAACACACACAAATTTATCTATTTATGAAGCATTAGATTGTCTCCCTGACAAATTTACTAGGTTTGCAAAGGGAAACATTTTATTCTGATTAGTGTTAACTGAGGGAAATGTCAAATGTGTTTTTCCTTTATTGTGTTAACTCAGGTCTGATACTAACACATCCATTAACTCAGCTTGCAAACTACCAGCTATTTGCTGTACCACAAGTTTGTAAATAAGTTTAACTTACAGAATTAATAAGACGAAGCCATTTGGCTTTTCCTATTAAAGGAATGCATTGGGCAGCTACTGTAAATCAGCTATAAAAGACATTTACATCCTTGATAACTCTTGAAACTGTTTATCCATATCTTGTTCCATGAATTCAGGATAAATTTGTTTGTATTACAGATAAAGACTTGCATCTCCAACTCTCATTCCCAGTTTCTCTATTTAACGTAACCTAATACTTACAGAGAAGTGCTGTAACAATTCATCTTTTTCCTCTTCAACAAATCCTCCAACTGTTAGTGCTTTGGGACGATGGTCTACCACCATGTGATTCAACATGCCCCTTCCTCTCCCACCACGACCCCGCCCTCGTCCTCTTCCTTGAGCTGGCATTGTCTTTCCTCGACCAACAGGCAAGATACCTAAACGGGCAGCCTGTTGAAAAGGCAGCAAATAATGTATAAAGCTATCCCCAGTTTGAAAGGATTTAAAACATTTATATATCAAATACATTAAAAACATAAATGCAGACATACTTACTTCTACTTGTAACTGGTTTAGCTTTTTTCGCAGTTCAGTTGTATCTTCTCCAGAGGAAAGTCTTTTATGGAAGTCCAGTTCTGCATCTAGAAGTTCCTTTTGTGCCTTGAAGAAAAACATATAGAAAGAGAAAATGCAAGGGAAAAGCAGAACATGAATGTCTGCTTTTAATATTTAATTCCACTTCTTTAGCAATAAATTTATACAAGAAATATAGGCAGATCAACACACAACTTCCACACTTTCCTCTAAATTCAGTTGTTTATGTTTTATTTGCCTCCATGTCCTTCCCCCCACCTTTTGGAGGGACCCAGAATTCAATGCTTCAGAACATGAACAAGCTCGAATAAGTTATATGCAAACTAGGTCACCCAAGTTACTTGAAACTACTGCTTGGTTCTCCATAGCTATCACTGAAATTCAAAATACTGCTGGGAAGTACATTGATCTAACAGTGTGTTGCGTTTTTAGGACACATCATTAGAAATAGTTATAGGAGATTGATGGCCAAGTGTCTTGTACAATAAATACCTCTGTCTTGGACTTTAATTTTGATGGTGTAGAGGTTGCAGATGAAGTTTTTAACTCATCCTTTAATTGAGATATTTTTCCTGCTAGTTCTTTTAAGGTCTTCATTATTTCTGCTCTCTCTTCTGGTTTCATAGCCTTATTTTTCTCCAGCTTGGATATCAACATCTATGTATTAATAAAAGAGCAGGAATATAAAACTTCAGCAAGAACAGCACTGAACAGATGCCTAAAAAATCAGAACACTTTTACTGGAAGCCATTCCAAACTTACCTTCTGACATTCTATTTGTTTTTCTAACATCTCCTGCTTCTTTTTCCTCATGTCTTGTTGGAGTTTCATTGCCTCCTGTGAGAAGAAAACCCTTCCAGTCAGAAAAAGCAGTCTAGCATTACATGTACTCGTATGTCATATTTTCTTCTTCAAGATATATATAAGCAAGGGCCATAATAAAAACTACTAGTCTGTGAACTACACTAGTATTAAATATATCTGATCTGGAAAATAACAATGAAAAGTTGCCCACTTCCTGTTCTGAAGCAGTCTACTATTTTTTTTCTTCCCAACACCCCTTGAATATCCTGTGCTGTCATTTAAGTTTTTCGTATCTGCAGAGATTAAAACCAGAGAAATGTCAACAACCCCTTATCGCTTGCTCTTAAACAAAAAAAAAAAAACAAAAAAAACCACACACCAATCCTCAATGTGCATCTGCAAAATTGAATCATAAAACCCACACTGATTATGCGTAGAAAGCTACATAGCAGTATTTGAGGTTTAAGGTGTCTCTCAATCCTTTCTTTTTAAAGTACTTTGACCACTACACTGTCGTCAACATATAGCAAAGTACCTGTTGTTTTTTTTTAAGAGCTTCTTGCACATCATGAGGTTTAGACCCTGCACCAGGCTTCATAGCTGTCTTTAAATTTGAAGTACTGTAAACCGTTTTTGAGTGGCTTGTAGAAGTAGGGAACGTCTGAAATTGTAAAAATACACACACACAAAAATATGTAATAGGTTAAAGTGAAAGTGATACACCACCATCATATAATTTAAAAGGAAGACACTCTATGAAACAAACACAAGCTTCCAGATTTATGCAATGAGAAAAAAATTAAAATACATGTATAAAGGCATTAGTCTAACTGTCAACTTGCTTGGAAGCAATCATGTTGAACACTTTTGCAGAAAGCATTTTAACAAGATAATTTATTTTAGTCATTATCCAAAATTCCCTTTGTATCCAAATATCCACTAGGAACACTGCTAAAGCTGATCTTTTGTATCTGCACAATATTCAGCTTGGTAACACAAACTAACATCGCACTTTCAGACCAAACACTTAAGAAAAGAGGTATGCAAGTGACTGTTACTGCCTTTTTTTTTTTTCTCTTTCTCTCAAGGAAGGACTTCTTTGCGTCCAAGAACATTTGCTGCAGTATGGTATCAGTGCTAATTAAACTGTACCACCTTGAATTCTATACAGAAGGATTCTCTAAGTTTCTAGTACTATTGTTGAAGCACAGCATAAGCTCCCAAATCACTGGGAAAAGCAATTAGATTTATCAACAAAAAGCTGACGTCCCATGTAGGCCGTCAAATTTGTTTAATAGGAAGCACTGCCAAAAATATTTTATGATACTTAAAATAGCGGTACTTTGTTTCTGAAATAATTCTCACTAGTATATATAAGCAGCTCATGAAACTAAGAAGTGACTGACCATGTTGTATAGAACTTTAGTGATAAAGAAATAATCTACTAGGAACAGAATTTGCATGTTCTATTTGCTAGGTCCCTTTTTCAGCTGACGGGCAAAAGCTTTAAGCAAGTATGAAGATGGTCAGCTTTCATAAACATACCTGAGAATCCTCTACTACAGCCCCAGACTGACTTAAATCAGACTGACTTCCACCTGCTGCTCCAAGGCGACGTTTCACTGGGACTTTATTAAGGACATAGGCACCAGAGGCCAGCGGTTTATTCATTGCCTGTGTATCAACAGATATTAAAAAAATGAGAAGGGCACTGTACTCTGCATTTTCAAAGCTAGCAGCTGTCACTTAAGAACACTGATAACCTTCAGCATATCGAAGGTTAATTTATGAAAGCATACCTTTGACATATTGCTATGCATCGTTACGGCTGGAGGCGTGGTCAGGGCTTGCTGCTGAAGGTGAAGCTGGTGATGAAGAGACTGTGAGGGCGACTGCTGCTGTGGTTGCTGCAGCAATGGGGGATTCTGTTCGCTTTCTCTGTGCCACAACACCCTTATAAACCGATTGTTTAAAACTGCCTCTGTGCTTGAAATTGCCTTCCTGGCCTCGTCATTAGTTAAGTACTGAATTAGTGCAGCTTCAGGATCATTCTGGAAAGCAACCTAAAACAAAAGTTGACGAAAATACATTAATTCTCAAGAAAGAAAACATCTCAACCAGTCGCAAAGCAACCTACAAATAATCCGCAGTAACAAGTGGAATATCTAATGGTATTAATAGCTCAAAAATGAAGGTAAATATTCAATACAATTAAAGCCAAGTACATTTTAGCAAATATTACACATTATTACAGCAAAGACTATATGCAGTAAAATAAAATCAAATAAATAATAAGAGACTTCTCCACCAAATATCATTGGATAATCAAAGCACAGTAAACTGCTATTGGGATATGACTGAAGAGACTGATACAAAGCCGAAAGCTTTTTATTATAATCTCCTGAAGTAAAAACGTTGTCCAAGGATATGCAGTGCAAAGATTCACCACATTTCCAAAGAAACATTATGCAGCAATCATGAAAAAGACAAATTTTCTCTAAAAAATAATCATTACAGAAATAAAAGCATACTTTCTAGTTGGACTTTCCAGTATGATATGATTGAGGTAATGTGTTTTAAATGCATTATTTCATTACCATCGTGTAGAAAGCACCACAGTATCTTCTGGGCTAGGCTAAAACTGTCAGCTCAGGAAATAGGGAGGCCTCCCAGGTATCTGTCTTTATTCAGACCTCTAACCAAGGACTCTGGAGGCCATTGTTTTGTGTAAACAAAACAAAAGGAAATTTAGTACTTTAACCATGCAACTACCTGTGTTTTGCTTATATAGTGCTTTTCCACTTATAATGCAAGGAACACCACTGAATTGGAGCCAGTTCTAGGATGCAAAATGGTAATAAACTGATGCATAAAGACTCTCCTGTAGCATCATTGCCAAAATCCTAAGAAATAACGCAGGACTTCCATACAAAACAGAATTTGCTAGATCTCTCTCAAAAATTATGCTCAAGTTGCTCAAAAGCCTGATAGATACTGTTAAATCTGCAAGTCTTTCAAATGTAACAAGACCTCACGAAAGCAGAGAGGACCAACAGGCCTTTTTGAATTTGATTACCTACTTTTGTTAGTCTCCACTAAGATTTCTCAGAAACAAAGTACAGCTACTGTATTCAAGAAGGCTCCAGGGGAAATAAAATACCCACATGCAGAAACAAAATTGAATTTCGTTTTTTACCTGAATGTTTACAATAGTTCCAAATTTACTGAAGTGTTCGTTGAGCTGTGTAATATTGTTCAGTTCTGGTGGAATTTTCCGAACTTCTAATTTTGTATTAGTATACTGATTCTTTTTCAAAAATCCTGGCTTATTCTGGTTGTTATTTGCTTGCCTAGAGAAAATGAGAGCAAGACAGTCATTCAGAAAGACATAAATGCACCGAAGCAAGGCAGCAATTGTTAATGCACATTTAACTTTTATTTTCTCATTAGAAGTACACACTCTAGAGAGTAACAACAACTGAACTACCTTTTCTCCCAGTATTTATTCTCCGATTATTATATAGATTTTCTGACTCAGTCTACTCAAATTACAGGGACTAATGAATTGCTATATTTACAGCACTGATAGCATTAAAGTGCATTCCAGTTAGTCAACTGTGGTCATTAGTTCTTACTTTCCCAACCATGGTTTCTTCAGTGGTGGACATTCCATGCTACTTGGAGATCGTTTTCTGCTGTCTGGTTCAAGCACAACTCTAGTTACATTGCTGCTATTATTCGTAATGGGAATGGGAGGTTCAGTCTGGATGATAATATTGGCAGCTGGAGGGAAGGAAAGGAATGGGAAGAAGAGATGTATTATTTATCACACATCAATGGAAACATTGATAAAGCTTGCATTTAAACAACAAAATTGAGCTGATTTTAAAAACATAAGAAATAAGAAGTTGGTCTGTTCTGTTTAAGAAGTTACTTCAGAGATCACTTGCTAGCCTAACTAATCAATCTGAGGAAAACAAGCATTTAGTCCTGCCAGCAGATGTGGGAGTTTTGACCTTCAAGATTAGTATCAGTTTGAAGAAACAAAGATAAAACTTCATATTGCAGGTACTGAAGCTTTAGGTTCTGCAGACCACCAGCACCACAAAACAACCCACTACATTCTGAGATTTCGGGTTAGAGTTCTGGAATGTGGCATGGGCTTAATAAACAACCAACTTTCCCTGAATTAACCTTTGATAGTGAAAGGCAACCAAGAACCCATTCCTCCCACTGCTATCCCCTTTGCCACCCCTCCATCCAGTTTTCAGCAACAGCAACTGTCAATTAAGCACAGCTACAGCATGAAATTATATTCTGAGATGTTACATTTATCATTTGAAGCAAATTCTACAAACACAAATCCGAAGCACTAGATCATAATTTGCCAAGTATTTATTACATCCATTTGAAAATTATGCTATTGCTGTTGGTTTCTTGTGTATGCCAAATATTCAACTCCTAAAAAGAAGTCTGAGTTGTAAATCAATTTTCTGTGGTTTTTATATATGCCAGAGCTCTGCTGATTACACTCGTAAGAAAAAAAGACTAGGCATTTTCAGGCATACAGTTTCAGTCTTACATTGGAGGATGATTTTAGAGAAAACCTTTCAGGTACTTGACAGAGACAGCAAAACAAGTGGCCTGAAGCACCATCACCAAACACAGACCCATTGCTTACAACTGGAATGGGTTCTTAGAGAGAATCTGAGGACCAGCAATAAAGCCCCAACTCTGCTTTTTTGACATTTATTAAGATGAAAACAGCAACAACAATTTCTGCAATAGTATTTAAAAATATTCCTTATAGGATGAGTCACTGGAAGGGAACACTGGGCAAAAAAACCTCTCTTACCACTAAGTAAGAAGCACTGAAGTGTAACAATAAACACTGAAATTTACCAACTTTCCCCTTACAGATCATGGGGAGAAAGCAGGAAGGAGAAAGAAAGCTATGCCAGCAGAACAAAAATTTCTTTTTTGTTCTCAAGAAGAGCCTTGACTTCTTCTCTACCCTAAAAGAGACTTTGTACGTGCCACGCTACATCCACATTCATCCAGCTTATGAATCAGAATTACTTAAATGTAGACTGGAATTTCTACAGGCTAGGAGAATTAGAATTCTACCTGCAACAATCATTTTAATATAGCATCTGGCTGACAAAGTCAGACCATCAAGTACAAAAACAAGCCATGATAGTTCCCCTCACAACTACCATCGAACCAGACGAGGCAAGTATTGTGGATCATCGCATCTGTGCCCCAGCTCTTAAACACGCCCTTGGCAAATCAGAAGTTTCTGCAAAATGTACTGTTTAAAGTCAACTTCCTGTATCATTGTTCTTTCCAGAAGCAACAGCACTCAAAAAGTACCTTTGTAGGCTAAAGACAAATAAAAACCCAACCAACCAAAAACCACCACAACAAACCAACCTTGTAACATTTCCAAGCCAGTGGTTATTTTTAATCAATAAGTCTGCTGTTACTTCAATATGGTCATATTAGCATTTTTTAAAAAAGTTGAGATGTCTGAAAATTGCTCTGAAATACTAGATCAGTGAGAAAAAAATATACTGCTTTTAGCCTGAAAAAGAGGTAAATAAGTGTTGACGCTCTTGGACAAAAATAGCAACAGCAATGACTAGAAACCCTTCCTACCTCTTGGATTTGTATCCATCTCCCCAGATGTTAGGCCAATTAGATTTGGACGCTGCGTTTGTGCTCTTGTAAAGAACTGTCGATATTGAGATCTACCAGCACTGGTAATACTAGGAGCTTCAGGGTTATAGCCATCTGGCTCATATGTATCTATAAAAAAAGGAGAGAAATGAAAGAATTTTTCAAATGAGTTTAAGACTCAGGGTTAATTTTCCTTTAAGGAAACGCATGGATGTCCAAGAATCAGAAGTTGTTCTGAACAAAGAGGTTGTAGAACCAATGTGTGTAGCTATTTAGAACCCTCATCTCACCTCTATGCCTAAGTCTACTTGGGCATATTCTCCTTCAATTATTGTAACTGTTTGTACAAAGTGCATAGATCACAACTACTGAGTACTGATGATGAAGTGCCTGAAAAAGAAGTGAGGTGCCTGTATCACATCCTTCACTAAGTCTGACAGTGTTTCACAGGGAACAACAAAATATTTAGTTTGAGCATTTATTCTTACATCTTATCCTAAGACGTAAAGAGATTTTGAGTCTTTGTTGCGCTAACAGATTATGTTACTTCAGGGAAGGATTTTTGGAAAAGAATGCACTTAAATGATTCCAATCAAAGCAAGTTGAGAAATCAGGTGATTTGACCAATACTTACCTATTAAATTATCTTAATTTATATGAGATTAGCTACCTACCTTCATTAAGTTATTAATGATTACTTAACTACAAGGGATAACTGTGAGAACACAAGAAGACAGAATTGACTCGTGTTGTTCCTCTAGTCCGAGGTACATCAAAGATGATGTATTCTTCCAACAATAAAAAGGAAAAGCTATACAAGAGCTTGAATGAATAAAACCCATGAAAAACCTCCAGAGAAACACAGCATATCCTGGAACAGAAATGGGTGCCAATACAGGGGGATCCAACAGACCTGAAGCACTCTACATGTCAGCTCCTTATTCTAAATGACAACGAAGACTTGACAATTTAAACAGATTCCTCAAAACTTCAATACTGATGTTCTTCATGCAGCGCTGACTCTGCAGTCAGCAGTTTCAGATTCTGCCAAGAACTTTCATTAAACTCGTGTGAGCTGAACTACAGGTTCCTCTTCCAAGATCCTTCATGCAATTGCAAGAGGGCAAGCAGCAGTTTAACCGTAACAGTCCAAGAGTAGGACTTGAGAATCAACCTCCACACAGGTTTTGGAGAAGAGAATTATGTAGCACAATTAAAGTCAAAGATGCCCTGTGAGTTACAACAGATAGAATCACTCCTGAGAAGAAGCTCTGAAGCTGAAAGAATCTGATGGTAACATGGCCTGGCAGCATTTGGAGACAACTGAACAGAGATCCTAACAAGATATTTGAGTGACTGACATTCTAAAAAGCATGGAATTCACGAAGGAAATGACATGGACCATAAACTGGAGCTCTCCTTTGAATAAAATCCAGAATATTTATGTTAAAAAAGAGCTAGGAATATTATAATTACTTATTATTATATTATTTATAATATTCCAGAAAGGTATATTATAAAACACTGAGATTTTAATCGCCTTAGTTTGCTCACATAAAACATGAAAATGTCATTACTGTTTTCATTATCAAAGATATATAAATTTGATTTGGTTTAAATTGAATGATTTGGGGTTCTCCAGTTATTTTGTTATTCCTTTCATAAAAAAAAAGTGCTCTGTAAGGAAGATGTCATGTCCATTGAAAGCAGTCTTTTTTTTATTTTTTAAGTTAGAAAGCTAGGATTAGGTCAATTCTGGAAAAAAGAGAAATAAAGTACTAATGTATATGAAGAGCCTAGAGAAAATTTTGGTACACAGATGAGAGAAGAAAGTCTCTCATATGAAGTAGTAGCCAAAATTGGGTAGGAATAAAGACCAAGTTAAACAGTAATTACAGGTTTGCAGATGCATCTTTTCTCTACTGATGTTCTACTAAACAGCTAGAAGATGAACGAATTTTTTTCTTATGCTACCGTTTTATTATTTTGAAAATACGAAACCAAAAAGAAGCTCCTGACAAATGAACTTTTCTCAGACAGTGACAGAACACTACTGCTATTTCACACAGTAACAGCAGATGATGCACTGACCACAAGGAAAGCCATCAGACTTCTTTTTAGATTTGTATTCACTGGAGGAACATAAAGGTAATTACTTCCAATTACACAAGCAGAGGAACTTTTAAATTTACATGCCAAGCAGATTTAAAAAAAGAAATTTGCTTACGTTCTGATACTGTGTACAGTAGGTTCTGGGGTAATGGAGGAGGTAGCCTTGCTCCTACAGAGGCAAGACTGGGCACTGCACTTGTCCCAGGCTGGTCACGATTATTTATCAAACTTGACTGTGTTAAAGGTGGTCCTACAACGACATCATAGAATCAGTAAGACTCCACAGATTAAATGTATGAACAATTCTGTAAAATTTGTTTATTCCTTGTAAATAATCACAATCCTACTACATCAAAATTGTTTACCATGGATAAGAAGTTCCATTTTGCTACGTTACTCTGATTCCAACACACTTTCTCTCTTTCCCAGAAAGAACAAAGCTTTAAGCCTAAGGAGGGGAAGGGGAAAAAAAGAAAAAAAGACTTTTCTTCCCCAGAGCTTTATTACTGTTAGAGCTTGCATTAGCTAAAGCAGCTCCTCCCTCAGCTCTGCCATGGAGAATCAAGGCTTGCTCAGAGCAAGACATACCAGCAACATTTAGATTACAGTTCTAGAACAAAAAACTACAGGGCAAAAGGCATTAACAGGCAAGGAATCTGTCTAATTTGTGCTTTGTTTGTACCATATACAATACACATGCTTCTACTCTCTATGTAGCCAAAGAGGGGCAGTGAATTAATCCTACACAACCTACTAAAACACACCTACAATCAGAGAACTCTGAACAGCAAGCCAACTCAGTACCCACTAAAAGGCTCAGGCAAAGTTTTGCGTAAGTTATCCTGTTAATTAGAAAAGCTTGCTTTAGATAAGGTAAATGTAGTATTTCCTACCT
Organism: Anser cygnoides; assembly: GCF_040182565.1. Lineage (NCBI taxonomy): Eukaryota > Metazoa > Chordata > Aves > Anseriformes > Anatidae > Anser > Anser cygnoides. The sequence goes on from NC_089886.1 coordinate 605,381, forward strand.
TTGCCATTTTAAGCTTTTGCTACTAGGGTTCGTGAAAAAAAGTAATCCAAGGAAACAAAAGCAGGAATAAGACTAAGTGTGTATGAACAGATATAATCTACAGGTGCCTTTCATGTAATTGTAGCCAGGCACAGTTTCACCAGAAGCACCACTGTTTTTGAAATAAAACTAGCACAAACAACAACTATATTCCCCAAGATTAATTTCATAATTCATTTTTCTACTACCAGTGTAAAATGTTTTCTAGAAGCCTGCCCACTAATTGCTTTGTGTTAACCCTATATGAAAACTATTCCTTATCCCATAACTGCTGCTACCTGTTACAATTAAGACAGCATGTATTGTGTAACTGGAGTCAAGAGTACTGAAACAGAGTAATCATATATCCAATATACTAAGATTTTTCTCCACAGAATTTACAATGTAATATGCAACCAGATAACAAAAAAGGCTGAACAGACTCAGATCACTGTTGAGCTAAAAGAGATCTCAGATGCATAAGGTATCTGCTGCTAGAAACAACACATAGTGTAGTACAAACACAGAGATTTATTAGAACTTTCAATAGATTAGATCTCAACTTTTTTTCATTAGAAAAAAATTTCCTTTCCAGAACGAGCCATCATTTTAACTTTGTGACATATAGTAACACAGAAAAATGTTTGAACTTACTTGGTACAGGAAGCACAACAGGAGGTGGTGCCTGCGGATGAGCTTGTGGTACTGGCATCCTCATACTGCGAGCTGGACCTGGCATCGGAGGCAAAAGCATACCAGGAGGAGGAGGAAGTCCAGGAGGTGGTGGAGGGAAAGGAATCATACTTGGCAAGGAAACTTCATCTACTACTAAAGGATCGTTTCCATGATCAAACTGGCAAAGATCACCAAGTACACAAAAGCCTCTCTCTGCAAAACAAGAAAATTAATTATCTTCTTAGAGGGGAAAAAAATTAGTTGTCAACAATTAATGTCATCTCAGTTTTTGCTGGAATTTCTTACTAAAGAAAACATACAATCAATGACTTAACATTATCAGATGAGGTTTCAAAATAATTCCAATTATGGTAATTTTCCATAAAAGCATACAGACAAATATATGTATCCATAGGAAAAGCCGTGGAAAAACAAAGCATGCGTATGTACCACGTTTTACATTAAACACATATAGTGAAATCTTTTTCAGAACTGCCAGTCATTAAGTTATTTGCCAAGGCAAATATGTAGCATTGTGAACAAAATCCATGTTCTATCCACCAGCTGTCAGATTACAAATGAACTGCTTCCAGCAAGATTAGTTCCTTTCCCAGTAAAATATCGGTCATTCGTGCATTTTTACATATAAAGATACACCACAAGCTACTGCATTTTGACTTGCTACACCTAACTTGAATACCTAAAAAAAATGTTACAGAATTATTGAAACTAGGTAGGAAACAGAAGACTAGGAAACAGTTTACCATCATAATCTCGACATCTTCTTTTAGGTGGAGGGTTTCTGCCAAATGAACTGGGATTGCTATGATTGTTATAATAATTTGACCAGCTCTCTGTTGTGTTTTCCAGATGGTGCGCAGGTGCAATTACAGTAACAGCACTGGGAATAGATTGTGCAGAAGAATACTGTTCAGTAGAGTTACTTGGAGACACAGAAACTGGATTATATGAGCCTTCAACATCATTTCTTTCACTCTTGAATTTTGATCTCTCACGGTGCTCTGCTTAGAAAACAAAACAAAAACAAAATTAGGTACATCTTCATACTTTGCTCTGTATATCAGAGACCTGAAAAAAAGATGTTACGCAACAGTATAGACGTTTACTTAAATATTCAATATTTTGCATGTTAAATTGTTCTTAAAGCAGATTAGTCTTACCAATGGAAGACAAACTAAATATAGTGCAAACAGGGTTTTAACTTCAGAAACCTAGACGTTTCCTTTGCAAAATGAACATTCTTTCCTCTACTCCTTATCCCTTCTTGGATTACAGCTTTCTTTTGAAGTAGAAAGGGGGAGAAAAGCAACAAACCTCTCCGCCCACCAGTAACTAATGTGGTCTCAACACACATTGAAACATGTAGTAATCTGTGCCCCTTAGTTTTCCAACAGTTCTGAATTAGCCCTAAAAGTACAACGGATCATGTGGTAACCACCTTGAATTAGAAAGAAAACTTCTCTAAAAATACACAATAACAAAATGAAAAAGAGATTTATACTACTTAGCAAAAAATATAGTACATCTTTGAAAAATCAACAGCTTTGTTAACACATACAGCACATAAATATCAGCTACTGATATACACCTGCGGATAAATTAAGAGGTTAGTGAAGAACACAATTCCCTTAATTACTCTACTTTGAAGAACAGCATCTTAATGATTTCAGCAACACAAAGTTCTCAAAGTTTGCTCAGACTGCTCAAGGACATCTACAGCCTGCTAGACCGTACAGTACGTAGGAGTCACCACACATCACTGACATTATATCTTCTCCTAAAGCAACACCTTGAGTACTCACCAACATTTCTGCTCGAATCGCGGTCTTTGCTTCTACCCCTACTGCGGCTACGACTTCGACTTAACCCTCTGCTTTTACTACGACTTTTACTCCTGCCTCGTCGCCAGCTGGACTTGTCTCTGTACAAGTCACTCCTGTCGTAGTATCTGTCATAGTCCCTCCATTTTCCATCATCTCTCTTTTTCTCTCTGGTTCTAGAAAAACACATATGTAGACCATATTTATGAAAAGAGAAACCCAATTCAAAAACAAGTTTGCAAGTTAACATACTGTTTGTCCGTCCTGTCCAGTTTAGACAGCAAAAAACCCATTTGAATCAGGATTTCCCCAATTACACAGAAAAATACAGAAGCACTCATTCATGGAAACCAGCTACAAGAGGACTAATAAAAAAAGGAAAGGTGAAAAAGTTACAGATGAACAGAACAAGTTCTAAAAACAATGTTGACAGCGCGTGTTGGGGGGGAGGTATAGGGAAAGGGCAGTAAGAACACTGCCGCACCCCAACAATGCTTTTCATTTATATAACAAGGGAAAGAACGGAACTGAGAGCATCCCTAGGTATTAACATTTGAAAAGTACTGTCACTTTTCCCAAAGAGACTAACATCTAGTGAAGGGTTCTCATGCATGAGATCAGCATAGAAACATTTCCGACAGAGAACAGTGGGAACGAAATCATTGTTTTTGTGAAAATCCTAAGAAAGGGGTAAAAATCCTCAGTTAAAGACTGCCAGCAAATACAGAAGGAGATATCAGCACTTTGGTTCAACTACTAGCCTTTGTTCACTGGAATCTGCACGGCTTCTCTGTGGACTAGAATGTTTCTTTTTCCTGCCATCCCGCTCTTCTTCAACTGGTTCTTGAAAATTCTGTTTAAGAGACAGCCACCAAGTCAGCATGAGCATAGCTTTTTTTTTTTTTTTAAAGAAAAAGACCAAGATTAATTTCATATCACAGTTAGTATCTTGTATAAAACAACATTTTAAGTATTACTTGCACAGAATACCTAAGCACTTCAAGTAATCACACTGCAGAGGTTGATGGGCTGTGTGCTTTAAATCTTTTAGGATTTTCTCTAGAGCAGAGGCTCCAAAGTAAAGCTACTTTCAAATTTTGTTTTTAAACAGGATTCACAACAGACAGATATTATGCCCACCTTCTATCCCATTAGAATAAGCAATTATACAAACCAGGCATTTTCTGAATCTCGTAGCAGGAACACTACTAAGGAGAACTACTTCTCTCCATGTAGACAGGCTAGTTATTCACATTTTGAAATAAACGCTTTAAAGCCAAAAAAAAAAAAAAAAAAAAAGCCCGACGAAAAACCAAACCTGTTCACATAGTTGAAGTAATCACATTTCTCGCTGGCCTCAACAAAAGCAGTATTAGAAGTCTGTCAGTTTCCCCAGTACTGTAAATCTGTTTGAACGCATTTTGTACATTTTCATGCGTTTGCTGCCATTTTACTTTGCTTAGAAGGTACTGTAAATTTGGGTGGCAAAAGTTTTCCTGCAATAATATTTAAGAGTTTTTCAAGTCAAAACAATACTAAAAGGCAGGCTTGTATAAGATAAATTCATCCTTGTTTAGGATTATCTAGAAAGAATTGGTAGAAACACTCAAGAACTGGCTTGACGAGGCTCTGGATAGCCCAGTTTAAGGTCCTGCTTTCAAAACAAGATTGGATGACTTCATCTCCAGGAGCCCCTTCCAACCTAAGCTTCTCTCTGATTGCATCCTTATTTTATTCTGTGCTCTCCATTTCAAGGAAATGCGCAATACACTGAGGTGCGTGACAAAACATCAAGTTCCTAAGGTAGAAATAGCTACTAAATGTCCTGATCCTGTAAAACTGTCACACAAAACTGTCCTAAATATCTTTCTTCGTCTTCCTTCCAACCCGCAAACAAAGCCAAACAAAACAAAAACCCAAACCAACCAACTACACCAAATGATCCCTTCCCCACCATTAATGCAGTGGTTAAGTTGACAGAGGATAATTCTAAAAAAATTGTTAGAAGTTACGATAGTTCTTTTAAGAACTGATTAGCAAACTATTGTTGTCTTGTATAGTTGCAAATGATACACTTCCATCACCAAAGCTACTTCAATAAATTGTTGTGATAATTCTGGATCTAATTCTCAAAGAAACAAAGACATAAGAAATGAAAGAAGAGACTAAATAGCAACTTTGATTTAAATCAATTGATGAATCACATTCAAACAGCATCTGCATTCCACAATACAATATAATACAACTTTGTTTTGGTTGACTGACAAATTTTGATCTATTATTTGTCACCTTCGTGACCATCTGCCAGCTTAAACACTGAAGACAGAACAACTAATTCCAGCAAGGTCTTTCTTTCATCTTACTTTAGGCTTATAGACAAAAGCATAAATCTGAATACCCATTCAGAATACTTCTCTGAAAACAACGCTCGTTATAGTCCATTACTAAATAAAGAACAACAGTTTTTGCTTTCAGCACTTCAAGACATAAGCATCCATGGAGCAAGGGGGAAAGAATTAGAGTATTAGTTTTTCCCTGACTGCATTTACATCTTTCCTATAGCAACTAAAACACACATGCAGCCTAAAGTATCTTGTGAATAGTGATGTGTGTATGGAAATGAAGAACATTTATTTCAGTAGCAATTTTTCCCCAACTCTCTCTCAAAGCTGGGGCATCAGGATGCAATAAACACAGATCTCCTCCCTTGGAAAACTGCCGACACAGAGAATAATATGCCACAGAGAACCGAGAGCAGAGGATTATACAAGATAGAAGGGGTTTAGATAACTACAGAAATATTACTTCGCTTTCTCATAAACTTGATTGCTTTAAATTTTGTCAATAAAGCTTAAAAACAAGACAAATGCAAAAACTGTTGGCAAATGAGTTACATTTTTTTCAGTAACTAACCCTTGATATAGAGGCTGTCATATTTCACTGATTTCGAGTATTACAGAAGACATTTAAAGTAATTTTTATTCCTTACAGAATATACAAAATTGAAACAGGAAATGATTTGGAATGTTTTTCCTTCTTTCTCATCTCTTAAATCCTTTCAAATCACTGCCAGCTCATGTTGCCAGGGACATCTGAATAGGATTTGTGAATGATATTAAGCTAGATAAAAGTAAGATGTTCTTTCTGAATGATCACCTTCCATTTTCATTCAGATGCACAGAGACCAAAAAAAAGATTACTAGTCACAACAAAATGGATTTTGCTTTTGCATTTTGCCTCACAGATGTTACAGCAGGGATAATTTGAAAATTAGAAACAGGTAGAGAAAAAAAAAAAAGAGGTTACCTCCTCCTTGACTTCTTCTTTTTCCTGACTTGCAGGCTTTGCTTCTACTTTCGTGGGTTCAAGAGAAGGAAGGTAACTCTTTGTGTACAGACTTTCAAAAAGTTTATCTACAAAACCTGAAGTTTCTGAAGATAAAGAAGACAAGAAAATATTACATACCGATTTAAGTTCATTGTTTGGAATGGCTTTACCAGAAAAGTCCACAAAAAATCATCTGGGTAGACTGCTTAAATCAGGAGCAGCAATGCCTTAGGTTAATGAACATTAGTTCCATTCGAGGAGATGGAATTACAAGACAAAAAAAGAGACTTTTCCTTCAATCACATTTACAGCTTTGGAATGTTCTAAGGGCCAAGTGTGACTGAAACTCATGATCAAATCCACAGTTAGTCCGCTAGCTACAGAGTGAGCAGTTTCTTTTAACACACTGAATTTGATACAAATTGCCCTGAGCAGCTCATCAGAAGCCTGGAAGATCAACGTGGGGCAGGTTTTCAGAAGTTATCAAACATCTGATACAGAAATGTCTGGCGGCACGACGTACGTTTTAAAACCAAATCAAGTGTTAGCTTTTATTTTAGAGGATTTCCTCCCACCCACTGTGAACGCGACAGGCTACAAAAATCATCTTGTGGAAAAAAAAAAAAAAGAACAAGATTTTTATTCCTTCACACTCTGTAAGAAATAATCAATTTATGGATAACTAGAAATATTTTGAGTGAAACAATAGTATATCATTCTCCCCATCAAACACAGTGAAATGAAAACCAGGAAACAAAAGATAAAGAAGTGTAGAACACGGTACCTTTTTGCAGAAAGACGTCCAGCTGATCAGCACAGAAAGCTTTCAGCTCTTTCTCTGGTTTGTCTTTCTTAACTAACGCCACAACATAGTTGGCTAAAGCCGACGGGTCTGCATCACATCTGCGGGGAGAAAGAACCATTCTTGATTCTGCTGAAGAATGCCCAAAGCACTGCATGTTGGACAGGCGCTGGTACAGGAGGGCCACCGAAGAAAGCCCAGCAACAGACACTGGATGCTGTTCTGACACCCGGTATGAACACAGCTGCACCAGGATGTCTGCGACGGCAATTTTTTTTCCCCAATTACAGCCAGATACTTTAATCGCCTTGTGACCACCTCCCACACCCTGCCACACCTGGCAGCCTTCCTGGTCTTTCGCCCCTTCCTCGGGTTTGCTCAGGAAGAGCCACCTTCCTGCCGTGTTTAACGAGGACCCAATTCTAGGGCAACTGAGCAGACGTCGTCGTTTCTTAGCTTCCTCAGAGCATCACAACCAGCACCCAGTGTGACCGCACCAGAGTAGCAGAGCAACTTCCCGGAAAATCACCGCACGACTACCTGGAAGTACTACAGGGGCTTTACAGTACGAAATCAGTATTACAGCTCCTCATTCTGCCTCTCTTGGAAACACGCAGATGCAAGCTATCAGAGGGTAGGTAGGACCCCAAAAGAGTTTGATGATTTGTTTTTAAATTAACATTTAAAGAGAGGAGCAATTTTTTTTTAAATAACGTTAACCATGGAGATACAGGGAAATAGCATAGAGTGTGTAGACCCCCAAATTACCTCAAATAATAATAAAAAAAATACACAAACTAACAAACATAAAGAAAAATGCAGATGACACTGGTTAAAGACAAAATTCCCAATGAACTGTCAGTCAAGCAGCTCGACTCCAAATTAATTTGCTTGTTTCCAAGATCCGATGAAAGCCGTGTTAAACATAGCAATTAACAACAGAGAAACCACAAATTTACAGATTGTACAATTCTCACGCGCACATCCACTACAATAAACAAACCGTATTTAATCTATTCCGTGGCAGCGCCCACGCCAGCTGAGTCCGACCCTTCTGTTTTAAATAAAGGAGACGGCCCGTCCCTTCGGGCCCTCGCCCATCCTCTTCTCCGTGCGCAAATTTCTCCTAGGCACTTAGGCTGCACCGCAGCAACCCGTGCGAGGTGGGAGCACGCTACGCCAGGCTGGCCGCGTTGCACCTTCCCGACGGAACCCCGGGACCGCCTGGGCCAGGCCGGGCACCCCCCGCCACCAAGCCTCGCCTCCGGCTGCCTCCTGGCGCTGCAGCCCGGGCCGCACGGGGCGGCGGGAGGCAGGCAGGGCCGCGCGGGGTTGCGCCGCGGCCCGGCCGGGCTTTCAGAGGGGCCTGGCCGGGCGTCGGAGAGCCGCGACCTTAGGAAGAGGCGCGCAAACGACGGCCGGGCAGGGAAGCGCTCCGCCGGGGGTCGCGTCGCTCACGGCGCCGTCCGGGCACCCGCGGGAACGCGCGCGCCGCGGAGCCGGGCGGGACCACGCGCGGGGAGGGGGCGGAGGGGCGCTCAGCCGGGCCGCGTCACACCGAGCCCCCGGGGCGCCGCCGCGGCGCTTCCTGCGGCCCAGCGCGCGCCCGGGACCCGCACGCGGCGCTCAGACGCCGGGCGCTGCTCGCGGCGCGGGCCGGGAACGGGCCGGGCCTGGGCCGCGCTCCCTGCGGGTCCGTACCCGGCCGGGCGGCGCCGGGCGGCGGCGGCGCTCAGCCCGCGCGGCGTTCCCGGGGCTGCTCCTCGGCGCACGGTGACGGGGCGGCCCCGCTGCGCTCCCGGGCCCGGCCGCGAGGGCACGGCGGGAGCGGCCGCTCTGCTGCTGGCCCCGGGCGGCCGCCCCCAGCCCCGCCGCACGGCTGCGGCTCCGCGCGGGGCACGCGGCCGGGCCAGGCCGGCCCTCACCGAGCGCTGCCCGCGCCCCGCGCCCGGCCCCAACGGCCCCGAGCCCGGCCCGCCACAGCTGGGCGCCTCCGGCCCCGCGGCAGCCCCAGGCGGTGACGGGGCGGCGGTGCCGGCGTGTGGCGGTGGGGACGGCCCCGGCCCCCCGCGGCCGCCCCGGCCCCAGCCCCAACCCCCTCGGCTGCCCGCCCCGTCCCGTCCCGCCCGCCCGCCGGCCCCGCGGCGCTCACATGGGCTCCAGCAGCCTGGCCAGCCAGGACTTGAGCGCCTCCACGTTCTCTATGATCATGGCGCCGCCGCCACCATCGCCCCCGGCCCGCGGCGGTTGCTGCCCCGGCCCCTCCCCCCGCCGAGGCCCGCTCCAGGAACCAGCCGCCGGCCGCCGCGCAGCCTGCCGGGCGCAGCCGGGGCGGGGCCGGACGGCCGCGAGCCAATCGGGCGGCGGCGCCGCCGCGCGGCGGGCCAATGGCGGCCGCCGGGAGCGCGACCCGGAGGTCACCGCGCTGGGTCGCGCGAGCGCCCGAGCCCCGCGGCGACATCTTTGGGGGTGCTCTTAAAGGCGCAGCGCTCGGCCGCGGGACGGACAGGGCGGGGCGGGGAGGCCGCCCCCACCCCCCGGCCCCGCCGCCTTGGTACGGCCCCGGCGCGTCACGGGGCGCGGCGCCGCCCCCCGGCCCCTCCTCCCGGCAGCATGGCGGTGAGTGGGGCTGGCGCGGGGCCGGCGCTGCCGGCGGGCTCTGCCCGGACCGGACCGGCGCGGCGGCGGCGCCCGGGGCTGCGCGGGGCCGCTCCCGGGGCCTGGGCCAGGGCCGTGGCGGGGCCGCCCCGAGCCCCGCGGTCCGTGCGGGCCCTGCCGGGGGCGGGCTGCCCGCGGCGCTGCGGTAACGCTGCGGGCGCCCTGCGGGGGGGGGGCAGGCGGCGTTAGCGCCGGGGGCGGGCGGGTGCGGAGCGCCCCGCGGGGGGAGGCGCCGGGGAAGGAGCGCCGGGGGCTCGTGTGCCGCGGGCAGCGCCCGCCCCGCCCCGGCCCTCGGCAGCCGCCGGGGCCGAAGCGGCTCCGCGGCTCCGCGCTCGCCGGGGAAGCGCGGCCCTGGCCGCGGGGCTCGGGCGTCTCTGGGCTGCGCGGTGCTGGTGGGGTAACGGGCCTTCGGCGGGGCGCCGCGCGCGGGCCGGCACCGCCTGGGAAGGAGTCTGCCAGCCCGCCCCGCGCGGGGCCGAGGCGTTCCGGAAGGCCGGAGGATGCGGGTGGGCGCGGGCCGTTTGGGGTGTGGGGGTGATGTGGGGGTGATTGGGGGGTGTCGGTGGCATTGGCGATGGCACTGGTGATGTTGGTGATGCTCCGTTGTGAGGTGATGCCGCGGTGTTACGGAGGCCAGGGAGATGCTCACGAACGCGCTCTGGGGCCGCGGCACCCGGCAGCGGAAGGGCTTTGGGGGCGGCCCGCAGCGCGTTGCGGTTCTGTGCTCGGAAACCTGTTCACCCAGAGTTCTGCTCTTCTTTGTTTCACAGGAACGCAAGGGGACAGCAAAAGTTGATTTCCTGAAGAAAATTGAAAAAGAGATTCAGCAGAAGTGGGACGATGAACGAGTCTTTGAGGCGAATGCTCCGGACACGCAGAACCGAGAGAGGTATCGTCACGCTATTTAGTGGTTTTATTGTCACTTATCTGAAGCTTTTTTCCAGGGAACTTTTTTTCCATCAATATCCAGGGAGGGGAAGAGTGGCCTCTTTGGAAGTAACAGTGTTCTTCCATCATCTGAAGGTTCTCACGCATGAAGTTAGCGTTTCCGTATCTGATGGCATGAAGCGGTGGTGAACACGTGCTGGCCACGTTCCAGTAGTCCTCTCGTTCCTTGGTAGTTTCAGTGCCATCTGGGATTTTAAAAACAAGATTCCTTTTTGAGATGTCTAATTTCTGGTGTGTAGGAGCCTTTTTCAATATGGTAAAGGAGTAGGAGGGCTTGACACCCGCCCAGTCAGAAAGGATCTCTCCTCTATCTGTGGTGCGGTAGCTCAGGAGGCGTGTACTCGCTCTGCTTCACTGAGAATAGAAAATTCTTCAGCAAACACCTCGGGTCCTGGTGTAGGCTAACCTGTTCTGCTTTGTGTATAAACAGACAAAGGCCGGGTGTGTGATCATTACCATTACTCAGATGAGGTGCTGCAATCTGTTTTAGTATATGAACTGCATTGAAGTTGTGTGACTTGTTTGTTAGTCACAGAGCTTCAGTTTGGACTGCTCTTGTTGCGAGCTGCAGCTTCAGCAGTGTTAGTCTCAGGACTGCGTAAATAGTGAATGACACATGTGCCCCTAAATGGGTCAGACAAGTTGAATCCTGAATCTAGGAGGCATAATAAAAGTGGTTGTGTGGGTACACTTGTTAGCATTGTAGAAATCTTTTTTGGCTTAAGAGAAACGCAGTCTGAAATTTAGGGTTGTAATTAATACTTAGTTTCTGACTGAAATGAACGTGGTAGGTCAGTTTTACAATATTGAGCAAACATGAAATTTCAGCGTTCACTATGATTACGTATGACCACCCTATAAATCAAGAAAAGCTGCCTTGCTAACTTGATTTTGTTACACTCTAGTTAAAACGTTGTGTATTTACTTCAGGGCTTTGTCATAAACTTCTGTTTTCATAAAATAGCTGGTACTACTAAAAGCTACCCTAGAAGAGAGAGAGAGGTGCTGCCGCCATGTACGGTTCTGCAGTCGTTCCTTACATAGTCACAGTGGGACTTCATCCTGTGCAGGAAAAAGCTTTACTTGTGATGCTTTTTCTTAAGCTGAGCTCTTAAAGCTCCATGGTATTGTGATAGAACTGCTGTGAGAGATTTGGTGCCATTCGTGCAATTTTCAATCCTAGGAAGTGATAGCAAAAACATCCGCATCATTATTAAATATCACAGTTATTCAGAGAAAATGAGCCAGGAGAGATGACTTATAATGTGGTTGATCTTTTCCAAAACTCAGGCTTAATAAATTCTTCGCTATAATTTCTGCTTAGGCTTAAGGGGATTCCCTAGGAAAGAAAACGTCCTTTACTTAAAGGGAATGGTGTTCCACCACAGATCTTCTTTGGATGTTTTAATAGCTAGTGATGTTTTTGTTTCATTTCAGTTACCTGACCTCAGTTCCAATCCCTGCGTTTCGTTGCATTTCTGCTTCCTTGCTTAAAGCTTTCTCTGCTAATGTGATTTCATTGTGTTTCTAGAGGTGCTGTGCCTCAACCACGTCTTGTTCTTTGCTGTTTCCATTTCATAATGCCCTTGATAGGATTACCTATGTTCTTTTATTTTGTTCAAATAAAATACCTTTTGTTGATGTTATCTCTGTGTGTGCATCTGTACTGAGTTATCTGTACTGAGTACGTATACATATGTACATATCTGTACTGAGGCATTTTTCCATTCCTTGTTGGTGTTTGTCACTTCTAATTCATTTGAACGGCTGTGAATTTTATTGCGTTTTTCTTACTTGTTAGTTGATTTTTTTTTTAATAGAGCATTCTGCTTTTAATCTGTGCTGATTTCAGTTAACCTAATACTTTACTTTGATAATGGCCACCTGGTCTTGTGGGAGAATATTCCTGAGCTGCTATCTGCTTATTATAGAAGGTGCTTCTTTTGTTGTTTAAATTTCTTCCCACGTTTGGTTTCATTATCGCTCTTAGCTTTCTGAAATTGCTCCCTCTAAAATACCAGGTACGTGTAGCACTGGTCTGGTCTCTTCACTCTTTCCCCAGGACAGATACTGCCTGCTCTAGTGCCTGAGCAGCTACCAAATTTTGATTTTGTGTGAGTTCCCTTGTGGCAGGTGCAGTACTGCTCAAGCAGAGAGGGGCAGCTTCTTGGTTACCTCGGTCACAGCTTGCTCATGACTGTAAGAGCTGTAAGAAATGGTGAATTACGTTTGTGACCAGCTGAGGAGCGAACGGAGCGGTGCCACCACCAGGAAGAGTATCTGACTGGCGGAGGGAGCATGCGGTGGGATGGGAAAGGGCTGCTTAACTCCTGGCTTTTCTCCTATCTCAGAGTAACCATGAGAATCTTGTTTAAGCCGGAAGCTGTGGAAATGCTGAGCAAGCTTGAGAGCAGAATTCCTCTCAAATCAAGAGGATCGATGCTCCTTACAGTATAGAGAGCCTTACTTGTGAAACAGCTTTAGTGGCTTGGGTAAGGTCTGAGTGAAAAAGCAGTGACCTTGGCAGCATGAGGTTGGTTATTTCTTACATGGGAAAGTCAAACTAAACCAAGATAATAACTGAAGTGTTATAACAGGTGGCAGCTTCTTAAGCTATAATATTTTGCAAGTAAATAAATGACTTAGCTTTTATTTATGCACACTGATATTATCAGCAGTAGTGTCCGAAGGGTAAAGGCGAGCCGTGGAGGAGAGGCAGTTCTGCGAAGGTGGAGGCAGAAATTTCAAATGTCCTAGATATCTAGAAATTATTTTAGATGTTTTCAGAGGTCAGATTATGATAATATGTATACAAAATGCTGTGCAATAATACTATTGTTGAATATTAAGTGATTATTTACAGCGTACCACTAGTAAGGCTGAACTCAGACAGTGAGAGATTAAATACATTATTTCTGTAAGCCTTTGCAGTAGTTTGTTTAGAGAATCAGGATTAGAACTTCCTAACTTTGGAAGACAATTTTTCAAAGTTTCTTTGTGATGTCAGTCTGATTTTTTTTTTTAAACATGATAAAACTTGTTAGTGTAGCAGTGGTTTACAATCAAAGACTCATGATATTGCAAGAAAAAAAAGTATTTTCATGTGACTGTGAGCTGATAATATCAGAACATACCATGATGTTAACGGTATTATTTATGCTTCTCCTGGTGCTCACTTTCAAAGCACGGTTCTATGTTCGTATGCTTCAATTCTTTGAATTTCTTTTCAGCAAAGGAAAGTACTTTGTTACTTTTCCTTACCCCTACATGAATGGACGACTTCACCTGGGACACACATTTTCTTTATCCAAATGTGAGGTAAAATTTTCCATTGCTAATACCTTTAAGGGCTTCTTTTAAAGGAGCTAATGCTACTTTTGTAGTTACGTGCTAATTTTATAGTTAAATGTCAAGCTAACAGAATGCCTTGCTAATTACTTCATAGATTCAATAATGATGTATTCAAACTTCCCTTTTTTCATATTTCTGGAAGCAATATTGGTGGCTGAAAAGAAAGACTACGTATCACTTTTTTTTTTAATTTATTCTGGGAAACTAGAATACAGGTGTTTCCTCTGGTTCTTCCTTCACACTTGCAGATATTTTTAGGAGGTGCTGCTTCCTATTGTTTGTTTAGCTGCTAATTAGCACAAACTTCACAAAGAACCGTATTGTCTTTTTTGTTAGTGACTACTGTGCTCTATTACCTGTGTGTTAACAGGTTTTAGATATTAATGGATAGGATTCCACAAAATTCATTTCTTCTTTGCATTCTTCACTAGTCAAAAACAGCCCCCTGAAAATTAGGAAGACTTTGTGCTTAGGCAGGCCTGGTAACAAAATGTGTTTTTACTTTTTCCTACAACTAGCTTCTTAGATGCTGTTGGCTGCATTTGTTTCTTTGTAGCTTCATGTGGAAAAGGAATTACATTTACGTTTTGGGAAGGGTGTTGATTTAGCCCTCTGCCATTCTTGTTTCATGTGTTTCATTTTTCCACTTTTTATAGTTTGCAACTGGGTATCAGCGGCTAAAGGGAAAGAGTTGTTTGTTCCCATTTGGTCTACACTGCACTGGGATGCCTATCAAGGTAAGAGTTACTGAGGGCTTTTTCTGATGCTTTCTATGCGTAAAGTTACTTGGAACATTGACTACTGTCTGTCTGGAACATTATGGTAATTTATTCAAAAAATTATTAAGACAGTGTGATTTGGAACCTGAATTTGTAGTAAAGATGTGTTTTGTGCTTGAACTATGCAATATGACATACTAGAAAATAAAATGCTTCAAAATTAAGTCCAAGTAGTTTTATTTCATTTGAAGGAAATCCTCACTGTAAGCATCATCCTGCCCTGGCAGGATTTCTTTAAGTTGCAAGGTCTCCCAGAAGGTCATGCAATGTCCAGAAAAAGTTTGAGTGTTGTAGTAGAACACAGTGTTATCAGTAGAAACTGATCCTTGTCAGTTGCTTCAATCATAGCTACGGAAAAGTGCTGATAGTCTACCAATAACTCTATTTAGGCTTGTGCAGATAAGCTAAAAAGAGAAATGGAATTATATGGCTGCCCCCCTGAATTTCCTGATGAGGAGGAAGAGGAAGAAGAAAATTCTGTTAAAAAAGAAGAAGAGTTTATCATCAAAGACAAAGCAAAAGGGAAAAAGGTAAAGTTGATTAAACAAGGACTCCGGGTTGGTAGCTGTGCTCAAAAAGCTTCAAAGTATGCATCATAGTTCGTTCTTCCTCCTACACGTACCTCAGAGAAGCCTGTGATAAAAATATTTTGATTGTTTTTTCAAGATAACTTGGTCCTTTTAAGGTTGACTTGAAAAAAATGCACTTCCTGCATGGTTCCAGAGATGCCATTTTAATACATGAAAACTTAATGATAAGCTGGTGCACTGTTTGATAGCCTCCTAAGAGAAATGAGATCATCCAGAGTAATATAATACTCTGAACGTTTTGCTGCACAGAGCATTCACAAACTATGAAATAACCCTGCTTTCTTAGCAGTAGGGGTTAGATGTGCTATTCTGAGTACTCTATTGTAAATACCCTAAGGAAAATCACTCAAAATATTGTGACTTATCCGATTTGTAAGAGATGTATGATTTTAGGAGTATCACAAGGCAAGGAAAGAATCAAGTCCAGGAAAACTTTAGAGGTGTTCTAATGTGTATAATTTATTCCAAAGAGATTGTTGCAGTATAAGTATTAGATTGAGGATTCTGCCTGTTCTGCATCAACAGTAGATAGGATCTTGATTGCTCTTGCAGATAGTTCCAGTTGGGTAGAGACATAAGATAGCTGAAGGACAATAGCTGGAAAAAGTAGTATGAGCAAAGTACCAGCAGGAAAGGCTTTTATTACAAGGATTTAGTATAGGACTGCTCCACCTTTTCATGGTAAAAATACACATTTGTTTGACCAGCACATCAATTAACTGGTCATTTCTTGCCAGTTTCTCATGGCACACATTTTCTGCAGATGTATCGTGATAAATCTAAGCATTTGTCAGTTGAAAAGGGGGGAAGGGTACTAAATTGTGTGTAGTTGAACATGAGCTAGGAAATGAAATACTGTAGATCAAACTGTAGTTGTCTTCACTGTGAAAGGCAACTAGAATATTCATATTAACTTCTATATCTGGAAATAGAAACCACAATGTAAGTGGAGGGAAAAATGCACTGGAGCATATGAAGGTATTGTCGATGTGAGAACGTGCAGTTTTTTTCTAATCACAATTGTCCTGTTAGAGTAAGGCTGCTGCCAAGACTGGGTCTTCCAAATACCAGTGGGGAATTATGAAGTCTTTGGGTCTATCTGATGAAGAAGTAATTGGTTTTTCTGAAGCCGAGCATTGGCTGGATTACTTCCCTCCCCTTGCTGTCCAGGATCTGAAAAGCATGGGATTGAAGGTAACTGTATGAAATCTAAAATTCAATTATGCAAGCAGCCATACTTGACTTGTTACTACATTTGTGGATACGCTTCTTTTGTCTTTAACATGTCAGCTCTGAAAGACCAAGCACATGCACATTGCTCCCTTAGTAGGATATGTACTTGCAATATGTTTTTGGAGAAAAGTGTCTTTTGTAGTTTTAAAGTTAGGGTTTTACAGTAATTCAAATTTCCTTGAATTTCTTTATTTACTCACTAGAAACTCTTACACGTTTCCAGGTGGATTGGAGGCGTTCTTTCATTACCACAGATGTTAACCCTTATTATGATTCCTTTGTGCGATGGCAATTCCTTACCTTAAGAGAAAGAAATAAGATTAAGTTTGGGAAACGGTAAGCCTGCCATGCGTTTGTGAGTTTGGATAAACTCAGCTTTACAAAACTTGGAGCCCTGTGAAATGTCTCTAGAACTTGCCTATGACTCAAATTAAACTAAAATCCTTTTATTTCAAATGCCCTATAGACATTGTAACATAGTGTGTTTGTTGTGCTAGCCGCGTTTGTGAAATAGCGTCCCTGTGTTTTAGTTTGACAACAGATGCCGACTCAAAGCAAAGTAAGGTCAATACTGAAAGCTCTGGCAAGTACTTGCTGGCGGCAGTGGAAACAGAGGCAAAATTTGAAAATACCACTTAGGGAATCTCCCTTTGATAAGGAGCTTTTTTCCTTCTCTTCATCTACAGATTATTGTATTTACTACTAAATGAACATATACCTTTTTTTTAGATACACAATTTATTCTCCAAAAGATGGACAGCCTTGCATGGATCATGACAGGCAAACAGGAGAGGTAATATTTTTAGTTGACATTTTTATGTGTTGCTTATGGTTCTTAAATACCGAATGGAAAAAATGTATCTTGGTCAAATGTATTTTGTACATACTGAACTATCTGTTCTCAGTTGTCAGTACATGTGAAAATTGAATGAACTCCACTTTTGAGAATACTTATCCTGAACTATGGATAGTATTTTCCACTGTAGCTATTTTCTGTGATTGTCTGGCAATTTGTGCCACCAACATCACTACAGCATATCATTATCTATTTGTTGAAACAAAACAAATAAGCTTTTGTTATGTTGCTGAGATAGTTGCTGTCATGAGTAAATTTTCGGACAGAGGAATAAAATAGAACCCCTCTCTTCAGACTGCATTTTATTAAGCAGCCATTTGTATCAATGGAAATATGATTTTCTTTGAAGAAACAACTGGTGCTTTCAACAGCGTTTGTGTTAGGTTACTACAGAATAGAATTTATTTTCTTTACTGCTTGAGTCAACTTCATATATTGATTGGTGCATTGTTTATGTGAACTGTAGGGTGTTGGACCTCAAGAATATACTCTAATAAAAATGAAGGTGTTAGATCCTTACCCAGCAAAGTTAAGGTAGGTCTTGAATTCATAATGGCAAATAACTTCCAACTTATGGCCAGAAGTAACCATTAAATTAGTCTGTTTTACCTAATGCAGAATTTAATTTTGTAGTGTTATTTGTCATGCAAAGACTTGGTCTCTGTTTTGAGCTGCCATATTCACTAGTCTGTGTGGAACACAAATTGGGAGTTCAAAAACTAAGTTAAATTAAAAGCCCCGCAAAGAAGCTTAATGAGCCACTTTCATCCCTTAGGAAATGTTACTTACAGTTCGTATTAACTTAAGAGCATGTCTTGTATTACCCTGAATGTTTTTATTTTGCTGACTTATAAAATACTTTTTCCCCCCCCAGTGGCCTAAGAGGAAAAAATATCTTCTTGGTGGCTGCTACGCTCAGACCAGAGACCATGTTTGGACAGACTAACTGCTGGGTTCGCCCAGATATGAAGTACATCGGCTTTGAGACTGTGAATGGGGATATTTTTATCTGTACGCAAAGAGCTGCCAGGAACATGTCCTACCAGGGCTTTACAAAAGATAATGGAGTCGTACCTGTTGTCAAGGAACTGATGGGAGAAGTAAGCATCTTGCAGCTTGTGGGCCAGGTTTATCTACTCCTGTGAAGCTTACTTATACTTAAAAAGGTGGCTGTAGAATTCTGCTTATAAAGAAAATAGAGGAACTACAAAAAAATCTGAGTGTTAAGTAACTTGAAAAAAAAAATTAAAAAATGCAAAAGAGCTTCTTTGGCAGCTAGTACTACATTTGGGAGATTAACCAGATATACTATCTCATTGACAAATGCATTACTGTTGCCTTAGCATTACTGATAAATGAATGATTTAAGTAGCATTTTTGTGCGTGCTGGAAAGAGTGATGACTCTTCTGTGCTAGGAATGGAAAAAGAAGAAAAGTAATAGCTATAAAGTAACAGCTGTAAGGTATTATGTGAAAAAGACTGGTGCTGAAGCTTCCATTTTTGTGAATACAGCTTTGTTAGTTTTGTAGTTGAATGTTAGTTTTTGATATTTACGGAGAACAGAAATTAAAGGGTAGTAAAAGCGTGGTTACTGGCATTTGTTCATCCTAATCCAGAGTACCTTCATGCTGTTTACATCATTTGATCTTTGTTCACTAAAATTTCTTTCCATCCTTCTTGATCCTGCTTTGCATGAAGTAGAAAGTACACGTTTTGATTCTTCATTAGTAGAGATGATATGAATCCAAGCAAATTAGAGAGGGATGAAGACAACTGCAGCACCTAGACTACCTCTTGTCAGTGCATAAATCTTGACAATATGCTTTTACTGCCTTTAGTTTAATCTAGCTTTTGAACGTGGTTAGTTAATTCTTATAAAACACAATATAGAATAGATTCAGTAGGAAGGGACCTACAGAGGTCAGTGAGTCCAACTGTCAGACTACTTTGGGGCTGACCCAAAGTTAAAGCATATCATTAAAAGCACTATCCAAATACCTCTTGGCTGACACCTTGTGCCTGTCCATGTCCACCTCTCTAGGAAGCCTGTTGCAGTGTCTACCCTCTCGGTAGTGTCTTGATGCTGATGTGATCAAAATGTTTGGATGCAAACTGTGTTCCTGCTTATCTTTTTCCAGCTCTAGACTTTCTATTTCAGTAATTTTGCTTTGCTCTGAATTATTTTGTCAATATTATCTGCTATTTGATTTTTTGACTAGTAAATAGTCCATGTATTATCTCAAATGGTACACAGATGCTTTTCTTAGGTACTTCCTCCTTGTCTAACAATACACGTATTTGTTTATAATATGTGGGGAATGCACATGTTTGCATATGAATGCATATGCAATGCACATGAATGCATATGTTGCACATATGCAAGTTTAAAATAGTATCAGCAAGAAGAGCTTACTCGGCTAGACTGAAAAAGTGCTGTTTATAGTAATTATATTCTTTTGCCCCATGTAGGAGATTCTTGGCGCTGCACTTTCTGCACCTCTCACCAGCTACAAAGTTATATATGCTCTTCCCATGCTCACAATCAAGGAAGATAAAGGTAACGTTGCAACAGCTTCTTGCCTAAGCCTGTTTGATGCACGCTGTACATTCAGTATGTTGACTAATCTTTTTATCTGTTTTATCTTTCTCTTTGTCAAGGAACCGGAGTGGTAACAAGTGTCCCTTCTGATTCTCCAGATGATATTGCAGCCCTGAGAGATTTGAAAAAAAAACAGGTCAGTCTCTTACCTGAATCACTTGTCTTTCTATTTCCTTTCTGGGGTGTGGAGCGACAAAAGGGGATATCCAGTGGGTAAAACGAAAGTCCCTTTGGTTGTAGTTCTGCCATCTCTAACTTCAAATCAAAGTAGTTAAACAATAAAATAAAACCAGCTGAGGTCAGCAAAGTTTTTGTTCTCAGTCTTCAAGAAGGGTTTTTGAATGAGAATGATGTCACTTCTGTATCTTAACATGCAGAGAAGAGTGTCAGTGAAATGGAAATAAATTCCTGTTGTGAAAATAACTTCTAGAGATGAGAACTCTGTATGAATTCAAAATTTCAAATGAATTTCAGCTACGTAGAGTAGCTGTTGCTATCACAATTTCAGAAAGGCATCAGTGTCTAAACAGCTGTCCACTGGCTGTTGAAGTTCCATTCTACTTGGCTCTAGTGTGGCTTTTTCCATCTTAGAAATGTATTCGTTCTGATAGAAAATCACGTGAAAATGAGACAGGGATTAAAGTCATGTGCGAGAAATGGTGAGCATGCAGAGAAGCATTTTTGTTTGCTTTATAGTAAAATACTATGTCCATGAGAGGCACTAAAAACCTTCGAAGATAGAAGAGTTTACTTCTATTCATGTTGTGTTTTTTCTGAATTTCAAAGGCTTTGAGAGTGAAGTATGGCATTAAAGATGAAATGGTCCTGCCGTTTGAACCGGTGAGTACACCCAACTGTGTGCATCAGCAGTACACATGGCTTTGCATTCACTGATGAGAAACGTGCCAGAACTGCCTGCCTCTCTCAGAATTTCTATCTGATTTCTCCCAAACTTCTACTTTTCAGATGAAAGAGATATGAAAACATTAAACTTTCAGTTTTGTTATAGTTGTAATATTTGGTCTGTTAGGGTTTGCAGTCAAGATTTATTATTCTGTGCTATACCAGAGTTAAATAAAAGTACCAATTTTTGTGAAAATTACTGTTTGGAGAAAGTGCATCTTTACATCGATAACCTATTGGTTGGTTAAAACTTAAAATAATTATCTTGCCTTCAAGCAAGGCTGCATCTGTTCTGTGCAAAGGGCTGAAGTCCCTTCCTATTAACACCGACTCATGGCTGAATCAGTTTTCATTGGAAAACAGGTGACGGGTAAAGCCATCCCAACATTGTCTTATTACCCTTGCTTCCACAGGCTAGCTTCAGTGCTGGTATAACTTGCTGCTGGCATGATGTGAGGAGATAAAACTGGGTTATTTTTTGTGGGAGAGCAGATCAGAAGTCCCAGCAGGGACCACCAAGAATTCTTGAGCTTATCAGTGGAATTGCGCTGATACTTTGTAAATGCCTACGTAACTTGATTACTAATAGATGCTGCAAATCTACGCACAGAGTAGTACAACGTGCTACTATATCATGCAGCACAAACACAATAAGTAATAACCGCCTCTTGTTTCCCTTCCTGATCTCTGGTTCAAACTCATGTTAGCCTAGGGCCTGCAAATCAAGCAAAATATTGTCTCTTGTTCAGTGCATCACTTCTTGTGAAGTATATCAAATCTACAAGACAAATCCTTGTGTAGATATTACATTGAGATAACTTGAAGTCAATATGTGACGCTGTTTTGTTAATTCTCAGGTGCCCATCATCGAAATCCCAGGATATGGCAACCTTTGTGCTCTATCAGTCTGTGATGAGCTCAAAATCCAGAGCCAGAACGACAGAGAGAAACTTGCTGAGGCCAAGGAGAGAGTATACCTGAAAGGATTTTACGAAGGAGTAAGTAATAAAAGATTTGGCTTAGTTTGATTGGGAGAAAAAAAAATCATGGGGCAAGGTAAATAAAATAAAAAAAACAGCAGGAAAGAGGGAGTTTTGTTTGTTTTTTTCAAGAGTCCATTTTTCATTAAGAATTCTTCTGCAGTTGCATTCTACAGTTGGAGGAGTTGTGTAGAAATGAAGAAAGAGAATAGAGAAATGTGTGAATACAAACTGAGGCTCATAATTTGGTTTCTTAGCAAGTGGTCGCATTAAAGAATTGATCCATTTTGTTAAAGTATTGATTTGGAAACCGATAGGAAAAGATGGCAATATATACATTTTTTTTGTCTCTACTCGTGTAGTGGGTTACTCTGATGTAATCCTCAGCTGTTTTCTCCTAAGCTGGAAAGAATTTGCTGTTCTTACTAGCTATGTGGGGTTGCCTATACGCATGCCAACCTGTATACAACTTTGTTTTAGGTAAAGAAGATTGTCTATTAAATAAAACCAACCAAACAAACAAAAAATAAACCAACAAACAACCTGAAAGCTTGATTCCTATTTGTGCACGTCAAAAATCCAGTAATCGCTATTTCTTTCTTAGATCCAAATACCTACTGCACCTATTTCTTCTTAATTTAAAAACAATTAACTCTCTTGACTCATCTTTTACAGGTAATGTTGGTAGATGGATACAAAGGACAAAAAGTTCAAGATGTCAAGAAACTTATTCAGAAGATGATGGTGGATAATGTATGTCGTAGAATGCACACAGCTTCTTCTAAATCATCCATTTTGTCTTTTTTCACAATAATCGTGTCTCTGAGGAAACCTCTTTTGTTCTGCAGTCCTCTTAATGGTTCTTAGGGTAGCTACAGAGTATATGCTACTGCTCAAATTGCTTGTGTTCTTTGGTTAAGTGGGATGAATAGCTTAAGTAGAGACATCTTATTCCCTGCTTCATCCCATCACTTTGTCTAGGAAATATTTTGGTCTGATTTTCATCTTTGATAAAGCTGTGAGATACTCAAAGTATAGGATCTGAACTTATAGGCTTTTTCAAGTAAAATTGAAGGATATTCATTACATGCAGACACCCCATTTCTGGGTGGGGCTCATCAAGCAGAGGAGAAAGAGTAAATGAACAATGATCGTCATTACTCTGATAAGATTTTCCCAGTGAGGACTGGAAGTGAGAGAGGCATCTGTTACTTTGTCAATATTTGCTTGCCATTGCAGCATTGTTATGTTCAGCTTATAACATAACGCTTTATACTGTTTCATCCTCCATCAGAATATATAGTCTGTGAAGGAAGAATTAAAGCTCACTATTCTATTTTTCTTTGCCTTCCCAACCTTTTTTTTTTTTTTTAAATAGTAGCTGTGATATTTGTTATATGTTTTAGATTCTGCTGTAAATAACTTTTTTCCCAAAATAGTTTCAATTGCTAGGAGCATAACTAACGAGTAATATTGTTTTGCTTCTGTCCTTTTCATAATGAATGGAGACATTCTTCACAGAATTATGTGAACTGAGGCATCTAGGAGGTACATAGTCAAATATTATCCTTATTTTACTGAAGCAAATACTGAGGCAGAGAGCCAGTGCAGTTATGAAGGCCATGCAATAAATGCTGTAAAACAAATTAGAATAAAAATGATGGGTGTTAGATGCGAGGATTTTCAAGGCTCTGCTAAGTTAGCTTTATTACCCTTTATCTTAGCTTTATTGCCCTTTTAGGTGTATAATGATCTCTTCCCATAGGATGAAGCCATGATTTATATGGAACCTGAGAAACAAGTCATATCAAGGTCTACTGATGAATGTGTCGTGGCCCTTTGTGACCAGTGGTAAGTGAAGTAAAGCTGTAGTTAAAGCATTACTGTCTAGTTATATCCAACTTGTTGATTGCTTTGTTACATAAACTTTTCATGGCTGTAGGTATTTAGATTATGGTGAAGTGGACTGGAAGCAACAGGCATCAGAGTGCTTGAAACATCTAGAGACGTAAGTTATAAAAGCAGATGTAAAGAGGAGAGATTGTTTGCTGGTGATGGTGTTCTAAGAAGACTGAGAGGAGTGATTAGTAATAGCTTATTTCTTACAGATTTTGTGAAGAGACTAGGAGAAATTTTGAAGCTACTTTAGGATGGCTACAAGAGCATGCATGCTCAAGGACGTATGGGTTAGGTAAGCAAAAAACGTATTTGCTCATTGCTTCATGAGTATTGTACTCATTACTTCATTTGGAAGGCTGAAGTGTACCTTGGATCCAAAATGGTATAGTTAAATCTGTTCTACACTTATCCAATTTAAATCTTGACCCAGCATCCCAGAGAAGGCACCCTTTATCTTGTAAACTTGTGGCGCTAGGGGTAATCTCTGGCTTTTTTTTTTCTTTTGACTGGGCAGTTGGTTTGGAAGGAATCTTAGCAGAAGGGACTAATTCCATTTCTTGGGTGTTCTCCTCAAATGATGACTAGCCTTTGGCATGTGTAGCCTGCAAGGTGTGAAAGCAGGTGCAGCTTGACATGGGACAGCTATTATAACTGCATTATAATCTGCAACAAATAATCATGAATTAAAATTTGTTTGTAAGATGCTGGCTACAAAAATGGCAAGTATTTTCTCTTGAATAAAATTTTCAAATGCACAGTTGTTTTTTTTTTAAAGGATTTTTAAATGTGTAAGCATGAGTACTTGCAGAAGGAGAGAGATTCCACTAAAAGTCATGAACTGCTAATGTATGCTTGGATGTCTTGCTTGTTAGACCTGCAAGTAGGGATGATACTGACTGTCTGATACCTGGCTTCCATCTCTTCCAGGTACCCGTTTGCCTTGGGATGAGCAGTGGCTGATAGAGTCTCTCTCTGACTCAACTATCTACATGGCCTATTACACAGTTGCTCATCTGTTACAAGGAGGGAACCTGAGGGGCCAGGGAGAATCTCCTGTAGGCATTAGGTAAGGAGAGTGAATCACTAAATTTGCTTGTTTAATTTTGTGTCCTCTTCTGAATTGTTCTTGACAAAGACTTGCCAAGCAGGCTGATTTGCTTTTGTGTTTAAAAGGCATTACTGTCAAAACTTAGCTTGCTTGTTAGATAAATTGTAGCAATTCTGTAGAGAAATACAAAGGAAAAAGGGAAGTAGTACTGTGGCCAGAGAGAGGGAAGGAATGTCCTTGAGAGCAGAACCTCTCCTGTGTTCAAACCTCTCTAATTACAGAGGGGTTACCTACACACTAGTAGTGTCTGGGAACAAACTTTGAAGTGACCATCCTTAGCACTGAATTACAGATTTGATGTATGTAATTAAGTACCTAAAATTACATTGTGCTATTACATGAGTAGATAACATCTTTCTTTTTAGTATTAGCAAATACATTTTTTTTTTAACTAAGACTAACTCTGTGGGGTACAGTAAATAAGGGATTCATGGCACATCATGTCATTCGTCATTCAGATACAACAATCTTTAGCAACAAACATAGAAACGAAGTCACAGCACACAATAGTAATTTAAAGCATAGAGCAGAACCACCAGAGCTAAAGCAGAAAACTGGTACATATAAGACTGTTCTGAACTGGTGGTATTGTCTGTCATTTGAACTGTGTTTAATATTTGCAAAAGTAGTTTGGGTTCAGAAGTTTTTTTTCCTCTCTGCATAATACAGGGCCAAAGCACCTTAGTAGATGTTAAAAGATGGTAAATGTAGATTTGACACTATTTAATTTGAAATGTTTTCAGGTAGTATATGGTAGACTCCAGTGAAACTCCAAGAAGCTAGGAGTAAAAAACTATGTAGAACAATTTTTTTTAACTTGTGGATCCTACTTCCAGTAATTGCTAAAACGTGTCTTATTTGATAGTAATTTTGAATGAATTTGGTATCCCAGCTCTGTGTTGGTAATGAGGGGTGAAGGGTGCACAGGAAACGGGACACATTTTTCCATGTAGGAAGGTGATCTTGAATTGTACAGAAATTTTCTTGTACTCCTGCTATTCTACTTTCATGGAAACCAGAAGGAATGACAATATGACCCAGTGCAAGGAATTCAGAGAAACTTACATACTAATAGGTATTCATTACAGAATTAAGGTCACAAGTGGTGCCTAGAGGGGAAGGCATTTGTAAAATAAACAGGTTTTCAGGGCATTCAAGATTATACTTTAATTATTAATTGCTTTTTCTTTACAGAATTCCTTATGGTTATTAGGAAATATCAAAGGACGTTTTAAGCAGGGCATGGCCTGAGCTGGTACTTCTGAGTTCTGATTTTGTATTTCATGTTTGACTCCTTCAATTTTGAACAAAATGCCTATATTCTTTTTGTTCGTGTTTGCTTTTCAAATGGGGAGTATGTTGTGAGAATGAATCAACAGATATAAGAAGTTTTATTCAAAATGCTGTGGCTTGTAAGAGGAGTTTTTAATCTCAGATTGAGATGTCAGTAATTCTGTGCAGGGCACATCAAATGAGCAAAGAAGTTTGGGATTACATCTTCTTCAAGGCAGCTCCATTTCCTAAAACAGATATTCCGAAAGAGAAGTTGGACAAGCTAAAGGAGGAGTTTGAATTTTGGTATCCTGTGGATCTCAGAGTCTCTGGCAAAGATCTCATTCCAAATCATCTCTCATACTACCTCTATAATCATGTGGCTATGTGGTCAGATCAAAGGTAAGTTCGGAACTAATGCAAAACACAGGTGTGCAGGAGATAAAGCTGGAGAGTTTTTAGTTTTGATGGTTTTGCTAATTTTTTTGACTACCTAACATTCAGGATTAGCTTAAAAACTTATTCTTTATATCAGTGTTTTTACCATTGTCTATACTAGAAGATATTGAAATTGAAGGTTTTTTACCCTTGTTTTTCCTTTTTATTTCCCTAGAATTCTTTAAAGATTTTAAGATACAAGGTTTTTTATGTACGGATTCTAAAATACTGGCTAAAGCAAAACTGAAATTTAACTGCATAATATGACTTCTGGCTTGTTGAAACCCTGTTCTAAACGCTGAAATTCTTTCATGGAGCAATCGATTTGGCAGTTTAAATCATAGCTCTAGAACAAGCCTAAGGATTTGCATGTTCTAACGAAACAGTACCTTTTCTTGGTACTTCTTTAGAGGGTACATGGAAAAAACATTTTAAAACAGCATTGCTGTATCTTTAAGGCTTTTTCTATCTTTGAGAAGCAGAGAAGAATATACAGTAGCAACGTCTAGAGCTAAATCCATATACAGCTGGTGCAGGAACCTCTGATGTTTGCCACTATTTTTCATTTGTTTTGTCTGTCTATGGAGGCACGAAAAGCTCACAGTTAAACAGCCACATTAGAAAGAAAATGTATAAAAGTAAAGAATTAATTTTTAGTGTAGCCTTCATTGACCTCCTTTATAAAAGTCAAATGTATTCTGTAAATATCTCTTTCTATGGATTTTCTGATGTTGAATCATATTCTTGCACTGAGATTGAAGTGAATTTATTATCAATGTTTTCTTAATTACTTCTCACGGACCGTTGAAACTGTGTGTGTGTGTGTGTATATATATATATGTGTATATATATATATATATACTGCAGTGGACTGTATAGTACAGGCTGAGAATTTTTGCCAATCACACGGGACTTTTAGAAAGATGTAGTTCCTAAGCATGAATATACTGTTTGTATTGCCTTGAACCGCTAGTTAAAAGTTGTATAAAACTGTATATAGGAAAAGTTGTTTTCTCATGTATAGTAACAATGATCATGGAGAATGAATCTGCCTCCTCCACTGGTCGAGATATGTGGGTTTGCCCAACAGAAGACTGTGTAGCTCTATCCAGTGCTGCTGAGCAGTGCTAATCACAGTCTTTTAAATTAAATATAGCTGAAGGGAGGGAGGTAAGGTAAATGAAGTGTAATTGTCGGTGCAGTGCTCCCTGCTTTGCATGTCAGCAATGGTAAGCCCTAGCCCTTATATTACAGTTCTTTTCATCTTCAAAGACACTCCTGGATTTTTTTTTAAAGCCACCTCTCCAGATACTTTTTGAAGATTTCATTTAAATTATTCATCCCAAACAGGAACATAAAATGTTTATTTTCTCTTTTAAAAGGAATATTTCTACTTAATTATACGCTTTGCATCTTGTCTTCAAACAGAGAAAAGTGGCCAGTAGCTGTGAGAGCAAATGGACATCTCCTTCTCAATTCTGAAAAGGTATAGTGAGGTTTTGTGTATGTAGCTGTCAAAATAGGCACTTGGTAGCCAGATTGAAAAAAATCTATCTAGGAAATTAAGAGGAAGAAATTGTGAAAACTTCAGTTCCTTCTTTGGTGCCCTTAAGTTTTTCATTCACTGGAGATAAAGACATGCCTTTCCTCCAATACTGTCTTAACTCCTTTTCCTGTTAGTTCTTGTATTGCTTCATCAGTTTAGTGAAGATTTCAGTGGATTTTTATTAAGTTTTAGGATAATTTATAATGTAGAATGCTTTTTTTTGGACTGCATTTTTGATTTGTTAAGGCTTGGAGTAGGTATAAGAAGAAAATGTTTGTATGACTAACTTTGTAATTCCAACAAGTTCTGAAATTGAACTTTATTGAATTTAAAAGTGCCTAAACCTTAGAATTTGACCTTGGAGACTGTCTAATTGAAACAAAAACAAGACAAGACAAGACAAAACAAACAACAAAAAAAACCCACCAAGGCTCTACCTCAAAAACTGATGCAGGATAAGCTGAAAATGTCAATTGCAAAGTATTATTTTGATTTCAGAAATTTAATTCAGGTAACTTTGGGGATTTAATTTTGGTACCAGTTATCCCATTTTCCGAAGCCTGATGAATTCTAGGGTGGAACCCAAATGAGACAGAAAGCAGCTACTATTTCCATGCAGTTGTGGTATATGCAGACCTTAGTAGTAACAATTTGTCCAAGTCTCAAGAAATTTCAGGAATTGGATCAGTACCTGCAAAATTTAGTCTGTCTTTACTATGAGACATTGTTCAGTTTTACCAAACTGCTTTTGCTGTGATTCATGAGAAAATACTTTCTCAGTGGTTTCCCCAAATTCTTGTTGTCTGTCTTGCTTATCCAACAGCAAAATGAATGTAGGAGAAAAACAAGGTTTTTCTGTTTCTTTTAGATGTCTAAATCTACAGGTAACTTTCTTACGCTAACTCAAGCTGTTGACAAGTTTTCTGCAGATGGTAAGTATGTTTTGACCTGTTTCTGTTTTTCAATTTTAGTCATTTTGGCATCATTAATGTTTTGCTCTGGAAGGAGCAGTGGATATATTGGAGTATTTAATTGCAGTAAATCTACCACTTACCAGCTGGTTTTGCTTGAAAAGCTGAACTTTATTTAGAAAACTGGAATGAGTGTTAAGACAACACCTGTTTAAATCCAAAACTTCCAGTGCTGAGGCTTTCTAGAAGGTGCCTAGGATGGGTGAAAACCCGTTCTCACTGGGGGTCAAAACATCAGACAAATGCTATTGTGTGTGCATAAATGTATGCCATGCTCTTCCTTGCATCCTCATGGTTTTTGAACAGTGTTTGTACTACTCTCTTGGTGTCTGTCTGATCTTCTTCCTCTTTATAAGGACGGCAGTGGGTAAAGGGCATCTTTTACCCATCATGGGTAAAGGGCATCTTTTGAGATATCTCTAGTAATTGACTTTGAGTCCCTTGCCTCCTACATCCCTATCTACCAGCTAATTGCATGCCAGCCATGTTAGCTATTGTGGTTACTTTCAGGCATGCGTTTAGCCTTGGCTGATGCTGGAGACACTGTTGAAGATGCCAACTTTGTGGAAGCCATGGCTGATGCTGGTATTCTTCGTCTCTACACGTGGGTGGAGTGGGTAAAGGAGATGATTGCAAACAGAGACAGTCTAAGAAGCGGTCCTGCTGACACCTTCAATGACAGAGTCTTTGCCAGGTACTTTACAAAGGCTAACGTAGTTTGGACCTTTTTTTTTTTTTAAATCTTGCTAGGATCATCTTTGTAGTTTTTTTTTTTTCTTTTCTTTCTACAAGTTAATGAATTCCATAAAGCAAAACACATTTTTGATTCACTTTCAGAATAATAATTGTGTCACACTACTGACATTGATAGTGTTGTTTTACAGTGTTGCTGTTAAGTGAAGTGGACAATATTGATGATTTCACTTTCTTCCCTAGTGAAATGAATGCAGGCATAATGAAGACAGATCAAAATTATGAGAAGATGATGTTTAAGGAAGCACTAAAAACTGGCTTCTTTGAGTTTCAGGTAGGTGATCTCTTTTCAGGTGTAGAAAACTAATACTTGCCATTTATTACTTTTGCGTGGATTTCTTTTGATCCTAATGTCTCTGATCCTTAATTGTACCACTGAATTGGAATCCAAATTATATAAGGAAAAAAAGACTGCTTCAGTAGTCTTAAATTATAAACGTCTTTTTGTGGCATTTTGCAAAAGTCTAGAGGAGGGCACCTGTGATGCTGCAAATAGTTTTGATATCTAATATGAGCAAAAAGCTCTTTAAAAAAAGATGCTGTTGAGAAGAGTGTTTCCTTTTTGCTCCTTTGTAATAAGGAACTCTGTATAAGAAATACAGATGATAATCAACAGAATTGTTTGGAAGTAGAATGCTTTTTGATATACTCTATAAACTATGTCTCCAGAGTGTCTGCTGAACCATGCCACTTCACATAATTACAGAGACTCCTTTATGTGGTTCCTTTATGTTATTCAGGAGCGTGATTAAATAGGCTGTACTGTATGCATAAGGATAGACCATATTCATTACCTTTTTCTTACTACTTTTTAGTATCTTTGCAAGTTATTGAAAATGTTAGTACCTGATACGCAGTTGTGCATATTTTTGTATGTTATGTCTGTTCAAAAAAACACTTTTTTTTTTTTTAAAGTACCATGCTATTGTACAATGGTCAACTGACAGATTTACACTTGCAGGCTTAAGAATGTAATTCTTTCAATAATATATTTTAATAATATATTATTGAGTTCTAAACTTGTTACATTCTAAAGGTATGTTAGAGCAAAGAATTGTTTTTTTTCTTCTTTCAAATGTTTCTCCTTGTCAATTAATGTGTTAACAATGGTTGTTTTAACATATGTAACGTTATTTTAACATATTAATAGTGGTTAAATTGGCTTTATTTCAGGCAGCAAAAGATAAATATCGTGAGCTGGCGATAGAAGGAATGCACAGAGAGCTGGTGTTTCAGTTCATTGAAGTTCAGACTCTGCTCTTGGCTCCCATTTGTCCCCACTTATGTGAACACATCTGGTCGCTGCTGGGAAAGGTACTAGTAGTGTATGTTTCAGTTTTGGTTTTTCATTCAGAACTAAGCTTTCACTGATTTTTAGTAAGGCTAGTATCAGACTTGTGGATGCCATTCATATGCAGGTAAAAGAAACATCTGTCCTATATTAGTGTATGAATTGCCATAATAGGTCATCATCCATATCACAACAAGCATATTGAATTAATCTGTGTATTCGTGGTTACTGTAATGATATATGTAACTTTCATACAAGTCACTTTGACTATCTTCTCACTGAGAGGTGATCTAAAATTAATCCAAATAATGAAACATTTCTACATTTATGCATGAAAATTAGCTTTTGAACTTGTGTTGGCAGGTAAACTGGAGAAATAAATGTTGTATGTGAAGTTATGTAGTTCTATGGCAGGTGTGCTTGTATATGTAGTCTTTAACATACTTGCAAATTAGCGCTTGTTGGCTGTATGCTTATTCCTTTACAACTGAGTTATCGGTGGGTGCTCATTGAGGTTCAAACTGTGTAAACCAGTTTCCACTCAAGCTATAATGGTTTGAGAAAATACCAGACACTAATGTATTCTTATCTCAGTGCATTTAATTTCTTCCTTTCTTCAAAGCCTGATTCCATCATGAAAGCCTCCTGGCCAATAGCAGGTCCTGTGGATGAGATACTAATTCGCTCTTCTCAGTACCTCATGGAAGCAGCTCATGAGCTCAGACTTCGTCTCAAGAGCTTCATGGCACCTGTGAAAGGAAAGGTGAAGTGTACTAAGTCATCCTTAAGTCTTCATACTCAGTAATTCTGGATTGCGTCAGAACTCCCTCCTGATGTTACTTTTTTTTCCCTATTGTTCCCTTAGAAAAGTACTAAAGAACCTTCCCAGAAGCCTTCTCACTGTACCATCTACGTGGCAAAGAACTACCCGCCTTGGCAGCACACCACCTTATCAGTTCTGCGCAAGCACTACCAGGTGACTGCTCTTGTTTCTTTGGGCTGCTTACCTGCTTTTTTGTACTCTTATTTTCTGTCTCTAAAGAAACTTATAAGCTGTAACTTGCTACCAAATTACTTAAATATAAAGTGAGACAGTTTTAATTTCCGTTGTGCTTTTATTTCTGTCTAGCAGTTTTCAATGCTTAATGAAGATGTTCTGAGGAATACCACTGATTTGACAGTATGACCTTGTTCCTTTTGACAATTTTTGAGTGAAAACTGGCCCATGTTTTGTTATTTTTCATTTTTAAATTGATAAACTTTTAAAATATTCTCTTTCCCGGGAGTATTTCTGAGGAAATGTTGTTGACTAAGAGATTAATATTACTATGCAAGAGGGCTTAGAAGCATTTTGTGATCTCTAAGTAGGTGTATGCCGTTCACTGATGTTGCAAGGAATATGTTGAAATGCAATATATCTGTCATAAGCAGAAGAAATTAGCTTCTGTGAAAGCAGAAGAGTCTGCTTCTAATGTGGAAACTGGTGAGAATGGTTTTTGGCATGCTGATGAACCATCGTCTTTTTCAGCTTAAACAATCAGTGTTGTAGCTGATAGATGAGAGTTATGACTCTCTCAACGTGCAATATTGAGTTAAACCAGTGTTCCTCAAGTGAAACTTGTCTTTAGAGTGTTAAGTTTGGGGAATTCTATAGCCTTTCTTGTATCAGTATTGAATTCTGCTGTTCAGTCTGATGCACTGACTTGGAGCGTTGGCAAATATCTGAACTGTGAATGCAAAGTACAAACAATTTGGGAAAACCACTGCATGAAGATCTGCTTGAGGCAAGAATTAAATGTGGATTTAAAATGTATTTTAGTATATCATTCAGGTACCTTAATATATAGTCAAAGGCAAGAGTGAAGAAAACAGAATAATACTGAGTTGCTTGAATGGCAGTAGATAAGTGGTTTTGGTCAAGATTTTACAGTCTTACTTCTAAAATGTTTTAAAAGGATGAGAAAATGATTGTGTGGAAATCAATGATAGTGTTTGCTGGTATTTTGGGAAAGCGTGGAGGGTATATGATATTAAAGGGCAAGTATTTATTTTTTAAATGATGCCTATTCTTTTTAATGTATATTCATTAACATTTAGGTCAGTGGAGGTCAACTGCCAGATAATAAAGTAATCGCCAGTGAGCTTAACAACTTGCCAGAGCTGAAGAAGTATATGAAGAAGGTTATGCCTTTTGTTGCCATGATTAAGGTATGTGATAGAGGGACACTTGTATAGAAAAAGGTTAATGGTGTCCTGGGCTGCAGTGGGCAAAGTATTGCCAGCAGGTTGTGGGACTTGATCCTTACCTTCTGTTCACACTGGTGAGGACATACCTCTAATACTGTGTGCAGTTTTAAAATCTTTTTGACTCTAGATGTGATTTGTAGATGTTGGAAGGGACTAGTAATGGAAAAATCATAAAGTTTAAGGGAAAAAGTAACATTTTTACACCAATTAAGAAGTGGCTTTTAAAAAATGTATTTATTAATGTCTTCTACTTCTTAACCTTATGTTTGTCATATAAATGCTGTTTTAAAGCATTCTCTTGCCCTCTGTCTAATGTCATTCTAATTATTCTGTTTTGTGATAGCTCAAAAACTCTTAGAGGAATAGAAAGCGCAAAGCAGCTATGAAGCTGTCTGTATAAGTGAAGTTTTTAAAAAGGTACTATTTTATTAGATCAGCTAGTACAGTTTAAACAGATCAGACAAGCTTTCAATCATACAAGTAAGTTTAGGTCTGAAGCACGCCTGGTTTTTGCTAGTGTTCATCTGGCAATAATTAATGATTCTGTTGCATGCAGGGAATGGGTCGGCATGCTGAGGCTTACCCAATAATTGATCCTTGCCCTTTAAAAGATGATCAGTAAGCGATTGCATATAAATACATAGAAACTTCTGAACTCAAATTCCTTCGACCAGAATATTGTTCTGTGAAACTGATTATTCAGCAGTTTCAACGTACAAGAAGCATTTTTGCTTTTGCTTCCTATTTCTTCAAAAGAAGGCTTAAATCCCAAAGCTTCCCCTATGTTTACAAAGGGAAGAAATTCATTGTTAATTTAGGGAATCTCGTACATTAAACTGACGAGGAAACTACTGCCAGGGTAAGTCTGATGGAGCAGAGCTTCTAAAGAGACATCTGGCTCAGCATATGAAAGTGAGAAAGGGACAGGTTAAATTCCAAAGATGAAGTTCGGTTTTTTTTAAGGTGTTTTTTATATTGCCTTTAATACTTTGGATCTTGTGATTTGTTTTTGGTTTTCTGTACTAACTAAGTTACCTTTATGTTAACATATACAGTGATTGTTATTTCCCTGCAGAGAACTTGTTTTACAACTGTTGTGAACATGTCCAGTTGTTGTATGCTCATTCTTTGTTTTAAACTAGGTCATGACTAAATTTCCTGCTGTGAAATAGCACTGAAATGCCGACTGACTTGGAGAATTCTCAACCTGCACATTAAATAGAGATTATAAGTAACTGAATATAAAACACCTTTTGAATTCTATATTAAAGATGTGTTACAATTGTTCTTACTCCTCCCATCAGTGTCACTAACTCCCTGAGGAAGAAACCCTGTTATGAGAGAATAGTTGCTCCTGTGCTAGCATATTGTGCCAGCAGAGAGCTCTTATGTTTAAAAGCCTGTTCTTTTCATGACTGATGTATGTTGCTTGCCATTTTGAAGCATTGTTTTACTTGCAATGTTCAGAGGGTTTAAATCCATTTTTTTCCTTTGACAGGAAAATCTGGAGAAGAATGGTTCACGTGTTCTTGATCTGGAACTGGAATTTGATGAACGGGCAGTGCTCATGGAGAATATTGTCTATTTGACAAATTCCCTAGAGGTTAGTGTGTATTGGCATATTTGTTGCTTGGTTCTCACTGGGATAGCTGGAGGACCAGCCTTTCCAGTGACACTTTCGAAGAGACATTTTTCTCAGACCTAACCAATATCTTACATTTTTCAACTGAAGAAATGAGGAGGAGATGTTCATAGGCATCACCAGTAAGAATGATCACAGCCTCGTATCTTCAGACTCTTTCAATGGCACATGTTATCTGTAGCAGATTACTTCACCCTCTTCAAGGAGTGGATTCTAGGCAGGGTTTTTAAAACTGTTACATTGTGAAAGGCCAGTCTAGAAGCATTTATGCCAGTTTCATATGATAACCAAAATACTTGAATGAGGGAACAGCTCAGGCAGGTTTATAAGAAATAGCTTGTTTCAAGAGTTAGAAGTTTCAAAAATACAAACTACTAAACTTCATTTTTTTCACCTGTGCAATATGTAATAAATGTGGGTTCATTGGATTGCTCCTATATCAGAGCAAAGTCAAGAATGAGCAATAACTTTTGTTGTAAAATGTGTAAATTTGCAGAAACAAACAACCAACCCAACCAAACAAACAAAACCACTAAACTGGTGGAAGCAGCAGTTGTCCTGCTAAATGGTGGAACTTTCATGCAGGAGAATGTACAGAAGCATAAGAATTAGACTACCAGATCCTACAAAGTTTAACAGGAGTTGTCATGTTCTGTACCAGGGCATAATAACTCCATATTTCTGGATAAGCTGGGAACTGGCTGTCTGTCTATCAAGTTTGCTACAAAAGACACTGGTTACTATGGGGCTGTCAGGTTTAATGCAAGTTTAATGCGAGTGTGCTGTCACTGCAAATGAGCCATGCTGTTTGTTGACCTACATTAGAAAGAGTTATCTATATAGAATGTGATTTGGGAAGTCATCCCTCTCAGCCCTGCTGAGCTCAAATTTGGAGAATGTGTCAGTGTTTCGCCCCTGTCTCATCCTCCCCCATTCCCTACCCCCATTGTTAAAAAAAGGATGATGAGAAATTGCAGCTTGTTGAACAGAGGACCACCAAGAATGTTAGGGGGGGACCTGGAGTGCATGGAGGTCTGGTAACTCCTGTTGCTCCCTCCAGAATGATTAAACTCCTGTTTACACGCACACATACCCTTTCTTACAGCTGGATCACATTGAAGTGAAGTTTGCTTCTGAAGCAGAAGATAAAATAAAAGAAGAATGCTGTCCTGGAAAACCGTTTTCTGTATTCAGAACTGAGGTAAAATCAGAAATTTAGGTACTGGAAATCTGAAAACTTAAGTTAAAACAATCCCACAAGCATGCCATTTAAAAGTTTGTTCAGATATATAAAGAGGAATTTTTGCCCTTAACCTAACACCTCTTCAAGACAGGAAACACTTCCTGAAGTAATTGTAGCTGTGTGTAGGGGGCAGGGGAAATAGTAAATGTGCCTGTATTTGTATCTTAGCCTCAAGGCTCTTTAGGTCAAATCTTTAAATTGTGCTGACTGGGAGACTTTTAAAAATGAGTGACTTGAGCATCAGCATACTCTTACATTTGTTTCTTTGAGCCAAGCGCCTCGATTACCACTCTCTAGATAACTAGATGAATCTCACTTTACTACTGTTATTTAGAAATTCTGGCAGTGTTATACTTTTTTTTTAAGGTGCTTTAAACTTCCATGTGAAACTTAGCTTGCTGAATCCTAAGGTGTTTTTTAATATTTTCAATGATTATCTGTTAGTTTATAATGGGCTAATAAACCGCATTCAGTTGCATAAAAATAAAGCCTTTTGAAATTATTCGTACAGCACAGTGTAATGGAGTCCTGAAAGAATTAGTGAGTAGTGTGTGATTAGCGAAACTCTATGGCAGTAGTATCATATATGAATATTTCTAGCTGTAATACTTTTCAACAGTAAAAATTTCATTGATTTCCCTAAATATGTCCTAAAAAATTATGCATACTGTGGCTTATATTTTAAAGATTCCTGTGAGTGCTTGCATTCTGCCAGTGGCAGTCAGTGTTTCTAAATGAAGGTTATCCATCCACAGTATTTGTTGATAGATTATGTTTATTTGTTTTATTTGCATGTTTCCTCTGAGGCTTTGATCACAAACACAGATTTTGCCTTTACTGTTATTACCAACTCTCTTATAGCCTGGTGTGTCTGTATTTTTGGTGAACCCTCAACCATCAAATGGCCACTTCTCTACAAAAATTGAAATCAGGCAAGGAGATAATAGAGAGACGGTGATCAGGCGCTTAATGAAGATGGACAGAGGAATCAAAGGTAAGATGTGTAGTAGTAAGAGTCAGTACTATGTAGTAGTAAGAGTCAGTAAGCATCAGAAGAATTTCTTTGAAAGCACTCAGTCCATGGGCAACAGTGAACTACATTGCGAGAGCATCAAGACATGCATTTTATCACCTGTGAAGCCCGACCTTAAGCAGCATTTAAGCTG
Source organism: Anser cygnoides (assembly GCF_040182565.1). Classification (NCBI taxonomy): domain Eukaryota; kingdom Metazoa; phylum Chordata; class Aves; order Anseriformes; family Anatidae; genus Anser; species Anser cygnoides. Next base: position 642,518 of record NC_089886.1, read on the forward strand.
TCGTAGCACTACGTAGTCCATTCCCTGATGTTAGCTGGTTTCCAGTAGTGGAGACCCAAGCAAGAGCAGCTGGGGAGACAATTTGCTATTGTGTCTGACAGCATCACCCCTGCTCGCTTACCTGAGGTAGTTGTCCTGGTAGAGGTGCAGCGATGGCTCAGATAAAGGTCTCCAGACAGAACCTGGGTGCGCTGCTTTTGCTGCTAGCGTTTCTGTTTAGTGCTTGTAGAGTTCTGTGGAGTGGCTGGTGTTCTGTGGTTTAGGGATCTGAATTCCACCACAATAACTTCCATAGGGATGGATTTTCTTCTTTTCTGATGAAAATCCTGTGATTGCCGTAAGTACTTTGTGTCCTCTTGCTTCTTTGCTTTCTAAATAGTTTTCTGTCCAACAACCTCACACGAGTCTTACACTGCCACGTAGGTTCTTCAGGCGATAGGCACTGACATGACAAGATGATGATGAAAACAGCATCTCATCACTGTCTCATTGTGTGGCACTGAGAAAATCTTAGCCTCCTTTCTTGTTTTTTGGATTGTTGCAGTTGGAATAAAAGCTGCCTCTTGAGAGTGCTGCTATGGTCAGTTTAAATGTTTGTGGTATCTTAACAGTCTAAAGGTCTTCTTTATGCGTAATAATATTTCAGGATGTTCCCCTCACCCGTTTTTGTTGCTTTTAGAAATAAACAGTTTGTTTTTCAGCCTGCTTGTTTACAATTTTAGTATTCCTTGCCTCTCCAACTCCTTGGAAAGATATTTTAGGAAAACACAGAATAACGTGGTAAAATTTCCCGTCAAACATCTTTGAAACAAACATGAAGTTTCTGGCCAGTGTAATGAAAGAAAATAGCTTTCTTAAAGGAACAGCAGCTGTGTTTGTGTTGAAGAATGCAGAAATTAAGATTCAAACAAATCTGAATCACTGTAGAGCTGGACATTAAAGGAAAGATGGACTTGATCCAAAAGCTTGTGACAGCAGAGACGTCTTTTCTTTCCTTATTTTTTAACAGCTTGTGTTTATATTAATGTTTAGCTGTCTAACAAAGACGGCTGCCCATTGATGGTGCGCACAGAGGGAGGAATATACGATGATGTGTAGCAATATGCACTTGGGGAAATGTGCTGTGTGCGTAGTAGAAGTGTATGCATGTCCACTACCCTACTGCTGAGTATTTTGAAAAGATGGAAAAAAAGTGACTCTTTATAGCTTTTCATCTTTTCCAGAAGGTGTCACTGTTCTGTTGGTGCACAAGGGATAGGAGGTTGTACTTGGAGGAAGGCTTGACTAAAAGATCTGAGGCTTCACAGTGATTTTTCTGGTCTGCTTAGCAATCTTTTATTGGTGTGAATTTTAAAATGGAATTGTATTTACAAAAATCCTCACCTTCCTCTTTCTCACAATCCCTGAATTCTTTCCTCAGAAAATGAAGACAGTAACTCTACAGTTACTTGTAGCTGTCACAGAAACAAATAAGGGAAATGCAATGCTCAGAATGTGGTGTTGGGACTTGGGGATAAAACAGACAAATACCGTTTCTGCTAGTAATGTGCTCTGTAGCCACTGAATGACATCTTTGTAGTGGATTTAAAACTTAATGTGAGTAGTATCCCTGAGAGAATATATTTCCTTGGGGAAGATATCTTAGGAGTACCAAGTATTCAGTGTTGTTTTGGTTAACTTATTTGATACTATAGCTTGTGCGTAGATCCTGTAACCTAATTAGCGAGTCTTTTCATTGCAGATCTCTCTAAAGTGAAACTGATGAGGTTTGATGATCCCGTACTTGGACCCCGCCGTGTCCCAGTCCTTGGCAAAGAAGAAGTGGAGAAAACGCCTATTCTAGAGCAAGCCATCTTCCATATTGACCTGGATGAGAAACGTGTTCACATTACTGAGAATGGCCTCACAAAGGACATCGGTGACACAATTGTTTATTTAGTTCATTAAACTGGCACATACACGGCTCGATTCCTGACAGTGAGAAAGTTCATAGAGTGACTTTGAAAGCATTTGTAACGAACGAAGATGCTTATTTGTTCTTAAAAAAAGAAAAAAAAACACACCCCAAACAACCTAATTAGGCATGCAAGTTTGTCCCTACTCTTTTAAATGTGGATATAATAAAATTTAATAAAATTATTTTCCTCTGGCCATTTGGCTTTGCTTCCTTTTAAAAAAAAAAAAAAAAAGTAGTTTTCCCAAATGTTAACGTCACAAATCCTCCTTTTCAGCTTTTCAACTGTGGCCTATTTTCAGAATCATTTTTGAGTACCATATGAAGAGAAGTTGGTTGTAAATATCCCATAATAGAGGGGAAAACATTGCTTGTACACTTACGTGTTTTACTTTTCAGTGACCCGAGTGACTGAATGCCGTTACGGTATTTTTACATGGACTTACCGGTTCAGAAGTAACTTGATACTGGGGAACCGTGGGTGCATTGCCCAGACCTGAATATCGTTGCTTATTTGGCTTCCTTGGAGCAAATTTGGCTCCAAGGCTGAGAACAGAAGTTTCTTACAGAAGATATGAACAAGGGGTTTCCAAATAACTTGAATTAGATACTAGATTTGCTCTCTGATCTCCAGGTGAGAAGGCTACTGTTTTGGATAACTGCTAGCAAAAGCAGTACGTGGTAAAACTAAACCCCTTGTACTGCCCTGGGTAGCAAGGTGGGACTTACAAGTGGACAATTCCCAAATACGTGTGTTTTGATCACCACAGCTCTACAAAAAGTTATCAGGTGAAGTGAACTGATCGTTTCCTTGTAGAAAAGCACCTTCATCAGTTCCAAGAAGCAGGGAATACAGCAAGAAAAAATTAATGTATCTGGCTGCTGATTTGTCAATAATCCGAGCAGAGAAAAGTTACTTCAGAGGTTTAGAGCAATAAGTTTTGCTTTGTTGCTCTTATGATACAGGCTTTCTTGTTTCAGCCACTGCCTAGAGAAGAGCCTCACACGCATGTTGCACAGAGCTGGTTGGGAAGCCTGGGGTGTGTGTGTGCAGGTTTTTTTTTTCTCCCATAACGGGGAAGTTAACCAATGGTGGTGTTCCTTACATTCTCAGTGTTTGAGTGAATCAGACAAACTGATTCTTAATGAGCCAGGTAGAGCTAATAAGCTGTGTTTGTTTTTTTTTTTTTTTTTCTGCAATTGTCTGTTGGCTTCCAGGAGATGTCACTGCTATGCTGGTTCGGGTGCTTTTTTTCTCTAGTAAAAGCTAGTAACAGGATAAAGAGTTTTTTTGTGCGTGGTGGATTTCCCACGTTATTAAGAAAATTCTGGCCTTTCCTAATATTCTCCCTGGTATGATTCTAGTTTAAAAGAAAAAAAAAATCTGGAGAGAACTTTTTTTTTTTTAACCTGAGTATGTTTTTTGAAGGATATAATTTCACAGTTACAAGAACAGGCCTCTTTCTTTTATTTCCCAACTTCCAATTTTCTGCTGTCATGCTGTGGGATATTTCCTTTACTTTCATTGTCCTTCAATTTTCCTCTATTCAGATGAAAGTACAGATACTTTTCTCAGAAACACTACGAGCCATAAATAACATTACGGAAGGAAGTTAACATTCTGGAAAAAGTTCAGTGGGACAACGAGGGACCTTGGCTACGTCCCTTGACGCCAAGACAAACTGGATGAAATCGGAAACTGCGCAGCAATTTCAGAAATGTGAAACTAAGCTCAAAACAGAACGTAGATGTTTTGATGTCTGGATTTTTCCAAAGCAGAGTGAGTACGTGTCTGTGGTAGTGCCCTGCTGCCCGTCTCACGATGTGCAAGAGATGGCAGTTTTGATTCAGGTTGTCTCCTGTGTCCATCCTGCCTGGGGTGAGCTCATAGCGAGACGAATGTGGGCAACCAGGGCAGTGGGGAACTTTTTTCCCACCCATGTGCCTGTTATGCAGGCACTTGATGAATTTGCCTCATTTAAAAAAAATAAATAAATAAAAAAAAATTACTGTGTTAAATTTCCCCCGATATTAGTGAAGTGTTTTGCTGACTGACAGGATTCAGATTCGGTATGTGTTAGCAAGGAACGTTTGAAGGAGGAATATATTTTGGCTGCCCCACGGAAGCGCTAAAGCTGCACCTAACTTGTTCGAGGGATTTACCTCTGTCCTCCTGGGCCCGTTCAGCTGAGTGCCGTACCTGAGGACCTTCTGCCGTCCCAGCACCGGAGCGGGCTGCTGCTCGCCCGTGGTCTCGCGTTCCTCTTGCTGAATTGCTGCCGGCCTGTGTGGAACAGTGCAGAACAATCAGCTTCTAATTCTGCCTGGTAATTGCCATGAGTTTAAGGGCTGAAAGATGTGCTAATACTCATGTGGTTGTGGAGCAGCACCAGAAGTAACGAAGCGTTTGTGGTACCAACATCTCAGCGGGGGCCCCGGCCAGGCAGTGGGGTGTCCGTGGGGCACGGGGAGGGGACGGCACGGCGCTCCCGCGGCGGGGTGGCAGCGGGGCGGCAGCGGGCCCGGTGCCTGGAAGCACTGCTGCTGCCTGCAGCGCTGCGGTGCCGTCACCGCTCGGTTTGCTCAGGTTCCTCCAGCAAGCAGATGCGTCTGCTTCCACCCCTGGTGAGGTGGTTGCTCCGTGGTGAACGCTGCTGAGATCCTGTTGCTATTTATTCCTTCCTGTTTGACCCCTGGGGATGGGACTTCTTTTTCCTTCTGGCCTCAAAAGAGGAGTAAGGTTAGGAGGCTGATCCTTGGCTAATGTTATAAATAATCTGGTACAGTATAAAAATCTATATAGAAACCATATAGGTGATGAGAAATGAAAGCTCCCTGTTGCATATTTCACTAAAATATCTTGTAGGGCTGCCTCTGACTCAGGAATTCAGTTCAGAGAAGTTTATTAATCCCTGTGGGTTTTGCTGGCAGAAGAGAGAATTATTGACTCTGTGGCACCAGCAAAGTATCCAGGATCTATATTTTGTTTAAAGCAGCACCAGTTATTCTTCAGTGCTGTCTCGCTGTGTTAGAAGGATTGCTTGACCTTTGGTGAATTATTTTCCACTGAAGTGGGGAGCAGCTGAAGCCACCGTGTGAGTTCGAGGTGCACACCAGCTGCTGAGCAGCAGGGCGGCTGCCAGGGAACGGCTACAAGTGAGGTTATTTGAGAATGGTCTTTTTAATAGTTGTGCAGTGCTTCCAAGGGGTCACCGTTAATATTGACTGGTTCTTGAGCTACCCGTGTATAGAGAGGAGCCCGGCGCAGGACAGGCCACAGCGCTCCCTCGGCACGCACCCCTCTGGGCAGTGGTTTCTCTCTTGCTCCTTTGCCAGCTTTGAGGTCCTCCAGCAGGCAAGGCAAACACAGGTTTTTGGTTGCTTTTTTTGGTTGATGGGCCTTTTTGTTCCTGTTTTAGGCTGCGTCAGTTTGATCATGCAATTGTGTTGCAAGGTCTGGTTGCTTAAACTTGAAAGCCCCTCCCTGATCTCCAGGTCCCTGCTCTGCGTGACTTCCAGCAGCTACCTTCAGAGCGTTTTAGCTGGTGCTGGACACAGCTGATGTCCAGGTACAACTCCAGCTGCTACCCAAACCACAGATTAGGCAGAAAGGTTGAGGCTGTATTGTTTCCCCGCTTCTGGTATTTTTAAAGAAATCACTTAAACCCTGCAGGGATTTCATAAAAAGGGACTTACAGGTGAGTTTAACAGAACGGGAAACGTTATATTTCTGTAACAGCGTGTTGTTTAAAGTACTGTCATTATTATGCTAAACCAGATTTAAACAATGTGATTCTATACCAAAGGTCCTAGAGCATCAGTTCTGCTGAAGATGTTGTGTTTTGCTAGATGTATTTACTTCTGAATTGCAAACAAAAGGCAATTTAAATGAATTGCGAGACTGTGATAGCAAAACATTATTGAATTTACTTCGGGCAATAACAGTGAGAGAAAACCAACACATCCAAATGGGAGTCAGCACTGTCTGAGCAGGTGCTCTGAGGCTGATGCAGTTTATGCTCGATTCTTTTGTTCCTCCTGGAACAATGTTTCACAGATTTTGAAGTCTCTTCACTACTGTTGGGGCCACAGCTAGAAAAGGGTTTTCTTTCATCCAGCTAGCAGCACCATGTCAGCGGGCAGAGGAGATGACACCTGAAACCCAAAATGTGTCGGGGCTAAATTCAGTGTGGGGTGTAGCATCTGCCATAAATATAGGAAATTTGTTGGAATTCAAGCAAGGTTTTGAAATGCACACGCACATTAGGAAAGAACCCCTTCTCCTGTGGCATAAATCTGTTCCTATGGTATAAAGCTGTTGGGGATCTGGGACCTTCAGCTGAGATTTTTCTTGTCTAGCAGCCTTGAAAATTTTTGGCCATACAGCTGTGCAGGTTTATTTCCCAGTGCATTTGGGAAAGACAAAGACATGCTGAGGGAGTTGGGGTTGTTCAGCCTGGAGGAGAGAAGGCTCCAGGGAGACCTTACAGCGGCCTGCCAGTACCTAAAGGGGGCTGCAGGAAAGCTGGGGAGACAGACTGTTCATCAGGGATTGTAGTGATAGGACAAGGGTAACAGCTTTAAACTAAGAGAGGGGAGATTTAGATGAGATATACGGGGGAAATTCTTCGCTCAGAGGGTGGTGAGGCACTGAGCAGGCTGCCCAGAGAAGCTGTGGATGCCCCATCCCTGGAGGTGCTCAAGGCCTGGCTGCACGGGGCCCTGGGCAGCCTGGTCCGGTGGGAGGTGTCCCTGCCCGTGTCAGGGGGCTGGAATTAGATGACCTTTAAGGCCCCGTCCAACCCAAACCCTTCTGTGACTCTGTGAGCCCCACTGCTACGGCTGGGACCGCGGTGTTCGGTCGCTCCTTCAGCCTGCGCGGCCGGGCGCCGCTGGGGCAGGGAGCCCAGAGCCTGCCCCTGGGGGCCGGATCCATGCAGCAAGCGGGGGGGCGAGAGGAGCCCCGTCCTGGGGGCGCGCTGCTGCGGCCCTGCATCTGCAGGCGGGATCCGCGTCCTGCAGCGTGGCGCTGAAAGCGGTGACGTTGAAGTGACGCAAATGTGAAAAGTTCATTTGGGACTCAGTCCCGGAGAAGATGGATTCCACCCACCAGCCCCCACGCTGTTCACGCCGGCTTTTGCAGGATCCTACAGCCAAATTCCTTTTTGATCTGAAAATCTGTTCTGTTACCTTGATGCATTTTTAAAGCTGAACTAATGCATTAAATCTCAAGAATTGCCCTGTCTCCTGCACTGAGGCAAAAGCGGTATTTGTTTCATAATAGAACGGCAACTCCAAGCAACTACTCATGTTTTTAAAGTACTTTGTTAGAGCGTGGCTGTATGTGGCTGTGTAGCTGCTGTAGAATTACATAGCCCAGAGCTGATGCCGTAAAATATACATTACTGCGTAATCAGGGTGGCAGGGAGCAAAGAGCCCTTTGAAGCTGTGCTGGAGCCTCCATTCAGGCTGAGGCAGTAGAGCGTCCTCAGAGCTCGCTTTCCGCAGTGAAATCTGCGGCTGGCCAGCACCCTCCGGATCTGTGCTCCCCGCCGTGAGTGCAGGCGGCAGGTGAGAGCAGGGCCTGGCCTGAGACGGGCACCGCGCGCGTCAGGGCAGTGCTTGGGCTGGGCCCGGACCTGGCCTGTGAATTCATTCTGCTTGGTCTTGATGTGCAGGGTGAGGTGGGAAGCTGGCTCCTGCTCATGGCACTCACACAGAGCCACCTTCCTTCTCTCCTAGGGGCTCCTCTCCGAAGCCCAGCCCTCTTGCTGCTTGCTGCTGAGCTGCTGCCGCCCGGGGGGCCCAGCGCAGGAGAGGAGCGCTGCGACCCTGCGCTGTCACTGCTGCTGCTTCAGCTGGGGGCGGCCTGCTGAAAAAACTCCCCAGCAAGGGAGCCTGAGTCATGATCCTCTCTATCCATCCACTTCTTCTCCCTCACCACCCACTGTGCAAAATGCCTTGCTTTTAAAAATAAAATGTATGAGTATTTTATAGCCGTCTCTCTCAGCTGCTTCTTATCGCATGATGTTAAGAGTGGATATAATGCCCAATAACCCGCTCTTCATGCTAGACAGTCATATTGAAGCAGTTTACTGATCCAGCAGTGGCTTGAAAGTATGAACCTAATTTGTCATCTTGGGCTTGGACAAGTGAGCTGAAAACCACGCAGATTTACTTGCTTTTCCTGGAGAGAACAGCAGTGACCCCGTTCTGCAGCAAAGGGGGCAGTAGCACGGTGCAACAGCAAGAGACGAGACAAAGCAGGGCAGGAGTTCCCCTCCCCTCCCCTCCCTGCACTGTGAGTGCCAGTGCCTCCTGCCACTTGACTTTAACCAAGTACGAGTGGAATAAGGTGACTTGCTTCTCTCTTATCCAGAGGTTTCAAAGCAGTCAAAATTTAAAAAAAAAAAAAAAAAAAAAAAAAAAAAAAGTCAAGCATTGCTTAGAGCTTAATGGGATTGTTGTATTTGCTTGTAGGGAGGCAAAGAAGAACATCGCCAGTGGAGACCGGTGGCTCCCGCTCGGCCTGGCCGTGGTGCCCAGCTGCAGCCGCCGCCACAGGGCACCCGGAGCCCCGCGGGCGAGGTGGCGGCGAGCAAAGCTCCGGCTCCTGCAACAGCGAAACGTGAGATGAGAGCGGAAATAACCATTCCTGCTTTTCATGCAAAAAGTTTTAATGGTAGCACAACAGCTTCTACAGGATGGAATAATGCACATGTCTGGCTCTGAAAATGTTATCAAGACCCGTATTTTCCACCTGTTGACCTCCACCAGGCTAGCGAGCTAATTTTATAGTGCACGCATGCTGCAACTCGGTTCTGCCGCTTACGCTTCCAGGTACAAGGTGCAGTAATCCACTCGTCTTCAGTTAACTTCTTAATTAATCTACAGGTTACAGACCTACACTGCGGTATTATAAACTTAGATAAGTAAACTTTTGAGAACTTAAAATATTTTTAAACCATTGTTTTTTAGTTACAGAAATACAAAATAAATATTTTGAAGATTAATACAAACCAGAAAATTAATATCTTTGTTTATTGACTTTTTTCTTCTCCTTAATAGTACGATAAATTGAAAAAGCCTTTTTAAAAAATGAACTTCACGTCATGGAAAAAATATTAAGCATCACTGAATTTGTACAAGTATCTCCAAACAATAAAGTAAATATACGTATTCTATTTTTTTTTCCTACCCATCACCAAATAAGAAATGATTATATAGCTTACTGTTTCTAAACATATGCATGTAAAAATAGTCATTTCTGTTTTCTTATTTATAGTAACATGGCAGTAACATTTCACTGTAATGTTTCCTGGGCTCAATGCAGAAAGTAGGCAACAAAATTCACTGATCTGTTATGCAGGTGACCAAGGTAAATCGCTAAGGATCCATTGATCCTTACTGTCTCTAAAATGTATTTAGCTTGGAAGTTTGGTATTAATAGATCTTTTATCTGCTTTTATTATGTGTATAGTCTTCATCAGTGCAACCGCTGTTAGGTGTCCTGTGTGCCAGACCAAATGGTGGCTGCTGGTTTCTCCACAACTTTCTGTTTGAAGCAGGTACAGGCGGAGCACTCGGCCTGTGCGAGCTTCTGCCGACGCGTCCTGTAAGTCCTGATCGCTTCACCCGGGGAGTGCTGGGTTCTGGGCGCTGGTTTGCCGAGCGTTTGGAAATGTTACCTTTTAAACGGGGGAAATACTGAGACTTGGGGGGTGGGGGGGAACGGGGACGGGACACATGAGTTAAAGTCTATATAGCTATTATTACATTTAATATATGTAGTGGCACAAATGAACCTCAACTATATGGCAATGAATAAACCTTCTAAAATACTGATAAATGTACATAGGAACTTGCTAATTCCTGGGCTGCTCTGGTGTTTCCAACCTAAATGTTTTGAGGCCAGATTTGTCCCTTTCATTTTCCTGGACCTAGGTACAGAAAAGGGCTGGGGCGAGGGGGCTCTGCCCCGGGCTGTTTGGAGGAAGGAGAGGAAGGAGTCCTGCGGCCCCTCCGTGCCGTGGGGCTGAGAGGGGGCTCGTTGGGGCGGGCTGCTTGTGCTCCTGGGCTTTTCTCTCCAGCTAATTTCTTGGATTTTTCTGAATGTAGATGAGGTGCTTGGTGCTTTAACTGTTTTGGTTTTAGGTTGGTGGCTTATGAAAACCTGAACAAGATCAAGTCAGGAAATGAAACACGTGGAAATAAGTGTTCATTAGAGCACCTGGTGACTGAGAATATATCATGGATTGGATGTCTCAATGAGCTACAGCCTCATAGTTTGCTTGTTTGATGGTTTTCTAATATTTTAGAAAATGGCCCATTACTAAAGGGAGAGCAGGGCGGTTGGGAGAGTGAAAGAAGTAAATACCTGGTGTTGCACTACGTGGTCTTTTACTAACTTATCGGTATTGCGATACCTTTTTTAAAGTCCCATGTTCTTGGAATCATGTGATCATCTACGAAAGAAAAAAACCCCTTGACTTCCATTTATAAAAGAGGAAGAAACTCTTGAGAATGACTGTCAAAGGCTCAGCAACTGGAAGACATAGAAATCACAGCAGGGTTTCATAAGTATTGAGCTACCAGTGGCACTTGTGTTTGTCAGACCAACGTGATCCCAGCTAGCAAAGCCTTGAGCCTGCCCTTGCCCTCTTGAAGTCAGTGCTGTTTCCAGTAGCACCTTTCTGGCATTTTTCAGCACGTGACAAGATGTGGTCATAAATGCATTGTGTTGCTTTGGACGCAGCATCCTCTTACGTGACTTCTGTCCTCTGACCAAGGAATAACGAGATCCTCTTCATCACAGAGCAGGCGCTGGTCCCCAGGGACATTTTATAGACCCCAGTCTGGCTACAGTTCTCAAGCTCCTAGGAGAGCAGCCTGCTGGTTTCCCTCTGAGATGGCCGTGCAGAATTCCCTCCTGACATTATCGCTTTTATTTTCCCCAGGGCAGCCGTGGGAGGGAGCACTGTGGGTGCAGCTCCAGGAGGCCGGGGGGCTCCCCTCACCCCCGTGCCTGAGACGAGTTGTCCACTGCATGAAGTGTGGGGAGGGAATTAGTTAACGCTATGTTTTGTTACCTCTGCTGCCTTTGTTCGTAATTCATCAGGAAACATGACTGCAGTTCAAGCTCAGGGGGGTAGGTTACTTATTGAAGTGCTCCTAGGTTTCTGCCAGGCTAGGCAGGCAATTAAAGCAGAGCTGATGAATGGTCTGATTCAGCTCCAATTCATTAACTAATCATAAGAAATGAGCAGATAGAAAATAAGCCCAACTCAGGAACTTGAGAGAGGTTCATTAAGGGTCCCTCTGTCCCCGTGTGCTACCCTGTGTGCTTTTCCAGAGCTCTTTCCCTGCGCTCCCTGACAAACGCGATGCTGCAGATGGCCGGAGCCCCCAGCAACCGAGTGCCTTCGCATTGAGCCGGGGAGGCAGAGAACAATGTATTTTCATTACGGAAATACATTATGCTGCAGTGCGGTTGCAATTGTATTTTGCCTTTCCTAACGTTGTTTCCTTTGCGCTCTGGACTTCATAAGCTGGGTCACGGTGAGGCAGGGCTGAGCCTGGGCAGTTCAGTGAGCGGGGCCGGGGCTGCACCGCTGCAGGGAGCAGCCCGGGGGGGGGCCCGGTCCTTCCCGGCCTGCTGGAGGAGATGCAGCAGCAGGGTCACGGTGCTGGTGTCTAACCTCTCTTCACTGGGGAAATTGGGCTGAAGAGAGTCTGGAAGAGGGGAAGAGAGGAGGGAAGATAAATATATACATATGAAAATGGACATACACCCTTAAAGAGCTCGCCCGCCTCCATGCAGAGCTACCACCCTCCTGCCAACATGTGATGCTCCTTTTATACTGCTAACGATAAAAAAAAAAAAAAAAAAGTAAAATAATGAGAGGAGCCAGAGGACGGACAGGGGTTTGGAGCAGAGCTTCATGAGAGATGGAGTGCCCTTCTGGTCCCCGGCCCAGAGCTGAACCAAGAAAATGCTGTTTGTCTGTGCTCCACGCTCTCCCTGTGTGGTTGTTCTGCTCACAGAATAAAGGTGATTAGAGTAATTGTTCCAGAAGAGACATTTCTGGTCTGGTGCACTTAGAGAATTGCTCCTGGCAGACCCCGTGGATGTTTTCCCTGGTGTGATCAGCCTTCCTGTGTCGATGAGGACTGCTTGTGGGGCACTGCCTTGCTTAGCGCTTGTGACACAGCTGCAGGTTATCTCCCTCTGGGGGTTCCCTTTTAGCCTGGATTTTTGCAAGAAAGCTCTTGAACCCTCGCTCCTTTTGCCTGCAGTGTTCCGTAGTGAAATAATCCAGTCCAGATGCTATGCTCCACCATTCTGCACTGGGCTGCAGGATTAAACCAGTGGGCAGGTACGTGTGTCGCTGGGAGTGCTGGGTGATGTCAGTAAGATGCTTATTGGAGCTGTTGCTTTAAAATGTGTCCTGTTTTCAGTTCTTTCTTCCTGCATGTTTTGGATACATTTAGGGAACTTATCACCATAGCACCAAAGCACTGAAATATCCTGTGCAAGAAACTGAGATCTGTCCCAAAATAGATTCCTGCTTTTTTTACCAAAGCACCAATTTCATTGTCAGTGCTTCCTTTCCCTCTTGGTGCCTGTGACTCTGTGCGTGTGTGCACGCATGTGCACAAGTGCCAGAGCTTTTTCTCTCCCCATCAGCCCAACACTGTCACGTGTTGCCATAACGCAGTGGGTCAGCTCTGGGAGAGGTCTGTGGTGCTTTTTGGTGTTTTTGTGTTAAGTCTTCAGTGCCGTGAAATGGGCTGAGCAGTTTTGCAAGCTTCCCTGTGTGCATGGGTCTGTGAAACCTTATTGCTGTTTATCTTGGTGGAAAAGGGTGGCTTTGTTCCATGAAAGGCAATGTTCTGAGCTGACAACGTTATGAGCAGCATCCAGCTGTTGTGAGCTTGGATGTTCAGACTTTATGGCTTATTAAGTCTTAAGGCATGCTGAGCACCTTTGGATTTTCCTGATGCTCACAGTGTCTGCTGAGGCTTGGCTTAGTGCACCTGACAAATCGGGCCAACGGTGGTGCTGTATTTCCTCCCCTCTGGGCTTTGGTGGCAGGTATGAGGCATGAGGAAGGGGCCCACAGGCAGCTCCGCAGGTTGCTCTCTCTGTTTCTCATTTTGCAGCCCCAAACAACTTCAGATTCTTCCCTGTTGCCCGCCTCTTGTGGGAACCCGCCCCAGTAGCAGATTAAATTTACAAGGTGACCAGCATACATCTCTGCCTGAAGCCCCAGGGAGTTGCTGTATGCTGTTTTCTCTTTGTCGCTCGTGTTCAAACCCCTCTCTGCATGCAGCTTGTGCTGAGCTCCCGAGCGTCTGCAGTCACTGATGCGCTCCCTGCTCTCGAGGAAGGCTCCTTTTGAGGTCCTGATGAAACTGGCACTGGGGTCTTGCAGGGCAGAGCTAATTGCTGGCAACAGGCGAAGATCTCAGATCAGAGCTGCTGCAGGCTCCCCAGGCCACTGTCTTGCTGCTGGCTCTTGAGGGACCCCGTGCTCTGCTGGTACTGGTGGGCTCGAGGCTGCCTCTTGCTGTCGGGTGTAAAAGCCCACCCAGGAGGGGCAGCAGGCACAGCGAACCGGCCGGGTCCCTCCCGGCACAGGCAGCTCGCAGCAGGCGCCTCTGCTCGGCAAGCAGCGCAGCCGGGGCCGTCGCGTTAGGCTGGGCTTCGCTGTGCTAGCGGGAGGCGAGGATGCTCCTTCTGGGGGGCAGTAAAATGCAGACATTCCCCTTGCTTCCCTACGTGTGCTGTCCCTTCTCAGCACCGAGCTGTGCTTCACATTTCCTGCTGCTCCCTCTTTGGCAGCATTTCTATCTGCATAATTAACTCTCATGTGTAGCTCCAACCACCCATGCCACTGTCTTGAATGAGTCTCAGGGGAGGTCAGCTGTTGAAATGCATTGGATGCTTCGTCAGCAGGTTACAGGTGAGGTCACACCAAGCCAGCCGTCCTTTCATTAGCATGCGCTAAGTGATGGTCGGAGCCAGGCGTGAGCCGGCAGCCCCTCCTTCCCCTCCACACTAACACTATAAATTACTAACTGGGATGATCCTGGACATACTTAATGCAATTCTGTTTATTTCTGACTGTGGCTGGGAGAGGTGCAGTTGTTCTCGGTTATAGAGACATCGTATGAGGTTTTCTGGTTTAGTTCTAAAGGGTTGAGAGGAATCTTCGGCGAAGAGCTGCCATTTTCTCTGGGCTGTTCAGTTCTCACTGAAATGGCATCGCTAAGGGCTGTCTTCACCCTCTTATTTGCCACTTGCACCACCTTTTATACCTGGGAAAAGTGCACTTTTTCAGTTTGTCAGGATTTTTCTGCAGGACCTTAAATAGTGACAGACAGCAGCAGGCAAAGAACTTATCAGTGCCACTGGTTAGTTCCGCGCCATTGAAAATCCCTCTTTTGGGGAGAAGCCAGCTTCCTGCTACACAAACAGAAAAAGCCTGAAAGAGAAAAAACAGGGTCTGTGGGCTAGTAGAGGTTTTTATCCATTCCCTTTCCTTAATTCCAGAAGAAAACCTCCTTCTCCAATGCACAGCCTCAGAGAGTTTCTATCCACCAGCAGAGCTAATTCTGTAGGTTCTGTATGCAATTAACCAAGGATGTGATTTCACAGCAGTTTTGGAAGAAGCACAGCTACCGCTGTTAGGAGCTGCTAGGAGATCTAATGTTTGTTTGTTGTGGCTCAGGTGGGAATTGGTGGTCTCTAAACCAGCAATAAAAGCGAGGTATGAGAACCAAAACCTGCTGTGCAGCAGCCTGCCGGGTGCTGCCGGCTTGCCCGTGCGTTCCCGGGAGGGTGGCTGCAGGGGTCGGCTGGGGCTGGGGCTGCCACGGCGGGGGGGGTGCTCTGTGCTGTGGGAGCGCTGAGTCCTGCTCTCTGCTCCTTGGACGATGTTTCATGCGTCTTCATGTAGGCTTAAACCCATGAATCTCATTTAGGGTGTTTACAAAAACAATATCCAAATGGGTGGGTGGTGAAACTGGAGTAAGCTCGTGGCCAGCTAGGAAGCGGCTGTCAGGTAGCTAGAGGACACCAAGGGACGAGAAGCAAGATTCAGTACCCTCGTCTGCACAGTCTAAGTGGATGTTGTGAGGACGTGTCCCTTTCTATTGTCCCTTTCCTCAGCAAATCATCTTTTAAACTATTTTCTGAGTTACAGCTCCTGGACTAAAACCAGAGAGAAAAGCAAGCAACCAACCTAACAAAAAATCCAAGTGAAACCCCCTCAAAAGGGAACGCGAACATCCAACTAGAAGCTGACTGATTTTGATTTATGGTTTCTTTATCCTGTAGAAGTAGGAAGGTAATGAACCACTGTTTTGATCTCTGTGGGTTTTCCTGTGGCAGTGAGGAGATCAAAACAAGTTTAACCGTTTCTGATACCTGTGTGCTTTCTTCCCTCTCCCGCTCCTTCCCCGATTCTCCTACAGGCAGCCCTATGCGATGCCGAGGAGCGTTGGCTTTGTGTTGCCTTAAGCCCCAGCTCCCCACTGCTCCGTGCAGTTGCCGGGCCCCTGGGGGTCCCGCAGCCCAGTCTGGGGCCGTGATGCCCGGCCGGCTGGGGCAGGGACGGCCGCTGCCCCGTCCTGCTCCCCTGGGGCTCCCGAGCCCTCGGCTGGGCCCGGGTGCTGGCAGCGTGGCCCATGGGGAAAATCCCCCCTGCCAAGCAGGGGTGGCAGCGGGTGGGATGGGGAGGCACGTCGCGGGGGACTGTGAGCTTACCCTGTCAGTTCGCAGAGACGCTGCTGTAGCTCTTCCTGATGGGGAAGGTCAGCTGGCCCGAGAGGTCCAGTGATGCCGCCTTCGGGTGCAGCGCCCGGCGCGGGTGCAGGGGGCTGGCGCCGAGCCGGGGCGAGGGCAGCGCTGGCAGCTCGGGGCCCGGCGGGCTCCCCTCGGGCAGCGGGGGCTCCACCACGGGTGCCGGCTCCGTCCTGCTGCGGAGCAGGCGTGGGGAGGGCTGCAGGCTGTGCCGCTTGGGCGGCGGGGGGCTGTGGTTCTGGAACCTCACCGTCTTCACCTGCTGCAATGAGAACGGAGCACGTCACCAGGGGGAAGCGGGCGGCCTGCCGGGGACGCTGCGGGGAGCGCACGGTGCTGTGGGGAAGAGCGCGGCGCCCCGCCACGCCGTGCCCTCCCTGCTTCCCCCAGAGCTCCCAGGGCTGCCCCCCTCGGGGCCTGTGCAGTGACTTGCCCTTTGGGTGCCATGGGAGGGGAGAGCTGTCAGCAGGGCAATGACAGGGTGTCTGCCTTTTTACCCAGGCAACGTCACTCTGGCTGCCAACAGGGAGAGAAATCTCCATTCCATGCGGCTCAGCCAGTGGTGCGAGGGAGATCTGGGGGCATGCCGGAGTGCTGCACCGCCCGGCCCAGCGGAAGGTCTGACATCCAGATCTGGCACCTGCTCATTTGAAACCAGACTCACGGTGACCTCCGTGGGATTCATGCCTCATTTAAGACCTCGAAGTCTCAAAATTTGAGCATGACCAATGTTCATTCATTCACTCCGAAAGAGACCCTGCAGCACCTTGCCATTCCAAAAGGCTTAATTTCAACAGCAGAGTCAGCAGCACCAATATCTGATCGCTTAATGCAGGTATGGATCGTGCTGATTTCTAACAGGAAAAAACCTGGTGAGAACGGAGAGAAGCCCTTATGGGATTGGGGCCACGGCCAGCGCTGGGCTGACACCAACTGTGGGTCCCTAGAGGACTGTGAGGACCAGCCGAGGGCAGCAGGCCCCCCCCGCCGTACCTTTTCGGTGCTGTTCCGGGAGGTGTCTGGTTTCACCAGGATGGACGGTGGAGCTGACGCAGGCGGCTTTGGGGCTGGCTCACTCTTTGCTGGAGGGTCTTTGGCATCCAGGATCACTGAGCTACAGACAGAAGGCGTTCTGCTTTCCCCTCCTCTGACCACAAGCACTGGTGAAGCATCGTGGGCGAAGTTTGGCCTCATTCCTGCCTCAGCCACGCCAGCTGCAGGAGGGATGCTGTGCGGCTGAGCGCTGATGTGCTGATAGAGCTGAAACTGCTGAGGTCGCACCGTGGCCGTGGGAGGACGCCGCAGGGAGCCGGCAGCCTGCGTGGGGCCCCCTGGCTGCCCCGGCCTCTGCAGGGACCCATCTGGGGAGCAAGAGCCATGCGAGGAGGTGAGTTAACAGGAATGCCGTGGGTCCCAAAAGGAAGACAATAGAGGCAAAGCAGAGAGCAGAAGTGAGCAGCGGTTATGCATCAGCAGCCCTGTTCGCAGGCTGGTCCTCGCCTCCCCAAGCCCTGTGCAGGGCAGAGACCCTCATCGAGAAGTACCTGCGGTGGGGAGGCAGCACATCCCCAGGGGTCTGGGCACCTTCTGCTCTCTGCCCCTCATGGTTTTATTTATTTATTTATTTATTTTTCTGAACAAGCAAGAACTGTAAGCACAAGCTCTTGCGCCTGAGCCATCCCCACAGTGCTCGTGGTTTGGTGCTATTTGTAGTTCCCACTTTGGCTGCTCCATCTGATAGCTGCTTTCCAGGCTACAGTGCTGGAAGTTGCACACTTTATTTCTTCTGCAGCGTCTTGCTGTTTGGAAGATTGATTTTTTAAACAGAGCCACCACAGGGGAAGGAGTCCTTTGCAGTAAAATAACTTTTAAGATAAATCCAATTTTGAGTCTAAAACCACTGACAATAGTTTTTGCAAATGAGCCTCACCCCTGCCAGTGACACTGCCTATCTCCGGCCAGCAGCTCCGCCTGAAAGTATCAGAGAGTATGCCAGAGTTGCTCAAATATACTTGGAAATATATTCCAGAGCAGCATGTATGGTCTGAAGATAAACCCTACCAGTCTCACTGGAAAGCATTTAACCAACTGAGCTCTGAATAAACCTTCACAAAGAGTTTTTCTCTGCCAGCTCAAAAAAAAAAAAAATTAAAAAAAGGAATCACCAAAATGACCACAGCTGGGGAAAGCCCGCAGTGTGGGACATGGGGCACTGCCAGCTGGCAGGAGCATTTGCTCAGGCATCCCCTGCAGCCTCGGGCACGTGGGACTGGGCATGTGAGCAGGCTGACGGTGTGTGCGTGCGGCCCTGCCCTGCCGGCCACAGCAGGGCGGTCGGTCGGTGCGCCACGTGTGCCGCGGTGTGCCGGTGGCTGCAGAGCTGCGGCGGCTGGCAACGTAGCTGACCACAGAGTCGGTGTGGTTAGCGCCGTGCCAAGGACGTTCCTTCAGGAAATGGCTCCTGCAGGCACGCAGCAAGGAGCCGTGAATGCCCCTGCTCCTGCGAGTGCCACCACGTGCCCCGGTACGCGGGGCGCAGCGTCTCTGCCTGGGGCTGGCTCAGCCCGGGGCACTCGATGGGCACGGGCTGGCTACGGGGCTGCTCCCACGGGAGCTCGCTTTGGGTCTTGGCGTGGGAGAGGAAAATAGAGCTGATATGGAGAATTTTGCTCCTCGAGTTCTGTGCCGTTGAAGCTTTTGACTTCACAATTTCACTGGATGACCCCTACTTCTTTTTTTTTGGTGAAGTATCGTTTCTCACTTTCAGCCTATTCATGATTTTATGCACCTTGGATATTTCCAGGCTGAAAAAATTTGCTCCAGAAATAGAAGTTATTCCATTCTCTTGATCATTCTTCTGTATACTTATTTCTAATTTTACTGTATTCTTATTGAGTTAAGAGAAATATGAGGTATTCGGGATATGAGTTCACTAGAACTCCTACAATGGCACAGCTGAGTTTTACTCATTTGTTCTGAGCTCCTTTCTTAATAATTCCTGCTTCAAATAATATTTCAAATTAACCTTTTTTAATTGCTTCTGAGCATGGAGTTGGAGTTCTCAGAGTCATCTGTGACGACTCCAAAATCCCTCTCTAGAGGGATGCAAGTAATTTAGGGCCCAGTGCTGTGTGTGCATAATTAGGGCTTATCCTTCTCCACATCCGTGTATGGATGTTTCAGCTACCGTTCTAGCTCCCTGTGTTGCTTGGTGTTGTGAAATTATCTTGTGGATCTTTGCAGCCAGCCTCAGACACGACTGCGCTGAAAACCCCAACACCAGCAGCAAACTTCACATCCCTGTCCTCGTGCCTGATTCCAGCCGCGCTCTGTGCGGGCGCCTTGGCACCGCTCACCGGCTGTCCCCGGGGGCCCGCGAGCGAGCGCCTCTGCGCAGTGCTGTCAGAAGCTTTTTCGCTGTTCGCTGTGCTCAGCAACCACCTGTTCAGGCTCTCCAGCTCCTTCAGGGGACTCAGGCTTGTTGACCAGACTGCCCTGATTTCCACCCCCAGATGTGTAAGGTTTTCCTGCCTATCCACTGATTCTTTTGATTCCCATCGCTTTGCCCAGTTCAGGAGCTGGATTTGCTGGTTTCCATTTTCCAAGACCACTGCTTCAGCCCACTTAGGGACTGATCGTATTGCCTCAGTACAGTTCACGTTTTGCTTGCTGGCTTTTGTTTCACTTACTTTGATCGCCAGCACTTTGCTCGGCACCCTGCAACGCTCAGGACCCCTCCCAGCCCCCCGGCGGCACCCCCGGCCCCGCACTTACTCTTCCTGGTGCTGCCGCGGCCGCGCCGCAGCGATGCCTGCCCCGTGCCCCCCAGCGCGGCCACGCTCCTGCCGGGCGAGGGCACGGGCACGGGCAGCGCAGCCACCTTCAGCGGCCGGCTCTGCCGCTGGCCGCTCTCCGAGATGCTCCCCTGGGAAGAGAGCGAGGCGGTCGACAGCGTCCACGAGGCATACAGGGAAGGCAGCTTCGAGTCGGAGAGGCTGGGTTTCCTGCTGGCAACGGAGAAGGTTGTGAGCTGGCGTTCAGAGGCTTTTCATAAGGAAAGCAGCAGTTTGCCCCAAATGTGAACTCGGTGGGTTTAAATACTCCTGCACTGCTCCTGTGCCAGGGTTTTGGTGGAAAACACTACAGATGGCACAGGTGGTTCAGGAGGACAGAATACAGCGCCCAAATCAGTGTTTGTGGTTGAAGCACTTTGTGAGGCTCGTTGGGGTGGCTGAGCTGTGCTCTCCACTACTTATTCTGCTCCGTTTATCAGTGAGGTGGGGCCGTGGTGTTATCGGTGCGGGTGCACGGAGGAAGGAGGGGATCTGTTTTTTCCACGTCACAAGAAAATGGGGGAGAGGGAATGCTGGCTCTGGGCTGGGAGCAAGCAAGGCACTGGGTGCTGCTTTTCCAAATAACAACGTGGTAATCTGCAAAGAGGCTTCTTGGCTCATCCCCATGCTTTCTGTTTCAGACACAGCACTGCATTTCTAAGCTCTTTGTCATGCCTTTGCCTAACCTGAGCAAATATCAGGGGAACTGAGGGCACAGGCAATTTTTTTTTCCTCACCTAAACTGTATATATTAATTATTGCTTTTTCTAATGCATGTTTGTTTAATTAGATCAGTGGCTTCTAGCATTTAAATTCCTGCTCTAAAGACAGTATTTTGACTCTAAGAGAGCCTTCAGCTCATAGTTTCCCTTCTGGCAGAAAAAAGAAGAGTGGTGTCATCCAAAATGAACAAAGGCGAGTCTGAGACCAGACCGGCTGCTGCTCAGCCTGGCTCCCAGACTAACTCATCAACACGCACTGTGTGGTGGCACCTGCAGGTCTCTGCCCAAGCTCCTGGCCTGAATTAAACAGCCGTGTGAGAAGATAGAGATGTCCCTGCCAATATCCCAGATTTAAAACCAGCAGACGAAGGCTGACCACGCCGTTGGTGTGTCTGGGCTGTGTGCCACCCCAGGGGCAGTGCTGCTGAACCCATCAGCTGCCTGACTTCTCCCTGCACCAGCCCCTGGGTGCTGGGGGGAGATGTGATTCCCACGTAGTGCACGCAGCCGGGCAGGTGTGCAGAGAAATAAAGAGCAGTGGGAGGTGTCCCTGCCCATGGCTGGGGGTTGGAATTAGATTATATCTAAGGTCCCTTCCAACCCAAACCGTCCTATGATTCTGTCATCACAACCCCACGAGGAGTCACTGGCTGTTACTAGTGCTGCAGGAATCCCACGCGGTGATTCCACCAGGGGGACAAGAAGACACAGCATCCTACATGTGACCCGCCCCTCTCTCCACGTTTCTGTTCCATATAAGAAAAATCAGACCTGAAAAGAGGAGCGACGTAGTTGCTTGGGAAGATCCCCACTCTTCCCGTGACCAGCGACATGCCCCGCAGCCAGCCGTCGTGGTATTTCCCAAAGATGCGGACCCCTTCTCCTTTCTGCAGCTCCAGCTCGTCCGGCCCGTGAGCCATGTAGGAGTGGAGAGCCACGCACCTGGGGAGACAACGGGGGAGGTGAAGGGGAGGGAAGGCAGCCTGCAGAGAAGCCACTGCCTCCGTGCGAAGTGCCTGGATCATGTCCCAGAGCGCCTGGTTTTAGCTGTGCTGAGGAGGTGATGCTGCTGGGTTTGGGTGAGAGGCTGTTTGCCTGAAGCCTCCTCCACCAGCACTTCCGTCAAGTCTTTGGGTGTTGCTGTTACTGTGGAGAGAACTTGCAGGAAAGAAACAGCCTGTAACTTTAGGCTGAAGGGGATATGAATAAAAGAAAAGCCAGCAGGAATGAAGAACAAAGCAGATCTCATCAGCGGTTGCTGTCCCAGAAGTGCCAGCCGAGCCAGCCAAGGGCGACAAGCAAGCATCGGGGAGGAGAAGGCTGCTGTTCTCCTCCTCACCCAGGAGGCGCTCCTTTGGAATAACTGATTAAGGACCAATGTGGACCTGTCCTAAGGCAAGGCACTATGAAAGAGGGCAGCATGGTGCCCTGTCCAGGTGATAGCATCAGGAATGCGTTCTGCCTTTGAAGCACTGGTGAGCAAGAGGCCTTGCGACTGCTTGCCCTGAGCATCATCTGGAGGTGCGGGAGGGAGCCCGGCAGCACAGGGCGACAGACGCAGTGCGAGTGCTTGAACCCCGTCCTCCTCGCTCCCCTTGTCCTCCCGCGACCACAGCCGTGCAGAAACACACGCTGGGACCTCAGTCATTGATGCTGGGGGGCTTTGAAGAGTGAAGCAGACGAATGAGGAGGGAGATGGCTCTGCTCCGGACTAGTGAGGAAACTGGTCTAGAAATTCATTTGAAATTTCATTTTTCCTTGGAGAGGGGGATGTGATCTGCTCCCAGCTATTACAGACTGTGCGGCAATTAGCAGTTATTATTAAAAAAAATAAAATGAAAACAGCAGACTGTCAAAGACTATCCCATAACTTTTAAAATGGTTTGTTCTCTCTCCCTGTTGTTCAGAAAAATCAGCTGACAGTTTGTCTAAAAAAGTCTGTCTATAAAATAACTTCTGCTGCTGCTACTTGCACAGACCAGACAAAGTTCAGTGTTAAGGGTGTTCTGATTCTGCAGTGGCTTATTTTATACAGGATTTATCTTCAGGGGCAGGACAGGCACAGACTGGTTTCATATTGTAGGGTTGAAAAAGGAGCTGAGCCAAACAGGCAGCTGATAAAACACTAAAATACAATCCTCATTCTGAAAATTATTTTAAGGCTTCAGGAGCATTCTTATAGTTAGGAATCACTGTGTTTGTGTGCAGCAGTCTTGGATGACCTACGCTAATGCAAGAAAATAGCAAATATCATGAATGTAGAAAAGATTTCTAGATATTGCTCACGTGTACTACTGTATCCAAGGGTCTGGCTCAATACTGGGAAGGTGCTAATTACCGTGTAGACAGCTTGTTTCTATTTGGTTGTTGTTGTGTAGCTTACCACAGTGCCAGGCTGCTGAATCTTATTCAGAGGAAAACAAATCATCACAATATATTTACCTACTAATTTTAACTCTGGGAAACTTTTAAAAGATTTGATCATTCAAAACATCAGTGATCTTCACTGTCTTAGAGTAAATAATTATGCTCACTTAAGGTGTGATTAGTTTCTTTATATTTAAAAATTTTAAATGTACCATTGATAAGTGGGTGAAACTATATGTCTATAAATACAGAAGTGAGGTAGTAAGGTGCAAAGATAGTTCACCTGCGGGGAATATAATAATTCAAAAAGAAGAGCACAGTAATTTGAAATCTGTCTCAAATATTTCCATCAGTGTATCTATATTCTTCCATATCCCCTGATTTCCCTAAAATTAACCTTCAGCTGCCACAGTAGGTCTCTGCGACCTCCTGTTCAGAACTGCCACGGACACTCATGCATGGATCGGCGCTCGGACCCGGACACGCGGCACCCGCGCTCTGCTCCGCCTGCACCTCCTGACACCCGACAGCCCCTGGCAGGGCTGGCTCAGCTCAGGTGAAGGTACAGAACATGGCACGACACCCCCGGTGTTCGTCTCCTTACGTACATGTTGGCTGATAGGTGGTGCTGCAGGTGGGGAAGAGTGACAATGGCTGCTGAGTGCCCCAGCGATCCTGAAGCGGGGTAGTAAGATGCACTGACCTACAGGGAGAAAGAAAACAATATGTTAGTCTGAGTACAGGCTTATCTTAGCCACTGGGAGAGCGACTGAAAGCATTTGACAGGCGCCACCCATGCTTCCAAAAAAGAAGAAAAAAAGACACAATCTTAAAGAGAGGATTTCTGTTGGCCTGTGGCTCTGAGGAGTACCACGTAATGGTAGATCTAGAGGAGACAACTGATTCAAGTGTAACCCCGCCTAGCAGCAATTACTTGCTTCTCTTGATATCTCCAGCAGATTGCAGGGAATGCAATGAGTATCTCCCTTTATTACGTAGGAGACCATTGCCTGGCTCCATGCCCCGGTCTACAAGACAAGTAATGCTGGCTGTTGGTGTCAGTCTCGGCAGTGGAGCTGCAGGTGCACAAGAAGAGGGTTGATGTGCACCATCCATCTGCCATGCAGCCACAGACCTGCTGCTGGAGGGGTCTTCTGGCTCAGCTGGCCCCTTCCTGGCCCGATTTAACACTGACACACTTTCCAGGGCACGGCTCGGTGGGGCTGATGGAGCTTCTCCCGTTCTGTAAGTAAGGAACTCAGCTTTCCCACTCACTGTGAGGTTGTCCACCTGTGTCCAATGCACTTGCACCCCCTATGTGCATTGCTAAAATGAGGATGAGTTCCCTGAAGCAAATAAAGAAAAAAGGCGCTGAGCAGACAAATATCATGTCTATGTATTTCCAACAGGAATAAATGGGATGTGTCTAGATTTGCAGTTGCAGCTCTTGGTGCAGGTTCATCTTTGATTCAGGAAGAAAAAGGAGCTTGGAAAAAAAACATTTCTGACCCAGACTTTGCTAACCAGGAGGAGACTGTCACGTCTGCCAGGTGAGACTGTATAATCCTTGTTCTTTTACTTGTTAGTTATTTACCTCCAGCTGGGAGCACTGGCATTATCTAAAACCTCAAAAAATACAGCCTTTGCCCCAGTGATCCTTTAATAATTGTTATTAAAGCTGTTTACCATGTCTGTGGCTGAGGAGCTCCACAAGCATTTGCACGTGCATAGTGCAGGCCCCTTGGGCAGAGGAGGGGAAGCAGCAAGGAGAGCCCCGCGCAGACGGGCGCTTGGCTGGAGCTGCCCCTTCCCCACCGCCCTGCACCCGGGCAGAGCTACCAGGGCCCCAGCGCCCGGCTTGTCCTCCCCTCGCAGAACTCTTCTGTGCTTAAAGGAAGAACCTCAGCCCCCTTCTGCTGTCGGAGTTCTGGGTTTAAAACTCGCTCGGATAACAGCACTGAAGTCCTGCTGCATAACTGCTGCAGGCTTTAGATGTTGAGGACAGACGGACAGATACTGGTTTCCTTTTTCTTTCTACTGTTCTGAAAGAAATATCTTTCAGATACTTCTGTCTTTGTTCTTGTGCACAAACACAAAAACACAGAATGTGGGATGAGGCCGAGTTATGAGAGAGGAAACAAGCTTCAGCTTGAGAGGCTGTGACACTCACTTCCATACTCGGGGCAGTCTGGGTGCCGGTGTGCCCTGCAATGCCAGCCCGTGCTCATTAGCTACCAGCAGCTAACAGATGTCACCTGCTTGCCTCGGGAGAAAACATTTGCTGAGCATCGTGGCTAATTTATCTAGGCCAGTAAAGGAGGACAGGCACAGGTGGGTCAGAGGCTCTCATGTACATCCTACCTCTAGCAAAGGGAACTAGAGAGGTGGCATGGGTAAAAGCAGAGAGGAAACTATGCCTGGATAATGTGAGGGCCGTGATTACCATTTCATTAGTTCAGCAGTTAATTTCAAGGGTTTAGGATAAATAGGATGACCTCTCTGAGGCTGGTAAACTGCTCTTCCATCTCCAGTGTACTCCGCAGGCCGAAGGAAGCGTCCAGATGCAGGGAGCATGACATGGAGATGTTTCACTCAGCTGCCAGTGCAACGTGTGTTAGCCATTCAGAGCTGCTTGACGGAACGAGCAGTGTAAACGGGTACTGGAGCTACTAGATATGGGAAATGCTAATCCTGTTCCACAAGCATATAAAAAATGTAGATAAAAAAATCCAACAAACTATATTAGCCAACTATACTGACTATACAAAATTTTTCAGTTAAGGAATTCTACTGAAGGGCTCGAAAGACATCACAGGCCTGCATGCCGCCTCCTCCTCCCTCTCCCCTCTCCTTGGGCCGTGTCCCCTGGGACACACAGCAGCACCTGCCCCTCGGCCAGCAGGCTTGCAGCACACTGGTGGCGATCCCTGCCGTACCGGGAAGGAAAGGCACTGGCCTGTATCGTGTTGGGAGCTGCAGGACAGCATGCGTTAATGGAAATATTTCCTGCTTGCAAACTGATTCAGCAATCAAGGTGTAAGGCCTTTCGAAGAAAACAGACTTTTCCGAGGGAAGGTGGACACTTGGCTTGCACTTGAAAGTCCAATTATCTTTCAAATGGCAAAAGCCAAACAATTTAATCTGAACTTTTTTGATTGGTTTTAGCTGGCAGCCTTGTTTACACGCTCAGCAGGGAGGCAGAGGATTAACTGGAGCAAGGACAACGCAATCCCTCTCCTCCAGAGGAGTCGTGCCAGGCAGGGGGCAGCACGTGGCCGTAACACCCTGCACTTCTGCAACGCCTTGCTTGGAGGATCTCCAAGTGCTTTACAAACATTAGGAGATTAGCGAGGTCTCTCAGCCCGCAGAGGCGGGGAGGTTTCGTTATCTCTGTCTCACAGACGGAGGGCCGAGGCCTGTCGCGTGAGGTGGAGGAAGCAGCGCTGCCGCCTGGCCCTCACCAGTGCTGGGCCCGTGGGCTCGTCCCTCGGCCACTGGCAAAACGCTTTAAGGGAAAGGGTGAGGAGAAGCGGTGCCCGGCCCTGGTGCAGGAAGGTCCAAGCTACTGAGCTCGCTGCTCTGCGCCACCATCACGCACCTCCAGTTTGTGCCCAGTGCCTCTTGTCCTGGTGCCGCGCACCACTGAACAGAGCCTGGCTCTGTGCTCCCTGCACTTCCCTGCATGTATTTAGAGGCTTTGGTAAGACCCCCTGAGTCTCCTCCAGGCTGAACGGTCCTAGGTCCCTCAGCCTCTCCCCATAGGACAGGAGGGATAAACCACTGCCTACCTTGTTCTCGAAACTTGCTCAGCTGGTGATTTTCCTTCCCTTCCCAGTGATGCTCTGTCTATGAAAGGAATTGTCACGGAACCACCACACTTTCAGACACGCACAAGCCACATGAGGCTTTTCCAAAGTCCCAGCACTTACTACCAAGGCTAAACCTCCACAGGAGGCTGCCGCCTGGGCAGACTAGCCCTTGGGACAGCATCAGCTCTCGCCCCTTCCATTGCTGCTCAGTCCTGGAGCTTCTGTTCTAAACAGGAGGGTTCCCTTATCATCAGTTTCAGCACCGTGGCTGTTCAAGCCGATTACTATTACGGAGCTGTATGTGTCCTCAGTGGGATACGACCAGCAGTATCTGGCTGGCAGTTCATATCGACACTTGCACTAGAGTCTCAGATTTCCACCTCGGTCAAATACCGTAACCCAAAGATGGGGATGGAAAGAGGAAAAGCTGCAACCTCCGTGGCCACGTGCACAGCACATAGATCCCCCTCTAAGTCTGCAGGAGAAAAATTACTGTTTAGAAGAAAGGAAATTCAAACCATTCTAAGGCAACAAGTTAACACATTCACTCTATTGCTTATGCTGTTGACAATAGCTCACGCTGAGACACTTTTGGTAAAATTATATTGGGTTCATGAGACATGATACCATTTCAATTGAATTATAGTTCTATTGTAAGGCTTCATTTCCTCTCACATAAACCAGGATCTAACATCCAAGGCTCTTCACAGGCTATTGCTAAGTACAAAATGCCTGCTGGGTTTTATTGCATAGACACTGAACTACCAGGGGCTGGCTTATTGCTTTATAAAATGTTAGAGCAACCTTGAGTATGAAAGATGCCATATAAATCTAAACAAAACCTTTTTTTCTCCCATTTCAGATGATCTGTGAAGATCCTGTATTGAGATCTTTAGTCAGAGTGTGAAGAAGGAACAAGACTCTTTTGCCTCCTAAAATAAGGAGAGGATATAGTCCAAAAGGTCAGTCTACTTTTATTAGCTCAGCCCCAAGTTCAGCTTGTCTCAGCACAGTCTTGGGTTTAGCCTGCAGGCAGGCAGGGGCTCCCTGGTAACTGCCCTCCCACGGCAGGAGCCATTCATCTGGAAGCGGAGAGAGGCAGGCGGCAGGCTGGTTTAGGACAGGGCAGCAACCCTGACTGCTTTTCAGGAGGCTTGATATCCCTTCTGAGGAGCAACAGGAGGGCAAACCACTATTGCAGCACATGTTCTAATGCTGCTTTTTGCGAGGAAGCCTGTCCTGCCACCAGCTTGTCTCTGGGGAGGATCCTTTGAGGGTTAGAGCAGCACACTGCTGGCCGCATACGGGGCTGCACCGCGGTGCCGGGGACCCGGCGGGCTCTGGGCGTGCGGCCCCGGTTGCTGCGGGCTGTGCCACATGCGCGGTGCCAGCAGAAACGCTCCACAGGTGTCCAACATCCCCGGATCCACCTGGACCAAATCCCCAGGCAGAGAAAAGGCTGTGTTCAGAGTCACCAGAACGTGAGGCATGCTGCACAGCAGCTGGGGTTTTAATCGGGGTTTTGGTGCTGGGGACTCAGAATGGCAGGATGGTTGGGGCTGGAGGCACCTCGGGGTCCCTCTGGTCCAACCCTTGCCCCAGCAGGGCCACCTGGAGGAGGGCGTCCAGCACCACGTTGAAGATCTCCAAGGAGGAGACTCCACCACCTCTCTGGGCAGCCTGTGCCAGTGCTGGAACTCCTCATGTGCTTGAGACTCACCAAAAAAATTTAATGACCATCAATAAAAAGAGCAGGTTCCTGCCTTTCTTTTAAGCACGGGGTTAGAGCAGAAGGCTGTTACCAGCCACTGGCTCCCCTGTGCAAGGGGGGAGCGAGGCCTGGTGAGTGCCCCTGGGGATTCGTGTTCCACACTGACCCTTCTAAAATTAAAAATACTGGATTCTGCAAGTGAAGGTCTATGTTTTCTCTGGGAGCTCACCGCAGTAGTGTAGGAACTGGAACAGGAGAGCACTTATCTGAGTTTAGTTACTCTGATAACTTCATTTCTCTTTCTGTGAATTCCCTGGAGTCCCCAGACTCTACGGACAGACCTTTCAATTCAAAAGGAGGGGAAAACATCGCAGGCAGCCTGATGCTGCGGATGACATTACCTCACTGATGCTGTCAGCCTGGGTGTTGTGTCTTTGCACGTGTGTGCTTCAGCTTTCTGGGCGCCCGCCTACACACCCAGCGTTTCCATCCAGAACCCGCACCCCCCGCCGCACCGCTCCCTCACCTGGGCAGGGGGGCCCTGGGGGGCGTCCGCCTGCTCGCTGCTGGGGGCGGCCACGCTGGGGTTGCTGGAGCTGATGAGCACCGGGGAGCTGATCTCCAGCGCCGGCCGGTCGGTGGGCGCGTGCACCATGCGGTTCAGGGTGTTGAGGGCGGTGGTGATGGAGAACGGCCGCAGGCTCTTCCGCCGGGAGTCGGGCGCCTTGTGGAGCGCGGGCGGCTCCCTGCCCTTCGCTTTGGGAGAGGCCGTTCGCAGCGACGCGCACTTAAACGGGGGCGGCCAGTGGCTCTTGCTGGTCTGCAGGAGCTGCCTGGCCGTCGTGTTGGGCTGGAAGAGGCAGAAGGAAAGGCTGGTGATGCCGCTGCAGCGGTTCCCCTTCCCACAGGCTCAGCCCAGGGGCTGCTCAGGAGCTTTCTGCTGCCCAGCAGCACAGCAGCGGGCAGATTGCAGGTTTGCAGGTGATCTGTACAAGTTGTGGCTCAGTTATGTCCCTGATATGTTTTCAGTGACAAATTCTGAATGCAAAATTACCCATGTAGAGCTCACAGTGAAATTTAAATTGGTTTGAAAAATTTGTTGCTTAGACGGAACATCAGTGAGGCTAAATGCCCCCCGATACTTTGCAGAAACTTCATCCCTTGTCTAAGCCCTTGACTTGCAGAGGTACACAGAGATGGCTGGCTCACTAGCAGCATTGTAATAAAGTCAGCTCTAAATCAGAGGGACATTTGGGCACACCTTCCTGTTCTGCGTAGTGCTGGCAAGCTCAGGTGCGCCTGGGAATGGGATGCCACATCTCTACAGCCGAATTTAGGAACTGACTTAGAGAAGCTGTCACTGACAGCAGCTTCCCGAGCAAAGCTGGAGCCCCCCCATTACATCTCCGTAGCCCGAGACATTCATGGCTCATTGCTGTTGCCCCTGAAAAGAGCCCAGCTTGGTAACCATCGGTTTTAATGAGAGAAGAGCCAGGCCCTGAGTTTGCATGGAGGCAACAGTCAAGCAGTATTTCTTGGAAACTGCTGATCACTACAGTATTAATAGCAAAGGGCATGTGGTGACAATGTTTTTCACCACGATGACTGCCAAAGGAATTAATCATGATTTACTGCTGACATTAACGAATTGCAAAACTTTGAGATTCTCACCCACTCATGTGAGGCAATATGCCTGGCTCCGCAGATGAACGAGAATTAGGCTAACACAGAACAGGTAGTTGTCTCTCAAGCGTTATCATTTTAAAGCAAGGATTGTTTTCACATTTCCCTCCTCCTCACTTCTTAAAGCAAGTTTTAAAAAGCATGGTGTATGCATATGTATACATATAAGGTGGTAATATTGTCATTTATATATGTAATCAAACTAGCCAGAACCAAAACCAATTTTCTGCCTTTTCTAACACCAGGGGACTTGATAAAGCGGGGCACAAACTGAAACATCAAAGCCAAGAAAAGCCTCACGTTTCCCAAAGTAGATCTACCTTTGCTTTCTCCATAACTAATAAGTTTCTCCACAACGAATTCCCTGGTGTCTTAATGTGTCCCTAGCTAACTTATTTCTGTTAACGCCAGAGTTAAATAAGTCATTTCTGAAGCTAAAATGGTTTCATTAAATGAAAAGGCGTTTTACAAAATATATTAGAGCTTCAAATTAGATGTTTTACTGATGTCCTTTTATAAAATAGCCACAAAGAGGTGCTTGCTGTAATTATGATGATTATAAGTATTAATTTTATTTCTAGGAATTCTTGTTGGTGCCATGTACACCCTGCATCCCCAGCTGAGCCGTAGGAACACAATTAATGTCTAGACCGGTGCTCACAAAGGGCTGGCCGGGAGCGGGCGGCTGCGGGGGCTCTGGGGGAGGATGCCGCGGCCAGGGAGTGCCGGGACGGGAGCCTGCGAGGGGCGGCTCCGGTGCTCTGCCCGGGTTTGGAGCTTTGCCCCCCAGTTTCTCCGTGCCGAGGAGGCTTCGCTGCGGTGGGACGGGGCACAGGGGCTCGCTCTGCCCGGGACGTGGCAGCGGCCAGCACGAGGTGTGATGGAAGCGCAGGTGCGAGCGGCTGTACCTACCTCCACGAACAGGACAGGGAAGATCCCTACTTTGTCGCCTAACTTGCCCTCTGCCCAGTTTCCATCAACTCTGCTGATGACGGTGATGATATCACCCTGAAAGGCAGGAGCACATTGTTACCAGCCGTCTCTTGTGGGAGAGGTGGATGGTGGGTGTGAAGATGGGCTCGCCCTGTAATTTCACACAGCAGCCTTGTTAGGCAGCCTCGCCGGTGTGTCCCCTGCAAAGTCCTCTGTTCGGCAAAGCTTTTGGTATGTATTTATTCTGAAACACAAGCTCCTCTGTCCTTATTCAGCACAATGCTCAAACATGTTTTTAATTTAAAGGTGCAAGCGTGGCTGAATTGGGACCATGGACACGCGTCTGACAGAGGAGACATGAAAAGCAGAGGAGCTTTCCACTTGTTTGAAGGTTTCCACCGCGTGGAAATGCTTCTGTAATCACCATGCCCAGAACTAATAATGAAAATGGCGTTTTAGCTACGAACGAAGCAAAAAATCCCTGCGTAAGTGTCTAGGTAATTGGTGCCACGATGCCAAGAAACTCAGATCATTACTTCGGGAGCTGAAATAACCTGATGTTACTGGAGTGTAGGTATTTGAAATGCTCTGGAGGAAAAAAGCTAGTTTGTATTGACTGATAGCTAAATCTCTTTAGAAGGACTCACGTTTCTGAGCAATCCAGCAAAATTAAATCTTGTCAATTTTTAATATGTTTTGATTTCATCATTTTAATGAAATCTGCTGTAGGTTTTTGGGGGGCAAGTTAAGAGAACTCTACAAGAAAAAAAATTTGTTTTTCTCTCTTTTGAACTAATGCACAAAGTTTGGGTTTAAACTTTTATCTGCTCTGAGGTTCTAGGGGTCAGAGAAGGCTGGGTCCTGCTGGCCAAATTATTTATGCCCGTGCAGGGTACGAGCACGAACCTTCTGCCTGAATTGGTGGAGATTTTGTGTTTCTCTTGCAGCAGGTGAATGACCCTTCAGGCTCAGACAGGCAAATCGGAGCTGGCTGCCGACTATTTCCTTGAACAAGAGCAAGAGGTGCTCTTCAGTGCCGCGCACGTTTTGGGCCAGGCTTGTGGCCAGCTCTCTGCAGCTTCTCCTGAGAAGCCGGATGGACCCAGCGGCCCTCAGACGTTCTGTGACTTGGTGGTTCTGTGAACTCTGGCATCACCCATCCAAGGCTCCGCCGTGCCTCTGCTAGGGTTCCCCTGCCTGCTGCGGCTCCTGGAGGAAACCGTTTACGGGGGCTTGCAGCGAGAGGGCTCCCCAGGGGTGCTCTGCCCAGCGGGAGGAGCACCCGCATCGCCTGGAGGCTTCTGCAGAGGGGAGCTGCTGAAGTTACTGTGCCAATCTTCCCAAACTCCGTGCAGTAACAGCTGACGGGTGTTGCAGAGCTCGGGGAGAGGAGGATGTTCGTGCCTCTTTGAAGAAGCATCTGTTTGTTTTAGATGTGTGCTCACTTCCCATGTGTGAACTCTGCTGCGGGAGAGGAGGGGAGCACAGCCTCCCAAAAGCAAATAAACAGAGTGAGTAAGCCCTGAAACAAAGGCAAATAAAGTGGAAGAGAAAAAACAAATGCAGACAGCAGGAAGCTGAGGAAGGCGCCTCCTGCTAATAAGTAAATCCTAATGACAAAGGAAGGACTGCTGGCTGCCCAGGCTCCCTGCATCTGCGCTAGCAAGCTGAAAACCCCCACTTCGTAGGGCTGCTGCTGATGTGCAGCCCTGTTCTGACTGTTTTTTCTTTTGTTTCCTCCCCTTCTTAGTCAGAAACCACATCTGGCTCCTGGCTATTTGATTTCCCATCCGCTGGCCTCCCCACATCCGGCTCTGACTCCTCAGACACCTGGCCTGGACCACAGCCTCCCTCCCCTGCCTCTCCTTCCTGCTGGGGAGAGCTAGAAGAGCCTCGGCCTGTGCTGCCAGCCGGAGAGAACAGAGGTGGCTTCCCTGCTAGGACACCGATGCCTCCAGGCACTGCTTTCTCTGCTTTGCTTTGTGATGCCTCACCTCCTTTTGACAGTATAGGGACAGCTGACTTTGCTGGGAGGTGCAGTTACTCAGAAAAGTGTGTCCTCTAACTGAGAGCAAATGCAAGCTCTGCAGCCTTTGGGGAATAAAAGCAAAGGCAGCAAAAGTTCAGGTCCTACCCTGCCAGTGTGTGCATTGGCTGAACATGTTCGAGCTGCAGAAATGAGGTATTACCAGACTGGAAGCAATTTTCTTTAATATGTCAGTGGGTATCTGTTAAGGCTCTCCTTGGTGCGTTGTGGTGCTGAGAGCAGCCCACCACCAGCAGCTGCTCCTCGTCAGCTAAAGCAGCTGAACCGAGGGACTGAAATTGCTGCTCAAGATGACCTCGTCCTGGCCGTGTCTGTGCGTGCCCTCAGGGAGCCACGGGGCTTTAGCCAGTGCTGTCAGTGACTGAAACCTTCCTGATTTTCAGCAGATCTGCTCTAGTGCTGTGAAGCAGCAGAACGCAATACAACCCAAAGAAGAAAAGCAGCCCAGCCCGTGTCACCCAGCCTTTGGCTGTGCAGGGCGGTGTTACCTTGTGAAATGTCAGGCACTCTTTGTTTTCACTTTTGTCCCTGCTTCTCAGGTCAAAGTTGTAAAGTGCTCTGCAGAGGGGTGGTGGCAGGGGCAGGTGCTTGATGACTTGTACAGAGCTGGCTGGGAAAACCCCGCTGATCCCGTTGGCCTCACCCAGGTACCAGTTCTCATCCAGCTGTCGGAGCAGCATGATGATGTCCCCTTTGTTGAACCTCAGCTCGCCGGGATTGTGCCCTCGATAGGTGTACAGTGCCTTGGCTCGTGGAACCTGTGGGATGAGAAACAGCCCTTAGAGCTCAGCTGTGACAATGGTGTTTAACACAGACAGAATTCCCCAAAAGTACTTGTAATTACTGGGAAAAAGTTAGAGGTCTAAGGCTGAAGCATGCATTTACTGTGATTAACTACCCACATCCTTTCTTGATGTCTTTTTCTAATGAAGACAAGCTCCAAAATACTTACTCCAAATTTGTATCTAGATGAAAAGCAGGCTGAACTTGTCTGAGAATATTAAGAAACAATTAATGCCTTAAACTAGTCTTCCCATGGGATTTTTCTGCCTGCTCTAAGCTCTCTTCTAATGAAATGCCTATTGTAATGAACATGGTATTTCTGTTTTAGCATGACCGGCGGTGACAGCAGCTGTCGAGCACCTGATGGCTGTCACCCGCAGGGGCCAACAGAGCATCTTCAGGAACAGCTACGGGAAGCAGGTGAGTGCAGGTGCCTGCCTTCCTGTGGGCATCGCCCCACTTCAACACTGCGCGACCGTGACTTTATGTCAGTCTGTAATCTGAGTTACAGGAAGAGAGGTTTTCTTAATGTTGTTGTTGTTGCAGTATAATATGAGAAAGAAGAGATATACTAAACCTAGCGGAAATGAGGGAACTTTACTATCCTGACTCTCATTGAAATGAAGCCACAAGGTTCACTTAAAATAACAGCTTTACTGACCTTTATCTGTACTAGAAAACTCAATTTAATTTAATACACAGTGCAACAGATCATTGAGATGGCTGAATAAATGCAGAGCCAGCCCTGGCCTCGCTGCTGCGAACCCAGGCGGTCCGCTCTGGGGCTGCCTGCGGCTGCTTTCCTGCAAGGAGCGCCGTTAGGACGGAGTTTTCTGTGCTCTGTTGAGGTCTTCTAGATGTGCGTTTTGAAATGGCAAGGCCGAAAGGCTTGCTCTTTATGTACTTGTGTGGAGATCCCTCGAGCACAGTGCAGTGTCCCACGGAGGACATCCTGAAACATGTAAGCAACCCGTGTTTGTGGTTACTGTTATCCGCAACATCACAGCCCTGCTCAGGGCCCCGAGCGAGCTGTCCCGCAGGGACCAGCACCGTGTCCTGCCCTCCCGCGGGCCCCGCAGCCTCGGCACGGCCCCGGCAGGTGCAGAGCCCTGGCTCCGCAGGTGGCAGAGGTGGTGGAAATCATAGTCAGGGGAACAGACGTCCTCGTGTGTGCTTGTGGAGCGTTGAGTGCGTACGTACCGATGCTGTTTTAGCACAGGCTTGTGTTCGTACACCGCATTTCCATCACGTATCGGGTGAGCAGTCCTCGTCTCACATCCAGCTGGGAACAGTGGCCACCGCAAGGTGCTCGGCGGTGGAGTGCCGATGGGAGAAATTGCTTCTTCACTCGAGGCACATAGCGATTGGTTTTGGCATAAAGTGAGGCAGCAGCATATAATCTAAGCTATAATCTGAACTATTAGAGGTGCAGATGTTGTGTTCTTTGAACCGTACCAGATTCCTGGCTGTGATAGTATCTTGCGTTGTGGGCTCATTTTCCTTAATCCCTTTTGATTAACAGTAACGCCATTTCTGAATGTGGGAGCTTTGCTGCCTTTGGTGTGAATCCTGAGTTACGGGACGGATCCATTTTCTGCCTTCTGACATGGCAGCGTCTCCCTCAAAGGGCTCCTTGGACCAGAGGGGAGGCTTTGCACTGGGCTGGGGAAAGTAGAGCCTGGGTCCTGCTGGCCCCTGCAGCTCTGGCAGATGGGACCAGAGCCACAGCGAGTCCCCCTGGCCGCTGCTGGGCTCTGTCTCCCGGCCGTGTGGCGTGGAGCTGAGTGGGCTGGAGAAGGGCGCTGCTCCCGAGCAGTGGGACCCCAGCCCGCGCGCCGGCTTCCTGCAGGGGGCTGCGGCACAGATGGGTGGGTGGCGAGGGGACCGTGGGGCCGGGGGCTTCACTTCCCTGGGTCAGTCCCCCTGGGAGGGCAGCAAAGGGAAGAGAGACGCAGCGCTGGTTCTTGAAGCGTGGAAAAGACCACAGAAAATGACTTAAGTCTGGGGAAAAGAAGATCTTCCAGCACTCCCAAACACTGACGCTTGGTAGGGAGAAGGAACCAAGAAGTGAAAAATTTTATGTACTGTGCTTCCTTCAAAGCATTTGAAACAGGAAGCAATTAGTTTAATGCTTAGTTCTAATTGACTCGTCCGTTAATTTGCACTAATAGTAAATGCATGCACTTGGCTTGTTAACACTGAAAGTACATTGCTGAAAAAAAGGGAAATCATGAAAATCAGTCAGGCAAGCTTTGTTCTGCCATCCATCCTCAGAGCACAGACTGGAAATACTGACTCGGGCAGCACTAGAGCAAAGAAACCATTGCAAATGCATGCCTGAGCACGCACACGTCCTCCAGCAGGGCACAGGCTGCGGGGTCTATGGGGAAGAAAACCTGCAGGGTCACGGGAGGGCTCGGCCGCATCCGCGAGACTCGGTGACACTCCCAGTGTCAAACCAGGATGAGGAGCACGGCAGGAGTGCTTTAGGAGTGACCAGAAAACATAAAGGACTGATGCAAACTCTGAGAGCAGGGCTCCGAAAAGAGGAACACAAACGTCCGGGAAGATGAGAGAGTGGTTGCACAACGAAATAAGGCCAAACATAAAAGGCACCAAGAACGAGTTATGGAAATATATTAAAAATAAGAGAAACTCTGAAATGAAATGCAAACCTATTACTACTGGGAAATGGTGAACAAGCAATGGGGAAGTCTGGAATGTTCTTTCTCCAGCAAGAAAGAGGATGATCAGATACTCTGAGAAATTAATTTTAATGAGACAGGAGTGCGGGCCTGAATAGAGGACTGAAAACTGGCTGGAACAGAGGTGTTTGTGACATGAGGGCTTGCCGAAACTCACCCCTCAGCGCGTGAAGAAAGGGTCAGGTACCCTCTGAGCAATTAGTGCTTGTCCGCAAGAGCTCCTGGAAGGCAGAACTGCTCCCGGAGGACGGGAATAAAGTTTCTGAAGCTGTGTGCGGCCACGACCCCTGCCTCCAGACATGCCCATACAGAGCTGAAGTTTTGCGATAGGAAAACTCATCTCCCCGGCTGCAGCAGAATATTTCTAGCGCTGCTAGAAATGCCAGCAGCAGTGCACCTGGTGGGCAGGGTTGGCACTTCCGTGGCCCTGCCACTAAGTGCCGATTTGTCTGGCAAATAACGCACGGGGGTCTCCTGGCTGCGCGGGGCAGGCGGGATGCTGCGGCGAGCGCTGGGGCACGGGCTGCTGGCTCCCACGGCGGGGGGCCCGGCCACAGCTCCCGGCCGGGGAGGACGAGCAGGTCTGGCTCTCTCGGGCTGGGCAGACGCCAATGGAAATGGCCCTGGCTTGCAGCTCGGTGCCGGGAGGCTGCGGGGGAAGCGAGCGCAGCCGGCGGCGGGGCCCCCTGGCAGCAGCAGCGGAGCCTCCCAAGCCCGTCCCAGGAGAAGGGCCCGCGGCGCTCCCGGCTCACTGCCACAGCCCTGAGGTTCCTCGTCCCCGCTGCTTCCTCCGGGTGGGAGCCTGCGGCCTGGGCACCGCGCGGCTGCGCCTTCCGGGACATTCCCAGCACGGCGTGAGGGGTAACGGGCCGGGCTTTCTTCACTTCTTTACCTCTTCTTTCACCTTCCTCTCACTTCCATGCCCGTTCAAATCTCACTGCTCCTTCTCCTTTCCAGCATCCCTCTAAGTCTTGCTTTCTTTCCCAGCTGTGTCCTGGAGCTTGTAACGATGAACTGGCAGAATCTCACCCGCCACTTTGTAGAGCAGAGATTGTATTCACGCATTGAAATTTGTTGCAAAACGTGTGGACGCAAAATTATACTTAATATTAATGGTTATGTGCTTCTTTAGCATCCAAAAAATATTCAGAATCTTGGTCTTTTGGGGCTTCCTAGTCGTTTTGCACACTCACAAAGTAAGGTCGGTGTGTTTCTTCATGGCCACCTTGCCAGGAACTGTTACAAGGCTGGTGAGCCCACGGGGCGGGTGCACCTCGTGGCTGTTCCCCACCCAGTGGATTTGAGGCTGGTAGGGGAGAAAGGGTTTTCCGATCATTTTTGGCATTTGGCATTGGCTGTGCTAGGCAGCCATCCAACACATCTGAGTTTCCCTCTGTACAAAACAAAGACGTAAATTAAAAATATGCACATGTGTGTGTAAAGAAGCAATTCAAAGCATCCCTTCATAGCTGGGAGAAAAGCGCACTATAATTATCTTAAATGAGCTAGTTATAACTTCCTCATTATTGACAGTGGGTTAATGTAAGAGCACACACTCACAGCACTGGTATTGAAAAAAAGAGAAGCGCGTGGGTCTGCGGGGTGGGGGTCACCAGGGGCTGGCGACTCACGGTGCCAGGGACGGGGAAGGGGAGCTCCCAGCAGAGCGCTCTCCCTGCACCCCGTCGGCGGTGCCAGGCGATGGGGCTGTGCCGGTGGCAGCGCCTGTGCCCGAGCAGGGCGGCGGTGCCGGGGAGCAGGGGGCCGAGGCCACACACGCCTGTGCTGGGCTCCGCTCGCTGCCTCCTCCCCGTCCAGGCAGGGCTCACCCCGAGCGGCCACGGCGCTGAGCTCAGCGCTTCCCGGCGGCTCTGCCTGCTGCAGGAGGGTTGGCATCCGTGTGGTGCAGAGGCAGTGACATTCCCACAGCCACACCATTCCCTAACACCTAACAGACTCCTTGAGAGGAGCGATTTATTCTAGGATAGTGCTAATCATTGCCAGGAAGAGAAGAAATCCACTCCTGGATGTTTTCCAGCTTGGTTTCTCTCCCACTAGACACTTCGGATTCAGTGTGCAAGTGTTTTTGGGTTATTTTTCATTTGAGGCTCAAACGCCTCGGGGCTGTTGGAGTGTTTGGGGCTGTGCGGGGCGGGGGGCACACAGGGAGCTGCATCCCTGGGGCTCGCCCAGCGGGGCAACGCGAGGCAGCGCCCTGCCTGCCCCTAACGCCCTCGTGCTGGCTCCGTGCCTGCGTGCCAGGAGCCCGAGTCTGAACCTGGACCGGGACACGCGGTGCTGCTGGATGCCGAGCTGCAGGCACCCACCACCCACAACAGGCCCCAAAGGGCATGGCAGCCTTCTGTAATGAAAAATAATCGTTAAAAACTGCATCCATTTGATGGCTAGATTTCTGCAAGCCTCTAACGTCCTGCCAGAGACTGCCAGCCTTTCAGCTGGGATGAATGAGCCCTGCCTCGTTTCCTTTGTGTGATCAGTGCAGTTTTTAGGGCTCTTTAGGATCCAGTTGGATGAAAAGAGCTATTTGAATGTAAATTAATTGCCATTACAATTCTGTTTTTCTGCTTTTCAGCAGAGGAGATAACTCCAGTCTTGTCACATAGAACAAAACCATCAAAAGCGAACTTGTCATTCCAATCTCCTCATATAATTATGTTCTGAGGCTTCAGACAGTTGGGTAGTTTCGGCATTCCTTCTCCCCCGAGGAGGACGGCTCGCATCTTCCAGGCGCCAGCAGGCTGCTCGTGCAGCGAGGAGCAGCTGGGGGGGCACGGGACGGGCTGCGGCCCAGGGGCTGGGGGGAGCACACGGACGCGGCTGGGTACGGAAAGCGTTGTCTGCAGCTACAGGTGCTGCTGGGTGTGCTTCACCGGCTGGGGAGATGAACCGTGACCAGCGGGGCACGAGGCGGCAGGCACTGGGCGCTGACGCAGCCCCGTGGGGCGATGGCAGCGGGGGGAGCGCTCGCAGCCTGCTCGCCACTGGGCTTAGGACAGGAGCCGTGCTGAGACCTACGGAGGCCGCTTCTGAACTTTGCCTGTTGTTATTCTGGCTTCGTAATGCAGGGGGGGAGTGGGAAACGGGGAAAATGATTAAAGAAAGTGCAGAGCAGCTCTTGTCACAAGAAGCTCAGAGGATTGTGCACCCAGCAGCTGCGTGACTCAGTGCCGACGCGCACCCATCCCTGAGGTGGAGCTCAGCGGCTGCTTGTCAGGAGCTTCCCAGCGGCTCCGGAGGAGCACAATGCCATATTAGGCCTCGCCTGGCCCGCATGAAACCGCAGGAGAGATTCTAGGCAGGCAGAACGAGTGCCAAGATGCAAGCAACGCAGGCGTTACGCCAGGGCTTGGCTTCGTTTCGGGGATGCACTCTCCTGGGCGCAGGTGGAGCTGCACAGGCGAGGACGGGGGGACAGGCGGGGGGACAGGCGGGGGACAGGCGGGGGACAGGCGGAGCGCCCGGGCGCTGGGGACACGAGGGGCACACAGCGTGAGCACGGCCGGGCACCCAGTGCAGGGCCGTGGCTGCAGCGCCCGCACCGAGCCCCCCCGCCTCCTCCCCGCCGGCGGCTGCTATCAGATGGCCGTGTCTCTGCTGCAGTCAGCACTCTGGGGTAGTGGCTACGTTGTGTGTCACGGCTTTAAGCCGCATGGAAAACAAAATGTGTCAGCCCTCAGCATGCCCGGTCATGATTCTCCGCTTCGGGACCATGCTCCTCAGCCGTGGCCGCTTGCCACGAGGGAGGAAACCCGGGCACTGCTCCTCTCCGCTTTCTGCCCTCGCGTGTTCCTGCTGGTTGTGCCACCTCCCTTTGCCGGGAAGGGGAAATCGCGCCGCCGCCCCAGCTCCCAGTGCCGCCGCTGTGGGGCAGTGCCAGGGGGCAGCGGGGAGGCCGGAGGGGGCTGCTCCCTGCTCGCTGCTCCGCTCAGCGAGGCTGCTGAAGGCCAACGGCTCTGCACCATGTCCTCGCTGCTGACAAAGCCTGCCAGGGCCCTGCACTTTCTTTTTGCCCTTGCTACATTGCATAGTAGGCATTTTGATGGTAAGTTAACGACCATCATGAGCTCCACGATGTGCTGGCCCTTGCCTGGCCCAGGGGTCAGGACTGGAGAGGTCACTGTCCTCACGGTCTTGGCTGTGCTCACTCTTGCCCAGACCTGGACCTGTAAAAAGGAGCCCTTCTGCCCTTCCTGTACTTACATTTCCTGAAGGAGACTGACTGACTCTGGAACCGAGTTATGCAAGAACCAAGCAGATGTGGTTTCCCTGCAAGCAAGGCTTGCTCTTCCTTCTCTGCAAAACCAGCAGGAACTTCTGGGCCCATCAGTTATTCAGGACCCAAAGGAAACCCTCGCAGAGGGATCTGATTTCTAAAGGACAGAGGTTTGTCTCTTAAAAACAGTGCCTAAACCGTGTCGCCCATCCTGGCACCGAAACAAGAGGGAGATTCCCTGAGCTACGAGTAAAAGGCTAGGCTCAAATATCCACTCACAGACTCCTAAGGGAAAAGTTTTCTTAAGAACAAAGTTTATAATTCTTTATTCCGTTGCACAATGGAATTCCGATGCTAAATGGAGTTCGAGTACCTGACAATTGGTAACAGCAGAACAAGACCTCACATTTAAGGGCAAGCGCTGCAGCTTCCCCTGTGAGAAGGGCAGAGGAGAAGTAAGGGAGAGGAGGGGAGGCTCCAACTAAAGCGGGGCATCGGCGTCCTCCCTGCCAGGAGCCAGCCTCCTCCGGGGCTGCCTCCGAGCTTCGCCCTGGCAGAGCCACGCAAGAGCTTGCCTGTCCCTGCGCCCCCACCCCAGCGCGGGGAGCAGCAACACCAGGCCAGGTGCCGCGCTGCAGGGCCCGGGGATGTGCCAGCCGCTAGCGGGGAAGCTCGGCGAGAAGAAGGGGAGCCTCAGACTTTCAGCCTCCTCGCTGACCACGGCGCTTAATAGGTGAACGCGCTACCCTGCAGAAATCCTGTTATTCTATTCCTGACTTGCCAGCTGAGGCTGACTCATTGCCTTGGTAACAAATTAAAACACTTTCATGTGTTAGCTCAGCGCCAGTTTTGTGGAACCAGGGAAACTTGCTCCTGGTGTGGGCCCTGCTGCCCTGCGCGGAGCAGCCCGGGAGCGCCCCGGCCCCGCTGCGTGCCCGCGGCCCCGGTGGGAGCTGGCGCTGCGCCGCCTGCAGCGGCCGAGCCGCCTGCCCCATCCCCTGACCCTGGGGCTGCCGTCCTGCCCACGGACCTCTGACAAGGAGGACGAGCGGCTCCGCGCCGCCCCGTGTAACACCGGCTCTGTTCGTAGCCACCTGCTTCTGGGCGGCTGAATGCGCTGCTGTTGAACGCACCTCTGTGGGGTGTGTGTTGTCAGGTGATCGATATTGAGGTGACTTTACTCTTTTCAATAGATACGAGATGTTAAAACTGCGTGCAAAGGAGGAAAAAGCCATACGGTGGGGTGTGCGACGAGGCCAAGCAGGGAACAATCCCTCAGGTTGCCCTGATGGAGGCAGCTGGAGGAGAACTGGGGCAAATCCACCCTCCCAGAGGGTCGCAGGACCCCACGGTGTGCAGCAAAATGCAGTATTTCGATTTCCAGGTGAAGAAGCAGCCAGGGCAGGTGGCTGCCAGGCACAGGGATGTCCCGCAGCCGGAGGGGATCCTGCGCCACCCCGAGGTGGAGCCGATGGGATGTGCGGAGCTCCCCTGCTTGCAAGGTCCGTCCAGCTCCTGTCCAGTGCCGCCCAACCCTGACATGTCTCAGTCCTGCGATGGCGCAGGAACCGGCTTTTATTTCTCTTGGGGAAGTTGCTCAGTGATATGGGTCAGAAAACGTTTGCTCCTGCTGGGTGCAAGCATGAAGGTCGCTTTGAACAAGGTTTTGAAAAGAGCCAGCAAACCAAATCCTGTCTGTCAAATTCAGAAAGGAGCTGGAGATGTTTCTGGAGGAGCAGAAAATACCAAGGCGCAGGCACTATATATAGACGCCCATGTGAAGGTGGCGATGTTGGAGTGTGGTGTATTTTTATCCCGATAGAGGTGTTATCTGTCTATCTCCCATGAAGTGCTGGAGGGGGCTGTTGCAGCACTCGGTTCATGCAAAGAGAAAACAGCCGAAGTCACAGGTAAAGCGGCACGGTCTGTTTTCATGGGCAAGCCGTCACTCTCGTAACCTCTCTCCTCCGTCTCATTTGGCCTCGTGTTTGCTGCAGGACAGAGCTCACTGCCCCGGCGGCCGCTGGGCGCCTGCCGTGCAGCTCTGTGTGCTGCAGCACACAGCGTCCTCGTCCCCGGCAGTGCCAGGGCCGTGCTGGGCTGCAGCCCGCTGGGACGGCCGCTTCGGCAGAGCAGGAACCGCATCTCGCACACGCCAGGGGCGGTTCCTCGGAGTTCAAAGGATTCAGTGTAAATTATTTACGCATTCACCTCCTAGCAAATCCTTTCATTTCTGAGTTCCAGACGGTTTATTACGTGGAGATCCTGAAAATCCTAAGTCTTGTCCTCTTGGCATAGACGTTAAGGATCTTAAGCCTGGCCAGACGTCCCTGGAGCAGCTTCCCAGGCAGCGCTCACCAGCCACATGCACAGAGCCAGAGCGCGCCCGGCCTGCGCTGGGACGCGGGAGGCACGTTCAGAAGGGGTGTCAGTGCCACCCAGTGAGAAATAGTTTGGGGTGGGCTGCAACTGAAATACTCCCTGTCCTCTGAGGGCTTTGGTTCCTTGGAGCTCCTGACTGCAGCCTGCATGGCGTACTGTTGATTGTTCAGCAGCTCTGCTGGGGACTGCTTGCGCCTCACACGCGGAATGTTGTGAATTCTTGCTATGTGATGAGGGGATTTATTTTGTTAATTATTTATTTTTTTGTTGGCTTCATGGACGCTTGTGAGGATGAAGACCAACAAGCTGTCAAGAAAACACCTCTGAGAGGAGAAACTTCAGTCTAACTTGTGATTTCTCAGCTCCATGGAGTAAAGGCAGGTTATTTATAGGAGGTCTTTTTTTGTAAAAACAAAGCATGTCCTGTATCCCGCTTTTGATGGCATATCTGGCTGCAGTGCAGCATGGCGTACATTAATTTTGTTTGCTTTGTAGCATGAAGTGGTGTACGGTATTGGCAGTAATTAGTCTATGCAGATTGGGGCAGTCTTTCTTTGGAGACCACACCGCCGTCCAGTGCATTGCAGACAAACGCCGCATTAGGGGTCACCCAGGCAGCAGCTGCGGTGGGGCAGCTGTGCTGGAGCAGGGCTGCAGGAGCTCCGTGCCCCTTGGGATGAAGCAGGCCCTGTCTGGTGACGCGAAGGCCAGACCAGTGCCAGCGCTACTCAAAACCCAGCAACAAACTCAGTGTGCCCTGAAAAGCCGCTGGATTATGTGCATACAAGCAAAAAAGTGCCTTTCAGGGCCACGTGCACGCCCCAGCAGCGATGGTGCTGCCTCCCCCCGTGCCACGCCAGGGACAGGACAGGGACGGGGACAGGAGGGGGACGCGCTGCCTGCGGGGTGGTGGGGACAGGCAAGCACCGGTCACGTTCCTGGGGACTCTCAGCGTCTGGGTGCCAGTGAGGCTGCAATCAAGATGCTCGGGAGCTGTCTGTGTATCTGGCCAGTTGGTTTTACTACTTATCATTTTCTTCTGGTTTGGGATTTTACTTGCTATTTTCCCCTGGTTTGGGATTTTTAAACTCGGGTCATTTCAAGAGTACTATCAAATCCTTGAAGATGCAGAGATAAAGTTAAAATCAGCTCAGAAGTTTGAACTTTTCCACAAAAGAGATCTAAAAATAATCTTAAGACCAGATTTCTGGTTTGGAAGATGTCTTTGTGCTTGTTAAATAATAATAATTATGGTAGTAGGAGTAGTAATAATAACAATAATAATAATAACAGTAGTAGTAGTAGCAGCAGCAGCACAACAGTCTTAAATAAGCCCGTGGAGAGATGCTGATCTCAGAGGGACTTAGTAAAGGGTCCTTTCTTGCTCACTAAAGTCTTAAAGTGTTTTGTGAGCATCCACTGGTGCCAGCTGGCCGCGGGGCTGGGCAGTGCTGGTGGCAGGAGCCAGC
The DNA here is from genome assembly GCF_040182565.1 of Anser cygnoides. Taxonomy (NCBI): domain Eukaryota; kingdom Metazoa; phylum Chordata; class Aves; order Anseriformes; family Anatidae; genus Anser; species Anser cygnoides. The sequence continues at coordinate 686,957 of NC_089886.1, forward strand.
GCTGCTGCTGCTGCTCCTCCGGCACCTCCGACGGGAGGTGAGGCTTCAGTCCTGGTGCCCACGCTGCTCACGGGAGCCACGACCACAAACCGCCTCCCATCCTCTTCTGCTGAAAATCTGACACTATTTTGTGCTATAAAAGGCAGCTGCCACAAAAGTGTCTGCTCTTAAGTTCAAGTTGCTGGAGGCCTCTGCGTATCCAAATTGCTTCAGCGATGTAACTCATCACTCGTTCCTGGTGTTTGCGCGCTCGATGCTGCAAGAAGGCAAGCCGTCCTTGCTGTGTCCTGGCCTTCTTGCAGCATGGGCACTGGCAGGGGTCCCCGCTGCTGCAGAGAAAGAGCTGCTGGTGCCGGGAGTCAGCCCCATGAAGGGTGTGCGTGCACTCCTGCCCCCTCGGGCAGCTGTAGTGGCACGGCCCAGGCTGCGTGTATTTGGAATCACCAAAATCCAAATGTGACTAATGGTCGCGTTCTTCACCTCGCAGTTGAGGTTTTCAAAGTATTTTCTAATTAATTAACTCATTAAGTCCAAGAGCATTCCAGTGTACTGTTTTACACCCCTTCATCAGAGAGCGCGGGGAGCCGGGGCCACCCCGGTGCCTTTTGGCAGCGCCGCGCGGTGCCGACCCTGCTGAGCGCCCACGGCCGGGCCGCGCGCTTCGGCGGAAACGCTTCAGGAGCTGCCAACAGGAGAGCTGCCGCGGTGCAACACCAGCAGCAAGCTTCTACCTGTCCTGAGAACTAGTATGGAAACGCAAAAGGGGCGAAAGAGGAGAAAAATAAATATGAGCATGTTTGCCGGGGAGCGCCGCTCACTGCCTGGGGCTCGGGCTGCCTCTCCTCTGAGCTGAGGCACGAATTCTCGGTACAGACGAGCACGGGGCAGAAGTGGAGGACACCTGTGGGGCCTGCCCACCTGCGGGCACTCACAGCTGCGTGGCCACGGCCGAAGCAGCAGCCGTGATGCTCCCGTGCACCGGGGCCGCTGCTCCCCGCCCAACCACTGCGACGTGCCCCGGGGTAGGACACTGGGTGCCGCGGCACAGGAGTTGTGTCCGCTGCCCGTGGTAAAGGGACTCATTGCACGTCTCAGGCCACACTGCCACGTTTTCCGGTGGGAAAACGTGGGACACGAGCTCCAGAGATAGGCCTGGCTGCTGTGTGCGACACGTTCAGGATGACCCATCAGTGCTCCAGAGGTTCCCTGCGGTGCGCGCAGCAGCTCGGGCCCACACGAAGCGCGGTGTCCTCTGCAGCCGTAGAGCCTCACACGCAAGCGTACGCCTTTATAACACGCCGGTTAGAAAACCTGTTACGAGTCTGCCCCTGAGTTTGTGTCTCTGCAGTTCTGAGAAGTGCCCTCAGGTTTATCAGCCAATCGAGTCAAGCTTCTGAATGTTATGGAAAGCTTTCAGAGGTATTTTACAGAATAGTGCAGGTGAAAGAAATGGAAATCCAGGAATATAACACAGGAATGGTGAGGTCACGAGTCAGTCTTTTCTCAAAATGCAATCTGAGCCAGGCTCCTTACCAGGTCTCATACCACATCCTAATTATTTCAGAAAAGCTTTTGTACTGTTAGAGAAAATTACAGAAACAACTTACAATTTTAAAATTAGCCTAGGAAATCATCACTAGATGAAGCTGAGTTTAATTTTTTTCCTTAGTGAACCTCAAAGTGTTTTGCCAGGGACATAAACATCATTATGCCCCCTCCTTCCTTTTTAAAGCCTGGGGAAACTGAGGCGCAGATGAGAAACACCTTTCTCCACCTCTAATAGCTAGAGCCTTGCAACGACTGATTTAATTGCTATCAATCAAAAATCAGTAAATTGCCTGAAAGTTAAAGCATCTGAAATGCCCTCCAAATATCAGAAGCACCTCAAAATTCCAGAGAAAAACAGCTGCTGTGAAGTTTTTGTAAGGGGAAAGGCAAGCTATTTTTATCTAAGCCTGGGATTCAGTGCAATTACTGTTGTGATGAGCTCCAAATAGTCAAATATCACAAGGAAACAGCAGCCAGATTTGCAAACAAAAGGACAATCTCTCCTACTTCAAACATCAGCATGTATGCATAGCAGCAGTGCTAGCATGGAAGTTTCATAGCTCTTGGCACAGAGGAACAGATCTGTATGCCCACGGCAAAGGGGAAAATGTGGCTGGTGCTTACCCCATCCATGTGGATCCTGGGGCTGGTCGCCAGCCGGTGCTGGTGGAGCTGCAGACCCCGCGGGAGCCTCCGGATGGAGGCGGGGGAGGACAGGAGCCCCGACCTCTGCATTGAGCCGAACCGGGGAGCATTCTGTCCGTATCTGACTCCATCCAGCAGGCGAATGAGCAGCAGGTTGGACGGGAGCTGCTCGATGCCACAGAGGACGAGCGTCCTGCACTCAGGGCACCGGAGCTCCTTCTGGGATTTCAGGATCCTCTGCAGACAAGGCTTGCAGAAAGTGTGCTGGCACGGCAGCACCTTTGCTGTGGCGTCGAGCTTTTCAAAGCACACCGGGCACTCCAACAGGTCGAGCAGAGCCAAATCATCCATCTTCAGCGCAGGGCTCCCGTCACGGGCCGCGCCGGGGACATCCACATGACACGGGCAGCCGACACGACGCCTTTGCGCACCCGCGAGACCGGCACCGAAACCCCGGGCTCAGGCAGCTACCCTGCACGGAGAGGAGGGGAGGAGGAAAAAAGAGCAGAGCTCGACTGCTGGAGTATGTAATACATCCCACCTACATCGCAAGGCAGTGCCTCACGAGCCAATTTGCAAATGCATGCTTTGCGCTCCCATCCAAGCCCGAAGTGAGTCATTCGTGATTCAGGAGCGCGAGGGGGCCGTGCCCGGGCGGGTGCCAGCGGCCGGGGAGCCCCGCGGCGGGCCAGGGGCTGCGGCGGGGCCGAAGGCTCCGTGCCCGGCAGGGCGGCTGGGGCAGGCCGGGTGCCGTCCTTCCTGCTCACACTCCAGCAAAGTTCTCTCAAATGCTGTCTGCCCTGTGGGTCATAACTGGCAGCACAGCACAGGTGCCCCCAGCCCAGCGATGCGAGCCCTGGCAAACGTCGCCTTGAACCTGTTTTCTCTCGGCTCTGGCTTAAAGCAGCCGTCGGCTGCCCGCAGCCCCTCGCACACCTACACACTGCCTTGTTTGCAAGATCGCTCCTAATTAAGCTTTCTATCTGCCAGTTTTGACAGCAGTTCTATAAAAAGCCCTCCAAACACAAATATAATCCTGTTTTACCTTGGAGAGACGCGGGGAGCTGCAGCGACATCCGCGCCCAGCCGGGCTGCCTGAGCTCTCCCTGCAGCCCCGGACGATTATTCCTCCCAATTCCTCCCACGGCCTGAAGTCACTCAACCCGTTCGGCTCCTTCGGGGCTGCGCGCCGATCTTCACTCAAGCAGGCGGCTGCGGGTTCAAGTCACGGCTTGTGGGAGCGCTGCGTCTCCCGAGCATGCCACCCGGGCTGGAGCGGGATGCTGCCCGTGCCAAACCCCTCCAGGAGCTGCAGCCAGCAGCGCCGTGACACTCGTGCACACCCCTCGGCGTGCCCTGGGTGCGCGCGGCTGCGGGACGGCTCCTTGCTCTGCTGCCCTACAACAGCGAGCGGCGGACGGAGCAAAGATCCAAGAGATTTGCCTTTACCATCTCTTCCATACCTCAGCCGTGTGTTTGCAAACCATGAATTAGAGGAAAGGATTGTAAATCTAAAGGAATTATTTCAGTTTGGTCCTTCTGCAGACAATGCACAGGACATCCTTCATGAAGGACTACGTCAGCAGACGTTGTTAACTCGGTTCTTTTAAAAGCTTTTCCCTACCGATCGTGATTTTGTCAAAGCAAAGTTTTTTTTCTCTCTCTCTCTCTCTTTTTTTTTTTAATGGTGGCCATTTGGCTAAATTAAAACGTTGATGAACATCTTCAGGATAATGCAAAAAAAACACAATTACTTCACTCTGTTTCATCTCAGGTTTCCATCTACTTTGGTATTTCTTTGTAGCCTGTCATGTGTTGATTCATGCTTGGCTGACTGAGTGCACAATTTTTAATGAATGACGTTGAAAACATCTAATCGACTGGCGTTATAAAATGCAATGTGTGACATCAACTATATTGAAAACAGTTTTTGAAGTTTTTTTCTTCTTTACATATTCTTCCCTATTTCTGTTCTGTGGTTAATACTTACATGTTGCATTTTCATCTGATTAGAAATGGAAGAGAATTATGAAATACCTTGCAGCTAGGAAATGGTGGGAAATGAAGCAGACCTGCTGATTTTGTGCACGCTAGGTAATGATAACCTTTCACGAAACTTGTTTGTGAGTCCTTTTTCAATTTTTCTTAAACTTTCGGTAAGGCCCAACCTAGTCTAGTTGTGCTGTCCAAACAATGGGCGGGATTGAAAGTCTGTCTGAGAGGACACCGACTTCGCGGTGCAGTTCTCTACCCCGTGGCAGATTTCCATGGAAATCCGTGGGTGCTGTGCAGCGGGGCAGGCGCGCTGCTGCCCCGTGTCCCAGCTGGTGCCAACCGTGCTCCTGCCACCTCCCAGCCGTGCTCCTGCCACCTCCCAGCCGTGCTGAGCACTCGTGGCCAGGGCAGGAGCCAGGTGCTCGGTGTCTGTGAGCCTGCTGCAGCACAGCAGCAGCTCTTGGGGCTCTCCAAGGGCTGCATCTTCGTTTTCTCCAGTGAAACGTGTCCCTGTGGGCAGCAGGCAGTGTTTTTTCTCCCAAGAATGCCATGGTGTGCTGGAACTCTGGGCAGCTCTTTCCGCCTGAATTTGGTAGTGCTCACAGCCCAGCTCCAGCCTGCCCGGAGTGTGTGCACCGGGAACGGCTCAAGCAGGGAGCGGGGACCTTTCCTACCGGGAGCTTCCAAACTGCCCTGTACAGTGAGGCTCTGATCTTGATTGCAGTCTCTGGGTTCTGCTGCAATGTAAAAAAAAAAAAGATGATGCCAACTCTTAGCATTTATATAACTCCTTCAAAGCGCTTTCCAAACGCTAATTCATCTGTGGAACGCCCCTTGGGCTGTCACCCCCACTTCGTATGGAAAAGTTCAGGGGATGAGGCCACTCTGCAAATCAGTGCCCGAGCTGGGCCTAGGTGTGAGGCCGGTTCTGCGCCCGGTGCTCAGACCACCCCGCCGAGCTCTGTTACCTGCCACCGCCTCTCCCTTGCGGTGCGTCTCGTAACTGGGGCTAAAAAACAAAGGCAGAGCTAGGAAGCTGCCAGTCCTTCCCTTTCATTGAAGCAGTCTGCGCTTGATGCCGATGCTGTAATTAGCTCAGGGCTGGATGCGGCGGGCGCTGCTCCCCCGCAGCAACATCGCGCCCACCCAGCGCGGCCGCCCCCAGCCCCAGCACCCGCGGGGTGCCCTCGGCCCCGGGCCGCGCGTGGGGCCGTGCTGGAGGGAGGCAGGGCCGGGCAGGGCAGGGCAGGGCACGCTGCCTGGCTGAGGCGGTGGATCGTGCCGCTGGGAGCTGGGAAGCAGCACTGCCAGCAGAAACAGCCGCTCCGCTCTGGTTCAGCGCCTGTGCCTGCAGGGAGCAGCGTCCTCTGGCCTGGCCCCATCTCCAAAGCTGTCTCAGGAAAGAGCTCGGAGGAATCCCGGACAGCAAGCACACTTTGCCACCTCGTCCGGCAGCAGCCCCGTGCCTAGCGAGGGTTTCTGTCCACCCAAGTCAGCTGCCACGGACAAGAAGCGCTCGGTGTGTTATCTCAGGGCTGCCCTGGGAGAGCCCCACGCCCCCGGCTCCTGACCTCCCGCTGCAGGGTCCCGGGAGCCCACCCGCCGGGCCTGGCGCTCACCCGCCTGCGTGCGGCTCCACCCCGCTCCAACAGCTGCGGCTGCGAGCTTCCAGCGCACAATCACACCACTGCAAATAGTATTTCCTTTTACCAGTTTTGAATTTCACACATTTTAGCATCGCTATTTCCAGTTCTTGTGATTATGAGACACTAACGTGTAAATAAGCTTTGCGTTTAATGCCTTTAGATCACAAAGAACTTCATGAAGCTAGATGTAATTACTGCCTTTTATGGAGGGGGAAAAAGAGAGGTGGGGTGGCTTTTCAAGGTCATAAAAGCGACCAGTGGCAGTCAAGAAGGGGCCTGACATCAAATAACTACTGTGATCAGCTTTGCCTCACGCACGACCTGGCGTATTGTGATGCATCCTTACAACATTGAAATGAATTTCCTCGCTCTTCCTGTGGCTGCCTGGGCAGGGTTAACAGAAGACAAGGCATTGCTATAGGAAATGGGAACCTCCTCTCCTCTACCTCATACGTACTGTACAATTCCTGCGCTGAAGGGTGATGAACCTGTGAAAATCCTACAATAGCAAAGTGAACATACAACTGGTTCATACAGCCCAGCTAATTTTTAAGCTGATTGCTGTGCCAAACAAGACAGCTCCCTTCGGACCTCGCCGTGCCCTGCTGCCTTCCCGTGCTCCGACTGACCCCGTAAGGCGCATCCCTGCGTGGCTCCTTGTGCAGAGCTGCCCGCGGGGGCTCCGGGGCGGGTGGAGCAGCGGCTCTCCTTCCCGCATCCCCTCGTGCTCGCCGCTTGAAATAACAACGCTGAACGGTGCGAGCGGGTAGAAGGAGCTTCCCCCAGCACCCCTCACAGCCTGTGTTTCGGGGTCCTCCTCCGCGCCTGCGTGCTCTGGCCCAGCAGGAGACCTGCTGGGTGGCTGGGGACCAGCCCGGCACCCGGGGACCCTGGGATGGGCACGGGGCTGTGTTACGGGGCTGCTGCAGCAACGCCACGGAGCCACAGCCTGCATGCGAGGAGCCGGAGCCGGCAGAGGGCAAAGGCTCGGCAGCTCCTCGCCAGGAGTTTATAAAAAGCCTTCTGTCACACTGCTTATCGCGAGTGGGTGCCGCACGCCTCCTCCTCCGGGGAAATAAGGGACCTCTCGTTCCTTTTTTAGATCCTGGAGGGCAGGGAGAGGGGGTGCCACTTACACGCTGCTGCAAATTATAGATCTGATGCTAACAGCTTGTCCTCCTACCACCCACCACCCAGGCACGCTGAGCGGCTGTGGTGGCTGCGAGGGGAGGCGAGCGGCAGCCCCCGCTGCCCCCTGCCCCGGCGGCAGGGACGAAGGCGCCTGTCCCCAGGCACTGCCCTGGCCTTGCTCGCGCTGCTGCGCCCCGTCCTCGGGCAGCGGCACCGGGGCTGTGGCGTGGCTGCCGCACGGGCAGTCCTGTGCTGACGGAGAGAAGCTGCTGCACGTTTAGCAATTAGACATAACGAGGCGGTGTGAATCTGCAGGATCTGTGCAGCGTGGGGCCCTGCAGAGAGCAGAGCAGAGGCCACCCCGAGCTTTTCCACCCCCCACACCGTCCGCCTGTGCTGCGGTGCCGCCGAGGCAGCGCGGGGGACACAGGGCGCTGCTGCCCACACAGCGACATGGGAAGCGCGGCTCAGCCCGGACTGCCACAGCTGATGGAGGAGCACCAAGCACCGAGGAGCTGCCTGCACCGGTCAAGAAGAGCGTTTTAGAGCGCTGGTCATTAATCTTAGGGCAAGTCAAATGATGTCGTTTGTACCTAATAGCCTTTAACAGGTTTGCTGCTGGGTAACATGAAGCCTTCAGCCCACCCAAAAGTAGCTGGAGCAGAGCGGTGCCTATCTAGACATGGAGAAGTATTTTTAAGTGAAGCTCGGATGCTGATTTTCCTTAGGATAGGCTGCTACACACCCGCTGAACTGGCGTTAGCAGCAGCAGGTGGTGCGTGGGCACCGTCCCGCGCCCCTGGCCCTGGCCCCCTGCAGCCAGCTCCCCGCACGGGGCCGAGGGCAGGGCCGGCCTGGCTCAGCTCTGTGGTCCTTCTTTCCCTGCAGTGCACTGAAGGACCACAAAATGCGCAGCACTAAATCCTGCTTCACTGGGATTCACCCAATAGGGGCTGAATCTGCAGGGATGCAATTTCCATTTTTTAAGACAAGAAGAAATAAATGTTCTCGAGTAGCAATAGACCTGAGCACCAGCCTAATAGGCCTTTGAACATTGCTGTGAGTACTTCTCAGCTGCTCTTCACACAGGTCTGACCACAGAAAATGTCAGGCTTCAGTTACCTAATTAAATACAGATGCAAATAGCAACGCTGCTTGCAACGATACATCTCCTTTTAGTGTTCCCAGGTGCTTCTGGCCAGCAGGAAGGCAGCAACTGCCGCAGCCCAGCCAGGGAGGCAAGCTGGGTTATAAATGCACAGCGAGCACCAGTGTTGGGTGTGGAGTGTGGGGGTGAGGCTTTAGCAGCCTGTGCAGAAATAAATCTGCTGAAAATGTGCTTGTGCCTTGCTGAATTAAGGAGCAACTGGTCCAGCTATTTGCTGCCTCTTCACTGGGTCGTGCTGTGACTGGGGGCTGGCAGCTGGGCTTTGCTTTCCTCACAGCCCCTGCCCGAGCAGTGCTGCTTGTGGGAGGAGGTCTGGGGAGCGGGAGCTGAGCGTGGCCGGGTTTGGGGAGCGGGAGCTGAGCGTGGCCGGGTTTGGGGAGCGGGAGCTGAGCGTGGCCGGGTCTGGGGAGCGGGAGCTGAGCGTGGCCGGGTCTGGGGAGCGGGAGCTGAGCGTGGCCGGGTCTGGGGAGCGGGAGCTGAGCGTGGCCGGGTCTGGGGAGCGGGAGCTGAGCGTGGCCGGGTCTGGGGAGCGGGAGCTGAGCGTGGCCGGGTTTGGGGAGCGGGAGCTGAGCGTGGCCGGGTTTGGGGAGCGGGAGCTGAGCGTGGCCGGGTTTGGGGAGCGGGAGCTGAGCGTGGCCGGGTTTGGGGAGCGGGAGCTGAGCGTGGCCGGGTTTGGGGAGCGGGAGCTGAGCGTGGCCGGGTTTGGGGAGCGGGAGCTGAGCGTGGCCGGGTTTGGGGAGCGGGAGCTGAGCGTGGCCGGGTCTGGGGAGCGGGAGCTGAGCGTGGCCGGGTCTGGGGAGCGGGAGCTGAGCGTGGCCGGGTTTGGGGAGCGGGAGCTGAGCGTGGCCGGGTTTGGGGAGCGGGAGCTGAGCGTGGCCGGGTTTGGGGAGCGGGAGCTGAGTGTGGCCGGGTCTGGGGAGCAGGGCTGCTCTGTGGGGGTGCACCGGTGTGTGTGCCCGGGAGTGCCCGGGGGCTGCGCCGCAGCCCTGCTGCAGGCTGGTGTTAGCTGTGTGCTCACCTCCCATGCGAGGTGGTGATAACAGGAACTGCGGCTCCGTGTCACCACCTCTCTGGGAATGCTCACTGGGAGGTAACAAGTGCTGTTGTTTGTTGTGTGCACTTTTTTTTTCTTTTTTTTTTTTTCTGGATTCCAGCCTCATGCAGATCAGTTCACGCTGCTCCCAGGAGGCAGCCTAGGGAGGTTTGCTTCTCAAGGTAGGACTCAAGTCCTGGGAATTTCCCTCTTTGAAGCACTTTTTCCTGGTTTTTGTTTCCTTGTGACTTCAAGATTTTTATGCTTACTCAGGACTCTTCCCTCACCTGCCCATGCACAGTCTCTGGGGCTGAGGTGGGTGCTCAGCGAGCTGACTTTCATCCAGAGCCTGCACGGCTCCTGGAGGTGCCAGGCATCCTCCGCTCCTGTTGACTTCAGCCTCCAGGAATGCGTGGCAGGCCCTGCCTTGCATGTCAGCCAGGAAGCGGCCAGCCAGATGAGGCGTTCCTGGCTTGTTTTCCTAGAAAAATGGAGCCTTGTGGATTGGCGGTGTATGAGAATGTGGGTATGTGTAGCTGTGCCTGTCTGTGCACCCCCACACCTTGTGAAGCCAGTTTAGTGGGGAGGAAAAGCTCCCAGAATTTTAAATATCCAGTAACTTCTATGAACATGGGAGGCTGGGCCCAAAAAGGAGACCCTGCGAGCCCCTTCATGGTAGGAACGGTGCAACGTGACCTCGTGAATCTACTTTGACCTGAAAAGCAGGCGTCAGCCTCAGCAATGTCTTCCTCAGGCTGGTGGGGCGATGGCCTGCCCTCAGCCACCGCCTTCACCAAGCACCTGCTGCGGCACTGCAGGCGGGGCAAGACCCCCGTAGGCACCATCGCTTCCGAAGCGGTCCAACATCAGCGTCCTGCCGAAGGGCGAGTCGCCTCTCCCCGCGCCTGGCCCCTCACACCTCGTCCTCGCGGGCGGTCCCCGGTTTGCGTCGGCAGCTGGTGCGTTTAAAAGGGAGGTAACTTTGAAGAAGTAACTCAAGGTTGTCACCTTGAGTTTATGAGATCAGAAATACGAGGATACTTTTCCCCTGGGGTGAGAAGAGAGATGGAGGCAGGCTGCTGGGCAGTCTTCTTGTGTGGCAAGGAGCTGTGGCAGCTATTCTGCGTGGTGCTGGGTCCTTGTGGCTGGCAGCTCAACGCAGCGAGCCCTGTGCAGCTGACGCTGCTATGGGGAAGCTGTGCTCAGTCCGTTCAGCAGGGGATGGAAAAAAACACATTTTGCAATGAGTGATGAAATTAAGCTCCGTCTGTCGGGGCAGGTGCAGCGGTTGCAGTGCTGCTTGCCGTGCCCTTCTGGGAATGCCAAGCCCTGCTGTGCCCGGCTGCCACGTGGCGCTGGGGGAAGTCCCTGCTCACTGGTGCTGTGCCGCCAGCCCTCGCGCTGCTGCTGGTCCCTCTGCAACCTGGGGACAGCGGGGAGCAGCTGAAGGGAGCCTGGGGGTTGGAATGAGCTGCGAGCACACGAGTTCGTGGTTCTCAGGCCAAGAGCTGAGGACCAGCCTTGGCTGGGTAGCCCACGCTTCTGTGCAAGGCTCTGGCGCTGCTGCTGCTGCGGCTCGGCGTCTGCTTTTCTGCTTTCACAGGGGCTTATCTCAAAGCCCGAGCTGTCGGCTAACAGGCATTCTGCACCCACCAGCTAAAGGAAGAGAGAGGCTGTGGCTGCTCTCTACAAGTATGTCAGGAGGTAAATCTAGCAAAGGAGAAGTGCTGTTACACTGAAGGACTGTGTTTGTGCAAGCACAAATGTGCACAATTGGCTGCAAACAAACCTGGTCAAGAAACCAGAATACTCCAAACCATGCAGTGAGCAAGGGTCTGTAACAGCCTCTGATAAAGCTGCAGGGCCCAGGGCCTGCAGACGTTCCTGCCTGCTCAGCTCCCCACGACACGGTGCTGCGGTACGGCGGCAGCACGGGCACCACGGCGGTGGCGGGGGTGGCAGCTCCCTGGGGCCAGGAGCCCCCCGGGAGCAAGGTCTGGGGCCAGCCCTGGCCGGGCAGGCTGCCTGCCCCGTGCCGCCTGCTGGGTGCCTGGGGACGGGCTGCCCCTGCTGTGGGGGAACGCAGAGCAGCAGCAAGGAGGAAAGCTTCCTTCTGCTGACAGACAATTATGGTTAATGTGGCATGCTGATATTTCCTCGTATTCACCACCACATTTACTGTGGTAATGCCACTATCTCCTCACCATGAGGTCTCACAACTGCTTTGCGATTCCTTCCCTTTCTCTTTGTGCATCCAGAAGGTGTCTAAGTGCTGGTGAGTTTTTCCCAGCATTTATATAAAAAAATATATTTCCATAGGCTAGCAGCAAGTAGCTCTGTTTGTGACTTCGTGCAGTATCTTTTCTCTCCTGCTTTTACTTCATCTTGTCGGCACACACACACACAGAGCCCTCTTCAACTCCATTAAATTATTGGCTAGAATTATCTTCTTGACCTACTGATCTGAACCTTTCTGCTTGCTACTCCCACACTGAAACAAGTTTAATGCTTGTGTCCTTTCAAGCTTCTACTTTGCTCCTTTGCTTCCTTCGTATCTGACCTGCCCTCTGCTCCGTGACCGCCTGCTCCATGGCCCTCTAGCCTCTCTTTGTGTCTGCCAAAGCTGGCTCAGGCCCTTTCGTGTCCCCTCTCCTCCGCCTTACTTTAAGGAGCCGTTGCTGTGCTTAGAGTAACGCGACCAGCGGGGCAGGGCTGCGGCGTTCCGGCGCTGCGGCGGCTGAAGCCGTGACACCTTTCCACATCCCTGCGTGTTGCCTACCCGGTGCTTGCACAAGGATGGGCACTGCAGTGCTTGCAGTAAGGAAGTAAAAATGAGCAAAGCACAACAAAACATTTTTCAGCGAAATGTGCAGGTGGAAACATGTCTTCACATGGTTACAGGGCAGTTCGCTATTGCTTTTCTATCTGTCCTAGTTTGTACATACCCTGCTTTGTTGCAATAGATCTAAAACAGCGTGTTGCACTCCTTAGGGCAAGGGCCGTCCATCTCTTTGTTCTGCACAGCCTCCAGCACGCTTCCAACAATCAGTTAATATTTCTTGACGTGGAGAGGAGGATGAAGACAGGGTGCATGCTTGAAAGGCAGATGTCATTAAAATCCAGTGGAAAGAAGGCTAAAGGAAAGCTTAGTGCAGGGATAACCTAGATCACGAAACAATGATTTCACTGTTGTATGCAAAATCGCTATTGTATTTGTGGTGAGGACCGACTGGCTGTGGGAAACGAGCCCGGGCTGACGCGTGAGAGCAGAGCGAGTGCTGCTGCTGGCAGGGCTGCGGCAGGCGGGCAGCGTCCCGCTGAGCTCCGGCCCGTCCTTACCCTGCTCCCCAGCTCCGTGCTGAGCGTGCCGCGGTGCTCCCCTGCGGGAGCGAGACTGCTGCGGCTTCAAACCCTCTGCCTGGAAAGCCCCTGCTCGGCATACGCGGGGTGGGAAGGTTGGCCCGGGCTGGGGAGCGCAGCCCCGGCAGCCGCAGGTGGCTTGTAGCCAGAGGAAAGCTGTCTGATACTGCTCCAGAGGATGGGATTGTTCTAACACGAAAATTATAGGGCCATGGCAGGTTTGTTGCGTTGTGACAGCACCTGTAAGTAACTGTGTGTACTGGAAGCCACTTTGCTTGTCTAGCAAATGTAGCTTGTGACTGTGGTGCTCTCATTGCTGCTTTCAACTTCTTTTCCTGTTTGATTGTTCCCTTAATCAAAAGAAAATGAACACCAATTACGCTACCTTACAAAGTGTGATTTGTGTCAATTAAGACTGCTGGTGTACCTTTGAAAAGCAGTGATGCTGAGGCCTGGTTCACGTAGGACATGCAAGAGAAAGGGGTGGATCAAGCTTCTCGAGTAAATGCAGTAAGAGCTGAGTTTGATTAATGCAAATCAAAATTTTCTTATAAAGCGAGATCCTCCTGTCTGAGATAGGAGGGCAGCCTGACATGAGCATTACCAAAACGTTTTGGAAATGAGAAGGGTGTGTCCGGGGCTGTGTGTTTACATGGGCAAGTTCACACAGGTTCTCCTGGCAGAACGCACAGCCTGTGCGTGCCCCCACGAGGCTTCCAGCAGCCCGAGGAGCCTGCACGGGCAGCGCCCGCCCCAGCAGAGCCGCTCTCGGCGCAGGAAGGCAGGCGGGCTGCGGGACCGGCCGCTGCAGGAGGCTTCTTCCAAGGGCCAAGCGTGCGCTCCGCGTTTTAACAACAAACATGCTTCTGAACTACCTGCCGAGCATTTCATGAACAGGAATTTAATGAAGCATTGGCATTTGAAAGAAGAGAGATTTAAAATATTGCTGTGTACACTTGATAAAACTAGGTGTTAGAAGACCTTTAAAAGCCAGCCAGCGCTTGCTTTATGGGTGCATTTTGCACCAAGCGCACTCGTCATTTTTCCCCTCAAAAGGCACGGGGCACGGTGACCGAGCACCTCCTTCAGCAGCAGGGCGTCGGCAGCGGGCAGGGGGCTCCTGCGCACGCAGACGGGAGGCGTGCGTGGGGCGGCACGCTGCTGCACGGGCACCGAGGAGCTGCGGCACCCGGGGGGCGCTGGAGGAGGAGGCTGAGGAACTGCGAACCCTGTGAGGTGCTGGAGGAGGCCGTCTGCCCGCGGCACGGCTCAGACCTTCCTGCCCCGCAGCTGGGCCCCCGCAGCCCTGTGCTGCATCTGTCCCCTGGGAGAGGCGCGACCAAACGGGGCGGCCGCGGTCGGGTGCTCCTGGTGCGCGTGCAAGGGGCTGCACGGAGCAGGGGCTGGGCCGCTGGCCTCTCTCGGGAGGCGGCTGGCTTTCAGAAATTAAAAGCGAACCAGAACGGTCAAAAGGCCTGGAAAGCCGGCAAGAATTACAAATAGGGATTGGAAGCTAAAGAGAGAGAAAATCTTAATTAGATCTCCACCAACCTGTAGAGAAACACATTTGGACTAAAATGAAATGGAGCTTTGTACTCTCAGAGTTTCTGAGCAAGAATGGAAGAGGAATTATTCACAATTGCTATTTGTGAAGCCGGATTGCTTTTTCTGTGAACTTGTCTTTTTAAATTTTCACCTTGTCAGAAAACGGTGAAAAGCTGCTGGGATGGTGTATTTGGGATAGTTCTTATCACAGGACACGGCAGAAACATTTCCATGGCTGCAGAACACAGGCAGGGTTTCCTGTTTAATCCTCTCCTCCCCAAGGTAACTCCATTTCTCATTTCGTAGGCCAGCCTGTCCACCTTTCAGCAGAGTTCAGCAAAACTTGCCTTCTATTTCACCACCACAGATATTTTCTCTTTGTGAATATCTATCAATATTTAATACAGCGGTGTCGGTTTTGCCGTAAGATGAGAGGAACTACTAGAAACCTTGAATTATACATGGTGTGTCTGGGGGAAGCTGAGGAGAGTTTTCTTTTGGACCCAAAGCTCTTTCAGTTGATCTCCAGGACCTGCGACTTGAAATCGTAATCATGGATGAGCACCAGAAGAAGCTCAGCCAAAGGCACGAGGGAAGGCCCCGCAAAGTGAGGTTCAAAATATCATCAGCCTACAGCGGTCGAGTGCTAAAACAAGTCTTCGAGGACGGGCAGGAGCTGGAGCCCCCGGCCAAAGAGCAGTCTCGGCGTTTCCTCCGGCACAGCTTTGAGCCGGGGAACCGTCCCTGCGCGGCGGGGGACGCGGCAGAAGGCAGGCAGTGCCCGCCAGCCAAGCTGAGTGCCCAGCGGATCAGCATATTCAAAGAGGATAAGAAATACAGCCTCGCCAGCACCTCGCCTCTCCTCAGCGACTGCCCCTCGAGAGACGGCCACCGCAGGGTGAGTAACGCCCAGCCTTGGCTGCTGCCTGTTTTGTAGAGTAAGATGCAGCATTTCCAAGTGTTTCAATATCTACGCAGAGTAATCCTAATGCATCGAGAGCAGTCAAAAGTAAGGTGGATATTATCTTAATTAGTTATATTTTAAACATAGAAGTTGCATGACTTGAGCTGGCAAAAAGGTTAGTGCCCCTGGCAGCCTACCAGCGAGCCTCAGAGCGAGTCATGCACATCCTCTGGAAACTCAGAATTACCCTTCACCCGCTTTGAAACCCCGGCTTAGTTTCACTGGATATGTTATTAACATATAATTAACACCACTGATATAGAAGTGTCCTTTTAGCTGTAATAAAAAGCAAGTACATGTGTAATATATGTTAAATTGATTCATATACAGGGATTATGTTCATTTTCTTGCCCTGTCAAATTAGACTTATGTTATTTTTTACTGCTATTTGGTTTTATCAAACCTCTACGTACCAGCCAAACAACCCATATAATGATGGTGGTGTATCAGTACTGTTGATAACAGCCACGTTACCCTGAAACACAAACTCCAAATGAAGTGCATTATTGATATATTGATATAATCAGCAGATTTGTGAAATTCAAGGTGAGTCTGCTCATAAAAAAATGAGAAAAAGGAAGACAGCAAAAGGTAGCTAGCTTGTTCAATCAATACATCAGGCCTTTCCCTGGTAGACACCTCATTTCAAATCCAGTTCAGATTGAACAGCGAGCAGTTGTTGTTCAGAGACTGGTCTGTCCTTTGCCCAGGACACACCTTGCACGCGCCATCCCAGTCCTACACTGGCTGTTTGGTGGTATCGCCCCGGTTGCTAGCAGAATGGTCAAGAATTAAGGATGTCTCCAGGGAGAAATTTGAGTACACCAACAGCTGAAACATACAGAAAGTTGTACTGTCACCTGCTTTGGTCTCTTGAATAGTCACTTTGACCACAACTGAAGGGACTTGGGAGTGCTTTAGAAAGCATTTTATGTCTTAGTTTAAACATATTAAAAGTCTATTGGTGCTAATCAAAGTTTCAAAGTTGCATGTAGGAACACCAGACTGCTGATACTTGAACTACACTTAGTTGATACACTGGGCATCTATAACCGAAAATATCAAACCACTCTGAATGTCTTTTGCCCAAAGACAGAGCACTTATGTGATCCTATCTCTACCATTAATTTGTTCTGCATTCTTGGGTAATACTCATCTCTATTCCCTAGTCTCCCTAACCATAAGTACTTTGAGTAATCATGCTATCCAATATCTGTTTTGTTTTGTATCAACATGCACTCAGTATTTGGAGACACCACGTCTGCATAAGAAATACGAGGTGTTTAAAGCCTTCTGCGAACGGGCAGGGTTTGAGCTTGCTGCCCCTCCATGCTTCTGCTGGTACAAAGCAGCAGGTGCCCGGTTGCCAGCAGAGCCATCAACCAACCTGCATTGGATGATGTGAGTCTGTCACGGCATTTTCTTAGGAGAGCATCTCCTTTTGCATCGCTTCTTGACACTTACACAGAGCGAAATAGGAAGAGTTTGTAAAACAATAGGCTATGGTAACTGCCATATGATACCTGGTAAAATGCTAAGGGAAGGAGGGACCAGGTAAGCAAAATGCTGCTTTCAAAATGTGTTTGACCAGACCAAGGTTAGCTTAAAAATCATTAGAAAAGAATGCAAATTCAAGTGTCCCCATGAACGGTTATTTAGACTGGCTGTTAGGACCAAAATTTTGCATTAGAAAATTAGCTTATTTTTTTAAATCATCTGACTGCTTTGCCAGCATTAATAAATGACTAAGAGAATTTTTCTTTTAAATCTGAAAAACCCTACCTACTCCAGTGACATTCAGTTGAATGTCACGGTCAGGATGGGGAAAGCTTTCCGGGATGTAAGGTCTCACTTCAACCCATCTGCAAGAAAGGAAGAAAGCACAGCCCTAAGGGCAGTGGAGCTGGCACGTAGAGAAAAGCCACCTCTGCAGCTCCAGATGATGGTTACCTCTTTGGTAGCATTCGGTAGGGTTTGGAAGCTTTGACCCAAAGCCTGGGTGTGAGCTGGCAGCCCCGTCTGTCTGTCTTTCCATCTCTCCTCCCCTGTGTGCACCGTGCTCTGGAGGGCTGTGGGAAGCTGGCCTGTGGGGCAGAGCCCGGCTAGGGGCGGCCAGGCAGGAGGGATGTTCTTCTGGGAACCCAGGGATCGTCACTGTTTGCAGAGCGTATTCATACAGGTGAGACATTGATTAAGATCCTTCTACAGGCTTCCCCAATCATAGATTTTGGCAAGATCATCATCTACACAAATAACCTGAAAATCATCCGTGCACCAATGGACCAGAAAGAGCTCGTGAGAAGAATCATCCAGACTGAGGGAGTAAATGACTGGGCCTTCATATACCAGGAAAGGAAAGACAGAATTGGCACTGGACATAAAAAAGAGGTGGAGAAAAAGGTTGCCTGCAACCAGTACATGCAGGTAAGTGATAATGGAAATTGCTTTTGTTCCCCAAGGCTTTTGGGTCTTGCAGTCCCAGTCAAACAGCTCAATATTCCCATCCAAGCCCCATCTATGTCTGTATCTGACACTTCAACTAAATTTGGATTAAAAGCATCACTTTGTTCCTCTTCCAACATGGAGATAACTAATCAGTGCTGTAGCACAGTTTGCACTCTGGGGACAGCTGCTCTGTTTCCAGCGTCCTCATGTCTCCCACTTGATGTTTCCCTCGGAGATCGCTGACATTTACGTAGTTTGGCTTAGGTCCATCTTTCTTCACTCTCTCCCAGCGGAATAAGAGCAGGCCTGAGTTTCTCCAGCCTGACAAGGCTAAACACAGCTGCCGTGTGGCTGAGACTGCCTGGGGCTAAAATTTTAATATCAGCTGAAATAGGATTGTGTCTTCCCCTTATTTTCTCACGGGTTAGTCTTTGTTGGTCAGAATCCCAATTAGTCTGACCATAATTTGATCCCACAAAACAATGCTGTCATGCAGGGTAAATACCAAGCATTACGAATTTGCCAACCTGAAACCAACCTCCTGTGCATAATGCAGGTTGCCTTGGATGCTCTGCAGCCATGAGCCTTGCTTGGGGCTCACTTACGTAAAGTCCCTGTGAAAACTGAGAACAACCCTGAGAAGCTAAGCAGCGATTTTTTCCTTGGTCAGTATTGAAATAAACACAGTTTTCAGAAAGAGGGCTTTAACATAAAAGCCAAGATTCATCCCATCTACTGGCAGAATTACCTGTCTGAGATATTTGGGAACAAAGAGTAAAACCTGAAAGTACCAAGACTGTGGATTTTTTTTTCCAGAATAGTTTTGGATTCTTTATGCACTGGTAATACAAATATTCAATAAGATGACCAAACCACAGGAAGGTTGTTCTCCTGAGAAGTCAACTAATTTGGCCTATCAAATTACCACGTAGGCACGACGTAAAGCATACCTAGCACTAACTCCCATATCTTAGTTAAAGCCTCGTTCTGTTCTGCTGGGTAAGGCAGCACCGCTGCGCAGGAATGATGTGGGCCACTGAACTGACACCACAACGGTGAACCTGTGCCCGGGTATGTTCTTCCTGGTGCAGATATTTAATCACTTCTGGGCTCTGTGGAAGTAGTGAATTTTAAGCTGAGATTTGAAAGAGGCTGGCAGCCCTGGAGCGAGTTGCAGGCACAAGGGGAAGCCTGAAAGAAGCCACGCGTGTGTCAGTGCTGGGGGACTGGCAGGGGCAGAGGGTGAGGAGCAATGCACGAGGAAAGGGAGCGTGGCTTAACACATTGCTGGTAAAACGGCCACATTAAGAAATGACAGGAAGATGGGGGACCTATGCAGACCCTTGCAAGAGGAGAAAAGCTGAATTTCAAGGTATTGTATTTCAAACTCAGGCACGTTAACTTCTCATTTTGTAGAAGTATCCACAAATTGTCCGCGGACACACAGGAGCCTTTACCTTGGAGATCTTGCTATAGAGAACCAAATGCTATTGGCAGAGCGGCATGTCAGGAACCATGATTACTTTAAAGACCAGAGGAGAGAATTTCCTGCTTTCAGCTGTTACTGACTTTGATGTCTGATATCGGGTACAGATTTTGTTCATGATCTTTCTGTTGCAGGAAGGCGATGCTGAACACACTTGTTCCCAGTGTAAAGGATCAGGCTCTGCTCCTTGCTCGCTGTGCCATGGAAGCAAGTTTTCAATGCTAGCAAACAGATTCAGAGAGTCCTACAGGGCTCTCCGATGCCCAGCTTGCAATGAAAGCGGCCTGCAGCCCTGCCAGATCTGTGCTGTACGACCAGAGCTGCAGCAGTCTACAAGCACCGCACCGATATTTTGTTGAGAACTTTGAATTATTTCATCTTCAAGCAGCCTTGCTCTAATAGAAAGATTTTTAAAGATGAGAAAGGCGCCTTATACACGTCTCACCGTAAATGCGAACACAGCACCTCTGCTACCAACTGTTCCTCTTGTTTGTTGCACACATCTGTTCAACTTTTTAATCAGCCCAGACCCCGTTTTGCAAACATGCTGCTTGTAGCCCTGTGGGGTGAACATATCCAGGCTGCTACATGACACGATCTGCGCTTAGGTGTAAAGAACCTGTGTAAATGTCTCCTGCATCAGGAGCTCGGCCTGGATCTGCTGGCACTGCCCGTCAGTGCTGTTGGGAGCCCAGCACAGACGGATCCCCGCCAGCAGGCACTGTGGTAGCACAACAAAAAGCAGCAGAAGGCGCAGCTTGGGCACATCGTTAACAGTCAGGGTGTGAAGTCTGTTTGTATGACAGCAGGGAAGAACCAGAGTGGTGCCTCCTCTGGGTTTTAATTTGCTGAACATTTTAACATTACACCATCTTTTGTGATTAACTCTGAACTTGCCTTGCAGTGTCACAAGTGTTTCCTGAAGATTTTGCTGATTCTTACATCAGCTTTAACGGACACGATGATTCCTGTGGGGTCTGATTTATGGGGCGAAACTGAAAACTCTTCCCAAATCTGGAGCTATAAAAATGCACAGTAATTTATTATTATAAATAGAAGTTAATGAGTTTTTAGCCTACTTATGAGGAACTGCTGAACTAAAATTCCCCTCTCCAATGCTCAGCACTTTTCAGGATCAGGCTGGTGGTGAGCAGGATTTCTGTTGCTTAATATTAATCCCATGTTGTAATCTGCAAGAGGTAAACTCTAATTAGTTGAGGTGAAGCAATGATGCTGAATACTTTGCAGGCTGCCACTGGTGGTGCAGAACACAAGGGCTTCAAAAGGTGGAGGCAAACAGGGGAAATGTTTTTTTTTTTTTTTTTCTTCCCATAGTCTTAAATCATTACATTTCATATTCATGAGTAATGGTAATACAGCCTTAACTCGCGTATTACCTCCGAGACTGACGAGTTAAGAGACTGCTTGCACATTCTTCGTGCTGAGGTTGCAAGCCTAGGCAGGGTAGTTTATGGCCAAGTTTCTACTTCTCTGTGGTGGGCTATAAAATTTCTCCCCAATACTTAAATTACTAGAAATAATGCCCTTATAGCTCTTAGACTTCCATATGTCTCCTACTGAAATTTTTCAGTGCATACCAAGGGCTTAATTAAAAATAAATACAAATATAGCAGATACTTGATTTGCTTCATTTATCACGCCAGGATCTGCAATATGTATGAATGTGGCCCTCTG
Organism: Anser cygnoides; assembly: GCF_040182565.1. NCBI lineage: Eukaryota > Metazoa > Chordata > Aves > Anseriformes > Anatidae > Anser > Anser cygnoides. The sequence goes on from NC_089886.1 coordinate 707,618, forward strand.
GGCATTAACTGAGGGCAGACGAGACCTCAGAAACCAGGAACTGATGTCAGGCAGCTCTCTCCCCGCAAGCTGGCTCCTTTGATCTCGGCCTGTCGGTCTCATTTAAAAGTTTGCCAGCTTAAGATAAGAAAGAAGCACCTAGGCAAAGCTGTTGCCCGATACTTGAATGTTTACAGTAAAACTAGATGCAAATGCGCATTTACGAAGTCGGTATTTATTGCTCTCCAGCAGTTACATCGCCCCTCGGCCACCGCCGCTCCTCCCGGCCGCACCAGCGCGGCGGAGGCCCGGGGGCAGGCCCGGGGGCAGGTAGGGGCGCGGGGCCGGGCCGGGCCGGCCGCTTTCCCACAAACGCTCCGACCGCACGCGGGGCTGTTTGATCGCTCCCGGGGCTGCCGCGGGCGCCCCCGGCTCCCCGCAGCACCCCGCCCGCGGCACCGCAGCACCCGCCCGCGGCGGGGCCCGCAAGATGGTGGCGGGGCGGGGCGGGCCCTGCGGCGGGCCCGCGGGCGGGGCAGGAAGGGGCGGCCGGGCCGGGCCGGGCCGGGCCCCGCCATGGGGGTGACGGTGGAGGTGCACCGCGTGTACCGGTACCCCTTCGAGCAGGTGGTGGCCAGCTACCTCCGCAAGGTAACCGCGGCCGCCCCGGCCCCGCCTCCCCGCCTGCCGCCGGGGCTGCAGCGCCTCACGGCGGCGGCGGCGGGGCCGGCAGCGGGCAGCGGGCAGCGGGCAGCGAGGTGTGCCCGGCCCCGCCTCGCTGCTCGGGGCGCCGCTGCGGGGCTGCTCCGCGCGTCGGGGCGCTCCCCGCGGCCCTGGGGGCTCGGCTGCCCCGAGGGGCCCGGCGGTGCGGGGCGGTGCGGGGCGGTGCGGGGCTGTGCGGGCCGGGGGCTCGGCCGGGAGAGCCGCGCTGGGTTCTGCCCCGGCCGCCGTCACAGCTCGGGGCGATAGGCGCGGGCCTTGGCCTAGCGGGGCGATGCGTTCGGGTGGGTTTGCAGTGAGAGTGTTTTGCAGCGGGGAAGGCTGCGTTAGTGCAGGTAGGTAGCGTTCCCGTGTGGGGTCCATCCTCCTACGTTTTCCTTTTGAACGCTGCTGTCTCAGACCCAGCCTCCCAGCTGTGCATCAAAACCGCCCTTTCTGCTGCAGTTTTCCTTGAACAATAGCACAGGAATAGGGATGAGGTGTCATCTTTATTAAAAACTGGTGCTGGGCTTTTGCCCTCTGGCTGCGACTAGTTCTTAGGAACACCGAGGTGAAAAACAGAGCAGGCCCCATGACGTTTGGTTTGGCCGCGTGTGTTTAAACATTAACGACAGAAGTGAGCGGCGGTGTAGCACGGGGTGTTTCCTTGGCACACAGCCCCGAGGGTTTGTGAACGTTTTTGTCAAGATGTTTGAACAAATGCTGACTTTGGGCTGAATTCACCCTTGTTGCAGCTGATGTACAGGCGAGGAAGGACGTACCTGTGCCGTGGGCAGATGCCGGTTCCCTGTTGCCCGTTGGCAGAGGCCGGGCTCTGGCGGAGCCGATGCCGAAGGGAGCCCAGAGCGCGTCCACCCCTGGCAGAGCGGAGCCCACGCGCCCCGCAGCGGAGGCAGCCCCACAGCAGAGGCAGCCCCGCAGCGGAGGCAGCCCTGGCGCATCAGCGGTGGGTGACGGCCGGCAGCGCGCTCCTCGCTGGCACGGCCTGCCTGCGGCGGGCGGAGAGTGCCTCTTGCTAAGGAACTTTGCATGGGAAATTGTCAGGCCCTTAACAATGGGATCAGTTTTATGGGTTGTGGTTGGAGTACAAAGCTTTTCATCCAAGAAATAACAAGCTTTTTTTTTCTGAAAGCTTTTGAAGACTGCGTTGAAACTTGCTGGGGTCACCAGGCTTTTGCAAGTGGTCTCAGTGGGGTCAGTTTCCTGTCTTCATTGCCAGTTTCACGGGATAATGACTGACAAGATACATAAATCTCTAAAAGATGTGGTGGCATGTTTTTGTTTCAATTGACTGCCTCTTTTTTTCTGGTGTTCAGCTCGTTATAAAAGGGAACTGAATCCCTGTAGTGGTGTCTTGGCCTGTAATGAGAACCAAATATGTTTTATGTGGAACTCTTACAAAGGAAAAATTCAAAATTTCTTCGCAGGCTGAAACGCCAGAATTTTGAGTAAAAATGCTTTGTCTGGACTCTTTCTCTTCTGTTTCTCTTAATCATCTACAGATGTTCTTTTCTTGTGCTAGTACAGGACTTTAGAAAGATGCATTTAAGGTTTCCTTCAAAAAAAGAAAAAAAATGGCAAAAAAATACTTCTTTTTTTGCTTTTGCTCTGCTGCAGAAAGCCTGAGCTATATATTTGGCAAGCTTGGGTAGTCAAATTTACTAACCATGTAGTTTAGACTGCCACACTATGGCTGACTAATGGATGTGCTTTGAAATAATAATTTGAAAGCTTTGAATGAACTTGGAAAAGAAAAGGCAGGAGGCATCTTTTGCTGGTTTTCATGAGTGTTTGGGAGCTAGCCATCAGAAGAGAAGCAGAGTTCGTGCTTTTCATTGTGAAAGATACAAACCAGAGTAAAAATACACATAGAAATTGTATTCGGTAGTATATTTCTATATGACTTAAGAAGGGCAGTTGGAGATGAACACTGAGGCTAATTATCAACGCCAGAGACGAAGAGCAGAGAGGTTAAAATAATCCTCGTTTGTATGTGCCAGCAAAGTGCATCACTTGCTTTTAACGAGGAATTCTGTATGATTGAAGGATTGTCATAGTTACTCATAAATCCCATAGTTAAAGTTGATTTTCAGTGCTCCCGATCCTGTTCTTTCTGTCAGGGTCCTGCAGGTTGAACCGCTGAGTGTTGTTATGTTGCGGAACAGGGTGGGAAGGTGCAGCGGGGCTTGCTCTCAGAGAGACCACAGTCAGGGGTCCTCAAGGGCACGTTTGTGTCAAGTCATCTCCTGGCTCACGGAAGTCCCACGTATTGCCTGTACTGGGGCATTTTCTGTATTGACTGCATCTTACAACCTCTCTCGATTGATCACAGAAGTCACGAAGATCACTCAGACTATGGAAGGAGTTGGTGTGTTTTGTTCCTCGCCCCCCTCAATCCTCTTCCCCCTCACACACCTCTCGGGTTAGGTTTAAAGCTCTGCTGCACTCCGCAGTAAAGTTTTCACCCAGCTGCTCTAAAAGTGTGCCCTTACTGCAGAATGTTTCCTCCACTTTGATTAAGAAATCAGGGGTCATCGGACGGACAGCCTTCTGCGTCAGATATTGAGGTATATATTTGGATGTCAGTTCACAAATGCACTGGAAAACATTCTGCCTATGTCACGTATTTCTCGAGAAACAGGATCCAGGTCCTGCAGCGCACGGCAGTCGTGGAGCAGTGCAGGGCTCCGTGGACGATGCTGCCCACATTTCCAAGCCCTGCCGTAGCTCCTGATGGGGAAGGGCAGGTAGTGGCCCAGCTCCATCCCTCCTCAGGGACGTGCTGAGTGAGATGGACGCGTGGTGGTCCGCAACGACATCTTTCTGTTGCGGTACACCTTCTGGACACCTACAACGTAGATGAGGGAAAATCCCACTGGAAAGGTGTGAAAGAAGTTAAAGCCACAACTTCCGATGTGCCTGGGTTCTCGTGCCGTGTCCAAGGCAGAAACGCGGCGTTGCTGGGCCGGCAGGGAAGGGCGCGCTTAGCGTGCCGCTGTCGGGCACGGGGCCGGGAGCTGTGCCCCGCTCTGCCGCAGGGGCCGCTCGGTCGGGGAGACCTCACCTCGCGCTGAGCCCACGAACAGTAAATCAGACTCAGTTCGACAGATTGATTTGTATTTGAAATAAATGTATCCGTATGTGAAAGGCTTATGCATTTATTGATTTTTATCGCAGTAAGTAATCTACACAGTGGGTTTGCTAGATTTTTTTTTGAATTCACGTTTATTCACAACCACCACCTTTCCAACCCGGTAATAAAGTGAAGGAATGTGGAAAGGTTTAGCTGATTTTGTAGTGTCACCGCTTCATTTCCTTGGTGTTGAAAAAGAAAGAATCAGAATATTTATGAATTTAAATATTATTATTTTTTGCAAGTCTTTGAAGCTGTCATTTTGATTTACGTGGGCTCCATTTGATCTTGCATGTAAAACCAGCCCTTCATTGCTTTGAAATATTTCATTTTTATACAAATCATTATGTGTAACCTGCAGTGATTTCTCTCTGCTGCTAAACACAGTGCTGCTTGTAAAGGTCTGCTATTTCCCTCAAATAACGTCTAAGAAACATCACTGTGGTTAGAAACTGCTGCTTTTGATAAATGATCTTACGCATTCCAGTTAGGAAAGGTATGTAGGGTCTTAATTCCCTGGATTCAGAATAATGACTAATGGAATCAATTCTGTTTGTTGTTACTTATAGAAAACAATCGATACATTTGCAGGAAGACTGAGTAAGGGCACAGGAATTACTCCGTTTTTAATTGGCAGGTTTTTGCAAATTGGGAATGGAAAGCTTCAATTTCAGTAAGCAGTGAAATGTGGCGATAACTGGTAACTGCTCAGGTGCTGTGCTGGAAATGCGGAGGGATTTTCAGGATATGGGACTCAGCTTCTGAAATGCTGTTCGCGGGTGCCACGTTTGTAGCTCTAAGTCTCTAGAATGGACTCGGCATCTTTGAGAAACACTCATGACTGGCAGCCACAGTAAAAAAAAAGAAAGAAAAAGGCTTTTTAAAGACACTGATGAAGTCAGCTTCACGGTTTCTGCTGCTGCTGATTTGTTTGGGGTCTCTTTAGAACGACGGAGGGACAGACGTCTCTGCAATAAGCAAACCGGGAGTCTCCCTCCTCGGAGCTGTTCGGGACCTGTCTGGAAGTGGTCCTGGGTGGCCCCGCCTGAGACCCCCCCGGGGTGCCCGCCAACCTCAACCCTTAGGGCATTCGGAGGTCACTGGGAGGCAATTTACCGAGGGAACTCGTTGGAACTACCTCTAGGTCCGGCGTGGATACGCAGTGGGGTTCCCAAGCCCGAGGAGCGGTGGGGGTCTCTGCAGCGATGGCAGCGCCGGGGCCGTGCCCAGGGGGCAGCCCGTGGCCCTGCGGGGCCGGTGGGAGCCCTCAGCGCGGGGCCAGGCCGGGCACGGTGCCGGGGTGCTGGGAGCGGCCCTGTGAGGAGCGGGTACGGCAGGGCTGGGGCTCGCGGCGCTCCGCTGCCCTGAGCCGTGAGGCCGCGGGGAGCGGAAACCTCGCGGGGAGGCTGGGGCTGGCTGGCGGGAGCGCTCCTGTGCGCGGCCGGCTCGCCAAGCCGTTACTTCTGCTCGTGGACTTCTCATGTTGTTTCCTTTTCTGAGCCGTGTAGGAGATTGAGTCTATTTCTGTTCAAGTACTTGGGTAATAGAGCCTGCTATTTAGTGAAGGATTTATGTAAATGGTTCTGTGCTTCACGCGATTGGGCCTTACAGAGCGTAAGTTACGTTGATAATGCAATTTTGCCAGTACGGCCATTTCAAAGCAGCGTGTTGTAGGGAGCACTCCAACTTCTCTGTAGAACAGGACTTGAAAACCTTGCGCTTTTAAAGTCAACTTTTGTTCTGCAGCGAGAAGAAGCAGGAGAGCTGGGCTGGAGAGCAGCCTCTTCTGGAGTTGTCGGCCTTTTTAGCTCAGAACCGAAGATTTCTTTTATGTCAGAATTTTGGAGCACCTGTTGTTACACATCGTAATTGCATTACCCAAACTGATTTGGTCTTGAAATGCAATTTCTCCACCTTTTCTAAAGCTCTCTATTATGTTCAATGCTGATTTTAATTTGGTGTTCAGGATTTCTCCAGCCTGGCATTTTTATTACCATGGATGCTACGGTAACTTTTGAGTATTATTTGAGTTCAATAAATTTTCTTGTGCTTTAAATTTTAGATTTTGTTATTGACATGAGTGTTGGCTGCTTGGTGTACTGGCAGTAAGGTCCTTGTAGCCCTGTCACTCTCGTTTCTATCCAGAGGGGTTTGCTAAGTTCCAAGATAACTGTGCATCCTTCGCAGTCCTGGTCTTGTGCATCCATTCCCCGCATAGCACACTGCCCTGCAGGCAACCTGCACAATTTTGGCATAATTCCTGTGCGCTGGGGTCCCGGGCTGAGAATCTCTGGGGGCAGCTGTGAGGAAGGTGAGGCCGCGGCGATGCCCTCGGTCCTGCACACAAGTGCCGGTGCCCGGGCGCTCGGCGCGCTGCCTCCGCTGCCTCGCGCGCCTGGAGCTGTCGTGCTGCCGAGAGGCGTGCGGGGTGCGAGGGAGGTGTCTGTGTGCGGCCTGTGGCACCGGCTGGAACCTCCCCTTCGGGCATTTTTTACCCTAGCAGTGTTGTGGGTTTGCTTTTCTGTTCTAATCTTACTAAGCTAGTCTTCCTAAATTCTTCCTAATTTGAATGGAGTCTGCAGACTGTTAACGTGGAGCAGCTTGTACCTGCTGAGAGGGGCTGTGAGGCTGCTTTTGGCTCTACGAGTGACGTTAGCCGTTTGCTGTTAGCCACGTGGCGAGCAGTAATGTTTACGCTGTCCATTTTTATCCCAGTACCCCAGCCCCATGGATAAGCACGTCATGGCTGTAGAAACAGTGGAAGAGAAAACAGGTAAGCTGCCTGACTTTTCTTAAAAAGCTAACTAACGCTTCTCATAACCTTCGGTGTTAATTATTTAATAGCTTTGTTTCAGTAGATGCTGGGCACTGCACACATCCAGCACATCCAGCATGCAGGAATCCTAGGCATAAGTGAGACTGAGAAAATATTTAACCTGCCCCCAAAAGCATGTGTTTTAGCTGGATTAAGCATTTGGATTTTTAGCTTATTCCGAGGCTGTCAGAGATGACTTGCCTACTTTTTCTGCAGTACGTTCTGCTGTGCGGTTCCCTGGCACTTCGTTGACGATTTCCACGCGCAGTGCTCTGCAGACCAGACGTAAGGCTGCTGGAATTGAGCACGGTGAACGCTGGCGTCAGGCCTCAGGCGCTCCGCAGGCATTTCACTGCCTTGCTTTGCAGGTCCCTGCCCCTGGGGATGCGTCGCTGTCCCACCGCGCGGCGAGGCGGTTCCAGGACCCAGCGACCTGCGCAGTGGCCCCATAGGGTGCTGAGAGCCGGTGAACCCGGACCCTCAGTCTGCCGCTTATCAGGGTTCCTGGAATACCCAAAGTTAGACGTTACCACTTCCCAGTCGTATTGACAGGAAAATAAACGTGCTCAGTCAGAGCAGGTTACCAGATAAGGTCCAGTGATACTGCATGGGCCGTTTCCCAGTTGCTGAGGTTGCAAGATCTGTTTGCAGTGAGGCACTTACAGTAACGTGCCTGTGAAGAAGTATTAAACTGTTATGCCACCACGTGGGAATCAAATACTGTAGGATTTAGCATAGTAATTATTCCCTTCTTCTAAATACTGGGTTAGTGATCGAATTCTCATTTGGAATGAAGTAAGAACTTGTTGACTCTTAAGTCTTACTACCAAATGCTTGTGGATGCTCTTTGTCATACATACATTTGGAGATGTCTTCTGTCTTGCAGCTCAGGGTTAATGGTGGCCCTTAGTGAGGTAGCTCTGAGATTAAAGAAAACAACATTAGTGCTGCCATGGCATTTTTTTCAAAGGGAGTAAACCACTCCTCTTGGAGAATGCTTTTCTGTTCTCTGTTGCATGGAGATGCTTCATGTTATTTATGTGATTTGTTTGTTCCAGTCCTGAAAACCAAACCCCATGAAGTGTTCATTTCACAGACCCAACCAAATGCTGTTTGAGAACACACTCTTTTATCTCTGACAAGTCTTTAACCTGGGCTGCCTGCCAGCTGGGTTCTCGTGTGGTACTATCCTGAGGTTTCTGTTCTTGATCTGGGTCATTAAATATTAAAAGGCAAAGTGGTTCTAAAAGCCAGCCATTTTTTTGAGATAGTAAATAACTGTAATTTGTTTCCTAATAGATAGTTTTGTCCTTGTCGCTGGTCCAATTCAATACAAAAATAAACATGTAACGAGGCACGGCTGCTCTGTAAATCTTGCGTGCAGTACGTTTGCCCGGAGAATGAGCTTGAGAATATAAATCGGGGCGTGGGTAGAAATAAAGGGAAGCTTCAGTCCGCACGTTGGCCCGGCAGCTCAGTCGGTGTGCGGCAGGGCAGGGCAGGGCGCAGCGCCTGGGGCTCCCTGCGGCCACCGGGACGGGCCCTGAAGGCTGGCACCAGCACCGGGACGGGCCCTGAAGGCTGGCACCAGGATGGGCCCTGAAGGCTGGCACCGGCACCGGGACGGGCCCTGAAGGCTGGCACCGGGACGGGGCCCTGAAGGCTGGCACCGGGACGGGCCCTGAAGGCTGGCACCGGCACCGGGATGGGGCCCTGAAGGCTGGCACCGGCACCGGGACGGGCCCTGAAGGCTGGCACCGGCACCGGGACGGGCCCTGAAGGCTGGCACCGGCACTGGGACGGGGCCCTGAAGGCTGGCACCGGGACGAGGCCCTGAAGGCTGGCACTGGGATGGGGCCCTGAAGGCTGGCACCGGCACCGGGACGGGGCCCTGAAGGCTGGCACCGGGACGGGGCCCTGAAGGCTGGCACCGGGCACGGGCCCTGAAGGCTGGCACCGGGACGGGCCCTGAAGGCTGGCACCGGCACCGGGACGGGCCCTGAAGGCTGGCACCGGCACGGGCCCTGAAGGCTGGGGACGGGCCCTGAAGGCTGGCACCGGCACCTGGGGACGGGGGGCCCTGAAGGCTGGCACCAGCCCGACGCTGCGTGCTGCGGGGCTTGGCCACCCGGGAGCGTCGGCGGGGGTGCAGGGAGGTGTTTGTGCCATGCGCTGGGTGAGGGCGCCTGGGTGCAGCGCTGGGTGCAGGTGCCCTCCTGAGGCGGTGCCCGTAGCAGCCTTGCTTACAGCCCTGCCTGGCAAGCGGCAGCCGTACTCGGTTATACTTAAAAAATAAATAAGTAAATAAATAAAAATCCTACTGCATTGTTAATTTGCCAGCGTTTCTGCTTGCACATTTGCTGTCTGTGAAGTCTCGCCACTACTTTTTTTTTGAAAAATGGTAATATCTGCTGCTGTAACTCTTCCCTTCTGACTGACTTTTATCAACAGATTTGTCTACAGGGATTATTTACCGGAGGAGAATTGCAACGTGCAAGAATGTGATTCCTGAAATCCTGAGAAAGGTAACTACCTGGAGAAGTTCAGTCAGGTTGTGAAACCTTAACACCTGCCTGTGGTTTATCTTGTTTAACGGGATCTCATTTCTTAATGATATTTTCTTTTTGTTAGAAAAGTTACTTTTAAAGAGAACTTGAGAGAAAAAGGTTCCCTAAGAGCAGATGTAACTTGAATGGACAAAATTGTAGCCTTGAGTAGAGGAAGATGTAAGTGGTGCTGGTGGTTACCTTACAGGTGGCAACGGGCTTTTAACTTTCCTACCTGGATAAAGTAAACCTGCTTTAAACTGTCGCCTGGGCCTCGGTGAAAGTGCAGCTGTTCCCCCGCCTCCCCGTACAATAATCCTGTTGCTGCCTGCTGTCCCGATCCTAGTGTGGTGGATGGTATTTTTGTAAAAGCCCAGTCTCCCAGAACTCAAGAGAAAACTGCAACAGAACTCAGAAACTGCACCTGAAGCCTGAGTGAGAAGAAGGCAGCTAATAATAAACCCTGGGCAAGATTTCGGTGCTGAGCTCACGTTGGATGTCTGATCCATGACTTGGGCCACACTGGGCCCTAGTCTCTTACAAAAAGCCACTCTGTAAGGGAATCCAGAGGGAATTAAAACAATACTCAGTGTGCCTCTAGTGTGTTACAAGTTAAACGTGGCATCGTAGAGTCCCTGTAGAGAGGATAAGATGCAAGTGCTTAAAGGCTGTAGGAAGCGTAAGGACCTGGGGTGTGCAGTCCCGTGGTGTTTCGCTCCTGTGCCTGTTGAGTAGCAGTCCTTTCTGCACAGTTCGTGGGAGAGGACTAACCTCGATTTATTATTTGTTTGTTGCAGAGTATCTCGCAGCATACAGCCTGTATACAGAAAAGTATATTTATGTTTATGCGTGGGTAAATAAGTGTTTTTCAAGGCCTGCATGCTTCAAAGTATACGTATCTATTTTTTCCTGATACTCTGAAGACTCTGTATGTTTTTGGCTCTAAACATGTGTTTGTCTTTTCCAAGCCTCACCCGCCAAGGAGAACATATCATTGCCCTATACATGCAGAATGTAAAATAAACCGATGGTGAGATTCCCTTCCCTTCCCTTCCGCAGCCCACGTTGCCAGATAAAAGTCTCGCAGGTTGACGAGTGGGCTCTAGAGGAGGCGGCTGGGGCAGGGCTGCCCGGGGGCGTCGCGCTGCCGGCCGGGGTGTGCAGGGGGGCAGCGCCCGTGGCCCCCCCGTGTCCCCACGGCCCCCGGGGGGCGGCTCGCAGGTAACCCCGCGGAAGTGGGCTCTGTCACCCTGGCTGCGAGTGAGCCGTCGGCAGCAGGGCAGGAGGCACGAACGGTCAGGTAACTCAGTGCTGAGTAGTCCTGCAAGTCCGGCTGGGGGCTGAGCAGTCCCCAGGAATTTTGGAGCGTTTGCATGGCCTTCAGTGGGTGCTGAGGAGGTTGGCTCTGCTCGTCAGGGTGAGCCAGAGCTGATGTCCCCTCCTCAGTATTCCTCAGTCTTACCCTCTGAGGCTATGAGTGTATGCCAGGTACTGAGAAGTGCTTCTACCCTCTCAAAACACATATTTTTTTTTTTTTCAAAGCTCCAATTCTTCTACTTCCAGGTCAGTGCCTTAAAAGTGCCCGACATCTACCTGGAAGAGGAATCTTGGCTTAATATGCAGAAAAGAAATATGTCTATGAAAACTCACTGTCTCACATGGACACAGTATGCGTCCCTGAGCGAGGAGTCTGTCTTCAGAGAGAGCTTGGAAAACCCAAATTGGTGAGTGCCTGCGTGCCTGCTCCAGGCTGCTGTGGTCCCCTGGCCCTGCAAGTGCTTTCTGTTGCCTTTTGAATGCTTGGAAGGGTCTGAATAACAATTCTTTGGTGACTCTTGACTGTGTTTAAAGCAGCTACTATAAATGTTCTGTGGCTTTCCGCTGGCTCCTTCAGATGCTGGGTTAGGTTCTCTGGCCAGAGCACAAATAATCATCGGAAATTAATTTTCCATGTGCTCCTCTGCAGTCATAGAAGGCTGCCCCGCTGTTTCTGCACAGCAGGCACAGCCAGAGCATTCACTTTGCTCTCATGTCTACGAGCAGATGCTTGGCTAGCAGTTTAAAAATTATCAGCTACCTCCTGCTTGCCAGTCGTTGGCATGGAGCGTTCTTGCTCCCAAACAATTTTTTTCTCTGTTGTTTGGCCTGCCATGACCCAAAGATGTAAGCTGGCATGGGACTTTGCCTGGGAGAAAGACAGATTTGTGTTTGTGCTGAGTGGAGCACAGAAATGTCTTAATGCATGTTTATGACAAGGTAGGAGTGGAATTTCTAATTCCTGCAACAGTGAAATGAGCAGGTATGTAATACATGCAACTGTCTTTAAAAATAGATCTGTTTCTAGCTGATGTCAACCCCATTAGTTTTCACTGTGCTGTGGTGTCCACTGTAATTAGTCATTACTTCTGCCTTGTGATGTTCCCTGGGAAGCGTGGCAGGGTTGTCCAGCAAGGTCTGCCTGGCTTCTGGAAGCTCTAAGGATGCTTAAGAAAAAAAAAACAACTTCAGACAAAATTCAGTTTTGGTGGGTTCAAGCATTTTTGAAAGCCCAGTGCTGGGACTTTGCTGTTCAAGGATATGTTCCTCTTGCTTTTAAAATCACGTTGTTTCAGAAGTTTGCTGGGCCCCCCTGTCCTTGCACTGCAGCCTTACAGAGGGATGGAGCCTGTCCCACAGCTTCCTCTGGGGAAGACGGACGTTCCTCTGCACCAGCACTGCCTTGCAGCTGTAGGTGCTGGTGCTGCTGGTGCAGAAACTCGGGCCGCCTCAGCTGGTCAGAGCCCCCCGCCCTGTGTTCCGGCCTGTTCCAGGTTAGGCAGGATGCTGTCCTCGGCGTGTTGCTGCCTCTGCAGGCTCGTGCGGGAGAGCTGCCCCCAGAGGCAGGCGCTGCTCTGACCGCGAGGCAGACTGCCACTCGGCAAAGTGGAGAAGTCTAAACCGGGTTGTGCAGCTGGGCTGCCAGCAGCACGGTGCAGCCTCAGCAGTGACACAGCCTCTTCCCTGCCTGCTGGGCGAAGCTGCCCCCGGAGGCAGGCTGTGCGCTGCTGCAGGGCCCCCCGGCCCCCGCAGTGCTGCCCCTCCTCGGGCATCGGATGTGGGCAGCGCTGGCTCCGAAACGGGCAGGTGGGCAGGTCTGCCGTGGGAGCGCCAGCTGCGTGCCTGCCTACGGCGATGGTCACGTTGCGCGTGATGCGGGAGCGGTGCCCTGCACCACGGATCGGGGTTAAAGATCTCCCAAAAGCTCCCTCTCATGAAGGGCCAGGCACTGGATGTAACTTTTAATTTAGTTTTGAAAGCCGTGCAGGCTTTGCAGACCCTCCTTGACACTACCTGAACAATATCGCTAGACTTTTTGTACTAAAGATGCTTTAATTAAACTCCCATCACGAAAACAATTAGACCAAATTTGCCGTACTTAACTAGTCAATAATTTAGTAGTTGGGTCTCATTAATAGGCTTCACCCTGTGACTGTGTTGTAATGATGCAGCATTGCCAGCTGTGTGCTACAGAAATCAATCTGAGATCAATATTTTCCTTGAGCTGCCCTTTTTGGTCTCTGAGAACGGTGAAACAGCAAAATTAATAAGTCAGTCCCAGCCAGCACAGCCGGGCTCAGGGGTGCCCAGTATTCACCGCTGACGTCCGTCCTGTGCCTGGGGGGAGGCTTCTCATCTGCACCAGCTCCTTCGCTTGAGCTCCGTGCGTTTTTCTTCTTGATGGCCTGCGCATATAAAAAGTGGTTGTAGCCTGCTGGGGGCCTCGGCGGTGCCGGGCTCACGCGAGTGCTTCTGTGGCGGGAGTGGGAAGTTGTTCGCGTCGGACCTCTTCCCGCTGTTATCACTGCCTCTGTCCAGCTTGACGTCCCGAGGACCCGTAGGGTCACGCAAGCTTCGTTTGCTGTTTCTGCGGCAGACTCCCGTGAATTAGAAGCCTGCGCTCCGTTGCCCGTAGGTTGAAGCACCTTGCTGGTTTGGTCCTGCCTCACGCGAGGCGCGTGTCGGCCGGCGCTCGCTGGCGCTGCTGCTCCCCGGCACTTGCAGCAGTCTCGAGCTGCTCCGGGAGCCGTGCTGCCCGGGCGTGTGCCTCTGAGGTCCTTGTACAAAGTGGGGGGGGGACGGGGTGATGCCTTGCTTGGGAATCGAGACAAAAACGTTCTAAAGGAGGTTTGTGTTTAATGTTTACTAAGTAGGCAGAGAAATAAGTTGGCGTTATGTTCCTGTTTTGCAGGACAGACTTCACACAAAAAGGCAGAATATCGGTGACGGGGGCCGGTTTGCTCAACCGTGTGTTGGAAGCTTTCGCTCAGTCGTTCTTAAAGCAAGGCGTGAAGAAGGTAGGTTTATCTACTGCCCGAACTTCTTCCTAGAGTTACATTCGAAATGTTTTCAAATCACTGCATTGTCTGGGATTAAAACTAAATTGGTGTTTTAAGCCTGGATTCCTTACGTCTTTTAATTGTTGAAAAAATATTTGACCTTTTCTTTTGTCTACAGAGAACAAGCAGAACAAAAACGGATTTAGTTTTATTATGGTAATAGGTTTATTTCAAATACATTTTAAAGCATGGTATATGTGTCTGTATCAATTTCTGTAATTCATTCTTATTCCTGATTTCCCCTAGGCGTTGAAACAGTTTTTCTTCCTAATGTCTTATTGTACCAGCTAATACTGTAATAATAATTTGCGGTTCTATAGCACCTTCACACTGAAATAGTCAAAAATAGCCAACATGAATTTATATCATGTCACACATTTTTCTCCAGTAACATTAGATATTTTTTTTTTGGCAGCTTGATGTATTTACAATAGCCACAGTCAATCTCCCTGTAGCAGTTCTGTATACTTCAATAGTTCTGTCTTTCAGCAAGAATTATGAAAGAGGATAAAAGCTATCCAGTAGTGCATCCCAGAGGAATTAGTGTTCAAAGGCCTCAGTTTCTGGGAGCCGTGTCATATTGATAAACTGGTTTTAACGGCAGTGTCTCCTGTAGCGCTCACTGGGAAATGCAGTTACAGGGAAGTCCTGGTTTTGGATATTTGTGGCTTGGATAGGTTTGGGGGTTCAGGTTGTGATGAATAAAATGTTTAAAATTTGTACCTGCTGAAAAAGGAGCAAGAGAAGTAGCTGAAAGGAGTATTTAGTTAAACCTTTTTGATGTAAAGATGAGATTTTGTTTTTTTGCCTCCCACACAGTTTGTATATTATTTCAGATGAGTGAAAGCATATGCTTGAGCCTGAAAACATGGCAGTTTCACAGCTGGGCTTATGAATCTTATGTGCATGAGACTATAATGAACCTACACTTACCGTTATCCCATTGTCATTAGTTTTTAAGTTATCTAATGGAGAAGTTTGTTGTTCAGGTATACTTAGAAGTCCAAAGTCAGATCATGCCCCATGCCATTCTTTAATTATTCATGGAGACCAAGCGGTTAGTACTGGTAAAAGTTCTATTTTAAAAATGTATTTATTTTTATTTTTTATTTTAATGTGTCTGTACCAGTGTCCTGTCTTTTCTCGCTTAGCTTCAGTGCGTATGCGAGCACGCAGTGTGGGCAGCAGCCTCAGCCCTTCCCCGCGCATCGCTGGGAGACTCCTCGCTGGCAGTGCGCTGGGCTGGCGGCTCAGCCTCTCCCTCCTGGGTTTGGAGCCTGTGCCCCCAGAGCTGTGGATGGAAATGTAGTTCAAACCACAGCATGACCATTTGTTCATTTGCTTATTCTTGATAACTGTAAGATTCTGTTGGTGCTTTTTAAAGTGGGGGAAAAAAAAAAATAAAGGAAAAGCAGGCAACTGTGCTGGTGTAAGCAATGAAGCAGTGGCTGGGTAATGAAACCTGTCCTGCAAGGTTAGGGCAGGGCAGAGCTAGCAGATGAGACAAACCAGCTCACCATATCTCAGTGCTGCATTAGAAATCCTTTAACAATTTTGGCTATGTCTGCAGAGCTCTGAAAAGCACAAACGGGTGTCTGGTACACATGTACAGACTTGCCTGTATTTTTTTTTCTCTATAACGTCGGTCTCCCTGTGGCAACAGCTGTGCGTATGCATTTCATTTCCTTTAAGCTGCTAGATAGGGTTTCTTTTGTGGCTTGGCCATAGAGTAATTGTGAGATGCATTTTACCCAAATGTAATAAGCGGCAACGCAAAGGTATTATATAAAGGTATAAAAGAAATGTCGCGTGAGTGACAACTCTTGATAAACGTTCTCTGGGCTTCCATTGTGGCTGGTTTACTTCTTATCTTCGGAGCCTGGTCTACATCCTTCCTAACAGTCTGATCAAACAGGTGCTTTTCTTGCACCTGGTACACTTGGTTGGGAAAGGTAAGGACGTTGCTTCCAAAGCTGAACCATTATTCCTGCTTTATCTCCTCAATCCTGACAGCAGCGCGCTTCTCCATCCCTGTGATGGAGTAAGGGTGTAAGAAAGCAGTGGGAGGCAGCAACCCATGTGGGGCAGAGGAAATGGAGAAGGGAGTGAGCTACCTGGAGAGCAGGAGAAAACTGTGTAGTAATCTTAAACTTTGTGAACGAATACAAGAAAACTCATACATTCACACAATCGGTGTTAAATATCTCTGTGTTATAGAATGAGAGGGAAAAGTTAGGAGTAATAGAGCTATTCGTGGACGTGAAAGGCAGCGATCTTTTTAATCACTGTGTTTGTTACTGACATGATTCTATTCTGTAGTGGTTTTTTAAGGCATGATAGAACAACCGTGATGGTTTTTGCATTTTTCTTACTTTATTCCAACTGTGAACAAAACAAACAAAAAAGATAAAATTCCCCTTCCCTGCTTTTGTTTGTAGAAGTCATGGTGTGTTTTGGTGAAAATTGCAGCATTTATGCTTTTTTTTTCTTGCCTGTTCAGAAAAACTATTAATGAATGATACGCACCCAGATAATGGCCAATAAAGCTTTCCTCCTGAATAATTTAAATGTCTGAGCGGATATGCCAGTAAACCCCAGCTGCCAGGACAGCCTGTTCTGGGTCTGTTGGCGTGGGTTCTGGCTCCCTTTGGAAAGGGAATCGCTCTGCGGCGGGTGAGTAAAGGCTGGAGGAAGCTTCAGACCAGGGGGGGTGCTGGAGACCAGCAGTCAGCTGGTGCATGTGTGCGCGAGGGTTCGAAGCTTAAAACACGACCTGATCATCCCATTTTTCTCTAAGTTATGGTGATCTCTGCTAGTGTTAAGCAGTACAAACGGCAAAATTAGGAGCGATTTTAAGGCTGCATAACGAAGGAGCATGTCTAGCAATACATTTTTGTTATACTGATATATGTTTTATCCATTGCCTCTTAAATCTTGCAACATTTCTGTCATTTTTGCATCTTGATTTCTTTTTTATATTCCTTTTCCATTACTCAAATATGCAAGGGGTAGAAAGTAAAGAAAGGCTGTAACGTACTGTTTGGTAAATGGAGCTGAGCTGAAATAACAATATTTAACTGAAACATGTTTTGTCATGGTTACAACAAGAATGCAAGGTATTAGGTGCTCTTTTCAGAGGCAGCAGAACATTTTCTGTTAGTCTGTTAAAACGTTACCCTGCTTTTGTGCTGGGAACGGAAATGGGCTGTGCGCTGTAATTTGTATTGCCTTCAGATTAAAACAAGCCACGTACACTTTCCTGCGTATCACTTAACCTCTTGCTTAAAGCTGGGTGTTGGTGAAGGTGTGGAGCACATTACAGACACAACGCGTGCTCTCTGTCCCAACCAGCTGGGGTTCCAGTCTGGCTCGTGGCATATGTCTGGATGCAAACATAAGCTTTTCAAAAGGTCCGTGGTGTGGGAGGCTCCTTAGGCTGCCATTCCAGGCTGCCCTGGCTATGCTGTCACCCAGCTGCTGTGTCTCCGCGCCCCCTTTGCTGCGCAGCGTGCTGTCGGCCCTTGCTGGGGCAGTCACCCAGAGGCTGGGCTGGAGCCCGCAGCGCTCCGCCTGCGTGGGTGCTTCGGGCCGCTGCTGGGATCCGTGGCAAAGCACGGAGATGCTCACAGCGCGTTGGCTTCTCACAGCAGAGGAGTACCTCCCTCCACCTTTGAAAAATGGAACTACTTTATGGCTTGTCAATCAGAGAAGCTTTTAAGCTGTAGCTGTAGAGGTGCAGAGTTTAATGGGTAGGCAATGTTTGCTCTGCATTTCGAGGGCATCATTGCACTCTAAGTAGTGTAAATTTAGCTCCTTTAAGCCTGATCTCCTGGGGCTGAGATTTAAGTGTTTGAACTTTAGTTGAAAGGAATATATTGATTAAGCTTTGATTTAGTCATTCCTTGCTGAAAAGATACTGGGTAATGAGTTGTACCTGCCCTTTTGTATTTTTATTCATTTAATGGATTCCCCTCTCCTTCCCCTTTTCTTCCTCAACACTTTTCTGCCTAAAAGTCTGCAGTGCTACGAGGAGAAATAAAAGAAAAAGCAGTTGTCACACTGTGAACATAATTGACTCAATAAATAACATTTTTAAATTCCCTAGGCAAACCTCAGTCCTCACTTATGTCAATTAGTGCTTTGTTCTGCAAACAGTGGCATGTCTGGTTTAGACTGACAGACTGAGGTAGTCAGCTCGCTGCCTTCTACAGAGAGTAGCCATGGAAGAGGAACTGGTTTTTGTAGATAGATCTTGTCCACCTGTTATGGAGATGTGGAAAGAAGTTCTCCTGACCTATTTGTTAAAGTTAGTTGTCTTTTTTTGTTTTCTGTCATGATGGCTCCAACTGAGAACCCCCTTTTTCGTTTATCTTGGTAAACAAAGAACAACCTAGGGTAAGCCTTAGTCCCACTCAGGTTATAGCTAAACTCCAGGCTTGCTTCTTGCGTCTGCAAGATCTGACCAAACACTGGAAGCAGGGCTGGCAAATGATTGTAATTGTCGTACAAGGCATGGGGGAGGGAGGGATGTTTTAGATTTTCTTCTCTACAGTGACTGGTTTTGCTTTTCCACCAGATGCGAAGCCGCTTCTTTCTCACTTTGTACTGAACCTTGAACTTGAATTCATTTCAAAATAGGGAAGAACTTTGCTGTGGAGCAGTTTCTAACCCTGATATGGAAGAGCACTTGGTACCATCAAAGCTTCCCCCAGATTTTTAGATGGCTGCTCTGTTGCCAGCACTGTAGTATACCCAAACAGTTGTTGCTGGTTGGTAAGCACCTCGGGCTAATCTGCATTGCACCACCCCACTCCAACAAACAAACAAACAAAAATCCGAGATTCAACCTAAACTTTGCTTTAATAACAGCTTAATGCTTGACAGTTCCTCTTCCCTTCACAGATCAGTCCTTTAGAAGAAACATTCGCTCTCGTGGTCCTCTGATGGTATTTTTGACTGTGCTCAGTATTTCTTTCCTGCATTATAGAAATATTCATATGTAGACCTTTGATTCTCACGGACCCGATCACTTGCAAAGAATACAAGTGACAGTATTTCCATTTTAAAGGAATTTCTCGTTCTCATTCCTAACTGAGTGCCCTGGCTTCACGCTGCCTTGCCTTGGAAAAATGTGGAAGCT
Source organism: Anser cygnoides (assembly GCF_040182565.1). Classification (NCBI taxonomy): domain Eukaryota; kingdom Metazoa; phylum Chordata; class Aves; order Anseriformes; family Anatidae; genus Anser; species Anser cygnoides. The sequence continues at coordinate 726,327 of NC_089886.1, forward strand.
GCAAAGAGTCTTTTGTCTTCTCCAGGTTCATGTCCGAGAACTCTGCGTTGTAAGTGCTGTTTGTGCCATCCAGGCAGCAGAGAGAACTACATTGAGCTAGTACAGGATCATAAAACACAATTCTTTTTAGGGTTTTACTGGTATATTGTGGGGCCGTTCTTTATAATGTATGAAATAGTTACATTGTGTGTAAAGTTGGCATTTATTTGTGCTTTTTTTCAGGGTATTAAAATAATGGAGACACTTCTTCAGGAGCAGTGTGGTTGATTGCACTCTTTATGAGCTATTGTAAGTGCAGCATCCATCTACAGATGAGGAAAATTGTTCAAAGCTTGTGATAGCTATTGCACATTGTGGTCTTTGTAATTCTACAAATAAACATTTTTTTTTTGTCCATTATAAATAGCAGGCAATTTTTATGGAATTTTCAAGAAAAATAGTGATCTGCTACTGTGTTAGGCTTAACATAATTCAGAAACTTTGGAATAGTATTCATTAAGATGACTCTTGTGTTCGGTCTTTTGTCCTCTCCTCTCTGTGAATATATGAGTGTGGAAGTCTTGGTAAAATAAGATGTTGTTTCTATCTAAAGATTTCCTCCTGAAAAGTAGTATCTTCAAGGTTTATCCGTGGAGGGAAAGTTTGGTCAACTCTTTAAGTAGCTTCAGAACAAGAGCAAATGGCTATTGATTATCTCCTAATAAATGTTCTAAAACCTATTTTCTCTGCTTTTGCAGGAGAAAATGCATCTGTGTAGTTTCCTTGGAACAGCGTATCTTCATTGCCATCGGAATTCTGTGGCTGTTATCTGAACTTTGCTGGTGCCATTTTATTGAGGAAAGAGAATTTAACGTGCATAGGAGAAAAAGACTGTAGACTGCAAACCTGTTACAGAAGATTAAGGAATCATACTATTTAAGGGAATGTTGATCTTGAAAATCATGGAGAAACGAATGCAAGCTTGGAAGCAGCAGCATCTTGTGAATTTGTTCTACAATCTCTAGAGACTAAGCCTTCGATAAGGGAATGCAGAACAATAAAATAAAGTAGCCCTTGTTGCTATGAAGAGACCCTTGTCTCGTCAACCAGTTGCTTTGCATCTTATCAAGGGAGGTGCAAGCACACCCCGTGTGCTGTTTATTTCACAGCTTAATTCTGTGGGATAGAGACTTCATTGTACAAAAATGAAGCTCAACTTCAACAGCGGAATAGGGTTACTATTCCCTGCTTGAGTCAACATTGCTCGTTATTTCAGCCCTGCTTGCTGTGTTGGAAATGTTTGGTTATTATGCTCCTGCCAGTGTGATTATTTTCACTTGTAAGACATGCCTCAATACAAGTTTTAAATTACATACATCTGAATTCTTTCAGGAAGTATTTTTCTCCTGTTGCATCTGAACAGGGGAAGAAAGCTGTAGGAAGATTGGTGAAGTGCAAGAAAAGTTCCCAACAGTGTCTCATTTGTCTTCCTTTTGTTATGTGCACTGCAACAGAATAGTTTTATTTCTAAACTGTCTTTGAAAATTCAGGTAAGCACAGACCAGCTTCGATACCTTTACTGAAGCTGGTTGACACCACACTTGAACTGAGATGCCTTGAATTCAGCGTTCTTTGTGGAGATTCGAGCCCATTAGCTGACTGCCATAAAGCAGAAGGGCCAGCTTCATTTTTGGGGGCAGGTTGGGTGTTTTTTTCTCAGATGCGATGTGAACCCTGGCTGGGCTCTTCCCTTCGCTGCGCCTGGGTGCGGTGCGGCGCTGCCAGGCGTGGTGCCGCGGGCAGCGCGTGGCTCAGCCGCCCGGCCCGGGGGGCTGCGGCTGCGTCGCGAGCGCTGGCCCCTGCCTTGGGATGAACGAGACGAGACCTGGGCCTTTATGATGGACGGATTTTGTACTGGCACAGCAGAACAAGATACTTCCCTTTTTCCTTCTTATTTTGGTTGGTAACTGGCTCTTGTGAGTTTAGACTCTGGATGCCAAATGGTACATATTTATGAAACGTAAAGGCCAAGACTAAATACATTCATTAACGTATTTATTCTTCTTGAGTTACTGCTTTGTGTGCCTGAGGAAACTATCAAATTACTTCCTTTTTAGTTACAAAGAACAATTTTAGGAGTAACCTTTTTATTCTTGTAGTGCTATGGATTTTAGGATTAGGATAGTAAGCATATGCATTCTCCCTCCGCCCTGAAAGTCGTAGTAGTATGTGAGTAATAAAAGTCCAGTGAAATCCAGTCCCTGTTTCAAAGACTAAGTTACCCATCTGCACGCTGCTGGGTGCCTCACACAGAAGGGTTAAGCCTTCACCTGGGAGCAGGCTGCTTTTGGGGAGGCTGGGGATTGTGCTCAGGGTGGTGGATCTGTCCGGCGTCGCTGGATGCGGAAGGACCGCCTTGCCTCACTGCTCCTGGCCCGGCTGCAGAACACCCCTGGTGAGCCTGCTCCAGGTGGCATGCTGCTGCTGCAGGAGGCTTTTGATCTGAAGCCTTCCCAGGACCGTGTCCCTTGTTGAAGCAGAAATCCTGCTGCAAGCAGCTGTCCACCCCTGCCTTCCCTCCCACAGCATGGCTGTGGGTGACGGGAAGAGCCAGGGGCCATGGGCAGGGGGGTGGACGGGTCCCGTGGGACCCCGCGGGGCAGGCACGTTGGGATTTGGTGCTGTGGGTGTGGGAAGCCCCAGGACCTAACCGGAACTGCTCAAACCATGAGAAAGCTCATTGGTAATTTTTATGTAATTTTTCAAATGTCTGAAACTTTTGCCAGCTGCAGTCATGACTGTTTAAATGGTGGCGTGAGTTATTCCTGGGGCCCAGATGGTGCTGGGGGACTTGAGCAGCTCTGGCCCTCAGAAATCAGTCCCAGCACTTCTACAGACCTGCTTTTCTAAATAACAGGATGGCAGCAGAAAAAGAAATACTTTTTTTTCCAGATTGTTTTATCAGAGTAGTTAATACACACTTGCTTAATTCTAGGAATTTAATTAATTCTTGCTTAATGTGTGGACTAAAAATACACACAGGTAACTTTGGTCAAAGCCCTGAAATGACAAAGTTAAATTTAAAAATTGAGAAAATTAGTATTTTATTCTCTTAATTATTGTACTAAAGCGACTATGAACATTTCCATTAAAAAGTCATCTTCTTTATCTGCTCACCAGCTCTTGTCTCGGGTAGATGAATGCCGGATGTCAGCTGGAGTTCATTTCTCTGTTTGCGGTATGTTTGTGAAGCCAGCCGCCGCGGCTGCCCCGCTCGTCTCACTCAAGATGTTTGCCGTCTTGCTGGGTTTCATTTCGCCTCACTGCCTGAACCCCACGTGGCTCTCTTAGGAAAACCTTAGGGTGCTTTAACTTCATGGATGTAGCAGAGCGTTTTCATAATGCGCTGCATTTACGAACAGTTTCCTCTTCCGACATCTCCTGCTGTGCTCAGCCTCTTGGGTGAAGTCTCCGAAGCCCCCCGGCCCTCGCTGCGTCGGGCTGGGCTGGGTGGGGACGTGGTGAGGACGTGTGAGCCGAGCAGAGAGCGGGGACACGCAAACCTGGAGCTGGCTTTGGAAGGCAACAGGACGTTTAAGGATGTAAAAGAAGTGCTGATGCTCCTGGCATGACACCACCCCTGGAGTCACCTAAAACCCCCTCGGCTCCAGGTGCCGGCCGAGCTCTGGGGGCTCGGCTTCACGCGGCCAAAGCTGCCTCTGCGTTACTCCTTCCCTTCTTTCTCAGCTGCCTGCTTCCCTCCTCCAGTGGGCCAGATGATTCGGATTTTCTAGTCTATTTACTGTAAACGTGTGCAGGTGCCTTAAATATCACACCCTGGCTGCTGGCTGAGGTTTGGGAGAATCACCATAAATGCTGCAAAAAAGCCTGTAAGTTTTCAAACCCTTCCTTGCTGTGACATATGCGCAGCTCTGTGTATCCAGAAAGATGACACATTTTATTACATGAGGAAATCGAACAGTTGGCTGAGGAAAATAATTTCACTAGGAACAGGTTTCTGCTCCAGATATTTAATTGCAACAACAACAGTGTCAGGATCCGATGGGCTGCTTCGGTTTGGTTTAAAAACAACCCCTTTGTGTGTTCGAGGTGGGAGCTCCAGCGAGCCCCGCGTGGCGCTGAGGGGGGCTCCCTGCTGCCCGCAGCTGGGCTCGGGCTCGGCGCTCCGTTTCCTCAAGAGCCCGGGATGCTACTTGTGCCTGAGCACAGTCACCCGTGTGCTCTAAAAAGTGACTTTTACCCCCAGGGGAGGCCTGCGGGTGCTGCCCGGCCCTGCACAAGCCGCTGCGCGGGGTCGGCCCTGCCTGGCTCCTGGTTTGGTTGCCCCTGGAGGCCCTCCTGGGGCTGGGCACAGGCACGGCCATGGCCGGGCGCCGCCTCTTGTCTCCCGGGCTCACACAGAGGGACCGCTGGGGCCTGGGGGAGCCACACGGGGCACCTGGGGACAGGAGACAGGAGGGGTGGCAGCGCCCGGCCCCGGGTGGCCCTGGCTGGGGGTGGGCCCCGGGGAGCGGCATGGCAGAGCCGCAGAAGGTGCGAGAGGGGAGCGCGGCGTGAGGGGACCGCGAGGGATGAGGCTGGGCCGGGGGGAGCAGGGCGTGAGGACGGAGCAGGGGAGAGGCAGAGCCGGGGCCTGGAGGGCTGTGGCCGTGGTGGTGGCCCAGCGGTGGCCATGGCGGTGGCCCAGCAGTGGCCGTGGCCATGGTGGTGGCCCAGCGGTGGCCGTGATGCAGGCCAGGTGCTGCAGCTGCTGCTCCTGGCCGGCGCCTGCAGGCCTGGGAGGCTGGAGGACAGCAGCCGAGGTTTGCCCTCCCTGAAGCGGCCGCTCACCTCGTGCTGGGGAGCTGGCGGCTCTGAAGTACAAGGATTAATCAGACCCCGTGCTTTGAAAAGGCTCGTTCCCAGTTTTCAGGTACGTTTCTTCCCCCCCCCCCCCCCCCCCCCATTTGTTTCTTGTTTTGTGAATTCTGTTTCATGTTTGTCTGCCTAATGATACAAACACTTCTGTAGGAGTGGCAAGATTTAGAGCACTTATCTATTTTAATATTAATTAGTTGCCTTATTGGAAGCACTAACGGGGCCCTGGGGAAAGCCAAGCTTGTAGCTACCTTTGCTGTGGGAAGAGCTTTGCCCTCTGGGGAAGGAGCTGAGCAGAAAGCCTTCCTTCAGTAAGCCACGGTGCCCGTCCGTCGCCAAATGAAGGACGTCGGCGTGCTGGTCCCCCAGGGCGCAGAGGGAGCAGGCAGAGCCCAGGCCAGCGGTTTCCATTTATTTCCCCTTTGATCATTGCACAAAGTCCCTGCTTTTAAGGACAGGAGATGGACGAGCCCCCGATGCGGTGAGCCTGGTAAACGCTCGCCGTGCCGGCGATGGAGCCTGCCTGCCCCCGGGGACGTTCCCGGGCAAAGTGGGAGCCACGATCCCGCGCTCCTCCCGTGCAGCCAGGCAGTGCCTTAAGCCGTGGGAACGTTTAGGGCATGTCCAGCAATTAAAGCTGTTTTAGGGAAGCCTGCTCAGGAGAAAAGTGGGCGAGGAGCTGGTGTGGATTTGGGGAAGGGGTGCGGGGGGTTCGTGGTGGAAGGGGCAGGGATGGGGACAAGATCCCGACCCACCCGGGGAAGCGCGGGGTTCCTAGGACTGCCCGGGCATTTTCCTCCCCGGTGCTGCGGTCGATGCCCTGTGCAGAGCACAAACGCGGCAGGGCGCGGGGCTCCCGGTGCCCCGCACCTGTGCCAACATCCCGCTTCCCCCTGGTTTGATTTTTAAAACTTTTATGTCCATTGGAAATTTCTCAGTATCTTGCCTCATGGTTATTTATGCAGACAAAATCTTTTTGCTGAATTTGACTGGAACTATTTTTTTTTTTTTAATTTAATTTTTATTTTTTTTCTTCCAGTCAGTAAACTGCTCTCCTTCACTGCAGACCAGAAAACCTGGTTTGGCTGGGAGCCTAAAACAGCAGACATGGGCAAGCAATGAGCAGACAAGAGACCAATTAAATGCAGAACACTCTAAATCCATCTAATGCCATTATGTTTTGTTTTGCATTAGCTGAAGAAACAAAGTGCCCAGATAAAAATGGACTCTGCAGACTGGCACTGATCTTTTGTGCTCTTTAGAAATCAAGTTTTTAAAGTGCTGAATGTGTGGTGAACGGTATTTTCCTTCAAAAAAAATCAACAAAAGTTCCATTATACTTTAGAAGGAGATAAAGAACATGCATGATTCAGTCCTTTCAAAGGGAAAATAATTTCATTTGCTCCCACAATCAATTAGGAACGCCTTGTGAAAAGGGACATTGCTATTGAGAGGCAGGATGTGTTTCAGAGCGTGGCATTGAAAAAACTGTCACATTTGCTGCTGCCTTGTAAACAGAAAGTGTTTTAAATGTTTCTGACATTTGGAGGGACATCACTGTAATCTTAGGTCACTAACACTGTCTTTGTGGGGAAGAGACAGTAAATTTCCACTGATTTTTTTTTTTTAACTGCCAGACGCCAGGCGCATGAGATATAAATTGTTCCAAATGTCAGGAATGGCTCTGCTTTGTGCAGAAATCGAATGATTTGGCCTTTAAAGGCCCAGGCCACCCTCCCGTGCACGTGGCGGATCTGCTGCCCGCCCGGGCTCTGCAGAGCCGGGACCTTTCTTGGTGCCCGAGCTGCGCGCCAGGGCGACCGGCACGGAAACCTGGAAATGGCCGTGTGCCTTTGGCGTCGCTGGGGCTAACTGCTGACGGTCTTGAGAAAGTGTTTGTGTACCTCAAGGCTACGGAGGGGTTCCCAGGACCTTGGCTGGGGTCCTGCCACGGGGGTCCCGCTCCGGGGATGCGAGGTGGCTGCAGCACATTGCTGCCTCCTCCTCCTCCTCCTCCTCTTCCTCGGCGGCTGCTGGGAGCGGTGGGGGCTCCCCCGGAGCTGTGCTGGGGGTGTTGAAGGACCTGGGGCCTGGGGCACCTCCGCTTCAGGCTCCCATCCCGACAGGAGCTTTTTGGCTTCTGTGTTGGCCCTTTCCTACCGCTTCTGTCCCATTCTCCCTCGCAGATTTCTGGTTTAGTAACAGACTGTGCTGGGGATGTCCGGACCCAGGCTCTGAGCACAAACTTTCCATTTCAGTGGCATGTTCTCAGATTTCTCTGTAGAGTTCCTTCAAACCCATTTTTCACTTACTTTTGCTTTGATTCTCATTTGTTCTAAACGTCAGAGAGTCTTCTGCCAGAGAAGCAGACTGGACTCTCTTTGGCAATCTTGGTCTTTTCCAAAGCGATGCGGAGAAGCTGTTTAAGTGCCAGGATTTTATAGGCTTTTTCCATTCACACCGCTCAGAAAGACCTTGCAATACGATTGCCCTGCCTTGATTGATTCATTCTTATTATCAGCCCTGAATTATTTGCAGAGGTAAATGACAAGTCTTTATTTTCTCATAGTGCTTTATCTTTTTACAAAATGCATCCAACAAAGTTGCTAATGGAAAAGCTTTTAACCTTCCGCGGCAGCGGGTGATCTTTGCCCATTTGTGCTAGCGTGTGACACGTGGAGCTGACTAATGCTACATGCTGCAGAAAAACCCTGCTACCCGCTTTGCAGCCATCCCTGAGGTTACTGGCAAATTTAATAGCCAGCCCAAGGTGACTGGCACAGCAGCGCCGATAAACTGTTTGCTTCAAAAATTAAAGAGAATAGAAAGGACAAGTGTATTCCCTCGCTTCGGAGGCAAGGACGCTTAACTTGTGTTTCCCGACTGCACGGATGGCTTTCCAGGGAGCCCGGACGGCAGGAGGGGTGGTGCTGGCTGTGCCCCACGCGGGAAGGAAGGCGGCCAGGCCCGCGGCACCGCGGCACCGCCCCAGGGCACCGCAGGGCACCGCAGGGCACCCCCTGGCACCGCAGGGCACCCCCTGGCACCGCAGGGCACCGCGCCGGGGGCTGGCCCGGGCACTGTGCTGCCGCCGGGTGTCCCGCGGTGCTGTGGGTAGCAGGGGCTGGGGTCTGGGGGTGCTGCCTTCAGTCGTAGGAGGAAAAACAAGTCAGTGTGCGTGAAGCAGAGCAGCCAGAGCAGTGAGTGTGTGAAGCAGTGACAGATGTCAGGCCTGTGACACATATTTATATACAGATAGAAATGAAAAAGAAAAGCCGAAGACTTTGTTTCCAGAGTCTGAGGAATGCATTTCACCTGTCCCCAGCTCTGAGACCTGCAGTCGCCGAGGTGAGCAGAGCTCCAGGCTCTGTCCCTCCCAGGGCGCAGGCTGAGCACCCAGACCAGTCCCTGCTGCACGCGGGGCGAGGGACGGCACCTGGGTGCGCCTGGGGGCGGGCAGCGCGCCCCGCTCACCCCGCTGCTTCCCCACTCACCCCTCGCTGCTGCAGGAGTTTTCTCTCCGTGTCCAGCCCCTGGCTGCTGTCAGGGCGCTGCCCAGGAGGCTGATGGGCTCCTCACCACCAGGTCTCTGCAGGTACTGACTGGCACCAGGGCAGCTGCCGACAGCGGTGCCGAGCCGGTGCTGGCCTCTCCCCAGACTCAGCCATTTGTACGAGCGCGTCGTTTTCCCGGCCATTGCACGCAGTTGCTGCATTTAAACAACAAGATGAACTCTAAGTATAAATTATAATAATCTCTAGCTATGGCATTTCTCTCTGTCCTTCACTCGCAGGGTGACAATTTGTCCTGTAATGATGGAACAGATGGGGGGGAAATATTAGGAAAATTAGATCAAATCGTGGTATAATGCCATGAGATGACTCAGTTCTATTATGGTGTAGTCTTACAAAAACAGGATGTTGAACAAAATGTACTTTTATAGAAAAGGTTTTTTAATGTTGTTATTTCTTCCTAAAAGCTGCACGAACACTCTTCCTGATCTATATCCGTGTATAATGTTGCGTTTCTTTATTTGGGCTCGTGGTATCCTCGACGACTTGGTGGGAGGATACCGACAAAGGGATGATTGTGGAATGGCCCCACAGGACCAGCATTTATGCGCTGGACATTTTCTGGGATGAAGGTCAGCGAGGACAGCCCAGAGCACCGTCCCCAGCTTCTCCCCCTGCTTCCCCAGGCCCCGTCCAGGAGCTGCTAGCAGCCACGCTGCTGCCTGGCGCCGTGGGCTCCAGCCTGGTCCCTCACGAGCGGGTGCCTTGTAAATTTGGGCAGGTTTGGGTACGTTCACGTTCACTAGGGCAGCAGCACGGCCACGAGCAGCCAGACACCCACGTTTCGGTGTTGTGGCACGGCAGGTTTCACGGCACGACACCCAGCCTACGGCTCGTGCCACGGCCAGAGTCAAGGCTGGCATTATTCACTCTATAGCAGGCAGTCAGCTCCCTGCTATCCTCGTCCATCACGGGGGAAAAGCCTTCCCAGGGAGGCACGGAGCCGTGCTGGATCGTCTGCCCGGTGCTGGGCCCGCTCTGCTGCCTGCCGGAGGAGTGCGGCAGGCGGAGGGGCGGCAGCAGGCGGGCAGCGAGCCTCCTGCCCCGCTGAGCCTAAGGCGTGAACCGCCGCGCCGTGATGCTCCGACAGCAGCTCTGCTGCCTTCCCCAGCCGGGGGAAAAGGCCTGCTTCTTCCCTGATTCTGCCCTCGGGCACGGCAGCCTTGCAGGAGCGCTGCCTGCCTGCAGCGACAGGGCCGCAGCCCTGAAGCCCGGCGCCTGCTGCGAGCCCGAGCCCTGGCGCAGGCAGGTTCTGGCCCAGCTTTGGGCCGAGCGGGGCCGTGCCGTGTGCCGGTCCTGGGAAACCCTTTCCTCCCTCCTGCTAGCGAGCGGAGTGCCTGCAGTGAGCCCTTGTCAGGGGCGCTGCTGTGCTCCTAACGCTGCTCGCATTGCTACGCTTTGTTGCTTTGTATTTTTTAAGCCTACAGCACTTTCTTCATGGTTAATATGAAAAGCGGCCAGCTTCCTGAGCACTCGGGGGGAAAGATGCAACTCTTAGGAAGAAGATAAAGAGCTTCTGCAAATATTTATGCACAGAAAATCGATCAAACTGTAATGAATCTCATTTAAAAAACAACTGTGTGTATTTGTGTGGTTGTAGCTCCTGCAGCTGGTGTGAGAAGGAAAAGCTGTTCATCTATCGCAGGTAGATGGGATGAGAAATTGCCCACCAAAACACTTGTCCAGAGGCAGCGTCAGACGAGAAGGGACACTCCTTGTGCCGCGGGGCAGGGATGCCACCTGGTCCTCAGCGCACCAGGAAAGCACTCGGTGCTGTGGGAGCGCAGGCTTCCGCTGGTGGCTGCGATGGAGACACCTGGGGGGCGTCGCCAGGATTTTATTTAATACTCAGTCGGCTGCTGGGAAACAGGTGGCTGCATCTCCGCTGGGGCCTGAGCCTCTCTTGGCAGCTGGGTGCTGCTGCAGGGGCTTGGAGTTTGCTTCGTCCTCCTGCTGTGGCGCTCTGCCTGCCCCTGGGTGCCGGCCTCAGGTAGGAGCCTCTGGCTCTCGGGTTTCTGTGCTGGAGGGGATGGCAGTGCTCTGCAGCTTGACCTGAATAGCGTAACTGCTGCTTGAAATCGGGCTGACTTAAATCGAGATTCTGCGTGACGTTTATAAGCAAGCTTTACTTTCCTTCTCCGTGTTCAGCTTTTCCCTTTGTAACACCTCAGGAAAAAAAAGATTTTAAATACTAAAAACTGGTCAGAGAAGCTGTCGTGTAATGGCTGTGAAGCTTCTGAGTTGGTGTGCTACAATAAAACAAAGTACTAGAATAAATCTCATTAACAAGTAAGCAGAATGTATATTGTTCGGAAAGCCCCATAAAATCTCTGCTACCTGCCAACGACGAGGCTGTAACTGCTTTTCTCTGCAGGTATTGCGGAGACCCACAAGTTGCCCTTTACTATGAGGAAATATAAAGCAAAGGCAGTAATTAATAATAACCCAGCGTGATGAGAAGTGTTCTACCAGGCAGGAAATTGTGTTTAAATACAGACGAGCTCTTTCTGTTACAGCAGCTGAGCCTGAGCCTCCAGGAGAGAGTACTGCGATTGGATTCAGAAGCACAACAGCAAATTGCTGACAACCTTTACATACGCGTGTGTGTGTGTATGTATACAATCATGGGTTTTATTTAGTTATCCAAATTTTTCTTTAGTCTCTGACCTGATCAAGTACGTCTGTTGTTGTTATTGTATAAACAACCTGGCCACCAGCTTCTCTCCCTGTATAAGGAGAGGAAAGCAGGCTCGTGCCCGGGTGGGGGGCTCAGGCTGTCGCCAGCAGGTCCCTGCACCAGGCCCTGCTCCCGGGGGGCTTCCGAGCACCCAGCCCCTGCGCTGTGGGGCTGGCAGCAGCCAGGCGTGGGATCAGGCCCGAGAGCCAGTGTTTGGTGGCTGGGGTTTGCTCGCCGTGTCGCCGTCGTCCTTCTGAGCAGACGTGCCCCAAAACTCGCTCCTGGTGCCCCAGCACATCGCTGGTGGTGCCGGAGCAGCCGTGGGGCGACGGGGTGGAGGGGGCAGAGCCGGGCGCTCCCCGTCCCGCTGCTAAGGGTGGCCAGGCTCAGTCCGTGGGGACGCTTGCTCTGGGGCAGGAGCGAACATCTCACCTCTCGTCTTCTTCCTGTCGGGTGAATAAATCACTTCTTGGCAATTACTTCTGCCAGGAACCTAACATCTCTTTAGAGAGAGGGAAGTAAAAATAGAAACAGGAGGGAAATTAACGTTTGGGGAATGTGATGCAACATCTAGATTCTCAATACTTTTCTTTGCTTCTAAATCCAAAGAAGGATAAAAAATGCAAGTGTGTTTGAATGTGATATAAAGGCTAGTACTGAAACTGCAGGCTTTGGACACGAGGGAGATCTCCTGGAAGCTGTGCTGCCGGTTCCCCTGCTGGTGCCGCTTCCTGCCTGCAGCATCCCTTCCCCGCTGCCTGCTGGCGCCTGCAGCAGCCTCCCCGCGGCGAGGGAGCCGGAGCCGTCCTCTGCTGCCTGCGTCCGCCTCTGTGCCAGAGAAGGTCCGAAACAGGGTGCTGGGCTGCGGGGCTCTGCACAAGGAGTGCAAACGTAGGGGTGGGGTGGTGCAACACGGGCATCCCTGGAGTCGTTTGTATGATCAGCTTGAACTCTGATCCCCCAAAGCTGCTTCCTACAGAGGCTGATGTGTTTTCTATTGCCACACATGTTTAGATTTATGTCAGCAAGCACAAGAACTTTATCCTTCATGATAAGTCTTGGGAGAATGGTTTCACTCTGATGCCTTGGTTCAGGGTCAGCTCTGGTCAGGGCCTGTTCCGCTGCTCCCCTGCAGCGGGCTCTGCTTGGTGCCCCTCGTGGCCGTGCTAGCTCCTCGTGGCCGCTGCTTTCCTCGTGCTTGTAAGATCAGCGCAGAAGCTTCCAGGGTGTTTATGCTTGAGTTAGGGTAGATGCGGAGCTCTCACAGATAAATGCTCCCCTTGATCTACCTGACGGAGCTCACGTAACATCAAGTCATGCAGTCTGACTTTTAACATGAGAAACCGATGATTTTTTCCTCAATCAATCTTGTCAGGTGTATTATTTTTAAAATACATGAGCACATAGGAGCCAGTAGTTATATCCAAAATCTGCATGTATCCGATCTCCGTGACTTTCTGCAGCCATCAGGGTCTGTGCCCGTGACATCCCGGCTGTGTTCGGCCGCTCCAGGAGCGGGCTTCCTGAGCAGACCACCAGCCAAAAGCCACCTTTCGTATTTTAAGATGTCCCTGAGCCTGTTTTTCACTCGCAGTACAAGTCCTTCCCCTCTGGTGTTCACCTTTATGTTAGGAGGTGCAAATAGCTGGGAAATTCCACGCCGTATGCTGACCTACTTTACAGCAGTTTTTTAAAGTACTGGGAAAAGAGCCAGGAAGTGAAGTCTTAAATTTTATTTTATTTTTTCGAGGTTGCCCATTAGCTTCTGTCATTCCCTACAAGATGCGAAGCAGGCGTTGGAGTCGCAGCTGCAGCCTTGCTCCCCAGGTGAGCCCGGAGCTGTGCGGGCTTGTGGGGCATGGTGCAGCTCCCGGGGGGCTGTTGTGCGCCTGGGGCTTTGAAATCAGTTCGTCCTTCCTCAGTCGGGGCAGCCTGCTCTTACTGAGCTGCAGGATGCAGGAATAGCTGGTCAGGTTTTCTGAGAGGAGCTGGAATTACAAGGATGCAATTTTTATAGGTAGACAATCCTGGGGCTAGCTGAGAAATATTCCTGAGCGCATGGGGAATCCATTTAGTTTTCTCTAAGATCAGCCCTGTGTGTTGCTAGGAGGGGGGTTACATTTGCGTACCAGATCCCGGTATCTACAAAGTCCATCGCTTTATTAATAGGTCTGGTACGGAGTTTGAGGTGGGGAAAAAGGCAGTGCGCATGTTCCTGGTTTCTCAGAAGCAAAATTTTTTGGGAAAAAGCTTAAACCTTTTCTACCTGCAGTGGCCTCCTCCATGAAGGTCATGGGAGAGCCTGGATGGGAAGGACCCGCTGGGGGCCTCGGGTCCCCAGGTCTTCGCAACGCCCTCAGTGAAGAGGAAGAGGCGCTTGGATAATGCCGTTAATATGCTTTAGCTGTTGGTTAAACCTGGAAGCGGCCAAGTGGTCATCAGGCTGGGCCTGCTGCACGCTGTAAGTTCCTTCCAGCCGAACTCAGTGAACCCGTCTACTCTAAACCGACATTCTTCTTTCATTTATTTTCCCCCTCCCTGGGCCCTGCTGCTTCTGCGTGCCCGCAACTTCCTGAGGCTTGTCGGGGTGCTGAGGGTTGCTGCATCACCTGCTGACTGGTCTCAGAAAATATCAGCTGTAACGATAACATCAGAGGGCTTGAGCTCCTGTTTTCTGTCGGAATGGCAGCAGTTTGCATAGCAGTCTTGTGCTTTGGCCAACGGATGTTTTTCCAGAAATGAAGACTTTTACTTGGTGCGTAGAAATTAAAACCAGAACAAGCACAAAATCCATGACAATGCACCTTAACGTCCTCAGGGAGTAAAGGGTCTAACAAGCGGCTTTTGGTAGCAAAACAGTGTTAGTAGTTACGTTTGTTGGTCTGATGTTAATTTACAAGTGAGCAATGGGCTTCTGGGGGGGAAACTTGTGCATTTTCACTCTCGCCTTTGCTTTGCTATGGAAAATCACGTTCCAGCTCCTGCTGCAGGAGTTGAAATCTTCCCATCCTTTATGGTGGGGAAAGGACAGAGGTGCTTCAGCTTCTAACAACAGGGAAGCGTTGACTCAAATCCTTTTCTTCCCATTTAAAGTTCCAGAGGGGACCACGCTTCCCTGTTCCTCCCCAGACTGCAGCAGCAGCAGCTCCACGCAGCCCTGCCAGGTCTTCCACCTGCTGATTTTAAAGCAGCCTCTGGTAACGAGCCCCAGCTCCTAATTAGTGCCTTACCAAGAAGCCGTCTGCGTGGTGGTGGTGGGGATGGTGCCGCAGGCTGCGACGTGCGGGGACGCCTGGCCCAAGGCAGGCAGCAAGAGCCAGCTCGTGGCTTCTGGCTTCTGCCCGCGCTGTTTGCTGAAGCCTCTCTGAGCATGCTTAAGGCACAAGCATGCCGGCTCATAGTCAAATGATTTTTTCCTGGGTACACTTTATTTTACTTTAAAAGGAAAGGCAAGAGTAACACTGAACTGTGCAACTAACCTGAGTTGTTTTCTGTAGCCATCTTTGAATACCGCTGGAAACACAACTGAGCGCTAGGTAAGAGGTTGCCGTGCTGTAGTTGCAATTAGAGTGCCTTCTGCTCAAGTCCACGGGCTGCAGGTAATTTACAGAAAGTGCTTGCAGTACTCTGGATGCTTGCACTTGATGGGGAGAGAAAAGGAGGTCGGTGTTCACCTGAAATATGCTTGTTATTAGCTGCACTTCTTGGTGTTTCTGCAAGGCATAATTTAAAAACAATTTTTTTTTCTGAATTGCACCATCTGGAGGAGGAAAAAAATCAATAATGTATTTACATGAGGCTCAGTGGCTCTACCTACCGCTCTCACATCAGCGGATGCAGCTTCTGTTGCTCTGCCCCTTTCTGGTTAAGGATCCAGGTGCGGTGCTCTGCCGGGGCACGGGGCTTGCAGTCCGTCCCCCTGCGTGGGGGTGGGTGGGCACTAGGCTCTGCTGCACCGACTGCCAGGGCCAGCAGTCACTATCTGGACTTTCTTTTGTCTGGAGGAAAAAAAAAAAGGATTGAGAACTTCCAATTCCAGTCATGTTGGTAGAAGAAGGAGCGCTCCCTGCCTAACGAGATGAGACTCAGGCCCGATGACGTTAGCTGCTGGGAGAGAGGGCTAAGTCCTGGTTTGATGGCAATGAAGTGCACTTGTCCATGGCTTTTTTCCACTCCAGAGATCAGGAGCGTGGACAGCACACTTCTCTGACTTTATTGAGTTGATCCCCAACCGCTTGTTGCCTACTGCCTTTGTTAGCTGGAGGAGGCTGCAGGATTTGCTGGATGATTTCAAATGCTCTTTTTTTAGATGTCACCAAAATAACATGTTTGCTCTGTTGTTTGGATCTCAGTTTTACTGGAACTGCAGATAAACCAAAGGTGAACAAAGAAAGCTTTGCCTTTTGCTGTGTCCCAGCACGGTCTCTAACACACAGCTGGCAGAACCGTAAATCTGAAACCTGCAGCCATAATTATCTGCCTGGGAGCGAGTCTCTAAGCTGTACAGTTGGTGGTGAATTGCATCCTAAAAGAAAGCTAGGCTCAACTAATGTTACAAGTGGCCGAAATAGCTTATTCTAGAAACAAATTGATGATGATAAATCTTTTACAGTGATTTTTTTTTTTTTGTATGGCACTCCATCTAAATACATTAGAAATTGTTGGTGTTTTGTACTGCTAGTGAGAAGAAGGAAAATGCAGCTGTTCCCTTAGCGAGTGGATGCCTTCCTTGGGCTCAGAGAAAGCTTCGGGGTTAGCTGTCTGCTGCTACACTCTGTGATCAGGATAAAATTTCCTCCTGCTGTTGGAGGACAGGGCTGTGCCTCCCTGCAGCGTGGGGAGGATCAGGGGCCCCCTTCTCCTTGGTGTTCCCTGCCCAAGCAGTGCTGTGGGGCTCCTGGCCAGGCACTGTGCTCAAGCACCACGAGCCGTGCCTCCTTCCCACCTGTTCTGGGTACGGTGGTAGTACTGGGGACTCTGAACTCGTGTGTCCGTGGGATGTGTCCAGCTCGCATTTCAAGCCTTTTCCTGCAAGGACACCCAGTGCCTGAGAGCCTCACTTAGTTGTGAGACCCTACAGTCTGGAGCTAATGAGAAGTGCTTGCGTTGGCATCGTTGTTGACTGTATTAGAAGCAATCGATGGCTTCTGAATCGTGTTTTCACCTCTAGCCCTATTGCTGCATGGCCTGAGCCAAGTGGCACTGCCGTTGTCCTCCCCGGCCCTCCGGTGCTGCGCAGCACGTCCCGACGGGTCACCGGGCCCGGCTGCGGCTCTCCTGCCCGCTGGCTGCGAGCAGTGAGAGGAGTCAAGAACCTGGGGAAAACCAGCAGCTTGGAGCTCAGTTCCTCGGCTGTACGATGGGATCGGGTGTCCTTGGGCCCGGCAGCGGGCTCTGTCTGCTCGGCTGTGCCCGCTGGTGAGAGGCTGCCCGCGGCTGGGGCTGCGCTGGGGGGGTGGCAGCGAGCACAGGTCCCGTCCCCTTTCTCTTGGCTGCCCGCAGAGACAAACGCAGGGTGTCAGTTAACGGGGGACAAGCAGGCTCAGGGACAAGTAACAGGATGATCCCGCTGATGCCGGATCAACAATTAGGGGATTTTCTCTGGTGCGCTCTTGCTTGGAGCAGCACCTCGGTGCCGCCCTGGCGCTGCCGCTCTCTGCTCCCCTTCTTCCAGGCAGAGTTGGCTGCGGGTGAGCCCCGCTCTGCAGGAGGGCAGGGCAGTGCTGGCAGCTGCCTCCCGGTAGATTAGGCTGTAATTCGTGGGCTTTCATCTCCGGAGCCAGGGGAAAATTCTGCAATTTGGAGCAGGACTTCTTTTTTTTTTTTTTTTTCTTGCTATTTCATCTTATGTTTCTTCTGTACTTGTTGCTGCTTTAGACTGTAATGAACTCCTTTTTTTTTTTTTTCTTTTAGGAAGAATTCCCATCACTTTGAAATTATTACTTTTTTTTTCTTTATTGGAAGATTTTTCTTCTTAATATCACTGACCGAGGGCCCAGAAGATCATGAATTAAATAGTAATTCTTCTGTCTTCGCTTTCCCATTTTCCTTCCATAAAATCCCTTCCTAATGACCAGTGATCGCAGCTTAGCCTGTAAGAGCAGGCTCTGTAAAAGCGAGCCCGTGAGCTGGGGGTTACTTCCAGCAGTAGCAGGTGATCGTTCAAAATCCCATTAAGCATGCAATTTCAGAGTGAGCTCGAAATGCGTGAGCAAGGAGCGAATATCGGGTAAATGCTCCTTTGTTTCACTTGCAGGGAAGTGTTCCCAAGAAAGAACTACCTGCTCTGTTCGGTGTTACCTGTGATGATCAACTGATTGAGTTTCATTGACCAGGTTAATATCGAGCCCTTGTGCAATTACTGGGAAAGAACAGAATGTGATTTCTTTTTGCCTTGCTTTTGTGATGTGGAAAGGAAGGTTTATATTTCAAATGGTCTTTTAATTTGTGCAAGCAGTCTCTTGAAAAAGACTTATTTAATTTAGGCCAGGTTAGGAAAGCAATTCTTGAGGTCATTCTTAAAGTAAGACTTTGTTATACCCCTCCACCCCCCTCTTTAATGCAGAGCTGCAGGAGGCTGTTAATCTTCATTAGGGAATAAGCTTGAATTAAGGCTGCATGGGCTCTGCAGCCAGAATGGTTCCACCTGCGTACTGCACGGAGCAGGATCACAACGGCTGCTGGCAACATGGGTTTTGTTCTCATTCTTTGTTTTATGTCTGTTCAAAATCTGATGGACCTCTTACAGGTCCATATTTGTTTTAAAAATTAGAATAATCCCTGCCTTCATGCCTCTGGTGCTACAAAATGGTTGATGGGAGGTCTATAAACAGTTCAGGCTCCTCACGGGGCAGGGATCTGCCACGTGGGGCAGGTGGGACCCAGCAGCACGATGGGGAAGGAGTTCCTAAAAGTCCTGGTCCTGGTTACTTCTAGCTCATACGCCTTTCTGAAAAGGGTCTCAAATGGGATCAGAAATCATGTATTTTGGCATTAAATTTAACTGTTGAATTCACGTGAAAGTTTGGAAATCTAAGATCAATCAAAGTGTCTTTCTGTGATGAATCTGCCTTGTATTAAAAATAATAACAAGCTTGGCAATGGAAAACTAATATTAAAATGCCTTGTTTTGACACTTCTGACAGTATTTAATGAAATGTTGTCAATTGGTTATTTAAGAGCTTTTAATACAGTAACATTTTCCAGTGGAAAACAGGTTTGGTGTAAACTTTCTGTAAATGTTTTCAATTAGCAGGGCTGGCACAGAGGCAGAAAATGTCTTTTCATGCACGGGCATATGGAAGCTGGGGATGTTGCTAAATCCCAGCAGCCGTGTCAGCACCCGCTCTGTCTAACAAAGAGGAAAACGATTTTCGTTTCATCTCCGTAGGAAACGAATAGTCAGTGGCTTTTTACGCCTGTTAAGTGAACACAAAGTATTAATCGTAATACGTCTACACAAATCAAAGTAGTCCATCTGCTCTCGTGACCTGTCCTGCCCCTCGGTGGCTCTGGGATGGCTTCCTGCCCGCGCGGCCTTGTCTCCAGCCCCTGCCCACTCGGACAGGAGTAAGCCACGGCCCCTGTCTGCTGCCAGAGGGGGGCCAAAGGCTGATTTTTAAAACCTTGCTGCTCCGCTCCGGACCTTGGGCTCGTGGCACAGCTCTCACAACTGCAGGCGCCCCGCTGCTGCTGCAGGCCCTGCTGTGTGCGGGTGTGAAGGCTGAGCAGGGCAGGCCCGGGCAGGGCAGGCCCCGGCAGGGCTTCTGCCTGCGGGCAGGGGGCAGCCGGAGCCCCGCGCAGCCGGCGTGCTGCGGGCGCGTGTCCCAGAGGTGGCTGGAGCAGGGCGAGGGCAGGGTGCGGCGCCGCGTGCCACCTGCCAGCGCTGGGGCCTCCCTGCCTGCCGGGGCTCCGGGGCGGGAGCTTCTCTCTGCGTTGTGTTAGCCTTTGCCCGTTATTTCCACAAATCTATCCTATCGCTTCTGTGCGGTTTAGCTGTGTTTGGTGTTAAAAGGATCGCCATCTGTTAGTTTAACTTCTTGCTTGTCACTTCATTTCATGCCTCCTTATTCTTGCATTATGAGAAACAGCAATCAGTGAATTCCCTGGTTACGTCCTCTGACGCTCACAGCTTGACGTAGCCGCATCATAGCTGTCCTTCTGCAGTCCCTGTGGGCCAGGGGATCCTGGGCTTCGTTAAGCTGTCACTGGAGCTTTTCTGCTACTTGGTTCACTATTGTCAGCAGTCTGCGCCTCTTCTGAACTGTATTCAGAAGCAGCAGCCAGAAAAAAAAAAAAAAAGCCAGCAGTTAACAATATCAATTAGTCTTTTTTTTAAACTACTAGCATGTGCACAGGAACACAAGTGAGCTCAGGTGGTTGTTGGGGTGTATAGGTTTTTTCACTTTTAGTTTCTTCCCTGTGATCTGTGCCTGATCCCTTAGAAGCAGGGCATAAGGTGTTTGGTTTATTCTGCAGTATGCAAAGGGTGGCATGGTTTCTGGCTCCTCTGCACAGATCAGAGCATCCGTGGGCTCTGGCTGTGCTCATGAACCCCTCATGTGGCTGTGACAAGTCGGCACTGAGGAGCTGGGGGGGAGCAAGCCAGGTGTTGTCTTTTTGGGCAGTTTAATACAAACGCCACCGTGCTGGCAAGGTAACGCTTCCCCAGCTCCGATCTCCTGTCTGTGCGAGATGCAGCGCGCTCGCGGCTGCCTGCATGCAGCACGTCTCCAGCGGCATCGCTGCTGCTGCCGAGGGGCAGGGCCGCCCCTTGGGTGGCGGGGGAAGGAGGCTTCATGGGGATCCATCCGGCGAGAGGGGAGGCATCTTCGTCAGAAAATGATCATAACTGCAGAAGAACTGCAGATGGTCAAATGCTGCTCTTGGCCTCATGCGTTCTGTGACTTTTATGGAGCTTCCTTATGATGGAGGTTTGGAAACAAAACTCTGCGCAGGGTGAGGCTCTGATCCTGCCTCAAAGCCCGTGGAGCCTGATCTCTTGGCAGCATGCTTCCAGGCTTGTCTACAGAGTTTAAAAACAGCAGCGCAGAACAGTGGGTTAGCTGAACTCCGTACCGATGGGCAAGGGACGTGGTGGATGGGCGGCAGAGGCAGCACCCGCTGGGGCGTGGGCTGGCTCCGTTCTCGCCTCCCCGTGCTCTGCTTGGTGCTTGCTCCTCTTTTAGAATGTCAGGATCTGGTGCAGAGAAAAAAACGCACCCCTTGTGTTATCAGGTGGAAACCTGCCATAGTGATGAATGTCTCTTCAAAAAAAAAAAAAAAAAAAAATCAAGAGACCAGAGCCTGCATTTTTCTGTATGGTGCAGAACACCGTCTGTGTGTGTGGTCCACAGCAGGGTCCGTCTTCGGCATGCCATCACTCCCCTTGCAGCACGGAGTATGAGCCGTGTTCTCCACAGGGTTTTCATGTGACATTTAGGACTGTTTTACCTGCCTTAAAGCACCTCTTGGACAGGAGTCTACAGTCCAAGCGTGCCCTGAAGGTGTGTAGGATTGGAACAAGTCTCCTTCCCAAGCCACTGGGTGCCTTTCGTGGAGCACCACTAAGGTAGCGGGCGGTTAAGGTGGTCAGCTGCTGCAGCTCAGCTCCTGCTGCGTTGCAGGCTTTGGTAACTACGTGGTTGCTTTGTGCTGAATTTGAAACAACCCAGTCACGGTGCTGGGTGCGTGTTTCCTGCTACAGGATTTGCAGATGAACAAAATGGTATTATTGCAGTTACAGTTTGTGCTGCCAAGATAGCCAGCTCATAGGATGCTAGTCTTGCAAATTGTAGCTCACAGATCTGACGCATCAGCGTGCAGGCTGGGGACACAGAGAATGGCGAAAGCTGCAGCCACGCTGCTCATGTCGTGGTAAGGCCTGGGCCTGTTGTGTCCCGCTGCAAGGAACCAGCTGTTCCTGAGCCTCAGGGCACTGCCTGGTACTCCCGGACTTTGGCGATCAGACCTGAGTGTCTTTGGTTGTTGCCAAAATACCTCTGCCATTTTTCAGAGCTCTGCTGCAGGTCACTAGAGATGAGACTTCCTCCAGGCACGAGATCATCTGGGTTCTGAAGTCAGAGGTGATGCAGGCACCCGGGAGCCTGTGCTCCTTTGGAAGCCTACAGGAGGAGGGGGGAAAAGGCCTCCGCTTCTGGGAGGCAACAGAGCCCAAGAAATGCAATGCAATGCTGAAGTCAAAACCAAACTTTCAGAATGGTATATCTGGATGATAAAACTTAGCAACCGGTGAAGATTTTTCTACCATTTCCACAAAGTGCTCAGGTTTCATGTTGCTCAGATTCCTGTGCTGGCAAGAGCTGTCTGCTGCTGCTGGCACCGGGGGCTGCAAGCACCTCCAGCTCCTCCCTCGTCCTCACGCGTTCTGAGATTGCTTGGGACCAGAAGGCAAAGCCTCTGTACCGCAGCTGTTTGCCTTTGCCCATGTACGCTGCTCAGAAGAGGTAGGTAGGGGGTTAATTCAATACCAAGTGAAAATTGTTTCCCCCCATTTAGAATGAAAGTGCCTAACGAAAACGCATTAATCGTTCTGCCAGAGCGGAACGGAGCGTTTAGCGGAGTAAGCGGCAGTTGGGTCACTTCAGATCAATCTTCCCCTGATTTCTGTGTTAACCTGAAGCTGCAGTCAGGCCGGGCAGAGCTGTGCTGCCGAGGGGCTGCTGGCCCCGTGCTGCGCCTGGCCGTGGGGACGTGCCCCTGGCAGGGGCGAGCACAGGCAGTGGGCGGTGAGAGCCGGCCCGGGGACGTGGGGCTGCGCTGCGCCGGTGTCCTCGGAGCTGTGCGGAGAAAAGCCCGCTCGCTGGATGCCATCTGCACTGCACAAATCGATAGGCCTCTGAGAATATGTCAGCAGCTTTCAAGAATGTGTGTTTGAGGCAAAATGCCAGTTGTTTAGATGGAGAAAATCAGGGGGGTATCTCTTCATTTCAATTAGGCAGCCTGCATATTAACATTTTCCCAGTAGAAATCGGGCTCGTTTCCTCCTTGGAAGCCAATCTTGGTTCCTTCTGTTATTGTTTACTGTTCTAGATATGCATTTCTTTCTGCCTGCAGAACCTGCTGCAGATACGGGTCTCCTCATCTCTCTCCTCCTGGGCACAGACGGGAGGACGGCCTGGGGACTGCATTCATCTGGTAGCACATTTCGAGTAGGAGCTGGTCCACCCTCTGTTGCTAAACAAGGACCAGCGCGGTGATGGCACAAAGCTCCTCACGGTATTTAAACAAGCAATGAAAGGTTACTTTAGCGTTTAGGAAAGGCCTTAAAGATATTACTTTTCTGAGGCTTTTCAAATTGCTTCTACGATGCGCGTATGTTTTTCCTGTGTATAAAGCTGATTATGCTTTGTGGCTACCAGCTGATTATCCTATTGTGGACTGAACTCCTGTTTTAATACGTCAGAACACAGAAACTGCACTCTTGAGCTCCTGGTGGCCACTCAAATCAGCTACTCCATTTCAGAAAGGGCTGTTCACTTTGGTTGAGTGAGCTGAGATATTTCTGAACTGACTTCTGTGATCTTTCTGCCACTTTGTTTGCAGCAGCCGAAGCTGAGCAATCAGTTGATCACATCTGAAAGCAGAACTGCACACACCAAGTAAGCTTGTGGTTTTTTTCTGCTCGGTATTCTGCAAGTGTCGTGGTCCTGGGACAATTCTGTGGGTTTTGTTCTGGAGTGAAAGAATGCAAAGGACTTAACAGAACTCTCTCTAAAAATGATTTTTCAAGTAGCTCCACTTACAAAGCGTTGTGAGAAGCTGGTGGGTCACAAGCTCCTATTAGTGTTTTTCCTGCTGTGGTCTAGCCCGGCAGGCAGCTCAGCACCACGCAGCCGTTCGCTCGCTCTGCCCCTCAGCAGGATGGGCAGAACTGGGGGAGGAGAAAAGTAAAACTCATGGGTTGAGCGAGAGACAATTTAAGCAACACCAGCTTCCCAGCCAACTCTGCTCGGTTTTATTTCTGAGCATGACACCACGTGGCATGGAACATCCCTCTGTGCAGGTTGGGCCACCTGTCCCGGTCCTGTCCCCTCCCTGGCAGGGCGGTGTGAGGGGCTGGAAAGTCCTTGGCTTGGTGTAAGCACTGCTCTGCAGCAGCTGAAACGCTGCTGCGTTATCAGCATTATTTTCCTCCTAAATCCAAACCACAGCGCCATACCAGCCACTATAGCGGAAATTAACTCTACCCTGTTCAAAACTAGGACAGAAGCATTTCTCTTCCTTGTGAATTTAGACACTGATATCATTAAGCTAGCTCCTGGAGGATGGTTTTCCCGTCCGGTTGTTTAGCTCAAAGTAAATGACACGTCTGAGTACATGTGAGGTAATGTTTCCCCATGGATGGTCTTACGTGCTGGACAGAGAACCCGAGTATCTAGTAATGTGCTTGAAGGATTTCAGGCCTATTTTATGTTCTGAAATGCAATATCCAATTTAGGTGATTTTCAAATGGATGTGGCAGCATGGAAATTTCAAGAGCATCTTTTAGAGCTTTACTGATTTTAATAGTATTGGGCTTGACAGCTTTAATGTGCACCAATGATGATGAATATAAAAATTTGTGATGCTTCTCGTAGTAGTGTTGTTGCTGAATTTTCTGTGAGTAGCAGCATCCTATCGCAGCATGATTGGCACCAGTGAAGTTTCTTTGATGTAGGTGCAATAAAACACCTTTAATTACTGACACAATTAGTGCTGCTGATGTCCATGGTACATTGTACAATTCACTGAATGCTTCATGAATATTTACGCCATCATCCACAAACCAGAGGTTTAAACCAACTTCTATTGGAGTCTGTTATTTCATCTACCATAAATGTCTGCTGCTCTTCAGAATATTCTGCTTATGACATGAAGAGCTGCAGTTTCCGTTCTTTCATTCTGGGTGAATTCGTCTGGGTTTGTGAACGTTTCGACATTTTTTCAGCCATTTTGAAATATCAGGATACGCTCTGCCTTCGAACAGAGCAGTTGAATAAAATTATGATCGATCTCTCAGTTTAAGAACGTGTTTTCTGCTTTTCACTGTGATGGCCCTTTTGAGTACAACCCCTTTTCTGGCAGTGTAATGTGGGCTACAGTGGTCTTCAGTAAGCAGATGCAAAAAGCTGTCTGGAAACTGTGGAGCTAAATAACACGGCATTAATGAGAGTCAGCTGGGATACTGAGGATGCAGCTCGAAGCCCCCAGGTGGTAGGACAAAGACTGCTTGCTGTCTAGCTTTGTCTGCAAAGCAGGTCAGGCAGTGCTGTCGGGGATGTCTCGCCGTACAGTGTCACTGAAAGAACCGATCTAGAGGTGACGGTGCAAAGGCTGTAAGAATGACAACTGCCCTGGGTTTTAGGGAGTATTGGTACTTCTAGGCAGGACAGCTCTGCTGTGACTGTACAGCAATGAGCAACGTAGTGACCTCCAGAGAAGAAAGTGACTGTGCACCCCGTACAGGGCAGCAGGACACAGCCCGTCCCTGTGGCTGCTGCATCTCCTGGGGACAGGCAGTGCCCATTCGGTGCCGACTACAGTAAGCACGCGTTTGAAATGAATACCAGGCTGCATACAGACGAGCTGAGGATGGCTGAGGTTTCTTTCCTTGCACAGTAATGGATGTGTAAGCTGAAAGCCACTGGAGATGAAGACTGAAAGAAATTAAACTGTGTGCCCAGAAGACTGAAAGCTCCCGAATTCATTAATGAATAGTGCTAGAGACCTCAAATCGGTCATTTGGAAGTGAAGACAAAATCAGTCCCAAGGTAGTACATCTGCTCACCCAGGGACTGCCATGATGGCATCAGCTTGTCGAAAAACTCATGAACCCAGCCACCTTCTGTACCCGTGCTGCTTGTGATGTAGTTTCCATTCCAATGGTGGGAAGATTTGTAAAAATATGCTTTACATGCTTTGTGTGCTGCTGAGGGTTTGTGGAGCAATGCAGTGCCTTCACGTACTCCTGCATGTCCTGCAATGAGGAAGCAAACGACCCTGGCAGCAACAAGCTCTGCACTTTGCTCTTGTGTGCGGTGATCTCACTGTAGCCCTCTGGAAGGAGGAAAGTTTGATGTGGCTCATAAAATGGAAGCCCTTTCTTGAGATTGTCTATATTTCAACAGTGATGGGTGCACTAAGGTGGAAAACATATTAGTGTGATGTATGCACCTCTCTCCCAGGTTTAAAAAACAAAGAAGCAAGCCCATTCAGCTGTAGGAGCATTCCCCCTAATGGTCTGTGGAGCTTCCCTAGGGTAGAGTTCTTGGTATAATTAGTTCCTTATTGCTGGCCATTCTCTCTGTCTCTGTGCAGCCTCCCCTGTAAGGTCTGAAATGGCAAATTAACCAAGTTAAACAAGAACCTCTGTGCACTTTGTGATATATAATCACACTTTGGAGACGTAGCAAAAGCCCTGTGAATACCAAATGTTAGTTACTAGAGGGAAGGTAAAGCCCAGACAAACTTGAGACTCTGTAACAAAAAAGCATGCCACTCTGGCTGTAATGTTGTTTTCGGCATCTTACTATTAATTTTCTGAGTATCTGTGCATTTCTCTCCCAGATGAATGGTTCATGAAGTGGGTCACAGCCCCGTTCTCAAGGCCTTTGGATGTGTGTGGCCTGCTTGTCCTCAGAGAGTAGATTTTAAACAAAATGACATCCAAACTGCACCCAAGTGCTTCCAAACGAGAAGTCGTTTCCTTTATTAACAAATTGCTTTGCTCGGTAACCATTTTTGCAGCCACCTCAGAAATCTTTCCTTGTTTGCAGCTCGGGGCAGGGGCTGCTGCTGGCTGCTGCCTTCCCTCGCGCTGCGCCTCCCGTACCGGCCGGGGCGATGCCGCTCGATGGCAGCACGGCTTGCTTACCCGCGGCCCCGACAGCAGGCTGTGTGCTCACGTGTGTGCACACAGGCGCCGAAACGCTTCAATCCAAAGTGCTGAAGGGATGCCAAGTGCTGTGCTGATTTCTGGTGGTGATGGTAAAAGCGCTTCAGTAGGTACCAGATCCTGGCTAGTGCAGCGCGTTGCCCTGTGCCTTCCCAGTGACCCTGGTGCCTCTTTGCAGCAATAAGCTCCTTTTGGTGTGCACACAGTGACTGGTGCCTGAATTGCTCAGAAATAAAACCAGCTGGCTGCAACAAAAGTTGTTATTCCCAAGGCTTCATAATTATTTATGAGTCAGACCGTTGAGGCGAGTGCTGTAAAAGCACAGTGGTAGTAAACAGCATCTTAGTCTCTGAGAACTGCTGACTTACAAAATGCAACACCTCCATCTCCCTGAAACGGAATCACTAATATGTTTATTTTCACATTGTTGTATTTACGTGGTTATAGATGATTAATTATGTCATAGTTCAGCCCATGCAAAATCCAATTTGAAATGTACTCAGGGTGATCTTGCGATTTAATTATGCAGTCTGCCCAAGTTTGGGTTTTGGTGTTTTAACATTAACATGCGTTCGTCTGAATGAGGTGTGGGTAGCCCAATAATGGAGTAAATAGTTTTTTAATTCCATCACTGTTAGTGTTATTGGTATTTGTAATTGCCAATACGTACAGTCAACAGCAGGCCTTACCTGGGGAGTGCTGCTGCTTCAAATTCTTGTTTGGTGGAAGACCTTTCTTTTCTTTTTGTGATGCGTGTCTTACTTCTACTTCTGCAATATTTGTTTAACTTCGGCTGTCACTAGTTATATAACACTTCACTTCTGTCTGCAGTTTTCAAGGTCAGGCTTGAGATTTACTTGAACAAGCAGTAAGTGCCTGCATGGGGAATAGGAGAGCTGCAGACAGAATGTGTTCCCAGTGTAACGGCAATGCCTCAAAAATCTGGCTGCTAAAACGGGCTAATGTAGTTGTCTGCCTTACGTGTTTTGGAAGGATTACTTTAGAGGTGTTTTTTATTTTTTGCTTATGAAAGATAGATAGGTTAAAATCTTAATTTGCTGAGTTGTCTCCTTTGGTTAGTATGTCTCTTTATGTAAGCACATCGTGTTGTTTTTATCTGCTCGTTGTCTTCAGTTTTCTTTACATTCAGAGAAGTTAATGAAACCTGTGCTGTGGGTTTTTTTCCTTTGTGAACACTTAAATTTGGAGTCAGCTGATTTTTTTTAAATTATCCACACCCATTCATCTGCCATGAGTTCTGCCTGAAATTCTGTGGAACTGTGGGACAGGCTCTCTAATTCCTGCAAGGTCTGGAAGTTGTTGTGGCACTGAAGGCTTTGGGTACCAGAGCTGATCTGACACCAGTCCCCGTATTCGTCGTTCCTCCCTCAGCGCTCCTGTCCCCCTTTGCTTCCTGCACAGGGTCTTCCCCAAAATGAAGTCAAAGCTGGAGAAGGCCAAGTTACTCAGACACCTCTAGGTGGTTTCCAGTCATCACGGGATAGCACGCCAGACATGAGACATTAGAAGCACAAAATGGACAGTTTTGGTACTGGCTCAGAAATCAGGACAGGATAAAAAGTCGGTTTGGGCAAGGTGAGCTGGTAGACTGCGTTTGAGACTGATGGCAAATGGAAGCGTGGAGGCACACCAGGACATATCAAAATGTCCTGGCAAGCAAGCAGAGGCCCTGTCAGAGCTTTCTCCTGGTTTCATCCTGCACCAGAGGGGTCTCAGCGGTGAGCGCTGGGAGAGGTCTCGTCCTGCAGAGCGCTGAGGTTGCTGCACACGGAGGCACTCCTGGCACTAGGAAGAGGTTTTAAATTAGTCATAATGGGCAGCGGCTATTTAAAAGGTGTCTGGGAGTTTGTATATCTGACAAAATCACTTTATTTTTCCAGCCGTACAGCTCCTTGGCCAGCTTGCTGGAAGGCGATTGACTGCCTAGCTTGAGGGGAGAAGACGATTAGGTTCTCTCCCACCCATCAGCCCTAAAGGACGAGTGTGATAGATGGAGCTTAAATTATTTTCAATAGTGAAGTCTTGATTTCTCTGTGTGGGGAGCATGCAAAACATCTTTCCTTACTAAGTGTGGTCCCTGCCACCAGAGCTGCTCTCTGCCTTTGGGAACAGCAGGGTCCCAGTTCTGAGGTGGCTCCGTGAGAGTCAGTCCGAGGCAGGATCAGGTCTCCATCTTCACATTCGTGTAAGGAGAACAAATACTGCATAGGTTAAATCTCTGAAGCTCAAATATCTTGGAAACCTGACAAAACGTATTGCTGCCGCCTCTCCTTTCTGACAGATAATTTTGTTCTGTTATAGCTGACTGGATAGCTGTAAATACTTTGTACAGTGTGGATTAATACTTCCAGCGTGCTGCCAGTCTTGGAGGGAGAGAAGGAAGAGCATGAACATCATCAGCTATTGCTGACTGGCTTTTCATCTTCTGGATGAAGAGCTGTAAACCACTTTTAATCTAAGTAACATAGCAAGCGAAAGCTCTACCGTTTTGTGTTTAATTTACTGTTTCTGTAGCTTGTTACTTTGGCCTTAGTAGAGGCTCTCCCATCGTGCCCAGGGAGGGTGGATCCATTATCTCTGTCTTACAGGTAGAAAACTGAGGCGTGGAGATGCAGTGACTTGCACAGGCCTATGAAAGATTTTAGTAGAGCTAAAACTTCAAGATGGATTTCTCAGATCCCAGGCTGACACCATAGCATAGTCTGTTTGGGCTTTGTGTTATAAAAACACCAGTTCTTTTTTCACTACTGACTTACTAATTGAAATTAGTTGGAGGAACACAAATCCATGACGCATGTGTAAATTTAATTTCACTCGCATACTTTCTGCTGTAGCAGCTCAGGCTCTCTGACTAACCCTCAGGAGCAAGGTGAGGTTAGAGCTGAAGGGATATTAACATGGCATCAACAAACAGGGCATTTTCAACTAGAGATAAAGCTATTTATTGAGGCTTCAAATCTTGTATATAAGAAGAGAAGAATTTCTTAGGAAAACCAAATCCTTTAGCTGCAGTGTTGGCTGTTAGTTATTCAGGGTGTATGGCTGGGGAGCAGGCAGGGAACAGAGCTTCGAGGGCAGTCAGACGGTGAGTGGAGGTGGGTGACGGCACCTGGCAGGGGCTTGTAGCCTTGGTGTGTAAGGAACAAGCCAACCCCAGGTGACTCAGAGCTCCGGAAATAGGGTATCACTTCGATTTGGAAGGGTGAACAGTCACTGCGGAGGGTGAGGCGCTGCAGCACGCGTGGTGTGAGCGCTCAGGGGCGCGGGGACCTCCTGGTGCTGCTGCGCTCCCCCCGCGGCGCAGGCTGTGTGCGCCTGTGCCTGTGATCGGCGCCAGCTGGAGCTGGGGGAGGCTTCTGCTGTGTTTATGGTCTCAGCAAAGATCCGAAAGGCAAGATCCCTCTCCTGTTAGGCTTGAACAGATGTATGAGCTGAGATACTGAAGCCGTCATCCTGTGCAGTGTCGGTGAGCCGAAATGGGGGCCTGAAAGCAGGCACCAAGTGTCCCTGGGTGAGGTGGGGTTCATGTGTAGTAAGCTCACCCAGAGGCTACCCTGGGTGCTGGACCTGTCCTAGTCCTTTGACAGCAGCCTGGACCGCTGTCTTTTGACTTGTTACTGTCTTTCAGGACTTGTGTTTTTTGAAACCTTTTTCCAGATATGGGTTACTGAACCTCCCCACTTTGCCCTTGCACCTCTTCTCCCAGCAGGCATGAGCTGTGTAATCTGAAATAATCTGAAATCATGTCAGACTGTTTCTGTTGAGGGATTGCTGAGGCAGCTTGTCAAGCATGACAATATCTGTAGGGCCTGAATTCCCCAAACATTCATAGTTTCCCCGCAACACTTTTGTTTTTGGAGGACATTAAGGTGAAAAGAAGTCCCGCGAGGTCAGTGCTGTTGAGGTGAAATGGCTGGCGGACAGCCGCCTCTGCGGGGATGGCTGTTGGTTCATGTCAACGTGGACTGGAAGAATCTCCTGCATGAACACAAAAGGTTAAAATTGCATAATAAGTAATAGCAAAATGATGGGCTCTAATATGTTCTGCCAAGATACTGTACTGTTTTCAGTACTGTGCAGCTGACAGTTTTCTGTTTTCAATAACTTAAAGTGTAGCCACAGAATTTCAATCACCTTCCATCTTACGAAGAGCCTAACTCCTCCAGAATAACTCAGAGGAATTGACTCAACCATATTTTTCATGTTTCCCAAATGAGCAGTGCTATGGCATGGAAATGAGGGTGGAACAGGAAATAGCTGCACTATCTCCATCCTTCTGAGGAGATGAAGGTCAAAGACACTTTCATTCTTCTCAACACTTTTTTCCTCCCAAATGGGTTGTAAATAAGATCACAGCCCAGTGCAGTTAATTGTGAAGAAAATCAGTTCCTCTTGCCTCTTAAAAATATTGAGTGTGAGGAGTTCTGATTACATTAGGCACTGTATTTGGTAGTGTTCTCTTCCTACCATATCTTGGACCTTGAATTGATTTACATAAGTGATAGCAAAACTAAAAGTTTCTTGCATGCTTGACCCTAATTTACCTCCACTTTTTTATTTCCTCTATTGTGTATTCTGCAACATGAACAAACCCTCAACATTTCTTAGGTAGTCAGCCTGGAAGAAACCCTTTGTTCCCATGGTCTATGGACCTGTCACTGACTTTCTGCCTTCAATTCCCAATGCTGTATGACAAAGTTGGAGATAACCTCAATGATCTGTCATCTTCCTGTTCCCTCCTAGATATTGCTACCTTTTATTCTTTTCTGTGTAGTTCAGGTGAGCAATGCTTACATTACACAAAATGCTTAAATTTGAGTATGGGCAACTAAAAATCAAATGCAGGCATCGCTGCATGTGTCAAACAGAAGACAACTCCGTTTTCTAATGAGGGCAAGTGCAATAAAATCTTGGCCTTGTGTTTCGATAAATCACAGGTACGTTTTTTCTGAAACCTTCATCTTCTGCTGTTTTCTTATCTGAAACATTACTTTTGCTTGTGGTATCACTTTGCTTTCCACAGCTGCTAACTAGAGAGATTTCCACATCTTCACATATAACACGTTTCATTCTACTTTTGTCTGAAATGGCACGAATGAATTTTCCAGGAAATAAAATTAAAGCTCACCTTCACCTGTCAGGTAACAAACATCCAGTTTAGATCTAAACCATGGCCAGTTTCTATATCTGTAGTCAATGTATTTTGTCTAGATTCTCACAGATAATTGAATGTGTTAAATAATAGACACCTATATAAATACTCTATATTGATATTTTTAATGTACAATATTCTCCTGATTACCATTGAGGACATCCCAGTGAATGTACCCATTGTTAGCAATGAGAGGGTTAAGGTTGCTGAGCTCACTAAAACCTCTTTAAAGCCTGTGCTTGAAAAGTAAAGGAGGATTTCTAAGTAATATGCTATTTTGGCTGAGGGCTAAAATGAGCTCCTCTTAAGGAAAAACCCATCAGCTGCATTAGAAAGTATACATACTGGTCATTATTGAAGGATTTTAGGCTTCCCTAAGGAGATGTTTAACTAATGAGAAGGTTAACTGTGCATATATACTTGTCAGTCAAGCGAACAGTACTCTACAAAATCCTCCCACAAAGGAGAACAAATAAAGAAAAAAAAAGGAGGGAGCATGCAATTTCCCACATCCATAAGGCACAATTTCTCCTCTCACTGGATCATTCTGTTTTGTGTCAAAAATCCTACGAAAGAAAGTGTTGCTATTAGTGTGACCTTAACTGCTTAATGCAGCATGGTGCCATCTGCATTATTTCTATGCCTTCTCTGCTATGTCATAATCATTCTCAGTTTAATTTAAGCAAATTCCTGTTTACATGTTATCCATAACTGGAAGATAGCAGTAGGCAAATGGTCGTTGTGTTTGTTAGCCTTTAAACATGCACAGTAGCATTTAATGATTTTTCTAAACCAAAGTTGTTGCATCTCCTTTAAGGACTGCAGCATTCAGAAATTTAAGTAAAATCGGTTGCAATTAATTTAGTGACAGAAGGCTCTTGAACTTGCTTACACTAAAACTTGAAAGCAGTCCAAATAAGGATTTTCAAAGCAGAACTTGTTTAAGAGGAAACATTGCAAGTAACTTTACACTGTGACATTAAATCTACATTAATCTCTATGTATGGAAGTTTAATCAGCTTCCAGAATTCTTAATATGGGCCAAAAATGTGTGTGTAGAGCATACTACTGACTACACAGTTTTTCATATAGTTATTAACGTGAACTGTTGGTGCTGTTTGGGAAGGCTCATTTTAGTAAATGGCCTAAAGCACCAGTGGGTGGTTTGTGCTGCAAAAGTTTCCTCCACAGTTTGTATTTTCCCTTCCTCTCTCTGTCCCTGAGAGAAAACGAAAATGTGGAACCACATTGTCCTGATAACATTTTGGCTTCTAAAATTATCTGTGAAGAATTTAGTTAAACAGCAGCATGTTCAAATTGCAGAATTACTACCCATATTCATACCTTCCCTACCCTCGATTTTGGGCAGTTTTCAATATTGGTTTGACAGATGGAGAATACTAATCTAAGACTTGAATTCTTCAGATTTGAAATCTCCCAACATCCAGTGATCCTGTCAGAAGAGGGAATAAGGGAGTCAGAAATAGCCCAGTAGGCATCTCTCTTCAAAGCCCGATGCTGCTTAATCTTCTGAACAGGCAGTTTGCTGCGGCCAGGGTAAGTGGCACCAGTGAACAACAAGAGCTGCTCGCGTTTGTCTCCTCCGATGCTTCCCAGGGAGCTGTGCCCTCCTGGGTGCGGATGTGTGTCTGCTTGCGGCAGGGGAAGCCCGTGGGTGCTGGTGCTGCGGGGAAGGAACCACAACTCCGTGTTGGTCAACAACGCGGTTCTCCTCATTGCTCTGGAAGGCAGTGCTGCTTCCCCACCAGCTACGGCTGGGGCTGCCACTTGCCTTGATGGCCATAATGGAGAGCTGTGCCAAAACATGGGGCTGCGCCCAGGGGAGGTGGAATAGCTGACCCTCTGTCTACCTGTGAAAAATCCCTCTGAACGCGTGGTCTGTGCAGATCGCTCTGTGAGAGCAGGAAAAATTTTGAAGAGAACGGAAAAATATCATAGTCCCAACATGTGGTACAAAATACCTTTTAATAAATAATGCCAAGGTTTAGAGGTGCTGAAAGTACGACATATTTTGCAAGGAGACTCAACAACCTTTCTTTTCTTGATGTCAAACCATTTGGTTTCAGAAGGGTGTCATCTGCCCCGTTCATCACACTGGAGTAACAAAGTGTGTGTGGCTCTGTCAGTACGTGGCCTAGTCGGCACAGCACTTGAAAGGTATTCACTGTCCCAGCCTGTTATCTTGATGGGACTTCATCCATGGATAGTTCTGGGAGCAATAGCAGTCCTGGGAAGCAATTCTTGTGTGGCAGAAAGCACAAAATGGAAATACAGAAGACCTACAGCGGGACCCTCCCTCAAAGTAAAATTAGAAATTCCCAAGGTGGCCGCTTCTGCTAGGCGCGTGATTGAGGAGGCAAAAGCCAGCCTGTAACGGCTAACAGAGCGCGTGCAATGAAACGCCAGGAGCCTGTGAGGCGTGCTCATGCAAAGCTGTATCGGTAGGACGTGGTTACACAGCATTTCAGTTTAATGAAGTCATCAGGTCAATGGACATGCTTTTGGTTTCCTATCAGTGCATTTGTATTTGTATAAAAGTTGTACTGCTTCCTTTTGATTTAACAGCCTTAAGAAGATGCCCAAGAGCGCTCTTGTTGGTGCTTATTGCTGGCATGGTTCCCTACATGTTTGCAAAGCGAAGGGGCGAACCCTGCTGCGAAACATTCCTCATCCCTGCTGCTTTGATGTATTGTCGGTGTAAAATCATCAATTACACAACGCATTTTCAATCCCTGTAACATCATGTTGCCAAACTACTTAATAATGGCATTAGCAAACTGGAATTGAATTTCTTGTAGATGGTTTGAGCCAAGTTTGTGACAGCTGATTTACATCTGATTCACTCTTATTCACCACTTCCTAGACCCTTGATAAATCAAACTCTTTAAAAACATCTAAATGTGTGTAATTTGCATCTATGTTATGAAAGTGGGAAGAATTCAGTTCCTCATAGGATGGCAGCACTTCCCAAGGGATTAAGTTTTGTGTATTTTGCAGAAATTCACACTCACATTCTTAGCTCCAATCCTTTCCTTTTTTCCAAATCTGACAGTGTGAGAAGCCCTATTGCCACCTGACCTGTGCCAGGGAATTATTAGACTGGTGCCTTTTCAAAAATATGTCTTCTTGTAGCTTTTTCCTTAATGGCCCTGGTGGGTATTCCTTGAATTCTCTCCCCAGAAACCAGGCTCAGATCCCTTTCCTCTTGACTTCGGTGCCCCTGCCTAACCTTCGCAGTGGCACTGTTGGCATTAGCTTCCTCAAACAACTGACTGAGGTACACGGATGGTTTTGTGGAAGGTGAAAACTACTAGACTGTAGCTTAGCTTCTTGCTTCCAAAGCAAACAACTCATACCTGACCCCTATCTCATAATTCAGCTGCAATTTCATGTGCAGGCGAGATCACAGCTGTCCTTGGTGCCACACTGCGGTTAAGGAGAGTGGCTGTGGAGGCAGGTGTGGGGAAGGGCCTGGTCAAGGGGCCATATGAACATGTTATTTTTGAGGAGGAAATGTGCGTGAACAGGTAATGACAGGGTCTGGGGGCAGGACAGTGCCTTCCTCGTAGCCCTCCCAACTTGTTTGCTCCAGTTAGTGAGATGTGCAGGTACAATTACCAGGCTTCCGCGGGAGGTTTTGTATCTTAATGCATAAAGGAGTGCTGAAGTCCTCTAGAAAACCTGGATGCTTTCCTTGTATGAGCTTTTTCTTGATTATAATTACCAACTGCTGTTTTAAGGTGCTCGAGAAACAGAAACATATTGCATGTGTTGATATCTAAACATAAAGCAAAAAGCTACTGCTGGCTGGTAAATATGTCAGCCTTCAGAAGCATGAAACAGCCTGGCTTGCTATTGCATGTCGTGTAACTTGTAATATGGCTTTTTCTTCCCTGCTAGTCTACTGTGCTGAGGTTTGCTTTATTGTACAATAATGCCAATTTCAGCAATTTACATTTCTCTTAGCTTGAACAACTCTTTCCACTGCTTATTACTTTGCAGATGCCATAAGGTATCACTACACAGGCAGCTTTCACTAAGGGAGCCTATTGTGCTGGTATTTCCTTGATTACACTATCCTCTGGATCCTCTCTGTGCTGCTTGTTAAAAGGAAAAAAGCCCTTGGCATGTCAAATGCAGCTGGATCGGCCTCTTGCCTTTGATATGGAAAGTGCACTTAACATTTTGAAGGAGAAGCTGCAGCAAAAAGGTGCTGCGGGAGAGAAAAGAGTAGGTTGTTGTTTTCCTCAGCTCCAGGATGAATTTTCTGCTCCGGTGAGCAGGGATGTGGCTGGGCGAGGAGCCTCGGGTGCCTAGCAGCTGACGATGTGGGGGTTTGCTGCTCGTTCATGCCTTCCCCGTGCCGTTTGTACACGGTGCCCCTGCATGTGGCATGAGAGAAGGGGGGGGTTTGGGGAGAAATGCAAATTGCAGCGCTCCTTCAACAAGAGCTGTAGCAGGTGTCAGCTGAGGAGGCTGAGCTGCCCAGCCTCTTCCTCACGGCCACGCTGCCACCCCCAGGTTTCTGTGGGCGCTGGGTACAAACTGAGTGCGGGCACTCCTCTCAGCTTTGGGAGGCTTTAGTAGCGCTGTTGTGGTTGGATTGTAAAATGGCACGGAGGGAATTTAGGGCTCAAACTAGATGAATCAGGTTTTGAAGTGACCTTTGGTGAGCTTGGTGTAGCGCATGGAGGATCCATTGGCATGAGACATGTGTGAGGTGTCCACCGGAGGCCATGAGAAAGTCAAGGTGGAATAGGATGTGAAAAATGACGATTTGGAGCACCTGTGGGGGAAGAAACCTGTCAGAGCACGGAGTTTTGGGAGCTGCAGGCCTGGGCACTGCCATGAGAGCGGGTGCAGCCCCAGCACTGTGGGAGGCAGCTGCTGGGAGACTGTCTTTTTTGAGCAAATGGAAAGTTCCTGAAGCCTGGTGGCCTCTGGGCAACCTGTCCATGTTGTAAGGGAATCAAATTGCTCAAGTGTTTCCACTTTTAATTTCATCTTCTTGACCCTGGGTGAAAGAGCAGTAACAGTCAGCCTACGCCACGTGTGGTGGTGTCGCACAGAGATGTATGAGCTCGTTCCAGTGCTGGAAAGCTTCTGGCTGGATCAGTTGCTGAGGTACCTCGCTGGGGACACAGCCGACAGGCCCTCCAGCCCTGTGCTTCTCAGGGATCCGCTCCCCAGCACGGCCCCTGCTGGGCACCCTGCTCTCTGCCCATGGCGCAGCACCCGGGCACCTGCTGACGACGGGGCAAGGCCGCCTGCCGAGATTCCTCTCGATGGAGACGTGCCGCCAGTTACGTGAACTGTGTTTCATAAAGCAGCTGCTGTGTAAGGCCAGGTGCTGTTATGCCAGCATTTAACAGCATGTCCTAGAACAAGTTGGTTAGTCTTCAGTGATGTACTTGAGAAGCTGCACGAAGTAACCAGCTCTCACCGTGGTTTTTGTTCTTCCTTTTGGCTTCTTGATGCACGAGGGGCACATCCTTTAATCTTGTTTTATGGTTTATTAGTTTCCATAACAATATTTCTATAGCTTTTAACTTCAGAGAGACTAATTGCTTTATTGCATCTCTTTCACCGAGTGTTTTGATACCTACCTCTTGACTTCTTTTTTCTCTGCTCCTTTTTCTATGACAGAATGCAGCAGTACCGGTATCTGTGCATTGATTAAAACATCTAGGCTCCACTTAAGCTGAGTGGCCCAGGATAATGTTCAGCGATGTTCTGGCACAACCAGAACTGCGCCTTATTTTCTGTAAGTGGTGCTGTGAGCATGAAATGGCCTTTATGAAATGTTTTCTCTGTCAGGAGCTTTGAAGAGGCTTTTTAGTTGAGGTTGCAAGTCAGATCTTCATATTTATTATCCTGAGAGATTAAAAAATAGATGAATTGTAATATTCTTTCTTCTTGGGTCATTATATAGTACTCTCTCTACTTACTTAGGAGGGAGATGCTTTTTTCATCTTTTCTGAGACTGAAGCCAAAGGCTTTTTTTGCAATAGAAACATAGTCAGAATGTCATGACAGTGATTTTTAATAAAGTTATATACAGTAAATATATTCTACCCATTTTATGTTTTATGCTGAGCTTTTCTTATTAAAAATGGGCAGAAATGTGTGGGATCTAATGAACTTCACAAAAAGCATCTTAAGATCATTTCATTTTTTTGACTGTAGTTAGCAAAGACTGAGTTTTGTCTAAAACTTTTAAAGTGAATTCCAATTTCGTAGTTCATTCATATGTAGGGAGTTAATTTGAAATCTGAGCAGCATGATCTGCTCTTGATTAGCATGTCAAGTGGTCTTCCAGGTCTGCACTGGAGAAAATGAACTCAGAGCTGAATTTCAGTATGCATGAAGGCTCATGATTAGGCATTTGGAATTGGATTCTACAGGTCATCTACAGAAAATATTTTCCTTTCATGTAAGCATTTCTGATGATGAATTGTTTAGTGGCGTATCTATTGAAGTGAACGTAAACACAAACAAGTGAAGACACAAACATTAGAAATGAATTAGACTGATTTAAAAAGAGTATTAACCCCCCTCTTTTTGTTACTGTATTGAATGTGGAGTACAGGGCACCAGCTGTGTGACAGCAAAGATAAGCAGTCGTGGTAACAACTCACTGCGTTCTGATTTCTTCAGGGCCTTGCAGAGCTGGTGCTTGGGATGTACACGGGTGCCAGCAGTGCAGCAGGGAAACGATGACTTGCCAAACTCCACGAGTCTGCTGCACTACACAAATCTCGGTTCAGTTCCTGTGGATATTGAGTAAGATACCTTACGGGAAGGATGACTGAGGGGGTGAGATGACTTTTTTTTATCTGTGATGAGATGGGTACAAGTGCATTTCACGCCTCCAGCCTGGGCGCCAGGCCCCCCCAGCTGCCTGCTCTCCTGTCGTATTCAGATTGCAGAAATCACACCTTGATTTTAGGTTTTCTGCCAGGAGCACTCAATTCCAGTTTCTCCGCACCTAATACAAAATGGCTATTTGCATTTATTTCCCAGACCATTGCCTTAGCACTTCCAAGATTTTATCCAATATGACTTTTCCTAACCTTGTGGAAATTGCAATGATGGAAGATGCTTCAGCAATTTTCACTCTTATTTCTTTTTCCGGCAGTGCCTATCAGCTTGCTTAACAGCATAATGAATGAGTTCACAGGTGCTTTTCTTTTACTGTCTTTCAGTTGTTTGAAAGGAGCTGTATTTTGGTCAATGAGACAGATGATAGAGAAGCAAGGTGAACTAAAGTTTACCTTTTTTAGTCCGT
This sequence comes from Anser cygnoides, assembly GCF_040182565.1. NCBI lineage: Eukaryota > Metazoa > Chordata > Aves > Anseriformes > Anatidae > Anser > Anser cygnoides. Next base: position 764,811 of record NC_089886.1, read on the forward strand.
GTCCTGCAGAATATGATTAAACATTAAAACTATGCAGTTAATTCTACTGTATTTACCAAAAGGAAATTTTCTGAGGAGTGGTTGTTATGGAAACAGTAGCCCTCTGTCCTTCCGAATGGAAAAGATTTATTTTAAGGGAGCTAAAAACCTTTAAATATTCAGCAAGTATGAAAAGGTGAGATCGTAACATTCCTCTTGCATATCCCCTACAAAGCTTCAAAAACTTTTGTGGAGATAAGAAGATAGTGCAGTGTAGCAAGTAGGAAAGGCTTGAGCCTGTTTGTTCATGTGGAAATGTGAAGGGGCTCATAAATAAGGGGAAAAGGACATTCGTAAAGCGCAATGAGGCTGCTCAAATACAGACAAATCATCATATTAGAACCCTGCTTAGATGAATAATCCTTCAGTCACAAAAACTGGCTAGCATGCAGGCATCAACCTCCTGAGTTTGACGGAGAAAAAAACGGAGTTTGATGGGGGGAAAAAAACCATGACAAAACTACAAAAAAACAACCCCCACCATTCTCCTCTTTATCCTGCTTTCATCAGGGAACAGCATCTGAGGATGGCTTCTGTGCCTTGCTGCACGAGCAGGGTCTGTTCACAGGGGTTCTGTGGGCCACGTGGCTGCGTGTGCCTTAAATCCGTGTCATGTCCTGGCAGCGTTCTTCGCATGTCGTGGCGCAGCTCCGGAACCGGACTGTGGTGTATGAAAGGGATTTTAGATACATCATGCCCGAACTCGGCATAACAGCAGCTTCAGATGACAACTTAACATACTATAATTTGCTGAACAATGACATGGAAAAGTTCAAATTAAAAATACAGCAACTCAGAAATAATAACAAAATAACCAAAGTTGCAGTAGATAGCAGGAAAATTGTTCCATGAAGTACTTTCACATGGAAGACTGAGCAGCAGCTTCACTGCGTTCCTGTTTCTTTTGTGCTCAATTTCCAAAAACCTTGAACGCTCAAATACAGATTTTTTTTCCTGAAAATTAATTTAAAATGTATCTTGGACTTTTTATTTTACTTTATTTTAATTATTTTATTTTAGCTACTGACCACATTTAGGTTCACAGGTGCACATATCAGGTTGCAGCCCTGATATGGCAGAATTTAAGTGTTATAATGAAGTATAAAAATTGAATTCTTCTTTATGTTGGAGCATATACATAATGATAAAACTGCAGTGATTAACAGTAAGGGCTTCCAGTGGTGACGCTGGCAGTGGGACCTCCCATGTCCCCGCCGTGAGGACCTGGTGTGATGTCCTCTCAGTTGGGTTGTTATTGAAATTGATGGAAAAGGTGAAAAATATGGCAGCTCAGGGGAAAGGAGCTGCCTGGTCTTAAAGGCAGCTGGTTAAATGCATAACAACATCTTATTTCTTGGGCTCTGTGTAGTCATGGCATTTCCATGGCAGTCTAGAAAGCACTGATGGATGAGTGGAGCGACAAACTTGCAGTCGAGATGGCCTGTTTTACTTCTATTTCCACAGACTCTTCAGTAATATTGAAATTATATGCCAACTCAAATAGTTTCCTATGTAAGTATTTTGATTTTAATTAAACAAGACACTGCTTGCAAACTCTCATCTGAATTTAACTCACAATATTTCATTGTATGCCAGGAGTAGATTTTTAAGCTTTCAGACCAAATAGAATTTAATATAGGTAATGGAAAAACAATGCTGCTTTAATTTTTATATTTTATTTATTTTTTATTTTTTGAGAAGGGGAAGAGGGGAACATGACTTTCAATGAGTTAAAAATGAAATTAACCATCTTCCAAACTCCTATGAAAACATAGCTTTTGGTAGAAGTCCAAATATTGCAGGTGCAATGGAGAAAGAATGAATCGTGGCACACCAATATCCAGGCTTTCAATGTCATGAACGCGTTTGCTCCCTGCAGAAATAAATATCAGTCACTACAGTTAGTGGATAATCATGTGGAGCCTTTGTACCAACCCATGGCTGTATTTTGTTTGCTATTTCTTTTGTTTGAGTGAGAATTGGGGTCTGCAGAAATCATTAATGCTGCTCCATGCCTCTTATGGTCTATTTTGCTGGTCCTTTCCAGAGAGTGCATGTCACCTTTTGTGCATAAACTTGCCAGCTGTCTGGGGAAGAAAGTGAGTTTTAGTTCTACCCGAGGTGCATCACGTTCTTTTCCTTGGGAGGTTTTATAATGATGTGCTATTTTCCCGTTAGATTTTACACTAGAGAAAACAACATTTGTGTAACTTTAAGGCTCTGGCCTGTCAAATCCACTCTAGTTTGCAGCTGCCAAGCCTCTGTTGGACACGGCCTTTTGCTTTTTCGGCTGCATTTTCAGGGTTCAGGCCCAGGGGCGGCAGCTCAGGGCAGCCTCCAGCTACGGCCGGGGGCAGCTCCCGCGGTGGGGGAAGGTGTCTGAGGGTGTCTGTTCCCCCCCGGGGGTGGCATCTGCCTGGGGGCAAGCGTGGGGAAGAGCTTGGTTTGTCCGTGTGTGCCTCCGTGCTGTGTGCCCTAGGTGGGCCACGGCCCTTCAGATGCACTTCCTCCTGTCCCAATGTCAGCGCTCTCTGCTGTACCCCCGTGGCCTTGCTGTGCACACCAGCAGTGCCGTGGCCCTGCTGTGCACACCAGCAGTGCCGTGGGCCTGCGGGCGCTGCGTGCCCTGGGCCTGGAGAGGCCGGGGGCAGCGGTGACTTCGCGTTGCAGCACTGTGCCCGTGAGGGGCCTCTTGGAAGGGGATCTGGAATGAAGGGTTGGTCTGGCCTGCATCCAAATAGATCATCCAAGAGGGGGTGGTGTGCTGTGTTTGTGCATTGCAAGAGGGGAAAAACCATTCTTTGCAGAACTTCTCATGAATTTCAGTGAGAATGAGGGGAATAAATTGCCAAGGAGGCTGTGAGGAACACACAGATGGTGCAGATAGGCTTTTTAGGAGTGCATGACACTGAAACCCCCTGAATTTGCCATCACAGGCAAACCCAGAAGCCCTCCTATTGCTGGCAGGCCTTGAAGCAGCAAGAGGCCCATTTCCATGCTTAGTTATATTCCTTTAATAGTGCTCCAGATCTACCTGTCTGATTATCTGTGCTCTCATCCTTCCTCCTCAGGTCCTGCTCTGGCAGCATTCTCCTCAAGCCTGCCTCTCACTTTGTGTTTTGTTAATGGTTGAGCCTTTTTCGTAATGGAGTAGCAATAATACTCAGAGGTCAGCTTCTGAACTTTTCCCAGTGCTCATGAGAAATGCAGAGCTACTTGGGAGATCCTTGCAAGTGAATGACAATTATATCCAGATCTTGATCTCTGAACCTTGCTCGCTATAATGAGCATTTCTGGGGAATTGTGCCCTTAATGAAACAGCACTTTCCAAAGGGACGTGAACACATCAATGGATGTGTGTGGGAGCCCTCTAGGAGAGTATCTGAGCAAAGTACTGAAAGACTCTGGGCTCTTTTTTCTTTCTGTATCTGAAATGCCAGTGCAGACCTCTAAAGTACCTGCACTTACGTTTGTTGCATTCTGTATAGCTGAACTGCATGCTTAAGTGCTGCATTTGTAAAGTCTTTGTAATGCTATTTTCTAAAATATTTAAAACATATGGAATCTCCTGAGTCCGGAAAAGAACACTAATGCTCTGCAGTGAAACGCTTATGTAAGATGGGTATCAAGCTGAAAGTTCTGGATCAGGCGAAAGGGCTTTGTGATGAAATAAGAAGGTGAATTTATCACCTAGATGTTACTGCCTGTTTTCTCTTCTGTGATCTGGTGATAAATCACTTGCTCTGTGAAGATAATGGCCTTGGCTTCTGTTGGGGCTAATTTCTCTACAGCAGGTTGATCTTCACAGGTGGTCAGCACTGCAAAAGCAAATTCCACCTCTGGACTCTGATTCTGCAGCATACTGTGAAAATTTTAAAGTCTGTTTCTTAAACCCCATTTTAGAATCTCTAAAACATGTATATTTTGGTTCTACATCTTGATTTATTTTACTGAAGTACCAAAAAAACACAACCCCACCCCAAAACTTATTGTCCCTTCTTCCCTCCTCCAAAAAAAAGATGTCTAGAGAAGACCTATTTTAATCAGAATAAAATGCTCTAAAAACAAAATATGGGAAGAAAAGCTTTTTATGTCTGATGTCTGCTGGTTGAGAAGAGGGTACAGCAAGGCTGTACACAGAAGGCTGGCCATTACAAAGGAAACCAAACTCTTCCAGACTAGTGAAATTAAACTTGTAATTGCAGCTACCCACATCCTTTTCAAAACGATTTCATGTTAAATTCTGAGCTGTATATGGTTGCTATTGCCATCGCTATAGGTACTGGTAAATTGTAGAAGTCATTTTATTCCATATGCCTACACAGTAATTTTGGTATTTTATATGTATGGCCAGAGGTCATTCCAGTCCAGTTGTTTTTATGTATGTTTAAGTATAAAATGAAGTCATGAAGAAATGGTTCAGCACTTCCAATTAATTTTAATGGGATACTAGTTTCAACCTCATTGGATCAGACCCTGGGATTTGAAAAGTAGCTGAGCTTCTTAATATACCCTTACAAATCTTTTTCTAAAAGTTGCACGTGACTTATCAGACTTGGGCTAAAGAAGAGCTTACTGTATCAATTTATCCTGGCAGCATGTGTCTCTGATGTTTAATTTCATTAATAAAGGAACATTTACACAGAGCATTCAGAACTGTGTGGGGCTGCTACTGTGGCAGAGAGTTGATCATCTTGAAATAAATGACTGCTTCGGGGCAGTTGAGAAGAGTGGCAGGAGGAGGATGAGGGCATTTGAATTTTAAGAGCCTGTCTTCATGTTAGCTACTTGGTGTCTCGTGTGCGAGTTGTGCTGGGGTTGTGGTGCAGCTCTTTGTGGGGAAGTGACGAGATATTACAGATTTGCTCTGGGCATACAAAAAAAAGTAGCAGGGCAAAGTCGGTCCATTTGTTAAATTTGGTTGCTGCTTTTTTTTTTTTTCCTCTCCCTTTTCTCTCTACAAACTAGACAGAAACTCATCCAGTTTCTGACATGCTGGAATGTGTGCTTGCTGTGGAAGGGCTGGTGCCCAGGCCTGGCGGCAGGGCAGGGTTAGCCGGGGCGGTGACATTCCCGGTGACATTCCCTGTGACATTCCCTGTGACATTCCCTGTGACATTCCCTGTGTTTCCACACACCTCTTCAGAGCCAGATGCTCTAAAGCATCACCTCCTTTTTGTGGGTGCTGCCTGGGGCGCCGTGGCGGCAGCCGGGAGGTGTGCGTGCTGTTAGACCCGGAGCAAGCTGCGCCCCAGGGGTACTGCTGCAGCTGGGGGAAACAGAGGGCGGGGGAGCTGCTGGTGGTCACTGGTTTGTGCATGAGGTCCTCAGCATCAGTCCTACTGGTGTCTATATACCATAGTTTTGAGCCATTGTTAAGGTACAATGAGAGTCTGAGTCTTTTGTCTTAAGTCTTTTGTATTAATTCTCTCATCATCATACGTAAAGCACAGAGGGCTGCACCTGTTCCTGAAATGTGCCCATTTCTGAATGAGAAGGTGTCCTAGAGAGGAACATAGGTAGGGAGGGTGAAACCAGCAGGGAACTGGAATTTGGGTAGAAAGCAACAATAAGCATCCCAACGAAGAAAAAAACCAATAACCAATCCCTGAAGATGAGTGGACAGTATCACAGAGGGACTCAGCTGAGAAGTAGCTGCTGTTCTGCCCATTGAGAAGAAAGAATTGGAACTGATTACATTATTTTAGCATCATGGTGTATCATAAGGGTGCTTTTCATCCGAGTATCTGATCCAGCCCTATTTAGTTTATGAGATCTGACAGGAACCCTGCATAAAATCTGATGGCTTCAGGCAGGTGATTAGTGTAAGCACAGTTTATAATTAGTGAAGATGTTTATCGTGCAAATTAATGGAAATGAAAGCTTTACTCGTACCTGTTAAACTGAAGTGTGTGTGTGGGTATATATGTGCAATGAATTCCAGTATTTTATCACGCCTGGCCTTCAGTGCGAATCGGCCTCCTTCCCGTGCTGATTTGGATTTGGGTCTGGTCGTGGCTGCGAGGAAATGGCATTAGATTTTCCAGCATCTGTTTTCTGGTGATATTATTATTACAGTCCTGCTTTGCATCCCGCAAGGCTCGTTCGCATCTCCCCCTGCTCCTGCCATAAACTTGCTTCACACCTGCTGCAGCAGCGCGCGGGAGAGGCGCATCTCCGCCGAACAAAGGCGCTGCGAGAGCAGCCGCCGGCCCGGGAGGAGGGAGCTTCCTCTAATCCCTGCTGCAGCTGGCTAGGCTGTAAGGAGAGCGGCGCTCTGCCGAGCTTCTGCTACCAGATTAACGTCCTGAGTATGCTCAAAGCTGTTTTTGTATTTTATCTTATTTCGTGTTAAAAGTGGGTGGAGTGGGGGAAGGGAATTTGGAGAAACATGGTGTACGGTGTGTGTTTATAATCCATTTGGGAGACCATTCTTATCTTGCACATGCTTCGCCTTGGGCAGTCTAGAATATTTTATCAGTTCTTAGGGTTTTATACCCTCCCAAATAAATTCCCTGTGCTGGAAAGCCATTGTCGAAGCACCCTGCTTATATCATCTCTGCGAATGATAGCTCTGAAAAAAAGAATGTACTGGAAAAAAATGAAGTTCAGAATGAAATATAAAAGAAACAACAGCAATAAGCTCTCTGACCAGAAAATAAATTATTTTTTAATTGTATCATTCCCCGGTAATAAAATTATGTCCAAAATAACTGCCTCAAATACAAATTTTGACTGTGACTCAGAGAACTGGAGGGAACTCCGAAAAGTTGCAAGGACTTGGCTATTTTTGTTGGTTTTATGGGGAGTAGATTTGGAAGAAAACATGATGGTAGAGTTAGATAAATAACTTTTTAAGAATAATAAAAAACCCAGCAACTTTGGGCACTTAATCTTCGTTTCATACATTGCATCTTCTGAAGGGACTGTGGATGGATTACGGTGTGGTTTAGTGAATTAACTTACATGCTCTTACCGCATACCTGAGGCTGGGGAATCTGAACTCATCCCACGGAAAACTGACTGAAAATCAATCAGCTTAGATAGATGTAAAGAGCTCGCTGGGGAAATGCAGTCAGGCAACTCCATCCCCAACTACTTATGGTATGACAACAGCAGCCTGCATTTCCACTAATTCAGCTGTCTCCAGGGCATCCAGCGTACGTGGGTCCAGGAAACGCGTTTTTAATGCTGCAGCTGCACAAATGGCTGCTGTAGGAGGCATGGCACGAGGTGACTGCTCACGGTGTGCTGTAGGCGCGTTGATTCCCTGCTGTCCATCCGTGCGTGCTGACTTGCAAAAACACTGAGGCTGTTGGTGCCTTGCAGAAATCCAGGAGTATTTATCAGTTCTCCAGCCTAAATTATTTCCTTGCATGATTCTGGAGAGAAGGAGCATTTTCTTTATATATATATATATATATATACATATATATTTAAAAAAGAACAAAGCAGCAGCCCCAGTAGGCTCCATCACTTACCTGCAGAAGGGCTGATTCCAGCAGTGGGCTATGGAGTCGCACATGCTCCCTCCCTCACTCTGTGTTCTCAAAACCTGTAAATATGGTTTTCCTGTCTGACATGAGATGGTTTGCTGTTATTTCTGGCTTACCCTCCTACCCCTCAGACAGCTGCTAACCAAAGCCCTGCTTTCATTCCCATTTGTGCTGGGTAAACGCACCATTCGTGGCTGAAATGTGTTTCTGTGTCATCCTCTGCCTTTTTTCACCAGAAGAACTTGCTGTTAAGAAATCTGTGACCTGATGTTGTGAATAGAGTGTGATGTGTAAGAGCAAAGATGCTGTGCTATGAAGTCAGAACCGGGGTGCAGTCTTGGTCCACTGAGTGCAGTTCTGAGGATGCAATTTTTCCTACTTCTTCATTCTTCCATCTCTCTCATAACTGTCTTGCTATGAAGGAAGCAAGAGCTGATTAAAAAATATTCTGCAGCTGGGTTTATTAATCAAGACTTTGTTTTACGTTTCTGAGAAGTTGTGTCCTTCCAGTTTGACCCAAGTCGTAAACGTCTGTGGGTTAGCTGGAAGCAAGCCGTGCTGCTGCTGAGGGCTGGTGGCTCTGCACCAGGCCCTCAGATGCGCCAGAAAGTGGTCTTAGGAGAGCCGTGAAATTTCTCTTTATTTCTAGCACTCATAAAATAGGCTTGTTTCTGAAATAACCCAGAGGAGCAAAGTTAACGTTTATTCGGGCTGACTGATGCTTTGCAGCCCTTTGGTGAAGCCGTGCGCGAGTGGAAAGCTGCTGCCAGCGGTGGGCTGCAGGGCCAGGGCTCGGGCGGCTCTGTGGGGAGCACCGGAGGGGGGGTGAGGAGTGTGGGTGAGGGCACCCACTGGGGGGGTGGGGGCAAACCTTGGGAATTTGGGTCTGGCCCCAGCTGGAGGGCTGGAGCTCCCAGAGCAGCCCTCGGTGGGCGATGCCGGGCAGGACCCTGCCTCCCCCCAGCTCTTCTGCTTCCTCTCGCTGAAGCTTCTGCCCAAGGGCAAAGAAACTGAAATGATTTTTACCCTCCCTTCCCTTTGAACATTGGATTAGCTGATTTCTCTCTAGGCTGAAGATCAGAAATAGATCCCTAGTTCCTGGTAGCAAGGGTCAATAACGAAAGGGCTGAATTTATTTGAAGTTCAGTTAAGTAATATTTCCACGCAATGCCATTTAAACTCCTGGTGATCAAAGCCTTAAAAATAAGGACGCTGTGCTCGTGCCAACACGTTCTTTTTGTATCCTAAATATTTATAGGTGCAGTGCTGGCTGCTGCAACCCAACGGGCGGCGTCCAGCACCCTGCGGTTGGCCTGGCAGGGTCCCGCTCCCTCCGCGGCTCTGCCCTTCCCCTTCGCTGCCTCTCACAAGGGCTGCGGTGCCCGCGCCTCACGGAGCTCGGTGTTCAGCTCTGACGTGTGTTTGTAGGAGGGTTATTAAAGGTGGGCAGGAGGACTGCCAGCCCGTCTGCCGGCAGGCCGGCTGAAGCCAGGAGCCCATCCGCCTGCTGCTGAGAAACGTGAAGTGCTGTCTGAGGAGGGCCGCCGTGTTCTGGTGACTTGCCCAGCAGACTTCTGTACCTTGATTTCTCAGTTAGCAGAGAGAGAAGAAAAAACAAAAACAAACCGATAAGCAAACACCAAACCCCTACTGAAATTCAGGGAGTCTGCCCTTTCTGAGTATTTAATATTATTCTTATTTTACTCCTAGGTGGAGGATTGTGGTGATGACTGAAATCCCCCTCTGGAGGGCCCAGGTCCGATGGGGAGCCCTCCCTTCCCTGGGGAATGCCTGGCACCCAGGCAGGCTCACTCACCTTGAGGCAATCCTAAACTGGCCCAGATTTCTCTCAAAAGATTAAAGATGTTGTTGACCTGTGATCACCAACCAGATGATGATTGTGTACTCCAGGGAAACTGCTTCTGTTTTGTTCCCCAATCCTTCCCAAATTATCCTTAAATTAATTTAGAGAGGAGAATGGTGTCAAGACTCTGAAGGTGCATTGGTAGCAGAAGGAAAAGTCTCATTTTTTTTTCTCTGTAAATATGTGGGCATCTATTTGCTTTCTCCTTTCTATTAGCTGTGCCTTCAGGAGGGTGAAAGGTTTAAGCTGATCCCATTAATGTAAAGGGTGAAGTAAACCCTTTCCATGCTGGGTGTTGAGTGATAAGGAAGAAAATATTATGGAAGGCCACTGGATTGCTAGGTAATACGGTCATGGCTCTTAGTGAAATAACATGGAAAAAACAGTTGCTCACTTTCATCTTCCGTGCTTGACTGGGGAGTTTTATTTTGGAAGGGTTTCCTGCAGGATGCGGCAGTCGGTAGCTGACGGGGAGCTGCCTCTCCCTGTTAGGAAAACTGAGGACTCATCACGTTACTGCTGGTGCACACCAAATTTGCAGGACTGAGGCCCTGCAGGGAAAGCTAATCAAACCTGAGTGGAAGTGAAAATGTTTTTAAACAAGATATTTAAAACAAGAAAAAAAAAAGTGTTCACTGAACACTTGGCTGAGAACCCCAGAGAACAACGTGGTGTGAAAGCTTTTGCGTCAAAGCCCTCTTCAGATGCTAAGGAAACTCTGCAACCAGTACTGCCATCTCTCAAATTGTTCGGAAGGGCCATCAGAGCTCACAGCACCGGTATTTCACAGTTCAGCTTGTGCTTTGCTCTTTGGTTTGCGCCGTGCTCTTGCATCAGAGACCGTCCCAGCTATAAGTCAGTATAGCACTGTCTGTACTGTAGAAATTGAAAATACTTCACATATTTTCTGTTCTTGGTGACTATAATAATGAAGTATTATCACCAGAGTTTGTAAATGTCTTTGATAGTACTGGATGGGGGTAGTCTGATCGGCATAGATACTGCTGCTAAAATGGAATAGAGTAACTGAAAGTAATAGTGCCAGCAGTGTAGGCAGAAAAAGATGTTCCCTTCGTATTTTGCTGTAAAAAAAATTGATACTGCAGTCAGCAGTTTCCAGACAGAATACTAGCAATGCCTGTCAGGTCTAGGTGTTCAAAATCAGCTGCCTGCTTTGTAGCATGAGGTGTAACAAAGGGGCTCGGCTCAGTGCAGCCGGGACCGAATTCCCAAGGGAGCGATGGGTTGCTTGGCTCTGAGAGGTGTAAGATTAGTTATTGTATGATGAGACATCATACCTTGATGCTTGCAGACAGGAAACAGACTTGGCGAAGCCCCAGAATGTTATCACAGCGTTGATAACTCTATTAATAGCAGATCTGAAGACGTAGTGACGAGTTGGGAGATTTGGGTGAGGACCCATCACCTCTCTGGGTAAAACTGGGGCAGGAAGGTGTGATGCTGTTGCAGGAGCATCTCTGTGTGTAAATACTGGGTGTCACGAGGAGGAAAATACCTGAGGAATAGACGGGGCAGAGTAGATTTGCCTCTGATTCCTGTGCTGTTGACTGCAGTGTGGCTTCTTCTGATTTATGCTGGAATACATAACCAAATTGTCAGGCCGATTAGAAGTTAGCTGGTGTCATGAGGCATTCATAAACCTTGGAGACCATAGGCAGTATATGGAAAATAAGATTTTTCTTCCCACTTTGTGCTTTTCAGAGGAATATTTATTAATAACTCCTTCTAGTTTTTCTTATTTGGTTTTCTTATCTGACTTTGTGCTTGCTCATTTTTATTTTATTTTATTTTATTTCTAATCTGCTATGAAATATGGAAGAAGGATGCTTTGGGGTGAGAGAGTATAAAGGTGTCTTGTTGCAGACTTCAAACAAACTCTGCCGTGAGTAAGTCTATATCAAATTCACATAAAATTGGGTTGGCTAGCATGGTTTTGATGTTCTTGAACTACTGCACAAAAATGTTCAACAGAGATTATCTATTAAGATTTTCAGTTCAGTCAGGCATTTCCCTAAGCAAACAAATAATACTTCATCTTCAGTGAGCACTAGCTAATAGCAATTCTCATCCTTCTGATGTAAAATGAATCGATTGGTGCCTTTCCTGACAGTAACATTCAGATCACTCTCATTTTTCCAGTAAACCAGTTATCCTCGTGTGTTCCCACGTAGTGGTGGGGAAGGTAGGCATGGCTGAAGTTGCACAAGGTTCACCACCTCTCACGGAGCGGAGGATGCAGCGATTTGGCAGGTGGGGAAGTGAAAGCTGCTGAATTAATTCTGACTTTCCAGCAGACAAGCCTGGAGCTGCTGCTGGGGAGGACCTATCTGCATGGTGAATGAAGATGTTACGCAGGTGTTCACATCTTGCCTGCTTTTCCTTATTTTAGCGAAGTAAAGTAGAGTAACAGAGTGAGTTTGTTTTTCTGCTTCTGCATGTAGAAGAGACAGTCGAGCCAATGTAATATTTTTTTTTTCTGACATTCTCTCTGCTTTGTTAATTCTAACAATTTCTGATTAACTTCATGTTACTGTGTGTGTGTGTGTGTGTGCGCACCTGGGAAGGCCTCATAGACATCTCCTCCCCTACAGAAGGCAAGTGGGAAATCAGCTTAGTTCTGAACAAACTCTTTAAAGGTGAACTGATGCCTTTAAAAAAAAGCTGAGCTTCTGCCCCAAACCCAGTCGCCCAGTGGGGATTGCACCACTGCTGGGCAGTGAACTGGAAGATGCAGCTGCACTTGGAATTTTCTCTCTTTTGTAGGGAGCAGCATAATTCAGCAAAACTTGACGCTGGCTGTTTTGCTCTAACTTGGTGCGCAGCAGCACAAAGCTGTGCTGAGCACCGAGTGCCTCTGACCACCTGGGAGCTTCAGCAGGGGCTCACAGCTTGAGGACTTGCAGCTGCAGAGAGGAGATGCTCTACACTGCGAACCACAGCTGAATTTGGCAGGGATTTGTTCCCAGGTCCTTAGTCTGGTTGGCTACCCACGGGCTCGCACCAGTTTGGAAACACAAGCTGCGTGTGACCATGCTGGCTGGGAGCCTCTGAAATGTGGGTCTGTGGCTCCGGAGCCCAGGGGGCCAGCACCCCCTGTGCAGCAGATGTCCGCGGGGTGCGGGGATGCCCCAAGAGCCTGGGCCAGACCCTGCCGGGGCCCCTGCTCCCGCCGTGCTCTGTGGCCACTTGTTTTCATCTGCCTGTGCTGCTCTTGCTCTGTGACATGGTGTCTTGCCTCAGAGCTTGAATTATTGCCTACATGCATGAGTAGAGCCTTTGGAAAACAACTAAGCATGTAATTAAGAGAGTCAGTGTATTTTATGGGGACAGTGACGAAAGGAAACAGCTTTTCACTTTAGTAATTGTGAGCGCCTGTCAAAAGAGATTTGTGGCAAAGAGAGGTCAGTTGGGTAGGGAGCTCCTGCTGCAGAAAGCAGACTTCCTTCTCAAGTGGATGTGATTGTGTTCACTAGAATTATCAGACTTTCATCTGAATTCATCAGACTTTTTACAGATGCAATGCATATGCATTGGCTTGGCGTTCTCAGGGCACACGCAGCCCGCTCTGCAATCTGAGATGAAAAAGCTCCTGAAACAAACCAAACCCCACGGAGCTTTCTGAAGAGGGAGAAAGAGTCAGCAGCTCATGCAGGGCCAGAGGTTTTGATGCCAGCTTGCTTGGTGTAACAGTAGGTCTCCATCACTGGCAAGCTCGGGCAGAGAAGCTGTGGGCTGAAGGAAATCTGGATTTGCTGTGGCATTAAGAGACTCGGGTTTTTATCTTCAATACCTTGCAGAACTTCCATGTATGTTAACAGCAAGTGCTTTATAGTCATAAGGCTTTTGTATTTACCTTTAAACATACAAACAAAAAATACTAGCTGAATTAGGAATAAAAGAATTGAAAATGCTTTTAGATCTTCTCATGAAGGCAACAAGTAAACAAGAAGCAGTAATTTGTTTAAAGTTGCAAAGTGTTTATTTCTGAGCTGATTTGCTGCCACCTATATGCCGTGGTGATGGTGGATACATAGATAAAGACAAGCAGAATAAAGGAGGTTTTTGCTGAGAGATTCAGATTGTTGCACTCTTCAAATACTTAATCAAGTGACATATTAATGTATCTTCCCTGTTTTCCAGTAAGTCATTAGTCGCTTAAGTGAAGTTGCTCATGCCAGTTTTCCCTTTCATTAAATATTCATGTCTACTAATGGAAATTGTCTTGACAAATTGGTCAAACTGAGCAACTTATGAATTTATGCCATAGACTAAAAAAAGTTGTTTGGAACTCCCAGTGAGCTGAAGTAATGCTTGCAATCATTAACACTTCATTGATTTTATAATTAAAAATCTGTAGAGTAAACAGAGCATCCTTTTAAATGTGGCATAGCTGTTTATCTCAATGGTTAGTGTTAGTATTCATCCTTTTCCTGAGAATACCCATGAACTCCTAACGATGCTTTCTGTTGCCCCATCTCAGGGTTCGCCCCCCCAGAAGCTCCAGCAGGTGGCAGTTGCAGTTTCCAGCTCTGAGGGCATTTCTGCTGGGCACTGGGCTGTCCCTGGTGGTCCCGGTGCCTGGCGCGTGCATATTCCAGGAACAAAATTGCGTTGTAAAACCAAGTGGCTGAGCTAAGACAGAATTAACATTGCCTGAGGCCACTGTAATGAGTATTAATTAATGGATCTCTATCTTCTCTAAGCAGGCTTATGTGGCCGAAGGCTAATGATAAAGTCAAACGGGGGTAATTTTTCATGGAGACTAATTTAGCCCATTAACCAATAACTAATAGCCCATAACTAGTTTCATGGAGAATAATATTTCGATTACTAGCCCCAAAGCATGGCTGCTAGAGTGTCTCAAGGAAAGATAAGATCTTTCATATATAGACACATTTTTTATTTTTTTTTAAGCTTGAACTCATTTTGCGAATAACCATGCTGTTACTTAAAGCCAAACCAAATACAGGAAAACGAAGTCATACTCACATACAGGTTTCCGTGCCTTGCACAGAAGTAGCTCCAGCTTGGGTGAGCGGGCGTTAGGTACCTTGGCGGAGAAGCATTATGGCCTGCTGGCGCAGATGCACCTGCAGAGGCTCGCTGCTATCTAGTTTTTTATTTTTGAAATATTTTTTTATTATTTTTGAAGTATTTTTGTTCCTTGATTAATACTTCATATAAATAATATATATTTGATATATAAAATGTGCATACACAGTACATACTGTTTATTTTAATGCTTATATAGCATTTACACAAGGCTGCTCTCAGTCCTATTGGTGTAACACACGTACATGTCGCCTACGGTACGTAAGTAACGTGCTGGAAGCGTTGCTGAGAGTGACGTGTTGTCCCGTGTGTGTACCACGAGGGCGGAACTCAAAGCGGGGCTGTGAGCACCGCGGGGCTCGTCGCTCTCAGCGGCAGGCCCCACGTGGGGCCTGTGGAGAGCGGTGCTGGGGACGAAGGCGTCTGCCCGGGAGATCAGGGCCGCGCCAAGCGGTCCTCCGGCGCGCACGGAGCGGGACAGCCGCGTCTCCTTTCCCTGCAGTCATTGACGTTTGGTCTCGTTAAATTTAAAGGAGCACAGGTGCCTCCTGACAGGAGAGCTGTGGGGAGCGCAGCACAAGGACTGCCGTCGATGCCCCCGACGGCCTCGGAGCTGGGGGCTGACGGGCGCTGTCTGTGGGAGGCTCTTACGGCTGATACGGCTGGGGAATAATTAACAGCAGGTGAGTAGGGAGGTAACAGCAATTGGGTTTATAATCTGTTTTATATTTTTAGGAGATAATTTCTGGATGCCATAGGGAATGTTACTTTGCTAGTCTGGGTTGCAGAATTGTGTTAATATCCTCAATTAATAGATTTAATTTGAAGCTTTAATATTCTAAGATAATTGGCTACGTCCTGGTGCAAATGAGCAAAACTACACTTAAATGGTTATAGAACACGGTGATTTGAAAATGTTTTGGGCTATGTTTAAGGCTTTTATTTTCGTAATTCCCATCACCTGCAGAAAAGTTAGGCTGGGGCCGGACTTGCAGAACTGTCCAACGCTGACTTTAATGTTCTGTCGTTTTCGGTAGGAGTCTGCCATTGCTTTGAGAAACAGGCGGGCTTTCCAAAACACCCAGATGCCGCCTAACTTCCTTCTAGGAAGTGAAACAGGAGAGCCCCTCGTCTGTGCGGTGCTCCGAACTTGGCCATGAGCATGCGGAGAACAGGTGGGACTGTGCACAGGCTGGGCGGCTGCGGGTCAGCACGGGAGAAGACCAAATTAACACAGAGGACACGAGCGGCACGTCCCAGAGGCCTGGCGGAGTCACCCCGAGCCGGTCGTGCCGCCGTCCCTGCCGCCGCCTCCCGCACGTGCTATTCAATGAGAAACGTGAGTTTTATGGGGGGGGAAATCTGGAAATATTCACTTTATTGGGAAATGATTTTTTTTTTCCTTTACATGTGAGATTTCCAGAAACTTGTCAGCAGGGCGGTTCTCTGAGGATGAACATTTGCTGAAAGGCTGTTTTAAAGGATGTGTGTGCGTATTCATAGAAACAGACCTTCACATTCTAACACACGACAAACTACAGTGGGAGTTGTCCTTCCCACAGCTACTGAGATGAAACTGGGCCTTGTTACTTATTTTATCAGTTGCAGATAAGCAAGGTAACGTGGAATTAACGATCTACAGTATGGGATAAAAAACTATTTAGAGGCTGCTTCTTGGTTAAAAATCATCAAAGAGATAACAACCCATCATGTATCTGCAGAGAGAATGATGAATCAGTTATCCTACTGCAGAGAAGTACTTAAAAATACCCTTAAAGATATTTTTTTTTCATCTCCTCTAATGATTTGAGAGACTTCTCTGTCTAGATATGTTGATGAAAATCTAATGGAGATTCACAGCTTTTCTGACGCTGTTGGCTCTGGCTATGCAATGTGCTTAGGAATGCTTCCAAGATAAGGATGTCAAAATTAAGCCCAGTATTAAGCTTTCATTTCTGATACCTTATAACAGGATTCATCAGGATTTAGTCCTTTTGATCAAGCCAGGAGGTTTAAGAATCCCACAAGACTCGATACAATCTTACTAGCTGAATGCTTGTCAGTGTCTTATTTCTACACATCACGCATGATCCCATGATTTGTCTTTGTTCATGTCTTTCTACTGTGTTTTGTGGATCTTTAGAGGAAGTACATTGCTAAGCTTAGTTTAACTAGAACAATCTCTATTAAGTAAAATTTGTTCTGGATAGAAATGTGTCCCTGTTCAAAATCCGAGAAGATATTTATTATGATTCTTATTTCAGGGTCTGATAACCAGTAGAAATGTAGACATGCTCTTGTGTATTTATCCGGATATTCTTGTTCTTGGCTGAGTTTTTAACTCTCAAAGGGAAGAAAAATTCCCCGAGAAGAGACTGGATAATCAAAGCAGAGGTTCCACACCTTGGAGGATTCTGTTGTAGAAGGCTGATGAAGTTAAGGTAGATGGTTACCTAAGCTGGGTGATGTGACCAGATTAGGATGCTAATTGTCTTGGCTGTGCTGTCGAGGTACTGTAACTTGGGGTGATTTAGATTAGCTAAATTAGGCATCTGGTCCCTCTCTACTGACCCCTTAGAGACCTTAGTGGTATCAACCTCCTATTTTAATGGTGAAATCCTGAATCTAATGATGTCAAGCTTTTCCATTTGTATTATTTAAAGCAAGGAGCTGGAGAGGTGAAAGGATAGGTAGTGAATAAATTAAGGAGATTCAGTGATGATTATGGGGTTTTTACCTACTAAAATCATATTGCCAAAGGCTTTATTCCCTCTTCATGAAGTCTCTCTCTGGTGGTCTTGCTGGGGTGGACCGGTGTTTGGAGGCCAGCAATGAGGCTTCCAAGGAAATTGCACAGAGATTCATTGGTTTACACGTACGATTTTGAACAGTGTCCCAAGAAACATCCTTTTTATTGCTTTGCCCTGAGCCTGAGATTGTTTACAAGTTCTTTTATAAAGTTTTGCCTGATAAAGGAAAACCGGTCGGAGCTCAGTGCTGCTGTGGCTGTGGTTTGCAAGTGGGCGCAGAGCAGTCTGCCCGCGCGTTCAGCTGGCCGTGTCTGGGTAAACTCAGAACCAGAAGCTGCACGGGGTCATCATGCTACATCAGTTTCATACTCTGACTCACAATAGACTTTTCTATGAAATAACATTGTGTTATTTCATTTGCTCTGTTGCCAGCTAATTAGTCTGATATGATTTCTGGACCACAGCAAGCACAAACAGCTGTTGTTTGCCTCTGCAGCACCATTGCTCTAGCTGCTTCTCAAGACTGTTTCCCACGTCCTTGCTTGCCTTGCCAACTTCTCACTAACGTTCACATCCTCCTCTGTTGTTCTGCCCTCGGTTCTCCTCCTGCCAGCTGTGTGAGTTCTGCTTCTCTCCGTCAGCCCTTCGTGTGGAGGACGCCTCGTGCGCAGCCCTGCCGGGACTCCTCCAGCAGAAGCGCTGTCCTACAGCCCGGCCCTGCCTGGACCCAGCCCTGTGTGACGTCCCCACAACAGCAGAGAAATCTCCCAGATTCGGGAGACTGGGTGGAAAGCATCAGTCCAGGGCAAAACTCTGTATATAGAATGAAATGATTCACATTTGTCACTGGCATTAAATTGTGGGGCATCTAGTGAATGAACATTGTATAAACATTGAGGGGAATAGCAAGCTCCCTTGTCTGGATGATTAAGGAAGTAATTGGAGCAGGGAGGTAGACAATTTAAAGTGCAAATAGCCTGTGGAAGTCAAGACAGAGCAAGCAAAACCCCATGACCAATCCAAACTCAGAAGAAAACTACTGAGGGTACGCTGTTAGTCCAAATCCCGGGTTTCCTAGGAGATGAAAGGCATTTCAGATATGGCTAACGACTTGGTTCGTATTGCTCAGCTAAAATAACTCTCTCTGCCAGTCCCCAGCTGCTCCGGGCTTTTCCTTGGCTCCGTGGTAATGAACACGCATTCAACCAGAAAAGCAGATAGCGTGGCTCTCGCCCTGCCTTGCTCCTGGAGGTAGTTTGCTGCTTCAGAACTGGGTTTGAACTGAAATATGATTATCTGACAGCTCACATTATGCTCCATTGATTGCTTTTCCCTGATGACTAGAAGAGTTAATTTATTTCAACAGTGACACGATCAACATTTAACTTTAAATCTTAAAAAAAGAGTGAGAAGGCAGGGAAAGGATTAGGAACATTTTCCTTAGGTTAAGCCACTAAATTTCAAAGTTATGTAAGGACATGATCTGGAGTAAACCAAAATGAAAACGATATGAAATTTCTCATGTGCCATCTGCTTTAAATTTAGTCAGCACTTGCTGTCATATAAAGCATGTAATTCTGGGTAGCATGGGTACTCAGAACACGTTGGTCTTACCCAACACAGCTGGGTATCACTCCGGAAGGGCGGCCTGGAGTCTAACGAGCCCTGCTGGGCCACTGGACGCTGCGTTCGGTCAGCAGGATATGGCACGGCCCAGGATTTAGACATCTTTTGTACATCACAGCCTTAAGTGCAGGTATGAGATATAAATAATCTATTTAGCCTTAAAATTTTGGAAATTGTCACTCAAATCTGGCTTTGCATTCATGCTTTTAGTTTCAAAGGAGTGGCAAGAGGCTGTACCCAATTTTTGCTGGCTGTTCCCATAGCGATGTGCCCACCTCTGACCTGGCACAGGTTTGCATGCATGTACTTACATACGTACCCAGCATTTCTGCAATGTGTTCAAATGTTTGTCTTCTTTAAACAAAAGAAAGCAAATAAATGCAAAAAATTAAAACTGTATCTGAATGCTACTTTGGGGGTGACTCACAAACCCAGCGCCCCTTACTGCGAGTTACCTGTTTCAGATTATTTTATATTCCCTGGACATTTGGTTTGAGAGTTATGCATAACTCTGTTGGCTGATTTCACGGGATTTAGCGATTTCCTGTAGCTTTGTTATTAGCTCTTAAGAGTCTTAATTTAGCAGTTTACTTGTGGTACACGGTCCTCAATGTGCCAACATAGGTCCTTAAAAGTGCATATATGCTGAGCCAAGTGGTGTATTTACGTGCTTTAAAATGGAAGTGATGAGCTAGGAAATAAGGTCTGGCTGCAGAGGGGCCCAGGGCATGGCTGCCTGCGGCAGGGCTCAGCCGTTGGCACGGGTTTGGGACGTGTCTGTGGGATTCTCCAGGCTGCACCGCGGTGCTGGCATCGATGGGGAGCCTGGCGGGACAAAAAAAGCGGGGCTTGCTCGGTGACCGCAGGAGGTGCCAGAGTGTCACAGGAGAGGTGAAAGCTGACTTCGTATCTTTAGTGGTGATTTAAAAAAAAAAAGAATTTGCTGGATTTTGAGCTGAGCTCAGCTCTGTGTTTCAAATTTGTTGCAGATCCTTTTTGTTCTGTATTTTAATATATACCCTATGTATCAGTACAGATTTAACAGATGTTCTATATTCTGTATCGGCTGCACTCATACAACAAATATTCTGTATTCTTCCCAGATATGCATTTAGTGTTGTATTCCCTGCACTTGATTCCCCTTGCTTTTGTTTGGTATTGTTTTACTTCTCTCTTTCCCTCCAATCTTTTCTTTCTTAACAGTAGTTGTATTTAAGGTAACCACAAATGCAATTGCCAGAAAACCCTTGGTGGTTGCTTAACTATGTACGTAGATGAACTGCGATAATAACGGACTAAAATGTTCCTTTTGTTGCCACTGTTGTAGGTCTTTGTGGTTTTAGTGTGGATCCTCAGCTCCGCAGGGCACTGCCAGCCCCTCGGCACAGCATCCTCCAACTCCTCCTCCTCCTGCTCCCCCCGGGCTGGGGCTGCTCGTTCTGCTCCGCGTTCGTGCTGGCACCTCCAGCTCCTGGGGACACAGGTTGGTGTGACACCGGGGTACGTGGGGTGACTGCGCAGACCTGGCAGCGTGGTGGCGGATGGTTTACATACTTACAGCCTCTGCAGATTAAGTAGTGCCATTCATCATAAAGCATTATCTGAATTTGTTACAGAAATGCTCCTAGCCACAGGGAATTTGCTTTATGACTTGAAGAGTGGCACGTCTTCCCGTGCCTATAGTAATGGCTGTCTGTTTCCTGAGCTTAGAGATCATTATCCAGCACTCTTTCATTCAGCATAACTTTTATGTCTAGCAAATTAAATTCCTGGACAAAATAATTACATGTAAATGCTGCTAGGCTATTATTCACAAGGGGCCAATTTTCTAGCCATTTGTTGGCATTTGAAATGTCAAATTTACGGCACTGTAGTACTTACAATGTATAGTTCAAAAATAGAATGTGGAAGGCTCCAATCTAGTCTGCCGATGTAAATTTTTAAGATAGCTGGACATCAGAGAGGGAAAATAAATTATCTAAGTTAAGCCAAATGGCTGCTTTATTCCAAATGCTCTTTGGTGTCTTTTCCATGCCCCCAAAAGTTGCTGAACTCCTGGCAGCCTGAGCTGCTGTTCCCGGGTCTCCACTCTAAGCTAGAGTTTTTCCAGACGTACTTCTCAGCAGGAAACCTGACTTTGCATCCAGTTAAACAGCCTTGCTGTTTCCTTTTCCCACCCGAGCTGGAGGTGAGGAAGGGAACTTTTTATTTTTGGTAGTCTAATGACCGATTTTATGTACAATTTTGCATTCACCACCTAGCATAAGGAGCAAAGTTTGACCTAAGCTTATGCTACGTTACGAGCAGCTGTGCCATTGTCTGGAGAACCGTGCCATCGTCTCGGGGCACGGCCGGCTGTGGCTGCAGCCAGCTCTCCTTAAGCTTTTGTTGCACTTCCCCAGGAATCTCAGAGGTCTCTGCTCAGGTGGGGAGGACCTGCGTTGGTGCTGGCACAGGGGCAGCGTCCCAGCCTGGCCGCCCGATGGATCACAGCAGCTCTGCCGTGGCACTGCTGCCTCCTCTGGCTCGGGAGCCTCCTGTAAATTAAGATTAAAGAGCTGTATATGCATTTCACTTGATGCTATCTCCCGGTAAAGGTTTTGTTAACACAGACACCCACATGTTCCTGGTTCCTCTCACGGTACTGTTGGAAAAACAATCAATAGAAAGCCCTGCCGTCTCCTCCTAAGGTGGATGACTAATGAGTTGTAATTGCTCCCCAACCCTATAGGAAACTAACTTCATGAGGAGTTAAGGATTATCTAGCTGTATGTCCCTGGGAGGTTATTATTCTGGGAAATTAATTTAATTAGTTTAGACCTATTAGAAATATAGAGATAGCACTGAAGATTGGCAGGGCAAAGGCAGAGCAACACAGTTTTTTAAAAATTGTAAACGCTGTGAGTAAAAGGGCTAATTTTACGTTAACAACTGCTTCTGCCTCCTTTGGGGCTTTATTGTTCTGAAAATAAAATTCTGCGATGAACTTGAGGGCAAACAGCTTTATTCTCCTCCGTGCCTGCACGCTGTGCCTTCAGCGCGGGGCCTGGCTGCAGCCAGCCGCAGTGGGCGCACGTGGGCCGGGGGGGCCGGGGCACGCTGTGCCCCTGCTAAGGGGAGCTCTGGGCTCTGCCACGTCCTCTCCTGGGTGGCCGTGAGCGGATGCAAGAGGAGACCAAGGCTCTGATTCTCCTCACTGATGTCCCCCCTGATACTCACCTGTCCCCGGCTGGTTTCAGCTCTCAAAACTCGCAGAGCAAGAGGGGTCTCTGCTGCGTGGTGACCCTCCATGTCTCCTCCGATGCACTTGTCCCATCTTGTTTACTTATTAATAGGATAAAATCTAACTATGCCTGTAGATAGCTATATTGGAATACAGCAATTTGGTGCCGTGCTAGGTAATGAGCTTAGTGCCTAAATGAGCGCGGTGTCTCATCCAGACAGGAGCAGCACTATTCCCCCAGGGTGTGCTTACAGAGTGAGCCCTGTCGATGACAGAGAAATCTTACAAATACTCGTTAAGCTTGCATCAGCCTTGAAGACTGCAGTATCAGCACGGCATGGTGTGCTCGGCGGGGCTGCGTGGTTAACCCGCGGGTTACCGAGGGTGGGTGCGCTCCCGTCTGCTGAGCGAGCGGCCCCATCCCGCCCCAAATGGCACCGCTGGTGCCAGGGGCACCTTCCCCAGCAGCTGTAACCCTGCTTGCAGGCTTGTAAAACAGGGCGAGCTCTCCGCTCGTGCATGGGAAAGCGTTCGCTTCCACAAAACGCTTAGGTGTGCATGCTGACGCTTTGGTGCTTGCTGCCCAGGGCTGCATCCGCCACAGCCAGGGCCGGGAGGTGCAGCCGGGAGGTTTGGGGTGCCCAGGGCCTTGTGCCTTACTAATGGGGGAGCGCGGTACCTCTGCTCCTCCGTGGGGAGCGTTGGGAAAATAGTGAAAAATATTATTCGTAATTATTTTTAAAACATATGTATCTGTGACATAGCGTATGTTCCCAAGGAAAAATACTGAGAGCACTGCTGCTTGTGAATTTCCCACCAACACTGCTCGGGGGAAATCTGCTCTTTGATGGAAGTCTCTCTGCTGGGTCTCACCTCCCATGGGGAGCCCCTCTGCCCAGAGGAACGCCCCTGAAAGGGGGTGCATCTTTGCCTAAATATTGCGACTTGTGGCAGAGCGGTTCTGTTTGGGCTGAAGCTGAGGCCAGCCTTGTATTGCGGGGCGAGAGGACCCGGTGCAGCCCGGCTCTGCCCCGCGCACCAAGAGGACGAGTGGGAGGAAGGGGCCAGCCCCAGTGCCGGGGGTCCCGGCAAGCCCCTGTCATCCTCCTGCCAGGCAGGGAGAACTCGTGCCCGTGCGGGTTGTGAGGGCTGCCGGGGCCCTGCGCGCTGAGCACTAATTGTGCCAAGAAAATAACAAGTTTGGGAGTTGTTTGTGTTTCCGGTAGGAGATTTATGCAGCACGCTCAGGACGGGTTTATCTCAGCAAGTGGGGAGATAGGCCCTGAAATGGATTTTCATGCTTAAAGCTTCCAAACACAAGCGCTGTGCAGCTTTCAGTCTGTTTTGCAAATCCTTATCATCCAACAGCTATTGCTTGTGAAGTGGAGCAAAAAATGAAACCCACCGAGGAGCGGGTGGCAGGGCTCCTGCTGGTTCGCTTGGCCCTGCTTTGTCCTGGGAGGACACGTGTGCACGTCTCACAGAAGCCTCCAGAACAGGATCTGCATATAAAAATTAGTTTGTGAGTTCAGCCTTCTAGGAGCTAAGTTCATTGTGCTTCTGCTCCTTGTGAGTTGTTAACAGACAGTTTGCTTCTTGGGTTCTTCACAATTATTTCGTGTCTCAATATTTTATTTATTTGGTAAGCGAATTATGATTTATCAAAGTATCAATTTATTTAAGACAGAAGACTGGAAATCCAGGAGTCCATCACTTTTTAAATGTTACCGCAAACCTCACCTCTTAAAACTGAGAGGGTGTGTTGTGTTGGATATTTTGCAGGCAATTGACTCAAAACTAAGACAATTTTGCAGGTAGTTTAAGTTTCATTGTACTCTCATTGTTGTCTGGAAAACTGCTTTAATGTTTTGTTAAAAGCTCTGCTTGTTGCGTCCTGCCCTGCCTGCTCAGAGGGTCTGTATCCTTCTTTTAGGCGCGTGTTAACATCCTTATCCATGGACACCAGGGCACTTCATTATCACATCAAATTATTCAAATCCTGTGTATCAGACTTTCAAAATTATGTACATAGTAATAGCAAATGATTAAGATCCTATGGAAGTACAAGATAATTTTTTGTAAGTAAACCTTATGCAAAATTTCTCAATAGATGGGCTCTACTCAGGAAAAGAGGGATTTCTGATTCCACCAATGATGATTACATTTGTTTAACACAGACGAAGAAGACTTTCAGTTTATCAAGTGGCTTAAAGCTTCCATGGGGTCCATGTAAATGGTTGGAAAGTAGGTCAGTGTGGCTTTGCACATTGCACAATTATGATGCACTTGTGTGTGAATTCAATTACAGAACTGTAAAAGCTTATAGGGAAAGCTGTGTCGTATGCAAGCTCTTTGGCGTGCTCTCTTTTGCTTTAATCTCTCCAAGCTGGTGAGGCTGGGGAGAGCTTAATTAAAGCCGGTGAAAGTAATTCTGAAAAACACGAGCCCGTGGAGCGCCTGGATCTGCTGCACGTTCTGGCCTGCTAGCCGGTCTCCTCACCATATGCTTTCCTCCGTTTCCCCTGCCTGATTCCCAGGGAGGGTGACAGGACCAAAATATTGGCCACCTCCTGGATACCCCTCCCTGTCGGGCAGGAGCTGAGCCGGGGCTGCCCAGCCGGGGGCTGCCGAACGCTCCTGCCCTGCAGGCAGCAGGGTGCCGGGGCTGTGCGGGGCTCTGCCCGCGCTGCCCCGTGGTCCCATCGCTGTGGGCTTGTGCTGGCAGCCCTGTGGGCAGAGCGGCTCAAGTGGGGACCTGCCGGGAGGGCTCCATCCGTCACAACCTGTCCTCGAACGCCCGGCTGGCAGCTGGCTGCAGCCGGTCCTGTTCCTTCCTAAAATCCCGTGGGCACGAGCAGTGGTGGAGTGCACACCTCCAGCAGAGTCGGCTTCTGATCCCTAATAGCCTGTGTGTCTGGATTGCTGCTCCAAGTCCTTGAGCAAGACAAGTGCTGAAAGAGGGGGGTTTGAACTCGGGAGGAGAGAGCGTTTAATGAGGGAAGGCGGACGGGGCGGCAGCCTGGTACTGAAGGCAGGGAGCTGCGGATGACAGCATGGTGGAGAGCAGGAGCCGGTGTTCGGAGGGCTTTCCTTTCTCTCAGAAATGGAGAAGATTAGAGATGTGCTGTGATAAAAGAGGGAGAAGTGAGGCTTCTCCAGCAGCAGCAGTGTTTCCAGCAAGCACCTTAGTCACAAAAGCAGCAGCATCTGTCCTCTCCCCCTACCACTTTTCCTGCTCCTCCGACAACCGCTGCCACTAAATTATCCTGTCCTCTCCTGTTACTGGTTATTGAGTGTTTGGATAAGATGGATTCAAATTATATGCATGTTCAAAGAGAGAAGATAAAACTAGACTGCAGCATATTTTATGGCTTTTATAAAATTTTGATGTATGTTGTTGAAATAGATGGAAAGCCACCACCACAGCTTGAGGGCAGAGCTCTTCTTTGAGAACCTTACTGCTGAATTAATGCAGTCAAATAGTTAGTGGAAAGCAAGCATGTGCAGTTAAGATTGGAAAAATAAATGTTTTATTTTTATATATGGGCTGCCAAGTCAGAGGACACCCGATTAAAAAATTGTGATTTTGGTGCATCTCTAAGGTTGTGCCATTAGTATGTATAACTCAGATCTGTACAGCTTCTCATTGCAAACTGGGAAGGCAGAGTAGCAGAAAAATGGGAAGAGCAGGAAAGGGAAGCAAAGCAAAGATAGCCCAAACTATATTGCATTTTGAGTGTGTGTGTGGATTTTTAAGTGTAAGCTTAAAATGTGCTTTTCGTAGTACCCGATTTTTCTGTGGGACTGACACCTTCTTAATTTTATTGTCAGCTGTCAGGTGCAATTATTTTGTCTGTCCATCTGCCCAGAGATCTCTTGGTGCACCAGGTTGGAACAGCAGCTCCTGCACAGGAACAAGTTGCACTTTCACGCACTGCTATTTGAGACCTAGGATTTATCTGAATGGAGAAGCCACTCAGAATCCCAATTTTCTTTGTATTAAGCACCGCAAATAAACTCCAGGTAAGGATTAAGGCTGCTTCTCGCTACCCCTAGCAAGGAGCGTGCAGTTCTTGCTCGCCCACTGACCAAGGCTGTGCTTGTGGGACTCATCCTGCTGCCACCTGCAGTGAGTGGGAAGCTCTTTGCTGGGGGTAATGTATGTACTGAGCTTTGAAATGACACAGGGCAGAGGAGTCCTGCAAAATCAGTCCTGCGACTCTTTGCGATATGTCCGTGCTTTGTTTCGGTACAAAGGCATTGTACCAAATGTTTATCCACAGCTGCATGCTGAAAGCTTCTGAATGAATGAGTCTGACTTCTTTTATGGATTCAGCATTAATCTGTCAATATTATTTACATACCTATCTGATGTGACATGGCTTTGAGTCTAGCATGACTCCTTTACTAAAGGCCTACAATTACCTCCAGATAACCTTCTTTTATTCCTTGTTTTATTCATGACTTTGACATTTCTGGTTGATGTGCTTCAAGCTTCACTTGGGTTTTGAGGAAGCAAATTTTTGTGCCTTGGTATAATGATTGCATCGTATTAGTATTCAACATACATGCATGGGATTGCGGCTGTATAGTTAAGGTAATGTCAAATAAGAAGGTTGACACGTTGCCAACCTTGCAGGCATTTTGTTCTTCAGAGTTGATCTCCTGACTTTAACAGCTTCATTCCAGGAGCGCTCTTCTCAGGGTTGTGTTCTGTAATATTTATTTGTGTTTTGACAGGCAGGTGCCGGATGGACTCTTGGGTCTAAGGGATCTCATGGAGTCCCAAGTTCTCTAGACTTATAAACTTATGTTCCCTGAATTGGTCCCTAATTACTCTCTCATAGTATCTCTTTCTCCAGCACATCACAGAGCATATTTTTTGGACCTAATAAGATATCTACATTCAATATTCAGTATATCTGAATATCATCATACTTAACCCACTTTAGGCATCACAAAGACTAGAATCATATTTTTTGCAGTTTTACTAGGAATTGCTTGAAACATCACACCTACAAATAAATAGGCGTTAATTTATCTAATGTGAGTATTTGCATGTTGTCATCATACAAGAACTTACACATACACAATGCATACATGCTCAGTTGTTTGGTTGCACATAGAAATTATGTGGTTATGTGTGCATATGGATTTGTGACAGCTACTACATGCTTGTTTTAGGAAAAGAAGAACTGGAAATAAAATCCTTGCAAATGTATACAAACTCCTGAAGAGCAGGAAGAGCTCAAAAAAAGAGCTTTGCAGTCTGAAAAGAGTAGAGGAGCATGTACATGCTTTCTCTTACACGGACACGTACATGAGCCACTTAATTGGCTCTACAAGAATTATTAAGATAAATATCTCTTGGTTGTGTTTTCATCTCTAAACTAACAATCCACCCATTTGCATAATCTCCATCACTGTAGCAGAAATGTGACTGCCACCATGCAAGGTTAGCATGAATTGCTGAGGATTTGCCACAATACATTATGCAATTTTTGTTGTGGTTTTAATGAATAAATTCCAGAGAAGGCTGTTATTAATTAAGCTACAATATGGCATAGTCAGCTAGCAGTGAGAAGATGCTAACTTGGTCTGAAGGACCCATCTGTGGAACTTTCTCTTTCAGAACCGCAGCCCAGTTGTCGCCATACAGCAGAGGGAATCTTTGGCAGCGTTTCAGTGCGTCATTAGGCCAGAAAGGTGCCTTTGGAAGACAGAAATAAATTGGAAGCATGGGGATTCATTGTGAAATGCCTGCCAGAGGTAGGTAGCATGGGGACAAGACACAGTCCAATATATTACAGTCTTGGGTGTGAATAGATGAAAAAAACTCCAAGCATATGCTCAGCTACTCTCCATATGAATAAGAGTTTCTAATTTGCTCAACACGTCTCTAATAGCCCTGGCAGTCTCTCTTTTCATAATTAACATCTTCATTTTGTTGCTTTCTAAAGGTGCGACGTATTCAGGCTCAGAGGAGCTCAGCCCCTCGGTGCCAGCGGTGGGCAGTGCGGGATAGGGCGACCCTTCCTGTGCCCTGGGCCAGCCGAGCCAGCAGCAGCGCGGCTCCCCTGGGGCCCTCTGGCCCCGTGGCATCGCCTGCAGCCTGCCGCCTGCGGTGAAAAAGCTTAGAAAAAGTGTAGATGAATATAGACTGTGCCTTTTGTATGTGTGTACTATTGATTGGGTATATTTTAGCTCCTTGTTGGCATAGCTTATGAAACTGCCCTATTTCATCACTGTAGTGACTAAAACAACCGCTAACACAAATCATGTTACTTGGGCTGTTATTGTTGGATCCTGCAAGGAGTGGAAGCACAGTGTTTTTACTCTTAGTTTCTTGTTGCTGTTAAAGTTACGGGCACCAGCCCTGTGCAGCCTTGCTTCTGGAGAACTTTAAATCTCAGCTTTGCCTCTTATTTTGTACGTAAACAAAACCCAGAGGTGAATGCCACCGAAGCATGGGAGTTTCCTGATGCAGATTTGTGTATGTGATCCAAATCTAATTGAATCCATCCTTATTTAGTCAGGAGTAGAAACTAAGTTGCGAAGAGCCGAGATCTGTCTCTTGTCCCTTACCTGCTGTAGGATTTGTCTGGTTTGGCAGAACAAGGGCTGGTTGTGGATCCGTATGCACAGATGCAGTAGCACCTTTGACAGCGAGCAGTCCCTGCCTGTGAGACATTTGTCACGTACAGATTGCCTGCACAAGGACAGCTCTGTTACATAGCATATGAACACAAACACATTTTCTGAAAACAATTGTATGCATATCATGTTTATCCCCCTAAACTAAAGCGTATATATTCAGAATCATTCCTGGGGAATGCATTTTAAATCTCATTTTCAGAAAACGAAATGTTCCCGAGGTGTCTGTGGCCTGACGCTGGCAGCAGGCCCCGCCGGGCCACAGGGCCTGTGGCACCTGCCAGGCGCCATTTTGCTCGCCCCCCTTTCACTGCCCTGGAGGCCATTTAGTGTGCAAATATTCAGCAGTTAGGAAAGCAACTTGGATTAAGCACTCAGTTACCCTCTTCTCCACTGGGTAGCAGAGCAACACACAATTTGTGCCATTTATCTGGGCTGCAGAGCACGTGGGAAGCCAGGGGCGCGTGCGGCAGTGGTGCTGCAGCCCCAGCAGCGTGGCTCTCCCGGCGGGACGGGGCCTGGCCCCCTCGCTGGAGACCCTGGCCAGCAGGGCAGGACGAGGCGGTGATACCTGGGGCACAGGGGGAGTGTGTTGGCCCTTCTGGGGGTGCTGCTGCCCAAGACCCAGGCTGCGGATCTGCCTTGGCACTGATCGTGCCCCAGCCCTGCGCTGCCTCGCTGCAGGGAAGCAGGCTGCGTGAATTATCCCCAGAACACAAAAGTTATTTCCCTCTCACAGCTTCTCCTATCTGTGTGACCTAGGTACTGACTCAGAGCACATGCAGAAAGCCACAGGAGTAAAAAAACAAACAAACAAAAAAACACAGCAAAACAACAAAAAACACCACATATCTATTTAAATAATGAAATAATGAAAGTTGATTACCATTTTAAGCCCTTTATCATGTAGAGGCATTTCAAGCTCAGACACCCTACTCATCTCCAGCAGTGAGATAACTATAAAGGCTTTTCCTGCCTACCCTGCAGTTTGACAGTACTGGAGTTTCAGGCAATTAAAATCACTTCACATGTCTCTAGTGTACCTGTTAGTCTCTGTATTCTCATGCCAACATGATTCAGACTTGAAACAGCAAATTACCTTGTTTGGAGGAGGTGTTTTATGGATTCTTTTACTTAATTGCTGCAAGGTGAATATTTCAGTTGGATTAATTTAACTAAATGACACTTGAGTTACTATATTGCTTTGGGACAGAGACAAGGAAAGGCCCCTGTGCCAGTACCTGATGCAGATAAAACACTTTTTTTTTTTTTTTCTATCCTTTAAAATAAAGCTGCAGCCTTTCCTGCGAGTACTTCCTGAGCAGATTATGAATACCCTGGAGATGCATGTCCCAGACATCTATCGTTTAGGACCAGCATCCCTTGCACGTTTGGCTGTGTGCATCTCAGGCAGGCATTGTGACCCTGAAAAACACAGCAGGGCTGGGGCACGTGCATCGAGCTTGGGTAGCGGCTAAAGGTGGTGCAAAGTTCTTCCTTCTCTGGGACTTCAGTGTGTATGTAAAATGCGAGCGTCGTTTGAATTCTTGACTAAAAGAAGGTATTGTATTTATGCGTTCCCAAATAGTAATGCCTTTATGCAATTATGTCCGTGCTTGAGCTAAACTCCAGCTCCAGAGGCAACCCCGAGCTCTGTGGCCAGCCGCGTCCATGCAGCACAAACCGGGGCCGTCGGCTGGCAGGACCCCGTGGGCAGCGCTGACGCTGCGCGGTTCAGCTGGTCTCTGTGGTCTGGTGCTGTGTGTGAGAGGCCTGTCAGCCCTAGAGGTGAGAAGAGTGCACTTTAAGTTAGATTCTTTTTTTCCCTTCCTGAATACTTAATGAAAGCTCTGTGGAGGAGCTCCAGCTCTCCTTGGGAGATGGCTGTATTGTCCTAGCACAAACAGACCCCAGGGGCACGTAGCTCAAAGTCCTCCTGGAAGGCAGGTGGGAGTGTGCACACCCACGCGTTTCAGCCTGAATTTGGCATCCTGCAGACATCCAGCTCCTGCAGCACTGCCAGCAGCACCGTGGGCCCCGTGCAAGCGGCTCATTCCTCACGGGAGGCAGTGTCACCCCCAGGGTGATGGATCCGGCGGCAGCTGCCTGCCCCAGAGATGCTATCACAGAATGACAGACTCCAGTTTGTGATTGATCACACAGAAACCCCAAATGACAGGCTTGGTGAAGTCTGATAAAGAGAACTTGGGCAAAGAAAAGAGGGGGGAAAGATAATACTTATTAAAATAAGGGACATTAAAATAATAATGTCCCGTAACACTACGCTTCTTCAGTTGCCTCCAATTTTTTCCACAGAAGTAAAGCAATTTTCAGTTGTCCTTACTTTCCCCAGAGTGCCACAGCAGACATTTATGGCTGAATAAATATATTCTCCCCTGCAACCTCCGTTTGTGTTTTGCTCTCTTCAGCAACTGCACATCTGTTTCTGCCGAGCAATCACCTGTGTGTGATGCAGAAAGCACCGGAGTGACTTCACTGTGAGCAACAAGAGCAAGAGCTGGGGTGAGCTGGACTCTGGGAATCTATGAAGATGGACTACATTTTTGGCATAACATCACTGACAAGAATGTCTTGGGAGCTACAAAACAATTTACAAAATACACCAAAGTATGAAACATTATTAATTTTTCAGTGTTCCCCACCCCTGTATTTTGGGTGAAAACTCTCTAAACCTCCCTCCCAAGAAATGATAGAGAGAGAAACCCCTTCAGCTCGGTGTTCCCAGATGGGAATGGCTGAAAGCAGAGGCTTGAACATTGCTCTGCCCCATTCCAGAGGCTTGCTGGGGGTGCTGAAACCAGCCATGGACAGATCATCCTAGGTACAGAGCCACACGGCCAGAATCTTGTATCCAACATCTGACATGGGCAGGCATGGCATCGCTGCTGCTGCCATGTGAACGGCCCTTCCTCTGCCTGGGGTTTTCGCATCTCTCTCTAGTTACTGTTTTCTTGAACTGAAGATCGAAATGCAGCTGCTGGACAACAGCTCTGGGAAGATGTCCTGTCTTCTCTGGTGGATTTCCTCAGTAGGGAGCTGCGTGATGTGGTGTATCTAGGCACAAAAGGTTAAAGAGGGCCAGGGCGCTGCTTGTCCTTCCTCCTGTGCCTGGAGGAAGATGGCAGGCCCTGCTGCTCTGACAGTGCTTGACACAGATTTGGCAACGGATAGCAGGGAAGTTCAGCGTGCATTTGGTATTTCTTTAGTTGGCTTTGAAAGCTGTACATTCAAAACAGTGAAAGCAATGGGCCCAGCTGCACAATACTAATTTTGTGTTGCCACTTCATTTAGATAAATTACTCCTGTGAGTTACTAATAAAAACAAATGTTAGCTTGTGTCAGAATTAGTGAACAGTTCTGATAACAGGAGCATCTATTTTTAGTTTTCTATTAACCCAGTTCAGCCTAACATCAAGTTGTATTAAACTTAGAAGACACAAATAGGATCCATGCTGGTTAGTTATTTGCCTTGAAACATGCCAAAAGCATCTCTTCTGCTTCGCGTAGCAGGTGGGATAAATGTGTAGCTGAAAGGCAAGTTATCTGTCTAGTCCCAAGCAACTCTTATCATCCGGTGCGTTAGTAGCGGGCGTTGAAGCATTAAGTAGGGCAGCAGGCTCAAGCCAAGGAATGAGCATAGCAGAGGGCCGCCAAAGACGTGGACCAAGGAACCCGCCCTACAAAGAGCGTTTTCCACAGCTGGAACAGCTGCGTTTGGCTGGCTGCACGGCACAGCTCATAGAAAAGCAGGCAGCCCGAGGCACTTGTGGACGGTGCTGGGAAGGTTTTGGCATGGCAGATGCCGTCTCTGCAGACGGAGGCACGTTATTAGGGACGTGTTAGCATCTGTTTTTGAACATTTCTGCCACTGATGCTAGAGGAGGAAATCGCACCTGGGAAGCTGAACGCCTGGTCCTGTGTGAGCAGTGCTGAATGCCAGAGGCACAGCACCGTCGGTGTCATCCTTCCCAGGTGTGTTTGCCCTACCAGTGCTGGGGTGTGGGGGTAGAGAACGGCCGTGGGCTCTTGTGCTGGCTTCTTGAGAAACTGAGGCCCAAACAACATGATTTGGTGTTTACCTAATGAAGTTTTTTGCTGTTTATTGGAAAATCTGTTCAATTATCTCAAAGGTTACTGTTTAGAATTTATATCATATGAAGTTACATATTCTCCCAGAGCAATGTAAGAAGAAACACAATGTAAACAGAAAAATCCAGACCTAGTTTAGTTTCGCTTAGTTTAGAGCAGAGAGAATGTGCTTGATGATAATTCTTGAGAAGTTTTGCAAGTTTTTTTTTCACTGACTCCCTTTTTCACCCTTTTCCAAATTTTTAGATTTTATCAACTAATTTTATTTTATCAACTAACAGTAGCTTTGATATTAAGTGCATTGCTAAAACAATTAGCATGCACAATTAAATCTCTACTTATACTAATTTTTCTCTTCATGGGAAGAATTTTATTTCAGCTCCTCATTATTTTAAAGCAATCTGCAGAAAAAGTATTATTAGGAAAATTAGGCTGATGGCATTTGGGGCGAGCTAAACGCACTGTTAAGCAAATCAGAAATTAGTGTAAATTTCTTTCATTTGACTTCATTTGCTGTGGATCAAGTTTGATACTAATGATGAAAAACAGGTCAAGCTTTTAAAAACATTGAGGTCTTTCTGCACAACAAAACTGAGTAAAAGTGCAAAAGTAAAACCTGGATTTTTTTTTCATGATCTAAGCTGGAATATTTTTAATAATTCTTTTTTCTGTTGAAACCAAGGTGCAGTCTTGTCTCAGAGAACATCACACGTACATGAAGAGCCTTTCAATGTCTCAGAAACAGGGCAAGGTATGCTTTGTGTGTGCCAGCAGAAGGCAGAGGGACTTTGGCGGAGCTGTGCATATCCACATCTGCCTGGTGCCAAGATCAGGTTTTTGTTCACTGTGCTGCTCCAAAAGTGCAGAAAAAGAAGTGGATGAGTTTAGTCCAGCATGATAACTGATATTTGGGATCATTTTTACCTAATGACTTGTATTTTGCTGCTTCACACTGAGCTCAGATGTTGCTGCATTGTGGGATGCTCACTGAGTCTTTGTTTTAGTGTAAAACCACTTCCTCTGTGGCACAACTGGTCCTTGCCCTTTGGAAGTGCATGGCTTCTGTGTATTGTGAAAAGGCTCAGTACCTGGATTGTGTCCTGTGATGTGATAAATATATAAAGGGTAGGAGAGAAAAGAGAAGAAATTAAATGCCACAATTCTACAGTTACTTGTATACCTGTCTAATAGCAGTTGGAGTATTCAGGGTAGAAAATTAGATGTCATCGGTACACTTGGAGAAGTACGGAAATGTATCCTGTGGGCATTAAAGCACCAAGGAATATGGAGAAGCTGCTGCTGACTAGCAAAATAGCAATCAATAGATAATACAAAAGGAGAAGAGAACAAACCTACAAGCAAACCAACCAACCAACCAAAAACAAAACCAAAACCAAAACCAACAGAAAAATACAGAACCCCGAGAGCACTCCTGAAATTTTGCTATTTGTAGAATCACTTAACGTGGTGCTTGGTTGCATCAATGTCCTCTGTCAGAACATTTTTGCATCAGAAACCAATGCATTATTTACAATGTAAATGATCATTTTGTATTTATTCAAAAGCCTTTTCAATTGTGCTTTGTTAAATCATGAGTAAAGCCCTGAAGACAGAAGTCTCTGGACAGACTGTGCTGCATGCTGCTGCAGCTCATGCCCTCTTCCTCTGAAGTCAGCAAAAGCCACAGCAGGAGAACACAAGAATACCTGGGCCCTTTTCTGT
This sequence comes from Anser cygnoides, assembly GCF_040182565.1. Lineage (NCBI taxonomy): Eukaryota > Metazoa > Chordata > Aves > Anseriformes > Anatidae > Anser > Anser cygnoides. The sequence continues at coordinate 799,368 of NC_089886.1, forward strand.
GCTTGTCTGATAAGGTCCTAAGTGTATCAGGTGCTACGGCAAAATGCTGGAAGGTTCTGAAGAGCTGGTGGTTTCAGCGGAAGTGTGAGTACTTGGAAGATACGTGGACTGGTGGTACTAAAACCCCATCTCACTCCTATGAGCTGGAGCTGAGAGAAGGTGATCCCATGCAGGAGGTGCAATTGAAGGTAAGACTGAGAAAGGGTTGAAGATGAAGCAGAAGATAAGTTCCGTGCTCAGAATCTCCTGATCAAAGACAGCCAAATACTGAAAGTTTGCTTCACTGTATTTTCCTTCCCGCCTTTCACTGGATGTGAATGAACAGGGAAATCTTCCATATACTCCCTCAGTGTATAAAAAAGATGTGCTTTGATTTGAGAATGGGATGCCGTTTTGACTGGAATGGTAGAAAGCATGTCAGTAGTTTAACAGTTGTAAAATTAGAAGGAAAGAAAACCCCAAAGAGATGAGAAAATAACTCGTATTAAAGCAATAGAATAGTTTTATGCTATAACAGCATTCTGTGCAGCTTAAAGCAGCTCAAAGCAATGCTCTTCACACAGTATCTGCCAAATCCTATCAGGAGTGTAAAGTGACATTATGAAGTCTCCAGATGTATTTTCATGTCATTGGGCTGATTTGTGTCATTTGATGAATTACACATTTGTAAAGTCAATGTTATTCACCCTGTGTATTTTGCTTTTGTCAAAGTTCTCTGCTACAGACAATAGCAATTCATATAAGAGTTATCACTTCATTAGATCTTACCATCACCTTATTTAAAAAAATTCATTTTCCAGTAGTGTTGGTATAAAAGATTAATGGGGTACAGGAAGATACATTAGGTGAATTCTCTTTAATTTTGCTTAATCACATCTGCTATTTTTTTAAACACGAGGCAAAAGGGAAAATTAAATCTGTGTGAGAGGCACAGGACAAACTCTTGTTCTCTTGCTCATGGCAGTTGAGCCCAGGACGGGTCCGTTAACCCCTGATGTGACTGGGGGATGGCTCAATCCCAGCCTGCCTGGGCTGGACACGTCGTAGGCGACTTCAGCTTGATCCTGTGTTACCCCTTAGGGCTTCTCCAGCTCCTTTCAAGGCAGAGAATGGGCAGGTGTGCTGAACTCGAGGCTCTGAGGAGTACTCACAGGTGGTGAGATGAACCCACTTCTGTTGAGCTCTAGGTGAGACGTGCACCTGGGTTGCCAGGAAGGACTCTGTTTGTGTAGGCGCTCTGGTGCAGTGATAGATGGGGTTTTGTCTTCAGTAGATGCATGCAATAATTAATCCTGTGAAGGCTTAGAAACCAGAAAAATGTCTGCAGCAGGACATTGAGTGGGAATGCTTTTCAAATTCTCTTGATAGGTGCTGGTGATTTTTAACTGTATTGAATTATTTAGACGGAGCCTTTTGGTCCTCCAGGATCTGTGCTGAAAGTGCTGTGGTAGGCATTATTCCTCTAATTTGAACAATGACCTTGCACGTGAGGAACAACTGCCTGTTGCAGCTTGTTGCCATAGGTAAAATTATTCTGGCAAACACAAGATAAAAAGAAGAGCATCTTAGTAGTAATATAACTTGTGACAGTGAGTTGTTTACAGGTTTAATGATAGCTTACAGATCAATGTACATTGCAGGAAGTCTCATTCATCATAGTTTTGACTTGATCGTTACCTTGTGGCAAGTTCTCCACACCTTTCTGAAAACCCTCTGCACCCCCCCAGCAATTCCCCTTGAGCAGCGCCTCCACGATGCGACCACCTCACACCTCACTCTGGTTGGTACCCTTCTTGAAAGTGTTATTAATCTGTTGACTTTTGAATGTGCTGTGAAATCAAAAGTGACTCTGCTACTGTTGCTACATTTACGTTAATGTATTAACATAAGTATTAATAAGTACTGGACTGCATGTGGCAAATCTGACTCACTGACTGGGATTCTTCAAGGTCTTGATTGACAAAGACTATCCTTCCTAATTTCCTGGTTTTAAAAACAGAAATAGTAATAAATAAATAAAAACCTGTTTCTTCTGATCATGTGTTCTTTTAGACAAATTATTTCTTGACTTATTTTTTCTTGAAGCTTATCAGCTTTTGCATTTCATTTTCAAGTTTTATTTATTTTTTTTGCCTTAGGTCTTGTTAGGTAAGCTGACTTTGAGAGGAACGTTTATCAGCTCTATTTTAGTTTTGTATGAAAAGTTTAGTGGCTTTTCTGATGACCCAGCATAATGTCTTCCTCATTTATTAAAAAAAAAAAAAGAAAGCCCATAAAATAGAGTTAAAAAGGACAATCCTAAATTCTATTTGCTTTGTCTTTTGTCTTATCCTTCCTCTCCTCTCCTCTCCTCTCCTCTCCTCTCCTCTCCTCTCCTCTCCTCTCCTCTCCTCTCCTCTCCTCTCCTCTCCTCTCCTCTCCTCTCCTCTCCTCTCCTCTCCTCTCCTCTCCTCTCCTCTCCTCTCCTCTCCTCTCCTCTCCTCTCCTCTCCTCTCCTCTCCTCTCCTCTCCTCTCCTCTCCTCTCCTCTCCTCTCCTCTCCTCTCCTCTCCTCTCCTCTCCTCTCCTCTTCCCTTCTTTTCCCACACCATACAATACTTCTATTAGATACTGTATTTGATCACACATAACAGTGAGTTTTATCAATCATATGAATTAAGTAATAACACTGAGCAGCTATTTGCTCTATTCTGGCTAATTTTTCATAGTGGTATAGGATTTTAATAGCCTCACTTGAGCTGTACTGCATAGTTAAGAACACATCTGCTGAAGAATAAGTCATCCATTTGAATAGTCTAAATAAATAGATTTGGTCCTGTATTGTAATTAACTCAAGTTTTCAAATTTGTGTTTGTTATTCCAAAAAGGGAGAACAGAATGAAAATTTCAGAAATGTGTCATAGTATAATTAAATATATTTATGGCTGTATCTATCCATCTCTTTGTCTATCAAAACCTGCATCCTTTCCTTCCTCTAGAGCAGCATAAGACTTGTTAGTGCTTTCTACACCAGTGTTTTAAAACTTTGGCTGGGCCATTGCAGTCGTAAGCTGGCAGATGTTAGGAAGGGGGAAAAAAAAACAAAACAACTTGTACAGTGACTTTACTGTCAATGAACTGAAGCAGATGAGGTTTGTCAGACCACTTTTTGTGTGTGTGTGTTTGTGTGGGGGGGGGAAGTAGTACCAAATTGAAATGTATCATCTTGACCTGACTCTCACAGGAAAGCCTTTGAAATACCTAAAGACAAACGCGGATCAGTTACTTGTCCTGTAAGATGCAAAGAGAGAGAGAGAGAGAGGTGCATCACTGCTGTTTCCTGAAGCTGAAGTGTTGAGGACATATATCAAATCCATGTAATGGAGGAGCATCACATGGGAAACACAGCCTTCAAGAGAGATTTTAATGGTAGGTTAAATTCTAGTTCTAAGAGTGATAGTTGAATGAAAGTACAACATAATTATGGATTACAGGTATTAAGTTGCAGAGCAATTGCAGTTGTCTCTCAATATACATTTCTTGTCATCCTCTACTGGGGCTCTGCTCCTCCTGCCAGTTCTGGGAAGAAGGAGATGATTCAAAGAGCAGCTAAAATGATTAAAGCTAGGATGGGATTTATGAGGAAAGATTAAAGAATTAAATATGTATAGGCTGGCTAAATGATGACTTAAGGGGAAGTATAACTTTTTATGAGTGTTTGAAGGTTACAAATATAAAGGATTGGAAGAACCATTCAGCATGGCACAAGCAGAATTGCAAAGAGTAATGTGGTGATGCTAAGAAAAAGTAAATTTTCAAATGCCAGTGATACCATTTGATCACATTTATGTAAAGAAAAAAAACAGAACCCAACATAACTATGTGGAAATGACAGGAATGTAGGAATGTCTTCAGTTCTCAGGTTCTTAGGTTTTTAGTTGCTACACTTCTCACAGGAACGCAGCCAGCTTGCTGATGCAGCGCTTGGCTGAGGTGCACAGTGACATTTCCTGCCTGCAACAAGAGAGAAGGTGTAGTTAGATGCACTGCAGAAGAACTCTAGCAAATGGAGACAGGGTTGAATTTCATTGGTCTTCTATCAAAAGAACAACTGCGTGTGGGGAAAACCCCACTGCTGCCTGCATCTACCTTCCTCTCTGAAGCTGTTGTGAGGGAACCTGTTTTCTCACTGGTTTTGATACATGGATAAAATCTATTCCTAGGGTGCAAAGTGGGAATTTCGTTGTATATAAAAGTGGTAGATGCTGGGTGGAAAATGGACGAGATTAAAGACCTTGTTTGTCCTTGGATCTGAGTTACAGACTATGGCACGTTCCCAGGCTGTAGACTAGATGAGCAAGATTGATTTGAAAAGATGCCAGATTAACTAAGGTAGAACTAAAAGGAATTAACATGAGAAAAGACTGCCTGGCTCGTGGAGATCAGCTCGGCAGTCACAGGCCAGGCTGTCTGGAAGGCTCTAGGAAACACCCAAAGAAGTATCTGCACTGATGAAGAGCTTATTGTTGCCTTTGTCTTAATGTTTATGTATTTCATGTCATAATCAGAGGTGCCATATTGCCTGTACTAAGAAATGTGAAGTTCTACACACTGGTTGCAAGTTGAAAAATATCACGTCATTAGTAAAGATAGAAAATCTTGTCATTTTGCTAGTTGAGACCTATAGCATTAAGCAGGTTACGGAAAACAGTTGAGAAGTTATAATCCATACTGCATCACATCACCCCAAACTGTGTGACTGTGTGGCTTGGGCTTTCATTTGTTTTCTTTTGCTCTTTTTCTGAGATGATCTAAAGGAGACATATATATACATATATTTTTGATATGGGCTTAACCTTCGTGTGAGGAATCATTTCTATTTCAAAACCCAAGTGTTATACTGGTTGAACACCAAGCAGGTTTTTTTCAATTACCTTAATACACTTTCCCAAAGCACTTCTTTTTCTAGGTAATTTGTTTTTATATCTCACCCAGAACTCTGAAAATGCAGGGAGGCCTTCTTATTGTTATCCTTGAGTGATGACCCCGAGTTAAACAGCATCAACTAAATATCTGCAAGGTGGCTGAGAACAAGTTTCTGAAGACTGTTCTGGGAAGCGATGGTGGGGTTGGCACCGCAGGAGCAGAGCTGGGGCAAGTGTCCTGGCACAACTCCTCCAGCCCCTTCTCACACAAAGCAGTTCGCTTACTTTGGACAGCACTGTGCCCCCATGTCCCCAGGGGGGACAGAGTGCTAACATGCTGGTACCCAGCATCACCAGCATAGAGCCCGAGGTGGGACCTGGGACCTGACCCTCATTTTCCTAAAGATTTAAACTAAAATGAGAGCCAGCTTTGCCAGATTGCCACCTTCAGATTAACTATCCTGAGGCAGACAATATTTTGTTGCTCTGTAGGGGAATTAGATTCATATATTAGACAAGAAAATCATGTAGCACCCTTTAGGAGCTTCTCTAGGTTTTATTTGGGGATGTATATATATATACATATATATTTTGGGATGTGTGTGTATATATATATATATATATATATATGTATGTATATATAAAAGAATATATGAAAACCAGAGGAAGTATTCTTATTAACTAGCTAGGTTGAAATATGGTTGTGTTGACAACACATAATAAGATACAGACATTTCAACTAAAAAAACAAAACCAAAACACACAAAAATCAAATTATTTCCCAAAGATAGGCATCATGGATGAAATTGCCTCCATACGTCACACTAATTAAAGTCTGTGAGATTTGCTGTGACTGTCAGCTGGTATTTACTTTTCTGCTTAACTGTCTGATAATGGTGCTGAATTAACCAAACAGATGATCTTTTGATTTCTTTGCATGCCTATGTCATGTCTTACACTGACAGGTATCTTTTCTGACCATTTCATCAAAACACAAGCACTGAAAAGTTACAGTGGATTTAGTGGTTTTTTTTTTTTTTTTTTTTGCCAACGGGATCAATGGGATGTTTCCATTGCATTCCAGGAGATCCACTCTATTAAACCTCCTCTGAAAGCCTCCTGTGACAAAACAGCAGCAGATTGCATTTTTCTCTTTCCTTAAAGCACTTTTCTGTCCATTGAGGAGCCTCGTTGCCACTTTCACATGGACTTTCCTCCTGTCTGCAGGCCATCAGTGGTGCAGAGACCACGCACCAAGCAATGCTGATTCTCCAGATGTGCCCAGAGGTGCCCGGGCAGCCAAGGAGGAGACACCCCTGCACTGACCCAGCACTGGAGCATCCTTGTGGGCTGGACCGAGGGAAGTAAACGGGCAGTAAGAGCAGCCGGCACTTTGAAAAAGGGGTGGCAGGCCGGATGGGGTCAGCAGAAAAATATTTATAGTGGAAATGGTGGAGCTTCCTTTGCACAGCTGATTTTTGATGTGGTTCTCTTGTCTTTAGAAAGATGAAACTCCAGTAAGCGATCCTGCGTCTTAACAGAGCTGTCAGCAAATGACTCCTGTCCCAATGTTTTGGTGCCATTTTTCCTGAGCGGCCTGTGTAATCGATGGTGAATCTTTACATGCCCAGAGTGAGTTACTCAGATCCAAAGCCATTCTGGAAACAGTCTGTCTGACAGCCTTTTTATTGGCAAAGAAGCTATTTAAATGAGAAACCTGTGTGAGAGATGAACTAGCTGCCCCATGCGATGGCAAGCGGAAGCTGATGAATTCTGCTCGGGCAACCAGGTGACCTTTCTGCTTTCCACTCTAATTACTTTCCTGTCAGATGTTCAATTAGAGTGACAGGGTCCCAAATTCCCAACGATCTCTGTTTTGTCTTAGAAGATTAAAGGGTGGCAACTATTTTCAATATGATTATCATCATTATCTCTGGGAGATTTTATACTTCAGAAGTCAAAGTCATAATAGCCCAGCTCACTGCAATTATTTGCAAATTGCCTTAATGTATTTTCCAGAAGCTTTTCCTGCACTTTGTAATTTATTTATTTGCTAAGCCAATAGAACATTAAAATGCTAAAATGTCTATGAACCTATATGAAGCCTGTCTGATGGTAACTTGCATGGACTCAGACAGCATCCTCTTTACCTACCAGTAATCTTATACATATTTTGTTAAAATACCCCTATGGATGTTCTTTTAAGTAAAATACTTTGAAGAATTCCTCCCTTTTTTCTTTTTTTCTTCTTTTTCTTTTTGGAGATGTTGCAGTAGTTCTCTATGGTGGTAGAAATGTTTGTGAAAATATTCGTACAAACCAGTACAGGAAAATATCTACAGACAGAAAACATGGTTAGCTTCTCAAAACATGCCTTTTCTCTGGAAGCTTGTTTCTAAAGTGGAAGACTGACCCACCGAGGAATGGAAACAGCAGCGTACTGGGAACCACACAGTGGGGCTCCATTTTCTGTTGCAGAAGCAAGCAGGTCTAAGAGCTACTAGGGTGTTTTTGGGTGCACTCACTGAATGCACTTCTTATTCTCAATGGGGAGTAGAGGATGGAGAGATGATGTACCCTGTGTATTAAACTGAAACTAACCCAAATAGCTTATAAAATACGCTCAGCTAATTATTCAGGAGTAATTTACAGACCAAGAGTTACATTGCAATAATTGTGAATAATGAGTAAACCACAAAAAAATGGTAGATGGCTCGCAGGCATTTTGTGAACAGAAAATGAGGCTAAATTCATTGAATAAATTAATTGCTATGGATTATTCTTTCAGCTTTAATCTGCCGCCTGCTGAAAGAAATCTGTGCAAATGGAAAAGCCGGTCCATAGCTTTCATTTTGAAATGTGGCTGCTTTGCACTGAATAGAAGAGAAAAGAGGCCTGAAAGGCTTTTTGCTGTGTTATAATAATGTATCATGCTTGTAACACAATTTTCACCTTCAAAGTTTTACCTGCCCTTTGGGATGGGGCAGTTTTATAATCCCATTTTATTAGCGAGAAGCAGATGGAGAGCCTGCAGGGAGGAGAGGTGATTTTTCCCAAGGCCACACATTGTCTCTTTGGCAGAATTCGAGTTGGAGCTTGGGATTTTACAGTCCCTGGCTGATGCTTATGATATTTTTCTGTTTGAAGACTTCCCTTTCCTGCAAAAACATGCATAAGGGGAGATGAACAAAACAACCCTAAGCTGATTTGAGGCTTTGCCAATGAAAATGCAGAGGAAAAGAAGAAATGAGAAGATGTCCTCCAGTCCATTTTAGAAGATCAATCCTGGCAAAGAGGAATTATATTTTAAGAACCAGACAGATTGTCTCAGATTTACTATCTTAGAGGACAGAAGTGAAGGCGAAGCATTTTTCTGTAAGGATTATGATTACCTAACAGGGTCTTATCATTACCAGGAGAAATGACCCTAGTTTAGAAATGATCTGTTCATTTATAAGTAGTTGTTGCTTTTTAATAGTGCAGGTTTTTCTTACTGCTATTAATATTAATAAAAATAAAGTTAAGGCCCATGTCTTTACTTGGATGAAATTTGTGATTTAAAACATAATTTGAAGAGCCTTTTAGATCAATCCATGGATTTTATAAGCTGCTGGCAGCAATTTATGTGGATGTTAGACCACAAAATCCTTTCAGGTACTGAGCACAAGCTGTCTGTAATGCCCTAGCTTGCGCAGCCTTTTCTTTCCCGACTTGGTTTGGCGTGGCCAGGTGCCTTAACAGGGTGTCCTTGAGCTGGGAGTGTCTTGTGACAGCCCGGCAGCTTAGGACAAGCTCTCTGCTATTAATGGGACTCCGAGTGGTATCACTTGGCTCAGATTTATGTACTGTGCAAGTCATCCCTTTGAGAAAGCTTTAGCATTCCTCCGTGCTGGAACTGACATCCCCTTGCTGCCGTTATTTATAGCAGGGCACTTTTGCACCCTGCCTGACTTGCTGCACGGCGATAGTAAACAAATCTATAAGTACTCTCTCATTTAGCTTCCAGTCTGAAGTGAGCTGCATAACACAGCAGCCAGCTTGGCCGTAAGGGCGTGCTGTTGCTGGAGAGTTTTGTTGAACAGAGTACAATTACCCCATCTGGCATGATCATATCCACTCATTTTATCAAAATAGATTCTTCCCCTCCATTTGATAAAGTTTAACAGAGCAGAACAAGAACCCAAATGTTAACATGAGCCATAAGGTAACACGAGAGGAGGCGCAGTTCTGTCAGTCGCAGGGAGCCATCTGAGGAGGCCAGGCCCTCCCGCTCCCTCAGCAGAGGGGGTGCTGCTCCCACCGAGGGGTGCCGCAATGGCGCTGCCCTTCCCTGGGCTCCCAGTCTTCTTTACTGCAGATTTTAGTCTTTGGCAATCCTTACAGAAAAAAAGTCACCTTTCTCATTGTGATCTCCACTGCTGGAATAGAGTTACAACATGCTGACTGTCACATCATGTTGGTTTTTGTTGCTGTAGGCTTCTTCAGTGCGTACCTTTTTTGAGCATCCCTCAGTTCCTGTTCTTTCTGGACAGGAAAGCCTTTCCTCTTCTGAGGCTGCAGGTCTGAGGGCCGTGTTTATCGGAAATGTCTAAGCCCGCTGCTCCCACGGGGCGCTCCCAGCTTGCCTGGTGTGTGTGTGTTATGCGGTGTATGTCAGCGGTCTCTGCACTTGTGCGGTGATCTGTGTCCCCGTTGATCTGCTCTTAAAAAAGGTTCTTAATTTTCTTGTGCAGCTTCAAGCATTAATTGAGAGTCAAACTTCCAGCATTCCCTTGAAATGACACCAACATAAAAAATTTAAAATGTGTCTTTTCCTGACATGACTGAAGCTGTAAAATGATTTGTATAAAAATGAAAATCAAAATAAATAAATCAAAATCTTTCCTGCGTGTTCAGGAAGGTTAAACCTCCAGTAGCAATAGTAAAAAAACATTGCACTGAGTTTTGCAGAATAATGTCACTCTTTTATTTTATTATACAATGCAGTTCACCCTAAATTACATTTTCTTCTTTTAATTTATTTGCATGAAAAAGATGGCATGGCATAAATCATCTTGTGTAGGTTGCTGGGTTATTTGCATTTCAGAGGTTGTTTTTAACGTTGGATTAGAAAGGAATTTGCAGTTGAGAAGCTTTGAGAGGCATTAACTTTTAGTGATTGCTGATTCTCAAAAGGTGATGAACGATGTTCATTCTGCTTAGGACAAACCTCCTGAAGTTTGTGTCTTTCTAAAAAAGCTTGTCTGAGGCAACGACTGAGAGCCGGAGAGCTCGGCTGTCATTTCAGGGAGCAGCTCCTGTGGGGAAGTGGGACAGGGATCCCGTGGGATCAGAGGCCGGTCTCTGCAGACTTGAGTGCAGAACCTGCCCCAGAGGCACGGGGTGCAGGGTCTGGTGCCTCCTGAGGCGGCTGGAGACCAGGCAGGAGACCTGGGAGGTGCCTGGAGGTGCTGGTGCTTCAGTGCCGAAGGGCCCTGAGCTGCGGCCCGCTGTGGTGCCCGGCCTGGCCTGCCTCGATGCGCCTTCAGGATGAGAACAGGATTTTTAACACCTAAGTTGGTCAATCCTGACACTTTTCATTTTTGCTTAAAACAGGTCAGTGGGAGGAAAAGTGCAATGCCACATCTGTGCTGTTAGAGCTGCTTTGGGGGGAAGAGGGAGGAGAGCTTGCTGGGCTGGAGCAGCGCTGCAGGGAGGCCGGAGCTCCGGAGTGTGCGCGGGCTCTTCTCGCAGATGGCGCCGCGGTGCTGGCTGCCGGCCTGCCCGGGCCGTGGGCTCCACACAGCGCTCCAGCACCAGGCAGCCAGGCCCCACGCCACAAGCAGAGCAGGAAGGAGGCCTGTGGGTAGTCGGAAGGGTTCCTCATGAGGAAGGAGGATTTGGAGAGCTGCTTAGAATAGAGGTTGGTCACACAGGTCTGTGCAGCATCTCCTGGTGCGTTTGGTACTGCTCTTCCTTGCTGTCCTTGTGTAACAGCATCTGGCACAGGGCAGCTGGAGCTCTGGAAGGCTTTAAGGAGGCTGCACATGGCTATTTCCTGCTAAAGAAAGAAGTATGATGAGATGTTATAACTTGAATTCAATACAGCATGGAGCACACAGGGAACAAAACAGTAAAATGTATTTTATTAGTGATGAGCTGAGGTTGCACATGAAGGAGCCTGTTAAACATCTGACGTGTTAAATGCATTATATTTCCCTTCAGGAAAGAAGTAGTCAGAGGGACAAGGCTGATGAACTGAGCTTATTAACTTGACTTGGCGGTGATGAGAGTGATATTGACAAAAAGGCCGCGGTAGACTTCAAACACGCTTCCTGCAGTCGTGAGCCGAGAGCACTGCTTTGGCAAAAAGTGGGAGCTGCTTTACACGGGGATGCAAAGTCTGCAGCCAGAGCCTCATCGTCAGAAGTTGAGCACAGGTCAGGAGTTGAAAGCAGTGAAACACATCCATCTCCTGCAATGGGTGGGAGCTGGAGACCATCAAAGCCAGCCCCACTGTGGGCATAATCGAGGTGACTGCTGAATCACGGGATGAAAGGGACCTGCTGGAGGAACGAGTCCGCTTGCTTGCTAACAGGATGCTATTCACAGCTCTTTAAAAGTGTGGGGAAATTGATCGTCACTTCACTATTCTCCTTGCTTATTCATCTGGCTATAAACCTTTCAACAGGTTGCTTACTGCTACACTCAGCTTATTCTCTGATAGGGTAGATCTACAGTCAAGTGGTCCTTAATGATACACAAACATCCTAATAACATTTGTAAATTGAATCCTGGAGCTGACTGGGACTATCTCTAAGTGTCCAATGTAGAAAATAATTTCTAAAGTCCAAGGTGACAGCAAAACGCCTTTTACCATGCTGAAATACGTAGTATAACAATTATTGTGGTTTTTTTTTTTTTTCTTCTTACAGAGGACTGCTCCTTTATAGTTTTCTTCTTGAGGTGGCTTCCTTAGCCTGAGAGACTATACGACACAGCTTTTGCTAAGTATGACTGACCTGCTTGTGCTTGAATAATAAGTTCTTGTATTTGTTGTTTTATCTATGTCTCCTTTACTTTCTGTGTGGGCAACAGCTATCTAACTTCCACAAGTAACTTTTTCTGTATCTTTGCAGTATCTGCCTTTATGTCCTGGATGTAAGTTGTTCATTAGTACTAGGAGTGCTTGTCTTTCATGACATCTGCTTATTGCTGGTCCCCCAAAGACCAGCAGAGAAATGCAGAGGAAATTGGCAGATCTAATTTGATTACTATTTTGTCAAATGTATACTTAAATGTGTGAAGATTTGTCCAGAAGATTTCTGCCTCTTATTACATTTCTTAACGTTAAAAGGTGCTTTTTGTTTGTTGGTTTGGTTTGTTGGTGGTGGTTTTGTTAGTTAGTTTGTTTGTTTTTAATGAAGGTGAAAGAACTAAGTGAGGCAGCCTGATGTCTTGTACTAAGCTGTCAGTTTAATATGTTCTGCTAATGTCAATACTGTCCAGTCAAAGCACCAAATCCTGGTCTTCTCCAGGTGAACAGCCCTTTTTGTGTCTGCAAGCCAGGGGCTGTGCTTCCTGGTGTGTTTCCTAGGTGGTAGTCCAATGCATGTTGCTCTTGGCCAAGTTTTCTGTGGAGTGGGATAACGAAAAGACGTAGGTCCCAGTTGTCAACTCATTTTCAGTGGAGAAAATGAACAATTTTAGTTCTTTAAATGGCGTAGAGGAATTAGTGTTGCTTGTTACAGCTCTGCTTATAAGCAAGGGTTTCATGCTGGAGGAGTTGCACAAACCCACCATTTCCCCCAGTGTCCGTATTGGACTTCTTCCCAGGCAGCCCCGCGTCACCACGGGGCTTTGTGGGCTGCTGCGGGCACTGCGTGGGAGGGTTCTGCTGCGAAGCTCTTCTGCTCCGACCCACGGTACCATCTCGGTTGTCACAGAGACAGAGAAATAGCTTATCTAGGAATGTATTTCTTGGTGTGGTTTATGAAGGAAGAAATGACTCTGCCAATTTTATGAGGGTCATCCTTGTAAGCCTTGCCTGTGTATTGGTTTGTATGAGTGGCTTAGACTTGAGGCTTTAGTCATTAGCTCTAAAAAACTTGTTAGTATTTGAAACTATGGCCATCTCTTCGGCAATAGAAAGCATCTTTGTTCCAATGCCTTCCTCTTATCCCTCCGTGTTATCCCTGCTATTTTTTTCATGGAGAATAGTGAGGCATTCTCTCAAAAGAGATTCTTGTATTTATTGCTCAACATTATGATTACTATTGTGTAAAGAATATGTAAAATGTTTAAATCGGCTCTTTTGCATCCACTAACTTGTATAAAGCCTTTAGAAGCATGAGAACTAGAGGGAGTGTCATTGCCCGGTCTAAGCAAGAGCAGATATACGACCTAGAGGGCTAAAGGAACTTATCAGTATCTGAATGCACTAGCCTTTTTTTTCTTTTTAATAGAAACTTAATATTCTACATATAAATCATTGCCAGGAGGTCTGGATCACATGCTGAGTTTCTTGGCCGCCCGCTTGTGTTCTTCAGTAAAGTCTCCAGAAGCTCTTCATGAGGATATCACAAAGGAAAGGATACTGAAATTTCTGGGAGGTAAAACCATACATCTAATTGTGGAAAGCACAGGCATGGTAGTACTCCGTGTTAAAAATATCCATCCATACACTTAGGGAGGTGAAGAATGACAAGGCACGTCCTATAAATCAACACCCATGTCTATTCTGTCATAGCCATACAATTTAGGGGTTGTATTAGAATACTTATGGAGATGCAGGTGTTATTTTCCTATTTCTGTAACTTTTTTGTTTTGGTAGAATTAGTATTCGCTGAATTGATGTGTATACATTTTTGTACTTTCTGTTGCCTAGGGCTATTGCACTTCAGTCTTTGATCTTGCACGCTAAGCTGGTTGGAGGTTGGCCAGTACTTGGATGAGAGATTTCATAGGAATTTCATGATGCTGGGAGGAATTGTTTTTGACTGGAGATGGCACTTTCTCCTGTGAGTCAATGCCGAACAAATACCCCTGGATGGCACCAGGGTGCCTGGAATGTCACAGGCTCCATCTGTAGAGGAGACATAAAATGTGGCCATGCAATCTGATTTCCTATGAACTACACACGTCCTGGCCAAAATAAGATCTATGTAATTAATCCTGCAGTCAGAAGTTTCACATAATATATTATCTCTCTCTCCTAACCTATTGCTGAGGTTTTCTGTGCAGAGCCGCAGCATTTCTGAGAAGGATGAAGAAGGAGATCATGTCTGTGGACAGATGTAGTCATTATGACAGCATTTATTGTTGTGTATGTCTAGTGTGTGGTGAGGTGTGCAGGTACAAAACAAGTAACCATGTAAATGTTTAGCCAGTTAAGAAAGCCTGTTAACTCCCACTTGAATAGAGGTGTGGTTGTTTTTGTACACACTATGGCCCATAGACTCCTTCCTTTCCCAAAGGGGCATGTAATGAATCTTGGCACAGAGGTGCTTGGGGCTGGATCCACAAGCTGCCTCTGAGAGAGACCTGGGGAGTGTGCTTTGAAGGGCTCTCTGGTGCTGCAAGGGGGATGTCCTGTGGTGGGAGATTTCCCTACATGAATGTGGAAAACATTGGTGAAAAACTGGCCATAATTTTTAAAGCAGAGACTTTTATAGCAATGCTCTGCAAATGGTGTCTCATTTGCCATTAGAGAGTGACCCCTTAATCACATTGACAAGTAATCACTCACGTGAGTAATCCTATTGACATCAGTTGGACTGGAGCTGCATCATTATAATTTAGCAAATAACTACTCAGTTGTTTAGAATATAAATGCTTCTAATTTATGTGGAAATTGAAGGCATTTCTATCTCATTCATTAAAGAAAACATGATGTGAATTATCACTTACTTAACATATCCGGGAAAGGCAGTTTTAAAGCTGCATAATGCAATAAATAGAATGAATCTTTTTTTTTTCAACCAATGGCTACGTGAGATTCCCAGTTAATGTTTCCTGTGTTTTTCTGTTACCCAAATGGTGAACTCAAGCTGAGTTTAACACTGGCTTCTTTCCAGATAAGTCATCGTCAGTGGTGAAGACCTTTTGTTTTGAATTTGCTTAGTTCATTGGTTAGTGGTGGATGACTCCAGTGTGGTCCTGCAGAGCTGCATGAATTTAGAGAGTTAATATGAGTGAGGAGCAAAAATATTTATCTGCTGGAGAGTTGCTGATACAACACTTGGGTTATTCAAAGTGTGGACCAGCTGTAATAACCTGTTGTATTTTCTGTGGACTGGAGTATGACTCCACTTTTTGGAAGCCATGGAAGTCCATTGTCTTGCCAAATTCTAGTTTGGAAATTGGATCTCCTCTCCTTAAACTTCCCTGCAGTTCCATGCTAGTCAAACTTTGCCTTTAGCACCTTTTCCCAAGCCGTGATCAGCATTCAGCTGCTGCCATGCTGTGCCCAGGGGACAGTGAGATTTAATGCATGTTTTGGGGTCCTTCAGGCTGAGTACTGAAATAGCCAGCAGTACCACCACCCATGTTGACTGTCTTTGCACAAGCATAATAATTTTCCCTGATTTTCAGCCTGGTGAAATGTTAGGGGTTTAAAATTTCGATTAGTCTTGAAGGTGGTAGGGGTTGCCCAGATAATAGTTTTTTATATCTTTTAAGACAATTTAAGACAAGTACTGTTTTCCTCTGATTTGTCCATCGTGAACTCAATCCAGCGTTCAGTAAGGCGGTGGGGAAGCCATTTCCCAGTGCCCCTGGGGTCCCATGTGTGTGAGGGGTGCCAGACCCCGGGGTCCGGGACAGTGACCTGGGCTGAGACTCCTCGGTGGTTGGCGGCCCCAGAGCTGAGGTGAGACAGGGAAGAGCTGAGAAGCTCTTTGGGTTTCCCTCTTTCTCAATGGGATCTCATTTTGCCCTGTGTACACTAGATAGCACATCCTGCAAAGAGCAATACCTGGTGCTGATACCAGCTCAACTACAAGGTGTGGAGTGGGCTGGGGAAACAAAAAACATCTTCTAGAATAAAGAGAGAATGCACTGAAGCATATGAACAACAAGAAAATCCAGACCCAAGTGTGTGTAAATACATATGGCACAGCTTTTCTCAAGCCACACTTTTATTTATTTTGGTAGCAGGGTTGGAACGCTATTTTTGTCTCTTCTCCCTTTGTTCTTATTGTGAAACACATTGTCAGAGCATTCCTAATCAGGAAGAGAGAAGTTTCAAAGAAGAGATTGTCTCTTTTTCAGGGCATTCTCCCACACCTGAGAAATGGATGCATTTTTGGTAAATACCCATTTTTTTTTAGGAAAAACTGTGTGCCAGCTGAAATTCATGCATAATCTCCTGCATAGTCAGAGTAGATAGCTTAAAAAGAAATCTCTGTAGTAACACAGGAAGAAAAACAAACTGATAACTCCTGCCAGATTGATGGCTTCTTCCTTCATCTAAATCTTTATAGATTAGCATGTCTATTTTCTTTTCATGGATATGTTTGTTTGCACTATATCATCTAACCTAATCTGTAAGGGAAGTATATTTATCCTCGAGCTGTGAGGCATTTATACTGTTCACTTGTCACCAAGAATAATGGAGAGGATAGGTAAGATAATTTCAACCGTATTAAGGGCTGAGAGATGACTATAGGTATTTTGATAATGGGACACTCAGAGTGAATAAACTGAAATGCTTTTGTTACATATTAGCTAAAAATACACCTGTTATGGTCTTTTTCCTGTTTTTCTTTTGTCCCACTGCTGCGTGAGGGCACCTGGTGTTCCTCAAATACAGGTAGACATCGATAGCCACTGTGGGCTCACCCAAGAGACCACCAGGGTGAAAGATGGGAGGGTGCGTGAGGAAGAGAACCTCCAGTTCACAAACAGTGGTTTGGGTTAAGTGACCTCAAGTTGCCATTTCCGCACAGTTCCCCCCTCTCTTGTAAATGGCAAATAGTTCTGAAGATGGGGGAGACGCTTTTGGGCACAGTCAGTGCCAGGGATGATGCAAAATTCCAGGTCACAAAGGTACTTCTGGATGACAGTCGGCTGGGGATTTATTTCCAGACCTAACGAAGCAGATGATGTCTGAAAGCCCTCTCCTAGTCTTTATTCAGTGGGCAGCCCGTGTGCAGGTAAGACTCTGTTAGCTGGCTGCTGTTTCGTATTCAGGTGTCAAAAGAGCTTTCCTGCAGCCCTGCTGCTTTTCCGGATGCTCTCCATTTTCTGTGCATTTGATCCTTCCTTTCTAAGCTTAACTCTTTGTAACTGCCTTTACTACCTTTCATCTTACTGATTTCACAGTACTTCCACAATCATCAAGAGTGTTTTGAATTCTGATCCTGTCCTCCAAAGTGCTTGCAACCCCTCCCAGCTTGCTGTCATCCACAAATTATATTGGTATCTTCTCTACTCCAGCATCTGAGCCTGTTCAGGAGCCTCCACTTCATCTGTCCTCTCAGCTTCACAGGGGACACTAATAACAACTCTTTGATTGGTGATTTTCAATATATTTGTAGCTACTTTATGTTAGTTTTATTTAGACTATGCTTTTTTAGCTTTATTTATGAAATTGTTTTATGGAATTGCATATAAAATCTTGCTCACTGAGATATGCCATATCTCATTTCTTCAGTGATGAGGTCACTTACCCCCTCCTGTGCTTTCCCTCCTCTTCTCTGCCCAAATCCTCCGTAAGTTAGACTTTTTGTTATTTATTTATTCTTGAGAAATTTATAAACTTATATTGGCTACGTCTCTTGGGCCACTGTCTAATCTTCTAGGTGATGACAACTTGATTGATGAATAATAGATTTCGGTATCTTTGCAGCTGCCAAAGGGAGTTGTAATTTCTAAATGCATCCCTTAAGATAGAAGTAGTGTTTGTCCTTCTCCAGAAGTTTGTGTTTAATCAGCTCAGTTGTCTTTCCAGTATTGAAAAACTCTTTTCATTGTAATTTATAACAGAAATATTCAGAAATAAGCTATTTACATTGCATGACTGTGTAGATTATGGGTCTAATGTTTAGAGTGCTACAGAAATTCTGTAAGTGATATTCCTGGCTCTAGAAAATTTAAATATTTAGTAGGCATGGTAGGCAACTGAAAGAGCTGAAAACAAATACAGAGGAAAATTAATTAAACTGCTGAGGTTTAGATTAGTGGCACAACAGAGGCTGAATATTTTGGAATTTTTTGATGGAGTATGAAAAATATGGAAAAAATTAAGAAGGTCCCTTGAAGATACTCCAAATTGAAGAATAACATGAAATGTGATTTTATCCTTTCAAAGATGGAGATTTTTTATAGTCACTAAAATCCCCCCCCCCCCAAACTCTGAAAATAGATTTTGTTTGTTTGTTTGTTTCTGTTATTCTGTATTGTATTTCCAATGTGGAAATTGATATACCTGACTCATAATGTTAGAAAAACAAGCAAACAACAACTTGGGGAAAGCCAAATTTCATCTTCTACTATTACTATGAATACAAACAAAAAGTGGTTATGAATTACTTTCCATTGATAGAAGGAATTTATTTGTCCATTTATTTTACTGGAGTGTCTATTGAAATTGAAGTTCTTGATTAATGATCTGCAGGAAGTAAAGCTGAAGAAATCTGCTTTTGTAACCACAAGGAAACTCCGAAAGGATGTAGTGGCTTATATACAACACTTACCCTAACCAAGACTGGAAATATAAAGCATGCAAACACACGCGGGCAGAACACCGTATAGAGTTAAGGGTCACTCACAACTGTGCAAAATATTACTCCTGCAACGTATTTATATGGAAATGTGGCCGGTAACTTGTTCAACAACCAGGTTGTCAGAAATAATCACTAAAGAAATTATAATTCACATATAAATAGATCCAGGGTATGTGTAGGACATTCAGCTTTCCCGAGCATTCATTACTTTTCAGAAACCTCTTCCAAAATCGTGGAGCTAGTGCAGTGCAAGTGCTCGTACAGAGCCTGTTAACTCTGTCGTTGCTTTACACAGATCCTCTTATGCTTCTCTGCTATATTTTTATTTTACTTTCTTCCTAGGTCGTTTTTTCTTGTGCATCTTATCCTTTACCATACAGGATATAAATTATCCCTTGTGTTGTTTACTGGCCTGCACCACTCTATTCCTTTTAGCTGCTTATACTTGCAGTTACAAAATGCAGATGTGCCAGACAGCCACTTTACCGTTATCTGAGAGCTTTTCTGCCTATAGGCCCATTGTATTCCTTAAATAGCACAGCTTTCCCTGCTTCAGCAGGTTCTCTGAAATTAAAAGGCTTTTCAAGACTGCTGTAACATCTTATAAATCATACATCATATGGACCGTTTACTGTACACAGATCTTAACAAACTCATTTTTCAGCTTGCTGGTGGCTTTCCTAAAGCCCACGCACAGCATGCCACTGGTGAGGCCGTGTGGCCGGCTCTCAGTTACTACCTCACTCTTTCTGTTTGGCTCTTTTCAGCTATTTTGGGATTACCAGTTTTGCAAGGCCCTAACAAACCTAGCCTTATCAGTGTGGAAGATTTCACTGCAAATGGTGAATATATTTCCGTGCAAGAAAGGGAAAGGTATGCACGCAGATGGACTGCATGCGTTCCCCTTGCAGAAGCGTAGCATCTAATGAACATCTGCCTTATAAATGCATGGCTTGATCTGAAAACTCCCTGCTACTCACACAGGTACTTGCTTAATGTGCCCTCATCGAGTTCAATTTAACCTACCTGCAAGAAAATGAAGCTCACCTCAGTGCTTGGCTTGTTGCTACACGTGTGATCCAGTCTGCGGCAGTTAACTACAGCCGTAGCTTTGTGCTGACCCACAAAGAGACACAGATACAGAAAATTTGCGTAGTGTGCAAAAAGACCATATAGTAAAATTTCTCCTCTACAGCCTGAGCTACTCATTCAGCCTCCAGTTCAGACAGGACCCCTCAGCTTCAGGGTTCCTTGCGGCCAGGCCGGGAGCGTGAGCTGCGGGGGAAGGCAGCGGCCGCAAGCAGCGAGGCCAGGCCGGGCAGTCCCCGGCTCGGGCTGCTAGCCTACAATAAAGAAAGCGTTTTTCTGCAGAAGCTCTTGCTGTGGAAAAATGGTATTCACTTGAAAAATCTAATTTGCCATTGAAAAAGTCTTGACATTAAAGAGTTAATTAGTCCTATTAAGAATTTTGCAGGAAATTGTTCGCTAAGTCCTGGGCCAGCTAAGTCCTTTGGGGGTCCTTCGTTGGACTTGAGTGGGAGTTCAAGCAAATCTTTTGTTACAAAAATAACTGGAATCAATACTTAGATTTCATCCTGAGGAATGAAAAGTGTGATAATGTGTTAACTGCTATTCTGGCTTCTGATATACTTTTTACATTATGAGAACTGATGAAGCATTTTATGAGAGAAAAGTGAAAAAACAACAACTCAGGGAGTATTCCCCTAGGCTGATGAGTACATGGGATGTGATAAAATACCATTATTAATCTCAGCTGGGGGCAAATAATGGTTTCACTGTAAAAAAAAAAAAAAAAAGGCAAACAAACTACAACCACTTGGAAAAACATGTTGAATATAAAAGCAAAAATTGCAGATGTTACATGACGTTTTGTGGCTAATGGTCCAAAATCCTGCCAAGTATTGAATAAAGTTTTGAATGCAATTACTTCTCTATATTCAAAAGAAAACAAACAACAACAAAGCCCACCACCACCACCAAAAGCCATTACAATGAAGATATCCAGTGTTTCAAAAAGTGCTTATTTACAAATATGTCTGTTTTTTTCTTTTTTTTTTCATTCTCAGGAGGTTCTCTCTTAGCTGACGCACTGTCCATTTTGCGTCCCTGCGTCTGCTGCGCTTCTGCTCACCCCTGCAGCGCCGCAGCCCCTCTCCTGCGGCCCGGTTTTATCGCCCAGCGGGACCGGGCTGCACCCGCTGCCTTCCTGCCCCGTGACAGCAGCCCCCAGCCCCACGGTGCCGCTCCCCTGCCGGCTCCTCGGGGCCGCGGCGGCTCGGCCGGGGTCCTCCCCGGGCTGGGGCTCAGCGCTCGGCGGCTCTGCTCGTCTCTGGGTGCAGCAGCCCAGGAACACTGCCCAGAAGAGGTGCTTATGGGATGCTGCGATAGTTTTTGGCTGGGCATGTATAATTAATTTAATCTTAAATCAATTTACAGTATAAATAATGAAGCACCTCTTAATGGACTTTCGGCTGGTTGAGTGTCAAGGCAGATGGCGCAGCGCGGAGAGAATGGAGAGGAACAACTTCCCCCGTTGCGCAAGCTTGTTGCAGAGCATGAATAAATCATTCTGTCTTACTGGCAACTGTTTCATACTGCTCTAAGATTTCTGAAGTTAACTTCCTTCTAATTTAACATATGCCAGCATTTTAAAAGCAGCCTTGTTCTCTTAAGAAAAAGCACCTAATTTATGCGCTGCTTTTAACTTTTAATAAAAGAGCATGCTTATGAGCTCTGAAAAAGAGAAATAGCTGGGAACGAAAGTCATGCTTTCCACCAGCTCTGAGAGGAGCAGCTACAAAGGGAAGTGATCAGTACTTAACTGCATCTCCAAAGTGCTGAGAGCTCTGCAGTGCTGCTTTGAGCTCTTTATTTAATTGTATGAACTGTTCTGTTTTAAAGGCACTGGATAAGCTCTTCCTTCACTCCCATTCATATATTACCTCATATTTTTGGGCTGACTTTCACATTCTGTCTTTTGGGAATTTTGATACTTTTCTGCCCAGGAATGATGTTACTATGAAGATGCTGTGTGCTGCTGCTGTTCCCCTGCCCTGAATGCTGCACTTCCTAATTTCTGAGACAATACGGAGAATTTTCACACAATTTCATCTATTAAAATCAACCACAGCTACAATGGCAAAGCTGTTCGCAGTACGTCAAATCTGTAATTTGCTCATGAATCCCAGTAAGTTTTCCGTTGCTCTCGAATGTGAATGAAACAAAGATAATTCATGTAGCAAATTGATTTATAACCTTGATTCCTCCTCTGTGGTGCACTTATCACCGTACTTCACTTTAGAATGGTTCTGGGGACTTCTCTAGGAGAAAAAGCTGGTAAATTTAGGGAGGGTGATTTTTACTAACCAAACGGTTGGTTGGTGGCTGCTTGCACCTTGATGCGTACTTGGGTGTCTCTTCCGCCCTAAAACAAGGTCAGTGTGATCCTGGCTTTGGCAGGTCGCTCAAGGTGTGTCTGAGCCGACACAACCTCTTGGTAGGTGTTGTGCTCTCTGGAAAGCACCGCCGCCTTCCCGGCTCGCAGGGCTCCCGTGGCATCTCCTGGGCACTGGGCAGCCTTCGCTGGAGACCGGAGCTGGCTGCCGGGTGGGCATCGGGAGCTCGTTCAGTGCCTCGCCTTCCCGAAGGCTTTGGCTTGAGGCTTTGAAGGGTGCACGTGATGCCGGTGACCGTGAAGTGAGGTGCTGCGGGAATCGGGTGAACGGGGCCGGTGAGGAGGGAGGGAGCTCCTGCTGCTGCTGCCAGGCAGACGCGCTGCCGGGCTTCGGTCGGTGCCGGCTGTGCTCCGTGCTGGCGTTGCAGCGCACCGCAGCCTAGCCGAGGGCTGCAGAGCTCAGTTTCTGTCTGCCCACTTCCCACTGGGAAATTCAATCCTCTCTGCACCGTTGTCTGTAATGAAGGCTTCAGTCACCTTGGCTATTTAGAGTCTGCCCTAAATCTAAAAAGAAAGAGGTTGGTTTTGATTCCTCCTCAGAAAATAGCTGCTTGTGGTAAGTGTTATGTTATAAATAAATAAGAAAATCCCCATGTTATTTCACAACAGGAAAGATTGTGTTCTGAATAGCTAGAGTCCCATTTTTTTTTTTTTTAACAAATATAGTATTCTTAATGGTCAAATTTACAAGGTTGATCAAGGCTATCAGGAGAGTGAGTTTAGCTTTGTGTGTTGTAAGCTCAGTGCTGCCCTGCTGCTGACTTTTTCTCTTCTTGTTTCTTTGTCTTCTTGTTTTACTTAAATACAGGCAACCTCCCTACAATGAATGGCTCTGAGCCCAGTCATCCCTTTGTTGCGGTATCAGGAAAAAAACAGATAGATGTTGCCATTTGCCTAGGTAAGATAAATACTGATTAGGTGGTGGGTTTCTCATCTGAAGATGGATTGAGCAATACAAGCCATTCTCACTTGAATTTCTCTTTTCAGGTGACTGAGAAGCAATTTCAAGCAACAGGGAAGTTCTGCCCTGGTACAGTTCATCACTTTGTTTCTAGCAGAGAAATTAGTCTCGATGTAAATAAATAATGGAGGGATTGTAAAAGGCAGAGTGATGCAGCACTTTTCTCCATCTTTTGATTGCTACCTTGCAGAAGCCATTGCCATGGAGAAGTGCAATCTGTGGTGCGGTAGCTTTCCTCTGCACAAAGATGGCAGCGTGATTAGGCACATCACCTTCTGTGAATGCCTCCCAGTTTTATTACCAGAATGCCCTCCTGATTTTATAAACAAATCTTTTAGCAGCTTGTAAAGGGCTTCTCCCTCTGATCACCCCTGTTCCCACACCTCTGCTGAAGGAGGCTTTCTTTTCAGCTTCCTTCTAGTTTCCTATGGACTGGAAAGTCCAGAGGTGCAAAACAACTGTGAAAGTGGTAGCACATACTGTATCTCCACGAGAGCATGGCTGGGAATTTGCAACTTTATTTTGAATCCAATTTTGCAGGTTAAAAGGATGGAAGTGCACTGTGTAAGTAGTCAAGGTCCGCGTGCCTCTCTGGATCGAGATCGTTGCAAAATTAGATTTCATTTATTAAACCAGTGCATTACTTCTGTTGAGAGACCACCACCCCTTCTCCCCAGAAGTATGTTTAAAAATTTCCATGGTCTTTTGGGGTACCAATAAGTTATTCTTAATATTTGCTGCTTTGTACTTCCATATATACTGTTTGCTTACATTAACGGTAAGCATGTTCTCTGCTTTCTATAACTGCTACCAGCAGAAATTTCATTTCTGAGAGCAAAACAACACAAGTCTTGGGGATTTCAGCTTGAGAAAAATGAATCTTATACACACAAGAGTGTTTTGTAGGTCTAGAGCACAGCTATCTATCACTTAATAAAAGATATATCATGCGATTTTTTTGGTCTGCAGACAGACCTGAAGCGAGGTTTGTGGCTGCGCCTGAGCTTGGTGCCACGCACACCTTCCCAGTTTACCTTCCTTTCCGTTTCAAGGTCATGGGAAAATTACTTTTGCTGCTCCTTCCACTTCATATTCATTCATCATTTTCATATGGTAACTACACAGTGTGGTGTCATGTGTTGTGCAGCTCAGCCACACTGAAAGCTGCCAAAGTTAAAAATCAATTTTTTCTCTGAACCAGAAACAAGGAGCTGTTTCTTATCACACTTCAAGAAAGTGAAAAGTAGAGCTAGTTCAAAAGCTGTGGGTTTTAGTTTTCCCATTCCTCATATGTCCTTTGGAATTCAGAAACTTTTTGTGATCATTTTGGACTGAAAGTATGAGCTTTTGATGATTTCCTTAGAAAAACAACCCTAAAATGCTGTTCAATATATAACAAATAACATAATTTGTGAGGTTACTAAATCATGTTCCTGTACATCACTTCTTTTTGTTTCTCCCACTACCCATCCTGAATAGGAGGAGGAGTTGTGTGACACTGGGGGCTGGATGGTGGAAATCCAGCCCACATTTGGCATTTGAATTTTCTTGTGTTCCAGAGTTAAGCAGAAATGAGTGCTAAAAGTCAGTTTAACTAATGTGGAGGATGCTTTCGTTCACTGCGATCTGTAGCTGGTGGCTTCACAGGTAGTGCCAAAGGGCTTGATCCCAGAGTTAATAAAGACCCAGACATTTATTGATTTATCTCTGTTGTTCTCTCTGATGAACGGGTCCCTTTCTGAATGAAAACCGTTCTTCCTGCTGAGACAGAAAGTGATTGTGATTGAAAGCACTTGTGGCCCTGAAACATGACAGTTTGGGAGGTTTTTTTTCAGTTAATGAGATATTTTTGTTCTTCTCAGCCAACTGGCTGGCTGCCAGTGAAGCCTGATCCTAGGTCCTGCATCCCTTTGCAGGAGCTGGTAGCTGGTGCCTCCTCCAAAGAGGTGACACACAGAGCCAGAGGGGAGTTTAGATCTGTGTAGTATGGCGTTGTCACAGCCCAGCTGCACATCTCCAGCTCCCCATCATGCTGTTTCGAGGAAGCACACGTGTCATTCTCCTAGGTACTAAGGTGCCTGGAGGAGAATGTTTCCGTCCAGTCTCTTGCTTAAGTAGAAAGGTTTATTTAAATAGGTCTTGGATGTGACTTATCAGGTTTATGCTTTAGAGACCCTCCAGTAATTTAAACTCTATTTTTTCAGAGCTGACACTAAATCTATGGAATAAATTGCTTCAGAATGAGCCCCACCACCCCAGCACTGGAGACATGGCCAGGCAGGGGTCTGGGCCACCAGGAAAGGGTCTGAGACAATCCCGGGGACAGCTGCTAAGGGGACGAGCTGTGGTGGTGGTGGTGGTTGTCCCATCTCGAGCGGAGCCTGGAGGCTGTCTGGGAGATTTACAGGAAAGTCAGCTTTCTTCTTCAGGAGAGGTAATGTGAATGCAGGTAGGGAGCAGTGACAACAAAATGTGGGTGGTTCGTGTTTCTCATCAGCTTCCTCCAAGCCCAGCTTTTCTCTGCGTCGTCCCGCTCTGGGATTCCAGGTCTGCGTTTCACAGCTAAAATTGCCACTGAGGAAGAGGGGACTGTCTGACGCCAAGAACACGGGCTTGGCAGCACATAGGTTTTTCCTTTCCAAAACAGAAGATTTCTTACTCTGCCATGTGGGAATTCAGTTTTTCCCAAGCTCTTGTTCTGATGTCTGTTCCTTTCTGAGCGATCTGTTGGTTTTTGAGGCTGGCACCCCATGTGAAGCAGGAGGGATTATACTTACAGATTAGTGCTGCAGCGATAGCACAGCACAGTGACAAGATGCTCTACAAAACACAGAAAAGCAAAGACATAAGATACAGGGGGAAAAAAAAAGACATTTAAATTTGTTACTAGGAGGAGTAAAATAAACATGGGAACATTTCCCAGGAGAAGAACTTGGTATGGTATATATGTAAAACTATAGAGGGTCACATGTGTGGTATTTGCAGAAACATGTTGCTCTCAGTCGTGAGTTACTCTTCTGTGATACTGCCTCTCTTTGCCAACTGTATGAAGCATACCAGGTTAATTTGCCCCAAACTGGTAAGTACTTGACCTTTTTGAACATGTTATGGTCAAGAAAGATCAAAACAGGGAAAACTGCAGTTGTTTGATTTTTTTTTTCTTGTGATATTTCAGCCACAAACAAAACATCTTTGAAGCTAATGAAAAAGTCAGTTATGGTATAAAAGAATGTTTCTACTGAAAATTTTAAGCCAGCTTCGCTGAGCAGGGGTGGTTTGTGGTTTCCTCAAGGAGTCTGTCGCTCGGGCAATGCAGCATGAATGGGGTGGAAATCTGGTCTGTATGTCCCAGGGTAGCTCCTATGCCATGGGACTCTGTGCTCGGATATTCCTTACCTTATTTTTTTCATTTTATTTTATTGTGGTTACAGAAATTAAGCACAGTTATTTAATAAAGGTAATTATGAGGATATTGAATTAGGAAAGGTTAAACTTGTTGAACTGTAAAATGTTTGCTGCTTTTGGTATTAAACTGATCAGTTTGTTGCAGGTATTTATTGGTAAGAAACTTGAAGAATCAGCGCATATTAATACAAGGCACATTTCTAACTCTTCACAGCAATTATTTGATTAGCATTGCTTACAGTTCTTACAGAACTTAAATAAGCAGAGTGCAAACAATCGTTCACTGAGTCCAGTCAGTTGGTGCAGGATGAGCTCTAAGAGCGGAGGCAAGCCTGGGAGCAGCAGGACAGGTAAAGGAGTTCGGCAGCCGGAGCGTGGGTACTTCAAGGCCACGCAGCACTGCTTTTCTGTCGCCTCATTTCCCAGTGAGTGAATAAGCTTTCATAACGTGGAGACCTTTTTGCATAGGGCTAACAAGAAATACAACAAAGATAGTAGCAGGAACTTAGTAAGTTACTGCTGCCTCCTTGGTGTAGACTGAACTGTCGGGCATTCAGGTATTTCCACGTGGAAAATAAATCCGTGTGGATTCCTTTAACTAACTTTGGTTGGATACCCGGCAAACGTCCTTATGCCTTCTGGTACTCATTTGTCTGAATTTGTCCAGGCTCTACTAAAGGTATTTAAAAAAAGTATTCGAGACCTCAAATCAGTAGAAAAATACCCTCTTGTAATCAGAATCTTCTCAGCATTTATACTGATAAATACCCACTTCTAAGCTGGTGATTACATATTGTTTTTCACTCTGTGGTCTCACACACTCAGGTTTCTTCATATAAAAATGTAGCTTATGTTCTGATTATACTTCCATAAACATTCCCTTGGAGATCATCTAACAGATTATTTAGTGTTTTTCTTTTTTACACGTGGTGTTAAAAAACAAGGCTTTTTTAATATATATATATTTTTAACTCATGTTAGTGATCTGTTTTCATCTCCTTTGGAAACTTTTGAAATACTTCAAAGCTGGGCGTTGGCATACAGGGGGTGGTCACAACTCTGCACCTGACAGAAGGTGTGCTTCCTGTACCATACGTCGCTCGTGGTTTATTCAGGAGCTCAAACTGCTGAAGTGGTAAGGGTGGTGATATATTTGCTGCATTCTTCAAGGCACAAACCTATTAAATTTGTTAGGTTTGATATCCTCTGGTACCTGCTTGCCGGATGGTATTAGAAGTGCTGGGACCAGCTCTCAGGAAATGCGGCGCTGTCACCCGTGGGTCGCAGCTGCCCAGAGCAGCGTGCTTCTCGACAAGGGGTCTGCCATCACCGCTGCTGGGAGGTGGAAGAAACACGACA
This sequence comes from Anser cygnoides, assembly GCF_040182565.1. NCBI lineage: Eukaryota > Metazoa > Chordata > Aves > Anseriformes > Anatidae > Anser > Anser cygnoides. The sequence goes on from NC_089886.1 coordinate 827,177, forward strand.
GCCCTGTTATGGTCTGATTATCCCCCAAAGCGATAAAATATGTTTTAAACTGGCTGAACGGGTAATGCTCCCTTGTACACACTCCTAATCTCTTTAATCAGGCAGACATCGTACACGCGAGAGTTACCAGGAATCGTATCCTTAGGCACATGATGCCAAAGTGGAAATTTACTCTGCATCATATATCGTTCATAGTTACACTTTTTAATTCTGTGAAGCAGGGCTGTGTTAGAGAGATGCATAGCTACATGATTTTATGCTCGTCCCCCGGGTGTGGGCAGCGTGGGCAGGCGCCACCCTGCCGTTAATTCCCAGCACACCGGGAGGCGATGCACCTGACCCGCGTACGTGCAAAGTGCTGAGTGAGCTGTGGTAGTCACTGGGGAGAAGAGCAAAATTTAACATCCAGCTCTGGATAATTAAAGAGCATAAAAAGACCAAGTGTACTTTACTGTATTTACTTCACATGGCTCTTTAATATCTGATGAAGACTGCACCCTAAACTCTTAGAAATCAAGAGGAGCAGGGTGAACAAAAGTTAAGACGTTTAGCCACAGAAAAAACTCTGTTTAACACTTCAGAGAGTGAAAAGGATGAAGAGAGAACTGCAGGTGGGAGGAGAAATACATCAAAGTACCTCTTCTTTGTTGGGGCGGGTTGCTCTTATTTCTTAAAACAAAGCTGCAATCTCAGTGTTGCCATTTTGGTGCTGTTTCATGGCACGATAAGATAAATTTGAAAGGAGCCTTTGAACTAGAATCGTAATGAGAACTTACAGCCATGGCTGGTTTGTGTGCCCCAACTTGTAGCACTTCATCTCTGCTTCGTACTGAGGTAGCTATAGGCATGTACACAAAGCTCAGAGCAAGTATGAAGACTTCTTATCAAGAGGACTTATTTAATCCTCGTGACAACTTATTGTTGGAAAGAACCAAAATACAATTTCTAAGAATTACTGGAGAAAAGAAGAATTTAAGTTAAACATAAAGTACCCACTTTCTGAGATGTGGTCTTAAACATTGTAAGATAAAAACACAGTCAATATTGTAAGCTCCAGTGTCTAATGCTCAAAAATGGTGGAGTTAAGATTAATCTTGTTGAAAAAAGATTACAGCAGATATCTTCATCCTGTTGCCCCCTCAAATAGGCATTAGTTATTGATGGCACGTTGTAAAATACTTGCTGTATTTTTATTTTACTTAATAAAAACGCATCATTGAACCTCAAATGTGATAAAGAATTGTTCAGCCAAATGACTTTCTTACAGACCAGCTTTCCACTCGAGTTCACCACGAAAGCAAGCATCTGCCGGAAGGAGATGATTCTTATTCAAAAATCCAACCTGTAAGCGTTAAAATTACATATTTAGGTGAAGATATGGGGGAAAAAATACTGTCATTGGTATAAATTCATAGGGAGTTGGTTGTAGGTATTTGCAATACATTATCTGAGTATATATTTTTGAATATGTATTTATAGGCAGACATATTTACAGCAACTGAATAATAATAATAATAAAAGTACAATAGTATTTTTCTTTCTTAAAAACTTAATATGGGGTGCAACGTGGCTTCCTCGGCTGACTGGTCGTACAAGCAGGACACAAGTAAAAGTAGGTAGAGCATCATCTCTAATCACCAGAGAAACCGCTTCCTGCTCCTGGGCGTGGAGAGCCCGGCGTCTCCAGTAATTTCAGTCAGTCCAGACCTATAGCCACAGAAGCGTTAGGTGACCAAGTCCCCCGTGTATTTATAGGACTGGAGAAAGTAAACAGGAATTAGGCATTTAAAAACCCCTTCAGGCATCCTGGGGCTCAGGTCACATTGCAGGTTGTTCGGATTAGCAGGCATTGGAGCAGCAGAAAGCCCTCGGTCAGGTACGTCTCAGGGACAAGTGTAGGTCTTCAAAGGGTGGTGTATCTTTGCAGGTCAGTTGTCTTTATTTGTTGTCCTCATTTGAAAAGACTTGTCTTAATAATACTGATGTAATACTTGCCTCAAACATACTTCTGAGTTTAAAATTGGCTTTTGATCACTGCATTTAACTAATCTAGTGGAAAAGTTCAGTACTGGACAGATTATGGCTTTTGGGGAGTACAGCGACGCCTTTTAGAGTCTCCTCAATGAAATTGGATCTGTTGTTCTGCTTTAAATACTACTGACAAGGTCAATATAACCAAGTATGCTTTGACAGGGAACATTGTCTCATCTCATATATTAACCATCAATTGGAAGACGACAGAGTACAGCATTCTCTAAATACCACAATCAATAAGAGTTCAAGTGGCATAACATTCAGTGTCCAGTGAGAACGGGATGCCTTTACCAAGCAGCCTTTCTGAAAGACCTAAATGGGGATGTAAGACAGTCTAGCTCGTTCGAGGGAGATGCCTATCACTTCATCTCAAGAGAAGTAAAATGTATGAAACAAAAAACATGATCTAGGAGAGACAAAGGACTCAACCCTGATTTCTTTACTCATCTTTTTACTTTGAGTGCCAGTGGTACAATCTCAGCACCGAGGAGATGCAACATTATTATATTCACCTTGAAGAACAGAGGTGATCCAATCCTAGATGGAAGTAACTATTATATTGAAAAGTGACATTTGTGTGACATTTTCAGGACAGGAGAAGAATAATAATTAAGACGTTTTTATGGAGTAGCACTGCTTATCTGCCCATCTCCATGTGCCTTTCAGAAGTGTAGAAGATGTGTCATCACCTTCTGACAGAGAAATGGCTTAGCAGAGCTGGGGAGGACACTGGATGATACCTTCAACCTCTATCCCAAGTCTCATCTGGCCTGCCGTGAAACGGCTGAGCAGCAAACTGTGGGGAACATGCTGCTGCCCAGACACGTTTTTCCTGTTATCTCCCAAGCACTGAGCAGGGCTGTGGCTGGGCACGAGCAGCAGGGAGGCTGGTTTGGAGGCAGAGACATGGGTCACAAACATCGTGTAAGCAAGAGAGTGCTAAAGAGCCCCACGAGGTGCTAGATTCTATCTGGAAAATAACTTCAGGGCATTCTCTTGGACTGTTGTGCAGCACCTTGACCAACGCAGGGTGCCATGAGGATTTCACAGCTAACTGCTGACTGCCAAATTAACTTTTTCTTGAAGTGTGCTTGCCTCTATCTCATTAATGGAGACTGTGCAACTGATTTACAAGACATGACAATGAAATGAAAGCTGTAGCTAAGGATTTCCCAGGTCTGGTCTTCTGCAGACACCGGTTTGCTCTCTGATGAAAAATTTCAAGATGTGCCTGTCTACTGCTGGTAATGTGGACTGAAAGTGAACGTCTTTACGTCAAGACTGAAGAGGGTAAGGCTGCGGTGAGCTAACATGCACTCTTGTCCGTACGGTTACATGTCTAAGTTAAAGTCTGTGAGACTGGACAGCTTTTATTGCCTTTGACATTCACTGTTGGTCTATCACTTCTCAGGAATTAAAAAACGTGCTCTGGCTATCAAAACCTTTATGATCTGAAACTTTTCTATTTGCCAAAGTACTTGAGCTCCAACTGAAATGAGGTAAAATTGAATCATATTAATGCTGAGGAGTTAAACTCAAAAGGAGGTTGTTTATTGTTAATAAATGTTAAGGGAAAATTTAAAAGCATGAGCAGATATCCAGGGAAAGACATGGTTTGCTGTGACAGTGAAAGGTGACCCTCTTGGTAGGGTGTGTGTTCGTAAATACACAGTGGAGCGGTAATATAAGCAAGTTGCACGCAGACTCCTGCTGACAGTGGATTAAGCCAACGTGAAGCCGTGTAAGTACACCGTATACCTGCCTGCAGCACGGGGGTGCATTGGGTGACCGATCATCGTGGCCGCGCTGTAGGCACAGCGCACTGCCGTGCGGTTTTACCTACACCAGGGACAGCACAAGCGCGATCTGCTCGTGAGCTTGTGCACTGCGGTCTGGTTTGCTTGGACCTGCCTGTTGCCTTTAAAGTGATCTCTGTTCCTTCTAATCAGGCAGCAGAGACCAAAGTGCACGTTAGACGAGATTATAAATGGCTCCAGGAACTCGTCTGTAACTTCAGACTGCACGACCTGGAACGGTGTAGAGCCATGGGGCTGTTGATTGTGGTGTGTTAGAAGGGCTGGATAGGGTCCGGACAAAGGTCCGTTTCTGAGTCCTGACGTGGTCATTAGGGAACATCAAAAGGAGAGAACGAGAAGGTGACAGCTCTTACCCACCTTCCACGGCTTCCACCTGCGCTGTTGCATTTAGCACCCATTGACAGCCTTTTCAGCAGGAGTTTGCCCCTTGTTTCCTGAACGCATTCACACTTCGTGCTTTTCAACGCATTCCATGGCAATGATTTCCAAAATGTAATTACGTGTACTTCTTTTTGTTTGTTTTAAAACTGCTGCTAGATAATTTAATTTTGTGTTCCTTGTTCTATGTGAAAGATTAGTTTTTCCCTATTCACCCTTAATCTGCCATTCACAATTTTATATAACTTCATTGTAGCCTCTCCCATTGTGCATACAAAACAATTACATACATCTCACATTTCTTTAGCATTTGATAAGCCATCAAATGTAAAAGTAAGAAAAACTTCCCCCTAAGCTATAGCATCAAAAAATCCACAGTTGAAAAATAGCTGGAGATTTGCACTGACTCCAGCTATTTTGGCCAAATAGAGATCAGCCTTCTGGGCAGATTTACACCTGCAATTACAGAAATAGATCTCCCTATGTGCAGGCTGGAAAAATGAAAAGTAACTCTTGATCTTCCTCAGCAGTCAATGTGCTGTCCTTGCTAAGCTATAGGAGCTAGTGCTACTTGTATTTTATTTCCTCTGACACAGACACAGGACTGTGGAAAGCTGCCGTAGAAAAAAAAGTGAACAGCAAAAACTGTGATTAATATGAAATAACTAATTGTGCCAGAGCTCTGGAGGGAGAAGTAAGGATTAGAGATAAGAGAAGCACAAATCTTTCTGTTTGTTCTTTTTAAATGGAAGACTACTATTGTTTAAATTTCTTCTCATTGGTATGCTATATAGAGTGTAGCTAAAATTTCTTACTGCATTTTGTTTGCAAATGTTTAAAAGGGTGACCTTTCAAGTAACTTAATGAATATGCCAAATACCTAAATATCAATCGTTTCTTTTACTAAAACATTGGCTTTGGTCTGTCTTGCCTTATGGAAAGTGGATTTTTCAGCCTATTTGCTAGCCAGCTATGGTGACAATCAGCCTGTTTCTAAGACTGATTCAGTGGAAAACACAGCTGGGCATGCAACATCCAGAAGCTGCTAAGTTACACGAAAAGAGATGCTTTGAAAAGCAAGGTTGTGGAAATCCGAGTGCGCATTTGTCTGTTCAGATGGTAACTTGGATAGATGGGAAACTGCTTAGACACCTGCAGAAGAGTTTTAGCTTTAGTGTTTTCCCTACTCAGCAGTGCAAGACCCAACTTTTCAAATACGCGGGAGAGGTGAAGGAGCAGACACGGCCCCAGGTTTACGGCTGGTGGGGAGGGCGCTCCCCTTGGCGGTGGTGCCTGTGCTCGGGGCACAGCAGGACGCAGCGCAGGCAACGCCACGCCATCCCTCCCAGAGCCTCTCTGGGCTTAGTCGGTGCTTTCTTCAAACAGATGAGAAATATTATCCAGTTGAAAATGTAGTTGAAACACCTATGTTCTTGTAAATGCTTCCATTATAGTAAATCAGCCTCTTGAGGGAGAAACAGGTCATGTGGAGGTTTCTTTGCTGGCTCTGCTGTAAGTTCCTCAGAGCAGAGATATTTTTGTATCCATCCAGCCCAAATACAACAGGGCTCTGGTCCCTCAGCCAGGATAAAGGTGTCTGGCAGGTGATCTGCTCCAGGGCTAATTAATAACTCCAATAGAAGTTAATTAAATGTGATGTATCTGTATTTTTCCTAGTGCTTTCAAATACCATGATATTGTAAGCTCCATTTAGCTTCATACAGTAGGAAAGACAGGTGACGAATGGTATTCCCATTGCAAGTTAGTGTTTTTAAGTGCCATGGAAATAAGAAAAACTATTTTCAAATTGCCCAGGTTCTGAGCATTTCAGCCTGTCACCCAAGGAAGGGGAGCGGGTAGGTGCAGTGTGAGAAGAGAAATGGATTTTCCAGCCCACTGGAGACTGGAGAGTCCCAGGGATCGAATGGAGGAACAGCGTCAGGCAAACGTGGTCCGGCGAGTCCTGGCTCTTGGGGTGCTGTGACGGCCGCTAGGACAGCCGGGCAAACCCCTGGCCTGAGGAGCTGCCGTAACGCCACGATGAGTGTATTGCACGGACCTCACACCTCAGTAAATGACGTGTGCAACGCCCCATAGAGGGAACAAAACGACTAGCTTCGGTGAGGCATCTACATTTAAATGATGTTGGCTGAGATGAATTTCATCCAAGATGACTGATTAATCTCTGTGTGCCTACTGACAAGAGGAACCAAGCAAACCAATTCATGCGGGACACCTGGCGTGTGCCGCTGCCACTGGGGGTGTGCGGGGGGGCAGCGATCGGGAGGAGGCAACCGAACCCCCGGCTGCCCCTCCGCGGCTGGAGCCCTGCCAGAGGCACCCCAGATTCCTTCTTCCTACAATCATTGTGATATAGATTGTCCATCTTCCTGGAAGTTTTCTGGTTTCTGGAGCCAGTGATGCTCTCCCGCAACATCTCTGGCAGTGTGTTTCTGCTTGCCAACCACAGAATTTTAATGAAGTGAAAATATGTCCCAGGAAATCGGGGATCTCCACTGAGGGGAACTTTTGCTCCACTGCAGCTTTGAATGCATGTTTGGAGGCAGCAGAAAGACAAAGGGAGTGTGGTGAAGCTCAGTGTGCTTGTTTAAAGTATAGCTTTATATAAAGTGTAGCTCCGTACTTGAACTGAAGCCATGAATTTACACACAAACTGTGCATGCACATCATTTATAGTAGCAGCTGTTTACAGAGGCCACACGTGGCATTAGTAAAATGTATTAGGCTTGGGATGAGGTGTTTTTAACCAACCCTTTTACCCACAAACAAGGCTAGTTTTAGGATTATCATGTTACAGATATGTTAAATGCACATAAACACACTATCAAACCCACTGTAAATGCAAACGATTTTCCATTCTGTAGAGTAAATAAGGTTTGACAGAAAAAGAGGAATTTGCTGTAGGGTCTACACAGTCATCCCCCTGAATTATAGCTTTGTATTAAATGTGAAATCTAGAACGTACTAATTTACACCAGCAGTCCTGGTTACCCTCTGAGCTACTGCTGTGAGAAATGTTAACAGATTGCTGAAGTACTTCAACTTTAGAGAATAAAATGGTTCAACCTCCTGATCAGATAAAGTATGTCTGGCTGCTAACCAGAGAAACGTGTGCTTCAAATAAAAAGGTATTTCTGAAGGAAAAAGAATGAAAAATAAAAAAACAACAACAACAACACAACACAACAAACAACCCTAGGAGGTGGAAGAGTAAAAGATATTCTGTTCTTATTTCTGAGAAATAAAACAGCATATTTGTGCATTGATTTATAAAGCTTATTCCAACCATCTTCCAGCCAGGATTCACAATCCCCTCTTTCTGTTTCTCAACATGCTACAGCACACAGATGTGGCTTTCGTAGTGGAAATCAATACATCTGAAGGATGCCTCTGGTGCTAGTACATTCCACGGCTTCTTTGATTAAACTCTACTAAAGCATAATTATCTGGAACGCCTTACTATTTCCTTGGCAATGCTCATGCCGTTTTCGAACCAGGAAGCCTTTTGTCCAGGCATTAGAGCCACACACAACACAGAGTGGACAGAGGAAATTACTGTCCTCAGGACAAGAAAACATTTGTAAGACATCCAGATTTAGCAGCCCACAGGAAAGTAGCCACATATTTCTGTCTGAACCGAGCGTTGATGGCAGACTTTGGCTCTGTCTGGGTTCGGGTGTTCCACCCAGAGAGCTTGTGCATGGGTTTTGCCAGCGATCCCGTGCGATCTGCCATGGGGGAGCAGGGGTGCCGGCACCCGCAGAGCCCCCCGGAGCCCCCGGCCGGGGGTGTCGAGGTGCCGAGCCCCGGCTGCCCCCGCTCACGGCTCCCTCTGGCCGGGCGATGGGGCGGCGGCGGCGGGGCCGGGCCGAGCGTGGCGCTGTCCTGTGCAGGCCGCAGCCGGGCCTCCCCCAGACAGGGAACAGAAGGAGAGCTGTCACGTTAACATTTTAGCTGACTTCAACCTCCTCCTTTCTTCTTTTTTCCCAAGCTTGTGTATGAAATCCGCCTCTTCTCCCCTGCATTGCCAGATGAAACTGCTGTACAACACTCCGAGTAGTGTGTGAAAACCCCTGCCTCTCACAGGGAAAGTTTGAGTCACCAAATGTCAGTGTGCAACCCAAGACAACGGGTGAGTCAGGATGACTGCTGTGGGCTTCAAAAGAGGTGTTTCAGTCCTGCATTGCTGTGCCAAATCAAAACTGTTATTCTGAAAGATGTCTCTGCAAAAAGGGCCCACACTGGCCAGATGCCAACAGCCGCTCTGCAGCCCCTTCCTTCCTTCTTCCGATGCTTGGTGCAATTGGAGCTTGAGATGCAGCTTCTTCTGTTACAAAGGGGTAAAAAACACCTGAAGTTCCAGACAGCAGCAAGCTGAACGCTCTGCTACGTTATTTCACCTCACTTCTACCCGTAATGCCTAACGCCTGCGCGCTTCGCCCCCAAGGCAGGAGGAGGCTGCCCTGGGGGCACTGGGGGGGGACCCCATGGCCCCGCACCTGATGGGGCCGAGGAGGAGCAGGCAGACAGCCTCCAGCCGCTCTCCGAGGGCCAGGAATGCCTCATGGAGAGCTGAGATGGGAGGATACGACAGACAAGCACAAAGTCACTCTGTTTCCAAGCAATGAAGATATTCTTAGGCACACTCGTGTTGCCAATTAAAGAAAGTAAAACAAAAGAGCTGTCCTTTGCACTAGCAGTCAACTAGCACAACTCTGGTAAAAATAATTCAGAGCAGCTTGCAGCGGATTCTGAGGCTCAACACCCAGCTAGGGAAGCAGGGAGTTTGCGGTTCCCAGCCTGAGCATGGGTGTTAGGTGCTGCAATCCAGCTTTCAGGCTCCCTCGCAAGGACCTGCTGCCACCAGCCTCACAAAGGAGACAGAGCAGAGGAATTCATTCCTTGTTGTCCCAACACCCCTCGGAATCCACATGCTCTCCCTGGTCTGTGAGTGACCTGGGGGCATGCACATGGAGCTTTGCATCAACCATCAGCTTTTGTCCCCAGCATCAGAGGAAAAAAATCTGCTTCACTGATGCAGATGACAGACACAGAATAGGTGGCTTTAGTTTTCTATCTCTCCTGTACACCTGCAATATTTCTTCAGGCTCTAGAGAGAAGATAGTGCTTTGTTTTATTCTGAGAAGCTTAAGAGCAATTCAGAGCTATAGTGCAGTACCTACACTGCAGCTTCTGGAGTCTGGGCCCTCCAAAATATGATTAATGACAAATCTTAATGATGACCCGTACTAGCCTACTTGTTTTTTAAGCTTTACTGAAAAAGGTTACAAACAACTCTGTAAGCAGTGGAATGAAATGATGCCCCTTTGCAGCTGTATCTTACCATACAAGATGTGCGGGGATTTCTTTACTGCAGAGGTTTATTCATTAATTGTAGCCACTTGCTAAGTTAGGCTTTCCAAAATCTTAGTGCCCTGGCAAGAAAGGGACCTAATGCCAAGAACCAAACCTCATCTGCTCTCTTGATGATACTGGAAGAAGAAATCATAGTGCTCATCTTGACATTGTGGTTTTTAGATGGCCAATAATGATGGAAAATACGAACAGTATCTAATGGCATACTGGCTTTATAAAGATTTGGCTTTTGCAATCTGCAATATACAGACAATTAAAGTGCTAATAATAGCTCATGAAGTTTGAGTCTCACTTGAGTTATGCCTCTTTTTGATCACACAAGCAATTGCGCATGGACAGTTTGGCCAACACAGCTTTATTGTCTAACAAGGACACAGCCTCCCCATGCCGCGTTCAGCATCCTGCAGCTGAGGAAACACTCCAGCCGTGGTCCTGCACAGCCTGACCAGGGCTTTGCACCTTTCTGGGCTCTTTACAGTCTAAGCAAGCAGAACCAGGTGCGCACTGCAAAAACAGCACAGAGCAGTACTTTGCATCCCATCCGGTTGCCAGTGCAGTCATGTTTGTGTCCTCTGCTAGTTGTACCATTTTGTTAAATTTGTTTTTCATACAAGTGTTTTGGGAGTAGTTTTCTTTGTACAAAGAACTGTATTTGTATACAAATGCTAGAAACTATACACAAATAAGGCTGTCTCTAATCCATCTGTTATGAAACATGCCATAAAAACAGCAAAGAGAGAACACTGTGCAACTTCTGCTCCGGACACCCACCCTGTCTGGCTACAGCTGTGCTGGGGGTGAGGGCTCTGCCCGTTCCCAGCTGCTGATCATCACGTCAATCTGCCAGCAGAGCTGAGTGTGATCACTCTCTAATCCCTTCCATCCAAAATGAACCTGTTAAGCGAAGACCTACACTTTAAATGGCTTGAAGCGATGTGGCACATAGAATTTGTTCCTAAGGGTATGTCAGATGTCTGAGCAACTCTGTGGAAAGATCTAAGCAAGAAGCTAAAATGAAGATGAGCAGGTAGGATTGCAATGTGGGTGGTATTGTCATGAGATAGTATGGCTACAACAGCAGCAGAAAGCTTGTCTATATGCTAGGTGATGCTTGCACATCCAAAACATTCAAAGAAAATCAGAGATCTGACGAGAAGCTTTTCAGCAACCTATATGAAAATTTATGCAGATAGCCAAGGTGAATCCATATGAAGAACTATCTGTGTTCTTCATAGCACTGATGTTCAAGAGTCAGCCTCTGGAAGATTGGGCGTGGAATCCCAAACCTGCTATGTAAGCACAAAGTACTTTGTGGGGTTGGAATGAACAAGTCAGATACAGCTGTTAGCATGAAATATGTATGAACAAGGTTCAGAGGATATATGGTAAGGGGTAAGCTGCTGATGTCTCGGAGGTTGCAAAATTGTTGTCCAAGTTAATGGAAAATTTCTCTGAAGTGATATTCAGGCAGAATGTGTGAGTCTTGCAGCAGAAAAGAGCTACTGTCTTGTCCATTCAAGTTAAATGCTCAGAATTCATTAAACTTAATGTTCTGTTCTGTCCAATCGTTAACCTGCTCACACTGCCTGGTGCTTTCTTTTCTGTAATCATCAGAGACTGTGAAATTGACTTTGAGCCAATATGGATTAGCATCTTTATTATTGGCCTGGATGATGTGACAATGGCGCACCCTCAGTGAGTTTGCAGATCACACTGAGACTGTCTGGAAAGTAGCTTTGCAGAAAAAACGTGGGCTTCCTGGTGGACACCAAGCTGAACATGAGCCAGCAATGTGCTCCTGCTGGGGGGAAAAAAGTCAACAGCGTCCTGGGCTGCCTTAGGATGAGTGTTGTAATCAGGTCAATTATTCTGTCAGAGCATAACGGAAAAAAATACTTCTGTGAGTGGGATCAAACACTGGAATGAGTTGCCTGGAGAAGCTGTGGATTTTCCATCCTCGGAGAGAGGTGCTCCAAAATTCAATTGGACTGGGACCTGAGCAACCTGCTGCAGCTCGTGCTGCTTGAGCAGAGGGTTGGACTAGATGGTCTCCAGAGACGTTGCCAACCTCAGCTACTCTGATTTGTGTGAGCTGCTAATGATGTTGGTGATGAGCCAAACAAAGGAATATGTGGCTTGATTTCTTCCGCACTAAGCTCGATGATTTTGGGGCACTGATTTAGCTTGTAGGCAATGGTAGTACATGTGCTGTGATTCCAGACATGGAGAAAACTAAATGCAATAGAAAGAACTGAGAAAAGATACGGAAAGTGAAAAGAGATAGTGCTGTCTTATCACCGGTTGATCACTTTGTCTTGTAGGTACTCATCCAGCTGGAAGAAAAGATAGAGCAACCTGTCCATTGGAAATCCTTCTATGCAAGGACTGTGCTTTTGCGTTTATTTTGTAAAGCCCCAGTTAATTTATGAATAATGAGTGTGATTATTCTAAGAGCTAGAAGGTTCTGCCAGAAAGACGGGGAGTTGTAACAGCCTTGAGATATTTTTCTCGTTTTGTTCGTAATATAAATGATACTTGAATTAATATTCATGCTGAAATAAAATTTGAGGGGGGCTTGGTCAGTAACACAGTAAGTAAACAACACAGGGAAGAAAATGGCTTTTTTTGGTGGCATAAAGCTGCAAAATACGAGATAAATTGGGAGCTTTTTTCACACCTTCCAAAAACCAGAACAAGTATTATGCATTTATATTCTATTTTGCCTTTGTCCGAGGACATTAATTATCCTCAAACAGCACAACTGGGTGACAGAGCAGTGAGTTGCCATGTGGAACTCCAGGACAGTTAAGGCATCATAATGAATTCTATTAAAGTGAAAGTCATTTATAAAGTGATCAAAAGCACTGGTTAGGCAGTGTAAATGACTTACCAGATACCAGAGCGTCGTTAACCATTTACCATATGGGAGTAATGGAGCACAGGCTGTGCAGTGTTGGAATGTGTTCAGATAATCCATTTACTCAAATGGAGAATGTACACTGTACTGCCTAGGGATGCTTTGTGCTGCAGAATAATGACATGGATGTTGTTTTCACATTTGATGTCTTCCTCTGTTTTCATCCTGATTTGCTTTCTATTGTGATATTGCTAATCTTTCTTCTGCAGTAAGTGTTGCTGTTCTGTTTGAGCAACTTTGAGCATTGCTGGGAAGTAGCACCAACTGGCAAACACCCTGCGCTTCTGAGCTATGTTGAGCACTACCCTTCCATTTCTTTGTCAGTGAGAAAATTAGGAATGTACATAGATTAATTAGGATTGAGCTCTGTTTGTACAGAGCAAACACAGCTTTGAGTAGCTCTGCATATGTTGTTGAAGCAATAATGTTTAACCTGGAATGCATTTTACAGCAATTACAAATGGAAAAAGGGTCATTCTTCCAGTTGGTCAGCTCCTATTATAAAATAGTGTACCCAAGGTCATTATCACAATTAGAAATATTGCAGTAGAAACTGAATTTTGTGGATAAGCACTTATTGCATCATCTTTACTTCCATTTTAATACCAGTGCTCCAGCCAATTGCTTGTTTATGCTACTTTCTTCAGGTAGCTATGATGCACTACTTCATGAGGCATCTGAACACCTTCTGGATGAGCAAGTGAGCAGCTTGGCCCATGGTCCTCCTTTCCTTCAGTGGCCCAGAAAATAAATTATTAATTTAAACGTTATTGCTTGTATTCATTACTGTAAGCTCCGAACACAAGGTCAGGAGGGAAAAAAACGAAACACAAAACCATGTGATGGAGAAGGTCCTGCAGGAGGTAATTCTGTTTATCCTATACAACTTTCTGCTTTAGAGAAGATGTCCGTGTGCAGTTTTAGGTTGGGAAAGGTGCACTGCAGGGCTGGGGAGAATAAGCAAATCCTTATTCTACCATTCCTACTTTGTTTACACTTCAGGACATCTTTATGACAGTGGACTGGACAAGCAAGAGGTGTCCTGGATTATGAATTTGATACCCAGCTCTCATGGGGGGTCTAGGTCACTTTGCTCATTCACAAAGTTAAGAACCGTCCTGAAACTGACTTTTCTTCTGCACTGAGTTATTGCCCCGTCACCCTGTTCTTTCTTTCCTCCATTTGAGATCTAATTAACCCACATTTGAGGGGTAAAAATAAAGACTGGTGTCTACATGAATCCACCCAAAAAGCTAATAAAAGTTCTGGTTATTTTTAACTAGATTAAAAAATAAAAAGTCAGCAATGTGGCCACAGGAGAAATCTACTGACCTCTTATGTTGGGGAGCAAGAGCAAAACAAACGGAGATGCCAGTGTTTCTGCTATGCGCTGATGCTTGACTTGGGGCAAGGCTTAGGACAGACTAATTTCTGCTCTGTGGAAAAATGGCTATTGGTTTCATGGGTACACTAAGCAGGATTAGCCAAAAGACATGCTTGTCATTAACTACGGCTCATAAACTCCAGCATTGCAGGAGACGGTGCTAGAGACAAACAGCAATGAAACCAAATGACTGTCGGAGTTTTCAAGAAAAATGGCAATGGCAAGAAAAGCAGAAAACTGTTGCGGCTGCCAGGAGCCTGTAAAGCATCTGCATCAAAATGCATCACAGCACAGAAGTTGGTTACTCAATAACTTTTTTTGGCACATACAGAAAGTGGCTAAATAGCTGAAGAAGTGCCACTCAAACACCATTCTTATGGATAACCGCTAGCAGTTCAGTGAACGTCAATTTGTTCATTTACCCAAATCTAAAATGCTTGCTGTACTTCTGGGTACCGTTGGAATGGCATTCATCTGGTGCTGTGCCTTTGGGCTGAAGCGGGCGTTAGCTGTGCTGCTGTGGTCGCTGCTGGTGCTGCCCCGGGCAGGGGGCTGCGAGCGGGGCTGGGTGCGGTGGGCCAGGCTGGCAGCGCCGCCGCCCGCTGGGTCTCGGCACCGGCACCGGCCCGTGGCTGCCCTGCACCTCACCAAGGATGCTGCCAGGTTTCTGCGTACAGCTGCCAAGCAAAACTGCCATAAGGACCGCAAAAAGCTTCTCCGAAGTCCAAATGCCTCATTCACTGCTCGCTGGCCCCTGGAGGGGAAGAAGCAGTCGGTTGAGGGGAGCCAAAACCAGTGTTTACTTTCTAGCAGACCTCCCAATAACTGCTCTGAAATCTACTAGATTTCCACCTTATGGGATTTCCAGTTTTAAAATTGGTCCCTTTGAGTGCCTTCTTGGTTTTCAGAATTTGGGGTGGAAAAAAATAAGGGATATTTGTCGGGAAGAAAAAAAAACAGCTGATGACCAATCCTGCCAGTGATGCCTGGTTTCTTCATAGTCAATGTATTTTTTCACTTTATTTTCTTAGAAATATGACTGTTTTTTTCCCCCTGGTTTTGTGAAATCAATTTGCATCTGAGATGCATTTTCTGAGATCTCGGCAGTGATGAGACTGGCATCGCTTCTCTGAACAGAGCACCATATGCTTCCTTTTGTGTTTGTTTGCTGCCTCCTGAATGCTCCCAGATAGTCTCACTGGTGAGTGCATGACAAAGTACCAGAAAGATGTTAGTACACAAATGCTGCCATTCTCACAAAAGGGGAAAAAGTGATAAACGCTTTTCTCATCTAAAGAAAAAGATAAGGTCTTATTGCAACTGTCAATTTGGTTCCAAAAATATCTGTTAGCATTTTTCAAGTTAAGATCAAGATTTTTAGGAAAGGTAGGTAGATTCTATCATAAAATCTGCACTGGTTTCCTTAAAAAAAAAATCAACAAGAAGTCCCAACCAACTCTGGACGTGACTTTGAAAATGTCTCTTACTAGACAAGCAAAGGAAATGCAGTGGGGTTTTTAAAAGCATCTGAAAATTAAGTACCTTGTTTCTATTCACATAAAGTTTCCAGGAGCTAGTCCCAGATCAGGAATGCAAAATCTGAGGCTTTTCTCTTAGAAGTGGATATTTGTTTGTCATGTGAGTAACAATACAAAAGTCAGAGAAGAGACATTATTCTGCTGTGCTGGGAAAAAACAAAACACCTTAGAAGGTTCAATAAAAAAATAGTTCAGGAAATCTGCCTGGTGTTACTCCTAACGTTTCCTGTGGCTTTTGGGACTACCTGGGATATTTGGGGATGGGGGACAGAGTTCGTCTTGGTTCTGCTGTGTGAAGTTTGAGAGGCTTTCCTGATTTTCTTGCATGCCAGCTTTGGCTGCAAACATGATATAGAAACTAAAACAAACAAAACCACAAACATTTTGATCAGTTTTGGTTTCAATTGATCAGACACTGACAACTCCCTTTCCTGCAGTACGTGGCCGCTCCGCTTTCTGGCCAGGACAGAGGTAACTGGTCCCCGCGTCCCCAAGGGCCCCGACACCACAGCAGGCGCCACCGGGCCAGGACGAGGCAGAAGCACCGTGCTCGGGGCGGTTGTGTGGCAGAACAGCACACCTCCGGCATCCGTGCCTCGCCTGCCTCTGCCAGGACCACGGCACAACGGGAATATTGCTCGGTGCATCAGCATTACAAAACAAGCTATGATAAATCAGCCTCTGTGCACCCACAGGGAGGGTTCCACCATGATCAGCAGCCCTCAGAAAGCCTTCTGCTTCCTGTGGTGGTCTAATGATTGCTCCCCGAGCCCCCAGATAAATCATGGGAAGAGCGATGGGAGGGCCCTGTCACCGGGCGAGCGCAGGGAGATTCCTCACTGTTATTGTTACTACTCTGTTAAATCCTGCAAAATGAATGGAGACCATCTGAGTCCTAAGAACAACCACAGCAGGTACTCTTCAGCATTAACTGACAGCAGACGGGACCTCTCAGTCTGTTACTTTACTTCTAGATGGTCAATCTTTTGCTAATTATCAAAGCTCAGAGCTTTCCCTCCGTATTTGTTTCCTTCTGTTTAGCTTCTCCACATCAGCGTCATTTATCACTTGCAAGGTTACTCTCCAACCTTTACACCTGCCATGAGCGAGTACCGTGTTTTTACATTTGTAATCTGTGGGTGATCCGTTCCAATTTGCCTCCTACCGCAATTCATTACTGCAGGTGGTGTGTTTATACAAGCAAGGCAAGGTAAAAGCTGCCCTCCAGCTCTTCCCCTAGAGCCTGTCAGCATCTTGTTCCTAATGGCCTCTCCGTAGGTGCCCTGCTGTCGAGCTGTCCTCATTTCTGCCTCTGCCACGTCGTGGGCTAGCTGCGGGTGTAGGTGCCTGCAGCATGGCAGGAGCTGTCCAGAAATCCTGCTGCTCTTGGGCAGGTAGGTCAGGGAGCTAAAGGAATCGGCAGCAGACGGGTGGCCAGAGCCCTCCGCACGTGCCCGGCTCCTGATGGGCATCCCCTGGCAGCGCTGGCAGTGCCGCGGCAGCGCCTGGTGTCCCCCTGCCGCTCCGAGGACGGTGCCCCAGGGACCTGGCCAGCGGCCCTGGCCATCAGCCCTCCTTCAGGTCCCAGCTGCGTGGTGTGGGTGGCCCCGGCCAGCACCCCCTGTGCCCGGGGGTGCGTGGCCACTGCTGGACCTGGCAGCCACCGCCCTGCTCCGGGGGCAAAGCGCACAACGGAGAGCTGCAGGGACAGGCACTTGTTCTGGTGGGCACAGGAGCCAGCTGTCTGTGCGAAACTGAAACCAGAGCCTGTGGGAAAGGTTACTTCAGAGCTCTTAGGACTCTTCTGTCCCGACAGCAGCATGCTTCCTTCCTTTTCCTGCTGCTGCTGGCGGCCCCGACACAAGCAGAGCTTCCCCGGCAGCTGCCGCCCTGCTTCTTTGCAAATCCACTCGTAGCAACGGGAACGCTGTTTGCCTGTACTTCTGTAACGGGCGGTCATAGCTATGTGTAGAGAAACCACAACGCGTGCATAGTTATGTTCTTAGAAGTCAGCAGTTATTTTGGAGACTGTTTTTTGTGTAAGATAGCCTCAATTTAACCAGGAGTTTTAAAACACCTTGAGTTTAGAAATTTGTTTCATTGAAGAAAATCCCTGAAAACCTCTGTGAAAAGGATCACAGCATATTTGATTTCAGAGAAAGCATTCAAATCAGTTACAATTTTTTCATTTTGAAATTAATTTTGTTGTAAATTTTTTAAAGGTTGAGATTCACAGAATTATCCAAGTGTAATTCTCAAAACCAAACAGTTCAGTATTCTGGAAAGCTTGAGTAGTTTTTTCTTCCATACCTTCAAAACGTTCCCTTTGTCTGTAAGCACCGAGAATACTTATGAGTTGAAAATTCCCTGAAATAACAGCTCAGCCTAACTTTCATCTCTCATTTGAGGACTTGGAGCATGTTCTGCTCTGGTGCAGGTGGTGCTGCAGGGAAAACTCCCGGGCTCATGCCCTGTGGGTCTGGTGCTGACAGTTTCCTATTGAGTTTTCCCCTCAAAGTCAAGAGCGTTTTCCTTTAATGCAGCTGGTTACCATTAAATAAAATTGATACTTCCCCTTGCAACCGTGTTGTGTCACTTCACTTGCTGAGTTGTTTAAACCAGCTCCATTTGATCAGCTCTCTTCTTGGTTGCCTTTCTTTTCTGTATTTTTTACGCTTTTTTTTTTTTTCTTGAACAACACTGATGATTATGCCATCTGAATATAATGATGGAACAAGATGATCCTGGTGATCCCAGCTGTAACACAAATTAATTTTACCCTTTCTTGCTGTGTTTGCTCTTCATCCCCAGCTCTCCAGTTGCAGGCTGCATGCTTGTTACCTCTGGGTACCTTTATGAAGCATGACAGGCTGCTTGCACGAGTGCCTGGTTTTTATACAAATTTACACACACATAGATTCAAACAATATCTTTAAAGAACATAGATCTGTGTCTATATGTGTACACCTGCACCCTTCAGAAGGAAGGTCGTTGTTTTGGTCTGCCTGCTCCCGTGGCTGTAGCTGATTGAAGGATCACCACTCGTTGTTTGAGCAGCGCACATCGGGAAGTACTCGGACCTGATGACACCTCATTAACTCTTCTCTGAGGCAAAGAAAAATCAGGAGGCAGCCTGTAGTCAAAATACTTGTGGAACAGATAAGTGCAGCTGAGCGGGCTGTGATGTACAGGGCCAGCACAGGGTAACCGTGAGGCACCTGGTCCGGGGCGAGGAGCGTGCGGGGCCTTCTGCCAGCCGGGTCCCAGCTCAAGGGGAGCTGCGGGGCTGTCTGCCAGGGCGCTGACTGGCCTCGGATGAAAAACGAGCTACAGCAACCTCAGGACTGGGACAGGATGCTGAGATTTTACACGCAATTTCTGGTTCTTTCATTATCTGCAACACACAAGCCTACAGAATCTGCAGAACTAGGGAGGGAAAAGAGCTTTGTCCGCTGCCTTAAACCTTTGCAGAGCTTTTTCTTTCCTTGCATCCGTGCCAGGCAGCGATGGCGAGTAGGCAGCCCTACAAAGCTCTAAGTGGTATATAAAGCACCCGCTGCCCAAGCGGATCTGCGCATCCCCCTCTGATCCAGCCTCCTCCCTGCAGGGTGTCACCGAGGCGATTGCCATGGGAGGGACCGGCCACGGTGCTGCAGGTGGCGGCTCCTGCTCTGCCCTGGGCCGGGCTGCTGCGGGGGGAGCCCTGCCTGCCCGGCCAGCCCCACCGCGGACCCAGAGCTGGCCAGGAGGAGGCCCGGCAGCCCCCGGCTGTGCTGAGCTGCGAACGCAGGCTGCCGGGAGAACGCCCCAGTAGGTGTTTTGTGGGTTGTGGGGGGAAAATAGTCAGTATGCCTTTCTGCTAAACCTGGGCATCACAATAAATCATGACTTGGGCTCTCCTGGTCCCACCACTGCTTCCCATGCTGGTAAACCCCCCCCTTTTTTGTCCTCTCTGCCCAGCTGCCTGCTGGCTCAGCGTGCTGGGGAGCAGCACCCTTTCAAACCGTCAGGCTGTGTCCTCAGTTACATCCGTGTGAGACAGGCGTACAGGTGCACAGAGGAACAGAATAACTCCTCGTTTTTCAGCTGGTTCCCTGCAATGGCCTTGTGCAGCACTTCTGCCACCGGCAGGGCTGGTCCAGGTGTAGGTGTTCAGGACACGACAAACAATCGTGCTGCAGGTGGAGGACCCGCTGCTCGGCGTGCCCTCCCTGGAGCTCCGGCAGGCCTGAAAGCGGTGGCCGCGTGCTGCTGAAGCTGGTGGATCTGAGTCTAAGTGCTTGGGGAAAGGGCACCGTCGGTGAGACACTGCTGGTGTCATTTGGCCGTGGCTAGCAGGCTGCAGAGTACAGCTTCGCTCCTTTTGAGAAGTTTCTTAGTGCAGTGCGATCTGTGTCTCAGCTACAGCCGGACGGAGCTGTCGGCGCGTATGGCAGGAACAGCCTGGACGTGCCTCTGGGACGTCTGCCAGAGGCTTCACCTGCATCTGCTGGCGGGGCAAGGAGCAGCCGCACGGTGTGGAGACCACCCGGAGTTACTTCACAGGGTAATGCAGTTACTGTTCTCCTACACCATGTACAAACGTCCTCTGGAGCAGTACATTAACAAGGATGGAATGGCATGTGATAGCTTTGTCAGGCATCTTTTCTGAAGGGTGATAGTTAACCTGAAGTTTCTGTAGCTTTCATATTTTAGGTTTGTTTTTTTTTTTTTTTCCCCCCTCCCCATGAGGTCTGTTCTGTGGAGCAAAGGGTGTTGTGTGCTCAGTTCATTGTCAACCTCTTTCCTGCTCCTGAATTATCAGGTAACTGAGTTGACTGGCTCTAGGTGGACTTTGCTTGTTCTCAGCTGCCAGAGGCACACAGGTTTTTTTTTAAAAGACATAAATAGGAATTTGCAGAGTTTGGTCAAAAATGGAGACAGACAACTGCGGAAGGAAAATGCGTTAGAGCAGAAGGAGCTTTGTTTCTGCCATCAGCGCAGCTCTAGCAGCTGATTTTTTCTCTGCCTTCTGATGTGCTCTGTCTTGTGAAACGTGTCTGGGGGAGGCAGAGCTCCTGGCATGAAGCTGATCTCATGGGCTCCGAGAACTTTGCTTCCACCAAGCTGTTTACTGGGGGCGGAAGAAGAGTTTTGTTTCAGCCCCCAGTAGATGAGGATCTGTGAAATGTTTGCCAACACAGAGAATGGTATTTAGCTGGTATGGTATGTCATAACTCTCAGATTTTCGTGTAGCTGTGACAATTTACATGAGCTGAGGATCAGCCCCCATACGTTGGCAAACACTCCAAACTCACGCTGCAGGTTGAAATGATGCTCTCTCCCTATCTTTAGCCATGCTTTTTTTTTTTTTTTTTTTTTTTAATTGTTATTAATTTCTGGGTCTTCAGCAGTTCTGCAAACGTGGAAGGTGAAGGTATTCTCTGAGCATCCCACTGAAGATAAATCGTGGTTGCATCTATCCCACTCCCACGTGACTCACCACTCGGCTCAGCTGGTTTTGCCATCTGGGTTATACCTGCACCGCTCCTCGTGTACTCAGCAGTCTTCTCAGGACTCTCAGCTGGATGCTAAGGTCAAGGTACAACACTCTAGGACATCACAGCGTTAAACCACTTGGACGCGGGAAAGCAAAAATCTGTTTAAAAGATGGCAGGAGGACTGCAGTCATGAGATCTCTGAAACCAAGATGAGAGTCTGAATGTTTCAGGATAGACTACTAATTGTCAGCAAAAACACAGATACACTTTCATATATGATCATAATATTAACATATCCCATCAATTTCTCATTTGGTACTTTTTTTTTTTTTTTTTAATCCCTGCACTGGTACTAACGCATACAGTTCTCTTAGAAACCTTATTCCCAGAATGTTGCCTGGTTCGGGGCCCGGCAGGGTGCTGGTGCTGGAGCAGGTGAACCGTGGCTGCAGGGCTGGCGGCGGCTGGCGCTCGGTGGCTCCCTGACGGGTCCCCCTCTGCCCCTCGTGTGCCCTGGTTCCTGTTGGTTTGCCCTGCTGTGGCTGTAAAGCGAGCTGATTTGAAGGGTGGAATTTATTTGCATTGTTACAGTGTCTTTTTCACTCCTACTTTAAATATTTTCTGCCATCAGGCTGCCTTCTGGTCCCAATTAAATATCCACTATCTTTGTATGTAAAGACAAGCTAAGCAAGAGCCATCTTTCAACTCACATAATTGAATCTCGTTGTCTTAAGCTTCTGGAGACAAACTTTCTTCCTCTCACAACACCTTGGCAGAGCTGGAGAGCCTCTCTCCAGCTGAGATGTTCTTTTCCACTTGAAGCTCATTTTCTTTTGCTTTTTCTTTTCCATTTTTCACCTGTGCTATCTTTCTGCTGTAACTTAGTCTTGCAAATTTCAGTTCTTTTGTACAGCTTGTTCCCCTGGTAAGAAATACAGATTGTGTTGTAGAAACGATCTCTATTTTTGGACTACATTTCAGCTATTATCCATTTTTGTAGTCCTGAATTTTTAAGTGTATTTTTAGGTCATTCTTTTTCCTATTCTGATCAATACTGTTATTTTCCCTAAAATGCTTACATCTCTTTAAAGTTCTTGTGTGATGCTCCCTAATTAATACCTAGCATGTTCACAAATAGCAATTATTTTCTACCCAGTTCAGGTTGTTCTGAAATGTAAGTTTATATTTCAGCATATTTGAGACTTCAGTAAAGAAACTCAGAAAGTAGCAGGACTAAGACTAGGTGGTGGCTAAAAACAAAGAAGAAAAAAAAAAAAAAAAAGAAGCTACAAAATGTAATTTTTCTCCGGTGTGGCAGAGTTTTGGCATCTACTCACTAATGCTGCAACAAATACTGGTGGCTGTCTGGCAGCACCGTGCTCTTGCTCTGTTCCTGGCAAGGTCCAGGATCGTCAGGGTGCTGAGATGTGCTGCTAGTGACAGACCCTCCAGGTGTGGAGGGTGGACGATGGGCAGTGAGATGGGTTTGGGATAGGAGGACGCCAGTGGTGACATTTCTGGACTTTTTTTGAGTTGCTTATGGCTGCTATGAAGTTCAACTCTTCCATAAAGTCCAACCTCTCTACTACGGATCCCACACTTTTTTCCCGAGGGAAGCCTGTCTGATTGAGCTGTTACTAATGCTGGCAGGATAAAGGAAAAAACACTTCACACACTTCACTGTTCTGCCTGCTTGGAACTCTTGGAAGTGCTGCTGAGTGCATCCCTTTTATTACAATTTTTACTTAAAACCTCAGGGTTTTACTAATGAATGAAACACTTTTGCTCGGTCATTGTGTTTCTTTTGGGGTGCTGTCAGGGACGGGGGGCGTCACACTTGCAAGCGTGCAGAGCCCCACTGAGATGCGCTGGGTGGTGGGGTCAGCAACAGCCCCGGTGCTGTCTGGGTCCCCCCGCAGCTCGTTCAAGGACAGGCGCGAGCCAGAGGCGCTTCCTCTTGGCTCAAGGGCATTCAGGAAGATAATAGGTGGGAAAAACAACAGCTGATCCTGAGGCTGAAACTGGAAGCCGTTTGTGCATATAAATTAGCGTGTGACCTCAAACTGTCCTGTTTGCTGCCTGCTTGTCAGCATCATCCCTTGCCTGAGCCTAGCCTTTGTCTTTCCTTTGTCCCTCTTTCACTTTCATATTGGTTCCCTTTTCTTTGTACTGCTACTGGCACAACCCTGTGCTGACAAGTGCCGGACAATGTGGCTTGTCTAGAGATGGGTGCTCTTCATTCTGCTCTGCAGTGGTGTAAAAATCCTGCCTCATCCTGCATAGGTTGGTCCCAGGATTCCCCCAGCTTTCAGTGAGTATGAGCAGTCTGTTTTCTTTAAAATTAATCTGGTGCTCTGAACTCAGCAATCGCTTGCAGGCTGCAAGCTTGTGCAAACTTGCTGCTCATTTTAATTCCACAAATTACTTGAGCTGGAATCTTCCCCGGCCAGCAGTCCTGGGTCTCCCAACAGGCACAAGCCATTTGCCCACCTGTGGAGGCGTGAACCAGCCCTGTGATGGAGCATCGGCCTTCACCTCCCCTTTCTTACTTCTCCTTCATCTCTGCCTGGCAGAACTTTAATGGGCTACATCGTGTGTGTCTCTTTGAGAGCAAAATGCCAGCAGAGAAGTCTGACAATTAAAAGAAGAGAGTGAAAAACAAAAACAAAAACAAATAATCAAAAAACCACAACCAACCTACCCACAAACAAACATCAAAAAATAAATGCATGAGCCCTGTACTGTTGGATGGCATCTAAGTACAAGCTGGCAGATCTTGGATCCTCAGCAGGGCCAGAACCACCTCCCTGTGTGGCATGGAAGATGACCAAAGCCTTTTTCCCTACTTGGTATCAGATATGACTCTTGAAGGTGTGGTATGGAGAGATGCAAGTGACAAGTTAAGGGAAGAGAAGATGCCATCAAACCCAGTGAGCAGCACCATGCCACGCTCCCTGCTAGCCCCGTACCTGCTGCTCTCTGCTGGTGCTCCCACCTTGGGAAGCAACCATACGGAGACAGCGTAGAGAAATGTTAATTCTTGAAATCTTTCACAAGCCAGAGAAAGCTGAGCTTTTCATGGTTGAAGAGCAAAGGCCATCAGAATCTGAGATTTTGTAGCACCCACGTCGGCTACCTGCCTGTGCCACAGGGCACGTGCCATTGCTCGCTGCTCCAAGAAGAGCACAAGAAATGCAGGGAGAGCTGTTGGGCTTCCACAGCAGCGCATTTCCTTCGGTCACATTGGTGGCCCAGGGAGCTCCCGACAGGCAGGAGGGAGCACGGCGGCGCTGGTGCAGGTGCCCTGCTGGGGATCCCGTCCCTCACCTGTCACCGCTGAGTGACGTCCAGCACCTTCCAAGGGCAGAGGGACACGAGAGCGAGGGATGGGGTGCGGGAATGGAGCAGAAACATGGGCTTTTCTTCATCATCTCTCCCAGGTGTATTTTAGGGTGTTTTGTTTCCTTAAGCATATGCTGGTGGCAGCATCTACTAATTCTACATTATTAAAGCCAAAGCACAAAAGCCATTCAAATTTCTCTGTCTGAGAACCTAAAAGCAATCGGGAAAATCCCTTGAAACCATCCTGCCATCCTGCATGTAAGTATTCAGGCACTTGTTACTTTGGTTTGCGTTGACCTTTACTGACTCCTGAAGCACGGTAAACTGGCAGATCTCAGAGGTTTCATTTTTGTTCCAGTGCTGTTGATAGGGTCTGAAACATTAATTGGGCAACTACCCCAGAACCAGTTGCAAAAAGCTCATTTTCCACGTAGCGATGACAGCTGCAGAATGCTTATTGTTGTTGGGATCCTCAGGCCTGGGAAGCTGAGGACCAGGATTGTTTTTAGGTCAGGACTATGACAGGTAAAATCGAAATATGTTAAGACTGGGCAGACATTAATCATTTCACTGTGAATTGCAAGCACATCTGAAGAAAGTATTACATTTCTTCAGCTGTTTTGCACTCACATTTCGATTCAGAGGTTCGCGAGGAGTGTTTTGATTATTCTATTTCTATTGATGTGCCGTTATGCTGTGTTCCGGTAATGCGATAAGAACATTTTATGCGTGGGCATACGATGCACGGGCAGCAAGGCAATGCCCTCTGTGCCCACTGGCAGTGGTGCGGGCGCTGCCGAAGCGGCCCCTGCGTGGTCGGACGAGAGGCCGGTGCCCCCGGCAGGGCGCTGGTGCCTGCAGGGGCTGCCGGGAGTGGGGGCTCATGCTTACACGACAAATTGCTTGGGAGGGAACTATAAAAATAATGAGAACATGCGTGATTACCTAATGACATTTGATAATGTATGCTACTGTCTAATTTTGCTGGAATGCAGCGGGGGGGCTGATTTAAAAGCAGCACTTACTGCAAGGGCCGGGATGCTCGTTGTCAGTCCGTAACGCCGTGTCTGTGTGACCCCTGCAGCCCCCCCGCGTCACCGAGGGTCGGGAGGAATTTCTGCACAGCCTCTGCAGCGGCGTGGCACCAGCGCCGTGTCAGCACCATCAGCCATCGCCACGGCTGTACTTGATGGGAGTGCGCAGCTTAGTTTTTACTTAGTGAATTTGTTATGATCTAGGTCAGTGCTTGGGACACATAATTCTCCCTGATATGCCAAGCAGCCTTCCAAACAGATTTGTTAGTAAGCTTTAGGAAAAAAAAGAAAAAAGGCAAAAAGACAAATCTCCAGGCGGTTTCAAACTTACAATGTCCCTGTTCAGGTTCTTGCCCTTCAGCTTCCCAGAGAAAAGGTTTGGATTCATTTTTTTGGCTTGAGCTCTTGAAGCATTGATGAGAGAAGCTGAGAGTAACCAACTGAAGTTTTCCCTCAAAGTCATTATTTGTGAACACCCACTAAATAGGTTGCAACGTGCACAGGCCAAAGGAGCAACTAGGAATCTTGATTTGAAATGAAGGCTCAATATCATAAATGTGCTGTCTAGAAGCAAGGCCAAATACATGGTGTATGTGTTTTTTGGGGGGTTCTTCTGTTATTCCAGCAGATATTTAGGGTTGAAGAAGAAATTATTATTATTATTTCATTGAATCAATTTGTGATGATAAATGATGCATTTTTCTATCATTGCAATGCTCCAGCCTCTAAGAAGGACTTTTTCTTTCTTTCTGCGCCTCAGGACTTGGTTCAGATCATCAGTGTGGTGTGCTCATGTTCTAGGGTTTGTCTATGCCTAGTTTCAGGTTAATTTGATGTGACACGATGGCACTGGAGTGATGAAATAGTTTCAGTACTTGGCAAACTATAGTTAATGGTGGTTGATGAGGAAGGCAAATAGTCAAATTTGCTTTCTCCAGCAAGACTATCATCACTAGTTTGTCAGGTTGTATTTCTCAGTGCCATGTCGTGTTAACTTCTGCTGTGGGATGGTGCTGACCCACAGCAGCACAACATAGCCTCAGAGCTTCAAATTAAAGCACGGCAAGTTACTCTGAACAAAATTCAAAGTATGGTGAAAAGCCTCTGTGGTTACACAGGGCAGGAGCACAGGTGTATTTGCTGCAAGGCTGGTGTTTGCTCTGACTTCGGATGCACATTTTGGTCAGGCTCCTGCCCTTTCTGATGCCTGTGGGACGTGCATGCAGCCTGGCGGGGGTGGCCTCTCAGCCCAGACCTGGGGCTGTGATGAGCAGACACTGCTCAGTGGTGCTGCTGCCAGCCGCTGCACCCGTGCCACGCTGCACCGTGGCAAATCCACACCGGAACGGATTTGCTGAGCCAGCACAGACACGACTGGGTTTTGTTTATTATAAGTACTAGTTTAGTGCATAGTTGCTCAATGTTTTCAAAAAAGTTAATGGTAGCGAGCTACATTCTTATTTCTACGGCTTATTTTTTTCCTGCAAAAACATGACACCTTATTTGCTAATAGGTGTTGCTATGAATAATTAAAACTAAATTGCAACTGTCAAAAGAAGAGAACATAGCAGAGGTAGCGATGTTTTGTCCTTGGTTTCTTTAAAAGAGGATGCTGATATTTTAACATCCATCCTACCTCTCTTCCTCTGCGTGGAAGGATTTCAAAGAACCAAATGGAGTTTTAGGAGACATCAGGAATGGGGCACTGAAAGCCTCAATTGCCGTTGTATTTTCACAGCTGGTCTATCATTGTGGTGGCTTGCACTTTGTGCAAACCAATTAAAATGAATAAGTGCACTCTGATCTAATATTCAGCTCATTTTTTGGCATGCAATCACTCATAAATGCACATAAAACTGGAATTCAATTAATCAGATCATACAATAAGCCTGTCTCTTGCTATTTTTTCCTAATACATTTTTTCTTTGAATAAAAATGTAATTGTCAGTGCAAAATATCAAATCAGAGCCACATAACAAATAGCTATGGATTTGTAATTAAACCCAATAAAGGCTAAGATGAAGTATAAAAGGCAGAGAGCTAAAATCCAATTAAAACTTATTATGGGAAAAACAAAGCCAAGCTGGTGGCTTTTATTTATTTATTTTTTTTTTCAGGCGGATTGCAATTTACCCTAGTTTGTGACAAAACACACAGTTACTGGTAACGAAGCCCGAGGTGTGCTGCGGTGAGTGCGCGGCAGACGGCTACCGGCAGGGGAATGGGGATGGGTTACGCAGACATTGTTTTCTTTTCTTCGCTTGGTTCCCAGCACCAAAGCTTCTGAGGCATGGAAAATACATGCATGAAGTTACCCTAGACTGAACACGACTGGAATTTGTGCTTAAAATGGAGAAAAAATATTAGATTTCTCTTCCCAGATCTCTCATTGTTCCAAAATAACTGTAATTATTCCCCTTTTTTTTCCTGTTCTTCCATTGTGAAACATGTAATTCTCTTAACGAGCAGAGAGAATCATCTAAGTCTGGCCTTTCATTTCGTTCTGACCCTAATCTTTTTTTAAAAAATTGATTATAGGCATGACTCCCTAGTGCCTGTTTTGTTTCTTTGTAGCATTAATGGTCTATTGAATAATACCCAATTGCTTTGTTTATCCATTGATGGTATTTTTTCATTATTTTTTTTTTTTTCTTCTTCCTTGCTAATGGTTGGCACTGGTTTTGCAGCTCCATCTTTCTTCACCTTACTGTACACCCAGTGCTGACCAGCCCGAGTGAAGCCAGGAACGGGAGAACATCCCAGAGGTGCGGTGTGGCCAGTGCGGAGACCTTCCCTCCTTACCCCGACCTACCCAGTGTATCGCTTCCACGCTGGCACATCCTCTGGTTTCATGTCTTTGTATTTCAACCTCCAACTTTCACCACTACCAAAGTCCTAACCTCCAAGAAAATTATCCACGATTCCCAAACCCGTATGACTTACACCTCAGAAGTTAATGTAAAAGCAACAAGTGTTGAGTTCAAGAAAGGAAAGATGTGGTTCTGGGGTCTGTCATTAGAAAACAATGAAACCCCGCCCAGCTGGGTAGCCTGGAAGTTGTTGTTTGCTTTTTCCCCAAACAAGGAGCCCGCACCCCGGTCCTAGCACATGCCGTGCATTGCAAAGCGCCGGGCAGGGGCGGGTGAGGTGCCAGGTGAGACAGCGGCAGGTCCAGGAACGACGGACCCCTTCCAGCTCAGCCAGGTTCCACCTGTGCCAAGGGGGCCAGCAGAGCCCCGGGGGCTGCAGCAGGGCTCAGGGCCAGGCTGTGCACCCGCCGCAGGGACACCCGGAGGCAAGTGCCCCCAACCCACGCCCCGAGCATCGCCGCAGCAGGACAACGCTCTCGCTGCCATCCCCAGAACCCCCGCTCTTGCTGCCCTTCAATTTTCTCCCTTTCCATGCAGCCCCTTGGCCTGCCGTACGTGCGGGGCATGCTCCGCGAGCCCACCTTGTCTCACCTGCGTGGGACCGAGTGTGCGGGGCTGGGCGCGGGCTCCCTGGCACTGGCTGGAGCTGTCGTCCTGAGCAGGTGGCACCTCTGGGGAGGGAGCCCCTGAATGTGCAGCTGCTGAATCTTCCACGCTTTCTGGCGACCTACAAACTCCTCCTCGTCTTCCCCCCCAGGGCCAGGCCGGGGGGCGTTGCAGCGGTCACAGCTTCACGCCAGGGACCCCTCCTGAGTCTCAAATTCCTGCTGGAAGCCTGGGGAAAGCTGGGCGGTTCTGGAGAAAAAAAGGTCACTGGTATTTTTAGTAAACTTATTCTCAGAAACGTCCAACTCATGACTAAAATTTTTCAGACCAATCAACCTCAAGAAAGAGCACAGCGTGAGATGTTTCAGTCCAAGCAGCCGAGCTGTAAGCTGCTGGGAAGAGCGTAATGGTGGGAGACAGCAGGGAAAAGGTGAACCTGGCTCCCTCCACACTGCTCTGCTTTTTGTTTGTTTGTTTGTGGTTTTTTTTTTGTTTGTTTGTTTTTCTGGCTGAAAGAGACAGATGAATGGCAGAAAACTGTTTCTTTTGCCTTTTGGGAGCCGGGTGAGCCCCCTCCTTTTTTCTCTTCCATGGCTACTGAGCGGAGCGGCAGAACTGCGCCTGCAGTGGGAAACTGGGTCAGGGGCACGCTAGTGCAGCTCCGTGTGCCGCCTCTCGGTGCTTTACCTGTATCAAACGTGATACACTGCTACCTTTCATTTCGCAGGCTCTTCGAGGTGTCTTAAATAACTGACATCTCCTAGATGTCTCCTTGCTGTTCATTCTCCCCCTCTCCCCGGCAGTGAGTGCTCCTTGGCGGCACACGTGCCCCAGGGGAGAGAAGCCTCAGCTCGCGCACTTCTTGCAAAAGTTGTTGAATAGCAAAAGGCTTTTATGGGTTAAATACTGAAGCCTTCTGCAGGCAGTGCTGGAGCTGTATTTTCAAAGCAGCTCTTCTGTTCACGTCTGAAGTGATTTTGAGCTCTTCTGGAAACGCAGCCACTTACGATGTGACCTTCAAGTGTGTAGGAAAGAATGAACATCCACAGACTCCAGAAGGCTCCTGCAGCTCCCAGCTATGAGTGGTAAGCTCTTAGGAAAACCTTGAGTAAGATCCAGATAGAATATAGCCTCTTATTTTGCAGCTGCTGTTAGCAACATCATCTGTACCAAAGCAATAGGAAAATGATGTCACTCGTCTCATCAGAGAGTAAGAGGAAAACTGCACCTGAAATCAGAGAGAGAATGAGATCCTAGTTTGCACATCTGAGTTTGGGATGGAATGAATACTCTTACTCTTCGGGTAATGTTTATGTTTTTTTATACTGAAACGAAACACTGACCACCTAGCCTAGTGATTGTCAGGCACATGCATTTGACATAAGTTAAATAGTAAATAACAAGTATTAAAGCTGTCTGGTGTTAACATAGCAACAAACATGAGTGAAATTGTGGTGGAGATTCAATCACAGAATTCAGTTCTTGGCACACTACTGTCATATCCACCCTCTAAATACCTTCCACCCTGTATTAATTCACCTGCTCCACAACGGCTGTCTCAAAACCTGACCCTCATTCTGTAGCCTTAACCTGAAGCCATTCCGCAGGAAGTTAATAATGCTCTTGTGCAGGTACTGATGAAGTGTGATCCATCCTCGCTTAGCAGGCTCCTCTTTAACAATTAGCAGCGTTAACAACACTCTTAATATTATGTCAGCTGCACAGTCATTATTCACATTCAGTGCCTGGACTGTAATTGAAGCCATCTGTTTGACGCTTTCTCTTCTGTTGGAGCTTGCTGCTGGAGCTGCCATCTCCTGCTCCTTGCTAGGGAGCAGAGCCCTGAGCTATGAAAATGAGGTGCTGGCAGCGGCGCTCCTTGCTGGCTTTGTGCTGCTGGCCTCACACCCCGCAGTGCTGCTTTCAGGTGTGAAGCAGGGCTGCACGCTGGATGACGGATGAATGCATTACTCGATATGTTATTGATCCCGGTGACAGCACGTGTTTCTGTAGAACCGTGCTGGCTGGTCCCTTGGGCATGGTCAGGGGGTCTGTCCCCTCTGCTCCCAGACTGCAGCCACTGGGGCACTGCCACCTTCCGAAGGAAAGGCTTACCCAAAGGTCTTACTTTGGTGGGCTCGGGTGTCCTGAGCTGTGACCACTGGGGCAAAGGAGCTCTGTGTCCTGCTTCAGCCTGTGGCGAAGCCGCAAGCCCAGAGTAGGTCTCCTCGGCCACTTCAGGGCAGGTTATTTTCATGTTGCCTGGTTTTACCCACTAATAAAACAGGACAGTCTGATTTCAGGAGACAAAAATACTTAATTCCACTAAATTAATCTAGAGAAAAACAAGCTATGCAGTATATTGTCTTCATCCTCTGCTGTTTCTGATAAGCAGAGATTCTTTCCTTGTGCTGGGTTTGGTAACCTCCTCTGACCTCAGTGATGCTTACACTGAGCTCAGTCATTCCACTGGCCAAATGGGTGGAATTATACCTAATAATTTAATTTAGGTTTAAGTGCTAGCCTTTTATGACACAGGTGTAACTAAAGGGCACGGTTATATTGTAATTCAGGCAGACAAACTTGCGCTGGTGTTAAACCTGCCAGGAGCCATGGAGACAATTGGGTACACGCACCAGTGAAGGCTCTAGCAAATCGTGCAAAACCATCCCAGTAATATGGGCAGGTCTCCAAGAGGAGTCCATATGGAGCCTGAGCTTCCCCTCATCCACAAAGATAGCAAAATCTGAGCTAGCTAACTGAATGTGGCTCAGTGCAACTATAGAAGACACAGTTGAGCCTCTGAAGATATATATCCCCAAATCTCACTTTGATTCCTACCTATATCTTTGAATTCCCACCTATGCCTTTGAATCCTGCCTATATTCTAACTCATTGAAACCACGGCGTCACATTTCTATTTATATATTTGTCTGTGTTGTACGTTTATACACAAAGAACTTTGTTGACAAGCAATTTAGCATTTAGGAGCATTTGAATCAAGCTTAAATACATTGAAGTTTCTGTAGCAGACAACTGAACAGTTCCATATTCCCTGTCCTACGGAAGAGCATTATAAACTCTGCTATCAAGATATAAAGCTTCAAGAATGCTGCTCAATAAATCATGCCCACTAAAAGTGCACTTTCTCTTTTTCCTTGACTTTTGGACTGTTTTAGACTGATGCTCAGCTGTTTCTTCATATGCTCGAGTGCAGGCGGTGGCGTTGCAGCAGCATGTAGCACCATGCAGAACACTTTTACTTGAATGAGTTGCACCACTGAAAATAAGGGTTTGTTTTACAGATGCTACATTTCTCAGACATATTTCTCAGATTTCTTCAGGCTGGAGGAAAGCACCTTCTTTTTCACAGGGACTGAAGAGTTTCTTAGGAGTGCAAACAGTTGATCAGAGAGCTGCTGGGGAAGCTGTTCTGTACGAAGCAGCCTGGCCCGGCTCGGCGCCCCACCACGCGCTGCGGGCAGGGAGCAGGCAGGGGCCTCTCTTGGTGGGCTGCTGCTGGCCGAGCCCCTGCTGAGCAGCCCGGTGCAAATGCTGTGAGCGTGATCGCACCACTCAGCACGGGCTTTATATGTTATTCACGAGCTGAAGCCAGTCTCGGATGGTGAATGACACAATTTTCACTGCCCCCCCCCCCCCCCCCCCCCCCCCCAGTTTTGTTTGATTTAATGAAGCATTGTTTTTTTTAATTTGATTTTCTGGCACTATTATTCAGAATTCCTTTTTTTTATTATTTAGGTGGTAGGTTGGATTTTGAACTCTTTCTTAGTGACAGCTTGCTCAGAAACAGCATCTAAATGGCACATAAAACGTTGACATGGCCAGAATCCATTTCCAGGGACTCAGTTTTGTATTTCCATGTGGCTTCCTGCCAGCCCTGGGAGGCTGAACTCAGGAGCAGGCATTAAATCCAGGGCTTCACAGGGCAGCGCAGGTCGGTGCCGGGGTAGCTGCAAGCAGCTCCACGAGCTGAACACGCTGCAGCAATCAGGCGAGCAGAGCTGCTCCACCTCTCCCCGAGCACCAGGAGACATTTTGAGCTCCCTCCCTGCAATCAGAGCAGCACAGGGAGAAGTGAGGTGGTCTTCACTTGCGAAAGCCGTGTCTGCAGGTGTCCCAGTTCCTGTGTTCAGAGGAGAATCTTGTACTGATTTTTTTGGATGCTTGTTTTTTTTATTTTTATTTTTTATTTTTTTCAGAATATTACATTGGTGATAGAAGATGTGCTTCTCTCCCTTCCCTTCCCTTCCCTTCCCTTCCCTTCCCTTCCCTTCCCTTCCCTTCCCTTCCCTTCCCTTCCCTTCCCTTCCCTTCCCTTCCCTTCCCTTCCCTTCCCTTCCCTTCCCTTCCCTTCCCTTCCCTTCCCTTCCCTTCCCTTCCCTTCCCTTCCCTTCCCTTCCCTTCCCTTCCCTTCCCTTCCCTTCCCTTCCCTTCCCTTCCCTTCCCTTCCCTTCCCTTCCCTTCCCTTCCCTTCCCTTCCCTTCCCTCCCCTCCCCTCCCCTCCCCTCCCCTCCCCTTCCCTCCCCTTCCTCCTCTCCCTCTCCCTCTCTTTCTTTCCTTCCTTCCTTCCTTCCTTCCTGGCTTTGTAATTCATCTTTAAACTCCTAGATGTTGGCACGTGGCATCTGGAGATCATTTTCCTTGTGCAGCTCTGTACGAACACAGCAAACACAACAGAAGCGCATGCAGCATCTGCCCACAATCTGGTGCTTCTATTCTCTCACTCAAAAATGAAATTTGCCGAGGTTAAATTTAAGCGACCAATTGTCCCAGCTAGTATGTCACCTAGGCCGCCCGAGACATGGCTGCCAGCCGCGTTCATGTCCCCTCAAGCTGCGACGCTGTCCCCCGCGGACGCATCGCTGCCGCCCACCCACCGGCAGCGCGCTCTCCTCCCGCTGCCGCGGCCGAGGCTGAGCCACCCTCCTTGTGCCACTGCCGCCTCCTCGCCTCGTGCTGCCGTCGCGCCTCCTCGCCCTCCCTGCTCGGCTCCTCCTGCCCTCGCGCGTCCCCTCACCCCACGTGTGCCCGGTGCCCCAGCTCCCCGTGCCCCGTCCGTGTCTCCCCGGAGCCTCCCCAGGCCCCCCCTGCCCTGCGCTGCCCGGCCTGCAGCGGGTGCGCGGAGCTGGTGCTGCGCCTGCACGCGCGATACAGTTTGTTCTCTTTGGTTGCCTAAGCTTTGCTTTCTGTTTATTTTTGTCTCTCTTTTTCTTTAATTATTCTATTAGTACAACATTTTAAGTGTATTAACCAAAATAATGTCAAAGGATTTTTACTTCAGTACGTGTGCCAACAATAATCACTGCTAAGTCTTAAACAATTGTAATAAAATAAGTGTCTTGCTGCTAATGATACCTCATTTGTATTAAAGATGCTTTAGTAGAAGCAGTTTCTACAATTATTTCAACTAACGCTTATCTACTATGTCGGATTTTGAAATCAAAGTACATGCATGGAAAATTACAAGCTACTTGGCTTTACTCAGCAGTGGCACAATAATTCCGGAAGCCCAAGAGCACCGCTGGCTTTTGAAGATCATTTCAGAAGATTAGCTACCTGTAGTGGAAATTAGCAGTGTGAATTACAGACCCACGATCCGAATCCTCTGAGTGTGGCAGTGGGTAACAGCTTCAACAGGAGCCTGACCCCCCCCCCCGTGATGATTAGGTTGATCGACTAACAGCAGCCACCTGGCACCCCCGGCCATCCAGGGGAGGGCAGGAGCCAGCGCCGCTCCCTCAGAGAGGTATAAAAGGGCCTCACAGGCAGGGAGAGAGTTTTTGGGACCGAGGTGTGATCTCTGGGAACCTGTGACTTATTAGAGCTGCCAGACTGAGGAAAGGTTTGTTTGAGTTTTCTTTCTTTTAAACTTTAATGCTGCTGTTTTGAAGAATTGTTTAGATGCTGGAACAAAATTGTCTTTGGATCAGTTCATGAGTATGCTTTTATAAGACTCTTTTCCTAGCTCCATTAGAGAGCTTTCTGGGGAAGCTGTTACATCTCGGTGCTCCCTGAAAATGTTCCTGAGAGCCCCTGGTACTGCATTGAGCTCTGGAAACGAGCAGATGAGGCTATGATTCATGACTGATGTCCTAAATGCATCAGAAAGTAATTAGCGGTGATGGGTATTGGGATATATTTCAGCAAAGGGCCTCAACAATTTTTCTTGAGCTTCAGGGTGAATGATCTGTGCAAAGCTGGATACTAGAGACTTTACTAATTCATTCAGCCTCATGACTAGTGCTTTACTTTAGTTGCTGGTTACGAGCAACTGGCTGAGGAAAAAGTAGTTGGAGAAACAAAATGTGTACATGGAGTACCTGAAATTTTATAGGGATGAAATGTGTCCTATAAAATTTTTTAGGAAGAAAGGAAATATTTTTTTTGAAATCTGACCAAGTTATGTTAAGTGTAGTCTTCCAACATTTTCAAACCAAGTAAAACTTAGTTAATTTTCCTAACGAAAACAAATACAGACTTAAATTGTTACAAAAATGTTAAAGTAGTTACAGGCTTCTTGAACAGGAAAACTCCTACAGACCTCAGCTCTTCTGCCCTGTTCTGGATGTCCATGTTACGCTGACTCTGGAGCAGCCTCAGACAGCTCACCTCCACCTCATGCCCTGGTTTCACATCAGGAAGGTTTTCAGCACCCTGGTGTTATGGGTGCTGTGTTTAAACTATCCAAATAATGCATTAAGATATTTATTTCATTGGAGAAGATGAAGTCTGAGGACTGCTTTGTTTTCTCCATATTGTATCCCAAGATGGATGTGCCCTTGGTCAGGAGAGAGGAACTGCGTTTTGATTTCATGGTTGCCCCGTCCTTGCACAGTTCCCTGCTGCTGGACTTTAGAAATAATACAAAAATAAATCTTATTTTTTTCCTGTAAGCACAAGATGCAGTGATGCCAGGACCTTGCTAAGGATGCAAATGTGTTGTGGGAGGAACTTGTTTTAGTGACTGCTGAAGAGGGGCCTTAGTGCTCAGTCATGCTCCCAGCTCAGGTCCGCCAGTCAGAAGTCCCCAGGTAGCTATATGTATCTGGACAGTGCTAAGGATCTCCTGTAACCTCTAGAGGCTACCCCAGTCTGAACTGCTACCCGATTTCCTTATCTCACATTATGGACGTACAGGCGGCAGGTAGCCAGTGTCACCGCTGAGCCCCAGGTGCTCTGTGCTGCGTTCCTCTGTGCCACCCGATAAATCCTTGCTGACTGCCTGCACGGGGCCTGAGTGTTGGGAGTTGGCAGGAGTCTGTTTGATTTCAAGCCTCTGTTTTTAAGGGGAATGGTAAGCAAAGCTTTAGAAACCTCTTCTGAATCTGTTACTTTGTATTTTCTAAGTTTTGGTCGTATAGAGGGAAGAAGCTCCCCTGTCCTTGTCCCGAACCTGTGGTCCTGCAGTGAGGTGCTGGGGCTGCTGCCGGGGGGTGCAGGAGCAATGGCACACAGCTCACGCAGATTTAATTCCTTCCTTAAACCAAAACGACAGCATGGTAAAAAGCATTTATGCCTCAGATTTTATCACTGAAGTGTGGAGAAGGAAAAGCCACTAACAAGTAAACTTCAAGGAAGAAATTAAAATATATGCAAACACAGATGCTGCTTCAGGAGAAATTTTTGAAAGTTACTTTTTAAAATAAATGAGAAAATATATAAAACATTTGCAGCTTGGCGAAATTCAACAAGCTGTGAAGATTATCAGCTGGGCCATGAGAAACTTTCTTCAACAGTGGTTAATAAGTAAAATGCCAACACCAAATGAAATGGGGGGCTTTAGAGAAGTGGAACTATTTTTTTCCTGCTTGAAAATCATCAGTATGGAAAGCAGCTATAGTTTTAGACTATAAAAGCTTACGTTTAATATAGTCCTTAGTATCTCGGGTGAAAGGTAGGGGCTGAATATGGCCCCAGAAAAGACAGTATTGAGAGAGTGGTGGTGAGGGATTCAGTTTCTCATTAGTCCAAGTATGGTATTAAGGTTGTTCGTGTATTTGCTGGGCTTTTAGTTGCAAGCTTTTTTTTGAAGGGGGTTATTTTTTAAACACTAATTGGAAAATTAAAAACACTCAACTCCCACACATCAATTTGTCATGTTCTGCTTTACCACAGTAATTTAAATAGAGGGATTTCAGAATTTCATTGTGATACTCAGCCTAAAATACAGGCATCTGTCTACAGCAGAAATGTATTATTTCACTAAAAGTCCCCCACTGCAAATCAGAAACACAGCAAAGTATGCATAACAACTTGCTTACGAATAAGTGTTACTTCTTACAGTTGCACTGAAGCAGGCGAGCTTCGTGTGGCCTTGGCCTGTGCCTTGGGGCTGTCCCTGTCCCCAGGGTCCAGGGCTGCGTGGTGCTGGGGGCAGGCGGTGGCCTCTCCTCCAGGGCTGAGCAGTTCAGTTTAAAGGGGAAGGAAGTGGAGCAGTGCCCCCCTTCCAGCACCTAGTCGCTGCTTGGCGGTGCTGAGGTGTGAAGGCAGGTCTGTCTTGAGCTTCCACCAAAAAACCCACAGCTTTCCTGCTTAGCGCGAGCAGCGGTACCGGCAGGTTCAATAATAAAAACTGGTGGTGCTCGGTGAGCCTGTTATGCTTAGAGTGTGCCCGCAGAGCGGGATGAGCAGCTGTGGTATTTTGTCTTAATTTGGCATTATCTGCCAAAGTGGAACTTGATTTTTGCTGAGATGAAGCAAACTTTTCAAATCAAAATTTTCTCTTGAGTGTATGTTCTTTTCTTTAAATCTAACTATCCATCAACTTTGCAAGTAATTTCCAGAGCTCAATATAAAGAGGATTTTAATGACTTTCCTCTAATAAATTGTACATAGAGATAACAGTATGCAATATAGGCTTTGTATGAGGGAAATGTTTCACAGCCAAATGTAGTTCACTATTTGCTTAATCTCCATGTTTTATGTCAGAACCTTTAATTTAATTTTGCCATTAGCTTCTAAAATCTGCCATGTCTGAAATGCCACATATTAAGAAAGCCTTTTTAATGACATTATATCCAATTTTTTCTTTGTGATATTAATTCTGAAAAATGGAAATTAAAAAGTGGTGAATGTTATTTCAGTAAATTTACTGGAAGCAATTAAAGTACAAACACATTTTTGCGATTGCAGAGAGTAGCCAGTATTAGCAAACGTGATTTTTTTCTCCAATGACTATATTTTCCCCCTTCAAGGAAAAGTTTAAAGTATCAACAGAAATGATGTTTTTTTAGAGATTTTTCTCTATTTAATTGAGCATCATATGTGTGCTTGCCTCTTTCAAAGTGTTAAGTCTAATCCTCCAAGCCTGAAAATCTTTTGTAGGCATGAAGGTCATTAATTTTAATTAAATGGAACTTTTTTACACTTGCTAGAAAATGAGGATTAGTCTCAATGAGTTTCATTAAATAAACAGCAAATTACAATTTATAACGTATCTCTGAACAGATCTGAAATCCTCTCACCAGCCGCCTGTGAGCTGGGCAGCAGGGAGGGTGGCGGGATGGGGCACAGCCCCGCACGCCCACAGGGTGCCTGTGTCCTGCGGGTGCGCGGCCCCTGCTGGGCTGCTCTGGGGCAGGGCTTGGTGGTGGTCTGAAGAGGCACTGAGGTCGCAGCTTTCTGCTAGGGCATCCACTTCGGTGGCACGTTCAGCATTTATTTACCTTTTGCATGTGCATGCTTCTTCCAGTTCCCGTATTAGCAAGCAATTCCCATTTTTGAAGAGGTGACTCAGAAGTGAGCTGGATTTTCATTGCAAAGTAATGGAATTGAAGACTGAAGATCATGAATTTATTTTTTTAATAAAGTAGCTTGGAATTTATTTGCACTGAGTGGTGATTGTACTTAATGAATACATCTTACACAAGTGGATGAACACCCAAATATTATGAAGCAATGACTGGATGAAATGTGATTGCTATTAATAGCTGTTGCACTGATTAATAGGAATGGAAGAATTTTATTTCACAGTATGGATGGTATCCTTTCCATTTTCTGTTCCCACCTTGCCAGACAGATTTTGTGATAGAATTGTGAAATTGATCCTCTAAGCCATTCAGTCCAGCTTTAAACCCAGAGCAGTAACAAGATGTGCAGTCTTCCCCAGCATATCTAAGGTTTGTTTAAATCAGAAAAAAAACTTATCTACAAATACAACCATAAATAGAGTGAAAATTGGCCGATTTTTTTTTTAGACTTTTGTTTTCCCTACTCTGTCAGTTCATATTCCACTTTCTGGTTTGCTCATATTCTTGGTGTGCTTCAGGACAACTATGACAGAATTTCTTAAAGAATCTTGTGCAGTTTGAGCTGCTAAGATCTATAGATTTCAGCTGGTACCAAACTGCTGTTCTGAAATATTAGCTGAATACTTGCCTGTAAGGGAAGAACTGGGTTGCATTTAGCATGACAGCATGTATGTGTACCCTGCAGAAAAATGTTCAGGGGGTTGATTTAGCTCCCAAGTGATACCGCCAGCCAGCTTTGGTAATGTATCCACATGAAGTACCTCTGGTCATATTGGATCCCTGCAGCAGAAGAGGAGACTTTTACTGCCGTGTCCTCCTGTGGGGGCGTGCCTGTGTACAGCACTCAGGTGTCTAAATGAACCCATTGGGAAGAGGTGCGTCTAATTGTCCCGAAGGTATTACAGCTTGTAACTATTTGCTTAAGGAAACCAAAATCCAAACCAAACCCGTGCCCTCCCCTTCCAGACCGCATCCCCTCAGGGCAGCCAGCCCATGAGAAATGCTGCGGCTCTGCGGCTGGGTAACCCAGCCCGGCTGTCGTCTGTGCATGCTGGAAAGCTCCATTGCACACTTGTCCACATTTTGAATCACTCCCTTCAGACTTGTACATACTGTTTTTTCCAGATGCCAGGATGTATCTTATGGGCTAACTACTCATTTAAAATGTAGCTGCAAATACACTGGGGAGGCTCACAGTCCTACGCGCGCAGTGTTAAATTTGGTACATTGGACCCGCAGTAACAAGCCGCATGTCATCCTCTTGTACTGCGGATAAACTGGTCTTCCACTCCTGTAGTTCTGCGTCTTTTCAGCCATTCTAATGTTCTCTGACTTTGTCTGGCTAATGCATCCATTTCTCTTTTCGGCTGAGGTTTTTGATGGCTGTGAAAATCAAAGCATTTGAATATCTGAGATTGGATTAGCACCACAGAAGCTGCTCTTCCAGGAATGTCTGCATCTCAGCTGCCAACTCTCCTTTTACTGCAGACTGACAGGATAGCTGCTCTAAGTGTTTCCTTTTCACTTCTTGTTTGGCATGTCTGATTTAATTAATAATGTACTGAACTGCATGCAGATCTTTCTTGATGGGAATTCCGAAATATACTTTGTGTGAAAAGCTCTTTCAGTGCAGTATGTAAGAAATGGTTGCTCTTGTTGGTGAGCATGAAGGTGTGTGGCAAGTATTTTGCTAAAATGGAAAAAAAAACAAAACACTGAAAACAACCTCAGTGTAGAGTATGTTGCTTTTATTTCAGCCTCTTTGGGTTTGAAAAATGGCTGTTGTTTAGCATATTTCCAGGCGAAGTCTGATATTACCTTTAAAAGAAGTAAACTGGTGCAACTTAAACAGCTCAATGTCATCCTGGAGTTTTTTAGTAATGATGCTGCTATTCCTGGCAAATAAATAGACCCCTCAGCTCCTTTGCTGTGGGCAACATTGGAGTCAACATCTGTAATTCTGCTCCCCTCCTCTGGTGTCGTTTCTGAATGGCTGAACTCGTGACCAGCAAAGGCAGGCTTGTATCAGCAGCTTGATATTTATATCTTGGCAGGGAGCTGGTGTTTGCTGGTATCATTTGTCTCTGAAGAACAATATCTGTAGTACATGAGAGTACATTTTCTACCCTTCTCCCTCGCCCCCGTTACTGATGTCACCTGAGGCTGGCCATCTCCCAGCCATGCTTCTTTTCATAGCACTGTCTATTTGTACCATTTTTCTCATTAAGATGGGGAAAAAAAATCAGCATGGCATCTCAGCTATCTCAGCTGAAGAAAAAAGGTGAAAGGGGCTCCTGCAGTCACTGGGCAAACCTGCCCACGTTCCTTGGGTGGGGGCAGAGGGGCCAGCTGCCCTGTGGGGACAGTGCTACCCCCACGGGATGGCAGTGCCGGCAGGCTGATTCGGGGTCTTTGGTCACTTGGCTTATTTCTATTCCACGAAGAGCGATGTGCTTTTCTAGCTGGGCATGTGGTCAGCTGGGCTGAAGTAGGGAAATTCCTCCCTTGTAGAAGGGCTGCCCCCAGGCTCTCTAAAGCTGCCCCCAAGGCATGGCACGGGGGCACAGCTGCATGCAGGTTTAGGTAGTTACATCCAATTATATTGTTTATTTTTAATTTTTCTTTAACTTGATTTTCCATACTGCTAATTTGCTGCATTAGGTCTTTGTCTACTGTAAAAAAAAAAAAAACAATTGTTCAATAATCAGTAAATATCAAATTTTAGTAGTACATGTTTGTTTCTCTCTAACTGAAAAAAATTTAGATAGAGGAGCTTAAAATACGTTGTAAAACATAAAAGCTCCTTAAAAGCAGGAAAAAATGCACTCTTGCAGGGTGGTTCCTGCTGGTGTGGTAGCTCTGCAGCTCTGATGGGGTAGCTGGCTTCTCCCTCCCTCTCCCAAATGTTCGATTAAACAGGTTCAACTAAAGGGAAAGCAAAGCTTTGGGGGGAAAAATGAATTAATGTGTTAAGAGTTATCTTCTCTGCAAAGGTAGAACAAATACATCAAAAGAGGTGAAAACCAGAGCTGCCCTATACAAACTACAAGGTAAATGGGTGCATGGAACGTGATGCGGGTGCCCTGAGCACTGCTCCCGTGTGTCTGCGTGCCCCGTGCTGCACAGGGGCAATGCGTGCATCCAACTCGGCGGCAGCAGGCGCTGCAAGCATCTCCCTGCCTTGTCTGTCTAGCCTGTCATGGGTCTTCTGTCAGCAGCACGTCGTCCCAGGCCTGAGCTGAATTAAACGTCGAACTAGTAGGAGTAAATTCACTACATGCTTGTCTGCACAAACTGGGTGTAATTTAACAGGGATGCCTCGGTGCCTTTCAAAGTGGCATCTCACTTAGTCAGAAAAAATGGAATAGATAGCAAGCCAGAGGTCTGCAGCAGTATGTCATAGTATTTTATAGAGCCAAAGAAAACTATAAAACCAAACTGAAAAACTCTGACAGCCAGAAGAAATGGACAGCCTCAAGCAGCTTTTTTGTCTACATGATTCAGTGTGCTGCCTCTAAAAACACATTCTTTCTGGAATTTAAATGGCTGCCATAAGGCACAATAGTGTTCAGCTAGGACAGCGAAGAATTTTCTTCCTGTGAGTTTACCTGTTTTTTCAGTTGGTTTGTTTTGGAGTAGGCACTGCACAAGTGCATGAATTCCTGCATGCTTGGCTTACGTTCAGCATTACCCCAGGGCACTTTTCACTGTGTGCAGCACACAGCTGTGGAGCAGTGTTGTGAGTCGTGGGAAGGTAAAATAATTTTAAAGTCATCACTAGAAAGGTTAGAAAGTTGAAAATAAATAAAAAGGAACTCTTCTTCAAGCGTTACTTCTTTTTATGCAGAAAATTAACCTACTCATGGTCTTTGCCTGGGAAGGACCAAGGCTTCCCTGCTGGGTTGAGTTTCCCAGGGGCAGCCTCTCCATCAGGAGCTGCCTGAGTTGGGCAGGAGCTGGGACTTGGGAAGTGAGGGGGGACGACAGAAATCTGGGTATGGTAGATGAAAGCCAATTTGGCTCGAGTTTATAGCAAGTCATGCTGGCAAGAAGTGAGGGGAACCATGGAACCATCCATGTTTAAATTTTGAAATAATTAAGTCATTAATCAGCCTAAAAGTTTTAGCATTTAGTTATGGAATAGTGAATGCAGAAATCTAGGTGCAGTCTTACCAGTGTTGTCTGAAGAGGGATTATGGATTTTTGGCCTCTTAAAAATGCATCTAAATTTGGGCAGATTCATTCTTGGCATGACTCTATTAACTTACAAGTGTTATTATCAAGAGTACCAAAATGCCAGCAAGCTGTGTATTACAATGAAGCCAGGGATGTACAACAAAAATGATTAAGGAGCTTGAAAAACTTAGAAGGAAAGATTAAAAGAACAAAATGTTTCAATTGGATAAACAGCAACTAAGAGTGGCTGTGATAATCAGCTACTGCTGCGTGAAGGGTACAAGTGCCAAGAAGAGAACAATTTTAAAATGGATTCAGCTACAAGTAACAGGATAAACTATATGGCATGGATGAGAGGTTTCTTTTTTCTTTTAACATTCAGAGCTGTTAGACTGGGGAGATGCTCCCAGATGTTTGTCTCTGGCTAGGTCACCCCTTTTAGGCACCAGAGTTTGGTTTCTTTCCCTTGCCCTTTATGCATTCCCAACCTAGCTGGGCTTTGTAGACTTTTTCAAGGGTGCCTAGCTCTGTAACAAACTGTATCAGAAATGCTACTTCCAAGGAGGACTGTAGACAATGTTAGACATTGTGGCACCTCAGATATGTGTGGTGTTTGCAGATCCGTGAGGAAAATGGGTGGCAGTCTCTGAGAACCCCAAGTTCAGTAGGCATCAATGGGAATGAGGATGCTGAGGGGCAAAGCTACCTCTGAGGAAAATAATGTGGAAAATACTTAGAAGTGCATACCCAGGCAGCTGGCAATACCTGCATGGGCACTATGTACCAACGTCCAGGTGCTGCTGTCATTAAGTTCCTGTTTGGTTTTCATGTCATTCTGAGATTGCCTTGGCACAAATCCCAATCTGAGAAGTTTGCACTGTCAATACCACCTGAAACCTGATGTTGAGCATTGCTCTAAATCCTGGATCAAAACTAAGTCTGTGTGACAGTCTTGCTGAGCACAGCACACTTCCCCCTCTTCGTTGCAGCCACGGGCAAAAAGCAGAGTGCACCCTCGGGCAACAGTGGAGCAGCTGAGCTCCAGTAGGCCTTAGAAATCCAGATGATGCTCTTCTGATCGGGTGGGTCTGAAAATCCAGCCTGAGTTACTGAGAATGCCTTGGGAATAAAGATGCAGTATAAGGCAGAATCTTCTGCAGGTGGGTACAGAAACTGCAGGGTGTGGCAGCACATTACAGACCCTTAGTTTCAAGAGATGAGCAGGTGTGTACAAACAGCCAAATTCGTGGGGTGTGCAGCAGCTGTCGTTAGAGCAGTGGCGGTGATGTTCCCGCAGCAGTGCTTACAAAAGGGGGAGTGGGCACGACCTCCGGTGGGGGATCAGGGATGCTCCGTTAAGTGCTCGGAAGTGTGACACAAAACTGCACCTGGCAATCTCTGAACCATGTTTATTTATGAAGAAGTCTGTAATCAGCAGCAAAGCTCATGTTTGTTTCACAAAATATATTGGGTAAGTGGAAGGAGAATGTCCTAATTGCCTTTTAGGTAAATGCGTTCTTCAGTTCATCAGGGTCCTGCTTTAATTAACAACATTTTCCTCTCAAACATTTGGTAAGAATGTGCTGAGGTGAAGTCAGCACCAAGCTGCTCGTACTTTGAGATAAAAATGTGCAGAAGTATCTTCTTTGTTTCTGTAAGTCCCATTCTGCTTGGATCTAGCTCTTCTCCCCAATAACCAGCTTAGTCCGGAGCCTTGAATAAGTGTTGGTACAAAGGGCTGGATTCCTGTTTCATTTTGTGCCATACCCTGCTCTTCTACTGATACTTTAACAGCAAGCATTGTGACGGCTTTATGAAGGAATATTCTATTACCCTGTTTTTTTGTTGTTCTGGTACTAACTCAGACTGCTACTTTATGCAGGCAGCTGTTGAGCTGAATAGGACCTGCAACTAGCTGCTTTGTTCTGCAGCATTAAAACAAAAATCTCATCTCGGAACACTATTGTGATATAGGAAAGTGGTGATTCATTGAAAATTGCCAA
The DNA here is from genome assembly GCF_040182565.1 of Anser cygnoides. Lineage (NCBI taxonomy): Eukaryota > Metazoa > Chordata > Aves > Anseriformes > Anatidae > Anser > Anser cygnoides. The sequence goes on from NC_089886.1 coordinate 871,923, forward strand.
GTTGGACTAAGTATCAATTGCTGCTGATATACAGAAGTCACTATAAACTGCCAGCGTGTAGGGCAGAGGCATGTTATATGGCATGTGAGAAATGGCACGAATTCTCTGGTAGAAATCTATTAAACTGTGTGGGGAGGAAAATACCTGCAGTGCTCATAAATGCCGATCAGTCTGACTTCATGGTTTGCCCAATAGAATCAACACCAGATATATTCTACATACCTCATGTACCCAGGAAATCCTGTCTGTTGATAGGGTGGAAATGCTTTTACTGGAAGATAAGAAATCAGGATTGTAACGAAGCTCAGGGTATTAGCTGACTGGCTTTCACTTGGGCAGTGCCTGCTCTGGCAATGAGACACTGATGGTATTTTAACAAGGGCTTTTAATAAAAGGGGCCATAGTTAGGCTGGGATAAGCCTGGTACCTCTGCAGAGAGTGGGGTAAAAGCCATTTGTTTGTCTCTGTATGACAATAAAGCACTTTAATTCCAGCAACCAAGGAGGTAATGCTGTTTGACAAATAAGCTTTTATTGCTTAGTATTTGTTCAAAGCACTCTTGAAAAATGTCTTTGATAGACCGCTAGTAGAGAGTCTTCAAAATATTGCTTTGAAATAAGGTGTGGGAGGGAGAACTTGTATGGAATTATAGCTCTTAGGGAAATTCTGTAAATACCTGTTGTACAGCACAACCTGATCTGTCCCATGGACACGCAGCTTGTCTGTCAAACACTTCTTAGCTACAAGAAGTCTGTCAGGAATACTCTGGGGGCTTCCAAAAGCCTCCAAATAGGTGATAAACTCTACTGGAGGCAGGGAAATTTGCTAGAGATGCTGCATCAATGTCCTCTGGGATACCCCTGCAGTTAACCAGAACTTTAGAAGAGGATGTATCTGAAGCCAGCTGAACTGAGTGCGTGCAGCTGTGCAGGACCCTGACAAGGCTTCGCTCACTGCTGTGACACAGCCGCAGCGCTGCCTCCTGCTCCTCCTGCCGCTTCTTAGGTGTGCAGCTGTCTTGGCAAGGCTCTGCATTTCCAGAGCCTGTGTGCTCACAGCCACTTCTCGCCAGAGTTTCTGAAGCACCGTGCTGACAAACTGCCAGGCTTGACCACCGTCTCTCTCATTTCCAGCTTCCCAGACACACGAAGCCATGTTTTGCTGGCCTGCCAGCCACTCTCTGCAGCGGGGGACCAGATGAAACAGCCTTGCAAGCTTGTTCAGACCATCTGGCTGCCAACTGGTGCTCAGGGGAATGGATATACTTGTTGTGAACCTGAATGCTGATGGCAAGAGTTCCTTCTAAAAACCTGCAAGTTCCCAACTCAAGTCCTTCTCCGTATTACAAGCAGGTTGTGTTTCCTAGCTTGTTTCCATAACGGAGTTTCATGTGCATGCAGGTGGAAATGCTGTGCCTGATGTAGTCTGGCTAGGAATCAGCTTTTATTTAGGGTAAGAATAATATTGCAATGATTTCAGTATACCCTTTTAAAAGAAATGCAACTGTAAGGAAACTGACTTTCCAATAGTGAAAGCTTTTGCTTGTGCTCCTAATTACCCCAGCAGCAATGCTGCGTATACCGGTTTCCTCTACTGGTCATTTCTTCCTCTGCAGTAAATTCTTGCAAAGATGAGATGTCTTATCTTGCACAAATTATTAGAAAATCTACCCAGTAGTACTCATTTTGTGCTTTCCTTAACTGATAAGTAATTGAATTCTCATTCCACAAAAGCCCTCACCAACCTATTGAAAAATAGTTTAGTGTTCGTTCAGAGCCAAGACAATTACCTGTGGCTTTATGTTGCATTAAGTGTAGTGGTCAATAAAGCTGATTTGTTTATTGTATTGTTTTTTCCCCCTCATTTTGGAGGGGTCTGCATAGGGCAAACCTCACAAATGATGCTAGTGGCTGGCAACTGCATCAGACTGACCAAAGGCTAAATGAGTTTGAGATCACATTAGATATGTTCATAGCTTTGGTAAGGATTGTTGCAGACCACTGTTCCGTCAGTTTCATTTAGCAGCATGCACAACCATGCACTGCTGCTGGCCACGCTTTCCTGCTCCTTTGCCTTAAAGGAAGGTTTCTGCAAATCCATATGATGATAGCTGGTACTTCTGTCTTAAGTACCCAGATCAAGTGGCTTTACCAACATGCCCAGGTGAAAAGAGGCTTTTATTTCATATAGTTTATAAATCCTCTGAGGGAATGATTGCTGTATTCATGCTCAGAGCTTATGACGCCTCTTCATGGCTTCAGTATGCTCCTATTCACGCAGACAAGCAAGAGACCTAGTTTTTGCAGTCCATTGTTGGTCAAGAGATCCTCGTGTGTGAGCTGGGGACTCAGGTCATTCAGGCTTCTTTCAAACCCATTTCTGTGCACGCTGTCTGGTAGCTGTCAACCTGGTCACCAAGCCATTGAACCAGAAGTAAGTGCAGCTTTTGCTGACCCTTCAGCTTTTCGTGCACCTGAGAGCTTTGGGTTGGCATAGGCAGGATGTGTGAAGCCTTCAGATACATTAGCCTAATGAGCTCCCCAAGTCAGGGAGATGCTTCAAACTGAGCACAGACTGGAGTTACACGTGTCTGCTGTCAGAGACAATTCTTATGAGCTAGCCATAAGCTGTGCTAGCGATTTCTTGCCATTCCTCGTGTTTTGGTCCTTACTGGTAAGCAGAGCACTGTATTGTTTTCTGTAGATATTCACTCCCCTTGACCCTGCGAGCTGCCTGTGTGCCTGTAAGGGGTTTAACTGCTTGCACTTGCCATGTGTAAGCCTGGCTGTGCTGCCTAGTGCTTGGGAAGTGAGTGCCAGGTGAAATGAAGTCTGTGCAGTGAGAGTGCGGGGAGCCTGCTCTGGCACGTCTAATTATTGTGCCTGCCACAAAGTTTACTGAATTTTGGCCTCCAAGGTCAGAGATCTTAAATAAAATCTTCAGACCTGGAGGGATAAACGTATTCTGTAATGCCATAATCAGTTTGGAGAATGAGCTTGTGCTGCAGCTTCAAATTAGGTCTTCAAATGGAGGTGCTGTTAATAGGATTTTACGTGTGCTGTGAAATTTCTAAACCTATCTGCGCTGTTGTTTGACATGCAAAGTGCGATGTTGTCTTTTTATTAGCAGCGCTGCATGTCTGACGTATCTCCCTACTAGTGCTGTGGATAGACATCTTAAAAGCAAATTGTAATCGAAATTCTGAGCAGGATGAGATGAGAATTAGCTGCCTGTCTAGTGCTTTTCTGTTTATCTCCAAATGTCAGCACTCTGCGCTGAAAGTTTTGATAGGAAGGCATCTGTTGTTCCAGGCTAGAGAATTAGCAAATGAGAGAATTAGGGTGTGAGGAGAGAGAGGGCTAATTGAATCACGATGCAATGACAATAGCTCTGGAATGTGCTCATGGCAGGTCAAAAGAAGCAACAAGGTGAGGTGCAGCAGGAATGACTCATGCTGATTTGCAGAAAAGCCCTTTACAGAGCGCCTTGTATTACCAAATGCCTGAGGCGGTGGCTGGAGATGGTGCTCTCTGTGCCTTAGCTCACCGGTGGTGGTGGTGGGAGGGGGGTAGACAGGAGACAGCATCTTGCTAACGCACCTGAGGATGTGAGCTCACACCCATCTTCTGGTCTTGAACTCGAAGTGACCCAGCTGTAAGCAGATGTTTAAGCACGGAGGCAATGGGAGTGCATCCCTGCAACTGTGTGTGAGGCCCTAGAGCACTGGGGCTACCAAGTCTCATGATGGACCATTGATTCTAACACAGCCTTGCCAGCGGTGATACTGCAAGCAGTGATAGCCCATGCGAATATTTTCTGACACATCTGTGGGCCATACTGGGATATTTGGCCCGTGCTGCTCAGAATACCATCGCTGAAGTCAGAAAGCTTTTCCCAATGTCTGCTTTTCCACAGTAATGAAAGCTTCCAGACCGGAGAAGGTGGGCTAGGGAACTAATTGCACAAGCCCAAGTTGGAACTGGTTGTGTAGAAGCTGAAATAACATTTGTCTAAAAATGGTTATTGCTGTTAAAGGTTTCGTGGGATGAAATTCAGCAGGATGATGCTCTCTTTTGAGCTATCATCTAACTGTTCGTGTCTGTTAATAGATTTGGAATAACTTCCACATTGTTTGGTTAAAGGATGGCATCTGTTGCTGTTACGTAGATACGAAGACTGATACATAACAGTTTTAAAGCTTTGTACCTTCTCAATCAAAAGTGAGTGTGTATTTAGAGATCTGTAAAGCTCGCGGTCTTCTCTAGGTCCTTGTCCATTGCCTGTCTGATGCTGCAACGTAAACAGCATTTGTTTCAGGATGGGGATGCACTGAAAGGATCAGAATGGAGAAGTTTACATTTTGCTTTCTTGGTTGGTAGATGCTGTCACAAGTGAACATTGCGTCTCTGATCTTTTCACCTAAAATCAGGAACTTGTATTGAATAATCTAATAGAGTCACTAGATATGTTGTGGCACATTATGGACCGTATTGTACTGCAGAGAACGAGTTAATTTACGTGTGGCTGCCCACGTTACAGCAGCTGCTGCTGGAGGGAGTGCAGAAGGTCCAGCTCCAGACCTGCTCACCCCAGGCTTCTCACAGCATTTTGTCACTGTTCTCACACATGCAAACTTCATTCCTCTCCCTGCGGCTTTTCAATCCATACTCCCAGCAGGCTGTTATATTTTTAATACCTGTTCAACACTGGGACTTTCTTACAGCTTTCTGTAACCACACCAGTGGTGCTATTTTTACCAGGAGTTCAGAAATGCCAGCACAGCACCGAAAACTTTAAGACTCCAACAGTGCAGCTGTATCTATACAAATCCTTATCGTACCACTGAGCCTCAGCTCAGTTTGTTCTTTCCTGGCTTTACATTTCAGTATTTACAGCATGCATTTTCTGACCCAAAATAATCATCATCATCCTTTCTGAGTTCACTTGGGTTACAAAACTCCTTGGAGCTTCGCCGCAGTGTTTCAGATGCTTTCCAGGCTGGGAGAAGTCTCACTGTGCTGGTGGAGTCTTTCATGCTGACACTTGTGTGCACATGTGAAAACCTAGCCAGCATCGCCTCTGGCACACTTTCACATTCTTCTGTACCCTTCAGGTGCCTGTGACCCACTGCTACTGCAGCGGGAGGGCTCTCGTTGTTGCCCCTTGGTTGTGCTGATGCCACACGGCGCGCAGCTCAGCGCAGAGCACTGCCGGTTGCTGTCTCTCCTACCATCTGTTTGAGAATTCTGTTCTTTGCTTGTTTTTCTATTGATCATGCTGCTCGTATATAGCATTATGATCAGCACTCTCAGTGGAGCACTAGCTGCTCCTTCCATCTTCCTCTCACCTTCTTTACTGCTGATATTTCCGTCTTGGCAGCAAAAATAAAAAGACCAAATAGAAAATAACCTTTTTCTCTAAGATCTCTTCAACAACTTCTGGAATGAGGTGAACGTGTAATGGCAAGAGCACTATTTGATTATATAATTAGATAAGGTCTGTATTGTCATATGCTAAGGGGGTGGGGGGGGGGCCTGTTGGAACTGCCTAGGAGGTGAAACGTGGCTTTTTGAACATTTGAATTGTTTAATTTGGGAATTAACTTGTCTTTTGACAACATTTCTTTCAGTTCATTTTCAGGAGTACCTTAGACAAAAATTTTAAAAAACTGTTAGAAACCCAAAAGCTCAAAAATGACACCTGAGGTTTTCTGTTTTGCAGGATTAATGTTACCAAAAATTCTTGCATTCCTATGCCGTGTACCCCAGAGAGATGAGACTTGAACACTTCTGGGTTGCATTTAAACTTTTATACAACTTTGCTATATCTTGCTTTGTGCACATCACTACTGCTTACTTCAGTACTTCAGTGCAGAGGCACGGGCTTGGCTCCACGTGATGGGGTTGCTCCCCCAGTGCAGCTAACGAAGGCTTCCCAGTTACATGCATCTTTTGCTCTGTATGAATGCATGTGGAAAGCGTGATGAATTTTAGTGCACTTTTCCATGAAATCAGACTTATTTATCTCTATTTTTTAGTGAAGTGAGTGCTCATGTATAGAGAGATGCCATGCGTCCGTTTATGATGTATGTTAGCCAAGTGTCTTGTGTGCCTAAACCTTAGGGAGCGGAGTACCAAAGCTCACCAAAATTAGTGTTGTGCAGGGTGCAGGAACACCAGCTCTAGCGGCCTTCCAATGGTTTTAGGACTCTTTAAGAAATTACAACTAAATACTACTACTGTGGCTCTTGATTGAACTAAAATGAGGAAAAGATAAAACTAGGAAACTATCATGTTTTCCCTCATTTCCTGATTTGTCATTATTGATCTTTTAATTGAGATTTTAGAAAGAGAACATGGTACAGTTATTCTGCACCTACTCTTGGCTTTGCTGTAAGACTCCAGTGAGCAGGTAGTCTGTTAAGTGCTGGAAAGAAGGGAAAGTTGATCCCTTTTTTAAAAAGGGCTGTGCAAGGGGCAGTTCTCCTCCATACCTGGCTGCCCAGTGTGAGCGGGTATGTCCCGGACAGGAAGGGCCCTGCTGGTCAGCTTTTTCAGGTCATCTGTACAAAACATTTTCACAATCACTTCATTATTCCTTGATTTGTACTTTGTTCCAACCATAAGCACCATGCGGAAGAAAAATTCAGTCCATGCTTCTCAGAGCTTGAAATCTAAATGAAGAGAAGAAATATTGGGCCTCCTGTCCACAAATGGGTTTATAAGACAATTATAAATCCATAAATGCACTTTTTAGGAAGCAGACACCTATGAAACCAGTATCAAACAGTTCTGCTACCAGTACAGTTGTCTGTAACTTTTCAGTTTCAGTTCATCAGAATGTTAAGTGGCAGTGAAGGGAGGGGAAAACAGGAGTATTTTTGATAGTATTTGTTCCATTATTCATCTACTTTATTCCTATGCGTCATCCTGTGGCAGAACTTCTTTTCAAGAATACACTGTGAGATGTTGAGCAAGTGCAGAGAAGAGGGTGCTGTCAGCTTTCTGTGCAGCCAGCACGTGTGGGAGTCGCTGCAAATCTTTCAGGGGGAGCGCTGCGCTCTCGGCAATGAAATGGAGATGTTCAGTGTTCCCTCATCGGGTGAGGGAATGTAAATATGATAAAAGTATGTGACGAATTAAATTCTGCTTTGTGGTTAACCTGCAAAATGTTGTTTTAAGAGAATTATTACAAAGCTCTTTTATGCAAATGAGTTGTAAATGAAGGTGATGAGAAAGTGATGAAGTACTATTGGGTTCTCAGGTGTGTTAAGAATTATGGTTGGTATACAGTAAAACTGATGTTACTAAGAAGCTGGAAGAGAAAATACAGGGAGAGCTTGGGAGGAAGGTTTTTTTTAAGGAAAAAAGACAGTTATCTCCTTTAAAATTAAGGGGAGTAAAATAAGAGATTGGGATTAAAAGTTGTTGTGTAAGTGATTGTAGCTGAAATTTCTTGCCCAAGGTGTAGAGGGAGGAAAAAAGTCCGGTGAGTTAAGGTGTTCTCATCTCTTACTGCAATTAAGGGAAGCTCTTGTCCAGCATGAGTGAAAGGGCCGTTTGCACAGCTGCTTGTAGCTGTAAAACCAAATGAACCTTTGCATGGGAGTGCAGTGTACCACTGGAGGTTTTGGGACCATTCCTGTCTGCAGCATAAATGGGCTTAGTTTATCTCACACAGTGGGAGTTGTGGCGACCTCAGTGCCTGTATGTTGTCACCTGCACGTCTCCGCCCTGCATCCCACTGGTCCTGCTGCTGGAACCGGGGAGGGCTTTGATACTGCCCGCAGTTCCACGTCAGCTTCCTTGGTGTTTGTTATCTCAGGGCTTGAAGAATGGCGTTTTGATCCAGCTCCATGGGGACTGACCTCCTCTTGAACTAAACATCTGGTATGAAATACAGATTGGTAAAAGAATTAATTTTAGCTCTGCGCAGACTGTGTGGCTCTTGGGAACAATGGGAAGCAGCAGCAGCTTCCATGTACCAGGAGCTATCAGCTCCTCGTTGCTCCGCAAGTTCAGATCCCTCTTTTTTTCTCCTCCCTGGCAGCAGCATGAAAGGGTAGGAGGAAAGAATAAACTGAATGCTAATCTCCTCCCCCCGCTCGCCTTTAGATACGTGTTTCAGAAATGATTTGTTTCTGTACAAATCCTGTTTTTATACCTTTTTATTAAACAAAGCCTCCAAATAAATTTTAGCTGCTTTCCTGCCTGCCTAATCCTCATGTTTTCGTACAGATAAATCCTGTATAATTAGCTGTAGCTCCACAAGACTGCAGTGCCTGATGAGAATGAAATGAAATATTTCATCGCACAGCAGCGGGCAGGAGGCTCCGGGTCAGCATCGAGAGTGGGGACGGCCCTGGCCCTGCTTAATGCCACATGTAGCTGCTGCAGCCCCACGCACATCTAGCTGCCGCATCTCTAGTCGCCCTTTTAGGGGGGCACAGAGTGTGTTGAAGCTGGTGCGATTGAAAACAGTTGAAACATCATGTTTCCATTTGAGTAGAAAAGTGTTCTGCATCCAGATCGTGCTCCCCTCACCCCACTCCGTGCTCAGCACCCTGTGTTCACCTGGCACTCACGGGGGGAAGCAAATCCCCCCAGCTGTCAGTGGAGAAGCCCAGGTGCTGCAAAACAGGCACCCAAACTTAAGAATGGTAAAATAAGTTTCTTTAGCTTTTCATAAGCTTTTTTAAAAAGATGTATTTGAATTAAGGAGTGAGCTGGATCTTTTAAAAATCAGACACCTTGGTAAAATTAAAGACTTGCTAAGATACATCAGTGAGTTTTGGCCTTGCGTGACAAGGACTGCAGAGCTGTGGGTAATTGCGTTCACTGATTTCCATAGGCATTGGCTTGGTCCCAATGTGCATAATATATTTGATCATATTTCCACTGCTAACTGTGAGTTGTTTGTGTTGCATTGTCTCATTTTTCTTTTTGAATCGTATATGATTGAGCAAATATTTTATCTCAAAAATGGATATTTAGCACACAATATATGGTTTTTCATTTCAAATCACCAATGCCTATCATTTATGAATTCATTCAGTTGTGGATCATACAGAACAGTCACAGGGACTTTGCATAGGACAGGAGAAGCTTCCTTTCTGAGTTTTTTCATGTTTTGTGCTGGTAGGGACTTCTGGCAGTTGTGTGCATTGTTTTTTCAGGTCTTTCACAGAATCTTCCTGAACAATTTGATAGCAGGGTGAGGAGGCTTTTCCAGCTGTGTAAGTGACTGAGCCGATGGTATTAATAGCAGTAGAGTTGAAAAGATAATTCTTTTAAGGGTGAGCATTATGTTGCATCACAGAGCAGGATGTCAAGTTAACCTGTTTCTGCTTGTAGCTTTGTCCTTGTATCTTGTCTCTGCGAATCGGTTCGTTAGCACAAGGGCAGAATCTCTGCAAGATAGAGGAGCAACTAGTATTATCTATCCAGCAGACCACTTGAGTATTTTGTTCACTAGAAAGTTGCGCTGGTTCTGGTAAAGCAGCTTAAAATGAGGCAGCCTTGTTCTTTTCACTGTCCCAGCTCTGGGCAGTTGTCTCACCTACCACCACCGTTGAATTGGCCCATTATTTAGGTAGCTCTTTGTGTAATGGTAATTGGCATCCAAATGTTAATTTCTCTTGCTGACTTCTTCTATGACCACACAGTCCTTCTCTTCAGAGCTGGGAGACATGCAGTTGTATATAAAGAAAGCACAAAAAGAGAAATCGGTAGAAGTGGTTTTAAACTGTAGAGCTATCCTGATCCAAACATGCATCAAAGCAGCCAGGCATCAAACCAGCCTGCTTCAGAGTTCGAGAGAACATTTCCACTTCAAACTACACAAGCTTAATATTTTTCAAGCAAATTTTTCTTCTGTCACATAAAAAATATATATATAAAAGGCACAAAGGAAAAAGAGGAACTGAGATGCAAACATGGGTTTGTTTTGGTTTTTGGAGTGCAGGGAAGTTTGTGTCAGGCTCTGTGTGCTTGTGACTGCACACCCGCAGCACCTCCGCGTTGCTGATGTGCCCGTCCGCCTTCGGGCACGGTCTCCTGAAGCACTCAGCGCCCAGCTCTCGTGGAGCCTGGGGAGAACGCAAGTGTCCTGCCACTTGGTGATGAAGTTTGAAATGGGAACCGATTTTCTAGATCTTTTTAAGTAGCAGCTGCTGAAACAAACATTCCTAAAGTTCTGTATGAACAGTGCTTTGTGCATAGCATGTTTTTCCCCCCCCTCCACCACAAGAAGGGTTAAAAATATTGTTTTTGCTTTGACCTTGAGCTGAAAATGAGAAGTCTCAGAAAATGATTTTTTTCAAAGTTACAGGGCTGTGCAATGTTACAAAGTGAGCTCAGCTAATGCTTAATGCTGTTGCTCGGTGGCACTGAGTATATCATCTCGGGCTGCATGGAAGTATAGAGAAAAAAATTGATTATATTAAGAACATGGCAGACTGATTTTTTTAAAAAAAAAAAGAGGCAAAACTCTTGCAAATGCTATTTAGAAGGCCTTCCTTCCTTTCCCCAGATATGAAAATAAATGATGAAAGGAGGACAAAGACTCTAACCTCTCAAACCCTTTCCTTTGGGTTCGGTTTTTCTCCCTCTGCCATGACGGATGATGGTTGTGGCTTTTGCCTGACCTAGAGCTCAGGGAAGAAGCTCAGATTAGTAACCACCTTGAATGTGGGTGATTGCTGGGCTGCTCCAGCATTCCTCGCCTATCGGTGCCCCACGGCTCAGGGTGGCTGGGGCGGTCATCCGCGGGGTGAGCCGCTCCTTCCTCTGTTCCCACAAGCTCTCTGAAGCTCTGCATTTCCAGGGTTCTGGATGGGGACATTTTTAGGAGACTTTTTGTGGTGATCAGATTGGGACTTGCTTGTGAAACGAAATCTCAAGGAAACAATGTAGAGGAATGTTCTTTTTTCTTGTTAAGTGCATGTAAGCAGATGGCTTGTGTGTCTTGAGGTATTTAAGGATTTCTGTGTGCTAATGCTCAAAAGAAAATGCCCACCACTTCTTTACCGAAGTGATCCCTTCTGATTATTCAGTTACCACGTTATTTGAGCAGTCTAGGAACAGCAGTGGAAAGAATGGCTTGCTAAATCTTTAAAATGAAGCTGAACAAAAAAATGAATGCATTCCAGCAATAATTGGTTTCTGTACACAGAGATAAGCCGCCAAAATAACAAGGCTGTGATTTGAAATGCTGGCTAGCCTCCTACAAGAAATTGTTGGTCTGATTCTTAACTGGAGTAAAAAATAACGAAGTTCCATAAGAGTAATGGTGCTGTGACAGCTTACATCAGCTAAGCATCTGACCCCTTCCCTTTCAGGGCATACAGAAATACATTGGTGCAGATTTCTGGAAAGCACAGAACCTGTCATTTTGAAATAACTCTCTAAAACCTTTCCCAGGAAGACATGGTAATTTATGCAATCACCACAGTGGGACCTTGTTGATTTTCAAAACAGGCAAGGAAAAGTGCTAGCATGCTCCATTGCCTCCAAGTTGTGAGGCTATAGAGCAAAGTTGCCTGAGAAATAGATTATTAGGGAAGCAAATCAGAAATGTAACAAGCTGTGCATGTGCCAATGTTCCTGTGTAATCAGAGGACGAGTCCTGTGAGAAGAGGCTGAGGGAATTGGGTGTTTCTGGTCTGGAAGAAGAGGGCTTTGGGGGACCTAGCAGCAGCCTTCCCATAACTGCAAGGAGACCATCAGGAACATGAAGCCAGGCTCTCTGCTGAGTTGCAAACAGGGAGAAGGAATGATGAGAGCCATCAGCTGGGGAGGAGAGGCTTGGACTGGGTGCAAAGATCAGACTTTGACTATGAGGATAACTAAGCGCTGGCCCTTGAGTCTATGGTGGCTCTCAAGACTTGACTGCCCGAAGCAACCTGGCCAGAGCTCAGCGCTGACCCTGCCTGGAGCAGAAGCCTGGGGTCTTCCCGAAGTCCCCTGCAGCACAAATGATTCTGTAATCCTCATGCCCATGGGAGGAAATTAAAAGATTTCTTCTGACTTCCATCAACCCTGGATCACGTTTGCAGGATATTCTTCCATTTTCTGATGGAAGAATTTCCATGGACGTCCTCTGTGTTCACTTAGATGTGGTGTAGGGCCAGGAGCTTGGCATGAGAGGTTAAAATATGAAATTGAACACTAGTGATAAATTCTTCAAGGTCCAAGGCTGCCCAAGAGTTTTCACATGCAGAATTCTTTATGGTATCAGGGCAAATACAGCTTAATTCTGTGTGGGTTCAAGAGAACAGCACGGCATGTCCCTAAGGCACAATTTCCTCGTGGAGATAGCTCTGTTGGCTTCTGAACTGAAACAAGCTCAGCTCACTTGCTGATTCCAATGTTATTCTTATATTAAAAAAAAAAAAAGCTTTAAAGACATGCTATTACATTTTGATAATCATTTAGCTGGTCTTAGATCAGGAACTAAATTCCCAAGGATTCTCATTTGTGCAAATTATGCCCTGATGCTTTGATATGTACTTGCGCGTGACCTGGCATGATGCATGATCTGAATGTGTCATCTCTGCATGCAGGCCTCCCTGCGATAACAGATGTCCAAAGAATAGGTTGGCACCACTCAGTAGGTTGTTAGAGACAGAAACATCCCAGAGTAATTTATATTACTTTAAAGAATGCACAATGTAATGTATAGGGGGGAGAGAATAGCTTTTTTTTAAATACAAAATCTCTGCATAAAACTGAGGTGAAAAGAGTCAGTGACGTGTGGAGCAGAAATAAAAAGAATTTGTTTTGCTCCCCTACTTGCATCTGCTGGCAGTAATTGAATATATCATTCCCAGGAGAAAAGAGAAGCAGCTCACCTGCTAGAATTCAGGCATTAATTGGTGTGAACATTAAGAGTCTCTTGAGAAAATGGTACGTACATCCAGGGTGTTGGTGTGTTTTGTTTTTTTTGGCTTTTTTGGGCAGAAATGAAGGAAGATTTGCAAACATATAGTGGCTAAAATGGTTGAAATCCTGAAGTCAAATTCTGTGACTCTCATACTACGTTTGCAGTAGACAAAGTGCTGATTTATATTGAAGTATGTGTCCAGAAAGGCACAGAGCAATTTATGATCTGTGCAGCTGATGCTTCTCCAGACTCACCCTCTTCTTTCTTCACTTACAAAAAGGGTGCTGAACAACTGAGGTTCACCGTGCAGTCTCTTATGCTGTTTGAATGTTTCCACTTCTGAGTGAAACTTCCCAGTATTTTCATTCTCTGCCAACTAGTCCTAGAAATTTTTCTTTGGTCTGTTCTTTTGATGCAGCTTTTGCTAGCGGAAATCTACAACCTTGCTTTACGGCAGGTGGAGCCTAATAAAACTGAAAACTGTTGATTTTTTTTTATGGGGTCAGGGCTTTGCATCTGAATGGTGAGCAGCTTGGTCTGGCTTACATGACAACAGAGCACAGGCAGTGCTCATCGCCCTGTACCGTGCTTAGGATATCTACGCAGAGAATCCTGGCATTATATCTGCAAGCAGTGCTTCGGGTGTGGTGTACTGCTGGCTGTGCTGTGCTTTTGGAGGCTGAGATAATTATGAAGAAACAACAAAGATAAATGACTTCATGAAGCTGGAGTTGTGTTCAAACAGTTCCATTCATACCTTTGTTTACTGTAGCGTCTTATACACGGCTCTGTGGAGCGGTACGCCGTGAGAGTGGTTCCGAGTTGCCTTTTGTGTGATGGGTGATCTGGCGTTGGGTTTTACAGCATTGTCACCACTGCAAATGCCATTTTAATTTGAATGCTCTGTGGTATGTTCAAGGCTGCTAGGTACCCTGATTGCTCTGCTGTAACCTATTAATATTCTTTATAAACATTTTGTTAATATCCATTTTTAAGAAATTACAGAAACTACAGGAGTACAATAAAAAGGCCATTATGAAACTTGCAGATAGAGATTGCCAACCCTGAAATATTGTCATTGTGGATTGCAGCCATGCAGTTGTGATTATGTTGATATAATGTAAAATAAATCTAATCCAGAATACTTGACTGCAGTTACTGAGGCAGGAATTTGAGCTGAGGAATTTGTGGTTTGCTTTGCAAAATCCAGTGGTTACTTTAATCAGTTTTTATTTGGCTTATTTGTATTAGGGTAGTTCAGACAAGTCTTCAAGAGAGCTTCAACCACACAGGCAGTGGCAGTTCCAGAAATACTTGTGTTCAGCTACGCACTGAATTGATTCCCATGTTAACTTTGAAGTGTGAAAACTAAAGGTATATACCATCCACTTATGATCATATCTATCAGGTGTATTTCAGATTGTGAGCTTTTAAAGATAGTTATTTTTATTTTTCTCCCTACAACAAAAATGCAGATAACTGCAACTTATTATCTAAATTATCACTGTTTTGGAAAGACCAGTGAACTCCCAGAGTCTGATAAGAAAATGAAGCGTTGAGATATCTGTGTGCTTGATTTATCTTGTTAAATGACCTGAGACAGGTACTAACCATTCTGGTACTGTCTTGTTTATTCCTCTCCCAGTCCTGTGTTGCTGTCTCTCAGGAACATAGAAATTCTTGAACGGCACATAAGGATGCTGCCTGTTTGTCCTTTCTTATGAGGGACAAACATTAGAACATGCTCAACTGATTGCATAGGTTTGGAAACTGGGGAGGCTTTTTTGTTTGCTGATTCTAGGTAGCAAAGCAGATATGTCAGGTGACTGGGATAAGATGAGCTTGCAAACAGGGAGGTAATTTTTCCTCTCTTGGGATTGAGGAGCTCAGTCATTAGTGCTCATAATTGCCTGTCGCAGTTCTTCGTTCTGGGCTACTAGCAAAATAGCCTCGTAAATAGTGTATTCAGATATTATCTGAGCCAACTTCCAAATAAACGACTTATGTGCCCTGGAAGGTGAAGATTTGTGGTGATTTTTTTCTGTACTAAACTGTGTCTGGAACTTTTAGCTTTCAAGACAGTAATTGCAAGAACACTTCTGTGCTAGGTTTGTAGATAACACTTTAACAGCTAAATGAGCTGGTAAGTCTTATAGCAATGCAAGAAATGCACTGCTTTTGGTTTCTATTATAAAGTAGTTTTAAATTGGATTCCCTCTACGCTTCTCTATGAAGTCATAGAAAGTTTAGATTTTTCAATGTGCACATATTGTAATCTAATACAAATGTAAGCTAGGATTTACTCAGCTTTGTTTTAATCTGCAGAAGTTTGGATGCTGCTTGATTATGAATGAAGTTTTTTTAGCTGAACTTAATTATTTTTTATGAAGTATCTGCATATAATAAGCTACAACTGAAAACATTTTTTTTACTGCATAAAGGCATATAGAACTTCATATTTGAGTTAAATTTAGGGCTGGCATGAAACAGTGCAGCTAATTTGATGCCCACCATCTGAGGTATGGAACATTATTTTTACTACGTGGTTTTACAACTTCCTTAATGTTTAGGAATTTTCTTGCAGCTGTTTCATCAGTTTTTAGCAGTGTAATCAATGAAAGAGATAAATTAAGTGCAGAAAAATGTAACATTGATTTTGTGATAGACTTTATTCTTCCAACAGATTATGTCCACTTGTGAAAAGAGCAGGTCGAGAACTTTGTAACAAAATTGATTTCATTGGAAGGTGCCAGTTAACAGAAACTGAAAGGTGTCACAGAAATCTGTCCAATCTGTGAAACTTGGCGTTTCGCCCTGGGGAGAGGCTCTGAGCTCTGGCTGAGAACCACAGCGGCTGCTGGCTGCTGTGCAGCGACAGCTGAGAAAGGTGGGAGGATGCACTTAACTTCATGTGCTGGCTCTGTGGGGCATCCTTCATAAAGGAAATATCAAAACATTGCTTCCAGCATGATTTTTTTAATTTCCATTTAGTGGGAAATTAATGGTTTTGAACTGAATCCAAATGGAGCCTGGGGTTCCCCAGGGCTCCGTTCTCAGACCAGTCCCCTCTTCAGTGTTTTCATAAGCGACGAAGGACTTGAAGGTTTCATTGATACCAAATTGTGTGGAGTTGTTGACTTGGTAAAGAGTGGTAAGGCCTTGCAGAGATATCTGGACAAACTAGAGAGCTGGGCAATCACCAGCAATATGAAGTTTAACAAGAGCAAGTGCCAGGTCCTGTGCCTGGGAATGGGCAACCCTGGCTGCACGTACAGACTGGGGACGAGACGCTGGAGAGCAGCCCTGTAGAAAGGGATCTGGGGGTTGTGGTTGACAGCAAGCTGAATATGAGCCAGCAGTGTGCCCTGGCAGCCAGGAGGGACAACCTTGCCCTGGGGCGCATCAAGCACAGCGTTGGTAGCGGGTCAAGGGTGGGGATTGTCCTGCTCTGCGCTGTGCTGGTGCGGCCTCACCTCGAGCACTGCGTGCAGGTTTGGGCACCACAGTGTGAGAAAGACATGAAGCTGTTAGACAGTGCCCGAAGGAGGACAACTAAAATGGTGAAGGGACTAGAGGAGATGTATGAGGAGTGGCTGAAGTCACTTGGATTGTTCAGCCCGGAGAAGAGGAGGCTGAGGGGAGGCCTCATCGTGGTCTACAAATTCCTCACAAGGGGGAGTGGGGAGGCAGGCACTGATCCCCTCTGTCTCGTGACCAGCGATAGGATGGCTTGAAGCTGTGACGGGAAATTCAGGCTGGATAACGGGAAAAGGCTTTTCACCAACACGGTGGTCAGGCACTGGAACAGGCTCCCCGGGGCAGTGGTCACGGCACTGAGCCTGCCCCAGTGCTCAAGAAGAGTTTGGACAATGCTCTCAGACACACGGTCTGGGTTTTGGGTGGTCTTTTGGGGATCCAGGAGTTGGACTCTGTTCCTTGTGGATCCTTTCCAATTTGGATATTCTATGATTCTATGAATCGGTAGAAAAATGAATCAGGTATTAAAATTTTGCTTAAGGGAGATAACGAGATATGGTTTATTGGTTGTTTATGGCCTAAGTCTATACATGCTGAAGTAAAAGGAGAAAAAGCAGGGTTGCTTTCAAGAGGGCTGGCAATAAACTGCAGTGGCAGCATTGGTTGGAGCTAGGTAAAAAGATCACTTCAGAGAGCTGTGAATACTATGAACCTGGAGTCTGTTGCCTTCATCGGTGCTCAGGGCTGAGTGCCAATGCTTCGGACAGCCAGCGCCGGGTCGGCGGAGCTGCCTGCCCTGCCCAGAGCTCCTGTATGGGGCTTGAGGTGTACTGGGGAGGTTGGAGCTGCCGAGTTATTTCGCTCTGTGTGAGAGGTGGTGCTAACTACAGATGTTAAGACTGTCCTCAGCTGAGGGCTCCTGCTGTTTATTTACTGGTTTTAAAAATGGAAACCCTGAGAGAAAAAGGACTGCTTTCACCAGCTGGAGCACCATGCTCAGTAATAGGATTTTAAAGTCACATGTTAATGATGGGCACCGTGTGCGCCACTGGCTGCTTCCTGTAGTGCCAGCTTCTCGTGTGTGCTGTCAGCACAGATAAGCGAGGATGCAAGAGATTAAATCTCTCTGATGAAGTTGGGGGGCAGGAGCTTTGATGTAAGCAAGTCCATCTGAACGTGCTCTCTTTCTTTCGGAAGTGAATTAGGGGGTATTTTCTGGTCCTCTTTGATCCTTTATAATGCTTAGTCAAATATTAAGCCAAGCCTCGGGGCTTGGACTGGCGTACGCTTCGCTGGGTTAGAAACTGGCTGGATGGCCGGGCCCAGAGAGTTGTGGTGAATGGAGTCAAATCTGGTTGGAGGCCGGTCACTAGTGGAGTCCCCCAGGGCTCGGTACTGGGGCCGGTCCTCTTTAATATCTTTATCGATGATCTGGATGAGGGCGTCCAGTGCACCCTCAGTAAGTTTGCAGATGACACCAAGCTAAGTGCGTGTGTCGATCTGCTCGAGGGCAGGAAGGCTCTGCAGGAAGATCTGGATCGGCTGGAGCGATGGGCTGAGGTCAACTGCATGAAGTTCAACAAGGCCAAGTGCCGGGTCCTGCACCTGGGCTGCAACAACCCCAAGCAGAGCTACAGGCTGGGAGATGAGTGGCTGGAAAGCTGCCTGGCCGAGAAGGACCTGGGAGTATTGGTGGATAGTCGGCTGAATATGAGCCAGCAGTGTGCTCAGGTGGCCAAGAAGGCCAACGGCATCCTGGCCTGTATAAGAAGCAGTGTGGCCAGCAGGACTAGGGAAGTGATTGTCCCCCTGTACTCGGCTCTGGTGAGGCCGCACCTCGAGTACTGTGTTCAGTTTTGGGCCCCTCGCTACAGGAAGGACATGGACGTGCTCGAGCGAGTCCAGAGAAGGGCGACCAAGCTGGTGAGGGGTCTGGAGAACAAGTCTTACGAGGAGCGGCTGAGGGAGCTGGGCTTGTTCCTCCTGGAGAAGAGGAGGCTCAGGGGCGACCTCATCGCTCTCTACAGTTACCTGAAAGGAGGCTGTAGAGAGGTGGGGGTTGGTCTGTTCTCCTACGTGCCTGGTGACAGGACGAGGGGGAATGGGCTAAAGTTGCGACAGGGGAGTTTTAGGTTGGATGTTAGGAAGTACTTCTTTACCGAACGGGTTATTAAGCATTGGAACGGGCTGCCCAGGGAGGTGGTGGAGTCACCATCCCTGGAGGTCTTTAAAAGACGTTTAGATGTAGAGCTTAGGGATATGGTTTAGTGGAGTACTTAGTGTTAGGTCGGAGGTTGGACTCGATGATCTTGAGGTCTCTTCCAACCTAGAGAAATCTGTGAATCTGTGAATTAAGTGGACTGTTAACTGGGGAATAGCATAACAAGAAATTTAATCTTCTTTGTCAAACCATTTCTGTAGAGAGCTAAATATTTGTGCACCTTATGATTCCTGCATGTTTTATGAATTATCCCGCACAGAAGTAGGGAGAAAAGCCAGTGTTAGCCCCTAGATACAGAAGTCAGGTCTCTGAATACACTTCCAGTTTGTACAGTCCTTTCAGCATTTCCCCCTCACACCTCATGAAACCATATATATGCACAGTAACTACGAGGTGAAACGCTGCAGCAGAGTTGCTGCTCTAGCAAACAGCAGTGGCTGGGGAGCAAAGCCTAGCACCTGACAGAGACTTACTGGTGATATCTTGCAGTGTTCATGTCTGAAACTAATCCAAATCCCAAAGAGATGAGCGGCCCACCTGAGAGAAACACAAGGAGCAGAGGCTGGTGTAGTGTCAGGTTTGACTGCTAACCCCTTGTGTGGGACAAAGGCGTTTTCATGGAGATGGCATTTGATGGAGGAATTGGTGCGTTGGGGGTGATCTTCAGAAAATAGGGAGGAAGAAAATATGGCTATGCACCTCTTTCTGAATCTGTGCAGCTTAAACTGAAATTGGAACAAGTTCCGTGGGGCCAATATGTTCTGCAACGATTCAATGGTTTTGTAAAAATCCTTCTTAAAAAAAGTTGAGAAACAGGAACACAGATGACAGGTAAGTTAATCAGGGGAAAACAGAGCTGTGCATGTGTAGCTGTACTGGGTCTGGCACAGTAGCTCACAAAATAATGCTTATGGAGTCTCGCTGTGCATTCTGGAAGACCAGGTTTGTGCATTAACTACACAGTTTCACTTATCATAGAGCAAGACAGTTTTCAGAGCTGAGATCAGTCGGTTTCACCTGTTTGAGTGCTAGAGCTGGTGCTTATTCCACACCAATAAACTTGCCTTCAGCCTGAATGTTCAGAGCACTGTAAATGTGCATGTCTTCAAAGTGTAAATCTGAAGCATAGACAGTCTTTTCCCTTTTTCTCTTCTACTTTCACTGGAATGAAAACATGAGAATGAGAAAAGGAGAAAAACTAACCCATACTTATGAAGAACAAATAAACCAACAAAAAAGGAATCAGCATTATAATTTAGTTTATTCAAAATGTTATGCTGGAGTTGTTGGATTTTTCAAAGGGGAATTCTTGTTTTTATATATTTCTGCAGGATACAGTCTCTGGAGAAGATGACATAGAGCAGGTGTTGCGGGTAGTTTGGAGGGAGAGAGACAGGATGTAGAAAGCTAGAAAACACTGACTAAATCATATGCTCAGGTTATCAATGAAGGCGGAATAGAGGACAGCTTTTCAAGGCAGGGAAGTGAAATGAATGCCGTTTGTCACTTACAGTAGCTGTTAGGTGCTAAAGCAGTAACCAGGAGTAGAGAGGACAGATACTGTTTGGGGGTTATTCTCTCTTCACCCCTCCACATGCGCCTCTGCTTTCAGCATCATAAAACAATTCTCAATAGGAGATGCAGAGAAAAGTACAAGTCATCTCACAGCCCCTTTTCCCACAGTTATTTGTTCTCAGCATGGGAGATGCTGTGTTGATTAAAGTGCCAAATGACTCCTGTTCACATTACAATGAAATGTGACCACTGCTCACCATGAACGGGACATTTTTGTCACCTCTTCCCTCTCTTCTCTAATAGCAATATCTATCTGCTGTATGCTAGGTAATGTGAATGTCTATTCATATTTCAGCTACGGTGAGATGACTTGTGCTTGACAGATCTCATTATGTCAGAGATCATCCAGTCTAAAATTTACGTAGGCTTGGATTAAAAGCCATTATGCAGAAGTCTTCCATTCCATGTGGTTTCAGGTAGGCAAAACCCTACTTATGTCTTCTTGTAAATAGAATCTAATACAAAAATTGCAGAAATGTAACAAAATCCAATCAACACAATTGTGGCTGTCAAAAGACAGCAATTTGAAAATCAC
Organism: Anser cygnoides; assembly: GCF_040182565.1. Classification (NCBI taxonomy): domain Eukaryota; kingdom Metazoa; phylum Chordata; class Aves; order Anseriformes; family Anatidae; genus Anser; species Anser cygnoides. The sequence continues at coordinate 892,613 of NC_089886.1, forward strand.
ACCCTGGACTTTTACAAAGCAGATGAATCACAGCTGGCCTGAAAACTGTTTCAATGTTTTTAGACCTTTAAAGCAAAAATTCTTTCTCCTTATGAAACTTCATTATCCTTGAAGTGATACTATACTGTTTTTAAAGCCTGCATTAGTATTTGAATGCTGGCACAGACATTGACACAATGGGTATGCACCTAATGAAAATCTGTAACAGATTCGTGCAGTAACATTTCTTCTCAATCGCTACCTTGCGAGGTTGTTGAGCTCCTGTGTGGAGAGACGTGGTGCCGGAGACCTGCCAAGTACTCTGGGCAGTCTCCAGAGGGTGCATTGGAACAGCAAAGGCAATCTGTGCCCAGCGAGCAATCTATGCATATGTTTGTCCTTGCAAAATTGAAACATATGGTAAACAATGGGTGCCTAATTAGAGCTTCTCAGGGAAACTTTCATTATGTGACTTAGGTATCTGAGTGTGATAATCCAACAAAAAAAAACTATTCTCTATCACCTGCTGCTCCTTCTAACATCACCCAGCTAAAATAACCTTGTGATGAGAAGCTAACCCACCTTATACATTTTTTTTCCCACTGCTGTCTCCTTCAGACCAGGGCTTGCCTTCTCTGCACACTTTCAAACTGGATTATATCCCCTCATGCCATTATGATTTGCCTCATCATAGAGGTGGTCATTTTTATTTAAAAGGTTTTCTGCTTTTTCTTTTAAAATAAGGCTGGGTCTGCTTGTCACCAAGGAAAGTTTGCTATTTGTTCAAAATCAGACTTTTCACTTGCATTGTGTGCTTTTCTGAAAGAGCTGGAAACTCCTTATGGGAGGAAAACCTAACTCCAATACTGGCTGCCAGCTAGCTTTTGAGTTAACAACCAATGCTGCCACTGCAATTTATTGCCAGCCCTCTTGAAAACTAAATTTTTTGGGGACTACATATGAGTTCTGCAAAATTATGCTTATCCTAAATACATAATCAGCAACCTAATTCTATGTGTGTTATAATATGGCCATGCTGGATGGGCTTTCATTAACTGTTTGCAGTGTATTTTCTTAATACTTCAAATGACACTCCACCTGTGTGCCAGTTCATCACCGAGGCAGGCCAGAAGCAGAATATGTAGAAAACCTGCCTTCTGGGTTCTGTATGTAAACACGCTTTAGACATTTGCAGGGTTATTGTGGAATTCATGGAACCAGGGGGAGAGACTGCAGAAATGAGGTTAGTTTTAACCATGGTGGAAAAAAGACTTGAGACAGGCTTGTAGATCAACTCATTGGGACTGCAAACCCAGGCAAGTGTTCAGGCACAAAAACCGTTCCTCAGGGATGAAACTGAAACGAACTTCAAGGTAAGTAAAGGTTTAGAATAGTTACTTATATTCCTAGGCAATATGAGAGAGAAGCAAGGCTAACACCTGAGGAAGGAGGAGGGTGTCAGCCTACTGAGAAGTGGTAGGGCCGTTTCCCTGCGGGACAGACGGACGGGCAAGCAGCTGTCACAGAGTTTGCTGAAGGGGTTCTGCAGAAAGCAGCTGTTTTACAAAACCGCATGGTACTGACTCGTATTTTTAGTGTCCAGTGTTAAGAGTTGTTATTCTTCAAAGGCATTTTGAAGGAGGACTCACAGGAATGAGCGAGAATCTGGCAGTGGAGTGGCCGTTCCTTGGCTTGCCGTGGGCGAGCAGAGGCCTGTGTCCGTGCTGGCTCCATGAGCCCCAGGGCGGACAGCGGGTGGTGGCCGTGGCGGAGATTTGACTGGTGCATGACTGGTGGATGACGGGCACGCTGTGCTCAGGCCGCCTGTGTGGGACCCAGTTTTGCTGTGAGGGGCTTGCTGTGGTGGCTGCAGGGATGTCGGCAAGCGTGCGCCATGGCGTGGTGCGGGTTGTTTCAAAGTGTGTTGGACAGCAGTGCTCCGACCTCATCTGCAGGTAGCCTGTGATCATCGCTGTCCCAGCTGCACAGGTTTCCCTGGTACAAACGTAGGTGAAGTTATCTCCGATAAACAGCTACGTCTTTAATTCCTATCCAGAAAAGCGTTTCAGGCTCTTTTACTCCGTGTTGTCATCTATTCCATAAATTTACTGGGATTTCTCTATCCATAGGAGACAGGTATTGCAGTCAGCTGCTCAGAGCAGTAACAGTCTGTATGTGGCCAAGCTTTTCTTGACCTCGGCTGTGTCCAAGTGTCTCGATGTGATGGTGTTTCTGGAACTGATGTCTAATTCTAAGGTCTTCGCTACCTTTGTTTAAATGATAGGCAAATTAAATGACACAAGATTACAGAAGCACGTGAAGAACTTGTGCTGCTGATAGTTAATTGTTCTCCAGTTACTGCCATATTGTAGTCATCTTTATTTTTGGTGGAGTAGTCACATTTCTCTTTCTAGCAAACCAGTAGAACTGCTTAATTATTCCATTGCTGTACAGATAGCAAAGGGATGAAGCTAGCCAGATACCTTGTAGCTTTGGAAATCTGTGCACTAATGAGATTTTCTGCATGGGCAATTTTGGAAAAGTTCCTTTTCTGTACTCAGTTTTACAAGTTAGGCAAAGCCTTCTCTTGATGTTTCACCAGAGAATTGATTAAAAACTCAATTCAAAAGATTTCCAATGAAAGTTTGTAAATATATTGAAATGTAAGCATTTATCAAAGCCATGTCTTCCAGCTCATGAGGTACAGCATATAAATATTAAAAGTCAGAGCCATTTTTTTCTGTGACAGAAGCTCACGGGGGAGTGCTGTGGGAAGGTGGGATCCCTGGCTGCCTGCTGCTGGAGGTGCCAGGGCGATGCTGAAGCCAGCACTGACCTACATGTGGTAACAGCCTGCCCTCCGTTTCTGGTCACTGAATAAACCTTTAGAATCAAAAACTGTAAGACGTCTTCAACAAATACTTTGAAATAATGGGGGAAGGGTCTTTCTAGTGCTGCTTCATTTTTGGCTCCAATTTGCTTGGAGTCTGTGCATTAGCAGAATTAACTGGTAAATGGTGTGAGGGTTGGCCAGAAAAGGGGCAGGAGAGGAAGCATCTGTGCACGAGGCACGTGGGCTGCAGTCTGCCTGCGCAGGGGCACGCTCACATTAAGCACCTGTGTAGTGCTGCATCCTGGTGTGCCTCTTCACCAGGGCTGGGCCCTTCTGAGCAAATACAGTCCACGGCTCCTGTCGGCAGACTTCAGACTCATCTGTTGAAGCAGCACAAGACCTCTTGCAACTTTGTAGGACAGCAAGAATATCTTCAGGTTTTGCTCTTCTTTCATTTTCTTTGCCCATTATTGGCTTTATACTTTGTTTAAACACTTTAGTTTTTTTCCTAACCTAGCATCTAGATTGCTCTTGTGTGATCTTCTGTCTCATGCTCTACTGAATGTTTATTCTAGCTATCACCTCTTCTTAGTATTGTTTCCTTTTTACAGAAGGATTGGGTTCCACATTTTGTCTGAAGTTCTGTACGTCACATTTTCAGTAATTTCCTCCTTTTTTCAAGACCTTTACCTGAGATTTCCAGTAGCTCCTCATGGTGTTTCATTATTCCAGACTTGACACACTGTCTCCTTTGCCTAATTATTCCATGATGGGATCGAAACTTTCATAGGGGGATTAGGAATAGTGGGAGGAATTTATTTTTTTATGGTTTACTTGTTCTTTGGAGAAAACATACTTCTATCTCCAGCACCATCAGATTTTATAAACACTGTTAATGAGTGAAAAAAGAAATGGCATTTGTGCCAACAGTGGGAACAAAATGCTTAATTTTTCCGTTAGTCTGTCAGGTTATCTCATATAAACAACATGATTAAATTTGTCTGCATGCATCATGCTATATAAATAATGATAATTAAAAAACCATGCAAAGCCCAAAGATAACAAGATTATGTTAGAGAAGGGCTAGGAGGGGGAAGGAAATAGTGAAACAAACTGAATTCATCAGTAAAAGTGACAGCCTGGACTGGTAGTGCCACTTTGGGACTGGAAAATGGATGCAGACCAAAAGCAAGTTTCTCCCCAGCATTGCTCTCTGCAGTGCTCTCTGTGAAGTATCACAGAAAAGAATAAAAGCTTGAACAAAGGCTTGAATGTTTAAGTGATGTCTAATCCATGTAGTTCGTGTGCTTCTAGGTCAAAATCAAAATATAGGTTAATGGCTTGCAGTTTATCTGTACGGAAGTAATGGCTTGATATAGGCTGGAATAGTATATTCCAGCTTATATAATCCATAATATATATATTATAGATTATATATTATTATATATTATATAATTATATATATTATATATAATATATATAATTTTCATCTATATAATAGATGAAAGTAATGCATATGTGGACAAATGTTAGTATTTAACTGGTATTTCTTCCTTGTTTCCTTAAGTGACTCGTACTAGCATGGCCTGAGCTTCTGCTGGGAAGTGTGAACTTGCAAACATACAGAATCATCCAGTGCTTGGCATTGCTGCAGATTAGTTGATAGCCTATTGTCTTGGTCTGAAACGTACCTCTGCAGACCCTGAAGAGGTTAGCGGTGTGTTGGCACTTACAGCTAAAAAGCCATCATGGAATGTTAGATGTTTGTATCTGAAATGAAATCCTACTACAAAGAAGTCCTTGTTCAAAATATTTCTGATACCAGTTCTAGCCTCATGTGCCTGGTTAGCATGTCATGGGCTTTTTGGGAATACAAACAATAACAAATGGAAGATGGGTACTGACCTTCATCCTGCCCGAGGTTACCTGCTCTGAAGCATCATCTGACTGAGATTTTCAGGCTTTTTCATAGTGCATAGTTGTACTCTTCAGGCAATACTTACCCAACAGGCAACATGTTGGCAAGTTACCCTCACCAGTGTCTGTCACGGAGGGGTCTGTAAAGTACATTCCCCCTTCATACAACTCTGTACAATAAATGAGGATGAATATTTATGGGATAAGGAAGTCTGGAATGTCAGCTCGATCCATCAGATTAATTAACTTTCCCCTTATAGATTGGGTTTACTCTGTAATGTTTGAAGAAACTTCACTTGCAAAACACTCACAGAAGGCGAATGCTGAGGCTGCATTTACCACAATTTCTAGTTACTGACTCTGAGATTTACACACAGAGGAAAAGCACACCATGGAATTGCTTGCACTGATTTTCAATTAGGGAAGACAAATCTTGCCTTGTGAGTGATTAGAAAAAAAAATAAAATAAGCAACACGATGAATTTTGAGTATGTTTGATCAGGGAAGTAAAGTAGAAATGATTTGCTTGTACATTAGCTGATAAGAAATTGATTGGAATTTGTCACCTGTTGTAAGTTAGGGCGTTGTTCCCTGAGCCTCTGTTCAGTGGAAGATGCGGCAGATCCAGGGCTGCTCATCCTGAAATTCAGGGAGTCCTCATTTGGGGAAGCAGTTTTAAAGAAGTGGAAGACTAAACAAGCAGGCTTAAATTTCAACACGTGACTAAGTGCTTTTGTGAGCTAGTGCCTCAAATGCTAGCTTTTAGGCAAAATAAGTGGTAACTTAATTTCATGTCTTGAACCTTTAAATGAGATTGCAGAAGGTAGTCTGCGGTTGAGACTCCTGCATGGACCAAAGATCTGGGCTGCTGTTGAAGACTTTCCATAAGATGCCCCATATAAAGCCTGAGCATCTCGGATAATATCAGTGACTTACTCACCTGGAGTGGCTCCTTGATTTCTGGTGAACCATGCCCTGCGTGTCCTTTCTGCAGGGCCAGCCCAGGCCCCATCAGAAGTGCGCTGCCCGACCAGTGAAGTGCTTAATGCACAGGGTCACCGCGTTAGCTGCTGAGGGCCCACAGCCAGTGCCACTCCTGCTGGCAGCTGCTTGCAGCGCCGTCACCTCGGCCCAAACCATGTTCTGAGGATGCAGCCTGAGCCCTGTGGGATGAGCCCCATGCTTTCAACCCCTGGCACGGCCGGCACTGCTCAGGCACCAGCCTGGAGCTGGGAGAGCAGCAGCAGCTCTGGGGGCCTGAATGGGGGGCTCCTGGCCGCCATGCAGAGTGGTCCCTGGGTGCTGGTAGTGCTGCCAAGCATGTGCACAAATTGGAAATAAATTGGAAATTCACAGAATGAAGTAATTCACAGACTACACTAAATTACAGAGAGGGGCAGTGCTTTGGCACACACAGGCGAGCAGCTGGTGGATGAGTTCAGCAGAACGGCCTCAATTTTGGATTTCAAGATAAAGCTGCTGCCTGGCATGGAGCTCGGAGGTGGGCTTTTTCACCTCCGCTCCGTTTGCTGATGTCTCCAGCATGCAGAAATGATCATGAGCTCCAAGCTCATCTGAAAGAAACAGCATTAAATAAAAAGGAAAAAGAGGAGTGTATGAAATTATGGAAATGCACCATTGAAGCATTATGGAAATTGGTGGATATTTGCAATACTATCATTTACTTAATGTTGTGTTGTTCTGATAATAGCTGTATTTCCATTACGGAAAACCAAAAAAGAAGCATAACTTGATGTTGCTTTATCCTTATCTGCTCCCATGAGACCACCTAGATTGTCAGGAAGCTTAATATGCAAATCTAAATGTATATGATTTAAGGGCACAGCGGACCACGAGAAATCCACGAGAGCCATTTGAACTGCAGTGACACCATCTGTGATTGCTCAGTGCTTTTGCCTGTGGAATAGGAATAAGGCTGTCCCCAGACTGCAGAACATTACTTAGTCTGCATCAAGGGGAGCTACAATTTTAAACATTTACCATGTACCTGCCTTGCAATGGCACTCATGTTCGCTCCTAGAGTGTCTGCAAGGTGAGCAGGAAGGAAAGGATTTTCCTGGAGGTGTGCGGTGCTGGCAGAGACCCCAGCTCCTGACTCACAATGCTCGTCTTCCCCACTTCGTGCTACTTGGCATCCTCTATCGCATAATCACGCAAACTAAAACTAGCTCTCCAAAGGTTTGTCTGGCCATTCCCCCAGTTTTAAGCTAACGTTACTGAAAAGTGAAGGAGGGGAAGACCACAAGTGGGTTTGCTGAGTGTATTGCTGTCAGATGATTTCTGGTTTTGTGCACTTTGATTCATAGGTTGGTAGGTAGCTTGGCAAATCTCCACAACAAGCTCATGTGTACCATAAAATTTTGAATTATCTTGTTTAGAAGAGGTTCATTAGGAAGATTAATGAGGTGTTATTTTTCTCTCACTCAATGTCCTGATACAGAGGGGGCACAAGGAATTTTCCCAGCTGTGCACAGCAGTAATTGGCCCTCTCTGGGGTCCCAGCATCACTGTGTTGTGATCAGTTAAACTGCTCAGTCTTTGGAAGTGTTATTTGTCAGCTTAATTAACCTTAAAGGAAGCACTTGCTTCAAAATAGGACAACAGTTTTGTTCTTCCCCAAGAAGGAAATGAAGATACTAGTTAAAGTTACCACTGGTAAAGGAGCTCTTAAGGTGAGTTTTAAATGAACCTCTGTGGAGCACAAAAGATCCTCTACGCATCCTGCCCCTCAGGTTCCCTGCTCATTTGTACCCCTCTCTCCTGGGGCCTGCCAGCTTCATCAGGGTCAGATTAGTGCAATTATAAGGTTCTGCAGTGTGTCAAATACTGCCACGCAGCACGGGAAGTCCAATGTCTTCATCAAGAAGATGGGGCAGGCTATGAAATAGCCCTGCTGTCCAGCTCTCATTCAGCTGAGATATTTGTTTCTTTGGTTTATAGCAGAAGCATTTTAGAATGTTTTATTGCACTACTCTTTTAGGGTAAAAAGGTCAGAACAAATCTTAAAAAAAAAAAAGCCACAATCATAACTGTAGGTGAATCTGCCATTGAGTTTGCCACAGATTGATATGATTACAAAAATGACTTCAAGCCAGGCTAAAACTAGCCAGTGAGGTTTTAGCTTCCACAAATGTTAATTCTGTGGAAGAGCTAGAAGCTGATGAGCATCAGCAACCAGTTCTGTAGCCCTGTTCCCAACCCGAGGGCTTAGGTACGTGTTGGGCAGATGTGCAGAGGCAAGAGGAAGAATTTCTAACCCCAGGGGACACAGCAAGGTCCTCAAGGTGTGATGAGTAAAAAAAAAAAAAACTGCTTCAGGTTGGTAACTGGAATATTTTCTGTGGGACTGTGAACAGAGAAAAGCAGCACTAGGTCTTAGTGAATTATCAGCGTTTTGATGGCTCTTTAGTCCTGCTTCATGTCGTCATAGCAGAAAGACAGGAAGATAATGACAGTCTTTTACGAGCACCCACCGTTACCACTGCTGGGGGTGCAAAATCTGATCCCCAGCGGGACACTCGCTGTGTGCACTCAGCCTGTGAGCATTGCAGGAAACGGAGGTCCCCCTTGGGGTGAGGGCTCTTCATGCATGCAAACAGATTTCCCTCTCTAGGCAGGGATGACAAAAGCTCTGGGCCACTTGTTCGAGATTGCTGTAGAGAGGAAGAAAAAGTAGCGACAAGAATGATAGCAAGAGGGGACGTGAGCTGGGATTTCCTCTCAAAGGTAGCCATTCTGTAAAACATAGTTTTGTGTGTTTGCAAAAGTCATTTACAAAAGTCATTTAAATCCTTTCTTTTTGTCTTCATCATGCCCCTCTCTCCCCTTTAAAAAAAAAAAAAAAAAGAAAAAAGAAAAAAGGCTGTGTTGGAGGGAGAAGGGGTACCTACGTGCTGGCTCAGCAAGGCTGCCTTCCAAACGTGAGTGGCCAGCAGGAGGGAGGCAGCTGCCCGCGTGTCGGTGCCCTGCCCGGGGGGAGCACTGCTTGCTCGGGGCTGGGGCTGGGAGCGCGGTCCTGCAGCCAGGGCTGCCAGCTGGGGCTCGTGCAGCAGGGGCCAGGATTCGGGAACAGCACAGAACAGAAAAAGCCCCAACAGCCCGAGAGTGACGGGTCTGTGGTTCCGCTGAAAGGTCTGCTGCCCGCTTACGGGTGGCTGCAGCTGAGCCCGGGTGTCTGGCGGTGGTGGCGGGGTCTGGAGACCTCCTGCTCTACCCGTAGGTGGCTACGGAGGACAGATTAATTGCAATTTCAGGCTGTTCTCGTTATCGCTGTGCTATTAATTACGTTAATGATGCATTCATTTAGATTGAAAATACGATACTAGTAAAGTTTAATTAAAAAAATCAATAACTCATTAGCACATTATTGCTACACCTATATGCGTCACCAGATTAATCTCCTGTGCTGGAGGAGTGATCACACTTCAGTTCTGCATCGATACGTCTTTGTGTTGGAAGTGATTTGTTGGTAGGATAATTGCAAAAGGGGAGTTATTTAGTCACCGCTTTTCTTTAGACAGCAGGCTACGGACCGAGAGTCAGATCAATTCTTCTCTTTGGTCTAGGCAGAGCTGGTCGTAGCCCCGGGTAATATTTATCTTTTCTATTTTTGCTCGTAGAGAAAATACGGCATTGGTGTTTGCATGGCTAGTTGGAATTTTGTCTTCTCACGGCATGTGGGAAGGAATAAGACACTGAACTGTTAATTAGCGGCCACAGTTCTGGCGCACAGCCCGGAGCGTTACGGGTAAAGCTGCCTGCCTTGGTGCTGGGGCTGGGCGGCACGGCCAGCTGCCGGCCCCCGCTCGCCCCGCCACAGCCCGGCCTGGTGGTGCACTGGTGGCATGGCTGGAGGCTTAACACCGCTTGGGTTTGCGTATGGGCGTGTATGTGCACGCATATATGCCTGAGCAGAGCAATGTTTTGTATTTCTTAGTGGGACAGATGGGAGAAGGAGCAGCAGTGAACCACTGGAAACTATCCAAATGTTTAAATGAAAAGTGAACTGAAGAAAGAACATTTCTGAAAATGTCTTTGCTCCTTAGTGGATAAAATACGCTCATTACTGTTGTGTTCGCATGCATCAGCTAGTATAGTCTTTAATTAAATTATCCCTGACTGATGTAGTGTCATAGTTTCTCAGACAGCAGCTGAAGCTCGTGCTGCAGCACAGAAATCTCGACAAGCGATGGAGACCATGACTATGCCCAGCAGACCGGTAGATCAGTCCCTGCCTGACCAGCAGCACTGGGCACAGGTGTTCCCACTGCCATAGCAGAAAACTGGTTTTCAAATGCTGCAAAGAGCACGCTGCAGAGCATCTCTGACCTAGGCCCATGCCGCAGCTTCCTGTGCTGAGGGCGGGATGGCTGCCCAGGCCGGGAGCCTACAAGGAGAAGGCAGATGCCTTTTGGGGCTGTGAGCTCCTCCCCTTCAGAGACCGCAGTATGGGCTGCAATCTCTTGCCAAATGCTGTGATGAATTTATTTTTGAGTTTCCATTAGCTACAGCGCAGAGTAGCTGCACGCCTGGTCTTGTGCTGCTTTCTGGGCACCAAGGGCACTCGTGGGCTCGCTGGCCCCGACACCAGGGCCGGGGGTCCCTGCGGGCAGCAGTGCCACGGGGCTCCCGTCTGTGCGTGGTGGGGAGCGGAGCGGTCACCTTGGTGGGGACCACATGCCTGCGGGCACCTCTTCCATGCCTTCCCATGAAATGTCACCTGTGATGCATGAGCAGTCAGCAATTAATACTAACGCCGGAACGGTTCTTGGTCCGTGGATCCCAGGGGCTGAGGCAGAACCGGGACCCAGCTGGTGCTGGGGGGCTGGCATCGCTGTGCATCTTCTGGAGAGTGCTGGGGCCTTCCCTGTCCATCACTGCTGGCTGCCACGAGGTCAGAAAACGTTTGTATGAAATTTTAGGTGATGTTATCTTAACCCATACGTCGTGTTTCTTTTTTCCCTACTGGTATCTGAGGATGTTTGCGCGTTAGTACATACTGCTTCTGGGTGTGCCCTATTGCCAGGCTTCAAATCCCACACCAAGTTTCTGGAGCTATAACGGTGCTAACAATGCTAACAGTGACTCGTTATTAATAATTCTGCTTAGCCAATGTGCATTGCTTTTCATTTTCCTTGTGCTGTACGTACATTAACTAATAAATCTCCACAATATCCCAGTGAGAGTGGTAAGTGCTGTTATTTTTGTTTCATGGACAGCAAAATGAGATACAGAGAGGTTAATAGCAAGTCTAATTGGACAATAATTACCCACTTACCACACTGGAAATTAAGAAATAATCCTCCCATTGTCATTACATCAGCAGAACAAGGAGAGAGCAGTACTCACATCCTTCTTATCCCACTGTTTAGCCAAACAGTTCACATGCAGAGGGAACGCAAGAGTAGACAAATTGTTCTTTTTTGTTTAACATTTATTTTCCATCATTGAGTAACTTCAGGGTAGAAGACAATTATACAGTTTCCCCTGAAATATATTAGATCTAAGTAAAAGTCAAGCCCTATTTGCAAAATGTATGTTTTGGAAAAGAAATGGAGGAAACATGATTTAATTAGTGCTGTGGAGTATTGTCACTCCATTTTTCCTGAAGAGGGGAAAAAGTGTAGCAAAAACCTCTGACCTGGGGAAGGGAAGGGGAAAGCCCGGCTCCTCCTGTGACCGTGTGGTAGGTGTGCTCGGTGCTGTCCTGGCAGGGGCTGTCCTCATCCTCCACCCCAGGTGGGTGTGCAGCAGGGGTGTCGTGCTGACGGTGGCATCGTGTTGTCACCCTAAATCCTCAGACGGGCAGCAGTAACAGCCACAGCCGGTGCAGGACACGAACATCGCGGTGAGGATCACCCGGCCCACCCCAGGGAAGGGGCTGCTGGGCTGGGCGTTACGGCAGCATCTCACCGCAGTGCACCCTTAGCACCCGTGCAGAGCTCTGCTGGGGGTGCCAGAGGGACCAGGAGATAAATGCAGTCCCAGACACCACCCTTCTGATGTATTTATTTATCCCCTAGATAAATTGAGGGGGGGGAAGACTTCTGCATTAATGAAATTGATTTTCCTATTTGTTAATGTCAGAACTTAGAGATTTCCTTTCATATCAAATTTCTTCAGACATCACTACCAAGGAATAGACCCACAGCTTCCTTAAAAGACAGGAAAAGTCCCCGATGTCAGCGCTAGCATGGGGGGGGGGGGGGGGGGAAAGGCAGATTGAGTGAAGGCCCTAACTCCAGGAACAGCCTTCCTTTCCTTCAGAAGTGATGTTGCTTAAACGTTCTGTCCTGCAGGAACTGGGGCGACGGGCTGGAGGGCTGAGGGTTTGCTGTGGGGCGAAGGGCTGGCGGTTTGCCTTTCCGCCATGCACGGGAGCTCTGCAAGAGACTGACGGGGCTTCGGGGAAGTGGTTTTGGTCTTGCCTTGGTGCAGAGCCACCCTGCTTTAAAAGGTTGGGGTCTGACAGCGGGCAGACCGTCCGACCCGGTGCATCTCCCTCTGCATCTGTCAACATCAGGAAAACGGTGTGATCTGCAACTGATCTTTATCTTCCCTCGTTTAAAGGAAAGACACTCAAGCCGTTGTTATAGCCTTCAAGCAAGCTTACAGCTGACACTTTGTGCATTTTAGTTGCATCAAGACACAAAATAACTGCTCCGAGTCCAAAGGCCCTGAGTTAGGGCTCAGCAAGTAATTGCCAGGTGATAAACTCTCGGTCCTGTGCACTGCTGGAATTATAAATTCCCAAGGTTTTGTTTGCACTGAGTATTTCCTGTAGAAGTAATCTTTAAGACTTTTGTAGCAGTGAACTTTATCAATAGGACAGCGATATAATACTTCAAGCTGTGTGTGAGCAGCTCAGGGTGTTATTTTGGTTTTGTTTCTTAACTCCGTGTTCAGGCAGCAGGTTTAGGTAGCCCAGCTTTCTGAGTGCTTAGCGCGTGCCTGCCTTCTTGGAAAGGGCACCGCTGCCCTGCTCGGCGCTTCTGCAAGCTCCGTGTCCCTGTCAGGGACAGAAACCCGGCAGCAGGCAGGCGCCGGCCCCTGGGCAGAGCTGGCAGCCGGGTGGCGCGGCCACGGGGAGCGGGCAGGGGGCTCCTGCCCTGGTTGGAGGCTTTAAAGAGGAGCCAGCGCTGTCCCACAGCTGCCTTGTGGCTTCGTTTCATGCATGTGGCTGCTGCACCGAGGTGGTTTGTGACGAGCCACAGTGCTTGACCCGTGGCTGGATAATCTGCTCGTCACCAGGAGATGTCTGGAAGACGTCTTGAAAAATTGTGAAATTGCAACTTTGGCTTGGTATCTACTCCTGTGATTTTGGATTATGCACAATGCCGGTTTCCCTTGTAAATCAGACGCCAGCAGTGCTCTCACAGGAAAGAACAAGCGCGTGTCACAGGAAGAGAGCCCTGGGAAGGGCCCAGCTCCGCCTGCCGCAGGGCTCCCGGTTTCAGGGCGCTGCTGTAATGCGCATGCTATGTGTAATGGGAAAAACACCCCCTGAGACAAGGATGATCGGAAAGGTATTTGACATACTATATGTAACTGTGCTTTTCATCATTCTCACTCATGCTGTATTTTAACTTCTATTTCCCCTTCTGCCCCCATTAGAGTGCCTGCCATCAGCCCCTTTAATGGAAGGTTTATGAACTGTGAAATCCACCATGTGCAGTTGTCATTAGTCCATTGCGAAAAGTCATAAATCATGATTTTTTGCAAAAAGCCCCTCACTGACCTCTGATTTAATATCCTGGGTGTTGGGGAGGTCAGGTGAGTTTTCCACGAAGCGGAGTGCTCTGCAAAGCACCAGGTCGAGGGGTGCAGGTCCACCTTCTGCAGCGCCGCTCAGTTTAGAAATCCCTTTCGGTGCCTGTATCCACGTGGGCCTTGGCGCACATCCTCACATTTGCACTGTACGTAAGGAGGTTGCACTGTGCTCTGCCCAGCTGCCAGGCGTGCCCTGCTTATCTCCGAATTGCCGCACCGCTGTGGGTGCTCACACAGCAGCCTGCTGCGCGCGAACGGGGCCGCACGGTGCCCTGTACAAACCCGAGGGACCGTGCTCCTCTGAAGGAAGGTTTTCTTTTCTGTGATTTACTGTACTCTACGCACTTTGAGCTGAAGGAGAAGCTACATCTCAGTAGTTTCAGTGGGTATAAAAATAATAAATGCTCAATGAAAATATACGATAGACTTGTTTTGGAAATGGATTAGCTGACGGCCAAAGACCTGATACAGCAGGCAGTGTTGCTAAGGTTGTACTTTATTAGGCACTTCCTCATTGTGGACAGTTAGGGCATTAATTCTAAATGCTGACTTGTTTCTTAAACCACCTGTCTTTTTCATAATTGCTTTCTGCTTTAGATGCAGAAATTTCACTGTGATTCCATATTAAATTGATTCACAGTCCGTTTACTGCACGCTTCCATATGTCAGTGTGTGTATATGCAATAGATGCGAGTCTGCCAGTTAAATGCTAATGTTTAACCAATAACTAGAACGCTATACATAACATGGTTAATTATCTGAGATTTGAACAATGAGATTGAACATAAATTGAACTTAATTATTTTATTCATTCTGACCATTCACAGAGAAAAAATTTGGACAAATCATAATAGTTTAGACAATTGTATGTACACAAATATAAAAGCATACCTATCCTATGGTTAATTTCCAGTGGTAACGCTATGTTAATTCATTTTTTCTTAACGTTTAACCTTTCCTCTACAAAGTAAGTAAGGCTATTATACTAACGACAATCACTATATTAATTTAGCGTTTTGAATATTAGTTCCCTAGTGACCTGATTCAAAACAAATTTTTCTTCCAAATCAGCATTCCTGAAGGTGTTTTGATACACAGTGGAACTCAACTTTCGGTGTTACAAATGAAAACAAACTGTAAGATATATTGGAAGAAATACTACATTACATTCTGATTTCATGTGATGAACTGTAACGGTTGCATACAAGTAGAGGTAAATGTCTGCCTGTGCAATTTAGCTACAATTCTCATACAGCTTCTACAGAAAAGTAGGATTTGGGTTCTACAGTCACTAAAGCACCAGGATAATGTTATTTAAGTAGCTAGTCCTCCTTGTGTAGGTGTTTCAGGATCACTACTACATAGTTTAATGCAGAATGAAATTTCTTATATGTAATGGCATTTTCCTGATTTTATCAAAAATCTATATTGTACAATGTAAAATCATCATCTTTATCCTGAGGTGAATTGTGTAGCACTAATGCAGTTTTTGATTAAATTATTTAATGATCAATAAATCTACAAAAATCTGTTATTTGCAATTATTCTATAAAATTGATCAGTAGGTATACCAACTGCAAGCTCAGACAGGAGATCGGCCTATTGATGCATCATATTTTGATGGGAATGCTCCTCCAGATAAAAAAAATTATGACAAAAATAGATTTTCTGTCATGGGTGGTTTCATCCTTTTTTTTAATGCACTCCAAAGATTTCCATAAGGCATCATCTGCTCTTTAAATGCATATTATAGAACATCAATGAAGCTCCCTGAAAGTCAATATCTTTTGTCGATGAATAAAATATTAAAACTAATGATCTGACCTGTTTTGTATTTAGCTATTGATTCTGCCTCTCTCTCTGGCTTTGTTTTCCTGCGCCCCCCCAAAGTCAGGGATTTGGGTCTGTTCCCTTGCAGGGAAGCTGCAGCCCCATTGCTCACGCTCCGGGGTTGTGTGCCCACCGCTGGGGGCCCGGGGCTGCTCCGGGGGGGGGCACTGGGGGCTCTGCCCTGGCAGGGCAGCGGCTGCACCCCCCCCTTGCTGCAGTCGGAGGGCTTCAGGGAGGTGGTTGCTCCCGTTCTGATGAGTGAATTAAATTACTCTTAAGTTGGCTTATGTGAATCGATCTGTGCAGCGTGGTGCTGGAAAGGCAGGGGCATCCACTTATTTTATTTACAGTGATGCTGCCTGCAGTGGGAAAAGGGTATTTTTATTGTATAGATTTTAATTAAGGCTGAAAATAGCCTCTCAATTTTATAGCTAAAATTGGATGGAAAATTCGTTTCTGCGTGAGTCTGAGCTGCCTGTTTCAGTAATTTGGTTGATTAGAAGTTGAATTGGAGATTGAGGACACCAGTTTACACAAACAGTATTTTAAGTATTTTTATGGCACTAAATAAGTGCCATTGTGAGTAAATTGTGGTAAGTGGCTACAGGGGAGCGAAAGGACGAGAAATGGTGCTGTACCTTCAGTCCTGCTTTCTGAAGGCCGAACTGTGCATTTCAGCACTAAATGGCAGAACCTGGTGCGCTGTGTGAAATGTTCCTGAATTGCAATCAGCGCTGCTCGGGGTGCCCCCCTCCCTCTGGGAGCACGCTGCTACCCCCCCGTTGTGCTCGGTGCCGCAGGAGGCGGTCAGCAGCGAAGGGGGGCAAGGGAAGCCCACAGGTGGCACAGGACGCTTGGAAGAGCACCTCAACGGGCTGGGAAGCGCGGCTCCTGCCCTCGGTCACTGCTGCCACCCCAGGGCGTGAGCGGAGGGCAGGGATGTCTCACGGAGGTGCGCTCTGTGCCCCAGGGGGGGTGCGTGCACCTTCTGAGGGTGCTGTAGGAAGAGCAGAGTTGTCAGCACCCAGCGGGGCTGCGCCTCCCTGACACGTGCTGAAATACTTCCCGTGCTTGCCAATCCTTCCTAGAGTGCTGGTGGGGGTTCAAGCCTGTCTCTGACCTACTGACTGCTTTTTTGTCTCCTGCCAGCCCCTGGGAAGGTGACTGGGGTAAATCTGGAGAACCCGAAGCATGGCTGACTTACCTGGGAGGGGTCTCGGGGGACTTACAGGGAAGAGGGTCGGGATGGAGGCAGAGCAGGGCGGTGTTTCAAGCTGTGCAGTTGCGCGAGTCCTGCAGAACAGAGTGATCTTGCAAGTTTCATTTCATCTGCTTGTGTGAAAAAAACCAGCATTTATTGCGTAGTTTCTGTGTTCCAGTTGCAGAATTTAAAATTTTAGATCACTTACAATAGGACAATGGAAGGAAGTGCTAACCAGTGACAGTAGGCAGCATTTTGTCTTTTCTGCCAAGAATCTAACGTGCAGGAAGCAGGTGCCACAGCAGCGGCGGTGCAGAGATGATGGAGTTGCAGCTGGCAAAGCACAAGGTTTCTCAGAAGAAGAAAAGAATTGCAAGCATCCCAAATGCCACTGGGGAAAGCTGGAAAAGCACCATTTTCTTTCAGATCAAGACAATTTTACTCACGTTTTTCAAATAACTCACATGTTAGGTTTTTGTTCATCCTTGTTTCTCTCAGTAAGGACAAGTTGCCATCCAGCACTATCTGCTCTGGCGCAGGGAGCATTATCTTGCTTTGCAGCCTGTACTGCATTTTCCTAGAGCAGATAAATTAAAGAGGGTTAGTGACTCTGTTATTTACATATGTAATGTTTTTGTTTCCACTACACATTCTTTGTCACAAGGTCTAACCAGCTAGGTAATTGCAGATGATGGCTCTTGGCTGTTGTCAGTGTCCAGAGCCATAACCGACTGCTGGGAAGTACAAGAAATAATGAAATGGTCAGTAATTCAACCCCAAACATTTCCTCATAGATAAGTCCCGAAGTATAACACATCTGGAAAAACCACACTGAAGTCAGACAAAATTATGTTTATCTCACCAAAATATTACTAGAAATCCTTGCTTATTTATCCAAAAGTTGCATTCCTTTGCAAGTTGGGTTTGTTTGTATACTTCAAATTGTTACAAAACTTGTTCATTTGGTTAATTTACATTATTTGGGTCAAGCATAACTGCTGTGGAACACAGGATGTGATTTTTGAGTGACTGTTGTCTTTCTGGCACAGGGGGTGCTTCAGGTGGCAGCGGCCCGTCAGTGCTGTCCTCAGGAGCTCTCGGCCGTCCTGGACTTTCTCCAGGAGCGTGGGAACAAGTTCAGCCAGACATGACTGAGAAGCAGTCCAGAAATATCCTATGGACAGAAGGGATAAGGGCAAGGTTGCTGTTTGGGGGCTTTGGACTCATTCCCATCTGCTGTCAAGGCATCTCCAGCAGGAATAGCATGTAAAGTGAAGGAGGTAAGATCCATCTTGTAGAAAACGGATGTATAGAAGGGAAAAAAAAAACTTTTAGCTGTAGTCAGTTTTAATTGGTCACTTCAGTTAATCTCTTTTGTTTGATATGGACCTGATGACCACTATTGCCTATTTATTTTATCAGGAGTTTAGCATTGGGAAAGCTCTCTTACAAATATGATTAAAGAAATGCGGAGAATCAAGCTAATAAGCTAATGCTACGCTGCTTAGCTGATAGATAGGAAGAGAGAATGAATGTTAACTGCAAATTAATACACAACAGATTTTCAGTATGTCATATCCTGATACATCGAGAAATTTTGCTTTCTTATAGACAGGAAAACCACTAGTTTATCACCTGGAAAAAATAAGTGCACTAGTCATGCTTGCTTGTACATTTACAGCTTGCTAGAAATCAGTTCTTTCTCCACCACTCACTCACAGAGCTCTTTGAAGATGTCCTGTTATCTCAGTATATCAGCAGTACTGTAGTTGCTGGGGGATGTATTCCTGCAGGGTCTCATAACCATGCAGGAACAGAACCAGAACAATGCAGGACCAAAGTGCTTCTTTCCAGATGCATCCAATGGCCATTACGCAACACAAATGAGGGGAAAAAAAATAAGTATTAAACACACAAACACTTGAATCAAGATCCTTCCTCTTCTTTTGCTAACGAGGTTCCTGGAGAAGGGTCCCTTTGCTTTCGGGCACGGTTCCCGTGAGGCTGCAGCCTGGCTTCCCGGCCAGAGGCGAGGCTGGCGCGGTGCCCTGCGGGCCTCCCACGCCTGCCGCCATCTGCCGCCAGCCAGCCGCTTGTGGGGTGACCACACCGAGCACAGGAAATATCGAACCTTTGCTGCTGTGAAAAGCACCTAGGTCAGAAGGTATAAGTCAGCATTTAGCCCTTCCACATCCTACAGTAATTAAGGAAACCTTAAAAAAACGAATTTGTCATCAATTCTGGATGAAGGAAGGGATAACAGCTGAAAGTTTATTTTAATCACAATTTATTCTCCCAGCAAACTGCAGAAAGAGGAGTTTTTCCTGTACAAATAGAACTATTTTTTCCTTTATTAGAAGCATCATGAACTGGTTTGAGTGAAAATTATTATAAAGACCTTAGTTACATCCTTCAAAAAATTTCTCAATGAAGACTTTAAAAAAAAAAAATCAAAACCTTGCTGACTAAAGAGCACGGAGCAGAACATTTTGTTGGGTGAAAAAATTGAGTGTCTTCCAAGTATTTGGGGAAGAAAGATGATACTGTGACATCCCAATACAAGTACTGGGATGTTATATCTGTAAAAATATATCAATGGCCTAATAAAAAAAAAAAACACCTGTAAGGGAGGAGTAGGTATTCCCAAAGCATCCACAATATAACAGAGCAGACTGTATCTGGCTGCCTGCAGACTAGCATTAAAGAGGCAGCTGTATATGGAATTGTATGAACTTAAGCAAATTTTAAAAAGACAGAGCAGGATGAAATAGGAAGGAAAAGGGCTGCTATGATTAACGCAACTTGAGCAGATAAGAACAGCTCTGGTACAACAACAGTGCTGGAGCAGAACACAAAATGGACGGTGGGGTAAGAAAGTTCAAACGTCATCTCTAGCAGATGTTGGGAGCTGAGTGGGATGTGGGAATTACCCCTTTGGTGGAAAAATCAATAGGAAGAGCCAGAAAGAATGGAATTATTGGATCGCAGCATCAGAAGTACATAAATTTTCCAGTCCCAGGTAGCCCATCTGTATTTGATGGTTTTCTGATGAGTGTGTCCCTTTGGCTTTGCCAGCACCGATGCTTTTATTTACTTAATCTCCAGGGTTGCTTTCCAGGTGATCTGAAAGAAAACAGCAATGATAATTAGTACATAGTTTATCTATAACATTTCTTATGTTCAGCTCTCAGAGTGGTTACAAAGTGGTGCCATTTCGGCAGAAGAACTGGGATGGACGCTGAGAGGGAAGGACGGGAGCCAGGACCTGCGCAGCCCACATCCCGCGGAGCCGCCACGTGCCGTGATGTCTCGCCGCACCGGCCTCCGTCCTTGTTTCACCTCTCTCCCGTGGGAATGCTCTGAAAGCTGAAGGGAAGGGCTGGGCCCGTACGTATGAAAGAGGTAACGTTCTCTTCTGTTCTCCCAGCAGTTACGTGCTGTCTTCCACATTCTGTTCATTTTCCCTGTGAAGCTCACAAAGCGTCATGCAGAGCTGCTCACCTATGGCCCTCGGTGTCAGGGAGAGCTCCTGGAGCCTGGGTGCAGCACAGGAAAAACGGGATCGTTAGAAGGCTGACCAGCAAAGGCGCGTGCAGGGCAGCACTCGCGGATTTGCAGCCATGCTTCTCGTCAGGGACCAGGTTAACCGGAGGCAGCTGCTGGGAGGAGGCAAGAGGGACGGCCTCTTGCAACAGGGAGCAGCAGCACCGTTTGGTGTGGCTCTGAGAACACAAAACAGGGACCCTCCTCCCCTTTTGCCTGTGGTAAGTTGAATGCAGCTTTCCCCATTTCACACAAGGATATTAAGAAACAAATTAGCCTAGAAACTTCAATTAGTCGTAATCCCAACGAGGCCCCCGGGAAGAGATAACCAGGCAAACAAACTTCTTAACATTTCCCCAGCCAGGCCAGCTGGCAGGACGGCACTCTCCAGAAAATTAATCAAATCAGTTGCCCAGAGAAAATTGCTCAGCCCAGGACCACTTTCTCATTGTTTACAGGAACTTCTGCCAGGTGGTAATGTTATTCATGCAGTGCAGGTGAGTGGGAAAATACAAATCATACAAATAACAGTGGGTTTATACTGCCCCGCTAAAGATCTCATGTGCCTTTTAGACTAAGTGGAGCTTTAGTAGCTGTGCAGCTATTTCAGAAAATCAGTGCTGGCAGGACTTTGGCATTCTGCGGCACAATTGATCTGAACGCTTTGGAGGTTTTGGAGTATCACCTGGAAGTTTCTAACATGAGAAGATTTAAGATCACACGCCAACCTAATGTGCTTTGGCATATTTTATTTATCAGTTCTCCTGTTCCAAACAAGGGTGGAGCTAGACAAAATTACAAATTATCTGTATTTGCCTTGTATAGCAGATCGTCATGTGTACAGAGCTTAGAACCACAATAAAACCACAGGCTGCAAAATACCATCCCCTCCCCGGGAACCCTTCTCCAGGTACGTCTCTGCAGTGCACCAGACCCTGTGAGATGGCGATACCTGTGACTACCTTTGGCTGTGAGAGTAGTGCTCGTCTTTCAAGATGTGACCCATGTGAAAGTGGAGAGGAATGCTGACTGTAACATAGCTGATAAGGTTTACTCGTGTACTTTACTGTTTGGGATTTTGCTGGCAATTACCGGAGTGAGATAAAAGTGTTCCAGGAAAAAGAGGGATGGGAGAAAAAAAAGTCCAAACTGCAAATAAGCAGAGGGGTATCGTAGTTTTACAGATGCACATAATATTGATCAAAATGCCACTTGCACAGCCTGGCTGATACCTCCAAATTATGCAGTCTCCCTGAGCTTACAGAATGCATGAAATACATGATGGAGTCGCCAGTTTGTGGATGCAGGAGGCTTAAGATCTGGAGTACAGAACATACATGCCTGATGCCTATATAGTATATACATACCTGAAGCAGGTTATGAGATCAAGAAAGGGAAAGGTATCCATTTCATCACAGTAACTATTATTAATTTTTATGACTTAGTAGGTGGAATCTCAAAATGTTCAAAATAAGTCCCGATGCTTTCTGGAGCTGGCACCAGAGCAGCCCTTGGCCCTGGGCGATCATTATTGCTTTGTGGTCTCGTGTTCAGACCTACCATTACTTCTGTCTGAACAAAGGGCTCAGATTTTCTTGGCCTTCTCTAATGCTAACCTAATGCTCCTTTTATATGTTTTATATGAGGATTATAATCCTTGAGCAGGGGCTGGTGCAGACGACTTCCAGACATCCCTTCCAACCTCAGCTGTCCCTGCCTGTGAACCCTGGCTTCAATGCGAAGCCGCTCTCGTGTTCTGCAGGCCATGGGGACGTTACTATGCTGTGTGTGTGCCACACGTCAGCCCCCGTCCTCCTGCAGCTCTTTGTGGTGGGGATGAACCACGCAACCAGAAAGCACTTAGGTTCAATTTTAATCTCTTCTCTGTAATCGTTAACAATGATTTCTAATCAGAATGACATGTACTGATGGATGGTAATAGTTGCCCAGAACTGAAATGGATACTTACTGAAATCTTTAGTTCAATTCTTATTAAAACATCAGCGACTGCCAATTTTTAATACACATTTTCAATTGTGAAAATTGTTGCTATATGAATTATAATCAAGCCCTAATATGCCCAACTTAGGACAAAATATATTGGAAAATATATTTAAAGCTATTGCTTGGACTACAGCCTAATACATCTTACCTATAGTAATTGCTTTCTCTGAATAGATTTGGTCACACAAGAAACATTACTGAATTTTAGCAGAGAAAAATGGAAACAAAGAACAGTCTTTTTTTCACTCTATTTTTATTTCAGTGTGCATCAGATCCTGGTTTTATAACTTATTAATGATAAATTGATCTCAGGAGATATTAACTCTGTATTTACAGAGTGTTTAGACATGCTGGGGGCTGTTTTAAATGTACCAGCTGCTCAGCATTGATTTAAGCACACAGATGTTCCTATTAGCATAACATTCAAATTCGATGCCCTTCTTATCTGCATCCTCCAAGTGCACAAAAGCAACAGCAGCCGTAGCAGAGGGGGTGCGGGCAGGAGGAAGCCCCTTCCCCATCTGCAGCAAGGCCTAGTGCCATGGTCCCACCATGGCCCTCTGGTCCCCTCCTGCACCCGGCTGCCCTGGGGCACCCATGGGCTCCCAGCACGTGCCCGTGGAACCCAGGCGGGTGTCAGCGAGGGCAGGGCTGGGGGCTGGCACCCAACCGCCCCGGGGTACGCGGGAAGGACGGGCACTGGCCCGGGCTCAGCTCGGTGCAGGTGTGCTTCCTGCTGTTTGCACTGCTCTTGGGCTGTGCTGTCCTTTGAGGTGCTGCTTGCAGCTCTGTTCTGGCTTTTGCTTTGTGTTTTAGAGGCACGAGCTGTAATGGGAACTAATGTTAGTTGTCTTTGAACCAAAGGAACTGCGTATAATGGCACAAATTGGTGTCTGGCTCAGTGAATTGCACGTTACAGAAACGTGCCTGAGTCGTTGCCCAGGACTGGAGCTCCACGCTGCTCCTGAAAAGGTCAGGTCCAAGCCTGGCGTGACTCTCCCCCGGCGTGCCTACTGCTGCGGGAGGCAGAGCCGTTTCCTCAGCAGCAAGGCAGCAGACGTGTCGCAGCGTTTCTGAATAAGCTCTGAATTCTCCCAGGTTTCACAGTAATCTTCGTAGTAAAAAAAGTTCATTTAACTTTTCTTTCCTTATTAGCTATTTTAAAATACGCTTTCTGTGGTTAATCACAATGAAAATTACAGCAATTATGACATACTTATAAAGTAAATGTTATCACAGGGCTATAAAGTCTTCATGCAGAGGGCTGCTTACTCCAGGTAGCAGAGGTGGGAGAAGAACCCCAAGCATCTTTCTTTTTTTTTTTTTGTTTCAATTCCTACATAGTTTTCTGGAGAAAGAAATATCTTCTGATTATTTTCAGTCCAGCCGTGAACAGGAATTTTATTAAATTCCACCAGAAAACCTCCCTTTGTCTCAGCTCAGCCCCCTAAACCCACCACACTACCATGCTCTAAATAAAGAGCTGGACTTTGAATATTTTAGGCCAATAACTATATTTTTTGTAGGAGAGGGGGATTAATTTTACCTTCCACTTCTCTTTGTCTGTTAAACAGCTTTGGTCTCCAGCCATTTTCTCACTGGGTTGTTTTACGTATACGATTTTCCACATGTATATTTTTGTTCATTTTTCCTGGCAGCAGCTTTGAGCAATACCTTGTAGCAGTTGATGCCTGCATTTTAATGCCTTGTGGGCTTAGGCAGTATGCTTTCAATAACAAGAAGCTTTACTCAAGAGATCAGGACCATACGAGGAACACAGAAAGGAGAATTGTTTGCTGGCTCCTTGCAGCCCCATAAGAACCATCCAGCTACCCAGTAGAAATATGAAGTAATGCCAGCAACAGAACTGGAAATGGCTTCAAAGTCCAACTCATATCTTGTCAAAGATGAGGAAAATATTGCAAAGAAAATATCAAGGGCTCAAGACGGATTTTTCTAGGCATTTTGTTACAGAAGTCTTTACCACCCCCTGCAGAGGCAGTCAAGACTAATGGGAACATTAGTACAGCAGAAGACTGCATATCAAAAGAGTCCCTGGAGCAAATAACACCCAGTAACTAGAGCATCACTGGCACTGTACTCCAAACCACCACCCCCTGTCACAGAAATGAGTAAAAGGGTCATAAACAGCAGAGACAAAATTTTTGCCTTGTGACTGCAAATAAGCACCCAGCAGAGCTGTTAAAAGTTGCTTGCTGAAGAGAAAAATATGATTCTTCCAGCTTTATGGGCCATGTTCAGATAGCTCTTACTCCTATACCATAAATCCAATTTTCACATAGATTAAACAGAAAGCCATCACGGGCTCTGCTGAATAATGCACTGGGTTGTCGTGCCTCTGCTGCGTGGCGTGCAGCGAATCAACCCTCGTCCACTCCCACGGCCGGCTCGGCGATGCCCTGGCATGCCATGGCACCCGTGGCTGCAGCGGTTGGCAGCAGCACTGCAAGGGTGGCCTCGGATGCGTGCTTCGCAGCAATGCCACCTGCTCTGAGGGGGAGAAATATCACGAACACCCTTATATATATTGGCGGGGCAGACTTGATTCTTGCATAAAGACTTACTTGAATCATTTCTGGAAAAAAAAAAAGAAAAAAAAAAAGCTTATAATAGATTTTAAGCTAAAAATATGGAGCCAGAAGTAGCTTGAGGAATGCCTGATTCCCCTGGAAGAGCCCTGAGAGATGTAGCTCTCCAAGGGATGTGGAGACAGGAGTATGTGAATGCCTCCCGTAGCATTTCTTAGCAATGTAGCCAGTGTATCTTTGTGCACTGATGGCAGTAGCTCACTTGGGTTCAGCTGTGGTCACAAAGCTGGGGATCCTCCCAGGGTCTGGCTGCTGTGCTCCTGGGGAAGGGCTGCTTTGCAAAAAGTGCTTTGTCCAGGGGTAGCGTTCAACACTGGTGCCCTTCTGGAAAATCCCTATGTCCTGGCTGGTCTCCCAGGTACTCTGATTTTTGCTGGTATCTCCTTAAGTGTGAATAAGAGACTCGGAGCTTACTGATTTGCAAGCATTTAGGAGTATTGTGAATATGTAGTGTGGTGTGCCACACAGAATGTGCTGTGTGCCTTGATTAATGCTAAATGAAAAGAAATGCCCCTGACTGGGTGTTTTAAATAAATGACCCAAGTTAACAGATGCAGCATGAGGTACTTTGGGGTTGTTCCTCACTATAATTAGAACAAAGATCGGATACCTCAGTCACTCAGCCATCAGTCTCTGTGTGCTTATCTTAATTTGGTTTTTATCCTTCAAGACTTTATGAGTACTCCTGAAATGGGACAGGATTTTGTTCTGTACATCCATTGATGGTCAGTTTGAGAAACTACTCAGAAGGCAGAGTCCTGCTGGCATGGCAGTCAGTGTGAAATCAGCCCCCTGGTCCAACAGAAACGGGGTTGGACTAGTTTTCGTTCTGCATTCCTGGTGTTATTTGCCTCTGGTCTGCATGTTTGCATTCCTGTTAGCGATGTTAAGTCTGCGCCAATTTGTTCTTGCTGTGATTGCTGATGCTCTGTTGTGTTCTGTTGGGTGCAAGTATACTCGCGAGCAGGCTCCCCTGTGCTTGTTGCAGCATATAGATTAATTTAAGAGAGGGCTTAAAAAAGACATCCTTTTTTATTTATTTATTTTTTAACTCACATCTACCTGCTGAAATTAACTGTCTCATAGTAAAGTGAAGACCAAGATCCCAGGCATGTTAAAATTACCAGAATTGGGGGTTTCCTTTGACTTTACATGAGTCAGGCTCCCCCCCCCCAAGGATTGTTGTAGTCTTGTTCTCAAGCCATTTCTCCTAGCTGATGTCTTTGAGGGAGTAATACCTGGTCTAAACTTCTGAAAACGCAATGAGGCTGGCTCTGGGCAAGCCACCTTCTGCTGGAAAGCTTTGCAGCGTGAGCTGTTTAGATGCCTGCTGTTCTGTGCCCTCCAGTTCAGCGCTGAATGCTAAACATGTTTTGTTAAAAACAGCGAGCTTGACTGCTTTGGACTTGAATCATATGTGAAAATGGATAGCTAAAAATAAACGTGTAGAGATTCCTGGAAGCAACACTGGGATGTGGGTGGGAGAGATGGGGAGTACGTTTTTGAGATGTCAACTTTTTTCTCACTCAGAAAAATTTAAATTCTAAAAAAATTCCTGAAACAATATTCAGCATTACGTGTTTGATTTTCCAATGAGAGCATCTCATTTAGGTGTTATCGCATTGAAATTTTTATCGAGTTCATCCTTAGAACTTTTTTAAACCAGAAGTGAGCAACAATTTCTGAAATTTTCTTTCGCTTCACACCAGAAAACATTTTTCCAGAAAAATTCATAGATGAGGGAGGCTTGTCGCAGCTAAACCTTCATCGCCGTGGTCACAGCTTACAGAGCTGACGTTGCCCGGCACTGAAATGCTTTGCCACGGAGGTGAGAGGTGAGGACAAAGCGCTGGGGCTGGCGCTGTCCCCGCACTGCCCGCACAGTGCAGGGGTGCTCGCAGGGCACCGCGCTTCACCGCAGTGCTGGAGACCAGGTGTGACACTCCATAAATGCTTTATGCTCTCTAGATTGAGATTCACGATTGAGACTAAAGGAAATGCAGACTAATAAAAGCTTCGGTAGTGTCGTGGTTCTGTGCCCACCCATTTTTCCTTCCAGCCAGCCCCAGCGCTGTCACCAGGCCATGCCTTACCTCTGTCTCTGTCTGTCGTAATCTCACCATTAGGACCTCAGCTGCCTCCCTGCTGATGGCACCGCCTTACATGACACAGGTATTTTCATAACTCCAGTAAAAGCTGCTTATTTTTTCACAGGGTGTTTCCAATCTGTTGTCAGATTGGTTCCTGGCAGCCTGAGCACCAGCCACTGGCGGCTAGATAGCTTCATGCAAGATTAATGAAGCACAAGGTAAGTGGAAATACAATGCAGGGAGGAGGTCAACAAAACTAGTTAATTCCTTAAATAGAGAGAACTTTAACTGCAGCCTGGGAGTGTTATCTTTCTGGGGGTGCACCTAAATGCCAGTTCAACCAAGAAGTGACACAGGCGCTTGCATTTAGGTGCAGCTCCGGAAAGATAAAACGATCATCTAGCGTGTGGCAGGAGGCATTTCATCTCAAACGAGCCGGGCAGTGCACGTGCCTCCGATGGCAGCTGGGTGCGAGTTACAGGCAGCTCCGCGGTCCTACAGCTCTCAGTAGCAGAGAAAGCATTGAGTAAGGGTTGAGAAAAATTAATTATGGTTAGTATTTGTAGTTTCCCTGCAATATATTTAATCCATTGTCACAAAATACACTACCAAAAAAAAAAAAGTTAAGCTTTTTTTTTTTTTTTGAGTTGGGAAACTGCAAATACTGAAAGGGGAGAGATCTGCCTGGCCCTTCCCCACTCTTCCCACTTCTGGCCCAGCAACGCTGTGCCTGGGGACTTTTCCCCGCACCAGGGCATATTCCTCGTGGCCTTTGCTACTTCGTTCCTGCAGCCTGGCTGCCCCACTGCCTCGCCAACCCCGTGCCTCTCCTGCTTGGCAGAGGGGCAGCACATGTCCATGGCTGTGCAAGCCCCCTCTGCTCCCAGCTCCTGCCTTCAACCACCCCACTGAAGTGGTTAACTCGCTTCAAAACGCTGTTGTTCTCTTGAATTATCGGCTGAATCTGCCAGCTGAGCGGAGAAGCGATTTAATTTTCCAGTTCAGGCATGGCAGATGTGCGTGTGGGAGGGCTGCGAGGGAGAAGGGAGGGTTGTTGTTGTTTTTCGGGTGACCAGAAATCTGGTCCACCCGATCTGATCTAACCTCCTTCCAGTCCTGGAGCCGCAGCAGCTGCGGGGGCTGCTCCCACGGCCCGGCTGCGCGGGGCTGGGGCTGGGCAGGGGCTGGGGGCAGCGGTGCAGCCTGCAGCAGCTCGATGCCACGCGGCCCTGCACAGGGTCCCCAGGGGCAACGTCCCCGCGGTGTCCCTGCCTGCGCTGCTGCTGGGGCAGCACAGGCTCACGCACAGCGTTTTGCAGAAGCCCTCGTTGTAGGGTGTTAATCCTCTTGCAGTCCCCTCTCGCCTGAGGTGCGCTGGCATTGCCTCTCCCAGGCTGCAGTCCATTTGCACGTTACTTGTTCAGCCTCGCACGTGTCTTGCCTTAGCATTCAGTTCCACGTCCTGAAGGTCAGAGCCCTGCTTTGGGCTTGCACTAGGAGGTGATAAGCTGGAATCAAAACCCAAGCGCTGGTTAACTGTTTTCAGCTCCCGCTGCAGGTAGAGCGAGACTCGTGTGATGCCAGGAAGGCGATCGGGCAGGAGCCAGAAGAGAGCTGAAGTTTAGTTCTTATCCTTTTCTTTCTGTTCTCCTACAAGAAGAACAACCAGAGATGTAAGCTTCAGTAGTTGAAAGGATAACTTGGCACAGGAAATAACCAAATACAATATCTCATGTTAATCAAAAACCTGTGATAAAAGAACAGTACAGCCTGTTACTCATAATTAGTCCTATCTTGAACTATGGAGGCTAACAATATCCAAAACAGCAATTTTAACTCCAGAACAGCGAGCCATCACAATATGCAGCACAGTAGGAGATAGAACTGCTCGCTGCCTGCCAGCTCCGTCCCTACTTCTGCATTTCTTAAATGAATATTGCACCTTCTATTGCCGCACATCGGCCCCTCATCTACCAGTCCTCTGCTCTTCCCACAGCCGGCGGGGGGCCGGTGCCCATGCTGAGGCAGAACACAAACACCACTTCAAGCCAAAGCTGTGCACGAAGGACGTCCTTCTCCTCGGGAAGCAGCCGGTAGTGGAAAATGCCAAAGAAAAGCAGCTCCAGATATTTCCCGTCTGGGTTTGCAGCACTCACCCAGAAACCTGAATATCAGCGTTGCTGGTAACAGCTTGCTAACACAAAGAAGAAACCAGTGATCAAAGATCTTGCAGTGGAAGAAATGTGATGTACTTTGAATTATTCTGCACAGAACACAAGCTTCAAAACCATCATTTTTGTCTCTACTTGAAAATTACAGTCTCTGCTTTTGAATTATTAGATGAAGAAACAAGAGCCAGCATTTGTGTGATGACTGAGAGATTTCTCTACAATGTACAAAATGAAAATTCATTACAGACATAATGCAACAACAAAGAAAGCAAATGTACAGACTTGGGTAAATGGAAAACACATTCAGCAAAAAGAAACATTGTGTATTTAGTGGAAAATGACACGGTAAGGTGTCTCTGCACACTTCAGATGAGAACTGCGTTAATTCCTTTTGGAGCTGGTTCGTTCCTGTAGTTTGGTAGCAGTGGTACTTCACCTGGTAACAGTGGCGCTCCTTCTGAAACCCTGCGTGGTCCTTACAGAAAATACGAGCACACGGCAGTGCAGTAGTGGTGACAGATGGCAAGCAATGGGATCCCGGTTTGGAGCTGCTGGGAAAGGTGCAGAGCCCTGGTTTGGGGCTGACCACTTAATGCTGGCCTCGGGGTCACGGCGCTGCAGGTCTGCAGCCGGGCCTGGAGCCTCCCCCGCTGGGTGAGGGAAGGTGGTGTGCCGCTGCCTGCATCGTACATGGGAGAGAGAAAAGGGAGGCGGCGCTGGGTTGGACTCTGTTCATGTCTGTAAAGCATTCTGAAATGTCCAAGGTAACGTAGCTCAAAGGTCAGCACCAACTCATCTGGCACCACGCACCGTAAACATACGGAAGCAAACCTTGCAGCAGGTCACGAGCAGGCTGTAATCTCGCCCATCAGTACCTGCTCTAGGAATGTGCTAAGCTAGACAGCACCACGCAGCACCAGGAAGGCTTTGGCAGACCTTTCAGCACGTCGTAGTGAGGCAAGAGCTGAAGAGAGCTGTGTGTCTTTCTTAAATCAGTACGGGAACCACTTGTTCTATTGCTCTGTCAAAAATTATCAATCGGAGGTTTGAGGAGGTTGTTTTTTTTTTTCCTGCCCCTTTTAACCTTTTCTGGTTTTGCAAATTAAAAGAAGTTTTCCAATCAGATTCAATTTCTCCTTCAAATAAGTAGGCTGTATGCTGGGGAGACACTCTTCAAACTGCTCCGAGATTGAGCCGTAAATCAATAGCAGCTTCAGGACAAGTTAGTGATGCTGAGAATCCGAGATGAAGTCATGGATTGATGGGAAGGCTTTCAGAATGACACACAAGTCGAAATCACACCTTTTAAGTTCAGATCTCAGCATATTTGTCTCTGGGAAGCTATTCCTTCCCTGACTGACTCAGGGAAGTGATAAACGTACAGAAAAAGGCAGCTAGCTATACATCGTACTCTCGGACTACCCCATTCAGCAGCCATTTAAGCGTGCTCCAGATATTCCAGCACCAGATAAGACGTTACGGAAAGGTTGTCTCTGTGCCTGATAAGGAACATTTGCTTACCTGCCTGGTTTTAGGCAGGAGTAAAACCCTCCTTTTGCTTATTCATGAGTAATATAATTAAGTAGAAAGAGAACATGTAAAAACAGAGTACTCTGAGACCGCTTCCAGCCCCCAAGAAATCTAAATATTTGGGGCTGAGGATATACATGGAGATGCACAGTTGGTAATCACACGCAAATGAACCATTGCGGCGGAGCCAGCTGCTCAGCAGCGGAGCTGCTCCGGCTGCGCTGAGCAAGGGCACGCCCGCGGCACCAGAGGATCTGCTGCTGCTCCTCCCGTTCTTTTTCTGGCTCTAACTCGCATCTCTTGTAGGCAAATGAGAGGGAAGAAATGACAAAGGGATTTGAATCTCCGTTCTGATGACTGCAATATTATGTGTAGGTTTCCTGGTGGAGAAAATGCTGCAATGCATCTTACGTGTTTGTAGCGTAACGGGACCATTGAGCAAAGATGAACCATTCTGGAGCACTAATGCTGCGTGAAAAGGCGTCGTTATATTTGGCAAGTGCTGCTTTCTGTCAACAGCAACCTGTTCTTTGACTTTAGTTATTTATTTTTGTTAAATGAGGGGCACATTTCCAAGTGATACATTTTTAAGCGTTATTCTGAGGACTGGGACATATTTCAGGGGACACCAGGAATATTACCTGGTTTGCCTGTTGCTCCAGCACGTCCTGCCCGCACCCCATCCTCTTTCCTACTGAAGCTTCTTTGGAGTGGCTGATGCCCTGTATTTGTAGGCCGGGCAGCAGCAGAAACATGGTTTCCCTGAAGTACCTCACTTACGGTCGGGATAAGGAAATGACTCAATCTGCGATATCTTGCAGTCACATTAAAACGAGATCACAGTGCTCGTGCAAAAGAAGTCTATTCCATGGCTGCACTTAATTCTCTTGAATTTTGTCAGTGCTGTCACATCCTGCCTCTTCTCTTCCTTGTGGTCCAGGCTCAGGTTTTTGTTGTTGCTAGTCCTTTTATTCAATTAATTCCTCTTCCTTATGGTGGGTCTGAAATGTCATCGTCTGCACTGGCTCAACACATCTATTTGTGTTTAACCTGCCTTCTGCCTGAGCTCTGAGCCCATTTTAAAAGCCTCAGCAGTCTGGGACTTTCTACAAGGTTTTCCATTTCCTTTTCTTATTTACTGTAGAAAATTGCTGATGGAAGAAAAAAAAAAAAAAAAAGTTCCCCTTTGTTCATGGAAAATGCATCAGAAACTGAATACAGCTTCAAGAAATAGCAGGAGTCCATTTGGCTGAAACAGGAGGGAAGAAACAAAAAGGGGGAGATCAGAATGAGAACATCTGGATGTCGGTCCCAAGACATTCACATAACAGACTGAATTTCAGAGGTACCCAAACCACAGTGCTAATGTTTACCTTGGTGCATGTGGGCCTCGGCTGAAAAAGAGGGATAGAGAAATAGGTGAGGGAATAAGCAGGGATCACGCAGAATATCAACTAATGTCAGCTTATCATCCAGAAACCCTCACCTTAGGATAAGCCGCGTCCAAAACTGCCTTACTGTCCTCCCTGTCCTTGCTCCCTGGTCTCTCTGCAGCCATCTAGCAGCTTTCTTGCTTTGCCCACTGGGCTGTCAGACCTGCTCGCAAAGCAAAGCCGCCCTGCCTCGTCGTGCCAGGGGGCCCCATCCCTCCCGCTGCGTTTGCCCCTTCCCAGCGGCGCGCGGAGCTTGCTGGAGCCCAGCAGGCGCAGCGCAGAAGTGTCCGGGGCTCCTTCGCTGGCTCCCTTTAGGGCTGCGGAGGAAGGTTTGTCTTTCCCCATGCTGTGTGCATCAGAAGCGATTCTAATCTTTTAATAGCCATAGGAGGCATTATCCTTGCACACATTTATTCCTGTGTCTCCGTTCCAGAAAATTTAATTGGCAACGCAGCCGAACAGCCAGTCTCGTGGTGTGAAGATAGAGGCAGGAGAAGTAACATCTCTGCTAGTCGGGGTTTTTCCAGTGCTTTCACTACAGGGTCAGGAGGAGATCTTTTCTGAATATCATTAGATTACCTATCAGTTTACAGGCACGCATCAAAATTAATCTGTTGCTGAGGGTCAGTACGTGGTTTCCTCCGGTGTTTTCTTTCCTCCCACACAGACTGGGGTTATTCTGAAGCGCTTGCCCTGGTGCCTCCTTACAGAGCTCCAGCACCTTCAAGATGAAACAGGGTCCAGCTAGGAGCTGGGCTCTGGGAGCGAGTTTCCATTGTGCTCAGTGTGCCTCCGTCACCTTGGCAAGTCACTCGTGCTGCTGCTCTCCCTGTGCCAGCGGCTGCTGCCGCCCCTTGCCGTGCAGCAGGAGCCAGCGAGGGGCAGGCGCTCGTGGATTACACGGCGCGATGCTCGGGGTGATGCTCCCTGTGCAGTACAGTGACATTGTAAAAATGTTTTCTGCACTGAAGTACTTGGAGGTGACTTAAAAAGCAAAGGCATAATATTTTATGGGTGGATGTGTTAATCACTGTATCGCAGCAGTACCTCATGGCATGAGTAACGGCTATAAAAGCACCTTGAGCTGATTTGATGAAAAGTGTTTTGTGGCTATTCTCTGTTTCTCCCCCTGCTGTTTTACACTCCTGCGCTGTGTCACCAGCTGAGCCAGACGAGTGGCTGAGCTCCGTCGGGGAGCGCTGCCCTGGGCGAGAGGCAGCGGCCGCACCTCCTGGGAGCACGGGGCAGGAGGTGAGGGGGGCTCGGGGTCCACAGCCCCTTCCCCGTGCTGAGGCTGAATTCCACCTGGACGCCGTGGATGAAGCAAGGCTTCAGGAGCAGGTGAAATACAGCAGCTTGCTTTCAAGCGTTGTAAATTTTCAGGTGGGCAGAACCAAATGGATTGCCCTTTACCCAATAATGCAATCTGTTACAGAAGAGGAGCGCGTATAAAGAGCTTTAAACTGGACAGCCTCTGAGCGCGGATGCTCTGACCAGTAACAAAGCAGTGTCTCGTGGGGTACAGAGGGAGCAATAAATTCTATATTGGCACTAAACAAAATCTAGTATCTACTGCATTTTCTTGCAAGGCAATGTGCTGAGCAGTTGTGAATAATTCAGGTAGCCAAAGGCACTTCTAGATACAGGCATAGGATGGGCTTCAAACCTGCTCGCCTTCATGAGATCCCTTTTTCAAGCTCGGTACCTGCTGAACCCTTCTCTTTCTCTTGGCGAGGATGTGGTGCCCGTCTGTGCAGCTTTACCTCCTTCAGCCCAGGATTAGATTTCCTTTGATTTCACCTCAGAGTGCCAATTAAAAAAGAAGCCCCCGCAATTCTACAGAAGAGCATGAAAGTAAACTTGGGAGACTTGTCATGAACTGCTTCCTTTCTGTGTCACCACGCACACCGGGCACGGCTGCTCCTGCTAGTTGCAAGTAATTGAAACAGGTGCGGGATTAATATTTATAAGTTTTCCCTAAAGCACTATTTGATCTGCTCATGTGAAATGCTGCACGTGGAACACTTTCTGTGACCTGGGTCTCAAGTGCCCTCCATTGTCCCATGCTTGGTGCACACGTTAAGTGCACTGCCAGTAGAATTTCGTATTATTTATAACTCGTTTTCTGTATCTCAAGATGTCTGAAGGCTGACGTCAATGCCCCTTTTCTCCCCAGAGATGGCCAGGGAGCACCATTCTCCAAGAAGGAGCCTCTGCTCAAACCGGCTGAGCACTAATAATCAAACAAGCAGCTCTGACCGGCCGGCCGGCTGCCTGGAGGATGCCCTGCACCCCTCGGGGCGGGCTGCGGGGTGCTCTGCTGGCCACGGGGTGGAAACGGCCCTGTCCCCACACCCCCCCACTTATTTCCACCCTTCCTGGGTTTTCACCAGGGACATCAGTGGAGAGCATTTTGGATCAAGCGTGGCTGACGGCAACACCCTGCACCCAGAATATCAGCCCTCGCTCGGCCAGCAGCTCCCAGCTTCATCTTGGTATTCTGCTGGCGTAGCAGCCGGCGAGGACTCGCCAGTTCTTTTCAGCGTGTCATTACTGGGCTATTAGCTGCCTGTGAACTGTGTAATTGAGACAGAGCAGATTATGCGTAGACACGAGACGCTGCCTCGTGTCCTCGTCTTCCCCGGGACCCGCTGGCACGTGTCCCCGTCCCCGTGGCCGCCTCGCCCCGCGACATGGCTCGTCCCCGCCGCTGTGTCGTGCAGCGTTTTTTCTGCAGCTGGGTTGGGTGAGCATAACAACAGGAGAATAACGGGAGGTGAGTATTGCCACGTGTAATGACTTTTCACATGAATTCATACCAAATTTTGTGAGGAATGATGGATAACTTTATGAATAGGTAGCAATAAACCATACACTCATTTTGCGAGAGCAGGGCCAGGTGAGCCTTAATTCCACAACTCTCTTTCACTGAAATGTCAATGATCTGGGGGGTTTTATTGCTTTTTTTTTTCTGTTGGCAGACTCAGCAAGCAAAATGAAGCACTGTGATGTCTCGCCTGCCCTCTCCAGACGCTTCGCAGCCAAACGTGCCACATACCGAGTGACGTGCGGCAGAGCCATGCGGTATGACCGGGGCGTTCGGTGGCGCTGGAGCTGCAGATGATGCTGTGTAATGTAAACACCTTGCACTTTGTTAACAGCTGCAATAATAATAAAAAAACAACAGAGTAACAGAGTAAAGCATGGGGACAGATGGGCAGGAATGTTAAGCACCCACTGTAGGGGCTTAAAGTGGAGCATAGATGCACGACAATGCATGTCTGCTCTTGGGTACGTTTGGCTGTGTGCCCTGTGGGTGTGTGTCCGGCAGCTGTGTGCTCCATGAGTGTGTGTCCTGCAGCTGCGAGCCCCAGCTCCGTGCCCCATGGGTGTCTGTCCTGCAGCTGCGTGCCCTGTGGGTGTGTGTCCTGCAGCTCCGTGCCCCATGGGTGTCTGTCCTGCAGCTGCGTGCCCCATGGGTGTCTGTCCTGCAGCTGTGTGCCCCATGGGTGTCTGTCCTGCAGCTGCGTGCCCCATGGGTGTCTGTCCTGCAGCTGTGTGCCCCATGGGTGTCTGTCCTGCAGCTGCGTGCCCCATGGGTGTCTGTCCTGCAGCTGCGTGCCCTGTGGGTGTCTGTCCTGCAGCTGCGTGCCCTGTGGGTGTCTGTCCTGCAGCTGCGTGCCCCATGGGTGTCTGTCCTGCAGCTGCGTGCCGGCCTGCTGCCCTCGGGCTGGGGCAGCGCACGCAGCGGGTGCGAGGCTCAGTTTGCTGGGCTGCTGGAGCACTTTATGTCAAGGCCATTGCCTGGAGGTTATTTTTCAGTTTGTAGAACTTAATTCAATTAATGGAAAGTCTGCGAAAGTGGAAACATTCTTTTTGTGATGCTTCTTCAAATGAATTAATTTTGGCAATAGATAGCTTTAATACTGTCGTTTATTTTTCTCAATTTGCAGAAGACTCAGAGGGATGCCTGTATAGGAGACAGACATCTAGACAAAACAGTTGAAAATATTGCTTTTTTTTTTTTTTTTAAATAAAAGAATAATCTCAAATCTACCACCCCATCTTTCTGAGAGTTTGCTGTGTGATACATGAAAACTGGGGTGCCAGTAGGAGTACGTTTGTATGGAATCAGGTTAAAGACGAGCCTGAAAAGAAGAGTTGCCTGGGAACGAAGGCTGTTGCTGGAAAATGTTTATGAGGACGTTTTAATGCATTGAATAGGTACAACTGGAAAAGCTGAAATAAAGAAAATGAGTATTGTTATTGTTCCATCATCCAGTTTAACAACTTCTCCCCACATTTTTTGTAAAACCTGGATCATATTAAAGAATTCACTAAAACAGCAGAAAGGAGAATTGCTCACTGATAATGAGCACTCCCCAGTTACACTTCCTGGGCAAGGCACACATTTGGACAAAGGCAACCACCTTCACGGAAATGGTCAGAGAAGTGAATAAAGGTGTGGCTTTAGCTAAACTGGCACTAAATCTTCTTTTGACACCCCAAATGAAGGTAAATTGAACCAAAGTCCCTTTGATTCTGAAACCATTTGAGAGATTTAATGACTAAGCTAATTGTTTTTCCTAACTGATGATGCATAATTCATTGTGAATTTTAATTCTGCAGTGTTCGGGTGGGTTCTGGTGCAACATTTTCCTTTACTTTGTATGGAGGCAATCATCTCTTGGATGCAGGGAGGTAGAGAGCCAGAGGGAAATCAGCCTGCTGGAGGATTTGCTGCAGACCTGGAGTCAGAAGGCTTTTCAAACCTGTACTGGTGCAATACTTTCCTGTTGCCCTGAACTGTGGGGAATATTGAAGGCAGCTGGCAGCTGGAAGGGTATCACGCTGCCAGTGGTGACTGCAGAGCTGGGATGGGTCGGGTTCATCCTGAGCCCAGCCTGTAGCACTGGGGAGAGGACCCCTGCGCTGGGTGCACCCTGGGGCCCTGCCATGCAGTGTGAACCCGCTGTGCCCCGGCACGGCACGCTGGCACTGCTCGCAGCACACTGGAGGTGCCACCGAGAAGGGAGCTGCTGCTGCTGAGCAGCCTCTGCTTAGCACCAGGACAAGGCAAGGGCTCATGCTGCTGAAGAACTCACTCTGTTATGCTCAGATTGTTGTATCTTGGAAATACTAGCTCTCTGTCCACCTTAGGTTTTTACCTCGGAGCATTAATTGCTATCAGTGAGGAGCATTGTGCTTAAGGGAGCGTGAATTTTGTTTCCACTTGGTTTGCTCTTCTAGGCTTTTACCTGGTTCTGGTATGTGTGGTAGTGTGTGCTGTTACTGGCTCGGATCAAATATACAAGAGCAGGCTGGGACACAAGTGCACTTTTCTCCCAGAGATGCCTACTGGCAGCGACAGTAAGAAAGATTTCTCCCTGCATAAAACAAAAGTGGAGGTGAGGAGATTAACTGAGCAAGAGACCGAGCTAAGCGGATCTCCACAAGCTTCACATCCGAAGCAGAGGCCGGCAGCGCTGCTGCACGATGTGGGCAGGAAGGAGACAGGGATACGTTTCCCGGCATGGAGAGAACAATTCTAGTCCTTTCTCAGGCAATTTTTTAAGTATTAGCAACCATGGTAACTGAATAGAAATGTAACCCGTGTGCTGTGCATTCAGCTTGACACAATTATCTCTGCAGAACAGTCACGTTAAAAATAAACATGGCTTGCACCAGATTCCTCAGCCACCTCGCTCCGTGCTGTGTGGGAGACCTGCCTGATGCCGGGTTCAGGCTGGGCAAGTGCATCGCACGCCGAGGCCTGTGCAGTGGCCTCTTGCTCTTTGAATGGCATCTGGGGCAGTGGGGGCCTTTGTGGGTCCCCCTCGCCCAGGAGCGTGGGGGCGGCAGCAGGGGCAGCGCATGGCTGGGGAGGGGGCCCCGGGGACCTGCCCTTCCCCACTCTGCGGACGGACGATGAGGGCAGCGGGCAGCTCCAGGTGCCCGGGGAGCTGCGGAGCTCTGCAGGCATGGGGGGGCTGCCCCTGGGGGGCTGCCCCTGGGAGGGATTCGTGGCACTGCAGCCTTGGTCTAAGCCAGGCCCGGTGTAACAGCGGGGGCAGGCATGGTCTCTTCAGTACTGGCACCGCAGCCTGAGCTCTGTGCTCCCGCGCTGGAGCAGGGGTCCTTGCTGGTAACCTCTGTGCAGGCGGAAACACGCCACGGTCTTCCTTTTAAGGGCTGTTACTGGTTTTATTTCATTCTTACGTCATTTAGAGACATCCTTAACGTTCTCTGGATTTACTGGTACGTCAGCGCATTTGCCTACTAAGCACAGCTATTTTTCCACTCCAGACAGCTTTTGAAGAAAGTAGCTGGTGTTTTAGCAGTACTTACTGCATCTAACGTGGCACATGTGCAGCCATGCAAAAACAGCTAGAATCAATGTTTGCTCTCATAACCATTGGCCTAGATCAGTAATAATTCAGATTTGATTGATAACAGTGCATCATCCATTTACAGTAGGGCAAACCTTGGATAGCAAATCTCTTGCTTTTAGCAATCCTACATAAGATCAGTCGAGGGTGCACTTAGCCCAAATACAGATTGCAAGCTGTGACTTAATATAATTGCTAGAAATAAGTTTAGGAAGAAAAAGGGATATGGGTCTTTCATTTTGTCAACAAACATACTGTGATTTAAAATTCGGAATAGTTTGGATCTGATATTTCTGCCTCACATCAGTATAGCATCTACAAGACAGAGCAGAATGTGAGGAAAAATTGTTATCGAGTTGGTCTTGTTTGAAACCAGCTGTTCTTCGTTGGTCTGTGCATTTCAAACCGCATTCACACTCAGTGGTGGGCATGCAATACAAGCCTGACATGCTTTTCTCATTTGTAAACTTGTGATGAATTCTTCCACCAGCTTCAGCAGATGAGTAGGATTGAAAAGAGATGTGTCAAATACTCCTCCGTTTTTTTGGTGAGCAGATTGCCCAGCACCTTGGGCTCCTGTGTTTGCTTAGGAATAGGTCACCGATAAATCCACAGAGGCAAATATTTCAGAACACAGACTAATGCAGCCTAAATCACTGCTAAGCTGTGTGGTCTTATTTCTAAGCTTGTGGGAGAGGTTCCCTGCACTTGCACCAGAGTGGATGCGGGCATGCGGGTTCACTGCAGAGGGGTGGAGGGAAGCGTACCTTGTGCACCACATGGCTCTGGATCAGAGCAGCAGCTAAATCATCAAGAAAAAGCATGTCAAAGTGGAGCAGAGAGTTTGAGCATAAGGAAGCACGAAAATGATCTTTTTTTTTTTTCTTTTTCTTTTTCTTCTCCTTTTTTTTTTTTTTTTAATAGTAAATGCTGTGGAAATCAAGGGAAAGGCTTAGATTGCAAGCTCTTAACCACTAAAGATTTTTGCAAGAGTCATTTCCGCAAATGTCTTACCTTCCATATATAGATCTTGAGTCTATGCTGTTAATGGACTGACAAATGTACAATAACCCCAGATGACTGTTGCTTCATTGCTTGGCTATACAGATAAGAGGAATGCTTCCTTTTGATTGAGATCTTAAATCAATTGTTCCCTTACCAAATGTCTAGTGGTTATTATCCAAGCAGAAGATAAAGTTCAGATGGTAAATTGTTAATATTGTAAGAAAAATGTCTGTTGTGTCCTACTTAAAGTTTCCTGTCTAGATGAAATACATTCTCCTATAATATTTAAGATTGCGTGTAATCCATCAGAGCGCATGTTTGATCAGCGGCCATACTCGCCCTGCCACTGCCGCCCGGTTTAAAGCACGGCTCTGCAGAGTCTGCAGGGGCAGCGAACGCAGCCTCGCCCCCCGGCTGCCCGGCGCTCCTGCTCCTGGGCGAGGAGCAAACGGCTGGGGAGCTGCCTGGGAAGGGCGCAATGCACGCCACCACGCATCTCCACACCCGCACCGAGCTGCTGGGACAGAGCTGCTGCCAGCACGGGGCCCGGGCAGAGCCCAGAAGGGACAGCAGCACAGAGCCGCTGCCCCGTCCGCTTCCCCTCAGCGGGGTGCAGGAGGGCAGGAGCTGTCGGTGAGCCTTCAGACAAGGCCACGGGATGGGGCAGGGGGCGTTTGGCCGAGGCCGTGCCTAACCAGCGCTTGTGAGGACAGCGCTTGTTGTCAGACCCTG
Organism: Anser cygnoides; assembly: GCF_040182565.1. Lineage (NCBI taxonomy): Eukaryota > Metazoa > Chordata > Aves > Anseriformes > Anatidae > Anser > Anser cygnoides. Next base: position 932,669 of record NC_089886.1, read on the forward strand.
TCATTGCCTCTTCAAGTTCTGGGACTATAGTAATAAATGGCAACCATTCGGATGATCTTCCTTTATATCTCTATATCTGTGTTACCAAAGACACCAAATTTCCTCTCAAGCACTCAAAATACATCGTCTCGCATTTGCTTCCCAAATGAGCAACTATTGTAATTCTTCATCTACTCATCTCTGATTTAGCAGAGGTCATTATATTTCCTACCAATTTGTTACTGGATTTTCACCCTGTGTCACCGAGAGAAATAGTTCTGTTATTTTCTAATGGTGACTCATGTTGCACCTTATGAACTTTAACTAGTCCCAGGGTCATTTTCATTGACAAATTGCTGTAGGCTGCTCAAGTAATTATTTGTCCTTGGGAAGATGTATGTCCTTTATTGAAGTTATCCTACGAGTAAAACAATCTTAACTATTAAAATGTCTGCTCTATCATTGGAAGATTAAATGCTTATCCTTTTGACCAGCTCAGGCTAGTCCTTGAGAAGCAGAAATCTTGCAAGAAGTGCTAAAATCTACCGCAAGAAAGGCTAGCTGTTAGAGAAGGCATATAACTAATCCGAAAGCATAGAACTAATTCTGATACATTTCTGCTTTCACTTCATTGTGATGTTTTAGGTCTGACGGCGATCACCAAGGATCACACAACGCCGGTGGCTCCCCGTGTCTCCAGCGGCCGGGCTGGCGGCAGTGTGCTGTGCCGGGCCCAGGCCGAGAGGCGCCCAGCGCTGCCAGGCCGCGGCGCTCCCTCCGCTTTCTCTCTGGGGTTCGAAGGCAAGAAGATGCCTCTCCGCGGCCAGCTGGGCTCTGCAGGAGGCAGAGCGGCTCCCATGAGCTGCCCCCGGCCTGGGGCGCTGGTGGAGACGCAAGCCCTTTCACCGCTGTGCTCTCACGTTTGTGTGGCTTCTTCAGCAACGTGCTCTGAATGATCCTTTCCAAGATGCCACTGAATAATCCAGGAGATAGGCACAGGTACAGAGTGCGTACAGAATTGGGGGCGCACCTTGAACCTGAAAGGCGTCAGCTAAGAGTCTGGTAAATCAAAGCAAACCCTAGTTCCATTGAAACCAAAGGGAAAGCTGCAGGAAAGTTGGCACAATGGGCTTTGCTCCCGAATTTGGTAAGGAAGAAGCAGAGGGAGAAGAAGCTCTGCCCCTGCAGAGCCCGGTTACCACAACCCCAGAGGCCAATGCTGCAGCAAGCTCTGAGACCTGTGTACACGGGCTGGATCCTCCCCCCCTCCCTGCTGGGTCTGCGTGACGTTCAAGGACCTGACATAAAAGAGAAACCCAGTTCCCACATTGCCCTCTCAGACACTTTTATATTGCTTGTCTCCTTAACCCAGAATTTGTGGTAGTGGTGGCGGCTGCTGCTGTGACAGATGCTGGAAGAGGCTGGCAATATTTCTGGTGCTAAAAACAGCACTTCTTTGTTGACAAACTGTTAAAAAAAAAGATTTACTGTTATGGGGCTGTTTCCCCTCAGGGTCATTTTCTGCAGGGAATGACTTTGGCTCTGTCAGCTAAGGACATGGGAGCACAGCACCGGGGACGTGCAGATAGCAGCCCCTGGGGAAGGGACAGTGATGTCCCGCGTTGTTGCACAAGCCATTCGGAGCAGCGGTTTGCCCAGCGGTGGATGTTCATGCCAAGTTCCTTTGCAGTTGCTTTGGGGTCAGGTGAGAGGCGAGCTGGCTGGGCTGTGCGGTTGCTGCTGCTGCCATGGGCTCGGTGCCCAGCCCGAGCAAGGGGGCAGCCCCACACGGTCCCCACACAGCCAAGATGGGAAGGGACCGGCCACCGGAGCCCTCCTTGGAGCTGTGGTGCTCCTTTGGGCAAGGCCTCTGCTCCGGAGAGGGTTTGAACGCACACCAGGAACGCTTCACATCTTCAAAGGCTCTGGAGCACATCCATGAGCCCAAAGGTGTTTTCTGCATGGGTTCTGGCATGGTTTCACACCTCTGCTCCAGCTGCACGACCCCAGCACTGCCCCATGCCATGCCTGCCCACCAAGGTGCGAGGGCTCCGCATTGGGCTTCCCAGAAGCAAGCAGTGACTTCTGCCACCGGTCTGCCTGATGTGCTCGTGATGACCTGCAGATGGTTCATGTGCAGCCAGTGTAAACTTCAAAGTTAATGCAACTTTATGGGCATCAGTCTGTGGTATCCTATCCCCTGCGCCCTCCCCCAGATAGTCTCTCTCTCTTTTTTTTTTTTTTTTTCCCCAGTTCATTGCTTGGAGAGCTTGCACTGAGCAGTTTGTGCTTTTCTTGCCGTGGGAATAAACAGAAGACAGTTGTCAATCTAGGACATTTCACCAACATTGAATGCAATGCCTTTTTTTTTTCTTCAAAGACACTTTGGGGATTTTAAATGATCTTTTTGACTGTTAACAGCAACCATGTAGCTGTGCATCTCCATTAACGTCTTTGCAAATATTCATCTACAGTAAGTGCCTCCCGGCTCTATTGCATTCCTGATTTTTTTTCTATTGACAGGAATCAATAGCAGCATATATGAGGAAACAGATAAATATATATCTAGCTAATGAGGGGTAAATGGCTCTTCAGAGCACGTTGGTCTCACAGATTTCCATTTGTCTCTGCCTTTTTCTATTTTTTGGCTAAATACTCCGCTATGCATGTTATCTCACTCACCTTGAATGTGTCTGAAATCTCCAGTCTCTCTCCAACATGTTTTCAGCATTTTGCAATGTCAGATGTTGCTTCCAGCTGTAAGAGAAATTATCTTTTATATTTCTTTAAAGGAAAAGCAATTTAGAGCATTTACATCTGCAGAAACAGTAGCTCCTTGTGGAGTCCAACACCCAAGAGGTGCTTGTTTTTTATACGCTATCGGACTATATCAAAGGCAGCATTGTAGAGTAGTTAATGATTGCCTTTTCATGTCAGTTTTTAAATTCTTGTGTAGTGTCTTTATTATTCACACCAATCTGTCTTTTAGATCATCTTCCATAGACACTCCAGATTAAATTTTCTTCATTATCATTATAGAACAAGATGAATAAGTGGCACATCTGTTCATGAAGTAGTTTATTATCTGTTCTGATGAGGTTTTGGATGAATAACGGAATGACTTAAATATGGAACAGACAAATGCGTACAGGTTTATGCATAATCTTAAATTTGTAACCAGTAATGCTAACTTGAGGAATCTGATTTTATACTGAAGAGTTAATTATTAACTAATGATCTGGGTCAACTTATTATGAGGGCAAGCTTAATGAAGGGACAAGATGAGGCAGAAAACAAACCTGCATGTGAAATAGCACTAATGAAGACCCACACATTGTTTAATTGGTTCTCATTCCATCACTGCAGAGGAAAACTCTATAAATATTTTATAAACACACCATTCTAGCCATGTAAAACCAAATTGCACCAATAAATCTATTTATCCAGAAGTTATTTCCTAATTTCTTACAGCTGCATCATTTACAAAGGCGGACGCTGATTGTTTGTCTTTCACGGAGACAAAAAGGCTACGTTTTCAGCACCCGCGTGGCAGTGGTGGTTTCCACAAGCACCCCCAGACCGCCACATGCACCCCGTCCCGCTCGCCCGGGCTGTGGTGGTCCCACGGGGACACGAGCCCAGGAGCTGGCTCAGGATGGACGTGGGCAGCTGAGGTTTCCCAGCTGCGGGTCAGGCTCCTTTTTGAAGGGCCCGTTCTTCTCTTCTGTGCATCAAGTTTCTCCTGACTTCCCCAGGGTGCCTCAGTCCAAGCCGGGTGCCAGGGTGGGGAAGGAGCAGAGGGAGCAGTGGGGAGCAGGGTGACGGCCTCCTGCTGCCCGTGCAGCAGGGGCACTGCTCGGTGCCCTTATTGACCCGCTGCAGATGTGGTAAAATGAAGCGTCAGAGTTCTGTGTGATCTTTACATTTTTATTTTGGGGAAGGGAAATGTCAGCGGTTTATATGTAAAATATGAGCCCGCGTAAGACGGAAGAGTTGAATCTTGAGATCCAAGTGACAAATCACTCGAGCTACAGGAGCTGTCACAGTATACAAGGTTGCCAGGAACAATCAATGAAATTATAGCCTTGTACTACATGGTTGTTTATCTGCTGTTATGGAAATAAGGTACCATCAAAACTGTTGAAAAAACTTGAAGATTACAGTAGGCACAATTTTGGGATATGACAGCAGCATTTAATCATGTTATTCTGACAGGTCCTGTTAAAAAAAATTGCAAACTTCTACTGTCATTGCCTGCATATAGCTGAAAGGATAACAATTAAGGTTATTTGTCAGCTGTTGTGCAATAACAAATTTGGAATACTGTACGGTGTCTCAGGAGGCCAAAATCCCTTGAGTAGAACAGGTAATACAACAAGCAGAAGGGTGTGCATTGCTAGGAGTGCTTTTCTTCTACCAAGCCAAAGCAACAGTGCCCTGCATGCCTCAACTCCCGGCATGTGCTGATGTATTTCTCAACCATAAACTGTATTTACATATACATGAACCAGCACAGGATCTTCTGAAATAACCAAGAGAACTTTTAGTACTCAAAACAGAAAATGATAAAATTATGAATCTACACCTCATTTTGTCATATGTTTGGAGCTGCAGCTAATGGAGTTATTTCAGGAGCTAAACACGAAATGGGTATTGACAATATCTTCACATAAAATTTCATGCTTCTTCTGTAATGGAAAAGAGCTCCTTCAGGAGGACATTGGGATCTCAGCTTTGCCACTACTCTGAAGTGCTTTCTAAAAGATCCTGGCGCTCCTGGTGCCACAGGGAGAACCAGCTGCACCAAGGCCGGCGGAACAGGGCCAAGTGCTGGCCCCTTCCTGCCTTCCCCGCCGCGAGCAGCATTTACCAGGAGGGAAGGAAGAGCCCAAACCAGGCCCGGCCCTGCGGTGCCCCTTTGTCCACACGTCGGGCTGCACCTGCTCCCCTGCCAAGTTCTCGTTTCCCCGGCTCATCTCTGGCTCAGAGGACCCCACGTGCCCCTCGGACGAGCGGTTCTCCCGGGCGCCAATGGAGCTGCGAGGTGGAAGCGAAGGGCGGTGGATGAGGAGGGCAGAGCCCAGCGCGGGGCAGCACCGGGGCCTGGGGTGCTGCTGCGAGGCTCCGGCACCACTCGCGCCCTGGGCTTCTTCACTCGGTGAAGAAAAAGTTGTTCAGCTAATCCTACCAGACTGTCATCGGCTGTCTAGAGTTATGCAGAAATATTTAACTTCCACATGAAACTACAGAAGGAAAGTTAATTTAATATATCATTTGAAGACTAGAGCGTTTTGCAGTCAACTCTCTGTTGGTAATAAGGCATTATGAGCTTAACTTCAGGCTTGAGCTTGGATGTGGGACGGAAGAGGCATCCCCAGTCTCCAGGCTCAGGACGAGGGGATCTCTCAATTAAAATGTTAGCATTTTCAGTAAATAGCAGTAACTGTATATTGACATTTTCAAAAGCAATGCAGAAAAGTTGTTTGCCCCAAGACTGTATTCACACCATAATTTTGCCTACACACTTTGAGATATTTTTGCTTGTTTTCTTTATTTTCCAGATTTTATGAGTTAAAAGTCTTTACTATGGCTTTCATGAAGAGTTATGATTTACACCTGAATTGCTGCTGTAGGAATTTTAAATATATAAAAAAAAAGTTTAGTCCAGATTAACTTTACGCCATTATTCATACTTGGAGATGCCGTACTGAACATTTTTGTCTACTTCTGAGCACAGTATCAATCACCTCTGTTCTTGACAAGCCCTAAGGAAAAGAACATTTATCAGTCTCTATTAGAATGGTCAAAAAAAATAATAATTCTAGAAATGACATTTTATAAGAGAACATGCTCTGGTTGGAAAATATCAGTAGCTCAATGTTTTTCCTCAAAAGTTCCTCCTCATATATATATATAAATAATATATATATATATCCTCCTTATATATTTGCTGTCATCACAGCATCCATACCCCTCACTATTCTTATTTTAGTAGATGCTTTTTATATATTTTCCTGTCAGCCCCATGGGGGAAGATTCCAAAAAAGGACAGCAGGAAACCAGAGCATATTCGGCTAGCGTGAAACCCACCCAGAACCCCGAGCCCACAATTTTCTGTTGGCTCTGCTCCATGCCCACGGTCCCCAGAGCCAAGCGTTAAGCAGCCCCGGCCGCAGGGAGGGGGGATCGCAGTACTGGGGCAGGCCTCCCCCCCTCCGGGACAAAACAGGCTGACTTTCTTTCCAGCAGGCACAGTATTTGTCCAAGAACTGTCCAGAACTTTAGATGATTAAATGTGACACCACATACATTTACCTATAATAGTAAAATCAGTGGGACTATTAAAGTAGATTATGCACTAATAATTATGCAAATATTCCTTCAGTGAAACTATAAAAATCTCATGAAGATTTAGCACATGGCTATTATAAGGAGAGAAACGTGGAAAATGAAAATGAAGATCATTACCTTTAAGGAGTTAGGGGAATTTTTTTGCTATCATTTAAATACATGGTTTGGGATGCCTTTGAAGGTTTAACCTGGAGGAGGATATTTGTTATAATATTGCTAAGTACGGCTGCAGGATGAAAATCTGGTCTGCCTGGAGAAATGATCACTGGAAAACAGCTCACCTGTTCCGTCATTTCGGGAAGGACTTAACTGCAGCATTACAGCATTATAAAAAGCAGAATAACATTTGTATCCCTAGCAGTTAGGTTTAAAGTGAATATCCATTTTCCTGTTTCAGGGCATAGATGAGTAACTGGAAGAAATTAGAAGGTGCTTTGGCTGCCCCCCGCCCAATTCGCTTGTTTGCAGCCGCAGCTCTGGGTGCAGAGCAAAGCCAGGAACTTGTTGCCCCACAAGCTGTAACAGCTTGATATTTCGCTGTGTTTGATGTTATGAAATGATTTAATATTTGATAAAGAGGCCACTCAAAGGAGCAAATTCAGTTTAATTTATTGAAACTGGGTTCAGCATCCAGGTCCTGATGTAGCATTTAATACTTAATTAACTTTAAAAATACAGGAACCTCTGGAAGTGTAGATACCAAACTGATAGGTGATGCTTTAAGGCTGATGGCATTATACTGTTAAAAAAAAAATAAAAATAAAAAATAAAAAAGCTTTTTTAATGCTTAAATGTCAGCTTGTGCACGCTGAAGTCAGAAACCTGAAGTGCATTTTACTATTTGGCCCTGGCGTGGTGTCCAGCACAGATCCAGCTCCTGCCAGCCGTGCTGGTCTAAGAGGTTTGCTTCTCCAGGGTGCTTGGGGCGTCTGCTTAGTCAGAGATCAGCAGGAGGGGCAACAACAGCTGCTGTCCGGTTGTTTAATTCTGAGCGCGTCAGGGACTTGGGCACCACGAGCGCTCAGTGCGGGAGGCTCAGGAAGGGCGAGCCTTAGCTCTGCAGGACCCCCCCGACCCAGAGCAGCCTGCGAGCTGTGCCTGAGCACAGAGAGCCTGGTCCAGAGCTGGGGACATCCTCGCCCCTCCTGCTGACGCGAGGACACGCTGTAGTAAACCTAGGCCAGAGTTACTGATGAAGGGAAAGTAATGCTGTTTATAAGCTTTATTCATTCATTAATAACTAGAAAATGCACAGGCAGTTCCTGAGGCGGAATCAGAGACCAGAAATAATGCTTCTACTTGCTCACTTAGTTGGACTCTTTTTGAATATTTAAACTTTCTGGCCCAGTGAGTCTCATTTCCCTGCAGAGCTCCAGTGCATAACAAAACCTCCCCGTTCCTGCTGTAACATCTCGCGGAGTCTGCGCCCGCGGCGAGCTGGGTGCTGGGGTTGAGCCCTGAAGGCTGCTGAGCTTCCCCTTTCTAACTGCACGTGCCTCTACTTCAGATGTGGATTTTTAGCTGAATACAGCCCATTGCAGGGATTTCAGCACACTTGGTCTGTGCTTTAGGATCTGGGCCTTGCCATGGACTTCAACATTAGGATAGCTGCCACCAGTGCTAGCAAGGCGGTGGGCTCCTGCCCGTCTGCTCGGCCAAGAACATCTTTGCCATATCCAGGCTCTGCACAGGCTTACAGAAAACCAAATTCTCCAAAACAGATTCAGTTGGGGGTTTTTAAAGCATCTCTGGTACTCGAGAGCTGTCCTCTGAGACTTAGACGTCCAAATGCCAGCTTATATTGTCTTTAGGAAAAAATGAAAGCAAATCTCCAACTCTGCTGGAGCTCTTCCAGATAGCACTGAAAATGGCTTATGAAGAAAGCATGCAAACTGCAGCTCTCACCAGAAAAAAAAAAAAAAAAAAAAAAAAAAAAAAGAGGGCTGGGGGAAGCCTTGAGAAATCTCTGAATAATTGAAATTAGCAACAAGCTGCATGGTAAAATTGTCCTTAGTGCTCAGTGTAGGTATTAGCTCTATATTCCAGCACAGTAGACTGATGTTAGACAGCAGGGATGTTCTCCTGGTGAGGTGTTAGCCCAGTGATATTGGTTTACTAAACTGCTAAATATCCCTCTCTGGAAATACCTAAAACCAGGCTATTCAGACCTCAGCAGGGCTGGGTGCAGCTGTCCGGTGGCAGGAGGCCAGGCCAGGTACCTTTCAAGATCACTTCCAACACTGTTCCATTCTTCTCTTTGATATACCCAGTCAGTTATCTCCAGCTGGTGACCAAGCTATCTGTTCTTCATTGTAGGCAAGCAAAGTAAGTAAGAGCTTGGAGCAGGCGGGGAGCTGGCAGCAGCCTGCGCTTCGGGTCTCTGCGGCACAGGGGAAGCAGTCGCAGTGACAAGTACCTGCTGCACCAGGGAGGTGGAGAAAGAAATGTTCTCACTCGTATTTTCCTTGCTGGGGAGGCATACTGAACAACCGCAATTAAACTGCCAGGTTTTAGTTCTGCATTGTTAGCTGGATTTACTTCTCATCCCTGCTGCTGAAAAAATAAACCTGCTTGTGACTGAGAGATAAGTATGAATACTGCAGCGCAACATCGGGCATGACAAGCAGCTTGAAGCACTAGCAGAGGTAAAGAGGTGAAGAATTTTCTGTGTTCAGGGAAGCTTGCCCTAGACAAAAAGAAAGGTATTAGATATGACATGAAGGTGTGAGTGATTAAAAATATATGACATTATGAGGGAAAATCTTCAGTCTTCTGTTTTGGCTAAAAGCTGCACAAGTGCATGAAGAGGCTGGCACAGGATGGAATGATTTCTGTAGATAATTAGGTCAATATATTAGATTTGTGGACAGCTTGAAAAGCTAAATTGTCATGTAGTGACAAATGTGGCAGTAACTGTGTGGGGGATAAGTCAGGTAAGAAGACCAGTCCTAAGCAGGATACAAAGCTGCAGGGCAAAGTGAAGACCTCAGGGCAGAGGGAGAAGTGTGGCTGAAGGCATCCAGACTTCTGGAGTGTAGGGGGCTAAGTCTTGCTGCCACTGCAGTCAGGGACAATTTTTCAAACAATGCCTTTACCAAAAAAGAAAGGAAGGATTTTTATTTTTTTATTTTTTATTTTTCCTTCCTGCAACCACAGACAACAATGACAACTCGAGGAGAATCCTGCAGGGGCCGGGGGACCTGCTGGATGGTGTCAGGCTGCCCATGGTGATGGCTGGGGACTGCCGTGGCTCTCCTGCAGGAGCTGCAAGCACCCAGGAGACGCAGGACCCAGCTCCGGCCCCTGCTGTCCGAGCCAGGGGCTGTGCGGCCTCGGGGGCTCCTCCCAGGGGCACCCCCAGCTGCCTTTTCCCTTCAGCTGGAGAGTAAAATTCTGTGGGTGTTGACGGCACTCACAGTAGGACAGAGTGTCTAATAGAAGAGGTAAGAAGGGCTCAGATGTAATGTCCTAATAAATAACTATAAACAGATCAAGACCAGTTATTTCAGCTAATGGTGAAAATTAAAGTGCACATCTACATGAGTAGCACCATTTATTTTAGCACTGCTAATATCACTAAACTACATACTATTCCCAATACTTTATATTAACGTTGCACATATTAGATGTCTTTATTGGATTTTTAAAAATAATTAGAGTAGCTTAATAATGACTTCGACTAACATGGACAGGATCACAGAGAAAGCAGAAATTACATTTCAGATAATACATGTCTTTCAGCCAGCCTGGGAAGGGACGGTGCCAGAGCAGGCTGCTGGTGTGCCTGGGGCTAACGTGGCAGCCTTCCTCCTCTGGAAGAAACCTCCCGGGGATGCTGCCTTGTAGCACAGGGCAGCGGGTACCTGATGCGCTAATATCTGGGTTCCAGGATTTTAGATGAGGTCTAAGATGACAGAGCAAACATGGAAATAATCTCGTCATTTGATGTTCAGAAGGTCAACAAACTGATATGCAAAAATATGTTTATATTAAAATATGCTAAATAATTTTTGACACTGCAACAGTGCCTACAGAGAGAAGACCTCTGTAAATGCTCCCCAGGTGGTTAAAGGGGTTAAATCTGAAACAGGATTTCTTGCTGCACTCTTTCTATGTGCCCAGCTCTATTTCATGGGTAAATGGACATTCGCAGGATCCCAGGTATTGGCTTCCCGGCACCGTCAGCACTAAATCTTGAAGCTGGTGAATGTTTTGCTTCAGTAAAGACTAAATAAAATCTGATAAAGGGTTTAGATTTGGCAGCCTGGTGCGGCACAGGCACACCTGACTGGGAGTTAGACAAGATGAGATGCTTTTAGTACCTCTGGATAGTGCTTGCTGTGATCTCTAAGGCAAAATAATTCTAACAGCTGTGCCTCAGTTTCCCCTCACAAAATACGGGCATAATAATAAAACTACATCTGCAAAGGTGCAAAGTTTATGTCACATGAAGTATGTTTGTATTGCTAATATTTTTAGTGATTTTAATGAGCCTCTGATGAAACCATTACAAAGCTTTTCTTTGGGATGCAGCTAATTTATATGCGGTTACATCGCTTCAAGTTTTGTGTGTCTTGATGTGCCTTAAAATCCTGAACATTTGGGGATAATTTGTCAGCCATTAGCGATATTTTTGTCGTCACAGTCCTGCTCCGTGACTCAGTATTGCACCAACAATCCCGCACCATCCTGCTGTGGTGGCACTGACGTCCATCCACCATGTGCTCAGCCTGCCCGCCAGGTGCTGGTTACACATCGTGTGCCAGCAAAGACCCGTGCAGAGTTACCGGCAAGGGTCTCATGGCCCCATGCCAGAGCCGGGGCAGCGCTCAGCCCGCAGACAAACTGCCCTCCGGCCGAGCAAGCTTTGTCCTTCCCCTTGGAGGACCTTCCATGGGGCTTCCATGTCCAACAACACGGAGCAAATAACACGATTCCAAGGTTAGAAAGCCTGTGCCAAGGCGTTTGCAGGAGCTGGCCACGAGGCTGATGGTTCCGGTGTCGTTCACAATGGGGCTCGCTCCCCCGACACCTCTTGGGCCCCAGGGAGCCCCCCCTGCTCCCCTGCCACCACCCCGCACCCCGGCTCACCCCGCCGCAGGGCCGCTCTTGTCGCCCCCTTCCCCGTGCTCCTGCTCCGGTTCCCTCCCACCTCGTAGCGACTGACCGGCTCTGCCTTCCTCTGCTCCCCGTCCCACGCGGCACGTCGGGTTGGAAGATGCCTCTGGAGGTCATCAGCTCCAGCCTGCCGCCCGCAGGATCTGATCCCCCCGCTTCACACCCACCTCCACAAGCATCTGAGCTGCCGCTTTGTCATTCTCCCGTCAGGCACGCAAATGTTGCTCTGCGGAGACGAGGCAGCAGCAGCAGGCTATTTTTCAGTACAAATGATGCAGTGTTCCTCTCAGGTTGGGAATGGACGTGATCAAAATTGCACTTTGATTCTTCCTCTCCAAATTTTGAGGGACTAAACTGCTAATTCCAGGTATTTTCTTCCCTTGTCAAAATTCTGCTAAGCAGCAGGATCAGGCCCGTGTCTTGCTTTTCTCTCGTTTTTTGCATGGGAAGCTGCGTGGGGCTGACCATGCTGGCTCCGCGTCAGGCCCATGAGGAGCAGCAGCCGCACCGCCTGGTTGCAGCGCTCTCAGCAGCACCCTTGGGACCACCGCCGCCCCCCGGGGTGCCGCCAGCAGCCGAGGAGGGGCCCCCATGGCCACCCCCGCCCCGGTCCCGCAGCAGGGGCTGGCGCTGCGCAGCTGCTCGGGCGGCACCGGGCGGCCCCTCGCCACGAGCGGGTCCAGGCGAGCAGCTTGGCCCAGGTCACACACACAATGCCAAATGCCTTTTTGTCTTTGGTCGATTTTTATTTATCAATAAAACGATACTACAAAACATGGGAAACATCTGCTTTAAATACAGATCCGCAGTTACTTTGCCAGTTTTTAACCTGCTGTATTTACAGATTTCTCCCCTACACTCTTTCTGACTGGAGGAGCCTAAGGGGCGGCTGCTGCCAGCACCGGTCCCTCAGCTCTCAGGAGCAGGAGAAGCAGTGCAAGCAGCGAGGATCTGCTGCTCCCTGCTCGGCCTCGCGGCAGCCCTGCCACCCCAGCTCCCTGCAGGAGGGCTCGTCTTTGCCCTGCGGCCCCCCAGGCTCTGCCTGCCTGTGGGGAGGCTCTTCCTCCTCCACCAGGCACGCTGCTGAGCTCAATTCACTCCGGTTTTGGGGCACAGCCATAATTCATCCCCATTTCTGCCAAGCCCATGGCCTGCTCGGTTACTCCCTGCCCAGCCTGCCCGCTGGTCTGGTGGAACTGCTGAGGTCAGCGGGCAGAAAGGAAGCAGACGGGCAGCGGAGCCCTCCCCGAGACCTTCCTCCCCGTATGAGAACTGCTTGGATGGCATGTCATGTTGGGTGACGGTCCATCCAGGAGAGGTGTCGTCCCCTCCAAAGTGTGTGCACAGGGGGGCTGGTGCCGGTCTCCCCATGGCACCCAGCACCGTGCAGAGACAGCCGCGCCTGGCCTGCCGCTGCCGGCCCTGCTGGCTCTCACAGGCCCGAACCGCTGTGAATCGATCAGCAAGAAACAGAAATATATACGTGTGTGTGTGTATATATATATATATTTCTCTATATAAGATCCTTTAATTATATAGTTGTAAGGCAGATTAAAATTATTTTCTGATACCACCTGGTATCAAAACTTATCACTCCTACTTTCCATGCGCACTGCGCAGTGTGCAGGGGAGGTAATTAAACCTGCAGTAATTATCATACAGGTACTCTAATTTGAATATCCACTGCTCTTTCACACCCTCTCTTACAGAAGAAGACAAGACAGTACTCAGAAGTGCTAGGAATAGCAAAAATTCAGCTTCCTGCCCTAGAAACCTGTGGGCACCTGAGGAGCTGAGCGCCCCGCTGCTCGGGCGCGGGGCAGCACAGAGCTGTGCCCTGCGGGCAGGAGGCCTCCACCAGCTGTGGCGGCTGCATCGGTGCCTTCTCCTCCTTTGCAGACGGAAAGGGCTGGGCAAGATGAAAAGGGAGATGAGACACCACAGCGCTCCTTCTGCGTGCTGGAGAGGGGCAAGCAGGGGAGGCCTGGGCTGAGCCGTGACAGACGCCTCTGAACAGGGCCTTTTCCTCGTGACTGCTGGAATTTGGCTGCACCTCAGCTATCAGTAAAGAGCAAGCTTTTTGATTTCTTTGCACATGAAAAGAAATGAAGACAATAATATATTCCAGAACAGTTCAGCTTCTCTTAAGATTTATTACCAGGGAGATGGAGCCTTGCTAATTGGCTTTTGTTATGCAGCACGAAGCATGCTGGTGCTGAAGAGCTGTCTGCTGGCACCTCGTACCTGAGGCATGCTCTTAGAGCTCAGCTTCCCCGTGGCTACCCCCAGCACTGCCTCGACATAATGAAGTATTAGCATAATTAAATGAAGTTGAAAGAAGTGAAAGAACAGGTAGAGTGCTACTGCTCTGCTTGTGATCTCTTGAGCCAGCAAAGGAAAGCAAATAATTTTTACAAAACAAACTTTGATCTTGAATTGATTTCTTTCTTCTTTTCTTTGTGTCTTTCTGGGCAATGGAAACAGTCCAGAACACTTCACTATTGCTCCCAGAAGCTTGGGCAGTTTTACAGGACTTTTTCCTGGGACAAATGAGTATGCTCCGCCTGCGGCATCGCAGGCAAGATGTCTGTGTGCATCCGTGATACGCGAAACCTCAGAGCATGGCTTACATTGGCACAGGCAAACAAGTAGAGCTGCTTAAAATATTTTCAGAAAAATGGGCTGTTTCGAAAAAGCCACAGTGCATTATGAAGAGACACAGTTGTTGGAAGGCGCAGAGCTGTCATGGTTGCTGGTGAGGGGCATCTAGCAGAAGTGGCTGTGGGTGCAGGGGAGCCAGCCCCCAGGAGCACTGCCCTGCTCTGGGAGCAGCAGTGGTGCTCGCTAGGGGCTCGCAGCCAGAGGGCACGAGGCGGTGGCCAGGCTGGGGGGGCAAAGGCCAACCCCTCCAGGGAATGCACAGTGGGTCTGGGAGGAAGCTCAGTCTGGGAAAAAGGACCCAAGGGGACATGGTGTAATGTGCAAAAAATGAGTAACTTGTCATTTTAGAAGTGAAAGATTTCAACTTCTGTACTCAGAAGACCAACAGTTCAAAACTGGTCTAACTAAAACAAAACAAAACAAAAGAACAAAGAGGGGTGTAACAAATTGTTATTAATTTTTTTGTCATTTGAAGTGAAACATTGCTGTCATTTCAGGTCAGCCAAAATGAGATTTGTAGTTTCACATAAAAAAAAAAAGGAACAAAAAAAATACTTTTTTGTTTATTCCAAACTGTCTGTAAAAAAAAAAAAAAAAATTGTTCTGCAAAGTCAAAGTCCATTAGTCACAAAGATCTCATCCATACCACACGCTGGTGCAGCACCTCCACAGATACTTGGAGCCCAGCTATTTGCTGTTACTGGTTGCTGTTACCAGCTCTGAACACTTGCAATAATTTGGATATATGTCAGTAGGACAGAAAAGCCTACCTGGAAAAGTAATGTGCATCTGCAGGCTGCTGGCAGCTGTGGCTGCTCACACACGCCTTGCCATCCGAGGAGATGAGCTTCCAGAAGGGCTTTGCCTCCCATATGCTTGTGCAGACACTGCAGCACCCAAATCCCTGCTCAGCAAGGCACCAGATGGGACGAGCTCCGCAAATCCAGGGTCTGCTCGCCTGCTCCCAGGAAGAGGCCGATAGAAAGGGCTCCACTGGAGATCAGCCAAGTACCAAAGATTAAAAATAATTAAAAAAAAAAATCATCCGAGGATATTCAGCCACACAAGTGAGCAATTGCCTGCTTTTCTGGCTCTTCCAGCCCCAGCTTGCCTACAGCTATGCTTCCCTATTCGAGTCGTGTTAACGTGGAGGAGCGATGAGAGTGCAGAGACCAGCGGCGCCATGCCGCAACTACCCCAAGAAGGGTGGAAGGAAACGTGACAGTGAACCCAAGTTACAAGTCTGTCATTCCGAGAATGCACAATTGCATTCCTTCCCTTCATTGGGCATCCTTAAAAGCACAATAAAGTATTTCAAAGTATTCTTGGAAATACTCCGGTAGGTAACCCCTGATGCAACGATGGCTCTTCCAGAGGTATTGCTGCTGGTGACAGTACTTTCCAATCACAGCATCAGAAAATCCCTGTTCAAGGTGGGGAGGAAGAAGGATGCCAGCCTGCGATCACTGAACTGGTGCTTTCAGCCTCTCACAGACATAAATGAGGAAAATAAAAACCCCAAAATTTCATCGGAGAATTATCCCCAATCTGTAAGGAACTGGTTAACATGAAGCAATGCTAAATCACAGTGGGCAAGAAAGCATGTATGTATCTCTATATATATCTGTGTGTGTGTATAGATGACAGGCAAAGGATACCAACTTATTTATTCTTGTCTGTGCCCTTGCAGTGTATACTCACAGATCTGGATGGCAGACACAAATTAGCTGCGGATTTCAGCCACCCAGCACCACAGTGCTGATGGCTGTACATTTCCGCAGCATATCGTGTAACACTGAACCTACTTATGAGAGCCATGAATATATAATTCCTCTCTTCATTTACCGGGATCCTAAACAAAAGGTCGGCTCTTCTGCCAGCAGTGACGCTGGAGCAGAAGGGCAACAGCAACACGTGGTTTACCACCTCAGAGCCTCTGCATGCAGGCTTTTTTGGCAGCGGGACCAAAGCCACCTGGCAGGAGCCACGGGGCAAGTGACTCTGCCCAGGTCACGGATGTGACTGCTTTGGTTTTTCCCAGCTTGTCTCTTTCTGTCTCGGTGTTATTTCTACCAGGGAAATACAGCAGGCTAAAAGCTACAGGTTGATTTTTTTTTTTTTTTCACATACCACAGTAGAAACAGTTACTGAGTTATATTTGTCAGAGTCACAGTAGTTTATGCATATTTGCTATTCACAGACTGCAGAATATTGCCAATAACCTCACTGGTGGGGACTGACAACACGGAGATACATGCATTCATGTGAGACCATAATCAATGATGTCTATACTGTATTAAGCACATTCATTTTTTTTTAACACCTTCCAGTAAAATCAATTCCTTTAAATTTGTAGTTAAAATTTTTGTTTCCACAATTACGCACAAAATAACCTGTAAACAATTTGACATTACAGTTATGTACAAGTGAACCACGTCGGAAAGTAGAAGAGGTAATTCAGTGGGTGCCACTTAATCTACATCAATGTGCAACAGACTGACTCAGCCTCGGCAAAGTCATTAAGTGCTTGTATGAGGTCCGAAAATGTAACATGAGCAAGGCCCCGTAGAGATCACAAAGTCACAAGTCACCAAACCCCCGTCTACATCCTGTGTTGGCCGTGAGAGTATTGCACTGGCGGCATTTGCTCCCCGAGTGCACGCGTGGCTGCGCGACCTGGGCGGGAGGGGAGCCGCCGGCGGGCCCCGTGCTCCCGCTGCCTCGCGCCGGGAGGTTTGGCCTCTGCTCAGTTCTGAACTCCGCTTTTTCGTGTTTGCTTTATCATTGCTATAGTTTAAAATCTGTAATAGCATTCTTATAAACTGATTTTTAGCTAAGTGATATCGATGCCAAGAAAAATAAAGAATGTCTTTTTATAATATAAATAATTTAAAAGTGCTTTTTTGTTCTTTTACTATTAATCTACAAAACCCCGCTGGGGCATAAACTATCCATAAGACTGGACAATTATTTTGTACCATGATATACATGGGGCCTTATGCATAAAGTACTCTGAATGTCAAGTCCACGTGCATACTTGCAACGATGGAAAGGGCTTCACGGCCAGGTAGGAAGTTGGAAAGGTTTCTTCAGCCTTCCTAGGGCTAGGAGAGCAATGGGAGATGGCTGAAGCTCTTGCTTACATTGAGGTCTCTGCCAATAGAGACCTAGTTTTCTCCTTCAGCCCACAGCTTTGCAGAGAGAAGAAACAAACTACCTCACAAAACTAGAATTAACCCAGAACATTTCCATCAGAGTACTGTGAAGCATCTATATGGGGCATGCGTGACCTAGGGGAAAGAAATAATTTGGTCCACATGGGTCTATGTAAACTCACACGTTCTGCCTCTGTCTCCCTCTGATGTCTGAGTCCTCGAGGTGGCTGGGTTTGCAGCAGCGGCCCTGCAAACACCGCTAATTGTGGCGGAGAGCGGCCCGACCTGCCGCGGCTGGCGGGGCTGCGTGGGGCTGCACCAGGAGCGGCCCAAGCCGGGGGTGCCGCCACGCACCGGCCCCATGCCCCCCCCGGCCACACGCAGCTGCCCCCTGCCAGCGTCCTCAGCAGGCCCCCCGGGCACACCGAGGCAGCCAAAAATTGGCTCCACAACCCCTCCGCTGAACGGCAAGGCCCGCTTGCTGCACGTAGATGTAGTGAACGGTGAGTGGATGTGAATGTTATTACAGTTTAATGGCTTTCTCTCATCTTCACCGACACAATTGCCTGTTTTTTGTGAGAAAAGGCATTTTAGGAGTCTCAGTCCCACTGAAGTCAATGTATGTTTTCAAATTAATTTCAACAGAATTCATATTTGGTCTTAGTTATGCATGGGAAGTAGCTCAAAGACCAGTTTGCTCCCCAGATGTTTAAGAAAGAATAAAGTCCTCTGTTAACTGAGTGTCATTTTGGCTTGCTACCAGTAAGTGACCAAAAATGTCCTACGGATCAGCAGAGGTTCTTCCACTGAAACAAATTAGAATTGAGCCGAATATTTTTAGAGTCAAAAGCCAGCTATGTTTTAGACAATTTTGTTATTCCAGTCCCATTTCCCCACTGCATCACCTCCGTCTCCCCTCTCGCCCTCATTGCCTTGGCTCAGCCGCAAGCGGGAGCAGGGCCGCATCCTGCCCGCTGCCACCCGCCTGCGCAGACCCCGGGAGGAGCCCAGCGGGAGGACAGTGCCCCGGGGTCTGAGCAGTGACCCCACCTCACTGCTGCGTCCCGGCGGGGGGCTCAGCAAGCCGCTCGGTACCCCTGCTGCAGGTGCCTCGCGCCCCCACGGTCGGTGAGCAGTGCCAGCTCCTGCAGGCGGAGAACGAACCTTGCCACCGAGGCAGGAATTCACGCCTTGCATCCCAAGGTGCATGTACAAATCTCTCCAGCTTTATATACGTGTATATGTTTGTATATATGTGTATATGCATGTGTACGTATGTATGAGGTTATTTTAGGGAAGAGGTCTTCCCAAGTAATGCTCCATGCCTGGGGGGACCCTGCAGCTGGTGACAGTGCAGAGGGACGTGCCCAAAGCCTGGCTCTGGAAAAGCAGCTGTGGCAGGGGGACAGGGAAGGGGACATCTGGGACAAGGGCGGGCGGCAGGAGCGGATGCTCTGCAGCATCCCACGTGTCGCCTAACTCCCATCCAGGGCAGGCAGACGGCTCCTGCCATCTGCACAAGGGCTCGGGTGAGCTTGCCAGTCAGCCTGAAACAAAAAGCCTCGAAGCACAACCCCCATTGCTAAACTACCCTGTACTACTACTGCAACCTAAGTTACAGTGGGGTTAGAGCCCTGCAGAAACGCAGACGTGTGTAGGGACGCACACACACACACGTGTGCACCCACGTGTGCCCAGGCACCCCCCGCTCCTCGCACACCCATCCAACGGGTGACACAGCTCTGTGCTTCCTTGCGGGCTGGGCCTGCCCATGGTTACTGAGGTTTAAGACCTTTATTTCTGTAGTGCTGGAGAGTAATAACCATTTCATCTAAAACTGAAGACATGAAGGTCACATAAATCAAGCCCATTTGGGTGTATTTCATTGGGTCTAATTTTTCCACGGTTATTAATCATCCTGCAGCCCTGTGCACCCCCAGCGTCTCTCTGGGAAGGCACACACGTTCACACCCAGCACCATTCTTTCACCCTGTCACTTGTATTTTATAGCCCAAATACTTATGATGTGAAAAGCAGCCAGGGAATGCCCTGGAGTGAGAGAAGCTGCAAGGTTTCAGCTGCATGATCCACCCTGAACTGCGCACATGCCTGGAAATCCTGTGGGAGAGCCCCATTTGCTCCCCAGTCCTGTTAAAACTGTGCCTTGGTGCCAGGGCAGGGGGGACATGTTATAAACCAACAAACTGCTAAGAGGAGGCAGATATGAGCATCTCACATGTCAAATCTTGGTAAAAACCACAGCAGAGATGATGCCAAGCTGCCACTTCCAAACTGTGCTCTCCAATGACTTGGAGAGGTATCGCTGGGAGGTTTTGTTCCCCTCCTTGCAGCCAGCTTGTGCTTCAGGATCGCTCTGGACACGTATTGCTTCCTTTATTTGCTGGTAAAATTTGCATCCTCACCAATAAACTCCTGCTTGACATCTGCAGCCAAGCGATGAGTATGAAGCTCTGCTCATGTGGACCTTAGGACTCTTCTGGCAAAACAAAAACTCCCTTGCCCGTTGTGTGGCAACAACAGAGCCTTATGAGCACAAAAGAACCACCTCACTGAAACTGCATTAAGATCAGCAGAAATAATTTGTGCACACTTGACATCATCTCCCATAGCAGTCTGAAATTCAAGAGCTCTGGAACCTGGAGGATGCTAAATAAGTCAGAACCAAAGTGGTGTGTTACCAGCACTATCAGTTCCCATATATATGTATCCTTCCTTTTCTGCCTTTAGAAAATGAATAATTTCTCTCAAGTACTCTAACGGCTCGTTCCCAGCCAAAGCCAGTTGTCTGGAGCAGTTCACTCTTCCGCAGCCCCCCGGCCAGCCCCAGCACCCTGGGCTCCCCACGGAGCTCAGACCCCGGTCGCAGGGCTCTGTGCTCCCCAGCCCCTGCTGCTAGCGCCCTGCACATGCACCCGCTGCCCTTCCGTGGGCTCCCACGTCCCTGTGGGCCCTGGGGCATGCTCAGCGCACTTGCTGGCTCATGCCACGGGCCATGAACAGGACCCGAATGCAGACAGCACCTCTGTCACGGAATATGGCTACGTCCTTCTTGATTTTCAATTTTCTCTTGAAATGCACGTAGCTGCAACAGCGCTGCTCCTGTCCTCTAGCAATTGATTCCCTGCCAGTCAAAGCATTAAACGGATCTTGTTAGGCTGATAATTTCTTGTATTTGCTTCTGTGCTGGATGGGACCGAGCGTCTGCTCGCCCTGCAGGCTCGAGCCAAGCACTGCTGGCAAATGTGCCTGGCAGGCGGGCAGAGACCCGCCATCCTCACCGCGCTGCTGCTTCACCTGCCCTCGCTCCGCCTGGAAACGTTCCTCTGTCTTTCCAGTGGAATCATTACAGGTTCAGCCCACTGTCACCAGAAAGCCTTGAGGAACACAACAAGAGGCGTGGGGAGGACACAGATGGAATGAGCTCACCAGAAACAAATGGGATATTTTGCTGATGGCAACAAAGACCCACACGCTTGTCCCTGGTCTCCACTGAAATGCATTTACAGTGTCTCAGAGAAGGGGAAAAAGAAAAAGAGAGTGAGAGGCAGCGTGATGGGGTTTCTCCTGGGGTTTCTTTACTATTCAACCCTCAAAGACCTGAAGAAGAACTGGAACATCTACAGCTGCTAAAAAAATGCTCTTTTCTGAGAAAGTGCAGTTACAAGGAGAGAGCCAGAAAATCTTTAAGCAATATATATTGATATATATATATACATATATATATACACAGAGATATATATACACACATATATATATATGCACATATATATATACACACGTGCTTAAGGTAAACTGCCATGGCATAACTTGCTTCTTTGAGCAGTGCACATCCCTCTAAACCACCGAGCTAGCAGGAGGATGCAGAAGGCATGCAGCCACGCGCCGCCCGGCCGCTGCCTGCTAGGTTCCCACTGGCACCAGCAGCATCTGCACACGAGCATCTTGTGTTGTCGGTATTGTTGTGCCCTTAAGGTATTCAGCTTGTGTAAGACTCAGAGTTTGCAAATAAAAGCGTTTGTCATTGTGCTTCCACGACTGGAAAAATATCGTTACCCTATGACTATAAATGTTAAGGTGAAATAGGCAAATTAGGCAGTACTAGAGATGGATTTCTTTTTTTTTTTGTGACCTAACAAATAATTATTGTTGGGAATTATTTTTGTATCACTTAGCATCTCGCTCTAATGGCAATAAGGCTCCACGCCTTCCTGCCCAGAGCCTATAGGTGGTACTTCCGCAGCAGTTCCGATTGCCAGGGATGCTTTCTTTCCGGAAACCTGTCTGGGATTTTGATTTTGAGGAAATCCTGGATGCATTTCTCTAGCTCCTCCTCGATGGAGAGCTTCTCCTTCACCGCCTTCTTCTTGCTGGAGTTGGACTCCCTGGAGCCCGAGGTGAGAGTCCGCAGCAGGTCGCTCTTCCGCCGGCTCTCGGACTGCTGCAGCAGCTGCACCGGGCCCTTCTTGGCCGGCCGGTCCAGAGTCTGTATGTTGGGCTGGCGCGTGACAGGGCCGCAGATGACGGTCTCCTGCGGGGAGCTGGCCTCCGACTGGCTGTCACAGCTGGATGTCGACAGCTCGTTGCAGGACGTGCCGCTCTCGCCCTCCTTGTCGCCTTTGCCGTTCTTGCAGCAGCAGTCGCAGTGGGACGAGGACCAGCGGGATGGCTCACCTGCGAGATGGAGAGAGAGCGGGGTTAGACTGCTGCGAGCCCTGCCAGCTGCCAGCCTCACCCCCCGCTCCCCACAGCCACGTTCACCCACGGTGGGCTGCTCGACTGGACCAGAGCAAAGCCCTCGGGGCCCCACCGTCACCAGGGCTCGAGCTCCTGCAGCCGTCCCAGCCTCCTGGCAGTAACATTCAGGAAATTTACTCTTCAATTACTGTCAATAAAAAAAATTAGCAGCGCTAATTTCTCCAGACATCTTTTCTTCACTGGGGCTCAATAATACCTTTGCCCACAGGACTGTGCAACCGGAGCAGCCCCTGTCCTGCGGGCACTGGGCCAGCGGAGCCCCCCGGCCCCTGCCCTCGCTGCTCCTGCTGCCGCCCACGCGGGAGGGCTCGTCCCGCTCAGAAGGGAGGCTTCTGGGAACCTTGCTCCTTCGTTTGCATAATCCATCGGTGATGGGAACCCCTGAACAGAATTTAATTTATTTCCTGATTCATATAGCACACGGCTCGATTTTTTTTTTCAGCTGGAGACTTGCCTGAATGCAATAATCCAGGGTAAAGGGAAGAGCTGGCATTGATAAAAACAGTTCCCTGACCAAACTGCTGTGATAATGATGGATTTAAACGTCATTTGGAAGCATCCATCTTCCCACTAAAATGTAATTATCATTTCCAGCTCGTGCAGATTGGTAATATTATCCAGATCAAGAAAAGCATAATGTAGCCGAGCAACTTCCCACGAGCCACACAGGCCCTGCTCTCTCCCATAAAGTGGAAACGTGGGTGCTGCAGCCGGTCCTGCACACCTAGAACTCCACTGCTTTCATGAGCCCCGGCAGCTCTCTGTCAGCCACGGCACCGTGACCAGGCCGGGGGGATGCACAGCACCGGGACCACGAGGCGGCTCTGTCCTCGGCCCCCTGAGACCCCAGGAACAGGGGGAAGTGTCGCTGCCACCCCCAAAACCCCGCGCCTTGGGAGAGCAGACCCTGGGGAGAGGGGTTCTGCAAGCCCATGGAGGCACGTTGTTACAAAGCTGCCCTGCTCTCCCGTTTCTCCAACTTTTTTGTAGCCGTGAATACAATGCACATAATTTACAGAAACAGGGGAAAGCCCCTCCCCAACTGTTCCTTGCTCTTCTTCCACAACGATGACGGAGTCTTTCAGTCTGCGAGCTGTGTGGCTATATTAAATTTAAGACCTGTTCTGTATGTTGTCTGAAAAAAAAAAAAGTCAATAATGGCTAAATTGAAATTACTTATAATTTGCTTTGCCTTGACAAAGGCATTATGCACTGAGCCTTTCTAAAAACCTGAGGCGTGTGCTTCGGACACGCGCCTGCCAGCCGTGCTGCACGGCAGCTTGGCCAGGGTTTCCTGCAAAAGCCGCCCGAGGGCCTGGCCTCACCGGGCACTGCCGCTTCTGCTCCTGCACAGAGCTGGCTCCCTCCGGCCAGGCTCTGTCGGCATCCCCGCTGCTGTCTCCTGCTCTCCCGAATAGCCAGACGTTTTCCCCTGATGCTTGCGTGTGCTTAAGGACAGCAGCGGATCCCGGAGGAGACGCATCTGGTGAGCACCACCGCTGCCACCGCCCAGCCGAGGAGCACATCTCCCGCGTGCACCTGGAGCGTCAACGCTGCCCGGACAGCGAACACCAGACACCAACCACCAGGCCGCTGCCGTGGCACAGGACATCGCTACAGCCACCTAATGAAATTGTCTAATTAATTAGTAGCTATTGTACCCAATGCCGAGGCTCAAGAAAAGAGAGGAACCATGGACAATAGTTGAGTGTGAACAAGAGGCAGACCTCACCAACAAGCTGGGTTACAGAGCCCAGGTGCTTTGCCACCGCTTCCACTGCGGGCTGATCCCCAGGTTCCCCTCAATCTGAAGGCGCAGGACGGGCGCTCGCCCACACCAGCCGCCCGGGCAGCGCGGCCGGGGCAGCCTCTGCCGACCAGAAGCGGCTGGGCTGGCCCCGCGTGGGCCCGAGGCACGCTCCTTGCAGCTCTTCAGCATGAAACCTGACGAGCTCCCGGCCACGCTGCCCACGTCTCCCCAGGAAGCGCGTTTCACACCCGCGAATCGCGGGGATTTCTGCACGACGTGCTTCACTCTTCTGGTTGTGGTCCTGTGGGGACCCTGGGGCCCGCAGCGCGCTCGGCAGCCCCGCCAGGCTTGGCCCCCAGCCGCCTCCCCCCGCAGCAGTGGGGAGGAGATGGGGTGCGGGCAGGGACCCACCTGCTGCCATTCGGCACCTCTGGAGTGCACGCTTCATTACCACAGAATAAACCTCTTATAACTTAATTAAGGCCTAATAAATGCTAATTTCACTTAATGAATATTCAGCAACTGTGGGCATACTGCATGCGAGCTGGGAGGCAGAAAAGCATCTCTTCGTGAGGCAAACCAGCAAAAACTAGGCCAGACCCAGGTGCTGGAAACAGATCTCTTCTCCATATATACATTTTGACACCTTTTTAAGGGTGGGGAAGTCTGCAGACGCAGATAAAGGACCTCCAAAACCATCCGGCCACTCCTGAGCATGGCCGCACCGGCAGCCTTCACACCAGCACCGCCGCAGCCAGCACTGCTGCCCAGCCCATGCTGCTCCTGGCCTTTAGCTACCAAAGGGGCAAAGCTTTTGTTGTGTGCAGAAAAGGCCTACATATTTTCATCACCAGAACAACATACCAGGCTAGCCAGAGCAGTCCATCAGGAAATCCTAAAGACAGTGTGAATGCTATGGAGAATGTTGAATTGCCCTTTAGCTCTTACAAAGTAGGGAGAAAAAAAAATCATTAGGCTATCTTCAGATTACAGGGGAAGAAAAAAAATAAATGTTCCAGTATTAAGCAACAATACATGAAAAATGCATCTGTGCCAACCCGGATCAAAGTAATTGCTACGCCAGTAAGTTGTTTCTGTTAGTTAAAGCTCAAATTATCTGATCACAAGTCAAGCAAGCTGGGCTCCGCCATGCTGCAGGTGTACAACGCAAATCACAGGCATAGCTGTCGAGTTTCCTGCTTCGCCAGCTCCCTTTGCCTAATTTTGCCTTAGCCAGACCCAGGCTGTGAAAGCCTTTGCTCCCGCCACGCTCTGACAAAACAACTGCAGGCACAGGCTCAGCGAAGCAGCGGTTTCCCCTCTCAGGAGCCAGGGGACGCGGGGCGTTTCAGAGGCAGTCTTGCCAAAACAAATTTGAGAGCCTAAATCCAAAGCCAGCTATCAGTCAAACGAATTCACCAGCTAAATGAACTCACTGAAGGATGCATTTGTGCTGCCAAAAGAGTTTCAGAGACTATGAAGCGAGGAAATAAAACAGAGAAATTCTGACAAGGAAAGGAAGTTTGAGATTTTAGACATATCACACAAGACACAATTTTATAATTTTAAATAACTAAATTACCCTCGGTGTTACATCAAGTAGTTGACATCAAAGCTAGGGAGAACGATCGGTCAGCCTGACAGAGATGCGGACCAGAGCTGTGGATAACCGCGTGCATGGTCGTAACGCAGTCTGCTAGGAACAGCCCCTCAACACGATCATTAGCAAGGGCCTGGGGACTTGGCGTGGTGAGCAGGTTGCAGACCAGCAGCACAGCACGCTCAGTCCCACTCACTGGTTCTGCGGAGGGACTTGGTGCTCCCCGAGAATTAGTACAAAATGAAACAGAAGACATTTCTGCTGAACCCAAATGGAGAGGTAAAAGGGGGAGAAAAAGAGCAGAGATGGACTTCAGCAGGGAACAAGAGACAAATTATAAGGATTTTGTATAGAGGGCATCAGTCAAGAAAATAATCTTGTTCCAAGGCCAGGGGAATGGGAGGCAAAGGGCTCCTGACTCTAGGCTGTGCCCTGTGTCACCACCAGGTACCCCCCGCACCTGGGCACACCCGAAGCTGGACAAACCTCGGCTGGCTCCTTGCACCGCGCTGTGCTGAGTGGAGCAGTGCACTGCACGCCTTCCACGTGCCTCTGCATGTGCTGGAGCAGCCAGGAGAAAGGAAATGTGTACCTGTGTACAGCCCCACAACGCAGACTGATGCTAGAGAACCGACCTGAAATCAGCTAAAAAGTGAGAGGCACCACAGGCTCGGACAAGGACTAAGACAAATGATTGTCCCCTGTGCCAGGACAGCACGGGTGGTTTTCATGTGCTTTGCCAAACATTTTCCAGATTACTCTTACAGGGTGTTGCACCCACCTATTCGCTTCTTGGAGTGGGATTTTGGGCCCCAGCGGTGTGAACCTGCCCAGCCACAATGCTGTGGGGGGGACAGGTCTCCTCATCCTGGCTTTGGGAGTTGTCAGGATGACAGGGATAGAAGAGAGGAAAAAAAATATTTCTCTGCATTTTGCAGCAACACCATTCTGCACAGGACTCACGGCCAAGCAGGACAGTCACTGAGCCCCCAGACCGTGCATTGCACTGATGTAACCACAGGCTTCCTTAATTAATGTCTAAATGCTTTGCGATTCTTGGATAAAAGGGGCTAATTAATTCTGGCCCTGCTCTCCTGCCTTTCTCCCTGATCTCAGCACATTTCTCTTCCACTACCCTAGTTGTAATTATTATTATTAGAAGCTTCTGAAGAAGCAGTAAAGCCTCTGATGTATAATTGACACACACCCCATCAGCCACTGGTTTTCTCTTCTCCGCTCCAGCTTTTACAACAAATACACTGCAAGCAGGGAATGGGAAATCCTGTGAAGTGGGACAGCAAGCGTGCAAAAACCCCATGAGGAGAGAGAGGTTATGGCATAAAATAAGCTTAGCATGGGACCTTCAGACCAAAATTAATGAAAGGGCTGGTTTGTTTGTTTTTTGTTGTTGGAAGTGGTGCATAGACCCTAACACTAGCTGTCATTAAGTCCATCTCAGACGCAAAGGTGCGCCAAAGTGCTGACCATGGGGAAAGTGACCTCAGGTGCCACAGGGCAGCACTGCCCTTCCTCCCTTTTCCCTCGCCAGCCGTGATGCTCCAACAGTGGAGATTTCGCAGAAACACTCTGAAGTGCCTAAAACTGCCCCAAAACCCACTGCTGCAGCAGGTTGGACATCCCCCGCTCCCCTACTTCCAGCCACATTGCGAAGTAGGTTTTGGCATTAGCTCACCCAGTAACTTCGAACAAGAGCTTTCTCCACGCAGGGGCATCCCCTGCTGGGGCTGGCGTGGGGCATTTCAGCCCGGGGCCCGGGCAGCCACGGATGTCATTCCTGCACCGGTACCCGGCTGCTGCTCTGGGAGCCAACCTTCACCCCGGCTCTCCGAGCCCGCCTGGGAGAGGCAGAGGGAGCAGAATCAGATGTGTGGAAACCTCTGACAGATCCCTGGAGAACCAGATGAACACTTTTCAGGTAATTATTCACAGATAAATGCTGTTTTCTTGAAATTGAAATATTCTAAAAGCAGTTGGTGAGTTTGATGACATTTGCACTGGGAAAGCGCTCAGCTAGATCACTTCAACACCTCCTTTCATTTTGACATCCATATTATAATGATTTTAATATCACACTACATACAGCTAATTTTCTTTTATAACGTATCAGATTTATAAAAAACACAATGTTGTGATATTTCAGAACAAGACTCTCACAAATTACTGTTCTACAAGAAATTTCAATATATTTTTTTTTCCTTCCAAAATAGCGAAGGCACTCTCTCTGCTCTCCCTTTCTGCTGCCTTCTCCCCACTCTCTCTTCAGCTGGGGGTCACCGCAGCGGCCAGCCCCCGCTCGAGCAGAAATCAGCAGCGCAGCCCCGGAGCCACCCCACGCCCAGCTCCCACCACCTCCGTCACCTCCGTCCCACCGGGGTCCCATCGCCTGAGCATCCGAGGGGCCCGTGCCCTCTCCTCCACCCTCACTTTCGTTCCAACCTCATGAAGCAAGTGTTCTCCTTTCAACACCACAAAAGCAAAGTGTTGAGGCATTTAAATATATCACACATTATTCATTGGGTAAATAAAAAATTGATTGCCGCTAGGTCTGCAGATAAGGTAATGCCGGTGAAGTGACAATTTGATTTAGATCACTCATTCATGCGTGCACAACGCCTCAAACAGTTTTTTCATCCATGCATGAATTAAAGGTGTTGTGATTGATGAGAGACTAAGGTCTAATTGGTGTTTTAATAAATACACTCTGACTTGGTAATCTAGCCAGATTTATCAGCAGAAAATGCCCCTGTCTAAATAAAATTACCAAGGTAAAGCTTAGGAACAATGACAAATGCCATGCAAGTAATTGGCTCTGGTACCAGCGCTGGCAGCAGGATGGACATGCAATAGGTTTATTTGCTTTCAGGATCAAGATCTCGAGTAAAATTTCAGCAGGCAAACAAACCCAGGGAAGGACTTGACAGTAACGTTATTGGTTTGAACTCTCCCATGTGTGCAAAGACAGCAGTGACGGGGGAGGACGGGACTCAGCCGAGGGCACGGCTGCTGCCAGGCCCTGCCCAAAGGCAACACCATTTTTTACCCTTCTGGGAGCAGCTGCAGACACCTGGTGCTGCCGTGGCTGTGCCAGCAGCCCAGGAGCCCCTCCATTTGCTCCTCTCTGCATCTTGCTCTGGGCTGAGCTCACTGCCAGGATTTGAGCTGCTCTCTGCAGACACCTGGTTCCTTCCCAGTCCCTTTTTTTTTTTTTTTTTTAAACCATCTAAGATTTCTGAACCAGTGTAAAAACCAGCAATGTCTGTCCGAGGAAGTCTACCATTTGTGCAAGACAATTTCAGCCAGTCCCTAGCCAGCACGTACAATTTTATCAGGAGTCTCCCAGCATTTTGTCATTTTATCAGTACTGCTGTGATCTTTCCTAAGACGCTCAGTTCTTGAAATGGACTTCTCTAAGAATATAAGGTTTGTTTGAAAAAAAAAAAAGTTCCCCAAATGGTGGAGAAAACATATGAGAGATGATGTTAAAATTGCAGAGGGCCTATAAAGGAGACAAAATATTTTTCTATGGATCTTTTTCAAATTCATATGTGATGAAGTTAAAATTCGGAGTGGAAAGTTGTGCAAAATATGAGCAACAATATGGTGAGAAGCAGAAAAAGCGTTTGGCGGACTCGGTCCCATGTGGTCACTGACGTCAAGCTGTTTCTGAAAGTTGTGACTACCTCAAGACTCCTTGCACTTCACAGCCAAAGCCTTTTTGTCAGAGGAAAACTGCCTCCATGGTCAATTTATTCTTTGGTGCACCCCTGGGCCGTGCGATGAACGTTTCGGCCTCCTCCCGGAGCCCCCGCGCTGGCTTCCCGGAGACGCAGCGCAGCTGCTCTCACCTCAGCCAGCAAGCACAGTCAGGTCAGCTGGCTGCCTTTAGCTGTTTCTCTTCAAATCAACCCCTTTTTAAAACCTCCTTATCAGCCTAACCGTACTGCCTGCTTAACCCACCCCTTCTCTGGCAGCACTGGAGAAATCATTCAGGCTGGTGCAACTCAGATTTATCTGCTTCTACCTTTTATTTCTCATCCACAACATAAAGTCTTTGGCCAGACCATGGCAAGAGCACACCTAAGCAATACTCTTTCAAGACTCGCCTGTATTTTTCATCGACAGTTTAGCAAGCAGTCGGCTTGAAAAAGAAAAGTACAACGAACCGTCTGGGGGGAAGAGCTGCAGAGGCCTGACTGTTCAGCATTTCCAGTACGGCAAGGGGTAGGTTAGCGCTGCTGGCTTCTGTGCTCTGTATTTTCCTCTCCAAATACTGGGATTGAAAACAATATTTGGCCATCAGGACTATGGCATTTATCTTCCTCTAGGAAAATTACATTGAAATGAAAAAAATGATGCAAAAGTCTTCCGCCAATAGTATTTGCTCTTTCTGTCCTTTGTCAAACATCTCCAGCTTGTTTAAGTTTGGTGCACCTAGAATTAATAGCTGCCACTACCAACATCACCTTCCATCATCGAGTCCAGCCTTAACTCCTCAAATTTAAGACTGTTCTGTGTCTTTATTACTGCTGTTTTAATACTTTATCTTAATATAATCTTTCCTTTTACCTTCTGTGACTTTAAATTCATACTCAAGTTCTTGAAAATGAAGTTCGATTGCATGGCGGCTCAGAAGATGTGAACTCCCCCGGCAGCACATGAGCTGACCAGGCCGGACACCAGCGAAGTAATGCAGACGGGTCATGGGTTCAACCCTCACAGGCATTTGGCACTGACATACTCAAGATATTAATGAAGAAAGAAGTTCAAATCCTCCTTTAATTAAAACACAGGTACAACAGGACTAGGCTGAGTAATCGGAAAGCACGTCCCCTTCCAGCGCCCTGATTTTGGAGTTACCCACCTGAGGGTGACTGCTGACTCCTCAGGTGCCAACGCAAAGACTTCAGGATTAGACCGGTGTCACCAAGCCTTAACGCCAGCGGCAGGGCCCCAGAGCAGCACTGGGTGCCCTCTGCTTGCCTCGCAGCCATGGCAGCACCCGGCTCGGAGCCAGCACAAAACACCTTGGGGTGCATGCATATAAAACCACACGTCTTTACATACATATAGGTAAAACCCACCACTATTAGGTTTTACTTTGTTAAACCCTTCACAGTTTACATTCAAACCTGAGCTGCCTTTTGGAAACCCGTTCTAATTAGCAAAGACAAAGTGTGCAGTACTCCTGCTTCTTCAAGATATACATTATAAATTGCCGACAGATGGTTATGATAATACGGGAGCCACAGTTTTTGAGTTTTTAAAAATTAGGACTCGTGAACTGATGAATGCTCTAGAGATATGAAAACATCATGTCAGTCTATGTTGTTCCAATTAATTGCAATCAATTGCTAATTGAGAGCTATTTTAAGACTTGCCATTACTCTGAACATAATGTGGAATAATTTGCGTGGTCCTCTTTACCCCCACCACAAATGACATGGGTGCAAAGAACTCCCGGGAAACAGAATCAAAAAGAGCCACAGGAGCCTGCTTTTCGGTTTCCTCCTGCTTTTTTTTTTTGGCAGACAGGGCAAAAATTTGGAGCTCAGGATTTAAAAACCTAGGAGACAAGGGATCTCAGGCACTTGCTGGACCTCTCCCTTCAAAACTTCCCAAAATGTCGGCTCTGATATTACTGAATAAATACATTCACCCACTCTTTGGATTTCCAGGCAGCACAAGTATCTCGGACGGAGACCAGACCCATGGCGGCACCGCACGAGGAGGAGGACACTGGGCAGGCATTTGGCAGCAGGAATGCAGGCACAGGCTTCCTCCTGCTGCCCGTGCTGGCAACAAGAAAGGCACATTTCTGGGCAACCAACGTATTCAACAAGTGCGTTATTAACCATTTCATGATTTCCCAGCGCAAAGGTGAAGCAGAGCATGGGAGCTGTGAGCGGTGCCGCCGTAGGGCCGGCAGCGGAGGAGACGCGTCAGCCCCGTGGTGCTCCCCAAAAGCAGGTGCATGGAGGAAGGGGCCCCACAGCCCTGCCCTGGGCCTGCCCGAGCTGCACACAGGCTCTGCGTTGCTTTCACAGCCAAGTGCACGTACCCAGAAAAGGAAGGAAAGGAAGTACCGCTTGGAGTCGGGTCCTGGGCAACACAGCGGTTTGGTTTACGTCTTTAACTTGCCTGGCTTTGCACCAAAGGCAGGAAAATCCTGACAGAGTTATTTTGACATAAAAATCAAATGACCTAAATAACTGTACAGCGCTGAGCAACAGGCTGGATGCTTCCTGCAGCAGCTGGTGGCGCGGGCAGGTCCAGCAGGACACAACTCCTGGAGGCAAGAGGCGGCTACAGCAGGAGCAGCATGCTGCAGTCCGGTGTGCCCGCCGCCCGCTCGGGCTCGACAGGCCGAGCACTGCCAGGCCAGGCACGGGGTCGGCTGCAGCAGCAGCATGCAGTTATCACCCCAGAGCGAGCGCATGAACGGCATTTCTTTCCTGCCCAGTTCAGCCCCATTTGCTGGAGCTGCGCCCCGAGCCCGGGCGGCCCTGGCAGAGCGGGGAGGAACAACGAGCGCCCTGCGAGCTGAGCAGCGCTGCGGTGCACGGCCCTGCTGCGGAGCGGGACGCACCGCGGCTCCTGCGCCAGGTGGCAGGGCGAGGGCAGGGGACCAGCTCCGTGGCCAGAAATGGTTCTCCTCCAGTGAGATACCGCTGAAAAAGTTGCTTATTGAAAACAACTATTTTGGAAAACACTTTTTTCTTCCCTGCTCAAAGTCATGGCTAATCTCCTAATTGCCATGAGACGGTTTTCTCACCCTAGACTTATTTTAAGCAATCTAGCATCCTTTACTCATTGTTCAGCGCTTCACAAAGGAAGGAGCTGGCCCCGCGGGACACCGGCTGCATGGGCAGGGGCTGCCCAGTGGCTGTGGCACCTCCTGACCGAGCAGGCTGCACCCGGGCTGGTGGCACCGGCTGATGCCAGCACCGTTCTTGCCCTGTAAGGATGCATCCCTGATTGAAGTCACAAATTACGTTTCTAGTTACCAGGAATCAACGTTACAAGAGGAGCAGAGCGTGACCAGGGGTGTTTGCAATGCACTCCCTGCTTATTTATTGCTTAGAATCACAGAAAACTCTTTGTGGTATTTCACTCTGACAACGGGCGCTAATAAATAACTCATGTTCTTTGCTGTAGCAGTGCATTTTCGATAGCATCGAACCAAGCCTCATTTTTCATAAATGGCTTCTCAAGAACAACATCGTGTGGCTCTGGCACATCTGCCCATCGATCGCCGGGGCGGGCAGGGGCTGTCACCCCCGAGCTGGCCCCGCAGCTCAGCCCTTGCTTCAAGGCAAGCGTTGCGGCTACGGGGAAAATCAGAGTGTGAGAGGATGCTAGGCAAGGAAGTAGCCCTTCAGGGCTGTTGTTTATTAATTATTTGGAGCATGACTCTGACAAATGCATTCAAAGGCCGGCAGAACAAAGGAGAAAAGCCTGAATCCACAGCCAGGGGATGGTGGTACCCAGCGCCTGGCTGCTGTGTTTGTAGGAGAATCAGAGAGCCCTTTCCAGAGGGGCAGATGCTAGGTTTTTATGAGCTATTTAAGAAACTCTCTCTGGAAGCTTTTATTTTTTTTTTCTTGTCTGAACCTCATAAAATAGCCTTCTGCTCTATAGAGATAAATTTGGTTTATGTGAGAGAAACATTCCCAGCCACAGTGGGCTTTGCCTTAAATCCCATATCTTGCAGTTTAATCTTGCTGTGGGTTAGCTTGGTTTATTTTCTATCCTGTAAGTGGTGAATTGAACTTTAAGAAATGAATGGTTTGGTTTATCAGTTTTAGCATCTAGACCAAAGCACTTTTGCATCAAATAAATGCATGCAGTGGGAGATCCTCCAGATACTGCTTTAAAAAATCCAGCAGTTTACTCAAAACATTTTCAGCACCAGCTTCACGACCAATTAAATTACCCACGTCTGGGCAATCCTACCTGCTCCGAAATCCAGAGCTCTTCTCTTGCGTGAGGCAGGGGCCCGAGGGGCGAGGAGATGCTGAGCCCCGGCAGCAGCCCAGCAGGGGCTCTCCTCGCCCCGCACGCCAGGTCTCTGTGTAGGTCACTGACACTCCCCAGCGCGCAGCACGGACACGACTGAAACACCTGGCTGGCTCTACGTCTCCAGCGTGTGAAAAATAAAGGTAGAAACCGAAGCCTAAACTGACCCATTGCTTCTGACTTAAAGGAAGGCGCGGCACGGAAGAGAAGGGGGCCTTCAGACCGGTATTTCCACAAAATGAATCAGTACCATTTGGGAACCTGCTCCGTGGGAGTAAATCCACGTGAAATCTGGAGTAAGTGACATTTAGAGATGGAAAACAACAGAAAACAGAGCACCCGTGCGCAGGTGACGGAGGTGCTGGAACAAAGTGAACCAGAGAAATTTCTTACCGGGAAGGGAGGCAGAGACAGGCACAAAGAGAAGGTGCGGGGGTACAGCATCCTCTGGAGCTGCCCCACCGATCCTGTAGCAGCGATTCCACGTTGGGTGCACATGGGCAGCCAGGTATGCATCCAAGGGAGAGGTTTTTCTAATGGATGCTGTAGGGTTTTTCTTTAATTTGTGCAGAGGAAGTTTTTATTGTTTTGAGGTGGCACACTGGGCTGGATCAGTTTTGGGATACTAAACTAGTTTGGTTAACTAATATACCACCTCTGCTCTGCATTTGTAGAAGAAAATAATATATATATATATTTTTTTTTCTCCTGCAGAATCTAACAGATTCTTTCTTCCATATATTTCTACAGGAGTATGCAAGAACTCTTTAGGGATGCTATTGGTTCCTATTAAATTCTGTAGGGTTTTTAGTGCCATTTACAGATAGTCTACCGCCATCAGCATTATTAAATTCCATATAAATTCTCCGTAAGAAAGCAGAAAATCTCAATGATTATGAGTCCAGTATCTCTGTGGATGAAAAATGTATTCACAGGAAATCTCAGAGCATTACAAATGTATTCAAAATAATTATACTGGAAGGATTTTTCTACAAGCTGTAATGTGGAAATGCATCAAACATGGGAAAATTGGACTAACTGTCCTTTGACCTAGAAGAAATGTTGAAAATTTAAGTAAGTTCTCAGCTATGTAAGG
Organism: Anser cygnoides; assembly: GCF_040182565.1. Taxonomy (NCBI): domain Eukaryota; kingdom Metazoa; phylum Chordata; class Aves; order Anseriformes; family Anatidae; genus Anser; species Anser cygnoides. Next base: position 967,192 of record NC_089886.1, read on the forward strand.
GCCTGATCCTAATCCCTCTGGAAATAATGTGAGCATTTCTACTGCCTGAAAGACTTCAAAAGAGCACAGCAGCTGCACTTGCAGCACCGCGATGTACTTCTGTGCCTCATAGTCACTAGTTCTTTAGGAATCACTACGCCTCGCAGCTATCCTAAAGCTAGTAAGGGAGATCGTGAAGGCAGGCAGAGTCTAAAAAAATCTTCAGAGGAAATCAAAAATACATACAGAGTGAAGGTCAGGGCCGCTATGCCAGGCCCCCCAGGCTTAGTACCGACACCTCAGAGCGGCACCAAGTAGGTTGGCCACGGAGCAGGAGCAGGTCCCGGGGAGCAGCAACCTGGCTACGGCCAGGGGGACACTGCTCTGCTTGCACAAGGAGACCTGCAGATGCTGCAAAGGAAACTTCCCCGGGCAGGAAGCGAGACCTAGACAGCAATATACACCAGCCAGGTTTGCTGTCGTCGTGTTAAAGGACAGAGGTGTTGAAGAAGCCCTGGAGTCAGCCAGCGTCACCTCCATCTGCTCCCAGTGGTGGAGCTGAGGGGCGGCTGAAGATGCAGCTTGTGTTTTCTTCATTTCCACCATTCGTTTTAGGTTTGGTCAGAAGTGCCTGTGAGGCATCTCTGGAGTGACTGCAAGCTGCGCTTCCAGCAGGCTGGATGGGCAAACAGCAAGGCCAAGAACCCTTCCCATGCCGGGAGCACAGCCCTGTGGGGCACGGCATGGCACAGCCCCAGTACAGCCTAACCCCGGTACAGCCCGACCCCGGTACGGTCCCAGACTGGCCGCACCTGCCCGCACCCAGCACCATTCGTGGAGGGGACTGCGTGCGCTGCAGCACTCAGACACCTCACGCGGGTTGAGGGGAGCAGCCCTCCCTCCTGCCAGCACCCAAAGCCACATCCTCCCAATGCGATGCCAGGGCAGGGACGCACGGGTGACCCCCCCGTCCCCAAGGACCACGGCTCAGAGGAGCCCCAGCTCCCCCCTGTCCCCGCACTGCCACCCCGTCCGTGCTGCCCGCAGGATGCGGCCTTGCAGCCGGTGTGACGACGGCACGGACCAGGTCGCTGTCAGCCCGCAGGAGCCATCGGAAACAGGATGGCCGGCGGCGCTCGCCCCCGGGGCTGGCTGCACTTACCCGTGCCACAGCTGTCACCGCCCTGGTGGAAAGCTGCACAGGAGTTTGCAGGTCAGTCTGTAACCTACGTGCTGGCACCCAGAGCTGCTGCCTGAGCAGCAGGGAGTGGAGTGTCCGTGGAACAGATAACTGAAAACTGAATACGGAATGCGGCTTTACTTAGCATTTACACGGGAGTCACTTGCTCAGCATTGCTGACACCTCCCAGAGCCTGCCCGGAGAGGTGCCCTGCCGCGGTCACGGGGGCTGTCACCCCTCTGCCCAGCACCCTGCTGGGCCCTGGGCACGGGGAAGTCCCGCTCCCCCCGGCACGGGCTGTGCCGCCGGCCACGGCACGTCTGTGACCTGCATCAGCCACTGGTGCCAGCACACAAAACCAGACGCTGCGGTCTACAGGCTTTCTTCAGGAAAGATAAATTATATTCTAAAGGCATCCGTGACCCGCTGTTCAAGATACTTGTTTGGGCGTTTTATGGTTTTTACTGATTGATCGGCTGGGAGATTCAGATCTGGTTCTCCGAGCGATCCGAGCCGGGTTCAGAGCTGACGGGAGCTGCGGCAGCGCCCTGCGTGGCCGGGGACGTGCAGCTCTGCTCCCCAGGGCACGGCTCCAGCCTCACCCTGTGCTGCTCGGCCAAAATCAGGATGAGGCAAGCAGTGAGCCCAGTTTTTGAGTGCTGCAGAGGAATAGAAATATCACGGGTATATTGGGAAAAAAAAAAAAGCCTAAACTGCAGTTTAAAGAGTCTAACTGTTTCAGCTTGATCTCAGCATGTCACAGTGTAAGGAAAGCTGCTTCTCACACCGTTCTCATCTTCCCCGCGAGCTGCTGGGGCCTGACTCAGCCCAGCTCCACTCTTACCCATCTCTGGAAGCCGGTGGCCTTGCCCCCTCGTAAAGCTGCTGTCAGCCAGATGCGAATCCAGCCAAAAGCACGTCCTGCTTCCAGGGGACTCAGTTTCTGACAGCTCTGCAGCGATCACAAGAAGCTGCAAACCCAGCGAGTAACCTCTAAATGGAGGTGTTGGACCCACGTAACGCGGCACAGGGCCCACACATCGCGGTGCACCGCTCGCACAGCTCCTCCCAGCCCTCAGCCACAGGCCAGAAATAGAGCAAGCTAGTATTTACCATGGGAGATTAATGCCTAATGCAAAATATTTAATTAATACAGTGAAGTTTTATTTCATGGGTACTTGCGTTTGTGCTATGACAAGCACTGGAGATATACGGGTCCGCAACTAAATGCTGCCCAAGATAAAGCAATTGTTCATCTGTGCTAGTCAAGCATAACAAATAGCCAACTTGTATTTTGGCGTAGCTCCGTAATGTTTTCTGCATTAGCCCTTTGCATGAATAATTTACTGCCAAAGGTCTGCTCCATCGCCGTGACCAGATCCCAAGCCATTCGCGCTAGTTACGATATCCCAGTGACACTGCGGGTGAAAGAGTTCTCACTTCGCCCACCCGGCAAATCTTGCTGGATTTCTCTCACCCATTAAATGAAAATAAGATTAGAACAAATGCTACCTGCATTTGGGAAAGACGCACGCGTTTCGTTACAGTCATTTAGCCTTACAAAGGACGGGCTGTATGTGAAGGGAAGGAGCCTCCCGGCGTACACCATGAGGCAGAGGGGCAGGGGCAGCAGGGCCCAGCCCCGCAGCAGGGCATGGAGCACATGAGATGGAGCACGGTGTCTTTGGGATGAAGAGCGGCCCTGGGGCAGCGTTCGGCTTGTTTGAGCCTGTTCTATACAGCAGATGCTTGGTCCTCAAGAAGGGGGTGAAAAGGGCTCTAAGGAGCGCAGGCTAACGACTTGCCAAGCCTAAAAAATACTCCAGGTTTGACACACATCGAAGACAAGGTCTGAGGACTGCAGATGAGCTGCCCCGAGCCATCGCAGCCCTGCGAGAGCTGCCCCAGCCCCAGCCTGGCCCCTGGAGCGGGGTCACCCTGTGCTGCTGGGACCCGCGGGGAGCCAGAGCCATGGGGCAGGCGCTGAGCCCCGTGCCGGCCCCGCTGCCCACGTGCACGGCACAGCCCCGTGTTGCCGCGGGGAGCCTGCCATTTGGGAAGCTCCACCGAGCCCAAAACAGCCCAGCCAGGTTCTCGCGCACGCATTATGCCTTTTTATGCCTCTCTTACTGCGTATGAGGGCCATAAAATAAGCACCAAAGTAATTTACTTCTGCTTCAAGGCCTCTTTTATAGAGTCAAAATGATTTATGGGGCCTCAGTGCACATGACCGACAGGCCCTTAATATTTAACAGCCGTAAAAGAAATATTGAACAAACACTATGTATTACTGAGTCGCTTTTGGTCTACAAACATATTAAGATAACTCTGCATACATTGCAACTGGTCAAATATTAATCACTGAATAATTTAGCCTGTGAATTTACTTTGTTTAAAAAAATAATTCAGCAGATGTATTTGTCCACTCCAGTGCAAATACATATTTATGATATGGCTATTGGTCTAATATATGTTTTCCTGGTATCCTCATTTCAGGACATACATAAAAAGAGCCAAATCCAGCCCTGGAAAAAGAAAGGGAGGAGGGCTCAGCACAAGTTTTATGTGCAGGGCGGCAGCATATGCTTGGCAAAATGCTGCTGCCTGCGTACAGGGAGCTCTGGAAATGAGCAGTTGCAGCCTCCTTAAATATTGATGGCTTCGCTGGAGCAGTTATGAAAGCGCTGGAGACAGCGCCGGGGCTGAGGCAAGGAACTCGGTGCGTGAAGCAGCGCACACAGGACTGCCCCGCGCTCCCGTCCTGTCCCCAGGCGCAGCCCGGCGCCCAGGGTGGCAGCGGGCGGCCCCCCTGCCCCTCACCTCCGCCCCAGCACGGGCCCAGAGCAGTGGAGCGGGACCACACCAGTCCCTGCGCCTCTGCACAGGACATGCCCCTGTGGGCACCGGGTGCTCCTGGGGTGGACAGCACGTCCCAGACTGCGGCCGAACCAGCCTTGGGATCGTCCCCAGCCTCTGCTCGGGGACAACTGCTCCGACGTGCTATCAGGCACTTCTCCTCCGGGCACCATGTAGGGCTCGAGGGTGCCTTTGGCCAGCACAGCCAGCACAAGCTTAGCGCCTGGCGAGCTCCAGCCCCAGAGTGATTTTCAGCCCGCACATTTGCACGGCACAGCTCAGAGCTCCCGGGGGCTGCAGGGAGCACAGCTCGCAGCAGGAGCCCACCACCAGCCGTTAGCCCACGCCTGGCAGCCCCCTGCCTGAAACGTTCTGACTGAGGGCGCAAGGAAAAGCCGCGTGCTGCAGGCAGCCGTTAACGCCCAGGGAAGAGCCAGCAGAGCTGAGCCGCTGTCCTGGTGATGCTCTCAGAGCCTGCGTGGCGCTAGCAGAACTCGTGGCACGACTGATCTGTCACGTAGACGGGACCAAAGGGACCAGCGTCCAGCCCTGTGCTGGTGACAGGTTGTGCAAGCAGCTGAACACAGGCAACGTCCCTGTGCCTACCATTACACGTGTGTATCTCCATACCGGAAAGCACACAGTGGGAACCCCCCAGGGAAACAAAGCTCCTATGGGAGGCAAGCCCTCGGCTCAGGCTGGGCACCCTCCTCCTCCCGTCCCAGCACCACCGCCCACCCTGCAGTCAGCAGCTGCGGAGCCACGCTTGGCAGCTTCGTGAGAGGCAGAAAAGAGGATTCGGAGGCGGCCACCCCGCTGACATTGCCCAATTAACCTGAGCCTGGAGTTGAATCCGGGTCATCAGAAGCACCGTGCTAACGAGCAGGCGGGCTGCGTTACCGGCCCTCCCTCTGAAGCCTACCGCTAACGGCTTAACTGAAGGCTCCGGCACGCGAAGGCAGGGCGGGCAGGGCAGCCCTGCTGCGTGCTCTCTGCCGCTGCTATGCTCACAAATCCTGTAGTTTACCCCTCACGCGCTGGGTCTAACGCCATCAGTAATGAACCTCGGAGCAGGATGGCTGAGCGCCGCCTGCTCCCCTGGAGCAGAACTGAAGGGCCACCCGAGCAGCCCTCCAGGCGCGCACCTTGGCTACGCGCCCGCTCGAAGCCGGCTGGCACGGCCACGCTGCACCCATCTCCCGAAAATCTGTCCGAATTCTGACGCCTTGTCTATGCACTATCACGTTTTGAGGCGATCACAGCCAACAGGCAACTTCCAAACAAGTCGAAGCACTGTGATTATTGAATTGAAAGCCACCAGGCCCGGTTGTTGTGGCTGACCCGCTCTCTCGCGGTACGTGGCAGCCTGCAGCACGACGCACCAGCCTCCTGGGGCCGCCGCTCCGCGCCGTCCCCGCTGTGCCCGGCCCTGGCACTGCTGCCAGGCAGCAGCTGGGCGCTGCCTTCACCTGCACCGCTCTGCACACCACGAAGCTGAGTTCAACAAAATGAAAACCAGCAAGAACTGCCTCCCCGCGGTCCCACGGCACCAAAACGCTCGCAGGAGTGTTTATTTCATTTATTTTTATTTCTTCATTATGAATCTGCTAAGAGCATTGAGATTTTCACTCGGAGTGAGATTTTTCTCTCTCAGGTTCGCACGTTAATGATCGAACATGTTTCTAAAACCACCCCAAAGACTCTTCAGAAGACAACCGAAGTACTGCTGACATTCTGCACATCGCTGCTCTGCGGGAACAGGAGATGTCAGCCATGTTCCAACTCGACGGGTCAAAGGAGAGATCTCTCCCCAGAGCAAAAACTACCCTGCAAGTGGGTCCTAACTCTGCACTAGCACTCTGTGCTGCTTTGAAATGCAAATCGGGGACGATCTGAGCAGGGAGCATCACGAGCTGGCCACAGGCACCGGCCACCAGCACCGCACACAGCTTGGCAAGACCTGGCCCGGCCCCACGCCAAAACGCTCAGCAGGAGCTGGGCTGGGGGCTGCAGGGAGGAGCCTGAACTGCTGGGAAAGCGTGAGGGGTCCTCGAGCCCCCTCCCATCACAGCAGCGAGACTGGCAATCTTTTAGGAAAATACAAACTTAATTTTAAGCCATCTGGGAAATTCTGCTAAATGATTTATCATGCAACTGATGAAACTGCAATTTAACTTCAAAGCCCTAAACAGCATTAAAGAAAGCCTTGTGCTCAAATTAACAGTAAAATATTTGACACTGAAAATTATTGTAACAGCAAATAGCATTGTTCTCCAATTAGCCTAATGCAATAGATCACTGTATGGGCAAGCATCCCAGCAGGCGCTCATTGGGATGTGCATATTCAGGTTAGTTTATATTGCCTTTATGCAGACAGCAGAGCGCTACACGTGCGGCTGGGGGCCCAGGTGACCCAGCCCTGCCGGGCTGCATTCAGCCAGCTCTCACCTCTCCGCAGCTGTCCACAGGCAAGGATCTAAATGCAGCACCCGGCAGGCTGCAGCCCGACCACCTCCCGCATCTCACCGCTGCAGCACCGCAGGCAGCACGAGCATTTCGCAGGAATTGAGCTTGCAGAAAGCAACCACCCTCCTGCAGAAAGTGGCCTGTGCTGCCAGCCAAGCCTGCAGCAACCCAGGGCAACTCTTGCACACAGGAGATGCAGGGGCCCGAGAGGAAGCACGTCTGCTCAGCGAGTGCATCCTAATTAGTTTACAACCGTCTCTCTCAATAACTGGTGAATAAGATCCCTATTGATCTAATTAGCAGTAAGAGAAGAAAATTCTGAGTTTTTTTTTTTTCTTTTTCCTGTGGCTGTTGGCAGCTTCCTGGTTACAGACAGAGAGCCCTGCCAGCCCCACGCCGCCGTGCAGAGGCAGTGGGAGAGCCGGCCCCGGGGGCTGAGCGTCAGCACCCTGGGGACCAGGCGACTTGGAGAGCGCAGGGCCTCACTCTGCCAGGGGCCCTGGAAGAGCACACGCTGGCGTGCCCGGGGAGGGCAGCTTTAAGCCGGGTTCACTGGAGTCTGCAAGCTGGCTCCTTTGGGGTCTGCCTTTTTTAATGACCTTGACCCTGATTTCAGGCTGTAACTGGGCTGAGCGCAGCCAGCAGAGGAGCCAGAAGTGTTCATGCCCACAGCCGTGTTTCTTCACAGAGCACATCCTCTGACAACACCTCGGTGCTGTGGTTCAGCCGCTAGGAGCAATGCCCCACAGAGCCCAGCAGCGGCCCCGAGGAAGGCGAGTCCCAGCCCTGCACCCTCCGGAGCTGCCGGGCCCCCAGCGCCCCCAGTCCCTGTGCCACCGACCCACGGCCACCGGGCACGGCCAGCAGGGAGCGTGGAACAACTGCCTGCGTGTCCTGAGCGTTATAGGGATGAAGGGAAGGGGAGCGGTGGTAGTGGGGATTTATCTTCTGAAAAGGAAACGATGACGTCCCAGGACTGCATAGCTCAATTAAGCATTTGCTGGAAAGCCAACACTCACTGCTCGCTCAACAGCTACCTTTCAAAGCAGAAGTAAAACTAGAAGGAGGGAATTAACTGGGAGATAAGGGGAGCATCAGATAACACAGGTGAGAACCCACCAGGCCAGCCTGGTCTTCTCAGCGCTCTCTGTCCCTCGGGGCAGGAACGGCCCCAAGTCGGGGCTGCCCCAGTCCCTGTCCCACTGGGCGGCCACGAGGTTTGCTCTGCCGAATTAACAGCTCGGCTCCGTCTCCAGCTGCTCTTGTCGAGACAGCTGTTTCCACAAATAATTACGGAGCAGTTACCTGCTGGTTTTCTTTTCCTGGTGGCTGCCGTTACTCGAGGCACGCAGCGCACGGTGCCACGGGCACCCCGACCTGCTGCGCCCAATGCCTCGCGCCCACCGGCGGCACTCCCGCTGCATGCCGGGCACAACACAGCCCCGCTGCAGCTCCTGCCTGTGCACCGATAAACACCCCGGCATTTACTGAAACCACAAAAATTAGGCGCAAGTCCTTCAATTTAATCCTGTCCCCGCTGGGGTCACAGGGAGTGCTGCGTTACGTGCCTCTCCGGGAGCAGCAAGAAGCGTACTTTTTGTTACGCGTACTCTGCTGAATAACAATTTCCAGCTCCATTGAAGAGATTTTTGATTAAAGCAGACAGAGGATAGCCTAAATTAGCTAAGGTAAAACTGTTTACAGCCGAGCTATCTGGCAAGCATTTTTTATTTTAGCAAACCAGCAGCGATGGCAGGAATTCAAGATTTGCAGGTGCCCAGATAGAAGCTCAAATCCTCCTATTGCTAAACCTCCATGCAATTATGGCATACAAATTGCTATCCTTTCCTCATCACTCAGATTTAGAAAGGATTCATGTTTTTTCCATTTCGGGCAGATTTTGAAAGACACAAAAGACTGTTGTGTGTAAAACTCCCAGTGATAATCAACGACATTTGGGTCCTTGTGAGTCATTATGTCCTTCAGAATCTTCACCTTTATGATTAATATGTTGTTTCTTTGGCTCTTCTCTTGATTAACAAGAATCAGAGGAACAATTATGCATCCTATCATTACTTTCTAAGGAAGCTCCACAATTACAGATTTTAATTAATATTCTTGTTCGTTTCAGAGAAACTATGGTTTTAAAACTGCTTTTTTGGCAATCAAATGGCATCCATACCACAGTTTGAGAGCTTTCCTGCTACAGCTTGGGAAGAAGTACAAATGACAAAGTCCATCATTTAAGAATTATTTTTTCCCCCACGTTAAAATTTTGAATTTAAGCCAAGACAAGCAGCAATCTACTTTTCACACCCGTGTTTGTGAAAGGCTCCCTCTTGGCAGCCTAAGGCCAGGCCCCCGTTGTGCCACCAAGCTCCCGCATCTGCAAGGGGGCTTCAGCTGTGACCAGTTCCCTCCGTTCGTACGGCACGAACAGCACGGCTGCACGGCACCCCTGCGAGTCAGACACGCTCCGGAGGGAGCCCTGCGTGTGCTATGAGCGGGGGCAACGCTCCCTGAGCGCCCCGGGGGCAGCTCAGCACCTGGGCTCCGACGGGGCAGGAACCAGGGACGAGCAGAGCTCTCTCGCCCCCACCACCCCCGTTCAGACCACGCCATTTCCTTCTTATCCTTTCTTTCCATCTCTCCTCCCGCAGCTCGTGGTTCTCCTTGCCTCACGAGGGCAGGCAGGGACACGCGGGATGGATCCCCTGGCACCCCGCCTCGGCTCCCCCAGCACCCCGAGGGCACCGGCAGTGCCGGGAAGGAGCAGTGGCACCAAGTCTGTCAAATACCATCACATGAGTCGGAAATAGGAACTTTCCCTAAAATTAGAAACAAGCTGGTGCTCTAACTTGCCTTGAGAGAGGGCCACACATTGAGGAGCAAGGCAAGAAGGGCACAAATTTATTTTTAAAATACGGGAACATTTCAGTGGGGAAATATAAAATGCTTTCAATTCTGAAATGACTTTTTTCTTTTTGCACGAGGTCTTCCTATGTGAAGGGTTATGGTCAGTCTTATCTCTGCTCAGCCTCCTTTTCCTAGTAAAAGTGACCCAGTGCCCATTGCCGAATTCCAACCTGAGGGTCCCTAATGCTTGGATTTAGGATCCAGTTTGCCCTACTGGAAAGCAGGAGCCATGGAAGTTGCATTTCAGACACCCCAAGATTCAGAGGCTTTGTGCTAAACGAGAAGAGAGCGAAGCAGCTGAGCTGCGAGAGACTTCCCGCAGGAGCATCCCCTTACCTGCAGCCCTCGGGCGTTTTCCCCTAGCTCTACGCTTCCATCTGTGAACACAAGGCCTGCTGCAGAGGGCAGCCCCGTTCGCCCTCCGGCTCCTGCGCACCCAGCGAGCCCATCCCAGGCCCTGGGGAGCTGCTCGGCGTGACGGCCGCGTCCCCGGCAGTGGTGTGAGCACTGCGTGCTGCCACTCAGAGCCCCAGCCAAAATGCCAAGAGCAATTACTTAATTGCTTTGATCTGTGCTCTTGTGAGATCTGCAGAGCATAATTATATTCTTGCTTTAAGAAGAGCGAAGGAGAAAAAAGCTTTATTTTGATGTTTTAGTGTTTGCTTCTCAGCAATATGTGCTTAAAGGGAACTACAGTGATTTATCTTTCCAAAGCCTGCTCTCTACATCTGAAAAAACCAGGAATAGCTGCTATGCATTTGCATCTCAATTTTAGCTCAAGCAACTTGACAAGGATTCAGCTAAATGAATCGGCACAGTTTGCAAAGAAAGCAGCTGAAGTAAATAAAACCTCCAGGGATGCTGATAAAAAAAGGCATTAAAATCAGGATCTGTTCTTCCATAGTGAAAGAAACCCGGCACCTGGGGCAGGATCCCACGTTCACTGAAGTCCTCCACCAGCACCTGCAGGCTTTGCACTGCACCCTGAGGCTTGGTGATCACTGCCCGTGGGGCTGACGCCTGCTCGGGCTGAGCTCAAGAGACCCAAGACCTGCTCTGACTCCTCCCTGCCATGGGGAGGAGAGGAGGGGAGCACGAGGCCCGGCCCAACAGTTTGGGGTAAATGGTTCAAAGAACAGGAAAAGCCGAGGGAATCCCACAACCAGCACCAGTGCAGCCAAGCTTGCGCAGAGCCCCAAGGTTTTATTTCAAGATGTTCTCTTTCAAAGTTTCACATGAGAGTGAGAAAAATGCCTTCATTTGCAATTCATGCAAGTAAAAAATATTGTCCATCTGCAATTTTTATGGGAAAGCTATGAGCACTGATCTTCGAGAGCTGAAAAATATTGGACCACTTCTGCATAACAATTAACATTTATGTTTTTCAGGAGGGCTGTTCCCTTTACTGCCTCCTCACCCCGGGCCAGGTTCCCTCCTGGTCTGAACTGCCACAGCTCTGCTGCTACTGCAAATCGCCCAAACCAGGGCTTTCACCCTTTGTTTTAACCCTGCCATTGCGTGATGCTCCAGACTGCTCAGAGGGAGACTTTTCTAAGGCACCAAGGACTTGGCTCGCTCTAATCCCTGCCTTCAAGGGAAGCAGCGCAAGTTAATGCAGCATGCTTTCAAAAACCCTTCCCGGAGCCTGTATTATCTTGTGGTGCAGCCTGGCAGAGAGGCTAAAGGCAGAGGCTGGGCTGATCCAGCTGCCGCTCTGGGAGCTGCAGACCAGTTTAATTAGTAAGCCTGAACGGAGACAGGAGGCTTTCATCTTTTGATGCAGCAGAGGACACAGAAGAGACACGATTTAAGAGGTGCCCACAGCCTCCGGCTGCCTTTCGCTGGGTACCGCTCCCCTTTGTTATGCCGTTCCTTTTGCTCCACTGAATTCAGTCACTTGCAATGGTTTGCTTATTTTAGTTGAAAGAGTGGGAGGAAAAACTACTCTGCGTACACATCTGTGGTTCGGTTACATCAGAGCGAGCAGCAGCTCCCAGCTTCCCAGCGCTTTAATCAAGGCAGCCCGAAATTGCCGTCTCGGGACCGACGTGGCCAGCAATGCTGTAAGTTACAGCCACGGCAGCTTGAGGCTCGGTGGGAAGAGTCGTCACCACAGATTTTATTCCAGGGCAGAACGAAAATGGGCATCATTTTTAGGTCCCCACTTGCCATCCTCGTATCTAGGTCACGTACAGTATTACTCCAGCACAGACCGCCTATAAAACCCGCTACCACAGCACTCGCCGTCCCAGCTACTATTTACAGGTTCAGACACCCATTGTCATTTTCCAAAGTACAGACGCTTACATATGAACTCAGGTGTTGCCCTCGTGGGAGCACAGTCTGAGCGTGCTTTACAGGGCTGTCGTCATCACAGCACTTTGAGGTGCCCACAAGGAAAAGAGCACGCTGCGGGCACACCACTACCGCGCGGTGCTTCCCGGCCGCAGGGAGCGTTGTGTGTGCCCGAACGCCGCCCGGGCTCGTGGCACTACTGGCCCACGAGCCCCAGCAGCGTACAGGCGGGTGTCCGCAGGGCAATTGCAGCGTAATTTCTCCTGCAGACCATCGCAGATGTACTTAAAGCTTTCGATGCAAACCTGCTCAGAACAGCTTATTTTTCACAGAATCATTTAGGTCAGAAAAGGCCTCTGAGATCATCCAGTCCAGCCTTTAACCTAGTACGAATGTCCACCGCTAAACCATGCTGCTAAGTTCTAAATCTACACGTTTCTTGAAAACCTCCAGGGATGGTGACCCAACCGCTTCCTGGGCAGCCTGTTCCAACGCAGCACAACGCTTTCAGTAAGAAATTGCTCCTAATACCTAACCTAAACTTCCCCTGGTGTAACTTGAGGCCATTTCCCCTCGTCTCATCACTTGGATTATCACAACTTTTATATTGCCACACAACAAAATCTAGACCACGTTCAGGGAAGGTGCTTGAGGATGCTCACAACGTGAAGAGCTAATCCGGGCCACGTAGGGGCTGCACCTCAGCATCACCCCAAGTTCCCTTTCCTGCAGTACCAGGTGAGAGGTGACCCCAGTTTGCAGCAGGCTGGGAATACAGTTCAGTCCTAAGAACTTCAAACTTTCCTCATGTCCCCCCAGCACAGACTGAAACAAACAGCCAGGAGAATGGCCCCAGGCCAAACCGCCCACCGTCATCATCCTCTCAGTCGCAACAAAAACCTTAGCGCTGGTTGCAAACAGCACAGATCTGATCTTATTGCACCGCGGGGTATATTACACCTGTCAGAAAGAATCTAAGAAAAATTTTGCCCTTTTCTGAACAGAAAGATAAAGCAATCCAAGCATTTAGTTTTAAAAATAAAAGCTTCATACAAAAATCTGGTTTTCCCCAGAACCATCTCAGAACAGATGTTTCTCCAGAGCAAGAATGGGAAGTGACACAAGAAGCTATGAATTGCTCTTTTCAGAGCGCACCTGTATGGTCATTTTTATCTCAGGCATAAGGAAGGAAAGGCCTTAGACACACTGGATTTTCTGTGAAATATCTCAGGAGTACATTGAGCTAGAAATGAATACACAAGCTTCCCTCTAGCAACAGATTGCTTTCTAATTCACAGAACGCAAATGCAGATGCTGTTCTTGGCTCTCGACCAAATTATTGCACAACACATTTGTTTCTACAGTAGCAGCATTTAATACAATAACAATAAAATGGAAAATAATACCCAACATCCACCTGTATGTGTCTAGTTTTGTCATTTCTGCCTATGACGCTCCCAAGATCCCAAACTCAAGGGAAAAGCCAGCCCTGCAGAGATCTCAGGCTGCCCAACCTAGCAAAGGGCAAACAATTTAACAAGCACTGCTGCAGTGTGCACGCCTCCCAGCACCGCAGGAGGCCATTCTTGGGAGTCATTTTGCCTAAGGAGTTACCTAGAATAAAGGCCGCCTGCCTCCCACATCTCTTTCCTGTACCAACATTCAGAAAAACAGACCCCACCAACACGGGGAGCGAGTGCTGGACGTACAGCACGAAGGCACGATAGGTGGATGGGATTTCGGTACGGCAGCTTGGCAGCAGGGCGTTCGCAGCCCTTTGCTCTGCTGCAAGCCACGAGCCCAGGGGCAGTGGCAGGGAGCCCTCCATACGTTTGCTAAGAACCAGGAGTGTCTAAAAATAAAAATAACCAAATAAAAAAATTTAGAAGGAGGAAAGACTAATAAAAAGCACGTTTCCTTTTCCAGAATGACTCTGACAGTTTTCTGAGGCTAAAACCCACTTGGAAACAAGAAATAGTAAGTGAGGTTCAGCGTCTCGCCTTTCAATAACAAGCAAGGGGAGTTGCTTTCACTTTCCACAGCACTTCCTACTTCTGTCCCTGCCCATTTCCTGAAAGTTTATATACAACATGCAACGCACGGGACATCCTCGCAACCGCACTGGCAGAAACACCACGGGTCTTTCAATTTGCACCAGATAACATTTCCTTTATGCACATTTTATCACATACGATTTAAAAATAAAGTCCATTTGGTGCTTATGTTCCAAATCAACCCAGTATCTTGAATCTTTGAGGTCCATCCCACGAGCACTCCCGGAGCTGAACCCGGAGCCTTCCAGGTGAAGCACGGCGCTGCCTCCCTGGCCCGCAGGCAGCCGGCCGCGGCTCAGCACCGTCGCAGCTCTTCTTGCAGCCGCGCCTTCCACAACGCACCTTTGGCTAAATACAAAGGTCACGTCCACATTTGTGTCCGCTTTCCTAGATTTATATACACGCAATAACCGGCTTTACCTAGAAAGACTGTTGTGCAGACTAGTAAGCAAACATTTGATGGGTACTGTCTGAACCCTACAAATAATTACTAATAAATATATCAGCTCAAAAAGAAATTAAGTCCCATCTAACCAGTCTCTCGGAAGAGATGAATCGGCTTATTTCTGCTGAAGTCAATGAAGATACACTAATTTACACAGCTGCTAATGGCATTCAGATTTCTGAATAGCAATAAATAGTCTATTCTTTCCTTTATTTAAACAAAAATGCATTACTTGTTGAAATAGAAGAAGACCTTGCTGCATTAGCTACTGAGTTTTTTGCCTACATGAGAGGCTGCCTTACTTCTAAGCCAATCAGCCAGAACTGTTTTCTGAATTCTTCGCCTTACATAATACCAGCTCCACTTGATACAGCCTTAGCGAAATCAATATCAAAAAGGCAAAACGCCTCCTATTTTGGTCTCTGATCAATTCCCCTTTGTTCTCAAGCTCCCTCTCACACCTTGTTGTTCAGATCCTACCACAACCCTCCGGCACTCGCTCCGTCCTCGCAGGACCATGTTCCAGCAGGACGAAGGCAGCGCCGCGCTGCCGGCACTCGGCCCCGTCCCGCGGGGCCGTCCTGCTTCACCGGGACCAGGCTACGATCCGCTTTTGCCAAGCATCCCCTTCCCCAGCGCATTCGCACACCCTGAGCCAGCCTTAGCAAAATCAGCCTCTGCTCCGAGGACGGCATCGCCTCGGCGAGCGTGGCAAGGGAGGCAGCTGGTGAACTGCGAGGAAGGAGTCCGACGGGGACCATTGCACGTTATTAATTAAATCTAACGAAACCTCCCACATTTTATGGCCCTGTGAGGTCTACCACGGAAGATTTCACATCTATTTTACTAGCTTGAATTACAAACACTGACAAAGTGATTTAGGAGGGCAAATGCTAAATGCTCCGCCGCTCGTGATAAACTAGCGCATATCCCAACAGAAGACATTAACTAAAAACAAAAACCAGCATAGCGCAGGCGGACACGCTTGCTGCTGTGTCAAACAGCCCTGGCTTGCCCTTCCTTGCGGCTGCATTTTGTGTTTTTAGCTCTCCTGACCGCTCGGTCCCGGCCCGGTCACAAGCGCTGGATGCAGCAGCACCGGCGGTGCCGACCATCGGCACCCGCTGGGCCCCGCGGGGCACAGCCAGCCCAGGGCTGCGCCGAGCTCTGCGCCTCTTCCCTCACTGCTTCCTGAGGACCGATCTCCTCCCCATATTCAAGTTTTACAGAAATGGGAACATACTATACCACAAGATTATTCAATTACAGGTAGTTAATGAAAACTGAAATTAATACAAATCTCAAGGTAGCATGCGCAAATACAACAAGGAACATTTCCACGTAGAAGAAATAAGACAGCATATACTCTGAGTAAAACATTTAATGTCTGCTTAACTAATTTTATCCAGATTAATTAATCCCTTCCCAATTATTAACAGCTTTTTCTTTTGTTTCCTATTTCTGGTGCTATATATTCAGTAATTATACATACATTTTGGTAATTGTTTTCTGTCTTATACATCGTATTTTTAGTCTTTCTAAGCTTGTGAAATTCAGGAGAGAGAATTTAAGTGCATTTGCATCTGTCAGAAGCTGAGATACTGATCTTGGTTTAAACGACAGAGTGCAAGTATGCTGTAAGTTCAGGGAGAGACCAAAGCAGCTTCCTGGGCAGGTCTGTGCTCTCCTGGGCAGTCACGGTTTAAGAAGAAACTAACCTTAAATAGTGACACTGCCTTTTTTTTATTTTTTTAACCCAAACTTAGAGAAATTCAGAAGTTTAGCTATGAGAATTAAATGTGGAAGGTAAATGGGATTGTGCAATTTTCCTCTGCTCCATTTTTGACAGTCAAAGAAGCCATCAGAAAATGTTTGGCAAGGTCTTCTCACCGATTGCTGTGATGACGTTTGTGAGGACACGTTTCCTTCTCTCGTACCAGGGACCCACTTCTGCAGACCACCGAGGCTGTGCTGCAGTGAAAGCACAAGCTGCGAGGCCCCAGCGGGTGCCCACGGCTCCCGGGGCGAGGCGGGGAAGCCGAGCACCCCCGGGCACAGCGTCAGGACGGGGGCAGCAGCATCCCCGGCCCCGCCACGCTCCTCCCGCGCCTGGCCCCAGCACCCCCGGATGGGTCGCTGCCGTCCTTTTTAAAACAGCGTAATAGACTGGCTTTTTATTTCAGAGCGAGCAAGATCAGAGTGGGTCTAGTTGTGGAGAGGAATAATTAGGCATTTGCAGAGAAATCTGAAGGGGCATGGAGATGAGGATTTTATCGCATTTATCACAGCTACAACATTATCTCTACGCAGGCAATGGGAGCTTTAAACTGAGTTTAAAGTCTTCAGTGGGCTACAGAACAAGTTAATAACGGCTCGTAAGATGAGGTGCTATGTGTAATTTGTGATCTTTAACCTATTATCATAATACGAAGTAATTATCAACACAGAGGCAGAGTAATTAGCACACCATAACTAATAAAACAGGGTCATCAAATGAAAATACAAGATAATTACATTATGTAACTCTACAGTTGAAAAAGCACGGAAAGTAAGGAAAATGAGTTATGACCACGGACTCGTTAGGCTGACTGGAACCACGGTCACACGCTTGCAGTAAAACGAAGCAAGTTCTTCCCCAGCAGCAGCAGGAAGGTCGCTATTTGTGGCTGACCGGGCGTTACGAGGGGACCTGGGGGCTGCACCGCCCGCTGCCCGGCCCAGCCTGCTCTGACCAGAGCCCACCCTACAGAGCCCGTAATTACCAGCTGGAGACCCAGAGCAATGGGCACTGACACAGAGGTGCTGACGGAGCTGTGCTGTATAAATAACATTGGTATCTTTTGCTAGCCATGCTGGCTTTGTGGGTTTTCCACCGGGCACCCAAATTTGCACAGCTGTGAAATAAAGAGTGCCTTGGCTCTGCGTGCCAGATTGGCACCGTGCAGGCTGGGTGTACGGACCCCACGTGTGGGGCTACGGACCAGCTGCGAGACATCTATACAAGCTGCACACAGCCACAGTGCTGTCAGGGTGACCCAAAAAGCAGGCGGCACGGACACACAGACAGGCAGTGCCCTGCCCCGGAGCTGCTCCCAGCTCCCACGGCTCCGACGCCCAGCCCAGCTCCCTCCACGGTCAGCACCTCCCCACTGGCGGCAGCAGATCTTGAAATTATAACCTAAAACTGCGATCCAAACAAATTGACTTGGAGCATCTATTCAAAAGGAAAAATATTTACTGATGTGTATCCAAACACAAACAGAAACTAAACCTACGAACCCCCGCTTGCAGCTCCGCAGGCAGAGGCGGCGCAGCCCAGGCACGCCGCTGTCACTGAAATGGAAACCGGGTGAAAAACTCCCGTAACGTGCCAGGGCTGCACAGGTCTGCACCCACCCAGTGCTGCTTCTCCCACGCCCTGCACCGGTCCCTGTGCTGGTTATTTCCTGCGGTCTCATTGAGAAAGGGCTTGCATGTACACAAACGTACCATTTTGGAGCAGTTCCATAGGAACCGGACTGTCTTGCTTTCCCCCAAAAGCAGCAGGAGCAAAAGCAGGCGGCGATGGCAGCGCTGCTGGGGAGCTCCCCCGCCGCCAGCAGCACTCACCGCGGGGCCAGACCCCCTCGGCGTACCCCGGGTGCAGCTGTTAAAGCGCTCCAGGCCTCCTGCTTCAAGCCTAAATCCGTGCCAACACTTCTCTACAAGCAAAAGCAAGCACCTCACTGCTATAAAGCAGGTGGGTGGATGAAATCAATAAATGAGCGCAGAGCACAAACAAGGTACCCAGCTCTCCCTACAAGGCCGCTTTTACCTGCTGTTGCCTGCGGAGCCACTTGTACATCTCCGCCCTCGCCCATGGCCTCCTGCTGCGGCCCATGCAGGAGAGCTGCCCTCCCGCTCACCGAACGCCTCCAGCAGCACGCTGCAGCCCCTCGCCGCGTCCTGCTCCCTGTGCCGAGAGGGGAGACAAAGCTGAACCAGGAGGCACGGGCAGGGTGCCCTCCGCTCCGCACTACGGACCCGGGTGCTTGTCGAGGTCACTCGTGGAGATTCAAGGCCTGGTGCTGCCAACTGCCCCGGCAGGAGGCATTCTGAGAACTACAAAGCCACTCTTGTACTCGGCAGGTTATAGATGAAGAACACTGGCTTACGGCGGGATCTTTTGCCTCCAAACAACAGCGGTGTAGAAAAGGAGCAATCACATCCCTGAGTGCAAGCTGCTGCCCCACAGCCCTCCACCCGCCTTTCCCCAGAAGGCACTTTTTCCCTGTGAGCAGGGAGGTATCAGCGTTCATAAAAATGGAAACACTAAAAGGCTGGTGGGAACCAGGAGATACACAGAGATATACAGATATACTGCAGACTGCCTTGAAACATCTGCCCGTGCACAGCCACAGCGCCCAAAGCCCCCAGTCCCCGAGCCAGGTGCTGAAGGATGATCTCAGGGCAGGGACTTTATGGAGGAGAGGCAGCCCAAAAAGCTGGCACGGCCCTGGTGCAGCAGGCGTGATGAGCAAGGAAACAGCAGCACAATAATGCAACCATCGTCCTGTAACAAAGGTGTCCAACAGAGAATCCCATTAGGCGCACATACCCACCTCATCCTGGGATGAATTGCACTTGATGGAGCACATTTTTACATCTCTGCAGCTTCTTTCAGCTCTCACACATACATCCTAGCATCACCATTCCCTACAATGTTTCCCATGGGCAATATATGCATATATTGTTCATGCTCATCATGTATATAGTACCAATTTCTGCAAGCAGGGACAAGAATTAAATCAACTCTTTTAAACAGAAAAGAGGTTTAAGAAAACCTGCTCTCATTTTAGGGCTTGATGATCAATGCTATGGGAACAGATAGCTTGTGCATGTAATTATGGCAGTCATAAACATAACTGCACCGACCGCAGATGGAAATAAGCTCATCAGCCTAATTGGGCATCCCCGCAGACCGCCAGGGGCTGGCCGGGGCGTGCGAGCCACCGGAGCACTCAGGGCCTTGCAGCAGCCCCACAGAGCTGCCGGATGCTCGCGTACACCCCGCACACCCCGCGGGGCGCAGCGCCCCGGCCCGGGACAGGTTCAGTTTCAGTTACACAGGTACAGACACAAAGTGACCCCACCTGAAGCCCTTGGTGTGATTTGTGCAGGAGCTGCTTCCAGGCCTTGGAACAAACCTACTGCCTGCTGCCAGCACAACCCAGGCGTTCAGCCCTGCTAAAGGCAAGGGCTTGCCCCAGGGCCAAGCACAACGTCCAACACCAGAACTGTTGCCCCAGTGCTGACTCAGGGCCAAGGAATCTTCCCTCTGTTCCACTGTTTTCCCCGGTTTGTACATTACACCCACACCCGTACAGCTTTTCACTGGCAACATCAGTTTTCCTGATTAGTTTGCTCTGAACTTTATGTCCAAACGAGTGATAAAATAACTTTACACTATCACTACTACCCTGTAAGAGAAGAATTTATGTACACAGATATGAATTATAGGTTATTTATATCATTCGATTTAAAATCTCACCAGTAAACCAAGTCTAGAGAGTGCTGGGGATGGGCAAGCAGGGGGCACACACGGCTCCCCCCTGCCGGGGGGGAGCCTGGAGGTGCCGCAGCAGCGGTTTGGTGGGATGAAGGCAGGGGCAGCGCCCACCCGGGGCGCTGGGCTTTGCTGCTCCCACGGGTGTCTGCAGCAGCACCGTGGCACCAGGTCTGCGCTTCCCAAAACCCGACCTCGGTGCTCACCTGGCACAGCGCTTGCAGGGCACGGGGACCCCAGAGGCCAGTGCAGGCTGCGCATCCTGGCCTCGCTCCTGGCTGAGAGCTGGGATGTCGGATAGCGGGAGCCAAGGAGGGAACCGAAGGGCTGAACGGCGTGGTATGCATGCAAAAAACATGTAAGAAATTTAAGAGACCTTATCACAAGTCTGCTGAGATCCTCAAAGACTTTATAAGCATAAGGTCTACTGCGATGCCTGTGGCCTTTCTACAATAACAGCTTACAGGCATTGATTTTTTTTTAGATCCATTTGTCCTGAACACTTGCTAGGGTTATAAATGCAAATAAAAACAGAAAGAAACGGAAAAACATTTCCCCGGCTGTTAACCAGAGGACATGTTCACCTTGATGGTATCGACCTGGACTGCCCGGCACGCCATCTGTGGAGCGAGAGAACCGCGCGTCCCAGCCTCTCCCTGGTGGCCCAGGGCAGCCCCAGCCCCGCAGCACCCATGCAGCCGCCCCCAGCCCCACCGCGGGGCCCCAGCCCCCCAAACACCCTGCCCCAGCCGGCACATTTAAAACGTGGGTGGCAAAGCGACCTGCACCGGGAGCATGCGGGTCCCCAGGCAGTGCCGCAGAAGGAAGCTTCGCTTCCACCCCAGACCATCGCCAGCCTCAGCCCCAGCCCCCAGGCTGCCCCCCGGAGCCTCCTGACCCGCCGCAGGAGCGGATGCCCGGCCGGCAGCCCTGCTGACACAGGGATGCAGGCGGCTTCTCGCCGCTCCCCTGAACGCCACACATTTACATGAGATCTCTCCTGCAGCCTGGCATTTGAAGAATCCTCTTCAACACCTTCATTAATTTTCTGTGCAGTTCTCAGCAAACTGCCTGGCTTGCCTTTGCTTCTCGTTTGCCTCTGCATAATTTCCTCCACCAACACATCTTTAATTACGAATTCTGTGTTGATGATTCACGGATGCACCTTCCAGCTCCAGACACTTTCCCTTCAGTTCAAACGAAAACCTCACCTCCCTCCATCCCCGCGGAGGTCAGCGCCTCAGGGCCAGCTGAGAACTGAACTTGTCCTCTCGCTGCGTTCACCATGCACTTTTCCCCATCGTCGTAGTCACCATCACGATCATACTTGCGTTCTCGCTCTGGGATCTTCATCTTCTTGGGTATCCCTGCGGCCCCCCACCCCGGCTATATCTATGCCTTGCCAGTCCTTTATCCCGGTAATGGAAGAGGAAATCTCATCTGTTTCCATGCAAGCAAAATTCTCCTCCCCGTAACTGCAGGACTTTCTGGCTATTTTACCGTCCTACTGTTCTGACAGGGCCCTGGGGGAGGTGACACCCCCAGGTGTCACTTGCTGTGCCACCCTGCAAGCCCTGTCTCCAGGAACATAAGCTGCTGCCTGACCTCGCTCCTCCTGCCTGTGACAGAGTTTGTGGCTCAGAGCCACAGCGCATGGAGGGGTGACCCCATGGAGAGCCGGGGAGCAGCCTCTCGTCCTGACACCTGCGGGCAGGGACCGATTTGGGAAGCCAGCTCCGCAGCCCACATTTATCCCTATGAACACCCAGCCTGCCAGCCTTCAGTAGTTTTGCTCTGGGGACCATCAGCCAAGTTATCTGCTAATTCTGGCTGTCACTATTCATAGGAAGCAACAAAGAGAATGGCAGGCTGTAAGATAACTCACTTAGGACTCATCAAAAATTGGGGGGGGTTGTCTTCGCATTTATCCCATGCAAGTAAAAGGAAAACTAAGCTTTGGCACCTTTAGCATTCAGAGGCCAGCATCCAAAGAAAAGGATGTTCTTCGTGCAGCACAGAAATCTGACACAGAATGAAAGGAGACGTCAAAAAACAAAGAGGAGATCATACGCTGCACTGGGTGGCCAAGGAGAGGGGGAAGGAGAAGGAAAGCAAAATGAGAATTGCAAAAGGGATTCACAAATGGCATCGGTTTCTGTTTCTTAAAAAAAAAAAAAAAAGGAAAGAAAATCATTTTTAAGACTGAATGTTTTGGGGCTTTGTGCCGTAAACATGCTCACAGATGTGCCAGGTGCCTTTTCTCTGCTGTCCCCGCTCATTAGGAAGGCTGCAGCTCCCTGGGACCAGCAGTGCCGCAAGCAAGTGATGGGAGAACATACTGCCTGGTGCACCGGGTTCACCTTTTCCAAGATGGAAACAGTCATGGAAATTTTGATTGTTAGGGTGAGAAAATTGTTAATGATGTGTTGATGAACATGAAGTTAATTTTCCAATACATTTCCTACAAACTGTTTCTTTAGGACTTTTCCCCAGAGCCCAGAAAGCAGCTTTAAAGAGCTCCTGTTAGATATTGGCTACTGCTCTGGGCCCAGTAAAGGTGTGTTTGGGCCGTCTTTCCGGGGCAGCTGGAGTGGGCTGGGTGATCTCTGTCTGGGAGATGCCTTTCCTGTCCCGGGACGAAGGCGGGCTGGAGGCTGGGGGTCAGATCCAAGGCCCGTAGCAGAGCAGAGGGGCTGTGAGCAGCCCTGCTCCCTGGGATGAGCTCCGAAAACAAGACCCACCCCGAGAGGTGACCGCTCCTGGGACCTGTCTGTGACCTCCCAACACCAACAAAACGCATCTCCAGTACTGAACCAGAACATGGGGATCTGAGCTGGGAGAAGAACAAGGTTAAGGGATGGGCTCAGGATAAAGCAGATGCTTTCCACACAGATGTGAGCACAGCAGAGGACAGGCACTTCCACATTCCTGATTTTTTCTGAATGGGAAAGCACCAACTTAGCCATGAAACCCACGGATAAATGGCTCAAAAATAATATCATTTTTCCAGCATAATTTGTACTGCGTGCTGCAGCTCACATGTATTATGCTGAGGGATTGCCAATTCCCCGATTTTCCAGGCTCCGTAAGCCCACAACAAAGAGCACACGTCAGGGATTTCAGCGCCCGCGGTCAGCAGCAGAAGCTCTTCCCCCTCGGCTCAGAAGAACCCCGCTCTGCCTTTTTGCCACCCATCACCGGCTCCCCACCACGCAGCCACGAGGCACCGGGGATGGGCGCACGGCCCCCGGGGGCCCCCGGGGGGAGGGTGCCGGGGCCAGGGCACAAGGCAGACGGCGTGCACCACGATGACGATGATGATGATGATGACGGTGACACCTGCAGTGCCCGTGCCCCTCTGCGTGGAGGTGCGGGGCTGCGGGCCCCTGTGAAGCCCGCCCAGCCCCGCTGCCCGTCCTCCCCCAGCCCCACACCCAAACGGGGCATCGCAGTGTGGTTCCACACGAGAGAAACAAGGATTCCTCTCTGAACACTGATTTCACCCCCCTCCGTTGAGGCACCCACCCACCTGCACACGAACAGTGACAGAAGAAGGTTTTTATCCGATTTTCAGTTTTTCCCAACAAAAAGTAACCCCAATGCAGGACGGGGCAGAGATGAGTAACAGAGGAATAGCACGACCCGAAGGGCTTCCCGTTCTTTCCTTTCAAACACAGATACCAGCTACAGCACATTTTGTCCTCGTGTGTCACTCAGAATTATTTGGGCATGACGTTTATTCCCACGCAACACAAACAGTGCATGGAGGAGTGGGGGAACAGCGACATTTGTTTTTCTACTTTGGATTCAATTTCGCTTATAAGACGGTCCAATATCACGATCCTGTTGTTTTTTTTTTTTTCTTTTAAATAATCGTAGTTAAGACATGAAAAAAACCACTTTTTCCCTTACAATTAAAATTCACTGATGATCCACTCAGCAGTTAAACTGCTTGGTTTTGCTCATCATCATCAAGAAGTATTTGACTGATAGAGCTGAGTTTAAAAGCCCTGATTAGCACATGAAATAACATAAAAGAGCCAAAGAAAAGCAGAGCTTCAGATCTCTCAAATACAAACACCCCAAATAAATAAACCCTGGGTGTTGGCAAAGCTTGTTTGTGGGGTATTCAACTCAAGAGAAGAATCCCCCCCCAAAAATGGGGGGTGCAGGGATAAGCTTCCAAGTGCCAGCAGTACACCAGCCACTAATGAAAATGGACCTGACAAATTCAGGTGGGAGCAATCCTGTGCTGACTTCTCTCCCAGTGAAAGCTCAGCCCAAGGGGAAGCAGCTAAATAAATTCAGGGGGCAGCGACGGAAAAGCACCTTTTGCTCCTCTCAAGTCTTTCTGAAGGATCTTAATAAGCACAGCAGAGCAAAAGAAAAAAAAACGACCTCATTCAGTTTTAAAGATATTTAAAGCATGTTGTTCCTAATGGATTATCATACTTTAAAATAAAACCAGCTCCGACGTATTCAGCTGAGCTGCATCCCATAACACCAGGCACTTTTAGAGCTGGCCTTAGAGTACTCCCATTAAAACTCCATCAAATCATTACCATCAATTTGGCTGGGGGCAGGGTTTTAACCTCAGAGTGCATAATTTGGGGGAGAATTCAGAAATCTAGATATAGCTTCTTACTTACTAAGGGTAAGTTATTCATGCGTTCTGCTGTCTCCCACTCCCAGATCTATTTCTGGGATATTCAAGAGTCTGAGTGTCCGTGGGCTGGGTTCGAGACCTCTGCCCTTGCTCCCCATGTGCACATTTGTGTTGGTGACATCTGGGTCCAAACTGGATGCGAGGAGGACTTGATGCCCTCTGGGACACCATTATAGCTTCCAGCCAGGCTTTGTCATTCCACCAGTCCCGATCTGTACCAGGTGCCCGCACCAAGTGAGCCCGGCCCTGTGCATCCCTGCGGGCCCCTCGCAGGGACAGGGTGGCGGGCACGGGGCTGCAGTGGCAATGACATGCCCAGCCCCCCCGGCACCCCCAAACACCACGCTGCCCCATCCAGAGCTGCCTCCGCGGCCCTGGTTCTGCAGAGATATACAACAGGGTCCCATTTTAATTTCATCCTGTGGATCAAATAATTGTTTGGATTTTAATATTGAGTCTACGTTTCAGTGATTTGCATTTAAATGTGTTGTCAGAGAACTTCCAGAAATCTTTAATAAGAAGAACGATTTGCATTTTAATGTGCACTTAAAGAATTTCAAGAAATCTTTTCATGTGAATTGTGTTATCTGAGCAATGCTTACATTTGAGGGGAATGAGAGCTGCCAGTTTGCTAAGTCAAAGTCAAAACTACTTTTTGGAGCTAGATGAGATTTGCTGGACTTTGCTTGAAAGAGCCTCACTGAAGACGAGGCTAGCAGGGAAAGCCGGGAGCTGGGCAGGCAGTGGTGAGACGTGGGATGGCGCAGGGGAGGCTGCGGAGCCCAGCCTGTGCTGCTCGTACCTCCCATCCCGTCCTGTCCCATCCCATCCCATCCCATCCCATCCCATCCCATCCCATCCCCCATCCCGTCCCATCCCCCCATCCCATCCCGTCCCATCCCATCCCGTCCCATCCCATCCCATCCCATCCCATCCCATCCCGTCCCGTCCCGTCCCGTCCCATCCTCTGCACCCTGGGCCGGGGGAGCAGGACAGCAGCACGTCTTCTTGCATCCATCAGCACCAGCAGCACAGCTTGAAAAGCCAGGGAAAGAGTTTGCTTTTCTGATCATCAGTCTGAGCTCACTCTTAAGTATAAAAACCCCTCCAAGCTGATGTTGAAACAAGCTCTTTCTTCTTCTTGCAATAGCAGCAAAGAAACCACAGCTTTGATTAGATTTTCTTATTGAAAAAATAAATTTGTACATGGCTCTGGACTACCTTAACAGAAAGTCAAATTTCTACTCTGTTCAGACTCATTATGTTCTTACTTAAGCACTGTCGCTTATTTCCTCCACTGAAATTTCATCCACCGAAATTTAAGAGTTACATGAAGTTAACTCGCACTTCTAGGTTATGAGAACACAGACAGCAGATCTAGTCCCTACCACAACACTGCAATTGAGCTTACATTTAGAGCAGACGAGCCCCGATCGCACGTACAACACGTGAAGCCCTGGGGCAGCCCGGCCTGGCCCCGCAGCCCGCCTGCCCCCTGCGCGCCCCCACCGAGCCGCGGGGCTGCCCCGCGCGGCGGCCGGCCGGGCTCCCCGGGCCGCAGCCACGGCACAGAGAACACACGGAGCTACCAGTGGCAATAGAGCCTGATTTCAATAAAAAGATGAAAACAGACTCATTACTAGCAGCAGGTGGAGGGCCTCAAACGCTTGTGGATGACTGTGTCCAGAGAAGGGCTCCGAAGCTGGTGAAGGGCCTGGAGCACAAGTCCTGTGAGGAGCGGCTGAGGGAACGGGGGGGTTTGGGCTGGGGAAGAGGAGGCTCAGGGCAGAGCTCGCTGCTCTCTGCAATGAGCAGAGGTCAGCCTCTCCTCGCAGATAACCAGCGATAGGACTAGAGGGAATGGCCTCAAGTTGTGCCAGGGGAGGTTCAGGTGGGAAATGAGGAGACATTTCTGCTCAGAAAGAGCAGTCAGGCGTTGGGACGGGTTGCCCAGGGAGGTGGTGGAGTCACCGTCCCTGGGGGTGTTCAAGGAGAGGTTGGATGTGGTGCTTGGGGACAGTGTTTAGTGGGTGATGTAGGTGGTAGGGGGACGGTTGGACCAGATGATCTTGGAGGGCTTTTCCAACCTCAATGTGGTTAAAGTCGGCTCTTTCTAGGTACCCGGAGTAACTTGCAACTAAGACAACGCCGGTGGAATGCAGGAACACTGTCCTGGTACTAAACAAATGCAAGGCTGAGGCATTTATCAAAAATAAATGACTTTAGGAAAACAAGATGCTTATTTTTAGAAGACGACTCGCTGCCGACAATGTTCCAATCAGTTCACACAACTTCACCGGCTCCCAGTGACTCACGCCGCTTTTGCCCTCTCCAGGGGATGCCAGCACACACCCGTGAGAGCCGCTCACTGCGCACCACTGCTGGCCCCCTGCACTGCAACCGCTGCGAATGCAGACTTCTTTTGTGCTGAAAGACAAACTAAAGAGCTCAGGTTCAGCCCTTTGGCTGTCCTCTCCCAGCCTGAGGTTTGCTAAAACATGGAACATTCTTATCCTATGCACGACAGAGAGATTTGTAAGCCAAATATATACACGTGTGTGTGTACTGCTTTCGAACAAGCGTGCTTTCCCAGCAGAGCTTGCAGCCCACAGCCCTGCAAACCTGCAGATATTTTACAGTGCAATCAAAAGTTTAAAAAAACTTCAATTAGCCAAGTGCAGACATATGCAAAGAGACAGCACATAATTAGTGAAAAGCAAACTAGATAGTTTGGAACTTAAATGATCTAACACATAATTGGTACATAAGTAAGAATATTTGTTTGTTTATTCTACATGGGGTCACCTACTGCTTCCACCGAACAAAGCTGTCAGTGGTTTTAAAAGGAGTAGGCTTCTGTTTCTTCAGCCAATTATTTTCTCACCAGAGATCAGAGCATCAATAAAAATGAACAAATAAACCAGTTTTTGATCAGCTGAAATATTGGTTATGTGGGATTTTTATCATCTTCTTTATTGCAATAAACATAAACAAAGAATCGCATATGTACCAACACTGCCAACTCTTGTAATTTTTCTTAGCACTTTGTGACAGCTGATGTTTATGCTCATCCACCTGTCTAGAGATAGGGTAGTTGTCGGTTTGGAGGATTCAGGATTTATTTTTAAGAACAAGTGTTGACCCTGGGGTTGCAGAAAACACCTGTGAGCTTCCATCTGGGGGCTAGGTTACTAGTAAGGGCTCTTTAATCATGGCAAAGACAATACAGCTGCTTCACGAGGCACCTGTTTTATAAGCACAGGCTCCGAGGGCTCTGGCTTTTTGGAGGAGGTCAGCTAGCAGGAGGAAGTGTTGCCCGCTCAGCTAGCAGGAGGAAGCTGTTGTCCCTGGTGATGGAGGTCCTCTGCTTGCTCTTGTAAGTAAGTTCCATGGGGTATCAAATGAAAGCGGCTGTTCTGTGTCCTTTCAAAGATCCATCTAACTTGTTTCTGTATTTCCTATTATCAGTAACCACTGATGCACCAGAGAAAGTGCATGGGGTGGTCTTTAATGCTTGATGGTAACTTGTTAAGGAGAAAGCAGGGAGCCAACGCAGGGTCTGTGTTATTCTGCACTGAAGTAATGGCTCTAAGCACAGGGAAACCCTTCTTCTCCTCTCCTTTGTAGAAGCTAGCTCTGTATTTCTGGTAAGCTTGTAAGATATAAGCGAGTACAGACCTTGTTTGGCACTTCTGAGACTGTCACGAGCACAGATAGTGTAGTGCTGCCCTGGGCCTGAGCCCAAAGCCTCCCGGGGGGGTGAGCAGCACCACAGCCGCTGCCCTGGGCACCCTCCTGCCTGTCCCTGCGGCTGCCTCAGCCCTTGCCTGTGTGGCTGTGGCAGCAAGCGCTGGGCTCTGGGTCAGGAGTGCAAGAAAAGCTCTGAGTGCTCCCAGGGTCTGCAATGCACACAAAATAAAGCTTCAGGTATTCAGGCTAAAAATAATTGAAGGACACTGAAATGCAGTTAAACTCTCAATTTCCCAGTACTAGTGAATGGACACAGCAACCTCTCTGACTCTAAAACTATTAAGAGATTTCTGTGCTCTTACTGAGGGCCTTGAGATTAGTAGATGCCAGCAGCTGCTGAGCAAGGATCAGTCAGGTGGAAGCGGCTTCCTTTGGGAGCATACGGGATGTGTTCCTGCCCTACAGAAGGGCGTTGCTTTGTACAAGGCTGGATCCAGGTGGACGTGGTCAGGACAGTTCAGTAAGGGTGTGAATGCTGTACATCCAAACAGCTCCTGGCAAGCTGTGTCTTTGTGCATTTGTCAAAGCTGACGTGTCCTTCAGAAGTGGCTGTGTCACTGTACGCCAAGTCAGTGCTGAACACGATGGAGCATACGATGACAGGCAAAAATATGGATGAGTACTCTGACATACATACAGGCATCTCCTGGTTTGCATTTTCAGCTAGGAGTACAGGAAAATGCTTCAGATTAAAAATGCAATGTCTGGAAAGGTCTATAGCCTCCAGGCTACCTCCTCTCAGCCCTGGAGGTGATGAACTGGCTTCCCCAGAGCCCCACAGGGAAAGGGAGAGAGATGAGCGGCAGGGCTCAGGCACCTGCCCTTCCTGCACTGTCTCCTGCCTCGGTCCCACAGCTCCCCAGGAGGAAAGGACACAGAAGGGAACAGCCTTTCTGGAAAGGCTGTTGAAATATCCCTGACTTCAGTCATGCATATTTATGAATTTGGACTTAGGGTATCGCAGCCGGAAAATTGATAACAATGTTCTAGCAATGAACACTGTTTACATAAACAGTTAGAAACACAAATGATCAAATATCCAATAACCTTATGCAAAGCAGTTTTAAAGGAAATATTTTTTCCTAACAAAACATTTTTTAAGGTTTAACTTAATCTGTTCTCTTCAGTTACTTCATCTCTTGGGAATAAGCACATTAAAACAATGACAATCTGAACAAGCAAGAAAAGGCATTATAGTGTCATTATCAATACAAACCAATTTAAAATGCTTCCCATATTTAGAGGAGGGCTACAGCGTGATTG
The DNA here is from genome assembly GCF_040182565.1 of Anser cygnoides. Classification (NCBI taxonomy): domain Eukaryota; kingdom Metazoa; phylum Chordata; class Aves; order Anseriformes; family Anatidae; genus Anser; species Anser cygnoides. Next base: position 996,607 of record NC_089886.1, read on the forward strand.
CAAACAAAACCTCTGATCACTTTTTCAAACAATGCTTAATCTGTTCTATAGCCATGGCTCTGTAGAAGCTGCATCTGCAAACAAAAATTACAGTATGTAACTAAACTTGTCACCACAGCTGAACAAATACATTCTAGGTAATATTTTACTTATTTCACTGTTTTGGAATATATTCAAAGCCAGGACACAACTTTCAAATGTCTTAATCACTGGTTCTTTTTCTGGGTTCCTCCATGCAGCATTTCCCTGTGCCAATTGCTCATGAGCAGCACAGGATGGAAGCACAGCCCTGGAAGACCATAATTCAGACTGATGAAATCCAGGTGCAGCAAAATCCTTCTCCCCGAGGCGATGGTTTGTTATACAAAGCAGTATAGTGGACACCCAGAATATGATACCTGAATTCAGTTGTGGGATGTCTCCTGTTTGTTTTTTAATTCATGGCTATAGAGTGTAAGCAGTTGTGCTGACACGGATCTCAGGGAGCAGTTTGATTTTTGAGCCCTCGAGATGTAGGTGGAGTGGAGCATGGGAAGATCTGCGTGTGGATTGCTCACTGCTTGTCCTAGGCTTGAAGAATAAATGTGCCAGGAGCATCTGTGTTAGGGGTGGACTGTTGGACATGCTCGGTTTTGTAGCCTGAGCACTGCCATTGCCTATGGGGCCCCTGCCAAGCAGCAGTCAGGGTCAAGTGATGGCTTTTCCCCCAGACAGAAGGACCCTAAATACAGAGGCAGGAGCCTCAGTGGCCCGAGGGAAAGCTAGGAGATGGCTCCTGCCTGTGAAATGAGCGCTGCAAGGAGCACATGAAGCTGCCTGGCAGCTTCACGAAGAGCAGGTCTCTGCAGTGTGAAAAGGAAACAGTGTGAGGAGGCTCCTGGGGGTCTGGGGCTGTGGCTGCCAGCACCAGCTGGGACCACGCAGCTCCCAAAGGGCCGCATCCTGCTGCAAGACCTGAGCCAAAGCCAGGCTTGGTGGGAAGGGGGAGGCATCCTTCACATCCCACAGCAGTTTGGTCTCTGAAGGCAATGTTTCAAATGTGATGTGAAGAGCAAGATGTTAACAGTCCCGAGCTCCTTAATCTCCCCACTCAGAAGCAGCAACACAAACTTTCAAACATTTCCCCTTCTGGGGGAGAAGGTGGCCAGGTGTGTCACTGCACGGTGTCCTCACTCTGCCGCTGGCCCTCTCCAGACCCCGTAACAAGGGGAAAAACATGCTGGCTACAGTAAGGAAGCAGCTGTGAGGCTGCAGTGATGTCAAGTTGCTCTCATATACAGTCTTGTAATGGTTTTTCATGAAATATTCATAACTCATCCCATCCCCATTAGTACTTCAGCACCTGCCGGAGCTGTGGAGCAGGAGTGGTGCCGTATGCCCTTGCCTGCTCTAACGGTGCTGCACAGCCGCTCCTCCCCAGTGCTCCCAGAAAACACAAATTAGCTTAAACACCCCTGGCTACTGTGCAGGCTGCTCAGTCAATGTCATCTTAACCGGGATAATTATGGAAAATACTAATTATCAGTAATGGGTGGGAGGTTATGATTTTTTTGTGCTCTGGGAGATCCCCGAGAGCCCTCTGCACGTCAGCATGGCTGCCCTGCAGGGATGAGCCTGGGCACTTGCCCCTGCAGCACCCCGGGAGCAGGACGAAGGGGAAGGGACCCCACACCCTGGGCACCGCCACTGCCTTTTGGGATGGGAACAGCATCTTCTGAACACTGTGGGCCCTAACGAGTGCCTGGGGCTTGTTTGCATGCAAGAGGAATGAGCAATGGCAGCAGGCATGAGGGAGGATAAATGAACCTGATTATACCTACACCTGCAACTATCGTCTTTGCCCTTATGCCATATGTTTGCGTTGTCTTTTCGTGGAAACCTTCTCTGCAGCTGTTATTGCCAGGATGTAAATGTGAAATGCATCAAGGACAGGTAATAGACCAAGATTTATTTTTGCTGGTCCAGTCACTTGGCCACAGCCAGACCTCAGAAATGCATTCTCTTGTTAGCAGTAAGCCTGCAGATGTTTGCTCACCGAGTTAACCCTTGGGATGTGTTGCTTTCCTCAGCTGAGAGATCTCACCTGCCTGCAGCTCATTTCAAAACCAGGAGGTGCTGGGACTCTCCTGCTTTGTGGATTGGGCTCTACATGAAACTCCAACACCACAGACCAGTGCCAACTTCCCAGTGACCAGTCTGAGGACAGGGCATGGGTTAGACAGGGCAGTTGAAGCTGTCCCCAGCTCAAAAGTCAGCCAGAGCAACAGCTTTGTTTCATGCTGGGGATGATGAGAATACTGCACAAATGATCCCGAGGAGGGAAGAGGCTGAGGAATAGTAAGCTGGGGTGGGAAGAGGAATGTAAACATGGACTCTGTCAGGAGAGCATTTGGGGGCTGAGAAGACCCTGTGCAGCAGAGCCTCTGCCCCGCTCCTCGTTGCCATCCCACAGCTGGCACCCGTGCCTGCCTGTGGGGACCAGGCGGCAGCACGATGCCCTGAGCCCGACAGGAAAGGGTCAGGCAGGAGGGAGCTGTCAGCAGCGCACAACAAACCCCCGCTGAGCAGGGAAATCAGGGAGCTGTGTCAAACCTCGCCCTGCTGAGAATGTGCTGCCAGCATTGGTCCCCAGCAGACGTGAAGCCAAAGCAGAATAAAGGCTGGCACACCGGGGGCTGGCCTTCAACATGTGCAGAAGCCCTTCTCTGGATTATGGGACACGAGGCCAGAGAAATTGTATGGAAAATGCACACAGGTGCTTCATGCAAAGCACTGATATCTTTGCATGAAAATCAGTGCTGCGTGGTAGGTGTAAAGTGGTTTGCTGAGGGGCAGAGGCTGAGCGGAGCCAGGGCACCGGCTGTGCTCGGAGCCACGCTCCTTCCCCTTCCCGCGGGTCGCAGGGAGCGCAGCACCAGGCCCAGGGGGAATCAGAAGGGCCACTGGGAAGGAAACGGCCAGTACACAGAAAGAGGAGTTTCAGGCAGAAGTAGATGTTTTTGATCTAAAGTTACAAGGAAAAGAGATGAGAACATGGGCACGTGTGCATGCACACACAGAAAAGAAAAAAATGACAAGGAGAGCAATAATAATAGCCTAAAGTAATTTGTTCTTAACCTGTTAAAAATAAAAATAGCTAGCGAACAAGTTCACTATGTGGACCATCTGCATTTCATAAGCATAAGTTAAAATCCTGACACCATCTGTTCAGTTGGAATTTTAATACTGTACCAATATGCCAAACCACAATTACGTTAGCAAGGACAGCAGCCTCCTCATTTACCAACAACTCGCTGCCATGCTTTAATGAGACAGGGGACCTAAAAGCAGCCAACTGGGAGCAAAACGAAATGGGTTGCTTGCTGCTGCCCCTGGCACGGGGTGGGCAGGCACGGGTGGGCGGTGGGACCCGGGGAGCCGCCCTCGCAGCCGCAGCGTAACCAGGTGATTTGGGCAGGAATTGAAGGCTAAAAAGCAAACAGAAAAAAGCCTCTGGATTCTCACGGAATGTAATTTGTTCGCAGTGCCAGCAGTGCATTTGCCATCCTGCGGAGCTTGCTGCCTCGGTGAAGCCCTTCCAGGGGAGAGATCCATCACCGCCCTGAGAGGGTCCAAGCCAGCCGGCGCCGCGCAGCGCTGCTCGTCGTGGCTCGGAGCTCGCTACCTGCCAGGCATCCGCCGCAGCCACCTCTCGTACCTGTGTCTGCCCCTGTGATGCACCAAAGGGATCCCAGCAAGACCCAGATCGGCTGGCACTGCGAATGCAGGTTGAGTTTGAATTTGATGGCAAATGTACATTTTGTGAAGTGTCTAAAAAAAACCTTCTTTTGACAAATGAGCCAAGCAAGATTTACACCATCTTTTAACTAATTAGTCCTAGGGAGGCTGGTGAAAGCCTTTGCATAATTTTTATTGGTTCTAGTGGGGAAAAAATCCACTGAAAAGTGGAAATTAATATAGTATCTGTCAAGCCTTCTTCAGTGATTTTTTTTTTTGCTTAGCAGTATTCTATAGTTACAAGCCATACATCATGTTCTGTACGTCCTAGGATCAATTTCTTCAAGCAAGAGAACTGGAAATGTGTTCCTTTTCCACTCTAAATGATGTAAAATGAAAGAAACTGAGGCAGGAGAGGGAAGGAAGGCAAAATACTGACAAGTGAATAAATCTTAAAGACATAACACGCAAACATTTTTTCCTGATCAATGGCACTATATAAGCATGTTCATGAAATTTAATTAAGTTCTGTGCCTCAAAGAAATCCATGTGCAATAGTTCAGTGTAATTATTTATTTACTGTCTGACATGTAGCTTTTAGCTTTCATCCAGAAAACGATCGGTTTCCGCTGCATTTTCGTGAGCAGGTGCGCAGCAAGGAGGCAGCAACTCAAATGGTTTGAGGGAAGGCTTCCTCTCCTCTCCTCTCCCAGCCTGCAAGTCGACTGCCTGCTCACGAAGAAAACCTACGGCCGTGTTTAGGTGTGCTTCGAGTACGATGTGGTTTGTATCGAAGCCACCAGCACAGGTTTCTACATGTGGACTCCTGCAGCTTTAGGCCCCGGGCTGTGCCAGCATGAAGCACCATGCGCAGCCCCTGCTCCCTTCCCTGTGGCGCTCAGCCCGCAGGGGGACGTTCCCTGCTCGCAGAGGACCAGGACGCATCCTGCACCGCATCCTACAGCGGGAGCCCCCGGGGATGTGCAGGCGCTGCCACCGGCCGCATGCGGCAGCCCAGGAGGCAGCCGACCTCTCGGCACATCGCGCAGACAGGTGGGTGAGCTGACCCCATCCAGCCACTGCTTCGTGCCCTTCTGCCCCATTCCCCCAGGCAAGTTTCACTATTTTCCTTGAAGGCTGAGATTTTCAGAATCTGAAGAGATATGGATGTCACGTTTCTCGAGACAAAGCAGATGACTTTTTTTATCTTGTTTTTATCTTTCTGTTTTTGAATTGCCATGTTTTCGTGCAGTAATTTTTCCCAAAGGAGAAGATATTTAGATCCAGGATTTGGCTTCAAAACCCACAGGGGTTTGAATCTGTCAGCTTGGATTGAGTTTCCACAAACTCATCTCTTTGCAGGATGTGGATGTGTAGCATTGCATCCGTTCAGCTTGTTTCATCTGTAATGCTAAGCCCAAAAGAAGAAATAGCTGAACAGTATGAGGTCCTGGTTGGAAAGAAAAGGAACAAAATCCAGTTCTGCTGCAGCAGATGTGGATGCTATGGGAGCAGTGGCTTCTGCCTGTTTACATCCAGACCTTAATGACTCCATGATCTTTGTCTGGGCTGGCAGAGGTGCCATGGCCTTGGCAGAAGCCCCCCGGGGGAATCAGCAAGGAGCACAGGGAGCAGGAGCCTGGCCTCTTCCCGGTGGTGGGGATCTCGCCAAGGTGTGGCAGCTCTGCCCACAGACCCAACGGGCACTGACCTTTCAAACCCTTTGCAACAGACTGTGGCTTCTGCCTCCACCTGGGGGACTCTTCAAAGCAACCGACTCTTTAATCAAATCTTTACTTGTGGAAGCATTTTCATCAGCCTCCTTATTTAAATATTCTTTGTCTACTTAAAATAAGGGAGACCAGCTTTCTATCTGCAGACTCTGCCTTGGAAGAAGGGAATGAATTATTCCTCAGGTAATATAAGTGCATTGACTTGAGAGAATACAGGATTTGTTCTCCTGAATGCTCACAAATGAATGAAATCAAGCACACCCAGGAACAACTCCCTCCCAGCTAGGAAACACATGCCTTTACACCTTGATAACTGTGACTTCACCTGGGCAAGTAACAGCACCTGGGGCCTGCACATGGTTTAGGTTAAACATCTAAAAGAATGAAAAAGTTTAATCAAGCTATGGGTGCAGAACCTCTAACCTTTCAAGGGTTTAAGAGACAATGGCAGGATCGAGAGAAAGTCATTCTATCCCGAAATGCCAGGGATGGCAGAGGTAAATCAGACAAAAAAGCTTTCAGGCTACAGCATGTCCTGATAAAATTAATGAGACTAAAGCAACCCACCTTCAAGAAGTTGTCAGTGATATCTTTCAGATACTGACCTATCAAGAAAGCACAGCTGTACTTAAGTACACTGAATAAATTTACTGTGTGAAACAATGAGATCTCCCATAACAAGCCTTCAAATTAGCCAAGCTGCATGGGAGCAACCACTTTTGTCAGTGGAAAGGAGCCAGACAGGGATAATGCCCTGCAGAAATGCTTGGTCCTTCAGCTGTTGCACCTGCTGCATCCTTACTGAGCTCATCAAAGATTTTGCAATTAACCTGAGGTCTTTGTATTTACTCTTCTATCTATCAATATATCAAATAACACTACATATTAAAAATAATGGAAAAAATCTTATATAGTACTACTCATGCATAAAAATATTACAACTGATCTGTATTGGGCCATTAATTCAGAAACACAATTCCCACCCTTAATTCTACAAGAAGGTCTTCATTTTTAAGGAAGATTTGCTTATAAACTAGGGGTAAACCTTTTTTCCACATTTATACTGCAATGTTGTGCTAAACAACAACAACCAGGCACCCACTTGATGACCAGTTCCCTGCATAGGCTTTGATGACCTAATAACTAAGAGAGAAACCCAAAGAAAGCTATTCATCAAATTCCTCCTTACTGATGTCTGCGTGTTAGAAGCACGGAGACTTTAGGTTTTCAATGAAGCATCCCAATTTTTTCAGCAGCCCCCGCCTTCTGCTTTGATGCCCAGCCTACGCTCGGTTGCCATATGACACCACACTAAGGCAAAGACTGCAAGAGAAAATTCTCATTCGATATGAAAGCATCCATTACCAATACAGGTGTTACATTTAGTTTAACTGAAGATCAGTAGTCGAATTCTCATACGAGTATGCAAACAGTAAATTTGTAAAAGGCCTTCTTTTTCCAGGCTTGAGCTTAGCCTCTGTAATCCTTCTGTTCCTATATGGAACAAAATGTTCAACTTCCCCATGCTACAAGTGAAAAACCTGAGCTGAGAAAAAATCAGCTCTTCGTAGGAGCATAAATAAACATATTTTCAAGCTCTCTGATGGCATGCTCCCTCAAGCTTTGCCCTGAGTTTTTGGCCTTGAGAATATTTAAAGTGCAAAATTCAGCCAAAACCAGCATGTTCCACTGGGTTCTATTTCAGCCTGATTTAATTCTGGTGTAAAAATATATTCTGATTCAGTTTGATGGAAATTCAGTCTGAAGTTCTTAAAATAAGATTCCTCCAAAATATGCAGAGACAGAGAACTTTTTCTTTCGGTTTGGCTCTCAGGCCCTGGACGAAGACGGGTGCGGGAGCAGAAGCGCTGCAGCCCCATCCCCACGTGCAGTCGGAGCTCAGGCCGGGGGCAGCGCCTTCGTGCAGCTCTTCCCTCTGGAGTACTTCTGGGCTGGGAACGCAGACCAAAACTCGGATTCACGCTTGTGTTTGAAATGGAAGATTTGGGGCTGCTGTACTTTTTTTTTTCCCAACCAACCGTTGGGAAAACCCCCGTGTCTGGAGCAGGCCTGGAGGGGTTTTCAGACGCGGGCTTAAAGCAGGCGGTGCTCTGCAGGCTGGCAGCGGCTGCGACTCCCCACCGCGAGGCCAGGCAGGTGCCAGGCTGCGGTCAGAGCCGGGGCAGTCAGGGGGTGCATGAGGCCGATGTGCCTGGGAATGGTTTCACATCATAAAGGGAACAAGGGTCCTAAGAAAGGGGAGGACTCGAACAGCAATTTTCCAGGCGCCCCAACTGCTCTCTGGAGAAATACGCACTCACTGCAGGGGAATTGCCTCCCTGGGGGCTCGGCGCTGCGGTGAGCTCAGGGCTCTCCGTAGGGCCCCGAGGAGGCAGCGGGGATGTCGAGGCGCCAGGACACCCAGCCCCTCGAGGCACAGGCCAGTGATCACAACTCCTGGTAGCCAGCCAGACCCAGCACTTGTTCAACCAAGTCATTTCTACGTGAGGTTTTCACCGTGGATTACAAACCAAGGCAGCCAGGGGTTTCTTCACTGCATTTTGGGTAAGGGAATATTTTAGCTGCCTTAGCAGCTAATCAATGAGCTCCTATAAATTGCTAATCACTGTTAGTAGATTCAGAACAAGTACTAAAAAAATTTTAACGCCAGTAATTTATGAACCAGCTTCCTAAGCCCATCCAGTTATTACAGCTGTAGAGTGCTCGCACCAACACCCGGCTTACGGACGGGAAGGTATTTTACATGACTGGTAGTCGATACAAAGCGGTCAATGGGATCACACTCTAATTGAACAGTTTATATTTATGGCTATTTCAACAATGCTCATAACCAGCTATCGAAATGTAAAAAGTATTATCACAATTCCAGGCTTCTCACTTAAAAAAAAATATATTATTAGAAAACTAATGTAACAAGATAATTTGAGAAAATTAAGGAAAACAGCCTACACAGTACTCTGATGTCCAGTATGCTGCTCACTCCCTATTTCATTTGCCACTACTAGCAGAGATAAAACCAAAGGCCATTCACTCCAAAAGAAAAGTCCAAAGTTCTTAGGAAGGCTTTAGTAAGGGCCAATAGCACCAAAATAAAAAACAGCCTCCCACATGACTAGTACAGGGAGATGTTATCTTCTGTACTGAGCTTTGGTATCACATATTGGTCATCATACCTGAATTTTTACCGACTTCAGAGGCATTGCAGATGTTCAGCCCTCCTCGAATCATCAAAATTATAAGCTCAATTACATCATCAAGTTTAAAGCTCGACGTCCATTGTTCCTTAAGATTTACCCTAACCTAGTGCACCTGAAGCACTGGGTTAAAATCAGGCTGCGTAACAGTGGCAGAAATGTTTTATGTTGTTCCAGCATTAACTTGAGCGTGCCTTCTGAAAGTAATGGGCTGAAATCGCTCACGGAAAATTCATCGGAATGTCCAGTTCATTCGCCGTTACATTTTGGACACAACTTAAGAAATTCCATCAAGTCTAACTCCTATTTTCTTCCTTTATAAAAAAATGGTTTTGAGTTAGATTCATAAAAGGTTACTGTTACTCTTTTCAAAGATGTAATTTAGATTTTGCTTCTTGTCTCTATATTTACTGTATGTTAGACTTGAACTTGAAAAGCCGAAAAAAAGGAGAAGAAACTGAGAAAATGTTGTGGTTACAAATTTAAACAAATCCAGGATGACTTGAAAAAAAAACCTGCTGCAAGGAAGTGTTTGTCTGTATATACAATATGTTGCTGATATTCATTGAATGGCAAATATCTGTGTTATGTTTTCTTATTTACACTCCTTGCTCTTTCTGATTTCTTTTTTCCTTAGAACCACCACTACATTTCAGCAAGTTTTAAAAAAGGCCTGAGCCCATCAGATGGAGCAAAGCCCTGGAAGACTGGCTGCTGGGAGCGATTCCTCCCTGCTGCGCAGAGACCAGCCCAGCGAGACCGGAATATTTTCACCTCTAAGTCACCACCCCACGTGCCCAGCTGTCCTCCCTCCGAACCCGGCGGGCGCAGGCTGGCGGTGCCCTTTCCTTATCTGCCCCGACGGCAGCTCAGGGACGTCTCGCAGGGACATCTCTGGGTGTGTTACAGTGAGGGGACCAGCCGGTCCATGGAAACGTACTGCGGGATCTCATGCACACCATTCCTGGAAAACATCCAGCTCCAGAGGGGTTGGGCTGCAGTTTAAAATACAGTGATAGTTTTCCTAAATGCCAGCCCTGCTTCGTTAATCCTTTAGTCGTCACAGTCGCTCTCTGGATTACGGAGCAGCAGCAGCAGCAGGACAGCCTTCGCAGCGGAGGCTCTGCCTCCAGGTGACCGCCAGCCCTGCAGCAGCGGGCCATGAGGGCCTGCCCGCAGCCCGCTATGGGCCTCCCAGTGCAGAGCCAGTACTCCCAGCATCTCCCCATACCGCACTAGGCCTGCACAGCCCTTCTGGTGGTTTGAAACGACGGCGGAGTCCCAAACGTCAGGCAGCTGAGCAGACCAAAGGCCAGGCCCCTGCCTCTTCCAGCAGGGCTCGCCCTGCCGCGGGAGCTCCCCGGCCCGCTCCCGGCGCAGAGGCCCTGTGAGCACGGGCGGGCAGGTTTGTGTTTTCCTGGCAGGAATCCTGCCTTGCTGCCGAGCAGGGCTTGCAGCAGAGGGAGGATTTGCACCATTAAGTTGTACGTTAGAGCGGCAAGGTAACAGATCTATATATTCATGTTAAACATCTATATTGAACGTTCGGGTCGATGAAGATCCTACCAAAGGCATACGGAACGCCAGCCAGGCCGTGAACGCTGGGCGGCGACAAGGGCCGGTACGCAACGGCCACCCGAGCTGGTTCCCAAACGTCGCTATTCATACATCACTACAATGAAGCCTGAGTCCTGTACCCACCCAGTACACTTTTTCACCAAGCTTTGCTTCAGTTATCCCTGAGCTGAAGATTTTTAGACTATTCTAACAACCAGATTCGATATTATTGGTTTCCAATAAATAATAGCATTTTTCATCTATGGAACAACTCTAATCAAACTGACAGCCTCTGCAGGCTTCTCAGTCTGCCATGACAAAGTGGGAAAACATCACCCATCACTCAAGTATGACCAGAAAGCTGGGAGCAAGGTCCTTGTGACTCCCGTGAATACGCTAACAGACTTGGCTGACTGCGCTATACCCCCACCACGTGCAGACGAGCATCCTTGTGAGCACTCAGAGAGTTTTGGTCAGCGAGATGGACCAGGCTCACTGACAATGACAATAATTACCTGGAAACAAACATCTCCTGTCTACAGGAAAGGAAGACTGCATTATTCATCGGATTAGATTTTATTTTGTTATCTTTTAGGCCATTTTTATCTTCACTGATACAAAACCAGACAAAACAAACTACTAGAACATACAGGTCTATCAGTTTAAAGGTAAAGGAAAATAGGTGGTTTATCTTCTTCATCTAAGCCTTTGGCAGCAGAGCTGTAGCTGTCACTGCACAAGAGGGTTCATCTTGTTAGGCAAATTTCTACCACACAGTTCATTTATGAGTCAGCGATACGCACATCAGCGTGCGATCTTTTAGCTCTGCTCACACGTACAAAGGGGCTGGCCGTGGGCGGCTGCGTTATTCCCAGGGGATCGTGTTGGACGGACGACACCGGGATCGCCCCAAGGATGCGTGTCCAGTGAACAGCCATCAGAGCACCCTTGCAGAGGGTATCGCAGAATCACGGAATCATAGAATATCCGAGTTGGAAGGGACCCACAAGGCTCATCGAGTCCAACTCCTGGGTCCCCAAAAGACCACCCAAAAAAATCAGACCACGTGTCTGCTCAGCTTTCCTTCTGCACAGCCCCAGCCAAGAGGTCTCATCTGTTTAACCCAGAATCTGACATCTACTTCAGAAATACCTCAGCCTCCTACCAGCAAGTGACAACAACACCCAGCCAGCATCCTTGTGAAAGAGGGAGGCGAGGAGGCCGGAATTGAGAACCGCCGCTAGAGCCAGCGGAGGCAGCGCCCATCCTTCAGCAGCGAGAGCCTTGTCAGCTAACGGCTGGCTGTCGGAGCTGCAGGGCCAGGAGTGCCCCACGGTTTCCTTGGGGCATTTGCAGATGCCTGAGCTGCAACCTGCGCACAGATGTGAAGTGCCCAGTGCAAGGCGAGGCTTAAGCCAACCAGGCCGGTTGTTCTGATTGCCTCACATTTGCTCAGATTTTGCAAACGGCCTCAGGAAGGGCAGGGACAGGCATCTATCTCAACCTCCATATTCTTTTCTGCCAGTGAACTTGAAGGAGCTTTTCTCAAGCCCTCTCCACCTGCCTGTTGTGGGGAAACATTTGGGATAAATTGAAGGCTTGACGTCTCTAACAAATTATCTTGGTGTAGCTGTCAGTACCCCCATCTTTTCCCTAGTTCTTTCCCTCCAGATTGTGTGTGAATTTTCTCACCCTTTCCTCCATCTGTACTTCTATATTTGCTCCTTTTTGCCTAGTGTCTCTCCTCTCCTCCTCCTTTGCTGCTCCAGCTGAGCAGAGGGCACCCGGTGCCTCGTGCTGCGGGCCGTGCCCCTGGCCGGGGAGCCACGCGAGCAGAGGCAGGGGCTGCCATGATGCACTGCAGTCAAGACCTCCCCCCTGCACCAGGGACAGTTCTGAGAGCCTGTTACAATCCCTGCCGCTGAAAAGCAGAGAGAAGGGACGTGCCACAGGGTCCTGGGGGGCACAGCGATACCCCAAGGGGCCGAGATGCCACTTCTCCCCATCCTAGCCCGCCCCACAGCCACGTCACGCTGCTCCCAGCTGCTCTGCAGACACACACACGCGGTGCCGTGTCGCTGACCCGCTGCCCGAAGCTAAGGCCTCCTCCTCCTCCTCCATCTCCAACCTGTCGTGTTGCACTTCTGGCACTCACAGCGTGCACGTGCAGGACGGTCACCCACAGTCCTGGCAGCTCTGCACGCCTGCATCCAAGCAAAAAGGGCTGGTGTGTAGGTTACGGGACGTGGTGAGAAGGAGCCTGCTTCTGGCACTGCGAAGCCAGGAATGGGGCCAGGCTACAGAAGGCTGAGCCAGCCCATATGCTTTAACACCACCACCACCGCCACCCCCCAGCACGCACCAGATGTTCCCGTGTGTATCTGTGATTCATCCCATTGTAGAGGTTGGAAACAGTTTAAAATGAAGATCTAAGCAGAGGCTATCACGCTATTCAAAGATTTGATTGTTTGGAGATGGGGTTTTACTTCAAGATCATTGACAAAACAGGAGAGAAAACCACCAAAGTGTTCAATTCAGAAATCCAACTGTAGGTAGTATTTTTTTTTTTAATTTCATTGACATAACAGAAACTGGAGGGAAAGAAGATGCACGAGCGGAACCCCCATCCCTTCCTCCACTCGTGCTCCACCTGTGAGCAGGAACACAGGCTGCAGCTCCTGCCCACCCACCACACAGCGACTGCGTTTCAAAGAACTGCTTAATTATGGGCCTAATGGATCAGCACAGCCTGTCTCCAAACCCTGCTTCGCCTTGGCCTACTTGAAGCTGGAGCGGAGCCCAGCTGCGCTCCCAGGATTGCACTGTCATCCTGTGTGCGGGCTTTGCAGCCCATCTCACCACCCACTCAGCAAAACAGCTGCAGGTTTGCTGTTCTGGACGCTTTCTGCGTGCCCTGCATTTCGGGAAAAGCTCCTCCACAGAGAACACGAATCTCCCATTAGCCTTAATAGCACCTAAACTTGAGCGAGGGGATAAACTATCATACAATATTAATCACGCAATGCTGTTAACAGCACACACTGTACCCATGTGAATAGCTGCACGGTTTACACCCCCATCAGCCCATCTGATCTACTTCCAGAAGGATTTGTGTATGAAGAATGTTCTTTATCTTCATGCCAACCACAGCTATTTTACCTTTTGAGGAGTATTTGGTGCACGCTGTGTGTTTGGTGCATCAAAACACTGTTTCCCCCTCTATTCTTCTTCCTTTGGAAACAGTCGTCCCTTCTCAGCTCTGGACCCCCTCAGCTGTGCATTTCACAGGAGCTACTGAGCTGCTCTGCGACGACCACCTTTGCATCTCTCTAACCAGTTGTTTTAGACACCACCCATGTTTAGGACCATTAACCTGACTGCAACAGCTTGATGAATTAATGCTAATATAGACACAGTTGGCAGCTTCTAATTAAATAATTATGGCTAAACAGCTGCAGAGAAGTTGTAATATTCCACTAGAACGCCAGATGTCAATTTTATTGGTCCTCAAAGTTTAAAATGAAAGCCTTTGGGAGGTTTGGAAAGGGGCTCCTTTTGCTCCAGGTGAATTCTGCAGGCACCGTGCTGCTCCCCGTGCCCGGCTGCGGCCAGAGCCCACGCACACCGCCGGGAACCTCTGCAGCCCCCAGCAGCTCTAGCACAGCGAGCAGCCACCAGCACGAAGCGTAACAGAGAGATTTGGATTGAGATAAAAGAGTGGTTCGGCATCACAGTCATTGCTTTGCCTAGGGAAGGACCCTTGGAAAAATCCATCTCTGAAACTGCACCAGTGTCAAAAATAGACAAAACTGGTATGAACCAAATGCAAAACCTGTTGACTGGATACGTCTTTCCAAGAACTTTAATTGAATTGGGCATTCTGTGTATTGGTGGGAGAAGATTTTGTGATGCCTGCTATAAAATTTCATTGCGATAAAATTCGTAAGGTACCTCTCATCTTGGTACCCTAACTGTAACAATGTGGAAGAAAAAGGCAACCTTTGAAGGTAAAAATTCACGTAATATGGAAGTCAGTACTCTGTGTTTGTTAATTTGTGTAGAACCTACTTTCATCCTCTCTTCAATTAGCAAAACATTGAGCTTATAGAGAACTTTTTTTCCCAATTCTAAATTTAAATACAATTTATTCTAATCCATTCATTTAACTACATGAATTGTTCTCCTCTAACTTGTACAAGACACTATAATTTTCAAACACGAGAAGCCTAATAATAGAAATCATCTATCCTTGTTAGCATATGAGCCGATCCAAGACCTTTGAACCATTTTGCTACGAAATCCAGCTAGAAAACTAATTTTACGTAAATCTATGCATGTCAAAAATACAGATGGCTCTTCAGGATGCTAACTTAAGCATCATTACATAAGCAGACTAGGGTTGCCTGTTGAGCTGAGACACAAGAGTAGATGGCGCTGAACCCAGTATTACACACCAACTATTCACTTCCTGATACATCTTTCATCTAAAACTTTTGTCAGCTCCCCACATTACCAAGCCTGCCAACTGTAAGCATTGCACACAGCGTGGCAGGTCTGCAGGCAAAGCAATTTTTATCCTTCTTTAAATCCCTCTGCCCAAAGCAGCAGCTGGCTAAAGCCCATTTGTACAAATGGACTGGGAAAATGTTCCATCCTTCACCCTCTTTAGATGAAAATGGAAGAAAACATCCTCACGAACCTCTTGCACATTTAAGCACAGCAGTTGGGGAACGATTTTCTGATACAGAATTATAGAATCAAAATCACCCTCGTGTTACCATTGGTAACAGTACCTCTACCTGAATATCAACTTAGAAAGTTAATGAGCCTGCTAGAGCTATCAGCTAAAATTACCACAACAGTATGTGATCCGATGTGATTGCAGTAAGCAGGGCAGATACTTCTCATTACGAGGACTGTTTTTCATAGGCATGTTGCATAACAAGGCACAGCTACTCGCCTCTCTCTGCTCTGAGCCCTCATTTCAGAGCACATCAGTTGGCTCTGAGAAGGCTCCCCGTTGAAAAGCAGCCAGGGGGACGGGATTTTGTTTTCCCTTCCCTGCATGTAAGTGTGTCGGGTTTGCTGACAGATGGTTTGGCCGACTACGCTTGACTATTATCAAGCAGCTTTTACCTTTGCAAATTGAATCCCATTTGCAGATTTTCTGTAATTAAATCTGCAGCGCGTTTGCAAGGCTCGCATCGCATCGCGCTCGCAGGCAGAAGTGTGCAAGGCCCGCGGGCGGCTGAGCCGCACAGCCAGGGGCACGGAGCCTTCGCCGCGGGGATGGGCGCTTTCGGCAGTCTGTGCTGCCACCTAGCCAAGACCAAGGCACCGAGTTCAGCCTTGCTTTACCTTTTGCAAGCTTAAACTGAAGCGTATCACCCCAGAGCAAAATAAAGCTTCGGTCCGCAGCAGACCCAAGGAAATGTGCACTTTCTGGGCTTTGAGAACCGTACGGTCAGAGACGGGCTTCGAACAGGCAGTTACGCTTCCCTTAGAAATGCCTCGTACTTACGGTAGAAGACATATTCAGTGTAGCTGGACCAGACCTTGTCGTCAGTGTACTGATTGACAAAGGAAGCCGTCACAGAGGAGTTGCAGGCCACCATGTGGAATCCACACTCAGATAACATGTCGAAAGCCCTCTCCAGATGCTTGAACTTGAGATAAAACCTGGAGGTGTACCTTTCTGGAGCTCTGTCTGGGTCTCTGCTTTCATTCAAACTTTCTCCAAAGACCTCTTTGACCAGAGCAATCCTTCCACAAACCAAAATCCTTGGGACCCTCCTGAATTTGGCGTCTGCTTGGCTCTCCCTGCCAATAGTGCACGACCCCCGGTACCCAATGGTAATGAATCCCCACTTCCGATCCGATGGTAAGAGCGACGAGGGTGGGCATATTCTCGTGTCACTGCCTTGGGAGACCTCTTCATAGTCACTGTGGCAATAATCGTCGGGGCTTTGCTTGCTGTCATCGGGAGTCAGCAGTTTGACCAGGTCAGGGAGCTGGAAGTACTCAGCCTCCCTCTTGAGCCTTCCCTTCTCCGGGAAGTGGTCGGGCAGAACCACTTGCTTGTCCCTGAGATAGTCCAGAATATAGCGGAAAAGAAAGCCATCTCTGTCGATGAAGAATCTTCCCTTAGAGTCCTTAGCCAGATCGTTGGCTGTCTCTCTTTTTGGGGTGAACATTTTCCACAGCAGGGAGTGAGGGGTGCCAACCAAGGTGGAGTGGCGAGTGAAGTAAACCTGGCCACCCACGTTTAGCTCCACGACCTCCGGGAAGGAGTGCAGCCCGGTCCCTTGCTCCCGAGCAGGAAGGTAAGTCCTGCAGTTGCCACTTAGAGCCATTGTATTTTAAAAAGGAAACCAACAGCAAGGAGCAGCAGGACGGTCGATCACGGCAAAGTGTAGAATAAGGCTCCCAACATTAAGGAGAAATGGGGTGAAAGGAAAGTGAGGAAACAAAAAAAAAAAGAGAAAAGAAAAAAAAGGTTTGTCTAAAAAAATTGGGAATTGTCCATGAGTAACTGTGTGGCAGAAGTGGCTTGTATCCTAAGCCATAGGGGCTGGAGAGCAATCACTTCACGAAATGCAATCACATCATCAGATCTTCCAACAAAGCCATCAAAATCAAGGTCAAGCCAAGCCTACGATCCTTCACGGGTCTGTTAAAAGGGAAAACAAAATAAGACACAAATTATTCTCTTAAGCAACCCAGAAATTGCAACAGAGAGAAGCCGATGGTTTTTGAAAGCCGTTAGCTCTCCTGCTAACCAGATCTATTTTTGCCAAGTTCTACGTTCCTTTTCGCAAGTACTAACCAAGGGAAGGACTCCGTGTGACCCCGCGGTTTAAAGACAACACACGGCTCATCTTTAAACGAGCACCTGATTCAGACATGCAGCTGAGGCAGGGGGAACGGCAGCTCTTACCTTGGTTACAGGTAACGCACAGCTCTGTACAGGAAAGCAACATCTCAGGACACTCAGAACACACACACAGGCACACGGAGCCCGGTTAGTACCAAATCCGGTCCCGGCAAGGGGCAGCAAAGGCGAGAAAAGTGCTCTTAGCAACATCCACGGAGACCTCAAGAGTTAAACCGAGTCACAGGAAAGTTAACCACGGCAGGTGACGAGAGGAACCGGTACACACAGCACGGCGGGGAGGGCAGGAAGAAGCAAGGAGCAAAAAGCACAAAACCCCAATAAATCCGACCGGGGTCCTCGGAGCGGGGCCGGGGCAGGGCGGCGGTGGGCGGATGACTTGCAGAAACCCCGCGCTACGGGCGGCCGGGCTCCGGCGGCTCCCGCGGCGGCAGCGGCCCCGGGCCGGGGGGCGGCGGGGACATGGCCGGGGCGCCGCGGGGCTGCCCGGGGGCGCTCCGCTCCGCTCCGCTCCGGTGCGGTGCGGTACGGTCGGGTCCGCTGCCCCGGGCTGGCCGCCGCTCCCGCTGCTCGGCTCGGCTCGGCTCGGCTCGGCTCGGCTCAGCCCGGTTCGGCGCGGCTCTGCCCGGCTCAGCCCGGCTCGGCGCGGCTCTGCCCGGCTCAGCCCGGCTCAGCCCGGCTCGGTGCGGCTCCGCTCAGCGGCGCGGGGCCGTGCCGGCGGCGGGCGCTGCCGATTGCATCATCCCGGCGGAGCGGGGCCGGGACCGCGCCAGCACCGGGGACAGCGCCGGGGCCGCCCCGCCCCGCCCGCCCCGCCCCGCCGCCCGGTGCCGGCCAAGTTCCCCGCGGCCACCCCCCCCCGGTGCCCCCCCGGTGCCCCCCCCCCGCCTCTCCCCGTGCGCCCCCGCCCCTCGCACGTGCCTGGCCACCGGGGGGCGGCGGAGGGGGCACCGGGACCGGCGGGGCCGCGGCTCTGCCCCGCCGCTCGCGCCCCTCGTGCCCCGCCGGGGGGCGGCGCGGGGGGGCGGGGGCAGGCGCCGGGGCCGCGCTCCCCGCGGCCGTGCCCGTGTCCGTGCCGGCACCGCCACCTCGCGGCAGCCGCCCCGGGCCCCGGCTCGCTGCGGGCGGAGCGCCCGGCGCCCCCCGGCCCCGCGGCCCTGCAGCGGGCAGCGCTCCTGGCGCACGTCGGGCCTGGCGCTGCTCGGGGTGACGGCGGGGGGCACAGCAAGGCTCCCGTGCGGCCGGTGCGCAGACCCAGCGGGAGGCTTCGGGGTGGAATCGCCGTGTGCGCAAGCTGCCCGCCCAGCCGGCTTCTGCCGACACCTCCGGCAGGTTCTGAGAGCAGGGCCAGGAGCACGACCCAACGCCACGGCACGCTGACTGTCAGCGGCACCGCTCTAAGGGCTGGGGGGGAAACCACAACTTGGGTACCTGCAGATTTTTCAAATTCGTGCCAGAATCAAACCCTCGCTTTTTACCCCAATTAATTCACTAAGCGAGAAGCAAGGGCCAAGGTCCCGACCACGGACCTGTCCCTCACCTCCGGGTCTCACTCCTCATTCCCAGACCAGCACCTGGGGCCGCGGCAGGGGCCGCGCGTCGCAGCCCAGGAGCAGGCGAAGCCCCGCGCACCTTCACGCGCGGCTCCCGCAGGCCGGCTGCAGGAGGGCTTGTCAGGCGCTCTCGTCCTTGCAACGGAAACGCAGAGGTGTGATGCGAGGACATGTTAACTCAGATGTACCCATCGCTTTTTTAAGAGTTTGGCATAGTCAAGGCATGCAGGCTTTAACATCTGCGCGACCAGGCAGATGAAATGATAAGCTTCCTTTGGGATTTACGCTCATTAGTGCTGCCCCGGCTCAAAGCAAGGAGCGTTGCATCAGCTTTTTCAAATACTTTAGTTATTAATGTTAGTTAATATGCTTTAATAATATTTAAATCAATTTTCATAAAGCCGGTGGGGTCCTGTTGGCAGGGCTTGGAGAATCAATTCACTGTGCCCCGTAAAAATTGACCTTGTTCAGACCAGCACCAGGGACACCTGTGATCGCACAGCGGTCCGAGTCACAGGCGGGGTGGCGGAGATCCCCTGGGCAGAAGTGGGAACCACACAGCAAGTCTGATGTGCAGGCACTCCGGCAATGGAGTGAGCATAAGGTGCTGTGAAGGATTCTCACATCGATACCGTGTGATTAGTGAACACAGAGGTATTTAAGCTCCAAGTCTTTTGGAAAAATTATAATCAGAATTGCCCTTTGGATGGAACAAAAACTGCAGAATTTTAATCACAACAGCTTTAGAAATGTATCTGCTTCTGCACCTTTCAAATAATAAACAAAAGAAATTAAACTCCTACTTTTATTTCTTTACACAGGATGCTGCAATCATTTTACTGTAATACAATGTAATATCATTTCCTTTGATGCAGTGACTTCAATAGTAGAAGCATCACATAATGCTTCCTTGCTAAATACAAGCCACTGGCCAAATCCATCAAAATGCTGCCGGACAAGAGTGAAACTTGAAAATCTGGGCCAAATGCACCGGTGACCTAAATGTAAAATATGTGTCAGGACCACACCACACTAAGGACCTTACCTATTCAGCTGCAAAACTAAAGCAGCTCATTTAAGCGCAGCTACAGTTCTCTGATGGAAAAGAAAAGCAGCATCTATCAAAAGGAGGAGGATGAAGCATGTCCCACTTTTAACAGATGCCTACATAACCTTCAATATAGCTAGGGAAAAATTTAGCCCAAGCTTAGAGCGTATGTTCCAGAAGTCACAGCACAGCTATGCTTAAACCCGATACACCAACGATATGACATCATTCACAGGTTTGAGGCCACTCCTTGTGACAAAGTGCTATGTTAGCATCCAAGCTTTCACAAAATCATGGGACAACTGACTTCATCAAGTTCTGTGGGTGCTAAAAAAGGGTAGGTGTCTTAAAAGAAGCAGCAATGGATGTTAGAGAGGGTAGTATTCAGCTAAGTCTATAGTAGCAATGGTACGTACACACACCACCTTACAGCTCGCAGTGCGAACACACAGCTATAAATACGAATCAAGCCGCCCACGCATAACGAGAAATGTAGAAGCTGTTTATCAGCATTTAGCAACACCACACTGAACTTCAAGGCACTCACAGAAGTAGCAATAATTTCTAGCAGAAATTGAGGGAGTCATTCTGGGAAGAAAAAAAAAATATCTAAGCTGGATTTTGGACATAAGATTTCAGCTAAAAAGCCACATGGGAACTTTCATCACTCTGGGTGATTTTTAAACACAATAGCTAAAATTAAAAAATAAAAATAAAAGGAAGAAAGTAAAGCTGTACTTTCAGTTCTAGACTTACGCTCTGATTTAGAAGTGACTTCATGGTGCACCAAAGGAGCCTCCAGCCGCTTGTTGTGTAACTCCCACTGCAGCAGGACAGGACTCTCCTGAGCCTCAGAGAACAGCACAGTTGCTGAGGAGGGTGGCGTGGCGAAGAGAAAAAGGAAGGTCCGGCCCCAGCAGATGCTTTGGGCCCAGCTGTGGCCTATTGTCAGAGCAGTGTGAAGGGACACGGGTTCCAGGGAGAACCAGCCACCACGTCCTGCAGGCAGATGCCGGCGCTTCCAGACAGACTTCCAGTCCAAACTCAGTCCATAGCAAAGGACAGTAACACAGTCCCGGCAGGAAGAAACCCCAGGCTGTTGCACAGTAACAGACCTTTAACCAAGATGTATAGCATTCCTAGAGCAGAGTGGTCTTCCCATCCCTCAGGTAGCTCTGGAAACTGAGTTCCCAAGAACTGAGCCAGGCAAGAAAAAGTATGGTACTGAGATAAATTAACACATTGTCCACTGATCCAGCAGTGTGAATTACATACAGTGAAAATCTCATCCACTGAAATTTCGCAGTAGGTGTGAATAAGGCAACCTAACAAATATTTCGCTTTGGAGAAAAAGCATAAAGGAACTCTAAATGGCAGGATCTCCCCAAGAAAAGGATCTGCTAGCAGAAGTGTGAGTGCCATAAAGCAGGGTTTATTACGAAGTACACAGTAGAGCATTATACAGTTTTGCCCTTGATCTTTTATTCATAACTCAAGTGCATAATGTATTTTCATCAAAAAAGGCAAAGAGGAAGAATAGCTTTCACAGGCACTCAGCATGTAAGCACAGGCGTTGTGTAAGGCAGATAATTCAAGCAGGAAACATGAGATATTATTTTTTCCCCGTCATGTAACATACAGAATGTGGGCACAACTCCTGCAAAGAAAACTGTGGGCTCCTTTCATCACACACCAAATCCAAAGCAAATTCATTGCACAAGGCGCGAGATTTACAAAAACTGACAGTGAGGAGGAATCACATTCTACTGATTTGTGTAGCAGTCATTGTACATCAGGTAACATTTTGACCAGGAATTGATACATCGAATGCTGAAAAATCCTGTACAATTTCATGGACGGTGTTCAACAAAGCAATCTGCTACACAAACAATCCCGTGTGTGTCGGACACGTCAATACACCCAGCACCTACAAGCAGACAGAGACCTCATATGCACTCACATCAGCAACCTTGTTGAACTCAAAGAAAAACTGTTGTTTTCAGTCACCCTTTGCTAAGGGACTTTCTCTCTTACAAGTTTTGCCACAGCAAAGCTTTCTTCAGCAGACTTCTTGTTCCTTTTTCCCTTCCTCCCACATTACCAAAGTGCTTTGTTAATAGCTTTATCTTCAGTCTGGTTCAGATTACCCTGTTATTTACACTAGTGTGAATATAGTGTGGTTTTTAATGTCGCAGCCAATACAAACTTTTTCCTCGCTGGGTAGCATTATTTTGATATTGCCACTGTGTAACCCATGCACTGATTTTATGAGTATTTTTATACTTCCCATCTTCCCATTTCAACGTGTCTCACAAAACCAGGCATCTGCTCCCTGTCCACGTAACCTCGGGTGCAGGCAGGACTGCCCCTCAGGAAAGGGGCTGCGTTTGGTGCCTTACCAGGCAACGAGGCTGCGCCAGCGGGCAGGGTGAGAGCTGCTGCTTGCAGGCAGCCTGCAGAGACGTTTTGCAGGTTCTTGTTCTAATAAGAATTGTCAGGCATATACTGGCAGAAACTGATGCATTTCCACATCTGTTTAGAGTCTTCATTTTCATACAAGCCCTCATAAAATCATCTCTATTTTGCTTCACCAGAAAAGGAAGGGGTTTCTGATGCAGCTCCAGAAAGAACATGCTGGTGGAGAAGGTATAAAAAGGATGAACTTCCCCCCGTTTCCATTAGCGCTGGCTAGCACAATGCACTTTCCAAGTCATGCAAGAAGACAATAGCTGTGCAGCTGCAAGATATTGCTTTCCCTTATACCTACAGGCCTGTACCAGACAACACGCTGCTACAGGCAATTGTGAATTTGTCCCACAAAACTGAAGCAGACAACTGATACCCTCAAGTCATGTTAAGAAGCCCAATGCAAACAGAGAGCTAATTAATGAAAGCTCGAGCCTAAGCTGTGAGCAAATTCTAATAATCTAAACAAATCCAAACAGATTTCTAGCCAAAGAGCATTTCACCAGCAAATCACAATTAAACAGCCCACTGCCTGAAATTTGGGTCTAATTTCACTGTCTAGTGAAGTGCAACCAAGTCACACGGTTCATCAAGGCGGCACTAAGCCATCAACATCAGCTGGATCCTGCACACTCTACAGGTCTTCCATGAAAGCATGGATCTTCTCAGCCTTCAAACTCTAGTTTACATAAACTATAAATTTGCAGGAATCAGCTTATACCGTAGTTACTTATCTCTGTGTTATCTGTGACTATAATTCCTACATCGTTATTCCATTCAGTTCTACAAACATGCATATTTTCTGGAAGGCTGTTCCCAGGAGATACTGGATATCCTGCACCACAAGGTACGTTCTGCAGGAGAGGCTTATAACAGGACTATTATTCAAATACAGTAATCTCAGTAGAAGAAGATTATATCCATGAGAGCTTGTAACAAAATAACTGTAATTGTGTCCTAAGCCACAGTGAATTTTTTTGTTAAAAAAAAAACTGCTTCAAAAAGGGTCTTACATTTGCAGAAGCTCGTGTGCCCGAGTGGCAAGCATTCGGTTCTAGCATGCAGGTAAGTTCAGCTACATCACGCATGGGATTGCAACTGTTTATGCATGCACAACTAAACATTTCTGAATCTCATTACTGTGCACCTATTCGGCAACAACAATAAAGTGGCAATTATGATTCAGCTCATTCTGAAGTTTCAGCTAAGCTGCCTCAGCTGGGTTTTCCCCGGCTCTGTCCACAACAAGCGCATCTGAGTCAGCAGCACACTCGCTTCTTCCTGCGCTCTACAGGAGTACCTGAGGTAGTTAACAAAAACAAATTCTAATTAGCAGTCAGAGGGCAGCTTTTCCCCTGGCCCTGAGTGAAAAAAAAGGAGCAAAATGATGGAACTAGAAGGAAAAACAGAGTGACTGGCTTCCGCTAGCCCCTCGTGTCCCCCAGGGGATCGACCCACTTCACCCGTTTGTCACACCTGCAGATCTTGTCCTCAGGCCTCCCCTAGGCCATGGCTATCTCACAGCCATCCTAGGCTGTCCCAGGCATTATTATTTTTTCTCAGTTCCTCGTCATTCCCCGCTCCTGCAGCTATTTGTAAAGCACAGATTAACAGCTGCCTTTAACAAGGACCAGCGGATCAATAGCTCCTGCACGCATTTTATCAGGCGTCAGGAAAACGCTCATTTTATTTAATGTGGTGACGTGAAGGGTACGAAGGCCTGGCACTGAGTGACCGCAGTTCCTTCTCACCCGGCCGCGCCATCGCGCAGCCCCCGCCAGGCCTCCTGCCCGGCCTGCCCCCGGGGAGCGCTGTGGGGATCGCGGGGGGAGACTGAGCCCGCGGGCAACGCCACTCGTGGCCTTAAGCAAGAAGAGAAACCACACAAGAGCTCAAAACGTCATTTATTTCGGTGGTTAGCAGGTAAAAAAACCCGCAAACAAAGAGAAGCGCGAGGCTGCTCCGTGACAGGCTCCGGCTCAGGCCGCAGACCGCGCCCCAGGCCCTGCCACCGCCCCGCCGCGCGCCCCACGTGACCCCACGCCCCCCCCCCCCCCCCGCCGGGCCTCGCCCCCCTTGGCGCCGCGGCGGCGCCACGCAGGCAGGGCGCGGGGCGGGCGGCGCATGCTCGCTGGGGGCGCCCCGTTGCGCGTCTCGCACGCATGCGCGGCGGCCCCGGAAGCGGCGGGCGGCAGGGTGACACGTCGCAGCGCCGCGCCGGGGGGGCCGGGCCGGGCCGGGCCGTGGTGGGTGCGGGCGGGGACGGGGGGAGACCGGGGGGGGTGCCGGGGGCGCTGAGGGGGGGCTGAGGGGGCGCTGAGGGGGCGCT
The DNA here is from genome assembly GCF_040182565.1 of Anser cygnoides. NCBI lineage: Eukaryota > Metazoa > Chordata > Aves > Anseriformes > Anatidae > Anser > Anser cygnoides. The sequence goes on from NC_089886.1 coordinate 1,021,117, forward strand.
GAGGGGGCTTGGGGGGCCGCGCACCCACTCGCCCGGTGTTCCCCGCAGGCAGGGTGCGGGAGATGTCCGGCTTTGACAGCTTCACCACGGACTTCTTCCAGACCGGCTACAGCATCGACGAGCAGGCCCAGCACTACGAGTACGGCGGCGGCGGCCGGCCCTACGGCAGGTAACCGCGGCCCCGGGGCGCTGAGGGAGGCACCGGGCGGGCCGCCCGGGGCTGCGGGTGTCCCGGCCCCCAGGGGCCCGGGCCCGGCCTGACCCAGCGGAGGGGGCCCGGCCACGGCTGGGGCTGGGCTGCGAGGCCCCCTCCGCCCGTGAGGGGCTCGGCGCCTTCGGCACGGGGCCGGCACCGCAGGCAGCCGGTGCTGCCCGTACCGAGCCCTGCTGCAGTGTCACCGTGTAGCTTATGTCCTGTAAATGGGGGTGTATGGCAGTTACACGCTAAATACCCCGTGGTCTGCGTTTTGAGGTAAAGGCAGGACTCTCAAGATATTACATGAGAAATTTTAATAATATAAACAGTCCTTTGGAAGGCCGCTATCAGTGTTTCCTAAGGACATATGCGGTTACTCAGGGAATGAAAATTAGTCACGCTGTCAGATAAATGAGCCTGCAGTGTCCGTGGTGTTTTCTAGGCTTTAGCAGAAAACTGTGGCAGACTTTTCTAGGTCACAGGGGCTCTTGTGAGTCCTTTGTACATCCGTAGTCCCAGGCTGAGGATTTTTGTCAGGTACGTGACCCGAGTTTGATCGCTGTGATAGGTGGAACAGGTTGATGCGTGTTTGCATCCCAACAAGGTCTGCTGTGCTGTGATGAGGCTGGGCTGTACTGGCACAAGAAAAGAAAGGAGAGTGAGTGCTGGGTTTTCCTTCTTTATGTTCATGTTGGAGACATCTACTGAAGCCTTTGTAGTCAGAGACCGTTAGCGGCAAGAATAACTTAAGAGTTTGTTTACGAAGAGAAGATAGCTCTGATGAGGCTTATTTTCTTTTAAGATGTCTATTGCCACATATATTTTTATACGTATGAAATCTGTAATAGTATTGTAAAAACAGTATAAATTTGTTAGCAAATATCTGAGAACGTGTCAAATAGAAACTGAGAAATTGCTCCCCCCGTGCCCCCAGCATCATGTCCTCTAGGTAGATGTCACCATGTTTAGAATCTGCATCATAATTCCTTCTTATGTGTCATAACACTACCTGATGCTCATGGTGCGTAAGTGAAGAGGAAGATGGTTTTTTTTTTCTGTTTTTTTTTTCCCTAGGCTGATTTTTTTAAATATGGAGGGCAATGAAGGTGATAGTATGAGCTACTTTGTTCTCTAACATGGAGTTTGCAAGTAAGCGTTCTCAATTGTAAATTAATGCTAGCATCAAGTGAGTTGTCAGTAGTAATTAAGGGACAGTTGGATTAGTTTGTGACTTAAATTTTTCCTACTCTTTTACATGTCTGCGAGTTGTGGAAGTAATTCAGTCAGTGGATAACGCTCATTTGTGCAGGCCTCTGACTTCAAAGCAAAAACAATACAAAAGCACATGTAACGATAATTATTGTGTTCAGCTTATAGCAGTGCGTCGTCTTTAGCTCGTCAGTATTGTTATTAACGGTTTGAACAGATGAATGTGGCTAAGCACCTAGAACGCTTGAATTTGGGTAGGGGAGCATTGAATGTGACTGCTCAAAAGAGGAGGAAAGACAGATCTGTTTGCTGTGGTTTATTTGCTGAAAAAAAGCTGTGATTTTTGCAGGGAAACGTTTAAAATGAAATTCTGTATCTGTCCGTAACGTGCTGTCGTTCTTCACAGGCAGTATGGAGGCTATGACTACTCTCAGCAAAGTGGATTCGTCCCTCCCGAGATGATGCAGCAGCAGCCGTACACAGGGCAGATTTACCAGCCAACACAGACGTATACTCCAACTTCAGCACAGTCTTTTTATGGAAGTAACTTTGAGGATGAGCCTCCTCTATTAGAAGGTATAATTTGAGCTTTGTGGCTGAGATCCAAAACTCCTCCCAGCTTGGGGATAAGTTGAGTGGTAGAGTGTGTATTCTCCCATTTCTGGAAGTACACAATTGACTTGAAATTCTCATTATTTTTTTGTTATTTACGTGTATTTCAGTATATAATTTGCATGTTCTTGCGTGAACTTTTGGACACGGTTTTAGCGTTATGCTTTATTACTTCATACTGTCTGTTCAGTGGAAGGCATAATGATTAAACGGACAGCCCGACTTCATACAAGACTTAAGACAAAACACCTAATAATTTTGTTGTTGCAAATAACACTCGTTGCAAATTGTACTTATTTTTGTGCAAATAAGTTGATGCTGTTAGTTGCAGCCGATCCTGTGATTAGGACTGAAATCTTGCATTGCTGAAGAGGAGTGCTGTACGCTGCAGAAATTCCTATGCAGAATAAAGAGTGTGCCAAATGCCAGAATGGTTAGGTAGTTAGTGTCCGTAGTTGAGTTGCCAGCTCATACACATCACTGTTCAGTACCAAACAGCTGAAGAAGCCCTTTCTGTTGCTGGTCAGAGAGGCAGGTATTCCTGTTTTCTTCCCACCCAGCTGTGCTTGTTTATGTTATTCCCAAAATTAATCTGTTTACGTAGATGCTTCCCAGGGCCTGGGGTGGGCAAATAGGTTTTGGCACAGCTGTGATCAGATTGGATGGATGGAGCCTTGAAATCCTGTCTAGCTGCAATAAGCTGTAAAATGTGTCAAGCGTTAAAAGGGATGGTTGCGTTTTTCTCAGTGGATTCAATAACAGGGTAGGAGGTTTGTGAAAGAGAAATCCACTGAGGATAACTAAGTGCAGAGAAACTATTTGAATTTGAAATCCTTGAGCCATCAGTCACCGGAGACTTGGGAAGTGTTTGGGGAATCTGTGTATTTTGTTCTGATACTCCTCCATGCATATCTGCTTTTGGCCACTTACAGAGACAGTATGCTGGGCTAAATGAACTTTGGTCTGGCGCAGAACGCTGTTCTTAGGCCTTATCTGGTTCTTTAGAAACCAGCCTGTCACTGCAGAACATTTGAGACGTGGAATCTGTGGAAGCAGCACACTCAGCAGCTTGAGGACAGAGGGAATGACGCAATTCTCTGGTCCCCGTAGGATAGTTCCTGGAGGAGATTTAAGAGGGTAGGGGCAGGGAAAACATGTCAGTGAAGCAAGCAGGGGCAAGAAGAAAAAATACATAAATATGCATCGTTTGTTTCATGTAACTTGCAGAATTGGGGATCAATTTCGACCACATCTGGCAGAAGACACTAACAGTGCTGCACCCATTAAAAGTAGCAGATGGCAGCATCATGAATGAGACGGATTTGGCTGGACCAATGGTCTTCTGCTTAGCTTTTGGAGCCACGTTATTACTGGTAAGACTTTGATTGCCAAATAGAATTATTTGTGCTTTGATATGCCTGGAGACACTGGAGGAAAAAGGCAAGTTACCTATAGGTTTATTGGAACTGATTCCTTAGCATAGAGGCCACAAAAACCATATCATGACCAGGAGTTTGTAGCTCGGTGGGAGAGGAGCTGCGGCTTCGTGCAGCACTCGCTGAGGTTAGCGACTTTGCTACCCCTTTTCTTCTGTGGATTTTAAGTCAAAGCTTTAGAAGTTTTTTTTTTGTTTGTTTGGTTGTTGTTTTTTTTTTTGCATGCCATTGGTTTCACTGGAATGCCTGTTTCTTTCCGTAGTCTACTTTTGAGGAATATGGTTCCCTTTTTCACAGAAATGGGCATGTGACACATTCCCAGATTTTTAACTGCTTTTTTTAAAGAGGTTGAGGTGTTTTACTTTCAGAATCATGCGTTTTATTTTTGAGTTGTCTGTCATCTTCTGGTTTAATATTTGCTTCTTATAATTTACATTGTTCTACAACACTATGGAGTTTATCGCAAGGCATTTTAGCTCTAGATTTGTAGAGAAGTTCCAAACTTTTCTAATCTTAAACATTATTCCTGTAAAGATTATTATTGCAAGACATCTTCAGAGAAATAATAATCATAGAAAAAGATCACCATGGGAAGTTAGTTGCCTAAGCCAGGAGTTGGACTTGATGATCCTCGTTGGGTCCCTTCCAGCTGGGGACATTGTATGGTTCTGTGATATTCTATGATTCTGTAACCCCTGGGGAATTCATAGACTTTTGCAGCCCAGATCAGCAAATAAGTTTGATTAAAATCTATTTATTGAAATATGTAAACTTCAGATAAATGTGCCTCTTGGGTGTCTAAAATGTACAGGTGTCCTGGAATTCGGGTTGTGGGAAAATAAGGCATGTTGAATTTGAATATAGGAATTGGTGGTTGGAGGGGCGATGGAGAAAATGAAGATATTCTGTAAATATTAATTCTTCTTGCCTTTGTTTATGGGAAGTGTTACTTGTTCTGTTAATTAATGTGTACCGTTATGCTTAACTTTCAGGCTGGTAAAATTCAGTTTGGTTACGTGTATGGAATAAGTGCAATCGGATGCTTAGGGATGTTTTGTCTCCTGAACTTAATGAGCATGACAGGCGTCTCATTTGGCTGCGTTGCCAGTGTCCTTGGATACTGTCTTCTTCCTATGATCCTACTTTCCACTTTCGCAATTGTATTTTCATTGCAGTAAGTACATAAACTATAAGTTGATAATAGATTTCTCTACTGTGAGATAAAGTTATTAAAAGAAAACTTCATAGTGATGAACGTGATTATAATTTCAGTATGACAGGAATTTGTAGTAAGTGTAAAAATACAAGTCTCAACTTTCTTACTGGAAAAAAAGGTGTGAATACTGCTTTTCTTTAAGTCAGTCAACAGCTTTTAAATACATGGACTCTTTCAGTATCGAGTTTGTTTTCAGTTAGGGTTGAATCTGATAAATACTATTACCTGCAAAGTCAAAAAGATAGCTTGTAAGTTAAGATACAAAATTGAATGTCAAACAAAGAAAATCCATGTGATTCTTCATAACTGTATGAAATTAGGAACTGAAAAGCAACAAGAAACAACACGATATAGTTTATTTAATACCTACGTTTCATATGTACAAAGGTGCTTTTTAATGTTGTGACAATTGAATAATGTGGCTCTGAAATCTTTACTGGAACTCCATCATTTAAAAATGTGGAAGATAAAAGATAAAATTCTTAGAATTTGTAGAAGGTATTAGGAGTCTAGTTACGACTCTTAAGTACAAGAGTCTTAAATGAATTCTGTTTTTATCTTTACAGGGGAGTGATGGGAATTATTCTCACGGCTGGAATCATTGGCTGGTGCAGCTTTTCTGCTTCCAAAATCTTCATTTCTGCCTTAGCAATGGAAGGACAGCAACTTCTAGTAGCGTACCCCTGTGCTTTATTGTATGGAGTCTTTGCTCTCATTTCTGTGTTTTGAAGAGACTGTCCAAATTGTTGGACTCCAGTGGGCCAAAATGAAGACATCAACTTGGAATATTTAGTTGGACCAGACACGGCTGCAAACACCTGTATAGTGTTGCTATCACAAAAGTTAGACCAGTTTTAAATCATCTGGAACAAATGTCTTGTGTTCACTTTTTTAGGACTTTGAATACTGTTCTCAATTGACCTGAGGTGTCTATAGCTTTAATAAGTGTTCATGCTTATCAAGTTAATGTAATTTCTTTCCCATTCCTGTATCTTTAGAAAAGTAACTTTTAGTTGTTCGTTTGAGCTGGTGGGGGGGGGGGGGTAAGGGGGAGGGTTTGTGTTTTTTTTTTTTCAGGGGAGGGAGGGAGGAGGGATGCAGTTACAGATTGAAAGATTGTTATCACTAGAAGTTAACAAAACCACAGATGATGTGGATTTGGAAATTCTCTTTGAATAAATCTGCAGTAATAACCCATTTCCTCTCCCCTCTTGCCAAAAGGAAAATGCACAGAAGAACGCAAACAATTATTTCTATATTTTAATAAACACACTCTTAAGCCATTTGGTCTCATTTACTTGTTCATTCGATGTGATAGTATTTCAGGATTTAAGATACTGAAGTTATGAATTAGGCAACAGATGCTTTAAAAATTAAGAGGATCTGTAATTCTGTCACATTTGAAATATGAATACATTTGGATGTCTAAGTAGCTACATGTTAACTTGAATTTCTGAAGATTACTTCAACTAGAGGATTTTCCCCTAATGGTGCACATATTAGTAGACAAAGAGTAATCTCTTTTGCAGAACTTCCAAGAAAAACACCATTTTGAAAATGTTATGCTTGTCAGTATTGTAGTTACTGTAAAAGTAAGGAATATTGATTAAATTTTCCTTAAGTTTTGAGAATGGTGTTTGATTTTTCCAATCTTTACTTTTGAATGGACTTCGGTTATTAAAATAGGAGCTTTCATATGGAAGCAAAATCATATTTAAAAGTGTATTCAGTTAGTGGATTTGATATTTGCTTCAGCCATACATACTTAATTTTACATGACAAATATAATCTAGTTTGTGATATTAGATGCTTACAAGAAGTCTTACAAGTGTAGGAAGTAGGAAAGCAAAAATGCTTGGTCTTCACATAAGCACTTGCTAATTCTCAAAAGCAAGAAAATGATACAAACATTTTTAACTCGTAATGGAAAGGGAAGATAGTCATTTTTTTTCCCTTGGAAATAAAGAAGCTCTATCAAAGCGCTAGATTATCACTACCATTTTTTCAGCAATTTAATCCAAGGGATTTCATTTCATTGAATTTGCTGAAGGTGTTAGTCTGGTGCTCATCTGTCAGGTCTGTGGAATGATCTGTTCGTAGACTTCTGGAGTTGAATCAGTGGTCAAATGTGTTGTTAACACCTGGTAAGACACAGTCTGTGAACGAGTCTTACATCAAAGGAAAGCTCTGCGGGAAAACTACCATGAGTGAATAATTTCACAGACCAGTGCATGTTATTGGTCGCTCTTCCCTTAGTTCTTCTCATTCTCATTAAAAAAATAATCTTCCTAGTCCCACTAGAAATTACTGATGAGGTTGTCCCCCTCCTTTGGCTGGAGCTAACCGTGTTGTGTTCCTGAGAGCTGTGGGAAGTGCTGAATGAGTGTGAAAGCATTAAGAACCAAACACTGATGCAGAAAACTGTTTTAACTCTTGTACTGTATCTGGCTGTTGTAATGAATTTTAAAACTCACAAAAAAATTCAATTTCCTTCGAGAATTGGATTCAAGAGCCCAGATAATTTTATACTTTGATACCTTATTACAAGTTATCATCCTAAATAAAACAGTTGAGTTTTTTTTATTTACTGGAATGTTTTACTCTGCATGTTTTAGTTCTGATTTTCTTTGGATTAGCAGGCCTGGCGCACAAAGTTCTCTTTTCGATGAAGAACGTTATCTGCTGATGGAGCATGATGTCCTGTGTTTCTGCAAATAAGATACAGTGATTGCCTTTACTAATGAGACCTAATTAAATACAGAATGCTTCTAGGAAGTGTAAAAAGTGGCATACTTCCTTGAGCATGTCAGGTTCTAAATACTCAAATATTGTTTTGTTGTTGTTGTTGGCTAATTAAGCTTACCTTGCGTGTATGAATGTGGTTCGTTTCTTAAAGCTTGCACTGATTTTGTAGATTTCTCATACTGTAGTAACAGAAGTTATTTATAACAACACGTAAGTAATTATCCTACAAGTTAAGTGCAAAGGCAAAATGTTAAAATCTACCTGTCTCAGTGTAGCACTAATTATATAACTATTGAGTTTGGAAAGACCGTATCAAAACTTATTCCTGTATATGCTTGTCACAAAGTCTTTACTCTGACAGTGGAGGATGCTACACGTTCTACTTGAGCAGTGGGGTTTGACCTGACAGTTTCAGGAGCATTTTGTGTTCTTCAGACCACGTTGTGGCGAATTCAGCCATGAATTTCCACCTGGGCTCCTGGGAGCAGGAGTGGATGTGAGTAGAAGGTCAAAGACTTTAATTCAGAGGGCTTCGCAAAAATGTAATGTATCTAAATGTATTAAATATCCCCAGATTCTGGTAGGTTAGTTAATGTGATTCCATTGACCCTGTTTATTGCCTTTCCAAAATCAATTCTATTGATTTCCTACTACAGCCTACTATAATGCTATTTTGTCCTAGAACTTGCTTCAATTTTAGTTACGTTTCAGACTATTTAATCTTACTGTCACATGGAATGAGAAGATTATGTGCTGTAATTCTTCACTCCCACATCTGCCTTTAGTTTTACTTAGACCCTTTTTTTTCCTACTTTCCTAAATCTGAATTCTCCCCCACTGTCTGTTAACATCAGTATTCTCATCTAGTTTTCTGATGAAGTGTTAATGCTACCTGCTTCACACTGCATTGTCTCTTGACATTTTCATGTTGCTCAGCTTAAAGCGTTCATATATGAATGCTGGCATTGCTTTTTGAAAGCTAATTGCTTTATCACACCCACTCTTCAAATTACTTCCTATTGTACAAAGTTATATTAAAAGTTGTTTTTCCCAGTTTGTCCATTCAAAAGCAAAGTTTTGACAGCACCTCTATGCTTCAGGTCATTTGTTTTGCTGCGAGGCAACTGCTGACTGCTGTTCAATTTCAATAAGCAAAATTTCTGTAAGCATCAACAAATCTTATGGCATTAAAGCTCGTTATTGAGGGCACTGTGCAAACCTCTCTCGAACACTGACAGGTGTGGGCATCAGGCACCTCTCTAGGAAGCCTGTTCCAACGTTTGACCACTTTTACAGTAAAGAAATTTTTCCTTACGTGTAGTCGGAGCTTCCCCTGGCACAGCTTCGCGCCACTCCCACGCTGGCTTCTCTCCAGAACGGTCACCTGATTTCCACGAACTTGAATGGTTCAGACTTGGTTACTGCACAGAACATCTCTTTGGGTTTGTAATGAGAAGCTGGGGTGCTCTTACACTTGTCTCCAAGTATCGGCACGGGGACGTCTTCACTGCACGATTTGTGTGCGAGGGCCCTGGGACTCCCCGTCCCGGGGGGGTCAGTGGGTGCAGCAGGGCGCCGAGCGTCGGGGGGCGAGGGGCGGGCTGGGGCACAGCCTGGCAGCAGCCGCGGGCGGCCACGCACTGACGGTGTGCTGGTTCCTACCAAAGCTGCTGTTAAGTTTGCTAATGTGCTTTAGGAACCACGCGAGCTAAAAGAGCAGCCGGCAGTTTGTGGTACTGTGTCGCGTGTTATGGCACAGGAGCAGGTTTGCAGAGAAGAGAACATCTTTGTTACGCAGGTTGTTTAACCGGACAAGCGTTCACATGCAGCAACTTCAACTAAAAAATAAAATAAAATAAAATAATAAAATAAAATAAAATAGGAGTGGAATAACTGGGGCTTGCTGTTTCCTGCATCTCCACTGGGTGGGCCTGCAACATATCTGATGTGCGACACCACAGGCAGCATCGCTGCTGTGCTGTAAGGCAGGGCTTGGGGCTGGCGCAGCTCAGCATCAGGAAGGCTTCCTCCTCTGCTTGCTTTGCCTCCTGTGACATCAGAAGCAGTTGCACCCCCAGGCAGCCAAACCGCTGATGTCTGGTTGGATTTCTGCTTCATGTAACGGGCAAGGCCCTCGCTTCAGTCACGGCCTGTGGAATCGGCGGAGGTGCGGTGCTGTGCTTGCTGGGAAGCCCTCCTGGCAGCGGGAAAGCTTTGCTACATCCCTTCCTTTCTATACAGCTCTACTTTTTCTGACCGGGTTTTCTCTTCACATTACCAAGAAGTCTCTTCGTTTTCTTTATGCAGTCCAAAAGCATGAGAAATTATTTTTCACCGGATAATCCACTGCCCTCCCAGCTGCTGGGAGATCCAGGCAGGCAGGCTCTTCCCTACGTGGCCCATGCTGAGTTGTAGCACTCTTGTGGGCACCTTTTTTTCCGTGTAAGATGCTGCATCCTCCCACTGATACACTTTTTAATTCAGTTAAATAGCACCTCTCCAGAACTAAAACAATTGATTTACACAACCTATGGGAAAAAAACTAAAAGTGTTTTAAAAATTTTATTGTTACTTTAGGAGTTACAAACACTAATATCTCGAGATGTGAGGACCTCAGTTATTTACTGTGATTATCCTTGAGCATCCTGCAAGACAGGGAAGCTCCTCATCCTGTCCCGTAGGTGAGGACTGACCTAAGGAGCTGTATGCAGCTTTTCCAGGGCCTGCTGCACTTGGTCATCTTTATCCCAGCAAAACATAATGAGGTTGCTCTCCAGGGGTGGATTCCCAGGCCAGTTCTCCAGGACACAGCTTGAAAGTGGGAGGAGATTTTATAATTGGAAAGTCTGTCAGCCGCATTTGCCAGCTTTGTGCTTTCCCAACCAAAGCCAGCAGGCCATTAGCCAAACAGCAGTCCCTGCTTTGAGAACTGCAGGCATTGTGCTCGTATGGGTTGTTTTTTTTTTTCCCCTCCTATTATTTTTGCTTTATTGCAGGAAGCACTGACATTAAAAAACAGGGATTCTCTGCTCCTCATCAGGAATGGTAAAGTGGAAGATTGTCTAAAATTAGACGCTAGTCCTGGAATAGGCCTCTTTCAAAAATTGTTCTGCAATTACACGTCTCTAGGAAGAAGGGCGTTGCTCTATTTCTTTACACACTAAGCTCCACCACATCATTCTTGGAATTACAATGCTCTTACCATATACATTTCTATTATGTTTTTCCCAATATTCTTGCTTTTCTGTTGCTGGCAGAGAAATATTCCTCTTGGATGCCAACATTATCTGCTGATCCACCAGGCCTATTTGCTGTTCAGTCATGGAATTTGCGCCCGCTTCCATGCAGCAGCTGCAGCCAAAGGCAAGCAGCATTGCGTGCTCCCATCGGAAAGATGCCCCCACCTCTGGTGAGCCTGCCCCTCCGAGTGCCCACCACTGCTGCAGCAACGTGAAGCTGCCCTCAGGCTCTGAACCAGGCTCTGCCGAAGGTGCTCTTTACCTGGCCGTGTTTGCTCAAGTCTGGAGAACAATGCTAGAGAGAAGTCAGGCTGGTGCCCCTCTCTGCCTGTTCCTCTGCACAAAGTGCTCGCTAGCTCCTGAGGCACGGGACGTGTTTTCCCCTGTTTAGCCGTGTGGCTTGCAGCTCACCTTGCCCAGTATGCTGCTAGTGTTCAAGGCCAGGTTGGACGGGGCTTTGAGCAACCTGGTCTAGCGGGAGGTGTCCCTGCCCATGGCAACAGTTTGGAATTAGACGGTCTTTAAGGCCCCTTCCAACCCAAACCCTTCTGTGATTCAAGGAAATATTTGAAAGGAGCAGATTTCACCTCCAGGACCTGCACAAGGTTTCCTCCTGCACGACTTGCCCACCGGTAAGCCTCGCAGTGAGGCCGCTAGCGATGTGCAGTGTAATGGTTCAGATGAGTGCTGGTGCTAAAAATTTTTTGGCAGAGCTGTTCCAGGCCTTTTGGCAGCAAGCACCAGCAAAGGCTTATCTTCAGCAGTTTTTATGAATTCAAAGTCAAGGCCATTTGGGCCTCGGGGTAAAATCCTGAGGTTCTTACTTAGGGTGTGATTTATCCCTCTCACCCCGCTAGGTGCCAGCTTCTCAGTTCTTTTTCAGGCAAAATTCCCATTTAGCTCAACAGGAGACTGAGCTGACTCAACAACATGAATATTTGGCCAATAATCGTCAGGCAAATCAGGACAAATATCCTCATTTACAAGTAAACCTGCCAGGCTAGGACATTTGGCTAGTGCCTATACACCAGCCAGTGTCAGAGCCGAGCAACGGCAGCCTCCCGAGTCTGCCCTCGGACTGCCTGCATCTACAGGGAGAAGAATTTCACTATTGATAGGTTGATGCCAGCTCCTCAGAAATGTACAGAGTCCAAAACATGTGTTCAGAGAGGACTTTTATTTTAGTAAATGATATGATCTGCAGAAATGAACGCCCCACGTAAAAACTTATTGTATTAACCTGTTCGTGTTCAATTACCCAAAAATGTGGAAGCTCGTGTTGTCATAATGACATCAAGATACACGCTAAAGACCCATGACAGGCTATAGACACTTTTAATGTTTAGTGCCTTTTGCTTTATTTATTTAATCTTTATTAATATGAGTCAATCTTCTGATTGTTTTAGTGGCTGGTTCAAATGTTAATTGTCAGTAGGAAAAGATAATCTAGCATCTTGGCAAGGCTCTGCTGGTAGTGTGGCTGCTTTATTGAATCGCAGATGGAAACATTTAAATTCAGGATGATTTTGTCATTCCAGTGTTTTGTCCGAATTAAAAATTATTGCTTCAGACAAGGTTAGGAGATCTAAAAAAGGCAGTGTCTGCACTTAACTAATGCCAACAGCAGATGTCCCATTACTTGCCACTCTGCCTCCTTACAGATTCATTGAACCACATTCTGCCAAATACCCATTTGGTTTATTTCAAAGGCCCCGAACCTGCAAGGTACAGAATTAACTTTAATCATTTTATATGAGATCTGAGAATTTTTAACATTCCCCTTGAGGAAACGGAGCATGTTTTCTATCTTTTGGAATAGACTGTTCCAGGAAAGTCAAACGGGGCTCTCTGCAGAGCGGATACACCGTGAAAACCACAAACTTCTGGCCAGCTCATCACCATCCCGTCACACTCAGCGAAGATCAGTCTGGTGGCCGTGCTCGGTGGAACTGGATCCAAATTTTCCGAAGCGAGGCCTCAGCTCGCTCTCTGGCAGCTGCCTGGGTGCCAGCCTCACCACCCTCCGCCAGCGCCCCGCTTGGTTCCCGGTCAGCCCCGCTGCGGGCAGGCAGCCGGCAGCCCCATTTCTCCAGCATGGGAGAGCAGCTGTGGGGCTGGACACGGCCCCCTCGGGTCTACACCAACTCCCCACTTCTGCCCGCCGCACGAAGGGCTGCGTTTTACTCCCCGGGCCACCTCCGCTGATGCCTCCCGGCTCCCGGAGGGCTGCCTGCCCCCTGCCCTGCCCCTGCGCCAGCCGGGGAGGCAGCCGGCCAGGAGCGGTGGGTTTCTGGCAGGTGGGTCTGACCCACCCGTCAAAGCTCCAGCTGGAGGGAAATGACACGATCTCCCTCGAACACCTTGTCACTGCTTTGCTAACTTTATGATTAGAAAATGGTCCGTGATGTCAGGCTTATTTCTTCGTATTTCTTCCTTCCTTTAATGTACGTTATTATTACTACTCTATCCACAATAGAGATGAAAGACAGCTTATTCTCTTCCCTTTGGCAGCAGCCTCTTACATAATGGTGAGCTCATTCTAATTCCCCCTGTCATTCTTCTCTTTTCTTAAAAAAAAAAAAAAAAAAAAAATTGGCTATCTGTTGCAATCCCCAAATCCTCCTCTACAGAAATATCATGGTTAAACATCTCGTTTACATGCATTGATACTTCTTTAAAATGGGATTGTGCACTTTACTGAATGCCCTCCTAACAGTTCTGATCATTTCTCTGATTTATGCAGATCAATTTGAAGTCTAATCCTGTCTCCAATGTGATTGCAATGCCTTCCATTTTGTTGTCATCCCTTACAACCCCATATTGCTCTTTCTTATCACCTCATTTTCTTCTATGTATTTATGGACTGATTCTTTTAATTATTTCCCAGCCTTCCTATGGGCATTAACAGTTGCTCCTTAGGTCTCCCTTTTTAAAAGTGCTTTATTTGTTCCTCTCTAACTACAGTGTTTATGGCTCCATCCCTGTACTTGCTGCACGTGTTCTCAAGATGACTGCAGGTGGCTGAGGAATTGTTCTGTCCAGTTGCCCGAGAGTCTTCTAGTGTCATTTAATAAACCTCCATGGACACACAATTTACAGAAATAGACTTCATCTTTTACAGGTTTAAGCATTTGGTCACAGCTAGTGTTATGATGAGGACTGACGTTAGGAGGGCATGTTAACCTCCCGATCACAGTGCAGCACTTGCTTTCTTTCCCTGTTAAGAAATAGTCTCACACTTTACTTTCACTTTTCCTTCTAATGTATCCATAAAAAATTAGTCTTGCTTCCAGCTTTGTTTATTGTTGACTTACTCCTCTTCCTTTTACCTTAGTATAGGCCGCTCTTTTTTCATCATCTTTACTAGAAGAACAGGCATCAAATTTTCTTTGGCTCATTTACTGTCACCAACCATTGAGATGCTATTTACAGAAAAAGCTGAAATAATCAGACTAAAGTATTATAAATGATACTCCATATTTTAACCTCCTCAGTGCCTCTCAGACGTACAATTTCACCACTGAGTATTTGGTGTCTACTTCAGTCTCTAAGTACGTACGAAATGGTGGCTCTAAGTGCTTGTGGACTATACAACATATGAGAAGAGGGTTCTTGTTTTGCTTTGAATATTGGGGACCATTTACTCAATGCTCTGCAAATGGGGTGTCTGATTTTACCAGCCAACCTTGAGTTAAGCAAATCTGGGAATTAACTGGCCCAAGTTCAGTTAATCAATTACTAAATGGGTTTGCTATTTCTGGAACTAGCACAGTCTGTGGAGGAATATTGGGGATTTGTTTGAAGGCAGACCAAAACAGCAGAAGCAAAACAGAGCAACACCATTTTTAACAATGCAAGGCTAAAGGTAAGAACTGCAGTATGAATGGAGCCTGCTTGTGCAAGTTACAGTTCAGATGCTTTTCGCATAAAAAAACGTGCATCTCAGTAAAATAATTAAGTCATTTGATTACATTTTATTTGAATAAAAGGCCACAACAATTATAGTGTTTAAAAGTTAAAGAATGAGAAGGGATTTATGAATATAATCTTATGCGGAAAAAGGATGCCCCAAGTAGGGATTTCAGTAGCAATGATTCAACAACAAGAACATCTACTTGATTAGCTACAGTTGGCTTTAACATTATCTCTATCTATTTTGTACTCCCCTGGAATTCTTATAATCTAAATCCTTTTATCTAAACTAGTTAACTATCATGTAATAGCAGTTTTGATCTAGTGGTTAAGAATTTACAATTTTATATGTCAGTACCCAATTTCTGAGCGATGCAGATATTTCATGTTAACTTAATTTCATTACCTTTTAGATTACATTCATTAGTTTATTCAGATGTTTACACAATCAAGATAACAGTATTGAAGCCATAGGGTAGTCTATTTCTATTCATTTATCTAACAATGTTTAAATAATGTTATCTGCTTTAAATATTAAGATTTGTGGGAGATTTTTTTTAATTGAACAGGCCTCTCTTTCTTATTTCAGTCCTTAATCTCTGGCGATTTCACTGTCATATCTGAATAAAGCACTAGAATTAGGTTTTAAATATGCATATTGACAAAAGACAAGATCATAATTCCAAATGATTGATTGGTGCAAGCCCACATCATTGGATTCTTCACTCCTTCGCACCACCGTTAATTTGGAATAAATTTGCAGCAATCAAGTGATTTTAACTCGTGTGATAAGTATGAAGATCTTAATGTTCTGCCTGAGCTTTAATTGAGCTTAAAAGGCCTAATTCTGCCTCAAATCTATTCTTATTTTTGTTTCAGATCTGGAGTGAATGTACAGCTTAAATTTGAAAATGAGCCTCCTGTCTACATATTAGCTAGTGATAGTTTTCCCACCCAGTCAATTCTTCCATTAACAGGCTCAAACTTTCATACAAGGATTTAGGACATAGTGCAGCCATTCCAATGCGCTGCTTTAGCTGCTAAGTCTGTTTTATAGCAGATCATTTAAACATATGCATGTATGGAATGAGATTATATTTTCCGCATGTTACTCCTATCTCTTCTTGTAAGATCTGTTGCAAATATACAGTGATTCATTTAGAGAATTCCAGGAGGGAATAAGACACAAAAGGCCTCAGAGCTACAGAGTGAGGTAAATAGCAGGTCATAATATATTTAACAAATGATCACAAAAAACACAGCAAGAGAGAGAGGAAAAATACATTCCCTGGCAATAAGTTGTTTCAGTGTGAGCATCAGGAACACTGTTCAGTGGGGACCATTTTCTTGGCTTTCCCTGTGTAAATAAATCCTTGCAGTGAGCACAGTGAGGATGCGGATGCCCAGAGCCTCCCAGCCCAGAGCAGTGCTGGTGCCACCGCTGGTACCCAGCCCGGGGGCTGGGGGCTGGTCCTGCTGCATGGCGGGAGCGGTGCAAATGCTGCCGTACCGCTGCTGGGCCTGCTGGGTTCGCACACCAAATACTCCTTCCTTCTCGCCCTCTAGTAATGAATGTTATTGAATCCTCTCTCTCCATCATGAAGTATATGTGAATGTGGCAAGAATTCTCAATCTGTTAAAATAATCCCATTTTGAGTAGCATGAAACTATTCAAATTAGATTATTTCGGATTGTGTGTTTAAACGCAAAGACTTTCTTATTTTGTCATTAAATATATATCTTAGCAACATCATATAGCACATGCAACTCAGCCAAAAAGATGCATCAAGCAGATATGAAAAAAACCTGTTTTGCACTAGTACAGTAATTCTGCAGCACAATACCTTTTTCTTACCCTGGAGTCCAGCTCTAGTGAGAAAAAAAAAAAAATCTGACCTGGAGAATCTCTGTGAATTGAAACTTAGCAGAGTTTTATATACTGGGAATCCTGAAGGACTTTAAATACTTAAGGCACAAAAAAAGTCTTTAAAATCATATGGTCTGTTTCCTTGCCAATGCAGAGCTATTCCTTCCTATGCATAACCCAGGCTACTTTTAAACATGCTAATGACTTGCCACTGCATTGCTGAAAGGAGGCAATGCATCCCTAAATAGAGAGGGTATCTTCCTTATGTAACAGTGAATTCCCCTTTAACCAGAAACTGGAAACATACATTAGAGAAATAAAACAATAGTTCTTGTCTTTCTCCCACAATCCTTAAGTTAAATGACTTCATTAATTTGAAGGGATTCTTGCTCCTGTTTCTCTCTGATTAATTCTGACTGTCTGTATGAAGAGTGGGTATATTCTTTGTGTGCACGGCATTTTTGCAGAGATGCTAATGTTCTCATGCCGTAAGTAGCCCTGAAGTATTCACATTCAGCTCTCTCTTAGTTTCTACCTCCAGAACATTAGTTTGCCTGTTTTCACTCTGGATTGCTCAGCAGATGATTGAATAATCGCAGAGGCCATTTCTTGTTCCTTCATTATTTTTGAAAGCAAATATAGGCAGAATTCAAGACCCTGGAGAAAATACAGCTTTACTAAATTTTGAAATTGTAAAGTGCTGGCAGCAGCTAGATAATACCCATTAAAACATCAAGCTGAAGCTCCGAAACATCTCTTCAGTTTACATAGTATTTCAGCTGGAAGTATGTTCTACGGGAGTTTTTTCCATGGAAACCTGAAGTGTAATCCCCCAAACAACTCACTTCACTCTAATGTATATGGGCTTAATGTTTAGATACCACCCAGCTATGTTAGTCTGGTTGCTATGGTCCTGTTTTCTTTTTTATATAGCCTTTGATTAATACACTGGCCACTGAAAGAAGATGGGGGACTGGTATATGAAAATGCCATATGGAGCTCACTGGGTAGAGATGGGCTTACTAGATGCAGAAGCTCTGTTAGCGTCTTCCAAGAAACTCTGGCACTATAAACAGTCTTGGCCTGTGCTTATATAGTATCTCAGTCCCCTCCACACTGCTGCCAAGATTTCTCCTTGCAGATTTTTTTCGCCCATCATCCCCACCCCATTACTTGGTGCCTGAGCCTGCTCACGGCTCGGCCAGGCGCCTGCGGCTTGCAGCACGTCCTGCTCGCCCCAGCTCCAGCCTCTCTCCAACCAGGATTAATGTTGCTAATGACCTGATACAGGTGGCTTACAGCACAGACAGAAGCAGGCTCAGACTCAAGCAAGGTGACAAATCTTCAGATGTTATATCTTGGCGGAAGTGTTGACTTTCAGGCACAAGGGTAACCCATGAGTGCAACGCTTGGTGAAGCTGGGCCAGCCAACAAAGCTTCATGGATTATTATTCTATTAATCCACTCCAGTTTTCTCCCACTAAACAATGCCTTTACCTTTTTACCAGCCTCAGCCAATCCTGTTTGTAAGGAAGTTGGTTAATTATCACCACCTCTATATCGCAAAGGGAGAAGCTGAGACTTGGAGAAGTGCAACGCTTCGTCTTGAGGACACTAAGCAGGCCGGGCAGAACTACAGCCTAGGTCCCCAGTTGTAGCACCCATTGCCCTGCTGAGAAATACGGAACAAAATTATATCTTTACCTTTTGCTACTAATCAATACCATTATCAGCCACGTAACTGCATAGTTTCCTGAACCAGTAAACTTTTTAACTGTTACAGTTTTGTATCTGTGTTTTCTCAACCCTTCTCTCTGCTCTCAGGCTTTATTTTAACTCATCTTCTGTGGGATTTGTCTGAACATACATAGATATCTGTAATGCAGATGTAGACATATGAGTAAATAATGTGAGGCTTTGCAGGCAATGGAAAGAAATAAGCTCTATAAGGCACTTTTCTTATCTTAAAGTAGCAGCTGTAATAAGTCAGATGAATCACACCCTTTGACCATAAAGGCAGGCCGGGCTGACTCAGACGCACAGGCGAGACCTCTGTTACTTGCGAGATGAATGCTACAGACAGCTGATAGCAAGGTGGGCTCACAGCGTGCCCAGCCCTCCTTGCAGGAGGACTCCTGTGCAGTAAGGCATCTTCAGAGAGACACCTGCAAATCAAGGCCAAGAAGGAGCCTCTTTTAGTTTTAACAAACTAAAAAGTTGGGCAGCAATGCGCTGCCCCAGTGCCATTGCTGGCATCAAACTGGCTGCTGGAAAATGCAGCGCCTTACAGATGCGTGCACACCGGCCACACAAAAGAAGGCTGTGACAAGGCCGCTGGGAGGTTCCCCACACCTCGCTGTGTGAAGCGGGAGCAGGACCAGAGCATCCTTCACCTCAGACCTGGATTTCTTCTAGGAGAAGTAGCCCCAGTGATGAACCGGAGGGTTCCAAACATTTCTCACAAAGCCGCTCTGGCCTTGCTTTTTAACCAAAATATCCCGAAAAGTTAAAACACGTGATCAATAAGGGAAAAAAAGCAGAGCAAATACAACTTGAGCCCCAGACCCGCTGGGGACGTTGCAGAGGCACCGTTGCAGGCAGCAGGAGCAATAAGACAAGTCCAGAGCAGCAGTGGAGCAACGTCCAGGTAGGGTCAGCGTCCTCCATCCCCGCGAGCCTTCCGCCTAAACCCTCGGGCGCTGCAGAACGCAGAAGCGTTGTGAGAGCTGCAAACCGGCAGAAGCACACGGAGCGAGCGCGCAGCGCTGGGAGGCCGCCGCCGTCGGGCCGCGAGGTGGCAGTCGGGGCACGCCGACCCCCGCCGGCCGCCCGGGGCTGGGCGCGGGGAGCAGCGGGCGGCGCTCCCCCGGCGCCGGGAGGTTCCTCGGCAGCCGAGTCCGCTGCCCGGCCTTGGGGTGGACGCGGAGCCACACAAACGCTGCGGGGACGAGGAGGTGGTGGGGGCTGCAAGGCAGGGCACCTCTCGGTGGTGCCGGACGGAGCCGCGGGCCCGACGCGCGGCTCTGAAGCAGCAGCGGTGCGGCAGGGACACCCCGCCGCCTCAGAGCGTGAGGAAGGAGAGCCTCCCTCTGCTCTGAGAATTAGCAAAAGTTTCCATCATCTGCTATATGGCTAAAGTTTTTAAAGAAAACTCCGTTCTTCTTCCAAAGGAGATGGCAGGCATTTATTGTTTCTGTGCTCCTTTCCTGGAGAAGTTCAGCAACGCCTCCAGGTGACATCGATCCTACAAGAGCTCCGTGGGTCACTCGGGTCTGGTACTCCGGGTCTGACTTCAGACCTTCCAACACATTTTGCCCAGTACTGCTAACGCAGCCCTACACGCCGCTCCGCTCCTTCGGGTGTTACGATGTGCATACAGCTGCTTCTCATCCTTTCCAACAGAAGTTAAAAAATCCATGTAACCATAATAAAAAAGGGGGTGGGGGAGGATAATGATTTTTTGGCCAACTGCCTCCTCACAGAACCAATGACTGACTTAGCAGGGAGAAGTTAATGGCTGCTCCAGTGACCTCCACAGTCACTGCACTCATTTAAGCAGTTACACTTAATTATGCTGAGTAATACACAAATTCCATATGTTCTGTGAGCAAATTCCTCTTTGTTCTATGGAAAACAGAAATCCAGCGGAGGCAGGAGAATGCCTGTTCCTGACAGCACTGCCTTATAATCTATTTATAACTGAGTTTCTCCATCTTCTTTGGAAAGGAATAACACTTCTTCGTTGCCTCTGGCCGTAATTAATATGCCATAATTCAGGTCCAAGAGACATAAAAAAGGAGACTTAAAGCAGCGTTAGCTTTCAAGCAGAACAAATAATTTTGGAGAAGACCAGTATTTTCTATACTTAAAACTCTTTTCGCTGGTTTTAATTAAAGTCTTTCAGTTGCTTGAAAACGGAATGTGTTTACTTCAGCTGCGCGCTGGGTTTGAGCGCACCCGGCCCCGCAAGGACCCCCGGGGAAGGCTGAGCTGCCGCGGGGGCTGCCGGCAGCAGAGCTTTGGCACGCCGATGCGAAGCGGCAAGAATATCCAGGAGAACTAACCCGCCCTCAGTGCCTCGGGTTTCGTTTGTTCGCAAATAACTGTCATTTTTTGTTGCAAGAAAGATACATAGAGGAGAGTAAGTGTTTGAAAACATTTGAAAACTGTATTTAGCAGTCGTTCAGCAGTCTGAGTTGGGTTCAGCATTCACAGCTCCCTTCCTCCAGTTACCTGGTGACCAGACAGCCCTTGGGAAGCAAAGTACTGTTTAAGCAGAAGACGTGCGTTTCAGATAGATGTGTTTTGAAACAATAAACAGTTTATATGCACAACTAGTGCCAAGGAGGCGCTGCCACAGCCTGCTGCAGCAGCCCACAGAGAGCCCCCTCAAAGCCCCCCACTCCTGCTTTCATTGCACCAGTAAAAACCATGCTGCTGAGGGGATGAGCCTCCGCTCCCACGTGCTGCCCTTTGCCCTGTGTCTTGTGAGCAGTCTGGCAGGCAGGAGGAGGTTTAACAAGCCCCCCCGGTCCCAGCTGTACACAGGCAGTGTCAGCACAAGAGGCACTCTTGCATCCCCTTGTTCCTTGCTTATAGTCTTGGGTCATCGTGGCTACAGCAACAGCGCTATTTACTAGCGAAAATATATATTCAAAAGGTCACATGCAAGCGGGGTAGGCAAGCAGAGAGGACGATGCCCTGGGAGCTGAGCGAGGCGGGATGGCAGCGAGGAGAGCGCTGTGGGCCCAGCCCCGGGCTGCTGCAGGGTCCTGGGACAGACACCATCACGGCATGCCCTGAGCAGTGCTCAGCGCTGCAGCAGCAGGGAGGGAGGGAGCTAGTTAGTTAGTTAGTTAGTTAGCTAATTAGTTGCTTGTTTGCAGTTTGTGATGCTTACAGGCTGGGCAGTGCTGCTATAGAGGGGTGAGAGGCTGCAGGTGTGCCCGATCCATGCAGGTGTGGCCCATTTGCACAGGGCTGTCCCCTCCATGTGGCCGTGCTTATCTGTGCAGCCGGCCGGGGGGCTCCCTTCTCTTTGAAGGGTCCCTTTGTGCTTGCAGAGAGGCCTGGGTGCAGGTAAGGGCTTCCATGGTGGGCTGGGGGCTGTGTGATGGTTGTTGCAACCCAGAAGAGAACAGGTCTGAAATTTTTGGATGGTGAACAGGCCTGAAGAGTGCAAGGGGGGAGCTTGCTCAGCAGCCCTCTTGTGGGTCTGTGCGTGTCCTGCTGCGAGCAGGGTGAGGGCGGCTGCTGCGTCCTGCGGGGCGCTCCCTGCCAGGCTCTGGTGTTCTTCCTCAGCTGTCTGCTTCTCTGGCCCCTTGCCTCTCCAAGTGCCTTGTGCTCCCTGTGCCCAAGGTACTGCAGCTTCAGCCTGGCTGGGGGGTTTCTCCTTGCTGGCCACGCGTGGTGCACCGCTGTTGTGCGCTGGTGCTGTGGGTGCCCTGGTGCAGGGGGAGCCTTCTTTCCCCTGGTGTGCTGGCAGCAGCCAGGGCTGTGCTGGCACTAAGGAAAGAACAAACTCACGTTGGTATATGCACCATGTAGTAAAATACTTTATGTTGTTATGGCAACTAAAATTCTAAAAATAATCCGAAGAGCAAGAGATGATGTAAGTCAAAATGACCACACTCTTCTGATTACGAGCTCTTTAAAATGCTTTCCATGCAAAGAATTCTGAAGTTTAGTGTTAAGTTTTCCTTCTCTTTGTAACTTACTAACCTAGGAAGTATCAGTCTCTTTAAAAATTGTTGCAGGGACTGACAAGTGGCAGCTCAGCCACAGTGGCAGCTGCCATGCTGCAGCATAAAGGGCAGAGGCTGAGTCTGCTGGGCATAGAATTTGCTCAGAATTTGTGTGGATATTCCTGAAAAACAATTTGATTAATCTTTAGGATAACTTGAACATCTTTGAGCAAAAGCCTACAATTATGTTTTGTGGTAACAATGAGGGCAGAAGCAATAGCTGTTTTAGGGCTGTATCTGCAAGCACAGAGGATGTGGCTTCTGGGGTATGTGTTGTATAGAGAAATAGTAAAGATAATTGGGCTAATCCTCAAAATGATATATTCATTTTATGAACAAATGACTTTATAGGTAATCTTCATCTATTTGCATTGTTCTGCTTGTGTTGTATTTGTCCAGAATTGGAAGCCTTCCCCATTTCCTAGTAAATGAGGTCAGAAGCTTTTACTTTTCTGTTTTTTTCACTAGTTCTGTGTAGGGAAAGACAACTTGTGAATCTGAATGTATTGTTTCACTTACTACTAATAATAAACACACTCTTGCTTTGAGTTCACTAAATACAGCTGTTTTACTTTGTGAAATCTCAAGGCTCTGCTTTATCAGAAGGAAACCTCTGAAGAGGCCACGCTTGTTACCGCTGGGTGCTGTGTTTGAACCAAAGTTGGAATTGCAAACAGTGAACTTAAGTCATTCTTGGAATGACTGGAGAAATGAGCTTTATAATGTCAAAATCCAAGCTGCAGCTGCAATCCTTTTATTAATCATAATTAAACTTTCATGGAGTTGCTCTTGTACGTGCTAGCGAGGCCAGGCACATCGGCTCCCCCCCCGTCGCAGCAGCCCCTAGCAAAGCCCTGCTGGGAGGTGGGTGCAGGGTGGGCGTCGGGCTGCAGCGTGTGCCGGGAGGGCAGGTTGGCCCCGGGCACGGGGCTTCAACCCCGTTTGCGTGGCAACCTCTCCCTTGGCCGACTGTCCCGCTCTGCCCATGTTTCATACCGCCTGTTCTTGGTGATAAAGTGCAAAGCCCCGTGGTGGCAGGGGCACAGCGCTGCCCCCCACCAGCTCCATCCTGACGCAGCTCCTCGGGGCAGGCGCTGCGCTGTGCCCGTGGTTTGCATGGGGACAGCTTCAGCGTGCCTCCGGCTTCTCCCGCAGCTGGGTTTATCCTGCATCGCTGCCGAAGGACAAAAACATCTGGAGAAGGGGCCACAGAAAGGAAGTTTTCCTCGATTCAGAGGGAGAGCTGCGAGTGTCAGCTAAATAGTATGCCTGTATGAAAAGTGGCATTTAATTAAATAAAGATAATGTAAACAGAAAAATGCATTAGCTTAATGTGTGCCACAGAATGAGGGCGCTTACAAAGAAAATCGAGGGGTGAAGCTGTGCGCACATGAGGTTGCTTCTTGTGTCCTGCATTCCGGCAGGAACAAATTAGCTGCCAAAGCCATGCTGTTTCTCTTTATATGTATAGACATATAAATAGGGTACATGTGTGTTTACTATGCACTGTAATTTTTTTAGGTGCTATAAATTTCATGCCTCTTCCAAATATTTGAGCACTACTCTGACCTTTTAACCAAAACACTGAAAGTAAACTGTATGAAATCTATACATACAGTGGTTGTCATTGAAAGCTAACATTTACCCATAGTCATTACTGTTTATATTGCAAGAGCATGAAAAATTGCAAATATGGAGGAGAGAAGCTGCTGCTGATAGGAAGTGCTTTGAATCTGGAGAAGTAATGGCCTGGCAGCGGGGCTTTTCTACCCTCCTTGAACGTTCCCCTCGTATGCCTTGTCCCACTGAGGAGCCCCTCCTGGGTTTGGGATTTTATTTTTGTTCTGTCAGTGAATGCTTGGGCCATCGTTAATGCTGTGTCTGCTTGATTGTTATTCTGAGACTGCAGCAAATTGCCTTCAGTTGTTGTAGTCATTTCCTTCAGTGCAGCAGGATGTGGCACTCTGGGGCAAGAGGCAGTAAAACTTGTGATTTCTGCACGAGGCTCTGAAATCTCCTGTTGATGACATCTCTGCAGTTATACAATTGCTCTGTTTGTCTCCATCCTGCATCTCCACTGTTAATCACTTAGCAGAGGGGTGGAAGTAGGCTGTTTCTGCAATTCAAGCCACAAGAAGTTGCCTGGGAAGGAGGCCCCAAAGCGGTGGGCACGGAGGGATGGGTGGGCTCAGTTCTGTTGGCAAGGGGTGGGTTAGAGCAGTGGGCACTGCATCCCGAGTGTTTTTTTTTGTTTTTCCTAATGACCTACAGGCTCCATCCTTCTCCCATCATGAAAAGCAGTCACACTGCGGGGGGGGGGGAACCTTTCTGTGTGAGAAGCAGAACTCTTAGGCAAGCTTGTTCATAAGGCCTGGCATGGGAACCCTTAGCTGCTGATACCTGGGCATGGGGCTCTGGTTGGGATAAGAGCAGCCCCTGGCCTCTTGGGGCTGCTCTTAAACGGGAAACCCAGCCCTGGGGGCTCCTGGAGTCCCAAGAGGATTCAGCCTGATGCCCCCAAAGGACCCCCTGTGCTCCCAGTGCTGAGTTCCTGAGGACATCCTGGGGAATGACCCTTCTTCATTCCCAAGGACAAAATTCAAGGAATTGCCCTCTGCCTCTTGTAGATGCTGGGAGTCTGGGCTATCCTAAAGTAACACTTCCACCTCTTCCACTCAATCTGTCAAAGCTTTCACAACTGTTTGTGGCTACATAGACATTTGCAGCTCCATTTTAACATGAGGAGTCTGTGTCTTGTCATCTTTATCGAAAGAAAACTAAAGTGTATGGTGTGATTTGTAAAGCAACCTACTTGTCTGGGTTCCCAACCTTCTCAACTATAAGACTGTTTTTTTGTTGTTGTTGGTTTTTCCTCTAGTAGCTTTACTCTGTTAAACCACTCTGATAATAGATGCTAGCCCATAGCTCATGGAATTGTGTAGAGTCAATTTTTAAGAGGCAGTAACATAAGATGCAGGCACTTGGTGCACCAAGAAGAGGTTAATAATGTAGTGCTCTCTACTCTTCAGTGCTGGGCAGCTACATAAACATCCAAAGAAATGGCAGCAAGCCACATATTTAAGTCAGTGTGACATTTTAATGCTGCATTTCAATGTTTGCATCTTATGCCGAACCAAGAGGCTTCTTGAACTATTGCCCTATTTACTCTATCAGTCTTTTCTATTAAGAATGTTTGGTCTCTGGAGCAAGACTCGTGTCTCCATACGGTGACCCTTCTATCCTCAAGTGCCCTTGCTGGACACTAATACACATGCTGTAATATAGAAAACCACTTGGACTTAAATTGAGCGTTTAGTAAAAATGCAGCGTTACCCTCAGGACTGCTTTGAAAACCAATGTCCTGATGAATGCAGTGTCATTATTTAGCTAAAACAAACATGTTATTAGGACTGCCAGGGGAGGCTCTATATGTGGTACTGAAAATTCGGTATTGATTCTGAATGCAAAGCTAATACTATTGAAGCACAGGGCAGAGGAGGCTCAAAAAGTCACATATCTGTGTTATTTCAACCAGTTGCTGTTTTAATATCAGTATTAATCTCAGTAATGGGATAATGGGGGTAGGGCTGGAGAAGCAGAACAGCATTTGCTACCAGGCATGTTTCATGTAGGCTGCACTGATATTCGGTGCCATAGCATGCATCTCTAAAGTTCAGTGTATTCATCTAAATATATTTACAACTCTTTATTAAAGAGTTTTGCTTCCTTTAACTTGCATGCTGTCCTTACTGATTCTAGCTTTTTTGCTGGATACTGTTGTTGAGAATGTCATATAAATAACATTATTAAACATACCTGAAGCAAAAGGAACACGCTCAAAACTCACTCAAATATCTGGAAGGAAATAAAGAAAAAAGACCTTGACCCTACATTTGGTGCCTAGAAAATTTGGATATTGTGGGAAAATTGAAGTGTTTCATACATCAAACTTTGTTTTCTAGCCAGAGGCCTTCTTGCAGAGGAAATAACGAATTAAGGCCCTGACCGTACCTCACAGGAAGGCACCTAAATGGCAGATTTGATTCTGTGAGGGAGAAAGATGAATCATAACTCATGGAAACACAATTACCTGTTCAAATGATAATGGGTTAAACTTATTTGTCACCTTTTTATTGAAAAGGAATACACTTAGAAACCATGTCACCCCTGCCTAAACCAAGGAACAGCGATAATCCGTAGCCCGCACAGGATTTCAGGGAGAAAATGAGCCAAATACAAGCACCTAAATAAAATCACAGTGGTGCTTCAGGCTGGCGAGGGCAGCAGGATCCTGCTGTGGCACCTTCCCGGGGGCACCCCTCCGTGGGGAGGATGCGGGATGAGGGCGCGAGGCACGTCCCTGCCTTGTCAGTGCCGGGGATGAAGCTCTGAGGGCTGTCTGCCCCTGGCTCGTGTCTGCCATGGCTCTGGATAAATCTCTCTGAAGAAGGGCCGCTGTCACCTTCTTTGGGTGAACCGTGGTGGGATTGGGAAGGGCAGAGGTGGAGGCAAACATTTCCTTGAGCGTGCTGGAAGCAGAGATCTGTGTCTGTCTGAGGGGGAGGAGGTGTGCTCCATCTGCTCCCGTGCCTTGGAGAATGAGCAGCACCATCTTACTGCCTTTCTACTTATTTTACAGTAACGATGGCCTTATTTCTGATCCTGGTGGACCCAGCGAAATCTAAACTTGTTACCTGAGAGGGTTTTTCACCTCCCCCGGTTTGTGAAGGATGTTTGAAAATTATTTCATGTATGCTCAGCTGCTTTGGGCACGCAGGGAAGAATAATGCTGTCAGTTTTTAAAACTTCTGGGAGAATAGAGAAAAGCAGCGTGCAGTTACCAGTATTTGAGGGGACATATGATAGGAGTTGTCATGTTTCTAATTACCAAAGTAATCATGACATTTACTTGTGTATGGCAGTATCTGGAAAACTTTTGAAGACCTCTTTTTCCATCGGAAAATATTTATGAAACAAAAACCATTCATAAAAAGGGTATGTTTCTTCCAAGCCTTCTAATTTAAGATCTTAGAAAAGGACTTCTTTCAAAATGACCTCTTAAACTTGGGAGTAACATTTGGTTTGAAACCTTAGTTAATGTTTGCTGGAAAAAAAAAGTTGAAAAGGTTGGAACTGAAGTGAAACGTTCAAATGTTTTTAATGAGACGTTCTGGTGAGTTGCCCTCTTAGTCTACCCATCAGAACAAAGCAGGCCATCGTTTTTCATAGCGATGCTACATAGCCATTTACTTGTCCTTTACAAAAGTCATTTAGGGGGCTTGCTTATGGTGTAGTAAGGAAAGGGTGTAAGGTCCTTGGCCAGGACACCCTGTGGGTCCTGCGTGCTCGTTCTGCTCTGGTGCTTGTGGGCAGGGATATTTACCCTTGCGCTCTTGGATGTGAGAAATGCGAGGCTGGCCAACAGCCTGCTTTATAATGTCAGCGGAAGATGAAATTTTGTTTTCCTCTTTCCTTGTTAGGACCAAGTGAGGAGTCCATCAAAGGCACTTAGAACATTTTGTATGCGCTATTGTATCTCTTGAACTGGAGAGTGGATGCTGAGCCCTGCAGGACATACTGCCCTCACTGCCCAAGCCTGCTATGGGGGTTCCCTCACTGTTTTTATGTTCAGCTTCTGCAATATTCTGCTGCATGGCACAGGGGGTTGTCTTGTACGAGCATTCCTGGGAAACTGCTTATTTTGTTAATAACTTCTCACGAATATCTCTATATTCTTTTTTTTGTAGCATGAGCAAATTATGTTTTTGCTATATCACTTTTTCCCCCCTAAAATGAAAGAAATTATATCTGATTGGGAACACTTAATAGGCATTAAATTAGATGTTAGACATATTTAAAAAAAGACAGGACATCTATATAGACAGCTGTGGGAGGAAAAAAGATTAGCTTTCCTGCCAAGTGGGAGTAGGTTCAAGTAAGTCCAGTACTATCCATACGCTATACTTAAACCAGTGCTTGGAAGACTACGGGCATTCCTAGCTATACCTTGTTTTCCTTGGCCATTTTATTGGCTAAATCTCTACTGACTTTTGGATAAAATCCTGATTTTTTTTTTCTGAAGTTAATGGAAATTTGCATGTGCTTAGTTTTTAGGTTTGCCCTTTTCTATTGTAGATTTGCTTTTTTAACAATTTTTCTAAATTGTTACACTTTTGTGGGCTGGTATTCCTAAGCATAAATTTATGCACCCTGCAGACCTGAAATAGCTAAAAATTTGTAAGTAAATGTAAGATTGTGGAAAACTTGTTACTTCATTGTTCATAACTTCTCCCCTCACTGCTTTTTATTCCCAGTTCTCCTTTACTCCTCATACCGCTAAGCTTGTTTAAATAAGATACATGTGTGGAGTGAAGTGAGAAGAGCTTGTGGACTGTAATGCGAATGTTCACTGGGTGCAACAACACAGCTTGCTCAAAGATCAGAGATAATACAGCTGTTTCTCTGCAGTCAGTATTACAGATATGCTGCACCCCGAGTTTGCAGGTAGTGAGAAAGGGCTGGATTATTTTTAATGAAATTATGCAACTCAGGTTTGTCTCTCACTTTGGTACTACTGGAGATGAAATATCCACATGTCAGAATAAACGCTGTTAATCTGTAGAGAA
This sequence comes from Anser cygnoides, assembly GCF_040182565.1. Classification (NCBI taxonomy): domain Eukaryota; kingdom Metazoa; phylum Chordata; class Aves; order Anseriformes; family Anatidae; genus Anser; species Anser cygnoides. The sequence continues at coordinate 1,049,919 of NC_089886.1, forward strand.
CTCGGTATGCAAATGTGGTTGCTCTCTAGCAGCAATCGAGTCCCTGCCTGGTGTTTGGCCTCGTGGTCCCAGGGCGCCTTGGCCCGAGCAGGGGGCTGCTCGCGCGCTCAGACTCCGCTTCTCAGGGACCTGCGCATCTCGGTCCAGCTGGGGAGGAGGGGAGGACAAGGACGTTGCCTTGCTCTAAAACAAGCTTTTCTGTGTTTCTGCAAACAGCAGCCAGCAAAAAGTGCCCCAAGGGATAGTTCCCTGGCTAGAGTTTAAGCCCTTCTGGGCAGGCTGAAGTTAGCTTCAGGATGGAGGAGCATCAGAGCCACCTTTGTAAGCAGGACTTTATGCCGCTCACCTTAATAACCCCTGGCGTAACGTTCAGTGGTCCTGCTGCAGTTGTGTTTGTACGTGTGTAAGCTGCCTCTCGAGGTGTGGTTTGGCTCTATGGCTGGGGCAGTCACCACCACGAAGGACCTTCCAGCTCCCGCGTTGTGCTGCCCATCCCCTTGAGCCTGCCCTGCTGCGAGTGGGGAGCTGGGAGGAACGGGCGCAGAGGTTCGCCTCCGTCAAACGTAACCCAGCCTGTTGCATGTGATCAGGATTATCATGGGCTTTAGTGATGAAAATCATCATTAAAGAGGCAAATCTTTGCAGCAGTGTCTGGGTAGCTTGACCAAGCTTGACCTGGAGGTGGTTTGTAGCCCTTCCCAGCTCTCCTGGCAATACCACCACGGCCTGTGCCGGGTTGGCTGTGCTGCGCTGGCTGGTGGGCGGAACTGCATGGGACAGGGAGAAGAATGCAGATTAAAGAAGCAAGTCAAAGCAATAGTGAAATGAGCCTAACTGTTTATTAATAAGATCATTTTAAAGCTGATAGTAAACCCTAAGTTCTGCTGAATACGATTATGAAGAAGTGTCAGAGGTTAATTATCAATACTCTCTGCTCCTTAACAATGTTTTTTCACTGCTCTTCAGTAAAATGGTTTCGAGTATCTAGGGATTCCTTTGATCAAACAAGTATTTCTCCTCCAAGCTGGCTGTGTGCTGCTGTGTGCTGGGCTGTCATCAGCCTCACCATGGTGCTCTTCTCCTGGTGCATTAGCTAGCCTCACCAATGGGTACCTTCTACTTTCAGACTAGTCTTCCAGGTTAACCACTTGCTAACCAATTCCCCAGAAATGCTCTATGTATGTTAAACATTCATTTAAAGGTGTTGTTTTTTCTTGCTGTTAATTGCCTAGATTTCACCCCAGCCCTTAGTAGTAGCTCCATCCCTATACCTTTAGGTCATTAAACTCTTTGGAATTGCAGTGGCTGTGGTGCTGAGCCCTGAGTACATCTGGAGCTCATGCCCTCTTGGAGAAGGTGGTATGGGGTCTCTGTCCCACTGCAGCCAGTTCATGTGGGAAGTCATGGAGAGATTTATTAAGACATTAAGTTCTGAGTTAGAAGGTGGTACCAGGTAAATAGCTTTGCTTCTGTTGGTGGTAACTTTTTCCAAAGAGTTACTTCTGAAAATGCAGCCCGCACACACGTTTTTAACGTGCCCTTGGAGAAGCAGCAGCAGATTGTTTGGGTTATGCAGTACTCAAGATGTTCCTCCAGAACAATATGGGCTTTGTACAGTAGATGAGCTTTTCTTATTGGGAATTTAGCACAATGACCAAAGGCCTTATGCAGCCTTGGAAAGAACTGGAGTTGCACGACTACAGCTGAACAAAAGCATAAATTCCATGCAACAGAAATGAGATTTGGGAGAGAAGTTAATGCAGCCAAGCTATAGAAATAGATCACAAGCAGCCTGAAGTCTACACCAGCTAGTAAGGAAAGCTTTGGTCCTCATCCATAAGCACATTAAAAATATGAGATGGCAGGGTTTACTGAAACAAACACAAACCATTTGTTGATGTTGGCAAATGCCGTGTCCTTCAGGAACAGGGATTTCTTTAGCTACGAATGCATGGCTTCCAAATTGAACACAGAACTAGGAGAGATGTGGTAGCTGTAGACCCTTCTAGAAGAATAGACAGACTTTCAGAAGAAAAACAAATGAAAATGCCCCTTCCTTCAGACAGCCCTGGGTGTGTGAGGGGGGAGAAATGCCAGCGTGGGCTGCCAGAGACCCTGCTGCGTTTAAAGCTGGAAGCTATTGCCAGAGTCAGAGGGAAGAATGTGGCCTCTAAGTGAAACGATTAAACACTTTCCCTTTGAGCTGTGAGTCACATCTTTACCTCCTGCTTTACTCGTCTGACTTCCTGGTACTGTCCCAGAGCAACAAAGTTATATTGGCCTCTGCTCAGAGCGGGCTGGAAAACTGCGGCTTGAGCGTCTGCTCCAGACCAGAGCGGCAGAGACCAGCAGGAGATCTGGACGTCCGAGCACCGGGGTTACCAGAACGGTGTTTTTCTCCACAACTCACAGCCACCGTAAGCTGATGTCACGCTGTCTGGTGTGAGCTGAGCAGGGGCAGTACGTGACCTCGGCACAGGTGCAGCTCCCCGCGTCCCTGTCCCTGCAGCAGCGTGACCCGGAGCTGCTCCAGCTCTGCAGCCGCCTAAGGAGGTGCCATCAGTGGGGCAGGAGCTGCTCCTGGTCCTGTTCTCCAATACCAAAACCAAGCAGACACAAGTCAGCGCGGCACTCGTCCCTCTCCAGGTGCAGGCTGCTGGAGGCTTCCTGCGTGTGCTGCAGTGCTGGCCGTTGGCCCCGGCGACCGCTGTGCAACCTCGCTCCTGTCTGCAACGTGTCGCACCGCTACATGGTGGCATCCATCAGAGGGGTCAGACAACGTAACAATGGGTGACTCAAAGCAATTTGTCAGTACAATGATGTGTTTAAAAAAAATAAAAAGCCTGGTATGTCTTGAAACAATGAATATAGAGCCCATTTCAGAAAGTTTAGTGAGAAACACATGACACAGCTCTTCTTGCCAATTCCCAGAGCATATCTCGGCCAGTCTGTGTGTTGCTCCGAGAGCGGGGCTGCCAACTTGCTCTCAATGGGCTGGACAGGAGATTTAGCTTTTCTCCTGCACTCCTTTCTAGCTCCTTACCATAGTGCTTGTAATGGCTGCTATGGGCTTGTTTCAGCATCTCGGACTTCTCACTTTCTTAGCTCTGCCTCTAATTTTGCTTTTTTCGCCTATTCCTATGGCCTCAGGAATTTATCACCTTTATTCCATCGCTGTTATGTGGAACTTCATCCGGACCAGTTCATCTCTCCCTGTTCCTCAGCACTTAGTGAAAAACATCACCATGAAAATGCTGCTCTTTCTCCCCACTCAGCAGTCATTCCTTTCCTGCACAGCTTTATCTCCACTTCCCAATCCTCAAGCATTGCCTACTTCTGTGTAAATGTTCCTTCTCTGCCCAGTGCCTCTGCTCTCACTACGCAAGGTGCAAGGCGATGCTCCTGCTCCGTGTCGTTGCTGAGCTGCCCCATTTGTGCTCGCATTCGTTGCACCTGAGGTAGAAAAGGGAGGATGACTTAGGCTGGATGTCCATCCGTGCTTTCTGGAAATCCTTGAGGCTCATTGTCAAGGAGCAATACCTTGTGGTAAATAAGAGCTTTCTGTCTGAGGCAAAGTGCTATTTGATTTTTCTCCCTCTTCCCTCCATCCCCAGCTTCTGAGTTTTATCTACAAACACTTAGGTGCTGCATGCAAAGCTGTTATCTTCTGCATCCTGTAGCATGCCAGAGGAAAGGAAGCCCACCGAAAGGTTAACATACCTGAGAAATATTACAGATGTGTTGTGGCAAGCTATCAAGAGTGCCGGCTGCCAGTACTGTGTTTTAAATTAATGAAAAATAGGCAGGAGTACATTTTGTGCATGTAGTGTCTGCTGATGACTCAATATTTCAGCTAAACATATTTACCTGAATATTCATAGTCACTTAGGAGGTGGCTGGATCTCCTGAGCTCAGCTAATCATTTAAATTGTTAACTACACTGCTTTTCTTCAGCCCACAATGCTGCTACTTGCAAGCAATTTACCATGTATCTTTAACTTCAAAAAAAAAAAAATCACTTAAGACCGCGTCGTCAGGTGCCCAGGTGCATGGTTTCCTTGTATTCCAGCAGGTTTTATGAGATGTGTTTGGGCAGAAGCGAGAAGCCCAGGTTCTTTGCCGCAGGATTAACCACGGTGCTTGCTCCGTGGGTGCTGGCTGTGCCCTGGGCGGCCAGAGGTGGGGGGCTGGCTGCCTGCAGCAGAGCAGAGCTCGTCCACCCTGCTGCCCCGTGCTCCCCGGGGGACACAACGAGACAAACCCCGCGGCGAGCTGTTCCAGCAGACCCGGCCGAAGCGGGTACCTCTGGCGATGGAGGCACGCGGTTTGTGTCACGTCGTCTTTTAAAGCGGTTGTGTTCACCCCTCCCCGCGGGGCGAGGTACGTGGGGTGGCACAAAGGGAAAATTGGATGAGGAGGCGGCTCAGGCGCTGGGTGGTTCTGCTGGGAAGGGAGCAGCGGCGGGGTGCCGGCCGCAGGACCGGTAGCAGGCAGGTCAGGTTTTATTGAACTCCTGAGGGAACGCTGACCTCTGAGCATCTTCCCGAGAGGAACAGAAAATAATTTCTGGGGGTGCATTCAGGTAGAGGTGGTGCTTGTAGCAGCACAGACCCGGAGTATCTGTCACTGTGGTGTCTGCACAGCTCTATCTGGGGTGCAATATTTGAACAGCAAAAAGTCCATTTGTCTGAGCTACGCTCTAGCTGGGGGGGACAAACCAACAACGACGACAAAGAAGCCAGACTCCTGAGGCTGACAAACGCATCTGATGGAGACCCGGCAGCCGGGTGAGGCGCCCCCTTGGCAGCAGGGGCGATAAATCCCAGCTCCTGCCCGGGGGGGCCTGCGGCGGGCGCAGGTGGGACGTGGGGGGCAGCCGCGGCTCCTGACAGCAGGAGAGCCATAAAGCATCGAGGCTGAGGCGAAACCAGTTAGTGAGTTCTCCCCTCTAGGAGGATTTTATCAGGGAACAGATGGTGTTAAGATGCTGTTGAATCTCAATGTCACCTTAGTTAATCCTCTGTGAAGTTTTGAGGTTTCTCTGAAAGCTGTGGCTGCCAACTTCAGCTGTTGCACGGAGTAAGTCCTAGTTTGGCAAGAGGTCCCATCAATAAGAAAGCCAGGAGTCATTACGGGGTTTTTACAATAACAAACATAAGTCCTGAGGTCTAGTTGGAATGTATTTCAATTTTAAGGGGAATTGAAGCTCTTCAGAAAGCAAGAAGAAAAGTAAAGTTAGAAATTAAAAAAAAAAAAGTAAACAGAATCAGCTGGGGTGGGGAACCAACACTGAGCTTTTCCTTTTATCGAAATTAACTGCAAGACTACAAAAGAATCAGACCTGGTGAAGGAGTCTTTGGGAGAAAAAAAAAACGCTGCCAGCTTGAAAGATGTGTGCTGTAGTTTGGGGAGCAGTCAGCTGTATGTCAGATCAGCTGCTGGAAGGCGCAGGGGCCTTCCAGTCCCCCCTCTGCAGGGGTCCTGCACAGCAATAGGAGTAATTCTGAAATTCTGTCTTCACAGAGTAAGAGGAAGTAATTCTGCAGAGCTGATGGCCATGAGGGGCGGCCCTGATGCTCGAGCACCCGAATGACTTCAGTGTTGCATGCGCTGACTGTAAAACAGCTTTCCATAAATTCCTGGTGATTGCCTATCTGCCTACAGTTAATCAATTTTATGAAAACAGCTAATTAGGAAATACTGCATTTGCTTCTGTAGTCATCGCAATAGGCTGGTAACTATTTGCTGCCCAGACCGCAGCCATACAGCAGCTACGAACATAGACAGCTCTGCCACTTAGATGGTGGTTTTAATTAAATAACAAATGGCTTGTTCTTTTTTTATATACCTGTCACTGCTGCTATCGCTCGATGCACAGCCGACAGAACACGGAACAGCACTTCCAGCTGACACGTTAGGAGGAGCCAGCCCCTTCTGGCCACCAGTGGGATGGGAGGGGGGCTAACGGCCAGGGCTGGGGGCAAGAGGTCCCGTGCCAGCAGCGCCCTGGCTAAGGCTGTATCCAGACGCACAGCGGGACAAGTGTGCCGCCCATGTCTGCCTCTGTTTGGTCTATGCGTTCTGATAAAGTGCTCTTGACCCCAAATGTCATCTGTGCATGCAAAGCCTTTGTTTTTCCTCTGGTCAGTGCCAGATAAGGCTCTGGGATGCATTAGTGAAGAATGCAGATTTGGTAATGGAAAATTGTGGTCAGTAACTGAAATCCTTGATCAGAAAACTAATAGCGTGTTCCTAACAAATCATGGGAATGTTTAATGCATTCAGTAAGAGTACGTGAGCTGTCGCCCAGGAATATTGCTGTAAAAACACCTTGATGATGAAACGCAGGAAGGTTCCAAGATATTTGCTGGGGGGAAATAGAAGGTTACTAGATACTGCCTCCCTTTTGAGGATTTCCTCCCTCAGCCTTGTTGCAGTAAGTACTTCACAGCCACATTTGAAAAGCATTTCAAAAACTGTCCATCTCTGTGCTGGCTGTCATGCAAAATTTGTGTCTATAGTTCAAGACAGGATTAGCTCCGTGGATGCAGTTACTGTCAAAAGATTCATCTAGGGATATGAGCTAAGGTTTTTACTATTTCCTGTGAAATCTTTGTGAAAACAAACTTTTTGAAGAGAGCAAGCGGGAAAGAGTTGTGCATAACGTTGGCTTGCTGCTCAAGATCTCTGAGTACGCTTTTGAGTAACCACTATACAAGACTGAACAGCAAAGCCATCGTTAGCATCGAAGTTTCATTTGCTACCATTGTTCGCTACTATTTTTAATTTATATTGAGCATCTAAAAATAGTCTGTAACATGAGATATAGGTAAACAAGTTAATCTTTCTCTTTCGGTAACAGCATGGGTTTTAACTGGGGATGCTTGTATGGGATGAGGAGGAGAAAGGAGGAATAATTTCATCTCCAGAACATCCATTTGTGTTAATCACTCGTGTATCAGGTATTGGATTCTTCCTGCCTAGACCATCCTGCAAAGACAGACTTTTTAGCTCTTGGCTCGGGAACAGGTGCTTCTATTAATGTGTGAGACTTTCCTAGAATTTTAAAAACAAAACCGAGGAGTTGTCAAAATAATAGTGCCAGCATTTTAAACCACGTGTGATCGGTGCTTGAATAGGAGTAAATTTCCATTGGACCTAACTCCTATCATCCCAGCTGGACTTCAGGCCCTCGCAAACCTCGAAATTAAAGGAGATAACACCATGTTCCTTCTGATATCTACATTCTACAGTTAAAAGCTTTGAAAATCTGTGCAGTTTATGTAACTAAAGATTTTTTAATTCTGTGATTTTTAAAAATCCTTACCTTTCTAATAGCTTCATTGCAGCAATTGCTAAGGGAAATCATGCCATTGTCGATAAAATGCTGCTTTACAGCACTGCAAAATTGGAACAAACAGTCTGTGCCCTGTCTGCCTTAGCGGTAGCGCTGCTTGTGAATCCCCACTGGCACCAAATGCAACTAAAATACTGCAAAGTGCCTCTGCTACGTCTACATCTGAGACAGCACATGCATATCTGGAAGTATTTTCTATTTCATGTTAGTGAGAGTAATGTCAAGCATTTCTGTTCATTCTCCATGATTAATCTTGGGCATATACTGTAATAATGTGCATAGAATATTACAGTTTTGTGATGTATGTGTACTGAGGGGAAGGTGAAGATGACGAAATGGCAGTGGTAATGATCTGTAAAGTTTTAGGACATAAGAAAACAATAAAAATTGAGACAAAACAGAGGGAGGATATGATTTCAGTTGTATTGGCCCACTACCAAATAAATGACAGGGGACTGTGTGGAATATTGAAATCCAGCTTGTAAAACATTAGAATATACAGTAGAGAGGTTATTTTCCATTCCAGCTCTGCAGCTGCCCTGTGACCTAAAGTAATTCACTTCAAATCTGTGTTTTGCCCCCTTCTTGGCTGATCTCTTGCCAACAGTCTTTCAGCGTATGCTTGGCCAACGCCTGACATGGGGGTGACGTGGGGGACGAGGGGGGAGTTTGTCTTCACTGAGGTCTACAAGCATTGCTAGAATCAAAGCATAGCCTTTAATCTCATGTTCCATGTAATACCTACCCCCCTTAATTTCAACAGGGCAGTCTGTGTAACTGAGGACACGGCTAGACTAGATGAGGTGTCTATTGACCAGGTAGAATTGCCCCTGAGTTTGGCTAGCTAGACAAATATTTGCACAGGTAGCAGTAGTGCACTGGTACGATCTTCACAGCAGGTTGTGAAGCAGGTTGGGGAGCCTCTGGCAGGAGAAATTCAAGCAGCTAACATATGTAGATATTTCAGGTCTATATCTTGGCTCATGAATTTGCACTGATGTCCTTGACATACTCTCTTCTCTGATGTTCTTTCCTAAGCTGGACAAACCAAATTCAGTTTAAATGCAGGCAGCACAACGCACTGGGACAGATTTCTACAGTCATGGAAGGCAAAATCATTGACTGTGAACCTGGGCACCCTGATCGTGTGTGCTGTGGTCACCTGGTTCTGCTGCAGAACTGCACGATTGCATTTAACTCCCCCTCCATTCTATCCAGTTCTTTTTTCAGTCGAGCTGTTTGTGTTGTCACTTTAAGCAGTGAAAGATTCTCAGGGCTGATAAGAAGGTATGCTGTTAAACACAAACACGAGCACTGGCTGAATATTGCGTCGCTGCAATGGGTGGTTGGACTCTTCCCACACCCCAAGCCCTTCTGAGTATGGAGGGATGTGTGTGTGTACGCCCCGTGGGCTGTGATAGCTGTAGGGAAGTTCAATGGGCAGAAGGGCTTCGCTCAGCATTAATGTGAAACGGTCATCTCAAAAGCTAGAAGGATTTGCACATGTGAGTTTATTGGCAGTAATTTGCGTTTTTACTCATTAGGGTCTGCTTATTCTGGTAATAAATAACAAAATTTGTCATCAAGCACCTCCTGTGGCTTGACAGTCCTTAATTAAACACCACAATATTCTTAAAGCAAGTAAATGTTATTGCATATCAGAGGTAGGTAAGTTGGGACTGAAGAGCAAAAGAAACTCATGTTGTGAAGCATGTTGTGTACATGCTCACTCATCAAAATAAGAAAAATGTTAAAATGCAAAGTGGAAATTGCACTCGAAACACTTACAAAGTCATCATCTAGTTGCATTTTTTTAGTCTACGAGCATTCACTGTATTTTGCCAGCAGAGTGCTGTTGAGTGCCCCATGCGTGTGACAGCTCGGTGGCAGGGGAAGAGAACCTGCAAATGGGGCAGACTGGGCACATCTGGGAGATCTGCCTCCTGCCTCGTTTCAGCCTCTCTGCTTTCAGTCAGCATCTCCTGAATTAAGGCCTACAATACTTAGTGTTTTTGTTTTTCTCATATTAGAGTTCTTAGCTGAAGTGGAGGAAGAACTAACACTGCATTATTGGCTATTATGACCTAAAGAGAGAATGCCAAATCTACAAGGCTGCTATAACCATTAAGCGTAATAAAATCTAATTTATAGTTAGTGATAGAATATAAAAGAATTATGAGGGCTTTTGCTAAAGATTTAATACTTACAGTAAAACATGTTTGCGCTAATGTTATCCCCCTCCAGTGAGGGTTTTACAATCCATTACAATTCATCCGGGTGACAAGGCGTGGAGCAGAGGCAGGGTTCAGCTTGGGCGTGAAGGTGGAGGTAGCTGTGCTACCGGGGTCTGTGAAAGGACCAGGTTTAGCTCCGTGTGAGACAGACCGAGGGGTTTCGTTCTGCTATCATAAAAATAACACGTACAGTTACACGTCAGAGGAAAGAAAACTAAGAAAATGAGTCTTTGTAGAGGAAAAGGATGTTCCTGCTAGGCTCTCTATAAACTGAGCAATGCTTTAGGCAATGCGAGTCAAGAAGCAGTTGTTGGCTTTTTACAAGGTGCGAGGCACCAAACTCTCATATGTAGAACACCTAGAAAATCAGACTTCCATGTGTTGGCCACGGTGCAGGAAAGCTGGATTTTACACATGCATGCACACACGTGCGCGCACACATGCTCTGACTCCAGAGCAGACTTGCATTTACCTGCCAGTGGCATTTTTCTGTTCTGTTCCCGGGGAAAAGCTGGCGTAAGCCGAGGTGTGCGTCTGAGCTACGCCCATGGCAACTCGAGTGTGCCTGCGGGCACGTTGCTATGCTACAAATGCACGGCCAACTTTATTCGATGGGAAAGCTGAGAGGTGTTAATATATCTGGAACTGATAATTTTAAATATTAAATGTGAGACGGGCTTCAAAAAGCTTTAGTCATGGGAATCATTTCCTGCTTCCCAATTTAAGAAAAATAAATCTTCCCAGCTGCTGAGAGCGTTCTGCGCTGCGAGCAGCTCCCTCTGCCCAGCAAAATCAGCTCCGAGCACTCACCTTCACCCCCGGTCCCTGCTCCCAGCACCCCGGGCTGGGACTGGGCCGTGCCCCTCGTGTGTCCTGGTGCCACCCTTCTCGTGTGGCACCGTGAGCCCCGCTCGCGTGCCCTGCGCCGGGTGCTTGCTGCCTGCTGCTGCCCAGCGGGAGCGGGCTGGGGACCTGCACATGGACACCTCCTGGCAGGGGTAAAACAGTCCTGGGACTGTCCTTTAGGAGTACAGATGTCTTGGTACATGAACTCTGGCCTTGATGCTCCCACATCAGACATATGAAACATTAGCATCGTGCTTACAGTGAAAAAACAGACTTTTTAAACAAAATTATGAAAGAAGCTGGACAGCTCCAGAGGAGGAACAGGCTCAGTGGGCAGGGTGCTAAACTGGGCTTCATGAAACCCACGGTGACACACGGGCAAGTCCAGCATCTTTCTCCTGCTTGTGGAACAACATTTTGCTAATTCTTGCTCATCTGTCATAATTCTTTGTACTCTCAGCACGTGGCGACACATAGGCAAAGACCACAGAAAACCTGGTTTGAGTCTGTTTCCTACAGCCCATCGAGAGGGTCACCAGCAGGTGTTAGTTGTTAGTCATGCTGGGCCTAGCTTTGGCACATTTGAAAACCCATGCTTGGCATGGAGGTGAGGTCTTTTACGATATTATCGGTTCTCTGAGCAAGCTGGTCCCATAAGATGGGTTTTTCTTAGTCCTGCTTAATTTCCCCTAGTACCAACCTCAGGTGCAACAAAAGAAGGTAAAAACAATTTATAGGAAATGTACAATATTTCTTGTTATTTATCCTATCAAACCACTGGTCTACAATTATTCCTTGTAGAGTTGCCAAGTTCCCAGAAGAAAATAATTTAAAAATAAAAATTGGTAGTGTCTATTCACGTGAAAAAATTCCATATATATTCAAAAATATGAAACAACCATAATTTTCCCCAGCAAACTCTACTCCCACCTGTATCTTTCTGCCTGTATCCTGCAGGCTGCGTTCTTAGAGGGCTTTGAAGGGCAACGATCTTCTGGAGTCCTTGAGGGGATTTGGTCGGAGGTCTGGGGGCTAGGACCGAGCTCTGCAGCACGCGGCAGCGTTTCACAGCGTGCAGGGCTCTGCCGCCACCTGAAGCGGAGCTGACCAGTGGGGCTGCCCAGGAGAATCTGAGGTGTCAGTAAGAGGCTTCGAGTCTTACGCTGTTAATTGTCTTGTTTCAGTTTTTCTCATTGTCGCTGACCTCGCATGTCCCTTTCTGCCTTTGAATCCCAAACCGTGTCAGTTTTAGTACCTCCAGCTTCAGTTTATGCACAGCCTGGCTGCCTTGCTTTGTGGCCAGGAGAGCAGCGGTGCCCCTGCACCGCTCCCCGGTCAGCAGGCAAGTGTTAACGTCCTGCTCAGCACCGCTCGTGGTGGGGCTGAGCTGGGGCTGGGGGGGAGCGTGGGGCCGGGCTGGGCTCCTCTCCTCGTCTCCCCATGCTGGCAGCATCCACCTGCAGCCGGGGATCCCGACTCTCCGCGCTGCTTAGCCCTGGTAACGTGCTCACTGATGGCTGATTTATGACAGTCTCAGTGAGATGAGAGTTGGCTCTTTCTGTCACTGGACGTACATTACTTTTCTGGGGTCACTGCGATAACAAATTCTGTATCATATACCGAGTCAATTAATTAGAGTGCTGGTGCTCCACAGATCTGTGGAAAGGTCACGGCCGTATTTACGTTTTCTACTGTTAAAGTCGGCAGTGAAAATCAGTTCTACAGTGCATCCATGAGTTTATTTATCAATGACTTCAGTGCATGCGTGTACTATTCATCCGTTAAACCACAGTGATTGGTATCTTAGTGACTGTTGTTGCTGTGGTTATTTGCAAACATGTCATAGCAGCATCATTTGCTTGGCATCTAGGTTTCATATGCATGTTGTTTTCCTTTTCTTAAAAATATGTCTTGAAAAGTAGTGATGCTGGCATGTCAGCGAATGAACGTACCTTCATTGCTGTTCAGTTTTTGTCTTCTTTTTTTTTCCCCCCATCCAACTCTGTCACTTGTTGTGGTGTGATCTATTTGTAAACACTTTTTTTTGAAGCAGTCATGTGAAAATTGGAGGTTAGTAACCACCAGTGAAGTTTGTATCTTATGTCAGCAGCTTGCGTGGCTGGCAAGACAAAAACTTCTGATGTAAAAGGCGATGATTAATAAGTTCAAACAGACAAATATTTTTCTTCCATGCATATTGAGCATTTGTGATGAGATCATGTGTTAAACTAGGCTGTTAATTCTGAATAGGCCTCTGGATTTATTTCCATATGGCAAAGAGTATAATCTATTCCCCCATTTTGTTTTGAATTTGCTTTAACATTTGGTAAGGTCTTTAACTGCAAATACCTAATTTCTTATTCAATATTCAGATTTCTAAATGAAATAAATGATCTATTTACATGCATCACTAGACCATCTGGTTCCATATGAGAATTCTACAAAGAAGCTATTAATTGTCATGGATGTTTATTCATCATTCTCAATTCATAATTCTTATAAATAATTAAATCAGAGTATCTTCTGCAAATAAGCCAAATGATTATTTTGAAGCTCCAAGTTCCATACCTAAAAGAAAATAAAATTAATAGCTCATGTAAATATCCAAGAAAAGGAAAACATTCAATTACATGAATACACAGAGAACTATAATTTTCTGCATCTAGCTAAGTCCCTTTCATCTTACATTCAAAAACATAATTACAATCACCAACAAATTATAGAAGACAACGGAAAGACAAAACAACATATAGAAAGAAAGTTTTAAGGTAACTTACGTGACAGCATTAAGACAAGACAGGACAATTTGTCTGTTATTCTTTACTGTTTCTGTAGTTATCTCCCCAGAGAGGCAGCAGCAGCGATGTTATGTCCACATTTTTATTAGACAATACTGCGCGTGACAGTAAAAGGAGACTAAGATGTTTTCAGGTGTAAAGGGAGAGAGCAGGGGGCTACAGTCCGGGTAATGGCAAGTAAGGAATGGGAGTTAAATTAAACTGGTGGGCACATCCAGAAAGCAGTGTGGGAGAGGTAAGCTGGTAGGAACTCTGCTCTGCCAGGTAGGACAGAAACTTTGCTGTGGGGCCCAGAACTGATGGAGGGGGAAAAGCTAAGCATGCATTAGGTGATATGTGAACGGGAAGAGAAAAATAGATGGAGCCTGCAGGAGGGAATAGCTGTAGAGTATTCCTCCCCAGATGACTGTGGACGGTTCGTGGCTGGGAGGAGAAGTCTGTAACCGAGTCTGCAGGGTACCATATTCAAGAGGAGCACAAATTCCTGTTGTTAAATTCTCTGGAAGATTAAAAATACAGGGATGATCATGATCTTCTGGGGGAGACTTTGAGATACATCTGAACAGCACCCATGCATCCCTACAACCACTGGAGCTGTTTTTTCTCCCAGCCACTCCAAGCATTAGTCCTGGAAGTGAAGAGTCCTCAGGCACATAGTGCCTTCACTGTGAGCGACTTCAAGCTGGAAAATGTGATTCATTGGAGCTAAAATGTAATTTCCAGTACAGTCATCTCACAGCTTATCTTCTGGAAAAAAAGACATTTCGACATGTCAGCAGGTGAAAAGGTTGGACACCTGCTGCTACTTATGGATAGTGTTTTATTACTTTCACATTTCTTATTTTAACTTCATTGCCTGACATAGTCATTACCTTTTCAAGGACATCATTTTTAAAAGTATTGGGAGTCTTATATCCAGAGAATACTGAAACTTCTATAATGTAAGACATAAATGTACCTAATGCGTGTGTGTCTTTTCATGCAGAGCCTTGGAAATGACACAACTTTGTTCATTATGTACTGATGGTTTGCCTCAAGTTCTTCCAGGTTGCTGTGATTTTAAAACTCAATATCCTTATTTCTGTAGAAAAGAAAGGTACAAAATTGGTAAACATTTTATAGGTGCTCCCTCTGAGTTATTAATCTAAGTTAGCACAGCTCCATAGTGGTACAGATTCTCCTACATGATATTTTTTGATGGTTCTGCATGCATACACTTGGATTGAAATTTTCAAAATGTCAAAATCCCATTAAATATTAGACCATTCTAAGCCTCTAACAGGATGGGCATACTGTCAGCTTCAAAACCGAGGTCAAAGCCTGGGCTCTGGAAATTAGACTGTCCTTCCTGAAATCTCAGTTCAGACAACCGTCCAGCTAGTATTTCATGTCTTCATTCCAAGAATGAAAACCAGGCGTTATTCGGTAAATCCAAAGTTCACAGTTGAACAACTTTCTGTTATGATGCTCAAAAGCTATGTGCAATTTGCATTAAAGTTGCAAGAGTTACTTTCCTTTTGGTCCTATCAAATAATACTGATGGGAAGGCCACCAGGTTTCCTGAACTGCATTGCCTGAGAAAAATACGTATTTAACTGTGATGTGCTCTGAGACTCGCAGTTTGTAGGAACTGTTCATAAACCTGCCTGTTGGATGCTGTTTAAGCCACACATCTCTGGTACTAGGTATATAAACAGGAATTTTAATGAGTAAAATCACAAACCACAAGAGCAAGCTATGTGAATCGTCAGCAGTAGGAGAGCTTTTGTTTCCTTTGGATACACGCTAGCTCACAGTTGTGGCACAATCTGTAGTATGAGTTTAGTCCTTCATTGATTATTCTTCCCTGCTGTATTGTTTGTCAGGATATTTGTATAATACTGGACTGGTGCTGTGGATGGCCCTGAAATAGGAAATGTGCTCCAGGTTCCAAATCTTCAAATTTTCATCTCAGTTTCAGTTGTGCAAAAATAATAAATAAATGTAGAAGAGGTAGAAGAGAAGGCACGGCACTCTCTTTTGTGCTTTATGCCATTGTTGAAAACATTATTCCATTCTCTGTCTCCACAGATCACTCAGACCGGTTGCATGCAGCGCTGTATTGTTAGGTTTTCAATGAATGTGGCTGATAAGAGAAAGTTAGTGAAACTTATTTTGGGGTGTTGTTCAGTGTTTTGGGTTTGACAAGGGTGTCCTTTTTCTTCCTGCAGCCAAGAAATGCTATTCCAGTGTTTCAGGCATTAGAGAAAACTTGGAGCAGGTTTTACAGAAAGATTTATGCAGCTTCTGAAGACAAGTGTGCACATGCCCGTAATTATTATTCACATATAAGTTTACTGAAATCTAACTCAGTCTCCTGAGTGACAAGTATAAAGTACCAAGCAATTGTTTTTCCCTTTTTTAATGAACTTGTAGCCTCATTTGTATGCTAAACGAGGAATCAATACAATCAGACCACAAAAAGTACATATTCTATATAGATCAGACTGTAAGATATTAGCAGCTGAAATGTTACCATACATTTTGCCACCATTTATAGAGGTAATGGAAAATATTGATTTCAAATGCCATTGCTAAAATATGAGAGCATATTTCGAAACTTATTTGCTCTTAAAATTTCATCTCCCCTTTCAAAAACTTTGTGAGAATGCCTGAATAACCATTCCAACATAAGTATTGTCTCTTATAAGCCTTGTTAATGAAGAAGCACCTTAAAACCATATAAAGATTTTTTTCTGGCTGCCTGTGATAGAGAAGTAGCTGGTGTCTCAGGTATGGCAAGAAGATAAGTAGCTAAGAAGCTAAGAAATTGATACAAATCAGAAACTTTCATTATTTAATATATACTAATGAAAATTTGTTTTACATCAGTTCCTCAGCATATGATTTGTTTAACATTTTATTTTCAAAGCTTTTCTAATAAACTGCTTCCTTACATTATATCTGAACAACAAGAGCTATAAATCAGTACATGTTTTCGTGATACGGGCATGGTTTCTTTTGTAATCATGTATGAAGAAATATATGCTCATGGACTCCACAGGTGTCCTGAACTGTTTCCTGGAATTTAGCACTTGAAGTTGTAATTGGTTTAGTACTAATTGTTCTACAAATGACATACTAAAAAATCATAAAACTACCTTTGTGCTATGTGAAGATCTAACTGGAAAAAAGACAATGAATAGCTCTTCAATGAGCAGATCAGTTGAAATTAAATGCTTCATATAATCATGCCATCATTGCTGAAAACTTAATTTTTAAGAGGGTGAAGACACTAAGGAGATGACAAATTCAGGTAGTGTCAAACATCCCATTTCAAAATTTTTTGAATGAAATGTTTCGGTACTTCCTTTCAGGGTGTCTTTTCTTTTCAAAAGATTTTTTTTTAATACTTAATTATCAATCTTTTATTCCCTTCAGGAAGTGTCAGGTTATACCAAAGTCCAGTGCTTTAAAGTTCAGGCCTGTATATCCATACAATAGGCCTCTCTGTTATACCTTAAGAAAATACTCATTCTTTTGGTTCTAATGTTCAAGTTCTTCTCCTTATATCTTGATCATTTGTGAACCACAGTGAAAAACAGCATCCTGCCTTGCATGGCCAGTGAAGTTGATTTTCCCTCTTCCCTTTCCTGTTTTTTATTTAAGCACAAAAAATGATTTTCCCCCAGATGCTGCAGGTTTACTTTATTCCTTTTTCTTTCACTCTTACAGTCTAGATTAAAGAGCAGGTGCTTTAGCAAGACAGGAAGCAAACAAGAAAATAATACTTTTTGGGTCTCAAGGAGGCTCCCTGTCTTCTGGAGGTGCAGGCCGTGGAGATGGCTTGGAGGCCAAGAGCAGCACCCCAGGTACTCAGACCTTTTTCTGAAACTTGCAAGGACATGTGCATGGGATATAACCACAAAGCACGTGTGGTTGCAAGCTGAAAGCATAAGTGAAAGAAAGTCCTAGAGCAAGTTTTTTGGGATGCTTTTTTTTTTCTCCCCTCTATTTGTCATCTGTATGTGGTCATAGCTGTGCCCAACTGGGACTCTGTTTCTGATTTTCTGGGCACCTGTAACGCACCTCGCTGGCACTGGTTACCTTCCCTTTGTAGGGATAAATTAAATGGGCAGGGTGTTCTTGTTGGTTTTACAGAATTTAAATGTGCATCACAGGAGAGATGTGCATATCCTCTTTGTCTGTGCAAATGGTGTCACTGTTAGATAAAATTTCCTGTGGTAAGCATAAAACAGTGCTTATGTAAGCTGGAAACCCTGAAGCATGAGATTGTATATAAAATGTCTGCTAATAAATTTGTGGTGACTGTAATAGTTTAATAGAAAGTCCATAGGAAAGGAGAAATAAAACATTTGATTCTGAAATACTACTAGTCCACAGCAATCAAAATAAGTGAAGTGCTGAGGCTTAGAGCAGTTTAATGAATGTAAGATGATAAAGTGTTGGATGTGAGAAGAACTTGTAGATCTGAAAGAAGTGAGTGTGTTGGGTGAGATCACTTTTTCAGACTGCCCTGAGGAAGCCTGCTAAGCGTGCAGCTGGAGTTACTCTGGTGCACCGTGCAGAGATGCTCACGAGCATCTCCCTGCAGGCTGGCGCTCAGTGCTGCTGGCTCAGGCTTCCCCCGACGTGCCCCGTGCCTTGAGGTTTGTTCTGTTGGGTCTGTCGTGCTTCAGCATCTTGCTCCCGACTCAACAGCTGGGACCTGGACTCCCAGGCGTGTGGCCCGGGGTGCAGGACTTGTGGCTCTGCTGCGAGCTCTGTGTGCTGGGCTGGGGGCCTTGGTGCAGCTGCAGGGGGTGCATTGCATCGGGGGGCACTGGGCTGGCCTGAGCACACCTCACACCTGCCTGCAAGGAACACATTTTAACTGGAATGTGAAAGGGAGAACAGCCGTTCTTCTTTCTGTAGGCCCGGTTTTATCCTCTGCCTGGCAAGTTTTGTCAAATCTACTCCTTCTCAGGCACTGAACAGACCGGCATGAAAGAGCAGGTGTAAATTTGTCACACGTGGTGTCATTGTCCCCGCTGCAAAGATCTTTCTGAGCACCAATGAGTTACAGATGAAGCAGGGCTTTTTATTTCCCTTTTTTTTTTTTCTCCCCTTTTTGCCTAAATAAAGCAGGTCGCCTAGTCTTGCGCCTTGGCTCCTCCACAGGCTCCTTGGTGCTGGAGTTCGTTCCCCAGCAGTGGGTCCTGCTGCAGCCCAATTAAAGCACTACCCGGCTGCCCGCAGCCTTTCCACTCCTTCAAAGGGACCGGGACTGCTCACCCTGGAGGAGAGTCACTGAGCCAGCGCCTGCACGGTTCTTTGGGTACAGAGCAGTCCCCGCTCTTGTGATAGACATCAGAGATGTCTAACTGCCGAGCACGTTTCTCTTCTCATGCCTGTGCAGAGACAGGTGGAGAATGGATTGCGGTCTAACTACTGAACAGTTTGAGGTCCCGTATTATTAGCTGTTGCATTCAGGTTGACTCATTCCAGGATTATGTAGGCATTTTATTCACTGTGTTACTGTTGGAAAGTACTTTCTGCATAGACTTGGAATATAAAACTGAAAATATTCTGATTGTAGACTGTCTAAGATAATATAAAGTGTTTTGTAAAAGGTCCTGTCTGTGTAACACTAATTCTGCAACTGCAAAAGCCGTAGCAAGTGTTAAACTTGTTCCTGTTACCATGTAAATGTTTTTGGTAACAGCCAAAATTGCGATTCTCATCACAGAAAAGTCTGTAGTCTGCCTTCTCTTCATATTTAAGTTTTCACTAGTTGGAAATCAGTCTTTTACTGCATTACTGCAGGATGTTTCAGGTATTTTCTCCAAGATTATGACAATCCAAGAATTTCAAAGGCGTAGGTGGCTATAAACTCTGTTGAAAGCAGAGGAAGGAGCCAGAGCTTGTGCTATTTCCTTGCTCTGCTGCACCTCAAAGGAGCTGTCGCCGCGGGGCACGTGGATGTCGAATCAATCTATGCTGAGGACTCCAGCAGCTGGGGCGTTCGGTTTGTGGCTTTGTTACCCTCGTGTCTCCCTTCCGCCCAGGTCCCCATGCTGGGTTTTTGAGGTGCAAACGGGGATCAAGTTTTTCATTTTTAAATGGCTACGTCTTCCTCCTTAGAGGACCAGTCCAAGTGTGACTGCTTTTCCCCTAAGAGCAAAAATGATTTACCTAACAGGCAGGTTTCTTCTATGTTGCTTTTTTTTTTCCTTCTCTCTCTCTCTCTCTTTTTTTTTTTTTTCTCCTTGCTAGCTCCTGGCAATGTGAGGAGCTTTGAAACACAAATATTTATGGACAAGGCAGCGTTTGGATTAGGGAATGAAGAGTCTGGATCAGCTGCATTGCTTATCTTTTTAAGAGAATGAGTATGAAGAGCATGGGAATATTCTTAAGGTAATATCCTACAGCTCTGGTTCCACAGAACACGCTTGATTAAAAAGTAGCCCAAAGAAAGAAGAGGTTCCTTTTGGAGCTTCCTGCAAAGATGCACAATTTGGCACCATTTCTCAGTCTCTTGGCAACATGTCCAAGCCTGAGAAAAAACAGCTATGAATACGCACAGCCACAAAATATGATTGTTAGAGCAGCAGCTGAGCGCCCGCTGGGCTCGGGGCTGCAGGAGCTCCCGGCGGCACGACCGGGGTGGGTTGGGGCACGGGTCCCTTGCACACCACGAGCTGCACAGGGCAGCAGCTGCTGGACCCCATCCAGCCGAAATCCAGGCAAAACGTGCCCACCCTTTGGGAAGCGATTCGTATTTGCTCCCTGGGCTAACAGAGAACTCTTTTCTGAGCTTGGCTAGTCCAGAACCTCTCAGGCACATTTTGGATTAACTTTTAGAAAAATAATAAAAATAATGGCCCGGCTAATTAATGCCCTAGGAATTCTATAGAAGGCCTTACGACACCTACATTAATACCAAATGAGTTCATTATGATTAATGTTATTAAAATAAATGTCGTGAGAATGAATAATGGCTTGGTCATTATTTTAAAGTGTTGCCACTGGATCTATAAAAGCTAATGATTCAATTCTTGGGAAGTAATTCTGCATGTTCACATCTAAAACCTGTGGAGAACTCAAGCTTTTCTGAGGAAAAAAAAAAAGCCATGAAAAGAACATGAAAAGGTGTGTGTGTATTCTCTGAAAAACTGACAGAATGTGTCCTGACTTCAGAAAGGTCTGGTGTACCTGTTACTGAAAGGTTGGAAGAGAGTTCCTCTGATTAGAAAATGTCTTTGTGCTTGCAGATGGTTTTGGAATTGTTCATGCTGATTTGAATCAGGTTTTGATCAGGCTAGTTCACCTACCAGTAAAAATTCCTCCAGTCCTAAAAACGTGTTCTGCTCATTCAAAACATTTGAAACTTAGGCAGAATGGCAGAAATTAGAATTTTGCTGGGCTGTAAGAGTTGCTCTGAAATTGATATTGACATAAATGGCCCGCTTTTTGCTATTAGGTTACATACTCAAATTGCTGTCTTTTCATTATTCACCTCTTACATTGATTTTCCAAACACACTATTAGCACAGGAGTCTTACGAACATAAGTTTGTCTTTAAAGAAAAAAAAAAAAGTTTAGAAAAAGCTAAGAATGAAAATAGTTATTTACATTATTGATATTTTAAAACCCATTTATTTTCATCATGGTGGTTTTTGCCTATGCAAATCTTTTTAGCACCTTGTGAAGCCTTGGGAGGAGTTCCTTGGAAGCTTGATTAAAGTCTCTGCTGGAATAAAACATCTAGCAAAGAGACGCTCCCGGGCTTTTCAGTTACTCCTTGGTGAATCATCTCTGTTAACCTACTCGAAGGCATCCTGTTTCGTCCTCTCTTTTTGCGGGCGGCCCGGCACAGAATGGCTCTGCCTGGCTCAGCTGGGCCCGGCCCGGAGGTGATGCTGGCCCCAGGGGACATAAAGCGACCCAGCACGGGAGGAAGGGGGTCGATATCTGACTTCGAGCCTTGCCAAAGCAGGGCAGTGAAGTTTAAGAGGTACATCTTGCTGTGGAGTTCAAGGCACTGGTGGCGGAAGAAATGTAATAAAGCATGAAATTTATGTAATTTATATAATTATTTTCAAAGCAATGCATTTGCCCGGTCACAGAACTATTTTAACTGCGGTGACGTAAGGTCTAACTAATGAAATGACATTGGGAGAAGAGGTACAAATCTGCAGAGTGTGCATTTTACTGCTGTGAGGTAAGTGCTGCAGCGGGGCAGCAGCACGCCTTAACCCTGGCAACACTGCTGTCATCTGAGCAGAGGGAAAGTCAATGTGAAGAGGGAAAGAAATCCAGCTGGACTTACACGACTGGTTCCATTGGGGAACCAGATATCGTGGCTACAGTAGGTAGTGTTATAAAAACGTCAGCTCAGTGCTGAGAGGTGCTCACACAACGTGCAAGGAGCAGGAGAATCAAGAAAGGAGAAGAACATAGAAAACATGGCTCTGCCTTTGATGCATCTTGAATAGTCCTGTAGTAAGAAACTCTGAAAGTACAAAAGGTATAGAGAAGGTTATGGAGGATGAAGGGTATAGATTTATTTATTTTTATTTATTTATATTATTTTAGGGACACCTGAATGGATAAAGGCTTTTCAGCCTTGAACAGCAATGACTGCCGGGGAATGCAAGAAGGATCTATAAAATCCTGGATGTCACGGAGAGGACAGGTAGGAAACAACAATTTTGTGTTGTTTCCAGCTGCAGAACTGAAAGCTATTGAAGACAGCTGGCAGTGTTCAGATTCAGACAAACCAAAGGGAATGGTTCTGGAGGATGTGCTATCACTGTAGGACTTCTTCCAGAGGGAATTGTGGAGGCCAAAGGCTGATATGGCTTCAAGAGAGATCTGGGTAACTTGGTGGAAGGAAAAGCCAAGAGCTATTCAAATCCAGGGTCTTCACTGTCTCTGAGTCCCTGCGTCCCTGCAGCCTTGACCATGTACTGGGGACACGGACAGGTCTGCCCAGGTCCTGCCACATTTCCCTGGTCCTCTGCAAAAGGTCCCGGGTGCTGTGGGGACAGAGGACCATTGGCTTGGCCTGCAATGGCTCTTCTTATGCTCATCACTGTAGGAAGTATTGATGCAATCTTTTGGATGAATAGTTGGAGGGGTTTAGAGCAAGAGGTGAGCCTTCTCAAGCCCTTCTCGCTCTGCCTCCCCTACCCAACATGTCCCAGGTGGAGAGGAACGTAAACGCTTCAGTGCGGCCAGGAATTTCATCGACTTTCTTTGGACTTCCGTAAAATGTCGGAATCCCTGCTGGCTGTAAAATTCAGGCCCTTTGAACTCAGCTCGGGGAGGAGCAGGATTTAAGGCACGTGCTGCAAACTGCCCGGAGGGGCAGGTGCCGTCGTGGCCCCAGGAGCCAGCCGGTGCCCGGTCCCGCTTCCATCGGTGCTGGGCTTCCCGTGCCCCTCCTCTGGGGCTGGATGCGGCCTCGGGCCTGCGCGGCTGCCCGCCTTGCTGAGGGGTCCGGAGCTCAGCGTGGGTTTAAAACCAAAACACGTGTTGCATGCTTTGTTGTTGCTAGGGCCTTCTAATTTCTGAGTAGGTGTTTAATTTATTTTCCTCTTTAATTTTCTTTACTGTTAAGAGGCATGAATCATTCAGTTCCATTTACCGAAAGGGCTTTGCTCCTGGATTTTGTTTCTGTGGATATTTGCAGCAGCTACTTACTGTGAGTAGGATGCTGTTACTGCTGTGTTAAGGGGCAAGATGCTGGTAAGGGAAGCTGAGAAAACTGAGTAATTTCTGGTTTGTAAACCGCAGAAAAATGCCCCACATATTGATGAGAGAGATAGTAGAGAGATAGATATGTAGCAGCAGAATAAGAACAAGAAGTTTAAGAAAATGAGGTTTGAGATCGAACGATATGTTGTAAATGGGGGCTGCAGTAGTGATGGTTGCCAGAAGTCAGTTGCTATTTCTTTCCTCAGGGTTGCTTGACTGTGCAGAAATACTAAACATAACTAAAGGATGTGGCAACATCTCTTTACATATATTCCTGTTCTAAATGTTCTATCTTTGTGCCTCGCAAGGGAGGGTTTATGTCTGTATGCACTTGGATAGTTGTGAGGGTGCCATGCCCCTAGCTTGGCATTGTGAACAATAAGGAGAAAACAGATAGGAAACAAATGTTCATGTTTCTGATATATTGCCAAAGCTAGAGGTTGATAATTTAATCTGCCGCCTAACAGCTTGATAGTCTACAAAAAGTCCCGTTTTATCCACACACAAACTGTACAGCTCACTGCCACAGATGTTGGGGAGGCTGAAGAGATAAATACGTTGTCTGTAGTAATTAAATAGATGGCTGGGATTCAAACCTAGGTCAAATATCTAATTTCTCAGATTTAGTATGGCAATATCTTCAGTTATTTTTCTATAATTTATGCAGCTGTCATAAATACTTCCATGTATGGAATCCTACAGAAGTCCACTGAGACACTTATATACCTTTGGGTAAAGCAATAGGTATTTCTTTCAGATGGAGTTTTTTTGCTGGAGCACCAGATCCCTTTCTGTGCTGCTTCTGGGAATAGCTGGTCATCCTGTAGCCAAGCTGCCACCCTGCCAGCGCCGCCCGTGCGGGCGCCCCAGCTGGAGCGGACCAGGCGGGCTGCAGGGATTGCCCTGCTGCTGTGCGCCCCGCAGCACGCTGCCCTTGGGCCCGGCGCTGCTGGTGCGTTAGGGCTGGGCACCTCAGCACCAGGTCTCACGGATGGAATGAACGTGGAGACTCCCTTGTTACGCAAAATGCAGCACTGTGTGGAGCGGGTCTGGAAACAGCAGTGTTAAAAAGTGCCGTCCGTTTTGCAAGGAGGAAATGCTTAGTGGGGCTGCACATGGTTAAAGCTCCTGGGCTGTGCCCAGGCCTGAGCTCCATCACCGCGTCCTCTGCTGAAACCAGAGCTTTGGATGGACGAACAGAGATGTTCCAGGCACAGGATCTTTTCTCCTTTAAACCAGGGTATAAAACATGTTGCTGATTTTGTGCCTGTCCGCCCTTACATGGATCTCTTTACAATTTCTGGTCACGCAAAGAGCTGCATCATTTACAAGCGGGATTCACAGGAATGCAGCTCTGCTGCTAAGGAGCAGCTGGAGGACACACTTAAATAAAGCAGGAATCCTCCTCACAAGCTGTTTCATGTTATTATGAAAGTTTATAGATTGAGATAAATCTCTTCTGACCTATGTGACCTCCTTGGCAAGCAATGACAGGTCCCACTGAGCCTGAGCCCAGGTTCTTCTAATATTTCTGAAACTTCTGGAGCATTCCTTCCTCCTCGTGAACTTGACCAAGTACAAAGGGAATTTAATCTTCTCTCACAGCTCCAAACTCCCAGGGTCTGACTTTCTTGCTTTCTCTGCAGACAGTCATCCATCTCCCTGCAAACGGGAGACTTCTCTGCGCACTGGAAGCGCTCCTAACTTCACCCAACAATAAATCACTCAGACCCGACTACCTCCGGAAAATCTTTGTAGCTGTGACGTGACATCACAGAAATCCTGGGCAGGGAGCACCGAAGCGTTATTTCTCCTCAGGAGGGTGTGGTTGCTGAAAAGGGTTGCTCCGTGTTGCAGCCTACCAACCTCCAGGTGCTGCTGATGTGGAAATGCCTTTCCAGTGGCTGGGTGACCAACCCGCACAAAAGCCTTCTGCCAGGCAGCCGCCGTTCGTGGGCAGCTCCTGGTGGTTGTCCACGGGCCTGAGAGCCACCCGTCCCCCCAGGTTCCTTCAGGGCAGACCGGAGGGGAACGGTGAGGGGCTGCACGGAGAGCAACGGCTGGGGCGGCTCGTGGCAGGCTGCTTTCCAGTCCGCATGCGTACCCGTCAGTCCTCGCTGTTCGCTTTTATTCTGTGCTTGTAGGGAACTGAAAGTCGTTTAGTCTGCAGTCAGGGCTCCAAAACCCCTGCAGGCATATGACAGATTCACTGGGATCTCTTTGCTGAGAGCCACCTTGCCTGCTAATATTTGAGAAGGTTATCTTAGAGGAAGTTTTGTGATTTTCTTTCTCCCCCTTTTCAGGGCCCCCAGCCTGTGCGTTCCAGACCTCGTACTTCCCCTATTGCACATTTATGGGATGCACAAAGGCATTTTACAAGAGCCTGATTTAGACAAGACGGTAACACAGGTATTGCTAAATGTTCTCCGAGTTGTGTTTTCAACTGTTAGAGCAGCTCTGCCCAAATTAAGCTCTTACAGAGAGCTTCATACTGAAAGAAAGTTGCAATCAAGAGATCATTGTGCAGAATGAGTGAAGAATGAGGCGTGGGGCTGGGTTTGGCCTACCAAAGGCTGACAGACACAACTTAAGCCTGTATTTTGAAGCAGGCTGTGGCCTGGGACTTGGGATCGCTGCTGGAGAGGAGCAGGCGACCAGCATGGACAGGCTTTCCAAAAGCGGTGGTGGAAATGAAAGCTTTGGGAGGGGCTGGATGGCAGGAGGTGGCTCCACAGTCAGAAGGCCAGAGATGAACCAGGAGAATCTGTGGGATGGTGACAGCCTGACAGGTGAGGGCAGAAAGCCTCTGCGGGCAAATGTTCTGCTGTTGGAGTCAGAAATGGCAGATAGGAGATACAAAGCACTGAAATGAAGCCATTCAGCAGAATTAAGGCAGCAAGGGAGTGAAAAAAATGCTCCCACCTCAACAAGATGTACCTTTTGTCCAGGCCAAACTGAAAAAATTGCATTGAGGAGGGTATTACAGACCCAGTAATCCAGCAAAGGCTCCTGCTTTCGCTCAGCAAAAACCTTCACAGAACTTGGTAGGATGAGAAGTAGGGAAGGGTGTGGAATAAATCACTCCGTGTATATTTTGCATATGTATAAGCAAGAAAAGCTGGATGGTGACTAGCATGGCTGTGAGAGCACTCTTAAAGAATCATTTAAGTTGCATATGCTTTTAAAACTCATCCTTCTCGTGTCATTAGCTAGCGCACGGAGCAGGGAGCAGGTCCAGCATTCCCCACTGCAGGTGTGTATGCAAACTAGAGAGACCCAAATTGTGTTTGCGCAGGGGTAGATGCACAGCATGCTTTTAGCACGCAGCAGCTTTTCAAGCCTTCCGTCCTAAAACATTTATGTTCCCAGAAAAGCCAGTAAATATCCTCATGCTTGCTCTTTATGAAATTATAGTCAAGGATGAATGTCAAGCGTTTTGCTGCTTGCAAACACTTTCACACAGCTCTCACTTTAGTATTGCAGGGCTCTTAATAAAGCATAATAACTAAGTTCAAGCTTTTTTGGGAAGGCTTCTGTGGTCCTGCTGCCAACCATAATCGACAGGCATTTGAAATTCATGAGCTCAGTCAATGCTGTGATTACATTTTTGAAGAAACTGTCCAAACAGGCTGTGGCAGAGCGCAGTTTTCTCATTCATTGTATTACTTCTGTTCCCCATCCTTGTACAATAATCACCGAGTGCAGAGGCTTCGCTTTGGGTATGGCTCAGTGACAGGCTACACAAGGATCTGTTTTGACAGCTTTGCAGCTGCTTTTGGGCCCGTTATGTGGTTAGGCTGCTGATGGGCTGTCTAGACAAGCACGCCTTCTAGGATGCCATGTTCTTCTGGTTCACATTTGATTATGAGACAGGCTTTTTCATTTGTAATGCAAACAAGCCCCTGGAAAAAAGAAAAAAAAATCTGCTGTGGGATTTCTTGTACAAAAGCCCCTTTTTTTCTGAAGGGTGATTTGATTCATACATTTCCGTTCCCCACTGTGGATATATTTTCAGCTTTCCCATTTGGGCATTGGGTTTCCTGAAAAAAAGGGTGAGGTGAAAGTGCTGAGCCCCTCAGAAAGCGCTCACATTCTACAGAGATGCACAGCTGTGCAAATATGAGGCCTTGTGTGGAACAAGTGGACCGAAATCCACCTGGTTCCACTGCTTCTGCTTAACGTGCCTGGCCTCAGGCTCTCTGTGAGGCTGCCAAGGGAAGACTGAACTTTCACGGCCAATTTTTCAGAGGCAATGCGAAACCCACTGGGCAGTTTGACCTGGTTCTTGGTTCGATTCGGCTTTAAGGCCACCTCTTGCCATTGCCAACCACAGCTGCAAGCAGTTCTGCAAGGCTGAATGTTGGGCTTGGTCTGAAAGGGGTTGCAGGGGATGATTCTCCTGACCAGAATGGACGCAGTGATTAATTTCCCTGGAACTGAAGCCATTTATCCCAACAGTGAGGGGAGAGGGCCCTGAATCAAGAGAGAAGGTTTTGCCCAGGGACTTCATCGCTGGCTCCTTGTTGACTGCTGCTGCTTCGTTTATCTGCTTTGTGCTCGTGCTCTGCTCACACATCCCTTGCCGTGGGCACAAGGTGCCTTTCCAGATGGCTGCAAAGACAAGCACATTGCTACGGGCTTGCTATAAACGGTGATATTGCCTGCATGTAGAGAGGGCACTAACAGCTTTGTTTGAGAAGCGCAGCTTGGGAAGTCTCAGGGACTTTGGAGTGAGCTGGAGAAGACCTATCTTGCTGCATCCTCGCACTTCCCCTGACTTTGCTCCCATGTAACTGTAGATGTGAACCAAGAGGTCAGGTTGAAGCTGCCTGCTAGATTTTGCCTTGCCCCTGGAAAAATGGCTGCGAGAGTTTAGTCTTCCCCTTCCACCTCATGCCGAGCTCCTGTGAATGACCCGACTTCACTAAACTCGCAGGAATATCATAACCGCGCACAGATGTCAGCACAGGCGGCTCTGCTCCCCTCTGCAAATGCTGTGCAGAGGCAGGGCGTGCAGCTGGGCTGCCCGCCAGCTCGGGGAATGGTTCTGCTCACGGAGATGGGGCCAGACCCCTGGATAAACTCCACTGCTTCTCTCCATAAAGGTTTTGAAATAGGGTAAGTGGGATGCATCATGTAGACCTAAATAAATCAGAGATTTTCATTTCTGATCTCACCATTGCTGAATGGGCTCTCTTCCAAGCATGTTTCAGTTTGAGGAAAATCCGTCCTCTGCATTTTTTCTGAAGCCTTTCTCTCCTCTTCTGTTGACCATCCGACTTTTGTTTATGAATTTAGCATGGCACATTATTACGAAGTTAGCACATTAATGAATTGTTTGGGCATGGCTTAGCCCTAAGTGAATATATGGTAATAACATAAGATCAGAGCCAAGAAAAACAGAAAAATTCTCAACATGTCAGGAGGGAGAAAACACCTTGCTATGTCTTAAGGAGAATAAAGAAATCTCCAGGCACTCACAGCCTTGTCCAGCACCCCATGAGCCTGTCTCTAGATCAGAGCACTGGTTTGTTATCTTTGTAACATACAACTGTCAAAAAAGATGCGGGTATTTTTCATTAAAAAGCATTTGTTTATTGAATTATTTCATCTTATTAGAGAGGTCTTTTAAAATATTTGTTTTCCAGTCCTGTCTGTAAAACTGAGTGTTGTCATTAAGCATGTCTAAATAGTTGTTCCATCGCACTACCCGTGCCCACATCAACAAAAAATGGAAATAAAAGTATTCATTTTTTGCTTATTTGATAGGAGGTTTGCTCCCTAGTGATGGGACATTTGATAGATTTTAGATGACAAGCAAATGGAACAGGTCTTACAGAGTTCAGTGGAAAACCCTGTTTTTAGATCAGTCATTATGTTTTTTTTCTAGTGAAGGCATGGCCCCGTTTGTGAATTTAGGACTGCTGGAAATAGTTTGCTATCTTTAGCTACCCTTTGTGGTCCCCTGCAGAGCAGCTCGCGAGTCAAAAAGGTTGGCAGATGACAGCCACAAAGCCGTAGGTGTTCTGGGAAATTCGGAGGAATGCAATAGAAAATTATATGTCTTTGATAAAATAGTGAGCTCTATTAAATTTATGTGACTTTTAAATAAACTCCTGCGGAAACCTATTAGTTATGTGTATTAAGTTTTATACGACTTCCTTGCAGGAGCTGCTCCAAGTGGCAGCCATCTGGAGGAGGCGGCCGCTGCAGCTGCAGTCCTGGTATTGTTTGCAGGAGCAGAGAGGTTGCCAGCACTGAGCTCCCTTCTAGGACAAAAGCCACGGGCCCAGGTGTGGATGCAGCATGCGCCCCTCTCCTCCTGCTTGCAGCACTCCCAGAGCGTGGGTGGCCGACCTCACCCCCACGGGGCTGCCTGGGCACCTCCCGCTCAGCCTCGTTGGGTTTGTCTGCTCCTGGCCACTCACAAGAAAGGATTTAACCCCCCAAATAGTTGTGATAGAAAATCAGATCCTGCTTGAGGATTTAAAGGTAGGCGGGTGAGACTTTGCAGCACGACAGCAGGGCAAGGAAGTAAAGCGTGCCATGTTCTGTCAACAGCGGCAACGCTCAGTGTAGAGAAATAACTCCCCAAGTGTACTTGCCCTTTGTATCTGATTTTAATCCCATGTATTTTTATCAGTTTTAATAAGTAGATTTATATTGGACACCAAATGTTAAAATTACCTAAACTTGAAACGCCTGCCTATGAAATGAGTCGGAATAGATTCTCTGTGGAAGTTACTGCAGTGCCAATAAGGATTAATTAAAACTCAAATGTTCTTCATTGTGTGTTAATTAAGGAATTGTTATTCAGTCAACCTTCTTGATTTTTCTCTGTGTTAAATAATCATAGAAGTATTTCACCTAGTCTCACTGTTTGTTTAACCAATTAATTAAGGAAGGGGATATTCTGCATTTATTAGTATTTTAATTGGTGAATTTTATTCCCACTGGCCTAAGCATCTACATATGTTCAGTTTTTGTGTTTAGCTTTTTTATCTTTTAAATGACCAATGTTCCTGATTGTACACACTACAGACCAAAAAAATCTTTCAAGTACTCTGTACAATCGAACTTCATTAAGGCTTGAAAACCAGAGGCCAGGTTTTAATCTCAGTTGCATTCATGTAAGTCTAAAGTAATTCCCCCGCTATAATAAGGGATACTAGTTCCACCAGGATGGGAATCTGGCCTCTCTGATTTAAATGATGAGAGTGCATGTTATATAATGATTTTTAACTGTTACCTGTTCAAAGAATTGTATTTAATGGCTACTGATTTATAAAAGTTCACTTTGTAGCACGCTCACAGTTCAGCAGGTGCCACAGAATTTAAATCTCTGTTAATAGCATTCTTGTGGCGATGATGCTCTTTGTGG
The DNA here is from genome assembly GCF_040182565.1 of Anser cygnoides. Classification (NCBI taxonomy): domain Eukaryota; kingdom Metazoa; phylum Chordata; class Aves; order Anseriformes; family Anatidae; genus Anser; species Anser cygnoides. The sequence goes on from NC_089886.1 coordinate 1,080,276, forward strand.
GGTTTTGAGATGTTTTGTTAACATTAGAGCAACCAAGTTTGCTTTGTCTTCAGAAGGAGAGAAAATGGGAAAGACTGAAGCTCCTGGATTGAGGGGGAGGCGGAAAAAGACAGGAGGTGGACCAGGCAAAGGTAGAAGGGGGGTGACGAGCCTGTGGCAGCAGGGCAGAGCGTTGCTGGCTGCTGGTGACAGAAGAGATGGGGGCAGGCAGCAGGCCGAGCAACGGAAACCAGCCCAGAGAAAGGTCTCTGCGTGATCCGCTGCTCGCTCCGGCAGGGGCTGTGTGATGGGGACAGGAGTGAGGTTTCACCGCCCAAAGGAAGGAGGGCTCGGAGCCAGGACAAGCCCTTTTTGGCTATGGGATTTGAATACGCCGAGTTATCCCTTTAAGTTTTTGAATTCTGGCTGCTATGCGGCAGGATGACCGTGAATGCTTGTGCTCGTTCGCCTTTGTTGACTTTGATGCTAAGGCAAGCAGGAATTATCGTCTCCGGAAGGAGCCACGGGTAATCCCCCGGAGGTGTTGGTGATTTCCCCGGTGTGGTGTTTGCTCCAACAGGTGCAGGACGAGCGCCCAGAGGGGAGGTGGGAGCGGCAGTTCAGAGGGGGCTGCCTGGCCTGCAGCAACCTGCGCCCAAGTGGGCCTGCAGGGGTTTGCCCTCATCAGCAAAGAGCCGTTTGCTGCTGGAAATCATGCCCACAGCATTTTTGTCGTTGGTTCCCGTTGGGGTACCGATGCGTGCAGGGGAGGCCTGGCGTGGCGTTAGTACCAGGGCACTGGGGAGGCTGCAGCACGGGGCAGGGCATGGCCCCCGCGAGCCCCCCGCCTGGCGGCCGTGCTGTAGCCGTTACACCTCGGTTTTGCACCTGCAAATAGGAGAGAGACAGGAGAGAAATTACACTCTTCTTAGAGACTTATTTCTTCTCACCACATCGGAGCAAAATAATAGACGTTTGTGACTGAAGCGAAAGCGAGGTACTGCAATATTTCCCTTGTGTGCGCTTCCCTTCCCGGCACTGCCAGCAGCGAGGAGGCAGCAGGCCCTGCCGCTGGCCGCCTGTGGTCCTCTGGAAGGCCTCAGCCAGCCGGAGGCAGCTCCACACGGTGCTGGCAGCAGCACGGCGGGGTGGCGGGGCCCTTTCTCCTCACTCCATCCCACCCCGGGGACTCGGAGGAGCAGGGCACGGCGGGGACCAGGGCGTGCTGACCTTCTGTGCACGACCGGTGCCCCAGTCCCGACACGGCAGGGCCCCCTCTGCTCAGACATGCCTTTCCCTCCAGTTGCTTATTCCCATCCCAGGTCTTCTTCAGTAAGCCTACAAGTACATTTTTTCCTCCTGCCTTACAGCGGTTTTTTTTTTGTCTCATTGGGAAGACGAATGTGGAGATTGTTCCAAGCAAAGTGAGACATTTTGTAGAGAATAAAACAGAAAACATATACGCATGTCCGATATATTTTGTTTTTCCATACCAATTCTAAGTGAGTTATAGCCCCAGTTCTTACTTCCCTGAAAAGTCCTGTGGAGTGGCTTTATATTAAAAATGCTACAAAGCAAATATATTTTTTTTCTCCATGTAAAGGTTCTCTAGATTAATACAAATTATTTTTAAAATCCATGTTCCAATCACAGCCCCTGATTTAATAATGTAATTTGTATCTAGTTGCATTCAGAAATGTGAATAAGCTGCCTGCAGTCAGTGAAGCACTTAGGGACATACTTAAATCCTACTAGATTTAATGGGATGTGAATATTTGGTTGAAGTCAGGTCACTCTGCTAAATATAGAAAGACAGATTAGCAGACAGGGTTTGAGCTATATACTCAGGTGAGTTGTTACTAACATCCAGATTTTGCATTTCATCTTATCCAAGATGTCAGCATGTCCTCTGAAGGTTGTCATCTGAGCTCCACCTGTGTAGTTGCATGGTCTTCATTATGCTTGATTAATGATTTCCCTAGTGCCTGCCATTTATTTATTTTTGCATAGTATTAAACATTTAAAGAAATAACCCCGGTGACGATGCATTAAAACACTGGTCCAAGGGAGAAAGACATGGGCAATATAAATGGCTTCAAACCATGCATGAAAAAAAAAAGACTGCCAGTGCCGTCGTGAACTTCAGCCACACCGCATGCGTACGCCAACAGTAAATTGCAGGGATAACACTTTAATCCCTGTGAATACACTGAGGCTGTCTCAGACAATAATTAATGTAGTGAACACCGAGGGCAAGCCGAAGGCGATCATCCCGACCGGTGCAGGTGTCTTGCAGACGCCTCCTGCTCTGCCCCGCTGTGCACACACGTGTGCGCGGCTGCTCACACGGCTCCTGCCTCTGCTGCTTCTCGCCGTGCCTGGCGCCATCGGGAGATCCGAGTGCCAAGCCCATGTAGCTGCGGTGGCTTTGCAAATGAAACAATGCGATCAGTGGAAAATCAGCATTGATGCTGGATGTCTGGCTGTACTGATGAACGCTGGTGCCCGCTTGCAGCTGCAGCGCTGCAGAAGGTGGCAGAAATCACCGCACCGTGGCAGTAACTCGTCCTGCAAACTCACAACATGTTTGTGCTTGGCTCTGGCTAAATCTGTCTTCTTTCCTGCTTTACTCTCCCTCTGCAGCAATACCTGTTCCTTTGTGCCTGCTGCTTTCACACAAATATGCATTGTTCATTTGTAAAACCACTTGTAAAACGCACTTCTTTCAGGAATCCCTAGGTCTTTCAGAAAGATAAGCAGAATTACTCTGCTATAAGTTTAAAAAAAAAAAAAAAGACACTATCAATATGCAATGTTTTTTTAATTTTGCGAACTTCCTTTTTATTTAGGATTGTATTTGTGGGAAGGGAAACTTGTCCACGGTCCTTGGAAAGGAGTCCAGAAAGACCTAGGTAATAGAAGATTAACGAAGTGAAGACCAAACATCAACTTATGACAAAACTTTGGAGGAGTTTTCTTCATTCTATTGTTCATGGCCCTGTGGGGAGTCATAAAGGCCTGTACTAATACTGGTTGACACTGAATACTGGCAAATAACCAGAACTGAAAATTAGGGTGAGTCATAATTTGTGCTCTTAAAAGAAAAAAAAAATCCCATTATATCCATCTACCATTGCCCATGCATCCAAATTGCCTTGAAGAAGTCCACTATTAACCAATCTCTTTTGGGTAATTGCTTTCCCTGTGAGAGCCCTCTACTATAGAAGTACTGTCAAAACAAGGGCAAGTTTGGGGTCCATCAACCTTGACGATGTCCTCTGACATTATTAGCTGAATTCATCAGCTATTAATGACTACAAGATATATGGGATATACTCTGGTTAGCACTTGGAAAGACTCTTTCAATTCATTTCTAGCTGTATTTATTCATTTAGACTAAATGGAGTTATTAAAGGTCATGATTTCATTTCCAAAGTATCAGGTGAAAATACTTTTCAATTTAGCAAATAGAGGAGACTGCTTGCAATAAAATTAAATACCATCTTTAACAGTTTCTTTGATTTAAAGAGGTATTTCCTAAAAAGTTTGACTTTCTTTAACTAACTCCAGGTGGGGACTAGAGAAATGAACAATGGTGTACGGCGCTCAAAGGAGAATTGTTGACTCCAATAATGAATTTGGGGACTTTGGATTTTCAGAGACCAGCAACAAGATTTCTTGTCCTTCTTGGCACTAAATGACAAGGAAAACCTGAAATGTAATAACTGCCATGTGTAGAGAGGTTTTATTATAAGGCTTACATTTTCATTTTATAATCTGAGATTCACCTGCAAAACACTATTGAGTCAGTCGTCGCTGAAAAAATTTTCTAAGCTCTTATGTTCCTTAAGCAGTGTCTACACTAGAAACCCTTTATCTGTATGTGTTATCATTAAAGTGCTTTTGATTTCGACATAGCAATAAAAGTTATGGATACTGCTATATTAAAATTTTATCTCCTTTTTTTTTTTCCCCCCTGGCAGGAAATCTGGAAAAGCCATCTGCACCACTCATTTCTTCCAGCAGATCAAGGTCCACTTTTTTCATGTCCTAAATGCCCTTGGCTGTGTGCCCTCAGCATGTGAGTGCCGTTCCCGTACTGTACATCCCTAAATGTGAGGGCTCCAGCTGCCCCGAGGCTTTGAGGCTGGGCTGGGGGGCGGGCAGTGGGCTGCTGTCAGCAGGGCTTCTCCAGGGGGTCCCTGAAGGATGACGAAGGAAGAGCAGAGGGCTTTGTCTGATGGCTTTCCCAGGAGAGGATGGCAGGCCCTACGCGGCTGAGACAGGCTTCCCAGCTAGAAACCGAGGCATCCTCCCCTAGGAGGAGCCAGCAAGGACCAGAGAGGAGTCCCGGGAGGACTGAATTCACAGCAGTTTTTTTCCTCAGGACTTTTGCTCCTCAGGATAATAGACAAGTGAAAATCAAGGGAAATCCAACACGCTGAGTAGGACTGATACTAGTCCTACTGTATGTGCCGAAAGCTTTAGGAATGAGAATAGAAAGTGCTTCTGCATCACAGCTGCTGACGGGCCGCCCCTCGCACCTGCCTGGGTGTGCTGGGTTAGCTGCAGCCCACGTCGTGCGGAAACAGCCTCCCAAAATCCCCAGCCTGGGTGTGCATTACCCAGGCCACGCAGCAGTCCTTGTGTTTCCTGGCTGGATAACTTAGTTACGTACCTCGACGTCAAATAGCAGACCGAAGATTCACTTCTTGGCTGGCTATGAAATTTTAAAATGTTCGTTGAATAATTTTGTTCAGCTTAGTCAAGGAAAATTCAGGCTCTCACAAAGGGAATCTGAAAGAACTCAATTTCTCCACTGTTCAGGCAGAGATACACTTTGGTGCAATATTACAAGATCCCCAATCCGTAGGCAAGCTGCTTCCATGACCACAGAAACTTGCCTGCTTCATTTGGTAGCTGTGAAAAAAGCGTTCCTGCTTCTGGGAAAAATTGCTCTGAGAATGACCAGGCATGGTCAAGCAGGTTGTTGCCAGATGTGGTGTGTGTTGGATCAGATGGGAATAAAAAAAAATACGTTTTTAACAGAAAACAGGTATGCCAAACATGAGCATAATGTGAAAATAACATAAAGGCCCCTTTGTGAGATTTTATCTGGCAGTTTGGGGCTTTGTGCACCTTCATTTTGCTGGAGCTGTATATTTAGTTCTCCAAGCAGTGTAATAAAAATGCAGCTGTAATCAATCAGATCTTCTTTCTTTAGTTCACTCTCGTTATTCCCCAAGAGGAAGCTTTACAGTTGCAGGAGCAGCAAATTAATTTGTGAGAATGGCTGTGGTCTCAAAACATGTCTAGGCATCGCAAACATGACGATAGCAAATGAAAAGTATTTCCTCCAAGGTCCAGTCTATAGCTGTTATAAATGTTGTAAAATATTATAAATAAGAAATAATTAAAACTACGGGTAAGAGCTCGTTCTGTGGCTAGGAGCAGGATCAGTACAACTGCAGGAATTGGAACTGTGTCAAACTATTTGCTGTATGTTGTTTGTTTGTACCGTGTATGGCTCGGCCAAGTGACCTTGCTTATTTTCACTTGGTGCATTCCTCTAATTACCATAGATGAATTGTGGAGACACAGATTACAAGCCTCTTTCTTAGTGTTACAGCTTGCTGACAGAAATGGTCTAGTGAGCCCCAGCTCGCCCTCTCAATTTAGAATGGAAATTGTAGCTTCCAGGGGATTATTGTTGACTGGCGAGATAACGAGAAGCAAAACAAGGGAGAAGTTGAGTTGTTGAGTCAGGACCTTCATACGGCAGTGCTGCAGGTGAACTGCCACGGAAACTGTTATTCACTGGGGTTTAGAACTGGTAATGCCTGAATTTTATAATGTTTGTCGTTTTTTTGTTTTGTTTTGTTTTTCCTTAGGAGGTGGCAAAGTGACTAATAAATGTAGGGATCGTGTTTGTGATGGGAGCTGCTGCGGCACAGTGCAGTGGCGTGCCTTGCCTGAAGTTGCTCTGCAAATCCATCACAGAGCCTGGAATAAAACTCACTGTATTTGAGGTGAGGCAATAATCATTTCTTTGCAGAATCCGCAAGGGGTCTTACACAGGTGGCTGAGCGGCTTGCACAATAGCCCTGCTGCCATGGAAGAGCCACTTAGGCCTGCTGGCAAACCACCCTGTGAGCAGAAGGTGCATTACACTCCCACGCCTGGCCACGTCCGTTCTGGCTGAGCAGAACTTACAGAAATGATTTTTTGCTCAAATATGTGCAGATTCACTTTTCGCTTGCGATGGGAGAATGCTGGAGGAACAAAACAAAGGGGTGATGGGGGTAATCAGCATTGCCCTCCGCAGCTCAGCTCGGCGCTCCCCAGACGGCTGGGGGGTCGCGGCTGCCCCACGGGGCCAGGCAGCGCCGCTGTGCTGGGGCAGGGCCTTCTCCCCCCAGGGATGTAGGCGCTGGGACCTTTTAAAAGGCGAAAACAAGGTAAACCCATTTCCTGGTTGTGGGCTTCTGTTTCTCAGGCTGCTGGTAAAGTTAACTTGCCAAAGACAATGTTACTGGATTGTTTTCTTAATGCAGTTTGGCTAGTGGCTTTTGTGAATGGATTGTATTGCTTCTGGTACAGGTATCAAAGTCGTTGGTCAGTTGATTAAAAAAATCTACAAAAGCCTTGAAAAGACGTCCTGATATTGATGTCTTACCAGCTGTTCACAAAATCAAGCTCTCTATTAAGAAAGGATGATTTAAAAGCCAGTAATGGGCTGTAGTGTTTACCAGGAAATAAAAATGTTGGCTCCCTGCCATCGGTGAAAAGAGATAAGTCATGAATATGTGCAACATTTTTTAAAGTAATTTTTAATGAAGAATTTAAAACAATGTCCTTGTTATTTTTGCATTTCAAGCGATGTGGGAAGTGGCACAGCAGGCAGTAATGCCTAGTGCAGAACAAACTGAAAAGAAAATCCAGGAAAACCAGTTGTTACCTCAGAAATAAAGGTAGGTTAGTTTGGTTTTTTTCACTACACACAAAAAAAGTTTAGACTAAAAATGCCATTTTCAGATTTTTTGCTTTCTGAGAGTTTGAGGAGTAATTATCGCAAATGCAGTTAATGCACCGATCCATCCAATGTTCAGAGGCCAAAATGCTTCATCAGATTAAGGGATTACAAGATTTCAAGAAGATTGGTTAAGGTCATTTCAAAGTTTTAGTGGCTAGATTTTATTTTAGTGGCTGCTAAAATGAAACAAATAAATGATTAGACTTCTGAAGCAGCCCGGTAGCGTAGAATTTAGCAGTATCAGCTTTCAAGTATTTACTTTTTCCTGAAAAACAAATAGTTCTTGAGGGCTTTGAAAGCAGACAGTCATTTTATACCTATTGCAAATCTGCACATTTACATTAGAGATTACAGTGGAGGGCAGTGCATGCCGTGTAGCGCTGGGAAAAGCAGCCAAGTGGAGTAAGGGCAAACTGCAACAAATCGCTGCTGGATCCAGCTCTTGGGCTGGAGCAAACCCTGCTCGGGCTCAGCTCTGCACCGCGTCTGCCCCAACAGCAGGCTCCGTGTGCGGTGCAGGAGCAGATAAACCCACATGCAGAGTGGTGCAAGAGGTGGAGAACCTGCGAGTCTCAGAGTAACTGACTTCTCTTTATTGAGGGATTACGTTTTAATTCCTGCTTTCAGATACGGCCAGGAATACATATAGTCACTAATTAAAGTAAATAGATATGTGAAAGATGTGCTGAAAAATGTCTGTCTGTTTGCCAAGGGGATGTGTAAGATTATGGCAAGTGTGTGAAAGCACTTTGCTTGGAATTTCCCAGCCCAGTCTGATTTTTAGCATGTGTTCGCGTTAGCCAACTGGTTTGTGCCGGCTGGAGAGGAAATACCCAAAGAACTCTGAGAAAATTCTGATACCAGCACTAAACACTGTGCTCTCTGTGCTCCTGCTGAACGGACTGTTTGTAAGCACAGGCGTTTTTTTTCCTTTAGAAATAGACTTTAAAAATCCTTATGTGCCTTTAGGCATCAGGAGAGGAGTAGCCATACCCCGTGCACACGGGGCCTCTGCCACTTCAAGGCACTGCTCCGAGGTGACATCTTATGCAGCATGCATCCCCTAGCGACACGGCGCTGCTTACTAATAAGGCGCAGGTCATTCGTACAAAGAGTTGAGCTCATTATTGGAAGCAGTCCAGCGGCACCAGGCTCAGAAACCACCGGAGTGAGGCAGCTCTGCACCGAGCACGCAGGGTGACCAGAGCTGGAGCCCCGTGTCCAGGGGCTCTCGCTGCATTTCCACTTCTGCAAATCTCTCGCAGCATCTCTGCAGCGACTCCTCAAACTTGTTGGCTTTGCCTGAACAAGTGAAAAAAACAGCCCTCCAAGAAGGAGAGCAAACCTCGCGGAGCAGGAGAAAGGAGGCTGCGCAGATAGCTGAACCCGATTAAATCATCTCTGCAGAGTTCACCATGCGGTCATGAGGACAGTGACTTATTACTGCACTTCGGTAGTGCCTGGAGTCACCAACCCGTATCTACCCCGCCAAATGTGCTAAAGCCCCGGTGCAAAACCCTGCGCAGCACCTCGGGCCTTGCCAGGAGCCTCGCAGCGAGCCCCCGGCCGCTCCGTGCCCCTGCCCTGCAGGGGACCGCGGGTCCCACAGCACAGCAAGCTCCCTGGTTCCCGTGTGCACCCTGCTGTTAGCGATCAATGAACTTCCTAATGATTTATAGTAATCTGATAAGCATGTGAAAGCAGAGACAGTTTTCATGCTGCAAATATTTGTTGCATGATAGCTGTTGTGGAGAATCGCTTGTTTTCTGTGCAGCAAAGCCACTCTCATGCACTTAAGGAGAGAAGTGATATATGAGCAGGAGAAATCAGGCAAAGTTTTAGCTTGAAATCATAGGAAACTGAGCATTAGCCAGCCTTAAACTGTGTCAGAGTGGGAGTCTGAATTTATAACTTCCTTGTAAGTACTACTTAGCATTTAAATTTAGGATTTTTTCTGTGGGCGACGCTAAAGACGACAAGTGTCTGCAAAACTTGCGCTATCACACTGAATATGACCTTTTGGCAAGGCATGCATTAACAGCCTGCTGTCAACTTCTCCTTGCTTCTTGCTTAAAACCTGATGAAAACAAAGCCGCTATTCATGTTCTGGAGGTGAGGCGCTGCACATGCTGCAGGGGAGACCCGCTCAGCATTTCGCAGCGCTGGGTTTGTACGGTCAGGTTTCATGGGGAAAGTGGCTGCTGAGAACCTACTGGAATGTGTAAAATGTCATTGCTGAGTGCTATAGATTTTGAATGCTTCATAGTTCCTTGTCTTCGCTGTGAAATACATAACTAGAAGCACACAAGGTAAATCTGTCAGCTACCCTGAGCTGCAACAGCCAGCCCCTACAGATTTCCCGTGAGTGCTCATAATATTGAAGTTATGAAACGTGTCTGTGCCAGAAAACCCTTACTGTGTGATATACTTTCACTTTAGAGAAATGTAAATAATTTCCAAAGCAACGTTTTGTTGGGCTACTCATATAATTTTACCAAAGAAGCAGTATGTATTTAAGACATGTCAGACTTTGATTTCATTTGGTTCTGATTTTAATTAGCTAATGATGCTGTTTAACTGTGATCTAAGTATCTGAGAAGCAAAACAGCAAGAATTTTAATTAGCTTACTTTGGTACATAACTACTTTTCTTCTAAACTGGTGGGTAATTGACCATGCATTGCCTGACATGATTCGCTTGGTAGTTAATTACTTCGCTCACTGGATAAGCAAATGCTTGTAAGCAATTAAGCCGCAAATCCTTGGGGAAAGGACATATACAGGAGTTTGTTCACCTTATTTTTGCCACGTGCTTCTGAGAGTTTGAAATGCACAACTGAACACACAGGCGAGGTGCTTGCAGCAGTGCAGAGGCGTGCGACATCCTACTGGGTGCTGGGACAGCACCAGCAGAGCTTGGGGGGGGTCAGGGCTGGCGGCCGCCTGGCTGGCTGCAACGCCAGCCAAATTTATTTTAGTGGCTTAAACTAAATCCAGGGGATCCAAGCCTCATAACACTCCCACACGTACCTGTGGCTCTGGCTCAGGCAGGACGTGGGCCTCAGCGAGGGTGCCCACGTACCCCCGGGGCTGCTGTGCGGGGTGGCAACGCCCCCGTTATGGTGTATGGGCGTCAAGGGGAAAGGCGAGAGAAGGTTAAACTGGTTGAACTAGGCATCAGTGCAAAAATGCTAGGTTAGGCGAGGAGGAGCCAGGGAGGTCTTTGGTCCAGGCAGAAAGAAAATGGTCGGTGATGTGAGTTGCTGCACCTTGTTGGACAGCACACGGCAAAGTCGGGGAAGGTGACTGCAAGACATGGTGCTGCTGCATCTCTCATCTGCTTTCCTCGGTATGGCTTTCTCCTGGTGAGCTCTGCTGGGGGGTTTGCAAAGGAGACCTCAAAGAAATAGAAAAAAAAAAAAAAGGCACATTGTGAAGACTGAGAAATATTATGCTTTGTTAAAATGAAATTATAAATTAACTGAAAGAGCCTGATGCCTCTAGGGAGCTGCTTGTCCAGAAGCAGATGTGGGTACGCGCTGGGGTGGGCAATGCAGGCACCGGGCACTTGCCTCGGGAAGGGCTTTGTCCCCTCGGTGGCGTCGCGGCTGCCTGCTGGCGGCCGGGGGCAGGAAGGGGCTTTCGAGATGACGAGGCAAACTGGCACAGCGTTTGCATAAACAGAGCCACCGAACAAAGTTTCTGCTCTGCATACTTTTCCAAATAGAAATGTGCTAATACCAGTACTCGCTGAGAGCGAGTATAGGGTGTCACCCACGGCAGTGAAGGAAATTTATAGCATGTATTCAAACAAATGCTCATGACTGTTTTGTACTTGGTAGTTTTCAACCAGAGCCAATATCAACAACAGAGAATTGCACTGTTGTTTCTATGTCAGAAATTGCTGCTGTATAATATATATTGACTTTGCAAGTCAGTAGATCTGAATAATTAATTCAAACAGTTAGTTTGCATGCCTTTTTATTATTTGAATATGAAAAATGAAAAACTGCTGACTTTTGGAATAATTGGCTCAAGGAATTCTTTGCTGGGCAAGTGGGCTACCCAGCTGTTTGTTTCACTGCTGATGGATGAGTTCACAGGAGTCAAACTGACTTTTAAATTCATCAGGGCAATGCACACAAACTTGACAAACTGGTGTTCTTCCTTCCCATTTAACCTTTTTTCACTTTAACTGGAGTTTATTGAGCTTCCTGTTTCTTTTTTCATTTTAATGTTCCAAAGAAGGTGTCATGCATATGCACTTCTTGTACTGCAGAATACATATCTGTCGATGTATAAACTTTGTGTTTTAAAACATGAAGCAAAAGGACATGTATTTTGCCATTGAACTGTTGAAACTAAACGCATGCCTCATGCCAACCCTCGGCACCCCGCAGCTGCAGGCGCTGGAGATGTGTGCGTACCTGAACTGGGTATTGAGCTTAGTGCTACCGTGTCGTGCCTTCTATCACACAGATGTATGTGCCCAAGACTTGAGAAATTAGCACGTATTCACTTACAGGTACATGAATATATATTTATGGGAGAGGAACTGAGCTAATGGCCTGTTTCCAGGTGTGAAAGAAATGTGGGGTCCTCTGAAAAATATTGGCGTCTTCTATTTCTCATATGGTTTGCTGTCAGAAGTAAAATAGAGGATGGAAGGGACCTCTTGAGACTTAAAACAAGAAAAAAAAAGCGATTGCCTCATGGAAGGTGACTAAGTTGTTTTGGAAAGGGTGATGAGCTGTACGTTGGGTAAGGTGAGCTAATCAGGAGAGGGAATTGGCTGTAGAAGATGTACATTGATTAGGTGCTAAAGCATGTTAACTACTCAGTTTTGAGCAAAACCCAGAAAGAAAGAAAATTGCACATGGGATTGAAAAGCCAAAGCAATGGGAAGGAATTTATGTATGGAGCTGGGAAGCTTCCATGAATAATCGGCAGAGAAATGATCACTGACCCTTCTCAATACATGGTCCTTGATGTGAGAGGAAGCTGAGATCACGGCAAGTCCCTGCAGCAAGGCATCCCAACCCTGGTCGTAGCAGCCACCCGAGCAGGGGAAGATCTGGCCGTTGCTCTGCCTTTACTGGTTTGCTCAGGTAAAGAACCTGAACAAGCTCCTTATAGCTCTCGTGCACAGCTCGTGGCATGGTGCTAATGGCTCCACAGCTGGAGTTGGTGTTCCCTACAGCCTCAGAGACAAGAAAAATGCTCTGGGAGCACTTTTCCAATAACTGTTTTGAACCATAACATGGCTTTGAAATGATATAACTTCATTTTGTGCTTCTGTCTGAATACCAGAATGGCCTTGAAAAGAATTATTTTAGTTTAGTTCTCATTAGTATGGTTACATAACTAAAAATATTCTATGGTAAAATATTTCAGAGTTCGAACTAGCCAGTCTGGCATCAGAGGGAACAAAGCCTGTATTCTGCAGCAGGCATGTCCAACTGCTTGACATTAAACACAAACAGCTATTTTCCATCTCAGCGTAAAGGCTTAGCGTATTCTGGGGACTTCCAGCACTTACTGATCCATTAATGTGGTCTGACCCATACTAAGTTATTATAAGGGGGGTGGGGGTGTCCGTCTCTCTCTTTGAATACAAAAAAGCCCAATCCTCTTGCAGACTTTTGCTTGAACTGGATCTTATTTCTCTGTTAGCGTGCATTTCATTTCTCTTCACTGCTGGGACATGTAAAGCAGCAAATCTGCATGGGGTTAATGCCTCAGTACACTAAAAAAAGCAGAGGCTGGCAAGAAGGAGTGGGAGAAAGTAGATCAAGAGAGAGTGCTTTGTTCCAGTTCAAGGGCTTGAAGTATGAGAGAGCGACTCACGCTGTTATTGGAGGCTGAAAGAATTTTGTTAAAGGGATGGGATCTGATTTTGTTTCAGCTTAAAATTTAGTATCTCTGCCAACCAACCCAGCAATGCAGGGAAGACCCTTTCCACAAATATTCTCATGCACAGTCACTTCATCTGCTGCCACGCACTCTTTCAGAGGGATGTGATAGGAAATCAGTACTGCAAAATTAAAACTTTCTTGAAATACTGAAGATAACAACACTAGAATCACTAAAATCTCAGCGCTCCTTACTGTGGACATCATTCACAACCAATCACTTATGCCTTTTGCTGACAGATATATCAAACTTTCTCAGCTGAAATATTAATCAAATTCCCTCCTCCTCTCAGGAATGCAGCAGCTCTGAAACTACACTGGAGCATGAGAGTCATTTCTTGCTTCTCTTACACCTGCAGCCTATGTTGTAGATCTCCAGTCCAATTTAATGCAGCATTACGTCTTGTTTCCTTGTGGGGAGACACCAGGAAGACTCGGGGAGAAGGGGAGAGAGGTTTTCGCTTTCTAGGAAAGGCCTGAAGATAACTCGGGGAGGACTCTGAAATATAACAAGAGCTTTAACGGAAGGTAACTCCACTGCAGGAGCTGATGTTGCCCAGGCTGGCCCACAAGTCTGTGTGCCAAGCTGCGTGTGTGTGCACGTGGGGGTGACCGGTGCAGAGCCGTGGGCACCGCAAGAGCCGAGGCTCCGCAGGCACGGGGCCACCGGCCCCAGCACCAGCAGTGCCAAGGAGGGGACGCAGCTGCTGCAGGGGCTGCGGCAGAGGGAGAAATAGAGGCAGAAATAGCAAGGCTAGCGTCCGGCTCCCTGAGCGGAGAGGAAACTTGACACAGAGGAGGAGGGATCCGGCATCTGTAATATGAAAATTACCAGAACTTTCTCAAGAGCCACGGTTTTGTTTGCTTGTTCATTGCTGGGGACGGGGAGCAGTTCGGGCTTGGCAGAGTAGAAGACTTGTCATCTTCTCATTTTCGTATACTTCAGTACTTTGTAATCTTGGCAAAAGCAAGGTGCTGAAGGGGGTCTGTTCTTGAGTTTCCAATTCTTATATTTCCAATGTTGATTAAACAAGAAAATCTCCTACAAGCCTCTTCTTGTTAGATTCTTCGGTCCTATTTCAAGATCAAATGGGCTTTAAAACAGGTCTGGATAAGCTCACGAGCTTAATCTACTTGAAAGGTAGAATGATTGGGCAACATGCTAGACGTGACAATAGATCATTCTGTGTATCGCAGGTAGCACTCCTGTCCTCTGGAGACAACTCCCCGTCATGTTTGGTGAGTGCCTGGGACATAAATGTTCTGCAGTTGCTGTACCATTTGCACAGCACAGTTGTACCTGAAGGCAGTTGTTTAATGGAAACATTCAGTTTGCATTTTCTGCCACTAATACTTTAGTGGGATCAACATTATCGAGGCTAATTAGAATTCAGCGAGAACTGATTGTTCATTAGAGAGAGAAAAAAATGTTCCATGGAGCCCTGGGTTTGGTAGAACTATTTCACATAATTAAGCAATTCCACATCTTGGCATTTTATCCCTCTTGTTATCATTGCACTTTGTTAATAAGTTTTTAATTGCAAATTATCTCTATGACACAAATTACACTGTGTTTACTGATCAGCAAAAATGCCATGATAACCAGCTTGGATGCCAAGTCCTTCGAAAATACTAGCTGCCAAGTTCTCTCCCTTACGTAGTTTGGCATTAAAATATCTTCAGGTTACTTAAAATATACTGATTTCCAGTTTAAAGTGTTATGGACTATGCAGTTTCTTGGCTAAGACTCCAGGAATAGGGAAACAATAGCTTTCATAACCAAAAGAAGTTTAGTTGCGTGTTGCAAATTGTTCGTGTTTCTCCGATGTTCTGGTTTACATTCTGCGTTTCCTCCATGTACAATGTACATACCTCAAACTCATGAAAAGTGACTATTAACACAATTATTTAAGATAGTTATGTATTCATAATTACCTGTATAGAATTTGTGACAGGTGTTTGACAACAAAAAATTGTGCCAAAATTCATATAATTTTTTTTTAAATGAAATGCCCAGGCTGACTAAATTTCAGAGAAAATGCCTATTTTCTCTTTAAAAACAAAAGATCCATAAAGCTTAAGAGAGAAGAGTCCTTCCTTACTGTTAAAATCTTTACTTATCACCTTCAAGTCCACATGGACTCTCCTGAATTTAGTTTTGTAACTGATTTATTCTATAATATATGAAGGAAATATGTAAATTCATGTTCAGGTATGTAGTTTCTGTTGAAATGACTAGAAGTATTTGGGACTTAAGTTAGCAAATATTTTGGTTGGGAAAATAGGATACAATTTTCAGAAAGCCTCAAGGTAACTTGTATTTGTTTTAGAGAGGATTTTAGCTTTTGGGTTTGGTTTGGTTATTACATATGCAAAAAAAAAAATATAATGTTTTACTTCAAGTCTTTATATGGATTTAGATATCATACAGCAACTGAAATTAAAAAAATATATATTAAAGGCTTCAGGTCAAACAATATTAAGATCTAATTTAACTTTTAACAATAGGGTCCATTACACAGTGGTGGTCAGCATTCAGTAAACAATAAAGCATAGATGTCATTTCATCAAGCTGTCAAAGAGAAATCGTGTGCTGTGTCCCTGCTTCCTGACCCCTGAAATAAACACAGCACAGTTCTGAAACATTCTGGGGTTTTAATTGAGATTAGCTCGTTAGCTATTAGCATCAGACACTGGCACTTGTCCAGCCCCACTTGCGTGAAGATGAGGTTGGGGTTTCTTTCATCCACGAGGCTGACGACAGTGCAATCTGTAAGACCTGAAGTTTTGTCCTGACCTGTTGACTTTTTTGTGAGATCTCGAGCAAACATTTATCCCTCATGGTTAAGTGACTGCATCTGTAAAATATTTAAACACTCTTCATTAAAGCCCCTAAAGACCAGTTGACAAGAGGCATGTGGTGCTCCTCGGGGTGCATCTTGCTCTGCTCCCCACAGCCGTCGTGCATGGCCCTTGGTCAGATGAGGCACATGCCAATTTTCATAGCTTACCTTTAAACGACTTAAAAGTAAATGAAGTCACTCCATTTTTAGTTAAACTTAATGTGTCCATTCTTTTGTCAGATTATAAAGATGCGTGCCTTGTGCCTGTTTCCAATGTGGATCGTGTTCTAAGTGCACTCTTAAACACTGCAGGGTAAATTACAATCCCCTGAAATCATTTCCAATTAAGCTAAACTTTCAAAATGCGCTTCTGGGTCTCCTTCCTCTATCTGAAGTAGTCTTTTCAGAAAATAATATCTTAGTTCAGGTAAACAGAGATACCAGAGAGACAAAACACTGTTGGATTTTGCCACTTCTTTTCCATAACTTACAGGCTGTTTGGTGACTTCAGGGTTTGTTTGCTTCACTCCCTCTGATCAGAAGGGACACACAAGGTTTCCCACAGCCAGATTTTGCTTATTTCTATTCTTCAGCCCTCTCTAGGGACAAGGACATTTTTTTTTATCCTTCTGAAGGACAAACCGGTACTGGAGCAACCTCTGGTGCTCACGCTCTTGCATATTAGCTAAACAGAAGTGAGCTTTGTGTGAAAGGTATGAATAGCATTGGCACTCAATATTGTTTCAACTGTAACTCAGTTTCACTAAAAGATTTTATTAAAACATTTAGCTCTGTTAAATGACCCCTCTACCAAACACGTACGTGCACTGAGTTGTTTGCTTTATAGAACATACAGGTATGAAGACCAATTTCCTACTGCTTTTTTTCCAACAATTCAGAAGCTTTTTTATACTACCACTCTGCTTCAGAGGAAACTGCTGTTTTCATTTGGTCTTCATCACATGCTTCTGTGCGTTTTTCCAGTTCACAGATGCTAAATTATATGTACTGGAAATAAATGCTAGAACTACACCAGTGGAAGACTAAGGTCCGGTCACTTGCGCATTAACAGTACACGTGCCAGAGGCCCCAGGAAGGCTGCACTGAGCTGCTGCCGAGGTTAAAGCATGCTTTGGTCTCAATAACCCCTCACCAGCGAAAGCCTCTACAAGGCTCCACTGTCTGCACATCGCACTTAATTGCCTTTGGGTCACTGCAGGAATGGGCTTCCCCGGTCAAGGCTGAAAACATCCATTTAGCAAACACGGTTTGAAAAAGCTGTGTGCGTGTAAACTTTCCCCAATTTGATACAGAATGGCATTATAAAATATTAAATACCAAGGGCAAGAAAAGAAATATAGATACAGTCTCTATCATTTAAAAATAACAAATGGCTATCAGTCCTCAGTCTGGAATTATTCCCGGTGGGTTAATTCTTTTAAAATCCAAGACTTTGGAATACCACTTGCAGTGTGTGAGAAGAGCTGCAGAGAAGGCAAAGACAACCAGCTCCACATTTAATATTCCTAGAAGGTCAAACAACTAAAAGTGACAAATACAGTGTTTGAGTTCCCTTTTAAATGGATGTAATTAATTAGAAGTGAAAACAGTTGCTTAAGTACTAGATGTTAAAAGAGGAAGCACACCCTGCAAGTCATTATCATATGTCCAGAATAAATTTCTGCAGCAGTGTCAATCTAATAGTTGTCAACAGTGAAACTAAAGCATTAGTCACTGACTGCTCAGCAAATTGTGTGTTTGGAACAGGAAAGGCAACCATCCATAATTTATCCTAAAGGACATCCTTTATTTTCTCCACTACGTGGAGAGTTAAAGGAAAGCTAAGTGAATAAAACAGTAAAAATACTTTACAGAACCAACATTAAGAAATGTGGCTGTTCATATAAGCATTATTTTATGCAGAATTCAGCCTGAAGACCCCCCTAATCTTGTAAGAAAAGTTAACCCAAAATCTGAAGAAAAAAATCTGTATGTTTTCTTGAGACAGCATTACACACCCAGAATACAAATAACGCACTCACTGCAAATGTATCTTATTGCACTGCTAACTCAAATAAAGAAGTGGTATAATGGAAAAAAAAACTCCAAGGCACATCTGTAAAAAAGAAGTGGAGAGCATGTATTCCTCAGAGTAAATGGGAACATTTATTTTGTGTGTATTAGTAAAGATAGCAATTATTATTGTCATAAGGCTTGTTTTAGTTTATACACAATTTTCTTAGTTGCCCTTGATAGATTGTCAGCTGCAAGGCAGCATGCAAACAGAGCAGTTATTTTAACGTAAACCTTGGAAGCATAGTTTCTAAGAATAAAATTCTTCAAACAGTTTTTGTAGCTAGTCAGTAATCACAAAAGTTTTCTGCTGTACAAGCAAGGAACGTGTGGCATTAAATCTTCACAGTCATCTACATAGAGCAAGTGATGGTGTCACCAGATTCAGCAGAGCCGGTTCCTCAGATTCACTGAGGGCTAAAATTGGATCTCCTGGTGAGATGAAAATGTCACAAGTTGCCAACGATAAGTTCATTTCTCTTTCAATTAAGGAGGAAATTCATAGACTGACTGAAAATTATGTATTTTTCTCTGTAGCTAATTATCACCAAAATGTGGAAATATCTGAGTGTTTCACTATAATGCTGTTCAAAGGAGATTTTTTTTTCTTTCTGTTCAGACATAAATATGTAGATACTGTTTGTTTCTTCAAAGAATATTCTGGACTGAAATACTGAGTGAGTGAGTATAATTACTGGGAGTCTTCCAGTGCTAGAGCTTTTTTTTTTTTTTTTTCATAGAATTTTAATGGCCATTCCTACCAGAAATGGAGCAAAAACTTGCTACATGCAGATACGGTAAGAGCTAAACTTCAAGTGGAAATTAATAACAATGGCACATGGAAAGCATTTATTAATTGATATTTAATGATGTAATAATACTTATTTAAAATTCTGCATATGGATTTTAACCATATACTGAAGCTTTAAATAGCTGTTGTCTAGAGGGAAGTGGAAGGAGAGCAGTAGCAGAAAGATTCAAAAATTAATACTGTGCAGAAGTAAATGACTTCGCCTAAAACTGCATCTTAAATAAAATATTTTCACTTATTTTTCATGCACTACCACCTTATTTCCAGCCAAGACTCGTAGTCATTCCGGTCGTGAAAGATGCTACCATCGACCCGTAAGAACTGCGGAGAGCTGCACTTCCATTGCTGTTCTTTATAAGACAGCAAATGCTCTGGGAAGAGAGGCCTACGTTTTATTTAAAAGTTTGCACACGCCCAGCTCGCGGGGCTGGCTCTGAGCTGTTCCTGCCATGCAGCAGATGAGGAGGGACTGAGCTTATTAAAACCACATCAGGCAACACCGGAATTCAAAGCCTTCCTTCCAGTTGGAAAGCTTAGATCGAGACCAAAGCCAGGCCGGACGTGAAAACAAAACCCCAGAACTGAAAATCCCCGAAGGCCCGGCCTGCTCCGTCCGTGCCTGCCGCTGGCTGCGCGCAGCCGCCAGGCCCCGGTTCCCCGGGGGCTCTCCGGTGGCTGGGCGCCTCTCCCGCTGCCACAGGGACACGGTGGCCACCAGGAGCTCGGCCTACGGCGCGGCCAGGGCGGCTGCAGCGGCCGTGGAGGTGGGCGCTGGGGCAGGGGGCTGCTGGCGGCCCTTCCCGAGCCCCCACGGGGACAGTAGATCTGCTCCGTCCTGAACGTGTGTTGAAATGTAAAGCCACCGCCCACGGCAGTCGGCACCGGGACTTCTTGCTGACTCCGAGTTAAAAATAAGACCTGCAAAGTTTGTGTTTTTTCTTTTCTTTCACTCTTTTCCAGTTCCGTGCAGATGTCGTTTGCAGCAAATGACTGTGCCATTTTGTCTGGACCAGCAGCTACGACAACAAATAACTTGATTTAAAATTGTTATTTCTTAACACATAAACACTGAAACATAAATATAACCTTTTTACAAGAGTCAATTAACCTGTAGATCCTTGAACAGGGAGCTCCAAAGTCCTGGAATAAAAAATGCATTCATGAAATCTGGTTCCATGGGTAACTCATTCTCGTTAGATTTTCGCCAGACATCACATTTCCAAGCTCATTGCGCTCAGCCTTTTAAAGATGTTAAACAATTCTGGAGGTATATGGAAAGCCCTGAGGTTCATTCTCCCTAATTTCTTCCTTCCTTGCTGTTAGGAGGAGCTGCCTCAGCCCTCCCGGCAAGCACACCAAGCATGCTGCAGCCTCACCCTGTGTCAGTGCATGGCCATCAGAAGAGCCTGGACCAAAATGCTCACTTAGAGCAGACCCCAAATGTGGTGGGAACGCACCAGTTAAGTGTGGTTCCAAGCTTTAGCATGTAACGCTAAACCTTAGTAGGGCTCAGGTGAGTGAATCTTTTTTTCTCCTGATGCTTGTATAAATTGTGAGGCTATGGCTTCAAAGGAAATATTAGGAATTAGAGAGTCCCCCATGCAGGATTCAGTGAAAATGAAGTGCAGATGTAACAAATGTTAACTACAGTGCCGATGCTCTGGGATTTTGGCAATCTCTGCAGCAGAAGTGCTGGAGGAAGTTACAAATTTAGGCCAGATCTGAATGAATTCTGTGCCACAGTTCTAGACCCAGAAGGTGACTTTTGCTTCCTCTGGCTCTGGATGCTCCTCATCCCACCGCAGTACGGGGCTGAGGGGTGCATGAGGCAGAATGATAGATGGAATGATTTTGTGTGGTTTAAAAGAGGAAGCTGCATTAGATGGTTCTGTATGTAGCATTACATTAGATCAGTTTTCTGCCTTCTGCAAAATTGATTATATACCCATTTATCACCTCCTACATTCACACTAAACTCATTCCATTTGCCTTTTCTTTTTCTTCGGATGTGCATTTTACACCATGAAAAACGACACCACGTTGGAAAGAACGAATAAATATCTCAGTAAATTCCAAGAGTTTAACTCACCTCCTCAAACACACAGGATAAAAGAGAAGGAAAACCATGGTCAAATGTGCAGGTTACGTAAGTTGACATATATCTAGCTGGAGATGCTGAGTTTTCCTCTTGCCCAAGTAGTTCAGGGATTTCTCTGCAGAAGCCAATGGAATTTGGTCTGTGTAAAAATGGAAACAGTCTGTCTGAGTTATAAATGGCACTTGCTGCCAGCAGAATAAAAATCGTGAGGAGCAAAGCTCCTACCATCAGGAGCTGGAAGAAAGAGGACTGGGGAGCAGAGGATGTGATGGCCCTATCACAAAAAAAAAAAAAAAAAAAAAAGACCTGTGAAGTATTTACAGAATAATAATCCACTGCTTACCTTTTTCCTAAAACCCCAGCAGCTTTAGCAGGGCACATACTCCTTCCCGCCGTTATTGCACCTGCTGGGAGCCCCCTGGGTTGTGCAGGCGCAGCCCCTGCCAGCAGCGCTCCTGGCGATCCCGCTCCGTCTCGCCCGGCGCTGCCTGAAGCTGCCGCTGGGTTTTCGCCAGCGAATTCTGGTAATTGTATTACTCTTGCAATATGAAGTCAGCGCAGACTTCCCATTACTAAATTTAAGATCCTCCTCTTTTATACACGTTCCATAGAGAAATAATATTTTGGGCTTGTGTTTGATGGTGTTTATTCGTAGGCAAAACACCAGGGAGATTTCTAACAACACTGTCTCTTCCCAATTAGCTCAGACCTGTGAGGCATCTAAGAAATGCTTTTATGCTTTGTATAGAGTGTTTGATGGAGGTACTTAATTTAAAATTTTAAGAGTATTACATGTGGCAGGTTATAAATCTGAGAAAGGGGAAAGAGAATAAATAGAGAAACCACGCTGGATGTTTGTTTTTGAAAGTGCTGACTTTAGCAGTGTGAAGATGTTTTTGGTTCAGGCTCAGGAAGGCACTCGGGTAAGAAGCACCACACTGCTGCATCAGGGCTGGATTTTCTTTGGAGAAAGGGAAAATAAAAGCTGTATTTCCAAGAATCTGTGAGGGTAACCTGTTCTAAACAATCTGCAATACAGAAACCTATTTGAGCAAAACCAGGGCTGGACCTGGAGGAGGGAATCGTGCAGCTGGAGCCGGGCAACCCCGGCCATCA
The DNA here is from genome assembly GCF_040182565.1 of Anser cygnoides. Classification (NCBI taxonomy): domain Eukaryota; kingdom Metazoa; phylum Chordata; class Aves; order Anseriformes; family Anatidae; genus Anser; species Anser cygnoides. The sequence goes on from NC_089886.1 coordinate 1,102,140, forward strand.
TGGGCGCAGCTGGGAGCGGGGGGGTGGGTTTAGGGGGGTGGTCCCGAGGTGGGTTCAGGCTGAAGGGCAGGTGGGGGGCAGCTAGGGGGTGTCTCTGGGTAGATGGTGGTGGTCCTGTTTCCTGAAAGCTGGTGCTGTGGCATGTGGAGGTCTGGGGCTGACGGTAAGTGCTCCCTGGGCAGGAGGACCAAGCCTTCTGCTGCCGTGCAGGAGTCTGCCAGGAGTGACTTACAGGGACTTGCTAGCTCCTGGCAGTGTTTAAGTGATGTCCTTATTAAATTTAGAGAAAGGAGAATTGCCTTTCCTGAGATGAAAGGAGACTGGTCAAATAAGAAATCTTCAAGAGCTGGTGCTGAGGATTTCTTTTAGAAAAGAAATGTGTGTAGAAAAACCATGTTCTGCATCTGAGAGAGTCATGTTATCAAATATATATATATATACACACACATACTTTAAAGAGAAAGCTTGTTGCAGTTGTGCTTCAATGATTTCCCCTCACATCATCAAAGGCAATTAGGAGCTTACAGTCCATTCCTTAACATGCTACTTAATTATGAACCAAGATGTTGAGCTAATTAAAGAGTGATTGCAGTTAAATGCCTGATCTGCCTTAGCAATTGAAATGTGTTTTGTTCCTTCTGTAGGGTGGTGGATTACAAATGCAGACACTGTGGCTGCGGGCTGAGAAGGGCCTGGGGCTTACGTTGCTCTTCCTTTGCGGGCAGGAATGCCGTCAGCCTGCACCAGTCACCGCACCGTCCTTCATCCTGGTCTAGCACCACAGGTAGGAAAATGTTTGTGATTTGTAAAGGGGGGCTTCCTATTTTAGGTTACGAAAAGCCTCTGTAGCTCCCTGCCCCATGGTACCCCCCCCACCCGGAGGCTACCAGCCCTCACCCCATTGTCACCTGTGATTTGTTTTAAACCCCTCCGAGCTTTTAAGCCCAAATGCAGTGAATGGCTCTTAAAGTACCTACACATTTCATGAAAGTGCTCAGTATTTATTTTGTTAACCTTTTCTATACGTTTCTCAACCAAATAATTACAATGGTGGTCAAGTCTATTCTATCACAGAAGATGGTACTGAAGGTTTGTCAGTTGATTTGTATTTGTTTTTTTTCTCACCTTATTGTTGCATCTTTACTTTGGAAAGGAATTTCTGAAGGCATTTTTGATGCTCTAGGAGTAGAGGAAGGGAATGTGATGTTTCTGTAGGAGCAGGTGGGGAGAAGGCTGTGTAATGTGCTTCAGGTAACTATAAGCTGTAAGACCTTCACCCCGCAGGCTCTTCCATGTAAGTCGTAACTTTATTGCTTCAAGTAAACAAAGCTAATAATGAAAGATAATAATACCAAAAAAAAAAAAAAATGCTTGGGACCAGCTGGAAAGCGAAGGCTTACTGTTGGTCCAACACAACGCAGCCATCACGACACACGTGGCCAGGCCGGGCCTACCTGAGCGGTGTGGGTAGCAGGCCACTGATCGCGGTGCCGTCTCGTGCACTGCAAATACAGAGCTGTAACAGTCTAGGAAATAATATTTTGCTATAACATACCTAAATACAAGCATAAGAGGGTATTTCTCTACAAGATAATACAGTTAAGTGCTGCCTAAATTGGGGAACCATTTTGGGAAAAGGTTAGAGAAATTCTTCTGTTCTTGTGGAGATGTTTTCCAAAGATGAAGACCATCCTACGTTTCCACTGGTGTAGCTATATTAATGAAGGGTACGAAAAGTTACGGACCCTTGGAGATGTAAGTGAGCCTCTGTTGTAGAAGCAGCTATTAGTAATAGCCTCTCCAGGAGAATTTATTTTATGTTTTAGAAGTGGTTTTACATACCCGTGTGAGGTGCTGCTATGGAGTTATATTTGCATCCATGTGGGATGTCTTCTGTTCTTAAAAATGCTGACATTTCTATGGCTCCAAAATGTTCAGCGTAGATGGAAACTCAGTTTCAAAAGCTGATGTGAATTAATGCTGTGATATGACCAAACATTTGCCTGCTACAGAAGGCGTAATGTTTTACCCAGGCTGCTAGGAACATACTTCAAAAAGGGCACAGATGCAGTTATTGGACATTAAAATCAAGCAAGAAGTTACTAAGAGAAAATCCAGCTGAGGGAGCCCACAAAGCTGCTTCTGTCAGGGGTAAAGAAATAAAAATAATAAAAACCTCAACATTTAATCGTTCCCCAACCATGAAACTGGCACTTTTCACTGATAGCACTGAACTGTGATTCTCGCTGCTTCTTCAGAAAAGAAAAAACATGCCCAGTATGACAGTCTGCCTGCTCTAGTAAAAAACATTTGTTGTTCAGATGATCTAGTTAATACGGAGCGGTTAATTGTCTGACCATTAAATTACTTGGCTTCTACTTAATCCCCACTGAGGACTAATTTTAAATTCAATTAGCACAGAATTTAAAGGAATATGGTTGAGGGATTGTGGAAGGCTACAGAGATATGAAATCGTGCTTGTAAGATGAAGCCAGGAAAGGGAAGCTTTTAATCTCGATTTCAAGGTGTTGAACCAGGAAAAACTCCAACAGAGAAATGAGATTCCCTTTGAATGCATGAACACAAATGAGATTCCTTTATGGTTATGCACTGTGATTTCTTAATATATTTCAAACAAACTATTAATTAGCCAGAATTAGGATCAATCAATAAAATACTCAGGAATTAAAGGTCATGGGATGTATCTGTAAGTTCACACATTGAAGTCTTAGCCAGTACCTGAAGAATCCAAAGTGTCTCAATGCCACTTCCACCATTTTCACTCAACCACAAGCAAGACCAGAGAGAAATCTTACTAGCTGGCCTGATTTTCAGATGAATTTTGCAACTGCAATAAATTTAGGCAAGCGCTCAGTTCAGAGACTGACTGTTCGTTTTACTACACACAAACACAGCCGCTTTTATTTTAAATTGCTGAGAGGTTTATGGAGGTGGAGCATAGATTTGTAAGGCAAGATTTGGCTCAGGCTGATCTTGCTTGGGAAAATTTTCATCAGTACCACCATGAAGCTCCCTCTGCTCCTAGCATGCCTGCCTTGATTGCAGCAATGATAATAGCATTTAGATACTCGTTCTACCATTGCAAAATAAATATAGACTTCTTTTCTGAGTGATGTTTATTTTATAAAGCTGTTCTCATTGGTAGAGTAGCAGATGAACTAGCCCTCCTTCAGATTTTGAATTGTGTGCCAGACTTCTAACAAAGTCACTGAAGCAATGTAGGGAGAGGACTATTATGTGCTAAATGACAAATGCATTATTTATAGAGAGATCACATACTGAAGGTGTAATGCTTTCCCTGAAAAGACACGTGTAAGTCAGTACTCTGGGGTCCACTGGTGGCAAAAGCTCATTCTGGAAGCCGTGTGAAGAGCTGCATTGCTCCTGCGCAGCAGCTCCTTAAAGAGACTTTGCGCACCGTGGGTCCGACTTTTGTCGGATTTTCCAAGACTCTCAAAAGCTTCAGGGGCTTAGCTGGATGTGGAATTCAGTGGGGATTTGGCTTTTTTTTTTTCTTTATTTCAAATTGCAATCTTTTGGCTGGTTACTCCTGTTATCCTGTTCTCAGGAGGTCAACGCTCATCATTTAGAGAGTTCTGGAAATGTGCTCAGGGTATTGAGTTCCCTCTCTGGCTTCCCAATATGCAGATCTGTAGGCACCGGTGGGCAACAGAGATCACTGCAGTGATGCATCCACCCCGTGAGCACCAGCCATGCCCCGGCTTCTCTTCATTTGCGTTATTTATTTATTTTTAAACACTTTTATCACACTTGCACGTTACTCTCAGAAGCACACAACCAAAGGCAGAAGTATGTCTCTGAGCTGCTGTTTGCTGGTTTGGTTTGGGTAATGCTGTGGTTTCCTTGAGGAAGGAAGCAGGATGCTTTCTCTCTATGCTTCTAGTGGGTTCGCAGCTGAAAAACAGACGTTTCGTTAAAGGAGCCAGTGTACAGCACCCAGAATATTGATCTGCCTAAATACTGAAATGGTACAAAGGAGCTCATCAGGTAGATTTGGGTATACAGATTCACGTCGCTTACGTGCTCCTCTTGTGTGACTTTATTAACACTTTGAGATAAGTTTGGGTGTAGATCAAGGAATTGCTCAGAGACATCTGCGCCTGAATGTACAAATAGCTCTCCTCCTGCCTGCAGTCTCGGCATCCGTCTGGATCCCAGCCTGGGTAGCGTTAGCAGCGGTCGGGGGAAAGCCTGTTGTGCCGACAGGATGTTCCCATCCGTCGCTCCATGGGCCGAGGCCCCTGCAATCAGGGGGGGGCGTGATTTTCTTGTGTGCTTCAAATCGTCATCTTTTTGTAAACCAAATGTGACGATGCGTGCGCTGCTCCTTCCTGTTGGAAAACTCCCAGTGGGCACGTGTCATTTTCACAGCTTTGTTCTCTGTAGTTTCTCTCCTTTCCATATTACTTTAATTGTCCACTTCTTGTTTGTTTTGATGTCTGTGTACAATTTTGGGAGCTCCTGGGGAACTCTTGCAAATAGAATTCTTAAAAAACAACAACAACAAAAAGTTTATATATAAACAACAACAAAAAAAGGCCCAGCAAAAGAACTAAAATTAAACTTAAAACTTTTAAAGGATGCGGTTTTTATTTTCCTTCATTTCTCTGGCACAAATCCATTCAGAAACAGTGCTTGCCAACTCATCTTAATTTTGGATAATTACATTTTTGCAATTTCTAATTTGCTAATCTATAGTAATTTTCTTGTGATTTTTAAAAGGCAGAAGGGGGAGTAAGGAAGGCTGATTTGTGATCAGAGTTCTCCCTTCTATAATTAACTACATCTAAAAAACCATAATTGATGCTTATATAGCTTCCCAATAGCATCTCTTGAATTGGAACACGCAGCATTGTATACTGCGCTTTCTGCTCTGAAAAGATTGATTTGCAAGCCACTATCAATCTGTTGCTAAGCAGTTAGTGACGGCACACAGTGAAGTCCTCAAGGACAATACAGAACAGCCAGAATGTTTTTCTCAGTATCAAACCTTTTTTCCCCGTCTCCTGAAATATTGCATCAGTTGCTCCTTAATCAAAGTATAAAAAATGTTGTCAAGGCGATGCCACATTTGGAGCCACAGATCACAGCAGACAAACCTGTGCTGGGAACTGCAAATTTTAGGACTTTCACAGTAGGCAGCAGAGGTGTAATGTGTTTTTGTTGTCACTGCTGTCTTCGTTTTATACTCAGCTGATTCTTTTTTTTTTTTTTTACTCATTTAAATAGGGTTAGTAGAACAGCAGAAGAGCCGTTAAAGTTGGTTTTCTTTAGATAAAGCTGGTGAACTTGGCTTCACTCATCTTTTTTGGCTGAGGAGCAAAAGCAGCTGTCGGAAGAGCTGGTCTTTCATGTTGTGAGACAAGGCATTGCTAAAAAAAAAAAAAAGTCTGCCAGAGATGCAGAATGACGCAGGGCTTCGTATCTATGCCAAAAACCTCTGGAGTGGACAGGAGCAATGTGTGCATCAATCTTGCATCTTGCCTGTGTTTATCTTGAGAGTCTGTATAGAGCAGCAATACACGTTTTAAACTTAGCCCAGAAATCAAATATTCTTTCACAAGCCTGCTGATTCTGTTAAGACCATGGGGGAGAGAGACAGCATGTGTATCTCTGCCTCTAAGGCAGAAGAGAAGCCTCCCTTGCAAAGGGAGGAAGGACAGGGGGAGGATGACCAATGAAGCCATTAATTTGTATGTATTTTATTTATGTAAAGATGCAGATAGAAAACCAATTTTTAAAACCACATTCTAAACAATTATTTTAGAAAATGAACAGAATGCTAAACTCTCTGCTTGTCCAGCTTGCCTGTTTTACTTTGTAATGAGATTTTAATAAAAAGGCAGAGAAGAATGCCAGCTGAGCTGGCACAGCTGACATTTTGATAACCTCGTCAATAATACAGTTATGTTATTGGCTTTAAGCAGCTGCAGAACTTTTCCTTATTGTTTAGCTGTCTGTTCATTCTATTCCTGTCTTGTTGATAACAGTAAAAAGATGAGTAACAGTGGCAAATCAATAGAAAAGCATGTTTCTTCTATATGACCATGAACCTAACTCTGCAAATTACATCTTAAAACTCCAGGTTCTTTATTTGATCATAAATAGATATGCAGGAAGAAGAGAGGAAAAAAAAAATAAAAAATGTTTAGTTGTTGGCTTAGGGCTTTATGAATGTATTCCTTCCCAGGTTTTCTCTCTTCCAAATTAAGTTAAATTATATTAAAAACAAAGCACAATATTTATTTCAAGTGAGGGGCAAGATTTTAGGCATATTTTGGACAGGTGGCCGCTCAGTGAGCTGACATCAGTGTTCTCCTTGTTGTGGCCCATGAGACCTTGCTGCTATTGCATGAGGTTGTGCTACAGTTTGAAAGGTGAGAGAGTATTTCTGTTCTGGCTGGGTCCTGAAAAGGGAGGTGAAAGTGAGGTTAAAATGAAGAGAGAGAAGGTAACAGGGCTATGTGCAGGGTAGACGCCAGCAGGTGATGCTCTGGGTGCAGCTCTTCAGCGCACCTGGGAGACTGAGGCAGGCGAGGAGGGTGGGAATTGTGAAACTTCAAGCAAAGTCTTTAAATAGAGCTGAAGAAATAGTGACTCTTAGTTGGCGACTGAGCAGAATAAGGACAAAAACAACAACAAAAAGCCAGCAATGACTTCTCGCCTGTTCCCCGGAGAGGCAGAGCAGGCGGGGCGCTGCTCCTGGTGCCTGCCTGCATCCATGCGGAGCTGGGGGTGTCGCCTTCTTGCATGCGAGCTGCTTCGTAATCCACGCACCAAACCTGCAGCGAAAAGTAATATGACTGCAAATGTCAAAACCAAATAGAATTTAAGAAAACAAATGGTACTGTCAACATCATCTCTATCAGAAAGGGGCATAGGAGGCCAGGGCTGGGGACGCAGCTCTGCTTTGCTTCTGACTTGGGTTTCTTTGTATCTGCAGAGCCTGAGATAACATGGGGTCGAATGGCACGAAATAAAAGCGGTGTCTGTCTGTCCGTCCTCTCTGTGCCCAGACAGCCTCCCCCAGAGGCTGCTCTCTAGCACAGGGGCTCCCCTCTAAATCCACTTGGCACAGGCGCCTGGTTCCTCAGTTGGGACCTGAGCCCCTTGGGATTTCCCCATTGGTGCATTTGGGTCAGGTCACCCAAACCAGCACTTTGTCGTGGGATTTTGTGTGCTAAGGTTTTTCTCAGAAAGTTTGAACTGTAAGCCGGGGAGGTGATGAGCATGGCTTTGCCTATCAAGCATAGTGAGGTGCGTGTGCTCCAGGCTCCCCGGGGTGGTGCTGAGGCAGATCCTGGTGGCTGGGCGCAGTGCGGGGAGGCCTTTGGGTTGCACCGGGGCCTCTCAGGCTTCTGAGGTCCTCAAATTTAAAACAATGTTTAGAAATCTAGAGGCAACATCAGGAATGAACAAGAAAAATAATGCAAGGTCTGGCAGACGCTTTAACAGGCTTTTTAGGAATGAAAGCGTAAGACCCACCAATAGCTGGAAGCTGGAGCTGGCAAAAGCAAATGAGGTAAAACGGATTTTATGTGTTGCTTTAGAAAACGTGTGACTTGCCACTAGGCCAATTTCCTTCTAGGAAAGGTAGCCAGGAGCCAGCCGGGCTGTGCTGAGCAGCGAGATCTCCTTGCTCCACGCTGCGCCGTGTTGGACGTTAAGCCCCGTGCAGTTAGGAACAAAGGAAACTCTGTTTATAAAGCTGGTTCTTGGGCAAACTGTGTGTGCCAGGTTCCTGCTCTCAGCCCAGGCTTGTCCACAGCGTGTCTGCAGGATGGGGAAGGTGCCTCTGGGGCCAGCCGCGGCTCTTGGAGGTGGCAGAGGTTGGCAGAGGAGCGCCCGTGTGCTCGCCCTGATGAGCCCTCCTGCCTGACTGGCAATTTCTTGCCACTTAAGGAACTAAGCTTCCTAATGCACCAGCTGGAAACTGATTGATTTCTGAGAAGAGCAGATAATCAGAATGCATCTCCAAAAGAGAATAATCTTTCAGCTTATCCTTGGAAGATTTTTTTATGGGTTCTATGTAATTAGAAACTGAAAATAATAGTAGCAAAAGGCTCTTTGTACATAAGTAGACACGCTTGGCTTCAAAAACACATTTGAATAAGACTAAGAAGAGACTAAACAGACTAAAAAACATGCACCTTGTATTGAAGAAGACCAGAATGTACCCAATGGGAGAAAGAATTCAGCTGCTCCAACCTACAGTGCTGGACCCATAGAAATTTAACAATTTGGAAAGTGTCTTCTGTTCTCTAACCTATGAAACTCAAGCTCTGCTGTTCTAATTTTACCAATTTACTTTAATTTCCTTCTCCTGTAATACTGGAATATTCATTTTTCCCCTTTTTATTTCGCTGGATTCATTCTGAGCATTTTTCCACTGATATTTAATACTTGCTGTTCAGACTGTAACAGCTATGCTTGTAGGTGAAAAAAACTCATGTTGTGTTGCCAAAAGAAGAAATATAAGCCAAACTGCTTGTGTTAATATTTGCATTTGCAAGTACTGACTTTTCTCCAGTACTAGACCCTCTCTAGTAGTAAAAAGACCCGAGAAATATGTTTGCTGGTTAGAGGGAAGGATGCAAAAAATATTCATGGAAAATACCTCTTATTCAGTAATGTTTTCAAAATATATAGAGTACTTGGAAGTGTCAGCTGTCTGCTTAGCAGCTAGAAAATATTATGCTATGCTCCCGTCCCCTAGAACAATTTCCTATTTGCTCTAACTGCTGCGTTCAGGCTTTAAGGAGCGGTAACCCAACTCCGTAACGGCTGGGCTGCTGTGGGCCACGCCGTGTTGGCTGGGTTTGGCTTTTTGTCTCTAACCCCTGTAACGGTGAGATGAGCTTCAGTGCCTTTGCCAGCTGCCTCGTGTTTGAATGTGGCAGAAAGTGGCCTTCAGTTCAAAGACTGCCTGTTACTCCCTTTTCTGGACTTGGAAGCTCTGACCTTCCGCTGGAGGATGACACAGGACTCGCTTTTGCTTTCAGCTCTTCCCTCAAGAAGAAATCCGTTTCACCACGTGTACAGACTTGCTCCCACTTTCTTTGGGGGAGATTTTCTGACTGGGGGAATGCTGGAGGGAGCGTGCCCTGGTGCACAGAGGGATGTGGGAGGGGGCACCCAGATGGAGCTCCAAGGGGACCTGCCACAAAACCATGCCTGTAGGAGCAAAACCCTGTGTAGGAGCGTTTTTGTTGTTCTAACTGTGACTGCTTTGGGGCAAACAAAGGTGCTGCTGTGGTGCACCACGAGTCCCACGGGACTCCTCCACCTCCTGCACCCCGAGGAGAGGACTGGGCGCTGTGGGTGCTGCCGGGGAGAGCTGGGCTGCTCCTGGTTCCCCTTCCCCTGGGAAGAGACAGAAGCCAAGCAGCCCTTGGCAGTGTCTGGGGGCTCAAACAGACGGGAGGGGAGCTGTGGGGGCATCGCAGAGCGAAACCTGCCCGGATGGAAGATGGCTGAGTACAGTTTATTGCATCCTGAGGACAAGGAGTACTTAATCTGCCTCTTCTGGGGTTAGGCCTGGACTGGGCAGGGCTCTGCCGCCCCTTTGGATCCCCCCAATGTCCGCTCCCGCTTTGGAAGCCCGGCAGGGGGTGCCCGGGCCCGGCAGGGGGTGCCCGGGCCCGGCAGGGGGTGCCCGGGCCCGGCAGGGGGTGCCCGGGCCCGGCAGGGGGTGCCCGGGCCCGGCAGGCGGCGCCGCGGAGCGCTCGGAGGCCGCTCGGGGGGGGCCGGGCCGGGCCGGGTCGGGCCGTGGCGGGGGCACCCCCGGCCCCGGAGCGGAGCCTCAGCCCCTGGGGGGGCCCCACCGCACCCCTCCGACCGCAGCGGGGCCGAGAAACCCCGCTAACCCGGGAGCAAGGAGCCTCTGCTACGGGTGCTCGTTGTCCTTTAGGCCTCTTCCTGCGCGAAGCTTTCTGGCTCCGCAGCAAAAGTCTGGCGTAAACAAAAGCGCAGAGGCATGCGGCGTTCGTTAGAAACAAGGCAAGATGTTTCCCGAGCTGGCCCTGAAGCCCTCGCAATTTGCCCCAAGTGTTTATCGTTGGGACTGGTAACAATAATTATTGCACGGTTTGATGAAGTCCACACTGTTTTTTTAAAAAAAATGTAATTTATGTGACAAACGTTCCTCTTGTTGCTAGTCTTGCGCTCTGTCACAATGCGAGGAAGAGACTTGCAGGGTGAAGTTGTGCTCTGAATCGCGTTGATTTAGCGATTAGTGTCATGTTCGTCTTGAATTTTGTAATTTCTGCTCATTAACCTGAAAACGTTCTTGCAATTTTCTTCTCCTAGACTGCTTTGAAAGTACCAGCGCGGATTCTGTTCTGTGTCTGAGCGCGTGAGAGCAACTGTCTCCAGCAAGGCACTAAACAATAGGGAGATAGTCTGAGAAGCACTAAATAATACTTAAATCATTACATTTTATCATTTGTTTAAATCCTTGATTTAAATAGTATTTGTCTGTTTTACTTCAACTGTTTGAAGATTTGGACTAGATCACTATATATATATATATTAAAAAAAAAACTTCAACTCTCTCTGCACTGCCTAATTGTTGTAGTTAGTAAATAAATCATGGGGTCCCAATTCTGATCTCATTTGCTGTAGTTATACCCTGGCTCACTTCCACTGACTGTAAGGAAATTGATTTCTATTTTACAGTACTTTGCACAGCCCATTGCACGCTGCACCATCTGTGTGCACTTGCTTGCACCCTGTCATGCTAATGTAGACTCATTTTAGGACTGAGACCAGCAGATCAGAGAGAAATGATAGCAGCGAAACCCTCTCCACGCAGCCCTGCCGGGTTAGGCGGAGATCTGGGGGAACGGCTGCGGGGTTCGGCGGTGCCGTCTCGGCCTCACAGCCCCCAGCCTGGAGCCGTGCCCGTTCTCCCAAGCAGATATCAAGCATCGTTTGATTCCCATGTTCAGTTTTGAGTTGTGTTTTTTTTTGTCATTGGGTTGATTTTATATTTTTTTTTAATCCAGAGGCTATCCTCATTATACCTGTGCTGTATCTATCAGCGTTCTTGGTGCCATGCACATCCCCCTGTCATCCTCTAAAATTAGCTGTGGCACAGAGAGGTTTGTGGTCGGCATCATCTCCTCTCTACTGGAGCTCTTTGCTGGCGAATACCATGACAAGGCTGTTTTGGGGAGCTGCAGGTGGGGTTCCACCAAAGTGCTGGTGGAAATGCCGAAAAGGGCTGCCCGCAGTCACTGCTGGATGCCGTTGCTGTGTCGTCGTTCTGTGTCCTGAACTCACACAGGAAATGTCCAGCGGCTCTTGAGACCCTGTGTGCTAGTGAAGGCCAGCCCAAGGCACTATTCCCTTTTCAGTTTGGATGTTTTATACCCAACACAAGGGACGGAAAGGGCAATGTTCCTAAAATTGTACCCCCAAAAGCCAGTTGACAGGCCCTCACAGCCAGGCAGGGGAAATGTGCCCTGTAGCTTGGGGCGCTGCGGCTCCGGGAGGCAGTGAGGGGCAGGGGTGAGAGCAGGAGGAGTTCGTCTGGAGAAAGGGGGGAGCTCGGGGGCAAAACCTCTGCCTCCAGATACGGGGCTGACCTTGCTGACTCTGCTATCGCTGAGTTGGAGAGCAGTCTCAAAATTCCTTTGCTCTCCTTTCCCAGACCCCTTTCCTCGAGCCAGGTTATAAACTCATCTGCCCAAACAGTAACCTAATAAGCTACAGGATATTCCGGAATGTGAAATCTATTTCTCTCATGTGCTAATTGTGCTCTAAACAGCAATTTGCCTCTCTGGACTCTCTCATATCTTGCGTGAGCATTGGCAACAGTCATGTCACTCCTTTGCTCTTTGCAGTGAGCATCTGTACGTTTTTTTTCTAATGGAACAGTTTCTTACAAATTATATATTTTATGCAGGCCCCTTTTAATATAATCAAGCTCTCTATTCGAGAAAGCAAATCTGATGAAACATCCCATTTCAGTGAGGGCAATTTAGGCTAGACATCAGGAAAACCTAGCTAATGATTAAAATAGTGAGGCACTGCTATAGGCTGCCAGGAGAGCTTAAGGAAACTCCATCATGGGAAGTCTTTAAGAATAAGTTTGGCAGATATTATCAGGAATGATTTAGCTATAATTGATCCTGACTTGGAGCAAGAGAAGGGACTGGACGATTTCTTCTTTTCTTGTTTTGTATGTTTTCCAAAAATTTTTTTTTAGGTTGAATTTAAATGGTTCAGTGTTACCAAATGTTCCCTCCCCTCTTTCTAAGGGAATTTTTCACTAAATTTCAACTGAATGTGCAAATAGTTGAGCACACTTTGTAATTTATATCACACGTCAAGGTCTAAGCCTCTTGAGGATGTGGCTCCACCTCCCTAAATATTTAAATATTTTTCCTTCTCTTTCCTGTTGCTTAATTTTGTTGTATAGCTCGCAGCTACTCTGAGTTGCCATTTCTCCGCTGATGCCAAAATCTAGCAATTATACTGAAAGGAGCAGAGCTGCAGCCACCTTGCACATCAAGGCTGAGCCAAGCCTTTTATTTCCACAAATAAGAGCTAGAAAGAGTTTTAAGCAAATATTATTCAACTGAACTTAAAGGAAGAGCTGAGCATTCAGAAAATGACTCATTGTGCGGGCGAAGAGCATGCACTGCCTTGAAATGTTGTCTTGAGGGCTGTTTTATTAAATACACAAGTGAACTGACTAACAGCAAAACTGATGCAGAATGCTGATGGTGTCTTTGACCTTTAAAACCTTTATGAAATTTGCAATTTGCTCATTTTCTAATTAAAATAAATAAAAAAAAAGAAATAATATTAGTCATCCTTTACATATGCTTCTCCATACTCATTGACCAGATGTATACACAGATTCTAATGATCGGAATCGGCATTTTAGTATTGTGCGTTAAGGTGCGTTACGCTGCATCCAAAAGACACTGCAAAATGTTCAGATTGCTCCCTGTCTCTCTTGCTGCAGTGACGGACAGCAGAGACACAGCAATCTTAAAAAACTGCTTTTCACACTTAAAATGCATATGCACAGACACTTTGAGTATTCAGAATAATCAAATAACCCCAAATCAGAACAAGCCTCGTGCACCTGATTTTAAACATATTTATCATTCCTTTCAGATGTTTATGTGGGCTCCTTTTGGGTATTGCTGTTCAGAATCCAAATGGGTTTCCCCTGAGAGCAGGGACAAACGCTCACAAAGCCTCCGTCGCCCTTTTGTCGGTGTCCTGCCGTCACCCGCCCGCTGCCTGTGGCAGACGCAGGGCACTGAGCTGTCCAGCAGCCCGGCAGCTCCCCGGGAGCGCTGCCCGGCTGGCACAGAGCTGCTCATTAGCAGCGCCTCGTCGGTGGAGGGGAAGCTGGTGGTCACGGACGGCTGCCAGCTCCGAGGGCTGAACCCATCCCTGGGGGGAGGCCAACGTCTGACGCGAGATGAGGTGGGCTCGGTGTACGCGTGGAGGTGGGAAACTTTGGACGTGATCTGTTTAAAGGAGATTGCGATGCCGTGGATAAGGGTTCTGTCTGCGGTGGATATGTGGCTGGCCAGAAGGTGGCCGTTGGGCGGCACAAGGTAGCCCTGCTCAGTGATGGCTTTGCAAGCCTAAGAAAATATCCAGTGAAACCTGCAATGCCGCACCAGTTAATATTTCCTGATAGGGATGGGCCAAAGCTTGAGTTACTTTCCAAATCCCTGTGACTTTGCAGGTTGGAATTAAAATAGAATATTTATGCAAACCACACAACTGATTTTGGCTTTAGGATGTAGAAAGCTTGCCTGATGAGCTTTTGCCAAATAAAACCACCCTGGGTTGTATTTCACGGCAGCTTTTCCAGGCGAGGATACTTTTCAGAAAATGAAATCCATTGACCTTGGCCAGGCCAAGAAATGAGGGAGGAGTGCGTAAAGGTTATAACCATGTAACTTTAAAAACATCTAAATCAAGTCCTCTGTAAGTTCACCAAATCCAGCATAGCTCTTTCTGTGACCCTCGTGGACATTGAGCCAAGATCCCTGTGCGCGCAGCAGAGCTCCCTTCCCACCTACGAGCAACCTCGCAGTCCTGGAGGTCTGCAGAACACCTGAGCAGTTAGTTTTGCACAGGAAGCATTGCTATCTTCTCACCTTTTTTTCAGTGACAGGCAATGTCCAGTAAGTTATTGCCGTCCCTGTATTGCCATGGGGAGCAGGAGGACCGGTGCAAAATAGGCCTGGTACTTACAAGATCAGATTTTCAAAAAAGCTTGGGCTCCACTGAGTTCTGTGGTTACCCAGCTACGTTCAGACCCCGGTTTTCTCCATTTGGTTAACTACATAGGTTACACATGGGGGTCTATGCAGAGAAGAACCTAAGTTCGGGATGAGGAAACAGCTCTCCATTTCTAATTCAAGTCTTTTATGCAGTATTTCTGGCCAAATCCACCGAAGCAAGGCACTGAAGTGCTTCAGCCACCTGGCTGCAGACTTTTGGTGAAGGCAAACAGACATTGAGAAGAAACACAGCCATTTCCCTGGTGATCCAACCCCTGAGAAAGCTACAGAATCAGCATCTCCCAATATTCTCTACTCATTATTTATGTGCAAGTAGCTCGCACCACCGCCTGCTCTGTGAACATCTGCATCCTTGCACAGGCAGCGGAGGTGCTCGGAGAGCTGAGGTTTCGCACAGAAGGCATTGGGCACGTTGCCCAGCCACTCTTCTCTATGGCTTCTTGCTTGCTATAAATGGCTTTTAAAGACACCGGAAAGAAGCGGCCGTGTTTCTTCTGAATGCCTGTTGGCCTTTGAACTGGAAACACAAGTAGAAGATGTCTGCTGCCGGGTCACTAAGGTAGCGTTCGGCTCTTCTTGTGGGAAAGCACGGGAGGTGCTGCTCTGTAAAGCTTGGTAGCCATGCATTAAATGTTTCTCAGAATTTAGCTTCAGCTAGTTTCAATCTTTCCAGCTACAAAAAATCTTTAAACATTAAAAAAAAAAAAAAAAAACTTTATTGCCCCTTATTTTTCCTGAGACTCCTCTCCAGAATGTCTCCTTTTGCCCATGCCTCAAGGTAAAAGGCTCACGAGGAAAGGGCAAGAAGTGACCTGGAGCTGATGACGTGTCGGGACGTTGCGTCTCGTGACATGGATGTGCTAGGACTTTGGCATCACGGAATAGAAAAAGGCAGTCAGATATGGTGAAAGAAATGATGAAACCAGATGTAAGGTTGATTGAAACCACTTCTTCTGATTCCTGCTTTTAATGTATTTCTCGGTCCCGGTATTTCATTGCTGTATATTTTCCCCCTGGAATTCATTATGCTCTGTGTGTGACATCTCAGCGAGCAGCTGTGGAAATGATCATGTGGTCATTGAAAGCGGTAGCCCTGGGTGAGAAATGGGCAATAAGAACAAAGAAAGTATTATGGCACAGTTGTTTGTTCTCATATACATCTTATTAGTGCCGAGGAAAGGGATGAAACCCTACAGACCCTGAGATAACTTGGGTTGGACGGGACCTCAGAGGTCTCCGGTCCGCCCTCCTGCCCTGCTGGGTCTCCTTGCTCAGGGACTTGCCCAAAGCCAGTCCTTACCTGCAGCGGCGGGGAGCTGGTGCCAGCTCTTTGAGACAGCCACGGTCTTTCTTTGCAGGCTGAAGACGCCTCTGCAAAATGGAAGTTTTTAATCACCAACCTGTCTGGAAATAGTTTCCATCCCCTCCAGCTGTAAAGATATTTCATGAATGACTAAATTTTCTTATATGCTGGAGGTATCTGTCAATTTCTGCCATGCTTAGCAAATGTGTGACTTTCTTTCCATAAGCCCCACGCTAAAGCTTAGCAAAACAAGTGTTTGCCTTTCCCCCTGTGTGCAGGGATTCAGCGACCTGCTCCCCTGGCCAGGTGCTTGCAGGGGACCGAAGGGAAGCCTTGGAAAAGTGCTGAGCCGCTTAATCCTTCCTCACCTGCTAGGGACTGAGCTCCACAGCTAGGCAGCATCCCGCTGAAGCTTGCTCTTATATGGCTTAGCTTGGCTGAAGGCTTCGTGAGCCTGAGCAAGGTTTGGGTTTGTGATCATATCCAAAACTGGAGATCTTTTGCCAGGGCTTTGCTATGAAAATTGCTCACAGCTCCATTGACTGGCTCTGCTGCCTCTGCAGCATCAATTCTATCCCTGGCTGACACCTTTGATTTTGGAAGTTGCCTCCATTTTCCAGAGAAAAGTATGTACATTAGCTATTTTTGGATAGCGTATATTTAATCTACTGCAAGAAAGGGAGCGATTCACTTGTTCCTTATTTTCAGAGCCATTACATTTCTCTTGGTGACAGCTCCAAGGAACAGAAATCCTTAACTTGTTTAATGTCTTCATTTGGGTGATTGAAAGACATCTAACCAAAAATCCACTTCTGTACTAGTGTGTGGAAAGTAGCGTGCACCTTCTTGGTAAAGGTGCTTTTCTTTCATCCTAGGTGAAAGGGAACGCTAAAAAGAAACCAGGTTTTGAATGGTTCTTGTGTCTGCTTGGAAGACGAATGAAAATACTACTGTCTGCTCATCATTTTCTCTGGTCATTCTTTTATTTTATGTTTAGCTGAGAATAAACTGTGGACTTTGCACCATGTAAAGTGTATTTAGGATCTTTGCTCAAGTGAAAAATGAGTTGTCATCTGTGCCAGTATTGGAGTGTACAGGGAGAAATCTGGGACAGTCGCAGGGGCTGCCAACGGAAATAACTGATGGAAGATTTGACTGTGCTTAATTGAAAACACACAAAGCAGAGGCATATATTGCGAGCTCCTTGTGATGGAAAAGTGACAGAAAGTAAGCGGTGACTTCAGAGGGGCCGAAGCTCGTGGCCAGGGCCTTCTCCAGCCTGCCTGCAGACTCTCTCCCTACACGTGTACCGGGGAGAGCCGGGCTGCTCGTGAGGCGCAGAGATGCTCCCCGCTGCTAGGAGCTGGAGGGGCCTCTTTCTTACATCAGAAAATACAAACCTCGCTGGAGCATTCCCAGCTCAGCAATGCACCGCTCAACAGCAACTGCCCTGAAGTCCCAACCTGCTTGCAGATTTGCATAAAACACAAAATAAAGATACAGAAGTGTACCAGCGGCTGCCCTTGAAGCGCGGGCCGGGCTGTGCAGGTTGGTGCAGCGTCTGCACCGCGGCTGCTGGCCGCAGGAACCCGGGGGGTCCTCAGGGGGCATCTGGGGGGCTCCGGAGGGCAGGAGTGCTGTCGAGGTGGGAGCAGCGGCAGTCGAGATCTGGGTTTGGGGCCAAGGTAAATAACGAGCTGAAACAAGGTAAAGAACACAGGGTCATGCCACTGGGGCGGCGTTAAAACAGTGTCTCTCTTGCATGTTGGTACTGATGAAGTAGCTCTAATGAGGAGACTGATGGCCGAGGCACAGGCGAATGCTGTTTGGTCTGGTACAAATTAAGCCATTTGCTCGTCTATAGTACACGCTCATACATGTGGAAGAAAGGCTGCAGTGTTTAGTCAACAGTTTTTTGTTGGCTTTTTTTTTTTTTTTTTTTTTTGGTTAAAGCCAGCTTTTTCAGCTGGTTGAGAAGCCACGAGAAGTTTGCAGGAGCTCTTGCATTGTGCTCTGAGGAGCGCAGCCTCACCTGTGGCTCGGTACCTCTGGTCCCACAAGCGGTGCCCTTGGGTCCCTCTGTGCCAGCGGTCCCCTGAGGGTGGGGAGGGAGCACGGGGCGGCCCCTGTAGCTGCCCTGCTACCTGCTGCTGCCCCGATGCCCTCAGCAAAACTCCCCCTCCTCGTCTGGTCCAGGCCCTCTGCTAAGCACCAAAAAGAGCAGCCTTGTCCTTCAACTCCGCTACCTGATGGCCGCCTGAAGGACCTCTTCAGAGCCATTTCTGCTGCCCGCCTGCCGAGGCACGAGCCTCGCGTCGTGCTCAGCCCACGGGGCTCCTGCGGGCTCCTTTGCTTTGCTCTGCTCGCTCTTCTCCAGGCCTTGGCACCAGGGTGAGACGTCCTCGGGTATGGCTGCATGGAAAGGTCACCGCGCTGCAGCAGTAATTGTTTGAGAGCTTTGGCACCTAGCGCTGCTTCTTGGTGGAATCATTAGCGACAGGATGGAAAAACACACCGAGAGGTGTTTTATCTTCCCTTAGGAAGTGACACTTTATTCAAAACCATACTGTGATGAGGAGGCATAGGAGAGAGCACCGCTGCCATTTGGGGAGGGAAGCGAGGAGGTATTGAATAATGTGCGGATTTCTGTACCCACCTGCAATCGGCAATAGGGAGTGGAGAGCATTGATGAAGTACAATTCTCTTCATGAGGTCTTTCTTTCCAAACTAAAAGGCTGCTGGAAGGGTCGGCACTACTCTGTTCCTTCCAAAATTCAACGCGTTGGGACGAATGGGAAGTGTGGGGGTGCGGAGCAACCCCAGTGAGCAAGGTTTGTAGCCTGGGCACCAAACCCGCTGGGTGGACCCAAAGAAAGATGGATGCAATGATTCTCGGGCAGATAGCAGGGCCTGGGTTTGCTTTTTCCTCTGAGTCCTTTTCTTTCTCTCTGTCTCTCACACGTAGACACAGGCACGCAGAAGCATGGTTCTCCAGTTTTCTAATTTACTCTAAATCAATCTGATCAAATAGAAACACCAAAATGAAAGAAAACTGACATTACTCGCTCTGGTCTTTACCAGCCCTTCTGTATAACATGCACCCAAGGCTTGTGCAACAAGGCGAGCACATCTGTTATTAGAAACAGCTCCCAGTGGGAAATGCGTGCTGCGTGTTCCCTATGGTTACCCACAACCAGAGCTGTAACACGAAACACTTCGGGCCGGAGGAACAATTCATTACCCCACAGTCACAGGGAACACCGGGCAGGTTTTGAAGGCTGACAGCAGCCCGCCGCCTGCGCCGCTGGTCTGGGCCTGGCCCTCGTGCAGGGCCCTGGCGGTGGGTGCCGAATGCCCGCGGCTCCTGAAGCCCCCACCGAACGCGAGGGGCTCCCCTCTGCTGGAGCCCCGAGGTGCAGGACCACCACTTCAGCGGGGTTTGCACCAGCGCGGTGTTGCAGGAAATCGATGGGATTGCTCCGGTGGTAGCTCAGATCGGTGCGCCTGCGCTCAGCGAGAAGCGCAGCAGGCCGCTCCGTCCTGCCGCGGTGACGAGAGCTGCCTGAGGTGCTCGGGGTCTGCCTGGCCTCCCCTCCCAGCCGTCCGCCCCTGCTGCTCTCCGTAAATCCCAGCGCTGTACGAACCCTTTTAATTACCTTCTTTCAGTGTGCTGTGAGGCGAGACAACAAATACTTTGATCTAGAATTCGGTCTCATAAGCCGTGCTCCCAAAGCTGCTCACCTCTAGTGTTGTAAATGTTTTAGCGTGACGCTAGGTCGGGGCATCTCTGGGCTCTAGGGCCATGCGTAGGGGTTGAAACATGAACATAAGCCTCGTTTACAGTGGTTAGAGCCCACTCTGGGCTTTAAGTCACAGAAGAGTGATGCCAGGCAGAAGAATTTTTCTTTCCCAAAGAACGATCCTGAAATTTCAGAGGAAGTAGAAATGTAATGGTTTCAGTTTTGTCATTTCCTTTAAAATCTACAACGTATATGGTCAACTTGTGCCAAAGCTCAACAAGCACCATGCAGTGCTGTAAAAACACTCATAAAGGGCCAGCACGGCTGGGACTGGAGAGCTGCCCCCCCCCCCCGACCCCACAGCTGGAAGGGAGAGTAAATTTGGGCTGGTTTTGGTTACCTGACTTTGCCAAGGCTTATTTACAGTTGCACCAGAGTGGTGGTAATGAGGTTGGAACAGATCCCTGCCTGAAAGCTACATGTGACAATATGTGCTTCTAATTTCTGCTTTGTTCAGAAGCCATGGACAGTCTACATGGCCATCCTAATCTTTAAGTGCAGAATTTTAATAAATTTTAGTAGAAAAACAGGCTGTATTTTAAACAAGGGTAATCTACACAGAAAACAAGAAACGTGACTTTTGTTTGTCTCCTCTTTCAGCTCTTAGCAACAATTATTTCTAGAAACACAAATTAATTTACCGTACTAGATCTCACCACAATCAAGAAGTGAAATCACTTTGTATGGAAATGCTAAAAGACAGGCTTTTAGCAAGAGTTGTCTGGATTATTCAAGTCCAGCCTCCATACAGGACTTGAAGATGACAGTAATGCAGTTCTTCATTCCTGTTCATTGGCCATTTGCAAGAGTTATTTATCCAGGGAAACAAAATGAAGCAGCTTCTGCAGCCTCAGTCATCAATGATCTGTCTTCAGGGAACTGCTGGAATTTGCACAGAAAGGTCAAATAAATAGCATAAACATCTTCCAGTCTCTAACCTTACTTGATTAAAAAGGAACAAATACTAATTAGTGATATTAATTAGTCATATCAATCTCAAGTGAGTCCAATGGAAAACATTAAAGTCTAAGTTAAAGGCTTTCCTACCAGAGTAGGGAACTGTTTATTTTCCTTATAAAATAAAGTGGCTCCTCGGATTCGCCATCCGCATTTACTGGGAGTAGGAGCTGTTTGTAAATCCCCACAGGCGTTGCTGGCCGCCTTTGGGCGTTGCTTTCTCGAGAGTTTGAACTGGCACTTCTGGGCAGCCCTCTGAATATGGTGAGTTCCTGCAGGTATCTTCTGCAGTAGCCCAGCTTTCTTCGGCCAGTGAGATTACAGGTGGTGGGCCCGCCGCTGAGTGTCCCGGAGTGCTCGGCCTGGTAAGGAATGTTGTGCGATGTGCAGCTTGCTTTGGAGTTACCCCCGGTGTCCAAGCGGAGAATGATGGATCTCCAATTTCCCTGTCTCTCGCCAAGCCCTTGTCCACTTCTAATGCTTTCCCATGCCTATTTTATTAGCAAATACATTTTTCATATCTTTGCTGGAAACTGTATTAACAAATTACTACTTTGTCATTTTTGACATTGTGCAATTACTATTTTATAGGAAAAGTCATTCCAATTGTCCAGGCTGTTCAGTATTCTCAAATACATGCTTAGCTCCGTTCCTGTGTAGCATAGCATGCGAGCTGTGCGATTACAGTGCTTCCATGACAAAGCCTTTCTTAAAGTGCTTTCCTGAGGCGATGTTTGTATGATTATTATTCTTTAGTCATTACAAGCCTCTTTTCTGATAGTGAAAGCAAACCACAAGACGGCTGTCCGTACGTTGTGTGTTTAACCACAAATGGCCACTCTTGTGCTGAGGTGTGCTCTGGAGCAGCTGGAAAAAAATAATTCATTTATTCCTTCAGGAGATAAAGGTTCAGTTAAGCAGTTTGTCATCATTTTTATCACACTTATACAATGTGAGCATCTATAATAGTAAGTACATCTGGAACGATATGTACGTGTGTGAAAACTGTTCAAAAAATAGCAGAAAAAATTGCAGAGGGCACGTGGCTTGCTTTGTCTTGTGCTCCTAGCACCAGGTGCCTACAGCAGTGGTACATCCAAACCAGGGCTGTATGCATCTGGTCTGCACGTTGTGCAAAGCTGCTCTGCGCTGTGCCCCATGGCCCTGCTCGCCCACAGCTGCACCAGCGCCTGCACTGCTGCCTCCAGGCGCTCAGGTGCAGAAGGGTTTTCCCGAGGGTACGTAGTTGTGGCTAAGGCAAACTCTGCCCCAAGTGAGAGTGCTTCTCAAGTTCAACCCCAATATTGCTCCGCAAGTCTAAGGTCAGTAGTCTTCCTGCACTGACAACCATACTGAAAAACCAGGTCTTTCCTCCCTGCATTCTTAGTCATGAAATTAACTTGGAAACTCAGTAGTTTTCAAAAGGCCTTTGAGCTTTTTGGGCTTTTGAGGTCTCATTTTCAAGCTGTTTTTCTCATATTTAATTAGCACATTTCAAAAAGCAAATCCCATGTCCCAAGATTCTCCTAAAATCACAGGCTAGTGAAATTCATTCTTCTTTTAACATATTGCTTTATGAATTTGCAGGCAAAGACTCTTTAAGGGTCTTCAGTCATCAGCTGCACAGCTGCTCTTATGAGGAGCAGCAGCTCAACCCTGTTCCCATTTGATCACTCTCTTTGCCTCCTGAGTTTGCTTGTGCTGGACGCAGTTGTGCCAGGAAGTACCTGAGGACAATAACTTCACGTGGAGACTGTGAGCCTTCCTCCTCCGTGCATCCTCACAATAATGCAGTGACCCTATGGATTTCACTTGCAGGAAGAGCATCTCCTTTCTCTAGGGTACCGCTGGACTCAGGACCATAATTGTAACAGAAGACTGCTTTTGCCTCATTAACAGGCACAATTTTATTCCTAAATATGGAAAGATTAGATAAAATCCTAAACAGTAAGACTGGAAGCTTTAATCTAAATACTGTTGGCTTTTCAGTGCTTTTATTCTGGGTTCTGGGCTGTCACTTCTCTCCCAGCATTTTGGGTCAGGCAGCTCTCAGATCCTGGTCACCTCCACGGCAGCAGGTCGCTCCTGAGGCATAGGTCTGTAATGCTGCCCAAGCCTGGGGACCAGTAGCTTCTGGGCAGTGGGAGAACCAGTGATCCCAACAGCCACGCAGATCTGTGGCTGTTTGTGCGAGATCAGGGGCAGCATTGAACTTAGCAGTGAAGAGGAAAGCACAGATGTTCATAGGAGGAAAATAATTTTCTTCTGAGAACTCTATCAATGAACACCAAATGTCCAACAGATTTTGTAACGCCCTTGAGCGTGCGTTGTGATGGCCAAATGGTTTGAAATCATGGTCACTGAAGTTCTCCACGGAAAACACGCAAGCTGCAGGAAGGCTAGCTCTGCGGAATTAAATGGCGCCGTACGGATAGACCACCCAGGCAAACACGCCGAAATCATTTAGGCCAGGTCTACATTACAGACTTTTTCCAGCAGAGCCGTGTTGGGCATAGGGATGGTGGCCTGTGATCTCTCACCAGCAGAGCTGTGCTAGCAGAAGCATGCTTTTTTGAAAATATGTATGAAGAAAATTACTTTTATTTTCATTGGAATCCTATAAGTGTCTTTGACAATCGTTGCCATAATATTGTTTATATAAGCAGAGGTACCCATATATGAAGTATGGAAATATTGCCACATTATAAACATAAGAGCTGGGTTAAACCTGAGATCCTCCTGAGTATCTATGGGATGTTGCCATTCTACTGACATATGGTAATGTTTTCTCCCAATAATCTCCTGCAGAAGTAGTTCTGGGCCAACTAGTCATACATTTAAATTCCATAAAATATATAGCAGAGTTTATAAAGTTATTAGAACAAAAATGTTTTTGGAGATCTCATTTCATTGTACAATATGCGGCTTCAGCAAAAGAAATCTGTAAACAGATATTTTAGCTGCATACAGAACTCTTTTTAATATTTACTCTGACAATCCTAATGGTGGATTTCAGCCAAAATGTTTGTGCAGCTTCATGCCTTAAGGTTTCTACTTCAGATTTACAGTTGAATGTTTTCCTGTGTGATGGATGATTATTTAAAACTGCTGCTCTCTCCAGTCCTCAAAATGCCAAAAAGACAGTTTTTGTTGCAAGCTATAATTTAAACCTAGAGCCAGATTCTGCATTCACTTCATGTCAGTGTTTGTACATGGGGATGAAATCTTGGAGGCCACCCCATGCAGAAGTAACAGAAGAACAGAATCAGGTCCTTCAGGGTTCAGTTAAACAGTAACAAATAATATTAATGTACATCTACTAAATAATTATGTTTGCTAAAGTAATCAAACTGAGGCACTACCAGAATCTTTATGGCGATTTTAAATCTTCTACATTAATACAGCTTTCTGCAAAAGCTGTCTGCGTGTCCAGCGCTGGGCTCGAGGACGGGTAGAAGTCCCCTGACAGGAGCTTCACAGGGCTCCGAGTACATATCAGGGCGTCCAAAGGATGCGTCAGGAGAGAGTGGCGAGCAGTTGGCTAATACCTGGCCCGTCCCTGCGGAGCTGGTCAGTGCAGCTACCCGAGCTTGGTCAAGTGGCGAGCCTCAGGTCCGGGCAGCCTACTGCCGCGCACACCGCGTGCAACCCTTCCCATAAGCAAAGCCCATCATACTCTCCTGTGGTGTCAGGAGTGACAGCTACTGTCCGTCCTCTGATGTCAATGTTAAACGGCTTCGCACTCCGTCTGTGCAAGGCAAGCCGAGACAAAACGGTGTGAGAAGTGTGAAAAGAATTAGATTTTTAAAGTTCATTTAAATACAGTACCCTCTTAAAGGCCTAAGGAAATGCCATGGAGCAATGGGGAGCAGTTAGGGTAATAATGTAACGGGCATGGTTATGGAAATTGCTATGTTCATTAAACATTTATTCCAAATATAACCCTTCACTCTTCCCCTCTGCAGAAAATGTAGAACAATTCTAAGTGGCTGGTGCACCTGAATTGCTCGAATTACTTCAGTGATTGATCGTGAGTTTATACTAAGCTTAGAATTTCACAGTGATCCCTTTCTGTTTGCTTGTTTATATTTAATCTAAGTCTAAAGAGAGAAGGCAATCAAATAATGAGATTAACACAAATTCTAGTGTATTTTTACTGAACAAATGATTGCCAGTATAAGTCATTATAATTATTATTTGGCTACAGGCTTAGATATCCATGTAAAATACTATGATTGCTTTAATGGATTTTCTGTTCAAGATCTTATAGGGTATTGTTTCCAGAGCCCATTCTTCTCAATTTTCTCTCAGTTCTTCAGCGAGGCTTTGTCGCTTAGTGAGCCTTTAACTGCTCATGTCTAGGTGCTAATAAAAGTTACATTACTGATGGGAGATATGCTGCATGAGAAATGGTGCCCCAGGAAGGATGACCCTCCCTGCAGGTGTGCGTTCTTCCAGTCTATGCATGGCCTGTAGTAGTCAGAGTGCAATAAGAAAGATTTATATCAGGCGTACTAAGGTCTGAAACTGAAGTTGCACAATCTGCAATTTCACTGAATGCACCAGCCTGCTCTGGATTGAGCTTTGTCTCCGTCTCGCTGTAGAACATCTGTAACGTGGGGGCATTAGGGCTGGGAAGGCCAAATCCTTCGTGCATGCAGTCAAGTCGTACGGAAGCAGGTGGCCCTCGTGCTTGGGCTTGCTGAGGTTTGTGGCGCAGAGCTGAGCACTTGGGAAAGGTGCTGGGAAACTGTGACAGCAGGGGTTTCTTCCTCAACATTGCTGAACACGATTTTATGTTAAGTAAATATGTGCGTGCATTTTATTCCAACCTCTGTAACCAAACCTAAACTAACTAAATAAGACTTTGCCCAAGAACATGTATTTTGGTTTGGTTCCTAATTTTAAGGTTTAGATAAAACTGAGGAGATTTGGTTTTTATCATCATTCTTCATTACCGGCTGGCATCTAACTTCCATGAATGAAAGCAGACTGGCTGCTCTCCCATAGCTAATTTATCTGGGCCAGGCTGAAACATCTGATTATTATTATGTGGCCTGATTGACATCCTGGTTAAAGATTCCCTGAGCAGAATTGGAAGAGACAGTTTTAATATCCCCTTCGACAACATTTTCCAGGAACAGAGGTGTTTATTTAGATACGCCGTGCCGCTCTCCATAACTTTGCATCAAAGCCCTAGCGCTGTCCTGCCTGAGCGGGCAGGGGTGTGGGAAGCCCTCCCCGAGCCGAGGCGCGGGGCTGCGGGGCCGGACGGACCTGGCAGTGCCAGTGCCGGGGCTGCCCGGGGGTGCTGCAGGCTGGCGTGGGGTAGCACGTGGATAACGCGCCCTGGCAGCGCGACGGTGACCCGGGAGCTCTGGCTCTGCACGTAACTGCTGCAGAAACCTCCCGGCTGGTATGGCAGAGTCCAACAGGCGTGGTGCGGACTCAACATGTACATTTTGTGTGTGTTTGCAAGTTAAGGAAAGGATAGAGGCTCCAGGAGCTGTCCTGGGAACACCACGCTGTCCCCTCCGCTTGTTAAGATGTCCGTGCCGGCCCCTGAAGCTGCCCAGCTTTCAGCATGAACTTCCCGGCTTTCCTGCAGGATTAGGCACGGGCTCAGGACATTCCCTGAGCACTGCCCTGTGGCTTCTCCCTGCTCTTCGTGTCCCATCTCTGTCTTGGGGTTTGGGCCGAAGGCAGGCGCTGGGAGAGGGGCTGCTGCCGCTCGCCTGCCTGCAATGTGAAACGCGTTTCATGGTTTCCAGAGATTTGAGCTAGAAATGTCTTAACTTACGATTTTCTGTTTTCCATAAGTTTGAGGTTTTCTGATGTTTTGGGACTGTTGTCATCTTGATTTACTTTCTGGGTTTGAAAGGTTTGAACTTGTATATCCATCTTTAGGTTTGTGCCTGTCTGCTCAGCACTGAGCACTTCAATATTTTTTCTTCTGCAGGGGATGATAAAAGATTTTCATGCTGGAGTAAATGTAAAGATGCAAAACCCTCTTGAGACAGATTAATCTGGTTTGCTCTGAAAGAAAAATGCGGTAGGAGATTTTCAAAAAATTCAAAAATTCTGCAGTGGGTAAAAAGAGAAACATCTTCTTCAGAATTCTCATGCAAAATAATCCAAATGATGTGACCGAAACCTCTTCCCTTGATTTCCTTCTCCCATGGTAATCCACTATAGCACTGCCAATGGTCAGGCACCAGAAACCAGACACTTAGATGGAAAGGGTTTTTAAAAGAAGCGGGAAGAGATCCTTCCATTCCAATGCAGTGATTTCACCTGGCAAACGAGAGGAATATTGAGAGAAACAGCAACCCAGCAAGGGGCGGACAGGGCCCTTCACCTCGGTGGTCGTTCTCCTCTCCATCTCTGCAGCACCATCGGAGGGGCTGTAGCAGGACGTGTCCTTCTCCAGCCCTCGCCTCAGGGTCGTCTCCACGCTTCAGGCCTGTTACAGTGCCTGCTTCTGACTCCCTGCCCGCATGGACAGGCCTGCGGTGGAGAGGGAAAACTGGGCAACAAAGAGGTTTATTAGGAGGTTTATTATTGCTTTATTCCAGCAGCATTGGTGGTTCCGAAGGACTGTGAAACAGGTAACAGCTTCTGCTCCAGAAGTCCCCCTGCCCCTGCTGGCCAGGAGCGTGCCTGGCGTGCACCACCCATGCTTCTGCCCCTGTCTGAGCATCCTCCGCTCGCTGCCCGCAGCAGAGGAGCTCCTGGAGCAGAAGGACCTTGCGGGACGACCAGGCGTGGCTGGGCTGCTGCTCCCTCACTGCAGTCACTTGCACTGCAATTATTTTTATGCATAGCTCAGTGCCTGTGCTGAATTTTCTTCAATTGTCAGATTTGTTTTAAACCCCTTACTCTTTGAACCAATGGCGATTTTGGAAACAATTTCCTGTTTTGCTTTGCTTTTTTCCTTTCCTGTTTCCCAGTTGCTTGATACTGCTCCAGTACCAAAGAACAGGTGAAACTGCAAGTTCTCCCCTCTTGTCTCTACAGAAGCATTTTGGGGTCAGTTTTTAAGCTGCGAATATGCAGCTCAGGAACATCCATAGATTTCATCTGCCAGCAGAGCTCTGTGGCAGTAACTTCATATAGCTGGGGAAACATTCAGCTGAGATAAATCACCACAGCTACGTTGACAGCAAACATCCATCTTCAGCCCAGACCACTTAATGGCCATGAGCTAATCTTCATCATAAATACCAATTTCAATTTTGCTTCAAACAGGTGGAATGTCAAACAGTGAATGTTGGCCAGCTGAGATTATTTTGGTCTTCATCAGAACCACAGCCTGGGCTCCGGGTCTGAGGGCAAAAACAGAGGCTGAGTGTCGTGCTGCCGAAAAATGATGCATTTGGTTTGGGGGAGGAGAGGGATATTTGCCTGATTCCAGCGCAGGAACAGGGAGCTGAGGCGTCCCGCTGCCCACTGTCGTGTTCAGACACCGAGGCTCCGAAGGTGCTCGTGCCCTGGGGCGTGCGGGCAGGCGGCGCCCAGCCGCGGGGAGCTGGGACGTGGCCCATCGGCTGCCAGAGCTCTTGGGGGAAATCTTGCCAGGACGCAGCCCTCCAGCTGCCTGCCTCACTGAGTCATCTAACGCGCTGGTGCTGCGCTCCTCCAGCTTCCCATTTTCTTGTATGCCATCATGTTTTTTATCTTCCTTCCCCTGGTTCCCTGTGATTGCACCCCAAATTAACTGGCATTGTGTTTCCTAGCCTTTTAACAGCTATTAGAGTGGCTTTACCAAATGATTGCTAAAAACGACTTTCAAGCTTCCCAAACACAATCATTTATTAAGAGAATAAAGGAAACAGCATGCTGTGCTATAGTGACTTCACAGGCTTATTTCTTTCTACCAATTAATGGCTTTGAATGAAGCTGTAATTGAGCAGTGACTAATACCGAAGATGAATTTGTCTTATCTCTGTCATTTAGATCTTGTGCATCACTTTTACAACAATACCAAATAAAAATACCACCACCATCTTGGGCTTCTCCAAGGATTTAAATTTGTTTATTGAAATCACGGTACCAATCCGTAAGGGCTCTCAGGAAGCCAGCACGCACCGGGAGACGCAGGACCCAAACCAGGATTAAGAAACGCAGGGGAGAGGCCCAGGGGCAGCTCCCGTGGGGCCGCAGGGGTGCGGTGCCGGGCTCAGCACCCTGCCCCGGCGGGCGCGCAGCGCTGTCCCCAGCGCGGCCGGCGGAGGTGAGAGGTGCCGCTCCCCGGGACAAGGCCTTCGAGACCTTCTTCAGCAGGAGCAGGGGTTCCTCAGTTTCCGCAAACCTGTGTGTTGTTTGTAAATACGTGATGTACTTAGAAAAGCGCCGTTCAATTTACCAGTAATGCCGTATTTATTTTTCCCTATTGTATCTAGTCACTAAGTAATAATTCTGCATCTTATTGGCTGACTGAAATGGTTTCTCAGGAAACTGGCAATTAAGGAGTAGGAAAAACGCCTGTGAGTCACAGATACTTATAAACAAGCGGGGATTGATTGGGCTGCGGCAGGAGCCACCCGCGGGGCCGTGGGGCCGGAGGTCAGCGCCAGGCTCAGGGGCACCAGCACCGCCGCACCACCTCGAGGCGGCCGCTGCCCCGCAGGACCCGTCCTGGGGTTAATCGCCTGCATTTTGGTTCATTCCCAGCCCTGCTTCCCTGGTGCGGTCATCGGCATCAATACCATCACACTCCGCTTCCCCCTGTGCTGCCGCTGCAGAGCCCACGTGCTTTTCCCTCTCCAGCTGCAGGCAGGCGAGCCAGATGGTGCCTGCTGCTCTGCAAATTTGAGGAAGGAAAGCAAAGGACGCTCGGGGTCCCCAGGCAGCCTCGCCGTGATGTGCTAGGAGGGAGCGTTCCCTTCGCCCCCGGCTCTGCCCGTTCTCGTGCTCAGCTGGGCCGGCAGCAGCAGCGCAGGCGGAGGCAGTGCCAGCCCCGGCTCCCTGCTGTTGATGCGGGCACCCGGCCGTGCTCTGGCGAGAGAATGAGCAAACCCAGGGGCCTCCCAGAATAGCCCAGTCTGACCAACAAAACAAAAAGAAACACGTTAAAAAAAATGGATGCAAATGTAGGCAGGCTCTGCTAGGAGCGTGCTGGGGGCAGCAGCCCACCCAAGGCGGACCCCGCGCCCAGCATCCCGGTGCCCGTGCGCTGCGACAGCGTGGCCCCGCGTGTGGCAAGCGGCAGAACTGTGGCCACCTTTTAACAGCTCTTCTGCTATTTAATTTGTATCTAGTGGAAAAGGGATTCTGTTCTGAAATAATTCATCTAATGTCATAGGGGGAGTTGATGATAGAACCAGAAATAGATCGCCATCCTGGTGATGCCTTAGAGTGTGCTGCTTTATACAGTGGTACAGGCTCAGGCTTGGTCTCTTTTCTAGTCTTTTATCCTCTAGTTTCACAGAAATTTTCAGAAATTTTCTGCTCTTGCTTCTTTATCTACCTTTCAGCTCTAGATACAACTTAATTTCTATTAGCTATGCCATTATCTGTTCCATGAGTTCTGACATACATTACCCCAAAATACAAAAATCTTATTTCACATTAAAGCTAATCTACAATTTTGATTTAATAAATTGGACCATGCTCAAGGAAATCAGAGTGAAATATCAGCTTGTTAAGTTTCATATCACCAGCCCCCTGATAGTTATAATATGGCAATTTCTGGTGAATAAATTATCAGAAAGTTTTATATGCTGTGTCTAATCACAATTTCTATCAGATAGAAATTACCACCTACTTCCCAAAGGATGGATTTTTTTATTATTATTATTCTATACAACTGTGAAATTAATTATGCCATTTGGGGTGGGAGTTTATGAAAAAGACAGGGTGGTTCTTTGGGAATTGCCTCACTAACGTTACTTCAACCATCTAAATAAACACAAGGGATTCATTTTAGACAGTGGTATAGTCATCAAATGCCTTGATTCTGCATATCAACTCTTTCCCACTTCAAAGTCTCATCTTCATTATTGAGCACCAGCTCTCATCTTCATCATTTTTTTTAAATGCTCTCTTCTGCTCAGCACTTTTCAGACATTTTCCTAAGTGGGTTGTTTTGTCCACTGGCCCTTGTTGAGCTGCATCATTTTTCTGCATCTTAACAGCACTCTAATCTTCTCCCTAATTACATGTAATGAGTATTTTGGAGTTGACGGAAGTACATCAAGGCCTAATAATAAAGAAAACGACTAAATCTATTCTTCCAATTATATTCTGTTAACTCAGATGGTTGGCATCTAGTAGATATAAAAATAGGTATTATTAAAATCCTCCAGTCTTCCCTTGGTATTTCATCCCCTACCTCACGTTGTGTTTCCACAGCCACATCAACAACAGACATCCCTGCCTGAGCCAAAGACGTACAGAGTTAGGACAGAGCATTTAGCTGAAAGCCCTGTCTGTGTTGGAGATCACTGGGACCAGGCTTTATCACACAGCTGTGAAGTTCTGTATCAATTAAATATGCCCATAATATATGAAGGTGTTAAAAATGGTGATCATCAGCCTGCGGGAGAAGTGAGGGCATTTAGTATTTCTCAGGATAATCATCTTTTTTTCCTATTGCTTGTTGGAAAGAAAAAAATGTACCATTCAGAACTGAAACAATTCTGAAGGTTGTTAATTCCCTGTAAAATAGGAGTTTTGAGATTATGTTGAGCCTAAGCTACAGCATTTGCAACCAAGCTCTCCCGAAGTCAGGAGTTTAGGTTGATGTTCCTCTGACCTTGGTATCTAAATGCAAAAATGTTGACAAGTTGATGTAACCTACTGGGAAATATTGTCCTCACCCTTTTCCCAGTCTTTTGCTTCTCTTCTTCATTTGCAGCCCTTTATAATGTGGTTGAAATGTTGAAAAAGTACCTCCTCGCAGAAAGAGAACAGATAGAGAAGAAGATTTAAATATTTGATCGTGTCCCTAAGTCACTATCTTTCAAGAAAGTCTCACAGGCTGATGTTCTACAGCCAGGCGTGTAGGGTAATGCTGTGGTACTTTCACTACTCCCCACCTGAGACCAGTCTCAAGAACTGTTTGCAATTGATTCGTTAAAATCAGGATTAACCCTCAAATGAAAGTCAAGATGTAGCTTTATCATGTTATAGAAACTTACTGAAAAACATTAAGACCTTAAATGTTCCGACCCAAACCTGTTCAGCCACCTTCCCTGTTCCCAGGAAGTTCTCAGATTAGGAGCCAAATCCACATTAATTTCCAGCTCTTTGCTTTCTCTTCCCCATCTCACCACTACGAGCCGTATGCTTTGCTTCCCATCACTCAGGAGGACCATCTCACAGCAGCCAGACTCATCCCAGCAACCTTCAGATAGTCTGGAAAGTCATTTCCCATAGAAAACATTGAAAGAACATGTCAGATTAGAGGTGCTCCCTTGTGAAGTGCCATTTGGAAGCAGAGGTGTGATCAGACTAAGAGATTGCACATTAGCTGCTTGAGTGGTGGAAATGAAACTTGTTAACAATTCTGCTGTTCCTCACAGAAAAACGGCCCCAGTGAGATTTAACCCAGCTGATCTTTCCTAAAGACAATTACAGGATGCAAATATTTGTAAACCACCCATTTATTTTATGCCGGTTGATGCGTTAAACCCCACCTCCACATTTCCAATGCAGCCTGAACCAAGGCTGCCCATCGTCTCCCCGTGCTCGCCGCGGCTGCCGGGGACGCGGCCGTGCAGGGCAGGGCTCTGCAGAGCCGGAGACAGCGGCCATTTGCCTCCGGATGTTGTGGAGCTCCGGCTTGGCACGCCTCACAGACCTTGCTCGTCAGCTCATCTGGCACACGTGCTGCTTTCCTGCGGCCCATGTCCCGCACACCGCCTCCATTGCTCCTTGCTGGAGGTGTAAGCCGGGGTCCCCTGCCCTGCAGGAGGAGGAGGATGTCCTCTTCCTGGAGCTTTTAGTGATGCACTGGGAAATATGAACCACAGGGGGAAAAAAAAAAAAAAAAAGTCAAGAATTCCAGGTGTTAAAGTGCAATGACAACAAAATCATTTACCAACCTCCAGTTGCATCAGCACCTGCCTTCCCCCCAGCCTTACACAGCCCTGCTGCCCCCCTGCTGGAGGTGCAGCCCCTCCAGCCCTGCTGGGCGGCCGGGACGAGGCCTGGCTTTGCTCTGCTGTCTTTTGCCAGCCAGAGGTGGCAGAACACCGCCCGTTCTGGGTGGTGACCAGCTCTGCAGTTGCTTGAGGACCGCTGTGGATGCAAGCTGTGATTATGTAGCGGTGGATGTGATAAATACGAGTTACACCACTAGTCATGCCGTTACGCTGCCATTTTAAGATCTGCCCTGGGCTCGTGCATGGTATCCTGCCAAATCGTCGCTACTGCAGAAAAGATGAGGAATTATAAATTGAGATATATTGAATTGGACATAAATGGCTTGTAAATTCTAAATATCGTGACCATTAGGATTTCTCATCCAGATTTAGATTTTGTGTATTTCACGCATGTTTTTTCTTTATTTGGGTCCATTTCTGCATTTTTTAGCTATCGGCTTCCTGCTGCGGTGGCCCATGCCACTGAGCCAGTGCATCGCCCAGCCACAGCATCATTTCTACTCTGCTTGTGCCAGCGCAGTGCTGCTGCGGCAGAAAAGGAGGGGAACTACAGTTGTACTCAGATTTTACCCTTGCTTCAAAGGGCGATGTCGGATGTAGCAGAGTGGGTGGAGGAGAGGTTTTGCCCGAGCCTTTTCAGTGCTAAAGCCTGAGATCTAGAGCTGAAAAGACGAGGGCTGAGGTCAGCGGCAGGAGGTGGGCAGCCACGGCTCGGCAGAGGGAGCAGGCGTGAAGGTGCCTCCTGGAAGGATGCCCGGGGGCTGGCCCAGCCTGGGAAGCTTGCAGGGGGCTCCCACACCCCCGGAGCGTGCAATGAGACATCTGGGGCAGGAAACCAGGCCTGGCATTTGGGTACCGAAACCGTACCCAGGCTTGAAGTGTTTATGAATAGCTTCTTCTGTAGAAACAGATGTCCCATGACAGGCGCAAAAGTCATCTTACGGGTTTTTTTAATGACTGTGACCACCCCGTTTTCCTCCCCAGAAACAAAGAATTGCTAGCTCCAAACACGCCTCAGGGAAAACAGCCAGACTGCAAGGGAGGGCAAGGGTTGGGGCACATCCGTGTAGCTGAGGATTGCCATAGACTTGGAGCTGAACGCTCTAGCCATGGCGTGATTTATATACCCTGTGGGAAATAATGGCTTCAGCAGAAGAAAAGCCCCTATTGAAATTGCCGCTGTCACTTCTGCTTCCTGTTTATGACATTGGATTCAGCTACACAGATGTCAGCGGTGCCATCACAAACGTAGCATCTGCACCGGCTCCAGGTAAGGGGAGAAAAATAAGAGAACATGAGCTCTCAAATCACATTTTGGTGCCAATATCTTCCTTAGCAATAAGAGAAAGAAGAAAACAATTTCAGAAAAACTGCAGTATGTAAGCCACAGTCGCTGCCGAAGCAGAACAATTATTGTTGCTATAAAGGAATGTGTGATACATCATCTACTCCTTAACAACTCCTGCTGGAGAAGGAGGGTTATCAGGGGACTCGAGGGGAGCAAATATCTAACCCCAATCTTTAATAAAGTAGCTGGAAAGAAATCAGGAAATTATACACTTGTAGGGTTGATCTCAATGGTAAATACGAGTCTGCAGAAATTAATAAAGGATGAGGTCACACAACAGCTGGAGGAGTTTGAGTTGATTTTGAAAAAATATTCCAGATGGCTTTTCTAATCTGTTTTTTAAAGGAATAAAGCCTTACCTGACAAATCTATAAAATGTTCTCAGCAGCCAAGTGAGGAAACAAGGTTAGATGAGCACGGATATTACCTGGATCAGGACAGTGACAATGTTCTCAAAGCCCGTGCGCGGAGGGCCGAAGGGAGCAGTCACAAACTGGGTGACAGCTCGGAGCCTTACCATGACACGCGTTTGAGCAGTGCCACGACAACGGAGCCAGCCCAGATGCAGCCCTGTTGATGCTGCTCGTGAAGTTCCAGTTGTACGTCAGGGGAAAGAAGCCTCAGTCCCTGTCCCAGCCCACCGCTCCCCTTCAGCCACACGGGTACGGTGCAGCCAGCGGGGCCACGGCGCAGCCAGGCCTGTCCCAGGCGCTGGGGGCTCATCCCTCCGCAGACACCAGAGGTTCAGCAAGGCCAGGGAACTGAGAACAACTGCATATACATTTCTGAAGAATTTCTGGCTTGTTTTCAGTGAGTGCTACAGCAAAACTGCCTATTGTACTCGGAGCGTTTTACAGGCTGTCCTGCATAGCTAACTCCTTACCCAACACACGCTCGTGTTTGAGGTTGGAGCCAACTGGTATATGCTAGCTTACATAAGGGTTAGATTTGGGACCGAGCCATCGTCCCACATTACAGGCAGTATGGATTGGCTCCAGGAGGTACAAGCTGTAGAAAAATGTAGTTTGAGCTGAGCTCTGTCTATGCTATGGTCAGGTTTTAGGAGTAACCAGCCGAGGGCTGGTGCTGGTGGTTGCTTTGGAGGCCTGTGGTCAGCCCTGAGTTAGCACCTGCAGTACCTCGGGAGGTGGCGCAAGGCTGGAGTGGTATTTGGGGTCGGTAACTGACACATATGTAGCCTAGGGACTGATGGGGCATGGGGGGGGTCCTTGGGTGCCAGGCAATGGTGGGACAGGGTGGGGGTCTGGGAGCGGGTGAGCATCCAAGGCTGGGTTGGGGTTGGGGGGATGGGATGGGATGGGATGGGATGCAGATGGGATAGGATTGAATGAAATAGGTTGGGGGTGGGCAGGTTCTCCCTCCCTGCTACTGCTGAGCACAGCGTGTGTAGGAGGAGGGACTGGGGCAGGAGTAGGCTGGGGGTGAGCTCAGGCTGGGGGAGCCCCAACGAAGCAACTCGTGCACAAGCCCAGGATAAGTTAGGGCTGATGCTCCTGGGTCTCAGTGAGGGACCCAGCACTGAATACTCCAAACCAGAAACCTTTAAAATCACTGATTATTCTGAAAAGTGAGGGGATAGAAATTGGGTAAGTAGATGTTGACTTGTAAAAATGGTTTCATTTTCTATAGTATCCCATAAGTCATTCAACAAAAGAAAGAGAAATCTCAGTATTTGCCGAAACCAGGTTTATGCTGAGGTACAATGCAGCATTTGAGAGGACCATTAGAAATGTGAATGAGAATACTGACAATGCATCTAGCAGAAAATAGTCTGTCAACAACTTGTATCCCTGTTTTGTAGCTTGATATTTACCTACGTTTAGCCTCGGGATGGCCAACGTATGAGATTTTTATCATGGTAGTGCTTTCCTTAGCTCTGTTTCCAACACTCATACAATATATAAACTTATTTTGGTTTTAGGACAAAATGTCGTTTTGACATATTGCTTCAACCCTTAAATCGTAGTAAAAAGCTTGTGACTGGGAAATGCATCAGAAAAGAAATTTCAGAAAGTTTTCACTGGGTGGTCTGTCCATGGGACACCGTTCAGTCCTGCAGGGTCGGCCTGCCTGCAGCGTGCTCATTTCACACAGAGAACTTCTGGTGAACTCTTAGCACTGAGCTAATACTGAATTTGTCTGAGCAAGCCCTGTTGATGGGAATGAGATCTTACAAGCCATGGATTCTCCTACAGCAGAGTTTCTTGACCTTTCCCGATTGAAGGGCCATCTGATTGTTTGAGGAAGAAAATATGGGTCACCCTCAATCTCCTTATTGTTTGGCTGTGGAAAGCAGTGTGATAAGCAAAGTAAGTTTTCAGCATTCAGTGAACAGAATGTTATTGTTTTCAAGAATCATACCAGTGCTGCGGTAATTGCAAAGGCTGTAATTAGTCACCGGGAACTGCTGGAGTCTGGCACCTGACGTTACATGGGTGCAGGTGCTGGCATGCACCTGTCAACTACACGGACCTACTCTTAAAACAGAAGTGGTATTTTTCAGACCGATTTCTGATGCCTTATAAACTGTACTCCAACACCGACATTTAGGGAAAGGACTTTGTTTTCTGGTTTTGCTCAGCTTTTTAGCTGTTTTCTGTTGGCTAGTTTTGGCCAGACAACCTGCCACGCACCAAGGACTTTAAGGGCCCCTGTGCACCAGCTCCTGTTGAACGCTCCAGCTGCACAGCTGGAGACTCTTCCTGTCGGGCTCCTTTGCCATCAGCTCCAGCGTGCTCCGCCTGCACACGCTGCTGTCGCTGAACGTCTCGAGCAAGGTCAGCTGGGAGCCAGCAGCCAGGAGCCGGGCCTGAAGCAGGCTTGGGTTCTCGTGTAAACGTTCCCGGCAGAGCAACGAGGTGCTGCCTCAGATCTACCTTTCCCCAGCCTACGCGTATGACATAAATGAATTGTGCATCCTTTGATTCATTAGCCAATTACTCATTTGCTGGAATTCTCTGAGTTTCCGATGCACTTGCTCACATTCTGGCACCTGCTGCTCCCCTTTTTCTTCCTGAGCCCTCTGCCTGAGCATCCTCTGCCTCCCTGCTCGGCAGCGCCCTGCTCCCAGCCCCGCCGGTCCTCGCCCGCCGCCTCTGTTGGCAGCGGGAGTTCCGCGCCGATAACGGTTGTTGAAAGTAGATAAGGATGCGAGGAAAGGGAAGTACTTGTAAATAGACTCCGTATATTTTATCTTTGTGTCCTTCTGCACTTCCTGATCTGCTCCCAACCCAACCACTTGACTACTGAAATCAAGGCAGGAAAAAGAAACAGTGCTATGGCCGCTGCAGCTGTGGGGTTTCATGTGGGGTTTCATGTGTAAATACATTGACGCATGCATGGAAATTAGAATTTTTCATCACAAATGCAATATTTCTAGATAACTTCTTTTGACATTACCTTTCATAACCAAAACTGTACCTTGAGTCTCCATCCATTCTTTGCTCCTCATTCTTTTTAGTTTATACATGGGGGGGGGGGGGGGGGGAAGAGAAACTCAGCATTTGATCAGTCACTAATATAACCTTTGAAGGTTATACAAAGAAACTTAC
Source organism: Anser cygnoides (assembly GCF_040182565.1). Classification (NCBI taxonomy): domain Eukaryota; kingdom Metazoa; phylum Chordata; class Aves; order Anseriformes; family Anatidae; genus Anser; species Anser cygnoides. Next base: position 1,139,551 of record NC_089886.1, read on the forward strand.
TTAAGATTTCTATCATTTTTCTTATTAAAAGGTGACATACGGATGTTGATCTAAGCCCACACACTATAATCTTTCACATCTTGTCCCTTTTTGAATTTCATTTTATTTTTCTCCCTGTTTTGTCATTTCTTTCTTTTTTTTATTATTTCTCTCTCCTCTTTATTAAATAATGACTAGTCATAGAATGCTTTCTTTTTAACTCATCATAATGAAGATTTTTTAAATTTAGGCTATGCGAAATAACAATGTCCATGGACACAGATAGCTAACAACTAAATCTGTTCACTGACATCTAAAGGTGTCTTCTCCAAACAGATTTCTTTAGAGTCATTTACCAAATTTATTGCTAACTGAAGTATCAAAGGAATCCTTTTTTTTTCTTTATGAGATAAAGAGTGAAGGAAGAAATATGAAAAAGCCATTTATCTTTCAGTGACATCATCTATTTTCGCTGCATCAGTAGTAGGTCACATTGCCTCAGGAAGTGTTCTCCTTATACCTGCAGTCAAAATGAATCTTAGCTATGATAGCAGTGTATTCACAGTGTGATTTGGAAATGTTGTTAAAAATAAATAGGAAAGAGAGGAAGAGGTTCAGCCCAGAGTAGTTCATTCCATTTCCTGTGGCTGCAAATGCATTTTTTTCTACACCATTCTCCAGAATATTGAATAAGTCAGGAATTATTACAGTAATGTCCCTGTCATTCTGAATAATACATGAACAAAATTAGTTACTCTTCATTCACATTGAAGCAATTATTTCATGTCTCCTTGCATGAGGCCATGTGTAACCTATTTCTGAGTGCCGCAGACAGGGCCGTAAAGGATGGGGAAATAACAGCTGGGACTAATTGGAATTATGGTTGACTTGATTCACAAAGTTTATTTATTTATTTGTGTGTGTGCAGGGAGGGAAGTTAGTTTAAATTTAGTATGCAAAGTATTTAAAGGGAAAAGAGCCGCGTCAATGCTGTTGTGTGCCGTGCGTTGCAAGCCTTGCTGTTTTAATTAACCTTTAAACACGAGCACCGTCCGGCTCTCTGGGGGGCAGCTCACCCCCTCGACAGCACCAGCCCGGTGCAGCCTGTCCCCTGCGCACCCCCAGCGCCGAGCGGCACGGCCCCAGCCCTGCCAGCACCAGGTCTGCCCCGTGCAGGGAAAACCCATTTCTTGGGAAACTGAAACTCTCGCGCCCTGTATTCGTGCACGTCTCGTTATTCGTAGGCATCGGGGTCATCGCTGCCAATATTCGGCCAGCTCGGGCTGAAGACGAGGGGCTGCGGGTGCCCTGGTGCCGCTCAGCACCCCGGGGGCTGCGGCAGGTTTGGGGCCCTCCTGGGAGAGCTGGGGTCGGCGGGCGGGAGGGGGGCGATGCTGGAACGCTGCCCGCACTGCTCGGAGCCAAAAAGCGTCTCCAGAAGGTTTGGGGTTCAAACAACTGGCATTTCTGGCCCCAAAACTCCTTTTCTCCAAAGACCCCCGGCCCGAGGAATGTGGGGGTCCCGAGCGCCGCTCCCGGCGGTTCTGACGCGGAGCCCATCTCTGCGGTGCCCGAGCTGTCCCGTGTCTGGGCACGGGCCTCCCTCTTCCGAAAGAAAACGATACTTGGCTGCGCTAGGGGGTACTCGGGGGATTAACGTTTACAGGATGTTTCAGAAATGCTGCAGGTTCCTCGTTATAAATAAGCACGGTAAGTGTTAATGATGAAGTGTGCTCTGAACTGCGCGCACACTCATGTCAGGAGGCAGTGGGTTAATGTGGTGGGGGTTCTGCCCTACTTTCTTACGTTTTATTATGTGGCAGGATGCTGCTGGAAATGTGTAACTCAGATCACTGGAGAGAGCCCTGTAAGGTGTAGTGAATAAATGCAGAGCAGGCAGTATAAAACATACGTGCGTTCTAATATTTATTCATATATTAAAAAGTCAATACGGTGGCTGAGGTGAATGCTAAAAACTTTAATTAAAAACAAAACAACAATGCTCTCTTTCAGTTGCCTTAGCAGCAGAGAAAATGTAGGTAAACATCCTTCTTTCTGAAAAATGATCTTGTTCCTAGGAAATCCTACAACCTCCCTTTCCCAATATAAATGTATCATTCTGCTGAAGCGAACCACAAAATGACACTGGTGCAAAGTCCACCGAAGTCAATAAGAGCCTTTTTGCTGATCTTGCTGGACTCCAGCTCGGTGGGTGGAAAAGTATTTCATTTCATTAATTAGTTGGAAGAAAATTAATCATCTCCTTTTGATGCGTGAAATTTTTAATACCAATTTCTCATCTCCTGGCAAGTAGATGCCGGTGTTTTGGAGAGCCAGGGCTGCCCCTCCCCACATACGCGACGCACGGTGAGGAACGTCCACCAGCTCGGGCTGCCCCAGCCCGTGCCGTCCCGTCCTGCAGGGGCAGAGGCATGGGAATTGTCCTTTGCCTGCAAAGTCAATAATTTAAAACCTCGCTGTGTTGCAATGAGCCAATAGAATCTGAGTACAGTTAATCCTTCTTACACAAAACACATTTCATCAAAATGTAACTCTATTAATATTAATAACATATTTCAACATGAAGAGTACCACCACGCATCATCTGCTGCTTTGATTTGCATTTCTGGGTGGCCTCTCCCACCCCGCGGCCGCTGGTCCCCGTGTGCCGCCGGGGGCTCGGACGCCGGCAGCGAGGACGTGGGAGCGCAGGGGCAGCTGTGCAGGGGGACGGGCACAGGCGGCGGTGCTGAGGACACCGGGTGCCTCCAGCCATGAATCTCCCCCCTTGCTCATTTCTTGTGCTCTGGTGCCCATCGTGGAGCTGTCCCGTCCCGGCGCGCACGCTGGATTCCTTTAAAATGAAGCCAGACCAGAGGGTGCGCTGCAGGAGGAGAGCAGATGCTCTCTGCCGAGCTGGTGGGTGACCTGTCCCAGGGGACAAGCCCAGCAGGTCCCCGTGCTGCAGGACCGCAGCTGTGTGCTGGGAACGGGGGCAGCAGGGCTCCCAGCCTCGGCACCGTGCGGGAACGGCCAGGCCACCGGGAAATCCACAGAGAAATGGGGAGCAGGTGGGTGCCTCGGCACCACCGCCACAAGCTGCACCCTGCTTCTGGAACAAAAGCCTGGAGGCAGCAGCAAAGTCTGCAGCGGCCTCGGGAGGAGAGGAGCTCCCTGTACCACGAGGAGCTTTGATGTTTTTACCTGGTAGCCTCTGTGGGTGCAGACACAGATTCCTGGACCTGAGCTGCGGCTTCCTAACTCTAGCAGACACAGACGCTGTACAGCAGGTCTAGCTAAAGCCAGGTGAAACGCTGGTTTCACTAAAACCTTCACCGACCTGCCCAGTGCCATCCCACAGCCCATGAGCCTCCCCGCAGCCCTCTGCTCCAGCAGCACGTGGTGCCAGCTCAGGCTGCAGAACGCGGCAGGGGTGCAACGAGGTTCAAAGATGCTTCATTGGCCGTTCAGAAGACACGAGCTCCAGGCCCTTAAGCTGAGCCTCAGAATTAGAAACCATTACTGAGGGTTTTTATGAAAATCTACTCAAGCTTGACTGTTCATAAATAAGGCTTGACACTTCCCTCTCTGCCTTTATATGGCATGCATGCTTTTAAATAGTCCAACTTTATATAAAGGCTCACTGTTATAAAAAATAATTTACATTGGTTCCCTTCCCAAATACATTAATTGCAACCTCAATAAGAGCATACGGTATTTGCATTTCCACTTACAACGATGTGTTTCTGAGAGCGAGCGCTGGAATAGCGGGAGTACTTTATGCAATCCATAGACCTCGGCATTTCCCGGCTCCACTGGGCCTTTCTTTATGGAAAAATCAAAGAGTTCCAAAATCAGTTTTCCTTTCCAAGATGAGGAGATACAAATAAAATAGTTGATAAAATCCTGATTTCACCCAGGATGTTGGCAACTGTAATAATTAGGCTTTTAGTTTGCATTAAATATTAGCAGATAAAATACCTATTCTCTCCTTTTACCTTCAAGTCATGAAGAAATGAGCGCTTGCTTTTCCTTCTTCACTTATTTGTCAGCTCTATTCATTATAGATTCACACCTTCCAAAATAAACAAAAGAGAGCATCACATCTGAACGTGCACCTCGGTGCGCTACCTGTGCACTTTGGCCACTAAATATGCAGGGGACCAGAGGTCACTGCCCCCTGTGCTGAGCGTCTCGGCTGGGATGCAGACACTCTGCTAAGTGTATTTAAAATGTGCACATAAGGCGTGACAATCTGGGCACTACCCTCCCGATTCACGGGGCACGAGCCGTCCGAGTAACAGGCATGAGCTGCAGCAGAGTAGCTTTGGCCCCTGTTTGATAAGAGCTTGGTGAGAGCACAGACAGATGTCTGCTTTCGAATAAACAGAGAAAAACAAGCAGCTTCTTTGCATAGTTGGTTCTTTTCTCTAGAAATTATGAAGTGGTGAAATGATGTGAAAATGAGCTTTTGGGTGAAGTAGTTTGGCTAATGTTGTTTTGTGGACTGTCTTAGGATTTGATTGTGTGGGCAAAACTTAATGTCCCTTTTTTAAGAGAAACTAAAACATTCACAATTCAACTCTGTGCTGAAGGACAATTATAATGAAGTTGTTTGTGGTAGCAAATGACCACCATTTACTGTCCCTCACAGTCAAGTAGATGATGTATTTTAGCTGACATTAAGGTCTTCCATGTGGCTCAGTTAGCACAAACGTGTGATAGGAAATAAGGAACATCAAAGGAAAAATAGATGGGATAAAAGGCCCCTACAATTATATAAATAACTGATTGAGGAGTGTGATAAAGATGGATTTTTCTTCATTTGAATATACTGAATAGTTATATTTGCAGAATTATCACATCTCTTGGGGCTTTTCTAACATTGTGGTTTGTATGTGCTACACTCATGCATAACTAGCTGTCTGCATGCCAGGAACATTTTTTTTCCCTTTATAAATGACAATATTTTGATTTCACACCATAGTTATATCAATATTCCAGTCTCCTGAGATCCTCTTAATGTGATGACAATTGTGATATTAGTTCAGGCTGTTAATCCCAGGGCTCCTATGCTTTAGCATCCCCAACCGCATCAGAATTATATTCTTCCAAGAATATATTGTTGTATTTATCTTCATATGTATCCCATAAATAATGCTGATGAGCACGCAGGCAATAGTTAGAATCTCAAACTGGTTTTAAACATTCTGGGCTTATTCTATTTCCGCAGTCTCGTTTTATTTCTTGGTCAGTAAGTTGTGAGGGAGGCGCGAAGAACCACAACGCGTGTAGGCATCCTGCAGCCGTGTCAGGTGGGCTGTTTCAAGAGAAATCAGAACTCTTTCCTCACATAGACTTCCTTTATTTCATTGTTGTTGTTTTAATGACCATTAACAGTAAATTCTAAGTACATGCTTTGCTTGTAAGAAAGTGTTTTTCCCTGTGACAGTACGCGCAGAAGCTCCCCCTCCGTGGCAGACACTAGGTCCTCCTGTGAACAGTGCCAGCCCTCGTGAAGGGAGATACAGCTGTGAAGGTTATCGAGGTGAGGGCAATCAAGGCCGGGAAGGTCAGCTGATAAAAATAAGGCATTAAGCTCGGGTGGAAAAGGACTGTGGGTGTGGGGTGGCTCAGTGCGTGGTAGTGCTCTGCTGCAGGGGGCAAGGGAGGAGACCGGGGGAAAGGGTGCTGGGAAGAGTTCAAGTGCAGGAGGGCTTGCAGGCAGGGACTTGAAGAACTGGAGGAGACAGCTGGCTGGGAAAATGAGGTAAAATGTCTGTGTACTTACCAGCTCGGGTAGTAGAACCAGCCACCCAAGTAATCTTACTTCAATTTCCTTGTAGGACAATTTTAAGAAAGGCATCCCTGCTTTTGCAGGGTCTAACCAGGTGCTGGGCACTGGGTTAGCAGAGAGGTTACAAAGCTTGGTTTGGCCTAGACCAGTTTGGGAAAATCATCTTCAAAGGCTCAGAGCTCTGTGAGCCCAGCCAGTACCTGATTAAATACGGAGAAAGCTGGGGGGCACTGGGGGTGTGTGGGCAGGATCCCTCTGCGCCTCCTCCCCTGCTGCCCCCTGGCCGCGTGCTGCAGCGGGAGGGGCAGCGCCCTGTGAGTCCTGTCCGGGTGTCTTTTCTTCTGGTAAACCTGCCTCGGGCTGCTTAATCTCAACGCAATTTTAAGAGTGTTGAGAACAAACTCGTGTTTTCACTGTAAAATGCACAAAACCTATATCTGAGGAGTAAGTGCCTTTCCAGTAGAGTTTCCAGCTGTCTCTCTCCCTCTCAGACTTGCAGGACATGAAGGAAATACGGCTATCGCCAGTGCCAGCTGCATTTCCGAGAGGACAGCTGCACCTCTTCACGTTGAAGTGCACAGGCCTGGAGCAGTACCCCAGCTCTCAGGTAGGAGGCACTAACGAAAGCATCTGCGTGTGAGATACTCGCACACACACAGCCTGAAAGCACCGAGGTTTCTGCTCGGGCCGTTGCTTAGGTCAAATAAAAGAGCGGAGGTGCTGTTCGTGTTCTCGTGGGCTGGCGGTCCTTGTGCCCGTGGCAGGGCTGCGGTACCCTTGCATCCCGTGGGAGGCCCAGGGTTGAGGCAGAGGAATAAAAGGGTTCAGAGACAAATTCACTTCTCAGGGCCTCGTGGAGAGGAAATGCAGGAGGTTCATCGCAGTCTCTAAGCGCGTAGCTCGTGTGGAAGATCCCTGAACTGCAGCTCCTCAAGTGGAAATGATTTAATGCTTCACTAAGAATACTCTGGCAAAGCAAAAACTCATGGCTTTATAAAACATGGCAGTCTTCTGGTGGGTTGGTGGTTTTTTTTTTGTTTTTTTCTTCTTTTATTTAAAGAGGAACAGAGAGAAAGATTTCTGTAAATATGTTGAGCAGATTCAAATCTATTCAAGGTAGAGTTGCACTTGGTGAAGCTGAGCCATGAATGGGGGTTGAGTCCAAAGCTTCCAAGCCCGAAGAATTGTTTGTGCGTTTTTCTCATGCCAATGAGTGTGATTTATGATTAACCAGATAAGAAGGTGTTGCCCTAAGCTCTCTGAATACTCTCGCTCATACTGCGCAGTCATATTCTGTTCCGGTATTTAATTAGCCTAATTTTTTTCCCTTTGGGCGGAGTGTGGAGACTTAGATCTGGATATAACTTTAGAAGCATTATACAAAACTCCAGGAATAACACTACTGAATCTGTTCTGCGCTGTGCCACAGTTCCTCTGTACTTCTGGGAATTAGACATCAGCCTCTCAAATTTGTTAATAATTGAGAAAGAGTAGAGTAGGTATCGCAGCATGTTGGGAAATGACAGTCGACTCATACTATCATCAGTTCACACTACCTTCATTTTCTGGCTTAAAATAACATTGTGCCTATTATTTAGCACAAATAAGGGGACGCCCCTGTGGGACGCTGCCAGCAGTGGGTGCCTGGGAAGGGCAGGGTGGGTGCGAGGTGATGCTTCCCTCGCGTGCCGCCTGCTGAGCAATAGCTCCGGGTTCCCCTAAGCCAGGGTTGGGGTTCCTGTGCTTCATAACTCTAGATGGACTCTTTGTTCTTTTTCTTCCAAAAACTTGTCCGTGAGCCTTGAGCAAAGGTGAGCTTGTGGTGCCTCCTGTGGCTGTCTTCCAGTCTCGCTGCGTTTCGTGCACAAAACAAAAGCTTCCCAGGGCTCTGACCAGACATGCTGACCCCTGTGGGTCTGGGCGTCCTCTCCCGTGGAGGAGTGCTGCTGGACTTGCATCCCTGTGCTGATGCAGAGGATCTGGTTGCATACATCTTTCTGAGCCTGAGTGCCTGAAGCAACTTCCTCTTCTTTGCACTGGAAAGAAAATTGCTGCCTGCAGGTCAGCCGAGGGCTGGAGCCTTTAACGCAGGACTGAGATCCTGCCTCTGAAATGAGGAGATGGTGTCTGCCACCAGAGCCGTGATACAGTAAAGGCCTTTTTTGTGCTGGAAAACCTGGAGAAATACTTGCAAATCTCTTTAGAAAATAAGCATGTGGCCCAGAGTTTGCTTTGTCAAAGAACTTAAACATGTAATCTTGACATGTAAATATTCCCAGAAATATTTCCTGAATAAATAAAATTCCTTCCAAAATGACCTCATCCTTTGGCAAATGCAAGCATGTATACTGTACATCTTCCAGAAAAATTCATCTGCTCTGTGCTCAGCGCCGTGTGCTGTGGAGCCCGGAACACTTTGGGCTTTGCAGGCTCGCAGACCCCGCGGCCAGGCAGTGCGGTGGGCACCAGGTCTGCAGAGCTCGGCCCAGCACTTCTCACCCAGCCTCAGTCCTGCTCCCCTCCGTGCTCAGCACCGCAGTCCGACGGAGGCATCGGAGCTGAGCATCCCTGGCTTCTGCGGGCTGTAAGGCAACGGGATTTAACTTCTAACGGGATTTAGCTTCTAACCAGTCACAGCTATCTTCAGATAGCTGAGGCAGGAAGAGGATTTGGAGCCAGTGCCTGGTGCAGGTTTTAGGGCGCTGTGCAGAGCTGTTCCTGCTGATCCTGCTCTGTAGGGGGGTTCAGTTCTTCAGAGTCCTCCTTCAGGGCGAGCACCCATCTCAGGGTACCTCGTTCGTCTGTGCCTTTGATGATCTTAGTGTATGCTTAAGAGGGCAGAGAAATGGAAAGTATTTCCCCTTCCAAATTTGAGGTAGATAACCTCTTGCAGAATGCCTCTCCTCGCACAGTAAAGAATATTTAAATAAATGTTACTCAGTAACTCTCTTCTGCTGCTTAAATTGGTTTTTCTAGTTCTGAAGACTTTTAGCATGAATCTTCCCTGGGGCCGCCTTACCTCCTGCCGCACACTCCTGGTTTGCTGTCTCGCTGTGCAGCTCTGGGATGTGAGCGGCGTGATCTCTGTGGGTCGCTCTGCTTATTGGAAATATCTGGTACCGGGATCGGTTTCAGTTCATAGGCTGAAACTGTGGAGGCTCTGCTGAGCAAAATACAAACTACTTCTGTCAGTTTATTTTTTCCCCCGATTATCTCCAGTTTGGTTTTTTTTTCAGAGATAGCACTCAGACACCCCCATCTGACAGGCTGCAAAGCCTCTGCTCCCCTCTTTGAGAAGGTCAGTGATTGCGCTCTTCTGCGTTTGCTTCCGTTGAGGAGATCATCTCCGCCTCCCTGAAAGACTAGTTTTCTCTCTCCTTGTATAAAGCTATAAAAGCGGTAAGGAATTCAAGTCATTCTTTCAAGTTTTAGAACATGAAGAGTTTCTTCAAAAGGCTTTTCCACTGAAAGGGTAGTTTTAGAATCAGTTTCATTTCTTGGCCAATTTATTACTCATCCAACCACGCTAAGCCCTAACCATGTTATCAAAATACTGTATTTGCTAGATTTGAGTAGGCCTGGCTAGAACACAAGAATGTCATTTTCTGGAAAACTTTTAAAATAAATTTCAAAGTCTTAATGTGCGTTGGACACAACTGAGTGCTGAGGGGGTGAAGGGGGAGGATGAAAACTGTAACTTATGAATGTGCATGCACATCCCAAATACCAGAGCGTCAGGAGCGCACCTACAGCGCAGCAGTCCATTTCTTTGCTGGACTTGGGGAAGACAAAATGCTGCCCGCTGGGCAGAGACGGTTCCCCTGCCCCCTTCCTCCTGCTGAAGCTATGCAGGCTGGGCTCGGAGCTGGTGCTGGAGGGGGTCCTGAGCCCGAGCTGCCCGATGCCAGGGGAGCAAGGGGGCTGCCTCAGGAACGCCCTCCTGTACCCACTGTGCTTCTTCATGGAGCCTGAGGTGCACTGGTGCACCTCAGCGTGTGTGCTGGGCAGCTTGGCGGGGGTTCTGGGAGGCTTCATTTCTTTTTGAAAGACCGGTTTGTGCCACGGGAAATCACTGCAGCACCTCCAGGTAGGGTTGCGGGTTTGCTCTTGAGCTTCTTGCGGTGCTGAGGGGCGAAGAGGCAGTGCTGGAAGGAGGCCATCCACTTGTAAGCTGCTGTAGCTCTGTGTGCAGGAACATTTGGGCACCCGAAGTGCCGCGCTGTGCTCCGAGTTGTTTGCCAGAACAGTTTGCATTGGTAAATGAGGGTGGCTACCCGATGGCCAGGAGGATGCTCTGCAAGCAGCGGGGGAGCGCCTGCTGGTGCCCCCCTGGTGCCCGGTGGCCACATCCTGGCCAAGAGGCAGAATTTGGGATGGCCTGGCCTGGAGGCGCGCAGCGGAGCTGCCGTAGCAGCGGCAAGCCGGGAGGGAGGCAGCTGTGGGACGTGCGTGCCTGAGCCCTGGCCGGAGCGCAGCTCCCCTCGCAAAAAGAACCCGGGGCTCAGCCAAGGAGGTGAAGACAATCCTTGTGGAGACAGAGGTTATATTGTTCGTACGGTCCCATCCTGCCAACAAAAGCTGCCTTCTGCGCTCCCGGAGGGGGGTGAAGATGCTGTGTTTTTAACGTTGATCTGTGTGTCTAGTGCTGAAACCCAGCCCTGCGGAGACCTGAGGCTGCCAAGTGCCTTGCACCGATCCGTAAAGGAGCGCGGCGGGGCTGCCAGCCTGGGGCTCCGACCAGCCCGTCTGCACGCAGCCGCATCGAGGAGACCTCAACAAGGGCCTCGTGCTCCCAGGGCTCATCCCAGAAACCACGGCTTGTGCTCCTTCCTCTGCACATCGCATGGGTTCCCTCACCCCCCTCTCTTTTTAAACCTGGTAGGGTCAGTCACAGGTGCATACTTTTGGTAAGCTTTCTTTTACGTATATGTGCATATATATATTAAAACTTAAATACTAAAAGAGAGAGAAGCTGACTCATTTCACTGTTGGGAGGCAGAAACAAAAATAGATGTAAAGGGGATAAGTCTCCTCAGCTGTATGGAGTTTGTTCCTACCGCTCAGATAACCGCGCTGATATATCCCTTTCCTTTTCTGATGACCAAATAAAACAGGAAAAAATGCAAGTGGCAGACTTGGTAACAGCACAGCTGCGGGTGCTCTTCACAGAGCTGGTGCCAAGGGGGACAGAGATTCATCCAGAAAATTCCCAGGTCTCGTGAATAAGCAGCAATGCAAGGGAGCGCTGAGGACAGCTAGTTAGGCAGGGGTTTGCAAACTGCTCGAGTCAAGCTATAATTTTTGCGGTCTGGTAAAGCTGCTCCTAGAGCAGCAAGTGATGAATGCTACAGCTGCTTGGCAGAGACCCCGAAACAAGTACCAAGCCCTAACCAGCTGTGCTGACTTACATTTGTTCCAAAAAGCTGCCTGAAGAGGCGAGTTTGCCCTGGTGAAGCTGTGAGCGAGCCGATGCTTGGTGCCGGCCCCAAGCCCCCTTCAGCTCCGTGCCACGAAGGACCCCGCTGCTGGGCGCTCCCCGTGCTCGCGGAGGCTGGGCCTCTTCTGCGGCAGGGCGGCACTCGGCACCCTAAACCCCTGCCCCGTTGCTCCTGCCCGGTCCCGGCAACACTCGCTCCTCTGGAAGCAAGCTCAGATTTGTTTCCTGGGCTGCCCGGGTGGAGGTAGCCCTCGCAATCGGCCAGCGGGCAGAGCGGGCATTGCTCAACGCGCTGTGCTTCCCTGCGCTGCTAGAAACCGTTGCGCAAGCTGCCTGCCCCGTGGCGTAACTCATTCACTCGCTCTTCGGGTGCCTGCGCAGGAGAAGCATTCGCTGTTGCTACTCTGCTCAAGCCTCAGTTGAGGAAAAATCGGACGTGACGTGCCATATGTGAGAAATTTTGGATGATAGCGCATTTATTCCATGTTGGCTGGTTGTAAGCTTTAGAAGTGAGGCCAGTCAATAAATTTCTATCAACTTTTTTTAAAGTGAGGAAAAAAAATACTGCGGTTGTTTTTCGTATTGAAAAAGTACTTTTTTGTGCATGGGGTCTTCCAATCTAGTCATCAGAAAATTAATTTATTTTTTTTTTTTTGGACAAAAACATGTTCACTAACTAGGTGGAACTCTTCCTGAACTCAGGAGGACTTTTCCCCTCTCCTTTACTAAAGACTCCGAGCCGAGGTTCTGCATCTAGCTGCTGCGGCATCCTTTGTGCTCGGGGTAGTGTTCTCATTCTCTTAAACTCTGCATTACGAAGCTGTCTTCCCCAATTCTAGCAAACAGTTCCTTCAGCTGACTGACGTTTTCTCATTGTAAGGCAACAGAAAGAGATTAATTTAGGAACAAGTAAAATCCATGTTAAAAGAATGCCTCGGAGCATTGGCCGGAAAGCGGAGAGATCTGCGGGTGCTGCCGGGGACAGGTAACGCCTGAGCTGCGTCTGGCTGTTGCTGGTGCTTTGCAAATGGAGCTGCCGACGGGCACCGGTGCCTGCAGGGTCTGTGGCAGCTAAAAGCGGGCCCTGCGGTGTGCTGCCCCTCTGCTGCCCGTACAGGCTTCCGGCTTGGAAAAGGCTCGTGGGGTTAGATCGCTCCTGTTTCTGTTAGCTATCCCCTATCAATTGTCAGTGTTAGTTTGGGGAGAGCCCTCAGTTACTTCAAAATAAGTAAATGTCCTCATATTAAGTGGCCGTTGTGCGCAACAGGGGCCTTTCACATCTTTATTTGGTGAATGCATTGTTGCGTGATTCGTGTGGCATGCCCGTAGTTCCTTCAGAAGTATTGCAAGTACTGGAGGTAACGTGATGAAAAGAGCACCTCTGCTCCCCGTGTTGCTCGTGCACGTAGAGTAACTTGCAAAGAGCTTGGAGGCCGCGTCTTTGAGCAGCTGGGGCCAGGGGCGCGCTGCCCCACGCGCTGTGCCGAGGCGGGTGTTTGTGGTTTGTGCCCTCGGGCACCATCCTGCAGGTAGGATGGTGTTGCGTGAGCCAGGCCTGCAGGTTCAGTGTTTTTTTCCTGCAGCATGGCCCTTGCAGGGAAGTGCCTGCCAGCGTTTTCCCTCAGCCCGTATCCCCTGAGCTGCTGAGCAGACGCCAAGGATAGGGCAGAAGTTTCAGGCAGCTGGTGATAACGCGTTTTGCTTTGCTTCACCTTCTTGCAACTTTATTTTCAGTATGTTCAAGCTTATTTTTGTTAGTCTAAAACTGGTGGTTATTTTCATGCTCGTCTTCCCGGTTGTAGAAACTGATTTCAGGATGACTTCTAAGCACTGGGTTCTCGCAGCGAGGGAAGCCCACCGGCCTCGGCACCGCCGCCCTGGGCTGTGCGGGACTGGGGAGCTCCCGCTCGGCCGAGCCCCCTGGAGGGTGCTGGGCACAGCCCCTGGAGGGGGGGCGCAGCCCCTGGGGGCTGAGCGGTGCCCCCAGCCGTGCCCCTCACGTCGAGAGGGGGCTCGTGCAGAGCCGTGCCAGCACCGGCTGGTAATCTCCAGCGACCGCATAGGTATGCGTAATCGTATTTAAGTCTGTTTGTATGTGAATGTTTGTTTAATTATTTCTGGATGTTCTTTAAAATAATAACTCGGGTTCTAGCAGAACACAAGCATTCATTTCTTTAGGCCCTTCCAACAATAGTGGGATATGGAATTCTTTACCAGCTATTGTTCTGCAGCTTCGCCCCTCTCAGCTAATTATTGCAGTCCTTTTTAAATGATGCATTTAATATTGAATTTATATATTTTTAAAAGTCCTTACGCTTGTCTTAACTGGAAATGTGTTCTGGCCTGACTTGTAATTCCCTCTGCAGCCTTATTGGAGTCAGGCAATGTATACAAAAATATTAAGTCAATAAAACTGTACTGTAAGTCACTGGAGATTTAGAGATATATTTTTTATAATGAATAACAATCCCAGGCAGCCAGAAATCATTTCAAAAAATTCCAAGGCCTAATTAAGAAAATCACGTCAGAACACCCTGAGATTTAGCTGTATGCCCAGGGCTTTCCCTGCCCGGAGCCGAATCAGGCGGGCACCTTCCTGCAGCCCCTGGCGCCTGACCCTCCCCTGGCTCCTCGCTGGGAGAACAGGAGCGAGGGCAGTGGTGAAACAGCTCTGGTCAATGCTAATTGAGTAAAATGGATTTTCCTGCCAGCACGAAAGCAGAGAGGGAATACGAAGCCCTTTGGCTGCCGGGTGGCCCTGCACAGTAATTGGACGTGACTGGGAAGCGTTGGGTTCCTCACCCTGTGCGGTTCCAGCAATGAACCAGTGCTCCACGCAGCAACCGGTGCAATGACAGCATCTCTGTGCAGGTTTTTCAAACTTTGTAGCCAAAATAGGAAAGCGGTCAAAATGGAAACAACAGATCGCTCAAGGAAGTCTAAATTAGAGAAATTCAGGGGTCAGTTTGCAGTTGTGTTTCCTGTTGTGATGAAAGTTTCCCATTCAAATATTTTAGCATACTTGATCTTTTCTCAAACTACCAGTAAACTATTGCAACAAATCTGTGACCATTTAGTAACGCGTGTTGCATCCTCGCTGTGCAGTAAGCTGCAGGACAGCAGCCAAAACTCGAATGTTTTAGGCTGAAAGCAGAGGATGCTGCAATAGGACCTAATGCTGCAAGCCATTAGCAATACAGAGCTCAACACGGTGGGCAGTTTGTACAATAATTGGTGGCTGTGGGCAAATTGGTGGATGTTTAGGACTCCGTTCGCTTCCCACCCGATACGAGGACGCCGTCCGGGGAGCGGCAGCACCCGCGGCAGGAGGCTCCCGCAGCCCGGGTGGGGGAGCCATGGGAGCGCCTGGGTTGGGAGCCAGAGCCACAGCACGAATCCAAGGGAGCCTCCTCACAGCTGGGTGGAAGGCAGGCTCTGCTCCGTGGCCACAGCCGGCCCTCGGCGTTGCACGGCCACGGGAGCCCCCGGCTCCCGTAGCATCAGCAGGGGTTAACGTGTGGGGGAGGGATCCTGTTTCATTTAGGAGAAGGCTGATTTCACTCTGGTGGGTCTGGTTTGGGTGACCCTAGCTGTGGTACATCTATGGAACGGCCTTCGGTTGCGTTTTATTCCCGTTCGTGGTCTGCAGGTGCAGGCAGCCAAGGCCCTGGGGTGGCCCCTGGGGAGCGGCCCTGGGCAGGAGCCTGCGGGGGGCTTGGGGCCGGCAAGCTGCCAGCCGAGCAGAACTTCTCCCAGATTTGCAGCTCTGCCTTTATGCTGAACGAGTGAATAAAATGTATTTCAGATATTACCCTCCTGTGGGCTTTCACATCTGAGAATTTATGGAAGATAATTCTGGGGGAGGGTTATTTGGACTCAAATCCCGGTGTGGTTATTTATAAAGCCAAAAAGTAAATACACCTCTAGGCGAGTGTGTACAGCTTTTTGCCTTTTTTTTTTGCTTGCTTCTTACAGCGTGAGATCTGCCTGCAGCATAGCTGGTAAAGCGTTTGGATCCTGAAAGGTGGCGTTTTGTGTAGTACTGCTCTGGAGATGGGCTTATATGAAAAGCAGCACATTTTAGAAATAACATTGTTGTTCAAACTGCTAATTGTGCCTGTTTCAGAGTCCTGCTGACTTCAAACACAGATGAAGTCGTATAAGGAGTGTGAGACATTGCTCAGAACATCAGCGTTAGGAGGGCATCTGTTGTTACCTCACGCTTAACCTAGAACTAGTTATTTTTGGATTTAATTTGAAAAAACACAGTTTGGTTTATGTCTAAATTGAAAAGAATAATGCTGTTAAATGAATTTGTGATGAATAGTTTCTCCCAGTGTCAGTCTTGTTTCTTTAGCGATGATAATACTGATAGAGCCAAAGCTCATTCAGTCTCATAAACCAAATGAGTGATTCACAGGCTCTGTCTCTACACAGCAACTCTATTTATATGATACGAGAATATTATATAAATACCATGTCTTCTTAATCATGCATCTGTATTCATTTTGATGGGAAGGCAATTACTTCTCTCTAACCCAGTTCCGTTCAGTGACTTCCTAATGTGCCAAAGATTAATTATTCCAGAAACAAATGTTAAAATGCTCTTGCGGTGGTCAACAGCGCCCTGCGCCACGCCGCCCCCCTCACCCCCTGGCAGAAGCTGGACTTGTCCTCGCAGCTTAGCCCACACGTGTGGGCAACTCCATCTTCTGGTGCTGCAGCGGTGTAATACCACGGGGAAAACGCATCACACAACCTTATTTAAAATGGCAAAGACTAATGGCCTGGTTTACTTGCGCTAGCTTTTGCAAAGTGGTACCCAGAGCGGAGACCGAGGTTGGTGCGGTGCTGTGTGCTGTACAGGGATCATGGGGCGTGGGCTTCAAGGGGGTCTTCCGTCACCCTATTCGCTTCTTGTCACTGCAAGAACTGCAGGGAAAAACAGCGTGTCTGGGAAATGCCTGAGTAATGCATGCCTCGTTAGTGCTCCTGTGACTGGGCTCTTTGCCAGTAAGGAGTAAGTTGGCAACATGGAGTCAGGTTTCACTTTAAAATATTTTTGTTCAATATCCTAGAATTAATGTTAGTCTAAGGCCAGTGAGAGATGTTATTTAAAAACACTTGGGTTAGTTTTCCGAAGACCAAATTGATAGATAATCTAGATTTAAAAGATGTTTTATCCCAATGTGCATGTGTAAAAATACTAAAGATGTGTTCTGGGCCAGCTTTCTGGTTCTTGTCAGTGCAACTCCATAATTACAAGCTAATCTGTAAGTGCAAAAGAAACAGAAATCCAAAATAGATTCAGCTTTAACAGCTGAGGGAGACCGGGGGGATGAAAGGAAACATGAAACATGGTAAATATTAAAAAAACAGACCAAGGTCTCTAAGAGCTTGTGAGGAACAAGCCCCATTTGCAGCCACGCAGAAGGCTCCTTCTTGCTCCCGTTACGCAGCAGATCGGTGCATGTTCCTCTTTGCCTTTCTTGCAGCCCCCCGAGCCGCCACCCCCTTGGCAAAGCGGTGAGTGCCTGGCCGGAGCTCTGTGAGCGGCTGGCGGCGGGGCCAGATGGAAACCGACAGCCTGGCGGCCCGAGGAGTTTGCTCAGCTTCACCCTTACGGATGGGCTTCTGAGTTTTCCCCATGGCTCATGTACTTGCCGTAGCAGAGGGTCCCGAGGCGTGCCTTGCAGCCCTCCGGCACCGTGCCGGTCACCTCGCCCTGCAGGCAGTGCCACCGCGCTCGGGTAACGCCGCCCAGGGCTGTACGCGCACCCCGCCCTCATCCCAAGGCAAATCCGTCCCGTCCACTCATCCTGCACCTGGCTAAGCAGTTAATTTTGCTATGTTTCAGGTCAAATGCCATCCAAAATCCCAAATACAGATTTCATGCCCGGTTTAGTTTCCCGGTGAGATCCTTGCTAAAGTTTGCTGGACAAGAGTTTGGTCTGGAGAAGCAACGCAGCTCGAGCACCTGAATGCTGTGGCACATTTCTCAGTGAACACATTGCTTTAATGATGCTCTTAGGTGTTGACATTTCCATCCCTGAAACAAGTTCTTAAGCACTGAGAGCTGTCGTAATTATGTTTACTCTTTTCATTACCCAGTAATATTATTTTCAGATCTAAAGCATCCTACAGCAGGCACCTGTCTCACCTCCTCCTGTGCGTGATGCTGGCAGGCACAGAGCAGCTCCTGCTCGCCCATCCCGTTCAGAACTGTCTGCCTCCTTTCAGCAGCAAAGTATGATGGCACTGGCATGCATATTCTTTTTTCTAAGATGAAAAGAGCAGTTTCTTTAGAAGTTTCTTACTAAATGCGTAGTCTTGTAGAGCAATAACATCTTCCTTTTAACTGGCTTGGCCTTTCATCACAGATTTGCTCATGTGTGTTCTACAAATTGTTTGAACTTTTGTGAATGTTCATGACTGTTGTAGGCTGTTTTCTCTTGGTTTCTGGCTTGGGGAAGTCAGAACGTGATTTACTACCAAGACAAAGCAAATGACAAAACCCAGGCACGTTGCCTCAGACATCGCTGTGTTTCCTTCCCAGGTAAATGGGCTGGCAGTAACCAAACACCAGGGTAAGGGCTGGAAAACTCCCCTGCTAGACACTGGACAGGGAAGGAGATGGAGCTGTTCTCCAACCTGCATTTCGCTGCGAGCAGGAAAATCTGGGGGCTGGAGAATTCAGGCTCCCCAGCTGCCGGGGCTGCTCCTGCAGGCTCTGTCGGATAAATCCGCTCACTTGTTTGTGACAGTAACAGCAGTCAGGAAATTTGCGTGTGTTAGTAATTGCAGGTTCAATGTCTATTTCTATGAGGCATGGGTTGTCTGAATTTGCTTTGTGCCCTGGATAGAGCTGAACACAGCCTGGATTCGGCAGCGGCTGCCGTTTGCTCTCCGCTTTTCTGCGAGGGGACATTGCTGCGTCTTGCAGAGCTACTGCTGGGACTCAGCTGTAAGCTAGCGTTTACCTCAGGAAAACAGATTGTCAAAACAGACCGGGCACATAAGGAAAAAACAGATGGGCTGGGTAGCCTGCCCAGCTGCCTCTCCTAAGCACTGCCCAGCGGGAGAGCCACGCCAGGGAATGGCACCTAGCGGTAAGCTCGGGTAGCAAGCTGATACTCCTTCATGAAGACGTTGTCTTCCCGAATGGATGTGCAGCAATCGCCAAGGCGATCAGTAAAGCTAAGTGCAGAATTGTGTCAATAATGTGCTTGCTATTTCAGTGTTTCTGTGCCCCTTTCCTTAAAATATTTAACAACCTAATGGATACTGCACTTCAGTGGATGTGGATGTAATGATGCTCTTCTGGTGGCCAAGCCCTTCCGAGAGGCAAAGCAGCAGATGTCTGCGACGCCAGGAGAGCTCTTGCTGTGTGCGCCTGTGCCGCTGAAGGCAGAGGTGACCTGAAGGAGACAGCCCAGAGCCGCGCCACCTCTGCCAAAACCAGCACTGGCTGAACTCCGGAGCAGGTACCAGGCATTTGGCTGGGATGTGCCACCATGTAGCAGCTCTGTGCGTGATGCTGGGCTGCGGGACCAAACTATTCCCAAACTGTATTTTGTTCCTCACACAGACCTTTTCCCCTTGAAAACATCGTGCCCATCTGAACCCTGGTCCAGAGCGTGCAGGGCAGTGCTCGTCCCGCTGTTTCTGCTAGCTCTGCTGCCGGTTGCTTCCTTTCAGGGCCGGTTAGCTGGTAACCTCCCTGGCGTTAATCGCAGCCCCAGCAGCTGTGCCCCACAGAAGGGATATTTCACACACACAAAAAGAGCTCCTCATGGGCAGCAAAGCTCAGCAGTGCCCAAATATGCGGTGGTTGCATGAGAGGAGCAATGTTCTCTGTATCGGTGGTCAGGCATGACTCATGGAGACTCATGCGCTGTGAATGCGAGCTGAACGTCGGGGCCGGGGGTGCGGCTGTGGCTGCGGGCAGCTGGTGCCTTCGTGCGAGCCTCAGAGCGGCTCTGCACCGCCTGGGGACGGATCCTGCGCGCTGCTGCCCCGCGACCACCTCCCTCTGTGAAGCAGCAGTGTCATCTACGACTACCTTGTCGTTCTGGGCTGCAAAAAAAAAAAAAAAAAAAAGGCGAACTTGTTTAGAAATCAGAAGAAGCCAAGCCTTTTTATGTGAAGGCCACTGCTGTGTCTGGGTGCAGTACTTGGGTCCGTTATGGGGCCCTCAGCACCAAGGGAGCTCCGGGCCCCTGCAGCAATCACCAGTTTGCTCAGAGGTATGACTTACATGAGAGTAGGGTTTGAGAAATCACGTTTTGTTTTTTTTTTTTCAAAGAAACCAAACTGGGCTGTCTATATTCTAAAACTATTTAAGTGTATAGCAATTAAGTATGCACTGTAGAAAGAGCTATTTCAGTTGCAGAGTTAAGTCTCCTCTTGTTTATCTTGTTGGGCTATTGCCCATTGACAGACTATTGCCATGATTCATCATAACTTCACGTCTTGGAAAAGGTCTTTGCAGAAGCAGGAGTTGTGCATCAAGCCAGGTTCGAGCTCACCAGTCACGCATGATTTGCTGACAACATCCTGATTTGGCAAATATGAATTTCAATTATTGTAGCTCCTCAAAGGAAAAACAAATCTGAGATCTAGGTCAAAGATCTAGATTCTATCAAGTATTCCCACCACAAATAAAGTTTGTTAAGATACTGATTTAAATCATCTGTTCTTTTCATCTTTTTTTTCCAGGTCTAATTAGTGTCTCTCTAAACCCTTAGAATACATACAAATATGTATTACATGTTTAAATATATGTACATATGCATATATGTACCTATAATTTAGCTGGGCAAGAGCCTTTACAAGTATCCTACTACTACTATAAGTTTGGGGGGAAGGAAGGAAGGGAGGGCAGGCGAACTTCTACCAAAGGAAAAATTCTAGTATACGACCTGCAGAAACAGACCATGTTGGCTGTTAAAATTTATCGAAAAGCCCCTCTCTCAATGAATTGTGTACATTCTGTCCCTGAAAGATTTTAGAGCAACAGTGACCTTAGAAAGCTTTTGAAGAGAAGCCTTTTATATTTGAATTGGTATCCTGACATGTAATGAAGAGGTTGCCATGGCAGATATGTATTTTTGATGGAATCAGAGAAAATAAGTGAATAAACCATGTATGTCTGATTCATAAATTACTACTGCTCAAGGCAGTAGTAACCCCTGTTTACTGATATGCGACCAAAGCTTTTTCAGTGCAAAATCAAAAAAAAAAAGGAAGAAAGTGTATTAGACTAACTGATAAATTTAAGTAGTAATTTGAACCCAGTTAGGCTTCCTTTACCTTGCAGCTTTAGAAATATTTAACTACCATACCAAAAAAAAAAAAAAAGCTTTCCATGTAACCTCACAGAGAACATCAGCACCGATGGGTCCTTTGTATCACACTACTTCTGTTGGGGGGGATCCACACCGTATATACCAATAGCCCAAGAGCACCTTGTATTTGGCACTATTACCTGATTATACACGCATAAATCTGCTTATATAATTCTACTTGAACAGCAGTGAATTGTTTTGCCAGCGATTTACACTCTCCTGAGACCTTGCAGACCTACTTTAAAAGCTGACTTAACTCTTTGCGCTCTCAGCTGCATCTAGTTGAAAGTATCCTCACTTTTTTAGCTAAAATGTTGGAGTTTTGTTTCATTCAAAACATTCCGGTCATAGGAAGTTAGAAATTTTTGGTGGAAACTGTAAATAAAAATGTCCAGTTCTTTCACTGTGCTTTTCTTCATTGTACCTTTGCTGATGTGCAGCTTTTAGTTAATGAAGCCCTGTGGCAGAACTGTTTGAGGCGTTATTGAAAGTGAAGGTATTCGGGCCTTATCTTAGCAGCAGAGTAGCTGGAGACCCAATTCCCCGAGGAGAAAAAGTACGATCTGGCCTCAGGCTGGGAGTTGTGGACTATAATTGCAAAAGCAAAGAAAGATTTAATAAATAAAACTGGACAAGAAAATGTATCTTTGGTGGGAATTTTGAACTTTTTCAAACTGCTGACATTTCATTTGGAGATCAGCCTCCCCCTGACAAATGGCTTGGCTGGGATGTTTATCGTCAGAGTTAGGGGGAAAATACAAAAGGCCCAGGGAGGAGGGGGACCCCGATGTCCCCGGGGAGAGCTGCAGGCGAGGGGCTAGGTCGGTCCCGGCGAGGTGCTGCCCTGCTGGAAGGTGGCCACAGAGCCAGCACCGGCCGTGTACAGCGTTCCCTAAGCCATGCCCTGACTTCCCCAGCCTTCGCAGCAGACATTGGGGGTGCTGTGGCAGCACCTGGGCAGAGCGGCTGGCTTTGCTCAAGGTCAGGCAACCTAGAGATGCCGTTCCTTGATTTTCACGGCTGCTATTTAACAATGCAACCTCAGGCCCTGTAACTCTGTATCGACGGCCGTTGGCTTGTTTTTCATTGCATCGCAGCGCTGGATCTCTTTCCGATCGCTTCGCTGTCCGCAGGCTGCTCGCTGTCCGCAGGCCGCGACGCTCCTTGCCAGGGCCTCCGGCCCCAGCTCAGCACCGTGAGGCTGCCCCTGGCCGGGGGCTGAGCCCCTCCTGCGGCCCAGCCCTGTCGAAGCTTTTCAACAGCTACACTGCCACAGCAGTGGGAGCGATGCTTGGTCTGGGCTTCCAGTTGCTCTTGCGCTAAGTAGTTTACACATTTTCTCAAAGGTCAGCTAGGCAATTAACTTAGTAGTTCACAATGTCATTCAGCAACTATTTAAACTCTCATAAATGAAATGACTGTACTCCAAATGTTCCTTCCCCGTGACCCTAGTGTACTTTCTCTCGATTAACTCTTTTTGCTGCTCAGGATGTGTTCCAGGCTGCAGGCCTGCGCGGCCCGAAGAAGGCGCCGCCGTTTCCACCTTGCTCGCGGGCACCTTGCAGGCACCCGGCTGCCTTGCAGGAGGCATCACCTGCAGTCACTTCTGTTCCGTGGGCTCTCGGTGGCTGTGGGGTGCCCTGTGCGTCCGCTCTGTGCGGACAGAGCCTGGCCCAAGGTCATGCTGTGAGGCTGAGGACAGAGCTCCTGCCCTCGGCTGCTCCTCTACAGGATAAAACCTCGGGTGTCGCATCCTGCCGACCTCGGCGCAGAGGCCGTGCCCCTGTCATTGCGCTGCGGGAAGAGGAGAGTTTCGGTTCTGCTTCCCTTGCCTGACCTAATCCATGCTGTAAAGCACGTGGTCCTGCAAACCTGTGCGCTCAGGAGTACACATTTTGTACGTAGAGAGAAAAAGCCTTGGATCTGATAGATCCATCTCCTGACCCTCCTTTATCCTCACGGCTGCTTTATGGTCCCGGTGTCACAGTGCCACCGGATCGCGCACACACGGAGCTGACGGTGCCACGTGGCGGACCCGCGCCTTCGGGGAGCAGGCGGCAATTAGCACAGCCCTGGGTGGACACACCGGGGCCTAAACCTCAGCTTTATCGTAATTAAGGATGCTCCATCTAGTATGAAGTGGGTTAAATAGCAAAGGGAAGAAGAAGGGTAAGAAAGGCAAAGTGTTGTCATCTGTTGTTGTTTTTTTTTAAAGAACGGAGATGTCCTCTAGAAAAGTCCCATACAATTTTACTTAATTTAGCACCGTAGTTGGTATGGAAAGTTTTCAAATAATCTATAAGCTTGTTTCGAAAATATTAAGTGCTCTTAATGCTCTGATTGACTTCCACAGGGCAGCAGTTTGCCTGGATGGTGGAAATTTGCTACTATTATGTAATTTACAGAGACCAAACTAGGTCGTAGGTGACGAATCCATTGTTGTGGTTTTCTGTGCTGGCCAGTGAACCAGAACTATTTACAAAAACCTCTGCCCCAAGTAAAACAGTAACAAATCAAGTATTTACACGTTCAACACATTCCATATTTACAAGTTCAACACGTTCCATATTTACACGTTCAACACTCTCCGTGTTTACAAGGACGGAAGGATCGCAGCGGTGCGCGCCGTGCGGCAGCGGGCGCTGTGGTGGGGCGTGCAGCGACCCCCACGAGGGCTGACACGCGCACGCACACACACACACACACACACCCCACTGCCGCTGCCCACGCAGGGCCTGGGGTCAGTGGAAATTTGCTCTGGGCTCACGGGGAAACGGGCAGCAGCCGCGGCACAGGCAGGGACGGCGATGGCCTGCGGCGCAGGAGGCAGGTACGGGGCGGGGGGAGCGAGCTCGCAGCACCGGGGGGTGACCACCCTGCGGCCACCCCCCGGCACAGCCTGAGATGGGGTCTGGGCACTGGGGGTGGTCCCAGGGCTCCTGGTTCAGAGCACGGGGAGTTAGGCACGGACAGACAGCAGGAGGCAGTGACCAAAGCCTGTTCAAGTCCGTGGGCTAGCAACCCGGTCTGGTGGGAGATGGCCCTGCCCATGGCAGGGGGTTGGAACTGGGTATCTTTAAGTTCCCTTCCAACCCAAACCACTCCAAGATATAATTTTCTCACTAGCTTGCTGCTTCTTACATATTGTGGGCAGTTCTAAACCAGGCCCATTAGGACTATTACCACTGCGTAACGGGGTGCATGGTCCATGAGTTTTTTCACAGAAGGAAGCAACGCCTTTGCCCCTGTCTTTACTCTGCTCTGGGGGTCCAGCCCTCCAAAACTGGACTCGATCTGTTCCTGCCTTTTTCCTTTTTCTGAGCATCTCTGCGAGACTTCCCGCTGCCTGCGGCCACAGCTCCGAGCCCCCAGGCGTGGGATCCATGGGGCAGTGGAGTGGGATCTGCGGTGGGAGCCCCCCGCGGGGCAGCGCAGAGAGGGGCTCGCGGGCAGAGGGGGGGCTCAAAGGGAGCACGTGGCCTGGGGGGAGCTGCCAGAGGCTAACAGGAGGCGTTTAACCTCATTGCAGAGCTTCATTAGAAAGGGGAGGATGAACCAGCTGCTACATAGATTAACCATTAGAAGGTAAAAGCGACACCACCAGCAGAATTATTAAAAAGACTCTTATCTGGTTAGTGGGAGATTGTTTCTGGTAACTGAGAAATTACTGCGTAATGGGAACTGCAGGTTTTCCTGGAATTCTGGATGTTGTACAAAAACAGTTCTTTTCAGACCCAGCAGACACAAGCTAAGTAAAATAGGTTTTTCAAGTGGAAAACTGCCAATTATTCCAGATTGTTGTGATAGTTCAGTGATTCACACAAGACTTCGGTAGACTGTTAGTGAGAACTTCTTTTTAAAATGCACGACGGGTTACAAAGAATATTTGTGAATAAAGCGTTTTCATTTTGAAGTAAGTCAGCTACGCTGCTTTTTCTTTGCAGCGTGCCCAGCGGAGCCTCCTCGCGGAGGCCAAGCACCAGGCGTCGCAGGGGAGGGCGTACCCGCAGCCGGGAGCGCGGCCTCAGCCACTCCAACCGGCGGCAAGCTAGCTCTAAAAACAAACACACACCAAAAAGTGGACACTGATGTATGAAAGCTTGTAATCTGTGTATTAAAGACAGAAAGGCAATGAAGTTCCTGTTTTTTCCTGCCGAAATCTTGTTGACGTGCAAAGCACGTGCAGGCTGCGAGGCGCGTTCCGGCAGAGTGCTCTTTGCGGAGGCCTGGCCCTCCTGGAACCCAGGCAGAGTAATGGAAAACTACCCCAAGTCTCTGAGATTAGGAAGAAAAAAATATATGCTTAAAAAAAGGGGAATTAGGCCGAGGTAAGCTACTGTGTATCATCATTTGATTTAATAATTGATAAGGAGTTGTGCTGGTTCAGCAAGTCTTTCTGAAGGAGTTTAGGACAGCGCTTAGGCGGCAGGATCACCAGGTGATGCTTCCTGTCTTTGGTCCTTCTTTTTCCACTTCTATTTGAAGAGTTGTACAGATCAGCGAGCACTGTTGCTTGACTATCTGAAACACATAGCGTAGTACTTTGAGAGTGAAAAAAATGAAGCGTATAAAGCATATGAGTATAACAGGAATACAGAAAATCTGACAACGCTAAGGGATGAAGATGTCCGTTGACCTGAGAGTTCAGGCTGTTAGTCATGATTTATAAATGCAAAACATAAAAGAACATATTTAATTAGTCTGTGATTACATATTAATTACTTTTCTGTGGCATATACGCCCAGGAGGAATAAAAGGTCTCAGAGCAGAATGAGTCTATTTCCTTTAAGGAAATGAAACTGAAAAAAAGATAGATGCGTGCCAGAGGAAGCTGAGATAGGGTTTGCTCTAGTTAGATTTTCTCAAATACTGTTTGCAAAAAAATTACCCAGTGCATAAAACAACTTTTTGTTTTAGTCCTTGTGAGTTAAGATTAAAGGCAAAGTGGAAAATTAATCTTGTGACGTATCAGCAAGAGAAAGAGTGAGAAATGTAGTCACCCTTGGTTTGGAAAGACTGCACTGAAGTAGGCCAGTTCTTCAGAAATGGATTGAAAGCTGTTTTGTTTTTTAACTCATTGATTCTTATTGATGCTCATTTTTCCCAGTTGTGACTTCTCAATGTGTAGGTAATGTCTAACCCATACCTGGTTATCTCTATTTCCTAACAGATAGCAGGAAGCAAGGCAGACTTTTATTACCAATACATACCACTGTTCTACAAACAGGCTACCTTTCTGGGTGCTGATGCCTTCTCAAAGGGACTCAGTATGGGGACTGGGTGACAACAGCTAACACATTTTGCAGAGATTCCATGTGAAGATACAGTAATGTGTAAGTCATGAATGCTTTCCAGGCCTTCCAGAGCAGGGAGCAGTTCTAGGACCACAACCAACACTTTACATGCAAAGCTCGTTCCAGAACTCACACTATTAACTGTAAGTGATTAGACCTATATCACTTCACATCATTTTGCAACGAAATGTGTAGCCTTCAGAGAAGGACCTGGATTCAGCACCAGGTTATTAAATGGATGGCCTTCTGTCCCAAAAGCAAGGAGCGGTGAGATCCAGTGCCTAGAGGTCAGCCAGGCTACCCCTGAGACGGGTCTATACGTTTAATTTTGAAGGAAGCTCACCCCAGCAGAGCTAAAATGCCTGGGCAGAAGCCTCTCCCACTGGAAAACATGGACTTAAAATTAGGTATTGTTACATAGGCAATACAGAAATTGGATCGCCTGTGGTCTTTTGGTGACCATGTTGGGTGATCGCAATTGGCCCTGCAGTCGATGGATTTTGTGGCCCTAATTGTTCTTTGTACGCTTTGCAAATTATCCCTTGAGTGCATATATCATACTGTAGACTATTTTTAGCATTTTTATAAACACTCACTCCTGTTGACAGCCAGCCATTAGCCTGAACCAGTCCTATTTAAGCAAGGCTGTCAGGGGTTACAGCTCAGGATTTGGTCTTTCATCTCTTTCCTGGCTGGGAATGAGCTGACTCCCTGGCTGTCCTGGAAGTCCTCCTGCTCAGCGACTTTCAGGCTTGCAGCTTAACCCCTCTGTGAATGGTGAAGGAAATCTGTGTTCTGGGAAACTTGCTTAATAAGAAAACTACCATCTTGAGGAAGCTTTGAAAATAAAGAAGAACGTGTTTATCCCTGTTTAAGGTGGAAAAGTGTCAGGGAAGCAGAGGAACTTTGTCCAATTCTCACTGGCTGCAAGTTTTGTTTAAAAATTGCAGTCTAAATTAATTCAAACTCAAAAGAGAGGAAATAAAAAGCTCGACAGAAATGACCTCTCTTTTCTGTGTGCTTCCTGAGCATTTCTTCTTTGCCTCTCTCCACAGCACAAAGCTGCGAAAAGTGTTCAGTGCCGAAGGGAAAAAATTGCCTCTTTTTAGACGTAACGTGTAACGTGCAGGGCTCCGTCCCCGTTGTCAGACGGCGCTGAGTGAGGTGAGGGGCAGACTGCGGGGGGCTCAGCACTGCTGGAGCCAGACTGTCCCTGCCCCGGGCACGTCCCAGCAGCTGGCCAGCCCCGCCGCGAGGCAGTCCTCAAGCCCCCCAGCACTGATACCCTGTGGGTATCTGCTGAGCCTCCGGAGTCTTCCTCCCCTGAGGAGCAACGTGAACGCGAAGGGGCCTTTTAACAAAATCCCAAGGTCTGGGGTAGAGCTGCCCCTGTGGTTAAAATGAAGGTGGTTGGGAAAAAAAGAACTATATTCACTTCTTTTAACCGTATTTGAACTTCTCACTGAAGTAACATCATCAGATGCGAGTGATAGAATGTACATGTGACATCAATTTTGTTATAAATGACAAAAAAAATCTGTGCAGTTTATAGAAACCATGACAGATCTTTAAAACAAATGCTTCCCCCCTCTTTTTCTTTTCTTTTCTTTTTTTTTTTTTTTTACGACTTTTCAATGTTGGCAGTTTAAGGAATCTGAAAATTGAATCCATCTATCTGGCACTGGGAAAACAAACAACATATTTGTCTCTGTATTCTCTCTTCACTCCAATGCTTAAAGGTCCTAAAAGCAACTAAGTAAATCTGAAACTGTAGGGGAAAAGAAAGTTAAATCACTTATGCTTTAACTTATTAGCTTGGCCATGTTATGAAGAGATGATCTGAATTATGTACCAATATTCAAAAGTTCTCTTGTAGTTTGGAGCATTCAAAAAATCAGAGAGCATCTGAAAATCTGCAGTTAGTAAAATCATATAAAGTAGTTTGAAAATGCAGGGGTCAGTCTCATCCTGTCAATGTGAGACCATTTCTGGACGTGAAGTCCTCAGGGCCATACAGGGCTCACAGGCTTTTACACGTTCCTGTATCTAAGTGTATCACAAGAGACTTCTTCCAAAGAGGATAAGAAGTAGCAGTCCTGTTCCAGATTAATTATTTAAACCACAATAAACTAATGATGCTCACTAAGGACTATCTAGATGTTCAGAAATTATACTATAATTCTCTGAAATTCACCAGTCTCCTTCATCGTGGTTCCTCCACCGTTTCTTGGACTCAAAAATGTTCTTCACGATCACTTTTTTCTTGTTTGGGGCTGGAGAGGAGTGCCAGAAAATATGTGATGGTGTCCCCCCAGTGCGCCCTACTTGTCCGTGTCAGTTGTGCCTATAGGAAAATGCAACAATCAACAAATTCCTCTTTTACATGCAGATTGAAATAGTTTCAGAAACTCAATTAACTCTGGGCCCCCGTTTTGAAACCAGGCGCCAGCTGACAGTTCCCAGATTCCCCCAAGGCTTTGTGCACTCTGCTGTACATGTTTTTGTTGTTTACATTTGGTTTCTTTAATTTTTCTTTTCTGTAGTTATGACAGATCCTTGCAGCAGGAAAACGTGGGCTGCAGAGCAGGTCCTGGTGCCGTGCGTGGCTCCCTGAGCCCTGCGCTGTGTGTTCAAAGGTAGCTTAAAACTTCAAACACTCAGCGTGTGCGGCTCCATGTCAGCAAAACACAGCGACTGGCCCTGTCTGCGACTCTGGCCCGTGTTTTCTCCCTTTCTTATGCCCTTTACATGGCCGTGAGTTTGCTTTACTGGCCACCTCGACAAGATGCAGGTCTTCGTGTACCAGATTGAAGATTTAGCATCCTCTCATATTGAAGGATAACCCTGGTATCGCTTCCCTCTACACAAGATATTTTGTCCTTCAACAGAAGCAAACCGCATCATCCTTACTGATTAAATTTTGAGGAAAGTAGTAGGAAATTGAGGCTGTCAATTTTTATATCTGTGTTTAGATCAACTGAGAATTGATCACTCTTCACCTTGGTAAATGAGAGGAAGCTGTAAGGTATTAATCTTCACCAGAAAAGCTGCAAGCACACCAGCCAAATTATTTTCACTGAACGCCCTCCCCACTATCTATAACCTTGGTCACATAATCAAGAATGAAAATCATTATCTGTTTCATTCACATCTGCTACTAATTTTTTGAAGCCTCCTTTAAATCTGATTAGACCTTCTCATCCAAACCTAACAAATGTTGAACTCAAGGCTAAACTGTATCAGGTTTGCTTAGTAATTCACATAATATTTTTATTTTCTCTTCCTAATTGAATTTGTACATTGATTTGTGTTACTCTTCTCCTGACCAGTTATTATTAACTGTTTATAAAATGCCAAGGGTATACAATGCACTGTGAAGGCACTGACAGCAAATTGCTTTTCTGGTTAATATAACCCATAATTTCTGTCCCTTGTCCAGGCAATTTGCCCTGGGTACGCTCTAGCTCTTACCTGCCATTCACTATAATAAGGCTATTTCTTAATGACTAAGTGGGAATGTTACCTGAAATGTTAACTCTTGCGGACCGTCCTATGCGAGTGTCATGAATTTAAGGGATCGTCCCACTTGACCGGTAGCGGTACAGGTAAAAGGACGCCGTGATTAAATGCACTTACTTCATCTTCTCACGAGCATCCCCATTAGTTTCCATTGCCTAATGGTGGCCGCCCCAGTAACAGCAGATGTGTGAGAACACTTCGGGCTCCAGTCCACAGCGCTGCGGTTTCCTGTTTTCTTTTTCAGTTATTTAGAAAGATCTCTCAATCAAAATAGCCACCGGTCCCTTCGGGGAGATGCCTCCTGTAGCCCGGCATCCCAGCGAGGGACCCGCTGCCGAAAGCAGCTCGCTGCGCTGCCGCCAGGGCTGGGGCTGCCCGGCTGGGGCGCTCCGCGGGGCGGCACGGCAGGTTCCTCTGCCGCGCTTCGGGTTTGGCGAGGACAAAAATAACTCGCCGAGTTTCACTTTCGTTCTGGGTGACGAGAGGAATGCATACTCTCAAATCCAGTTCCACGTTGCACGAATGTCAGTGAACCACCGAAGGGCAACCCGTCGGTCGATCGCTGCCCTGCGGTGGAGCAGAGCAAGGTCGGGCAGGCGGCGCGGGGAGGAGGACATGATGCCTGCCAGCCTCCGCCGCCCTCGGATGGAGCGGAGGTGGCTTTGGCTGCCATCAGGCCTCCTATTTTCCCGTCTCTTTATCTCAGCTCTCAGACGGCCGCATGCTTAGCTGTACCAGGCAGTGTTTCGGCAAGGAGACCGTATCGTAATGCCGTTTTCGTTCGTTTGCAATCGTTTCAAGCCTTGTGTCTTGTTACTGCAGTAATGGACGAGGATGAATGTGACTTTCTGCATAAGCACAGAAGAGCCTTTGGGGGCAATATGTTAACCTCTGACAATTCCTGTAATTTCTACAGGAGTCTGTATATAAGTTACAGTGCATAACCTGCTCTTTTCTTCCTCTTTAAGGGTGACTGAAAGTCTTTCTAAGATTAGTATTTATTGTTTTATAAATTTCTTTCTCTAGTCTCTACCTTCTGCAGATCACAAAGAGCTTCACAGTTATAAACGAGGAGTTACATTAGCCTTACGAGGCAATGCCGGTTTATAGAAGGCAGAGCTGAGGCACCAAGCCTCTTCACTTCAGCCTTAACCATTCAGCATATTCCTCCAGCGTTTAAATTGAAAGACGTGTGACCAACGGGGCAATTCTTGAGTCATGCATCTGAAGGAAGAAGGCAGGGGGCAAATTTCTCCCTCCCTCCTTCCCTGGACTGTTGTGGCCGGAGGGCACCCACCCATGCTGTCCCCTGGGACCGCCCTGGGGGCTGCGGGCGCCGGCACCGCTGCTCAGCTGCTGCTGCTCCCACCCCACGCCCCCACGTCTCCAAAAGGAGCGCTGTGACACAGAAGGGGCTCCGTATTTCTCAGCCACGTGTGTTCACTCGGTAGCACTCTCCTACTCTGCTCGTCTTCTCTTCCCTTTCCCACTTCCCTGCAGCACTTCATCTTGCGTGGCTCCAGCGGCCCTCCGGTGAGCTGGTCTCGGGGAGGAGGCGCGGAGCCCCGCTGTGCCCCGCAGCACTCGGTGCTGGTGCCCAGCTGGGCCTGCCACCGACTGCACAAAACTGCTGTACAGCCCTGCGAGGCTCAGCGCAGCTGCAGGAAAAGCCCAAGCTCCTCCTACACACACACATGCACAATCTGTATCTAATAATAGTGTGCTGCAAGGGCCAAGTATGTTTAGGTTTAAGAAAACAGTTTGGTAGTTATGCCATGCTTTGATCCTACTGTCCTGCAATCTTCTGGAAGCTCTCATTTGAAAGCATGTTCAGTTGTATCCATTTTGTTTTTGTTTTGTTTTTATTCTCCTCTCTGTTGTTATTCGCTCTCTGGTTTGTTTTACTTTGCACTCCAGAAATTTGTCACATCCCAACTGGCCCTGATCAGAACCATAAGGCAGCTAGCATTTCCCTTCCCAGACAAGCCAAACGCATGCTGAGAGCTTTCTGAAGGCTCCGCGTGCCCGTAGGCACAGGTGACACGGCAGGGCTGCTAGCTAAAGAGCCCATGCGAGAGCACCACAGGAAAACAAGGGATGCAACTGTTTGGTTCGCGTCTGATGGCCTCTCGTAGGGCAGTGGTGGAGGCGGCTCTCTGTGTGATCGTTCAAAGCACCCAGTGCGCCGCAGCTCCCCGAAATGAAGGGCGTGCAGAGCCGGCGGTGCTGGGCTGTGCCTGCAAGTGGGCTGGGAGCTGCACCGGCTCTGCCTGGAGTGCGTAGGAAGCATAGGCACGCTCACCAGCTCGCTGCCAGAAATGTTTATAATAATTCATAGCTAGTAATAAGCGCCAGCTTCTCCTCGTCTGTGGTAAGCCTCATAAATCACCACATTTGCAGAACTTTTACCATCACATAAGCTCTTCTGTTGTGACAGAAGGGGTGTGTCTGGCTATTACCTGCACACTAATGAGTAGTTTCACACAATACCTGAAAAACAGAGAATTTTTTTTTTTTTTCCAAAGGAGATACATTTTCTAGAATGTTTTGCAATGACCAGGGGAGTCAAATTCTACAGCTGTGTTTCTAACCCAAATTCTTTCACTAACACACTCCTGCATAGAAGTTTGCAAATTTGGGAGTTTTAATCTTGCAAGAGAGCCTGTTTGGCCAAACCCTCCTGTTCAAGCTGTGTAGTCAGCTGAGAATTGCTGTCGTTTGTGTGCAGGGATGTCAGGCTCTTGCTCCTCTCAGCATGGCTCTGGTCATTTCCTGAAGTTACTCCAGCTTCACCCAGGTAGGTATTCCATCCAGCAGAACTGGGCCTATGGGTTTCATTTGCTGCTTTTTTTTAATAAAAGGTCAGATCCATTCCTCTACTCCCTACTTCTTGCTACTTCAGTACAGCATTCGTGTCAGATAAATTGAGCTATCAAGGGAAAATTAGAAGATTCTCTAAAGGGTCAAAAAGTGCTTAAAGTACAGAAGAAAAAGGTAGGCAGAAATAGATTATTTCAAAGCGAAAGGAGATTATTAGTGGAGTCCCACAGGGATCTGTACAGGACCCGTGCCATTCAAGGTATTCATAAATGGCTTGGAAAAGAGGAGGAGGTGGCAGGAGGTGACAAAGTTGGCTGGCGATGATAAATTATTCAAAGTTGCAAAAGCGAAATCTATCTGAAAAGAGCTGCAGGAGTGTCTCACCACAGTGACTAGATGATAAGAATAGCCGGCTGAACTTACTGCCAGTAAATTGTAAGTAATACACATAAGGAAGCACAAAATGAAGTAAGAAATGTATATGGATGTGTGCAACAAGCTGTAAATTAGGCATTGGCTCCCAGGAAAAAAGAGCTATTGGAGATACATAGTTCTGCAGAAACACAAGCTCGCTGCTGGCTGTCAGGAACAGGCTACCAGCGAGTTAGGAACTGTGAGGGAAGGAGGAGAAAACAAGCCAGAGAGCATTCCTGCATTACTGTATCTTGTATGGTGAACGCAATTCTGGCTGCCCATCTTGGAAAGTGTACGTTAAAGCTAAGGAAGGAATAGAAAAGGTCAAGAATTATAATTAAAGCACAAAAACAGCTGCTGAGAGTCTGGAAAGAAGGGAAACCTCAGATGAGAGGAGGGGTGGCAGTGGGAGGCCTACAAGATAAGAGAACTGAGATCTGTCAGGCGGATAGGCAACAATTATCTGCTCTTTCTAATGGTACCAGAGTCAGTGGCATTAAACTGCAGCCTAAAAGAAACAAAAGAAAGCGTTTGTTTTACCCAGCATGTAATTAAGCTGTGATGCAACACGCAACAGATACCAAAGTATCGCCAGTTTTAGAAAGAGACCTCGAAGGAGCAGAAACCCGATGGTGTGGCTACCCCAGCCCCGCGGCCCGAGGCTGTGCCCCGCGCTGCCCAGGGCCCCAGCCCACCGGCCGTGCTGGCTCCTGGGGGGCTCGGCCCAGCTGCCCGGGCCATGCTGGCACCTGGTATCCTGGGGGGCTCGGCCCAGCTGCCCGGGCCATGCTGGCACCTGGTATCCTGGGGGGCTCGGCCCAGCTGCCCGGGCCATGCTGGCACCTGGTATCCAGGGGGGCTCGGCCCAGCTGCCCAGGCCATGCTGGCACCTGGTATCCTGGGGGGCTCGGCCCAGCTGCCCAGGCCATGCTGGCACCTGGTATCCAGGGGGGCTCGGCCCAGCTGCCCAGGCCATGCTGGCACCTGGTATCCAGGGGGGCTCGGCCCAGCTGCCCAGGCCATGCTGGCACCTGGTATCCTGGGGGGCTCGGCCCAGCTGCCCGGGCCATGCTGGCACCTGGTATCCAGGGGGGCTCGGCCCAGCTGCCCGGGCCATGCTGGCACCTGGTATCCTGGGGGGCTCGGCCCAGCTGCCCGGGGCCTGCCCGCTCCCACCCCAGGTCCAGGCACTGCATTCCTGTGCACGGCCCTGGTCGCGTCCGATGCCCTGCGTGAGCTCCCTGCCGTGCTGCTGAGGTAACGCCCGCAGAGTGGGATAGGTGAGAGCGTGCCTGCAAGCGTGGCAGCGCTTCCATATCCCTTGATAACTCCTGAAGTGACAAGCCGGATGCCCAGAGCGAACCGAAGCAGAGGTGTGTAACTGGCTGCGAGCTGAGGGGTTTGTGCCCCGACACCCAGCCTCCGCCGCCGTCGCCTGCCTGGGGAGGCAGAGGGGCTGGAGGTGGCTGGCTTCGGGCTACTGCTGAATAAAAAGCAGGAGAGGCACTATTCCTTAGAGTATTTCGTGTGAATCTGTTTGTGAGAGAGTCGTCTGTTTTCCTGAAGGGTTTGGGATCCACATACGAGCCAGGGGCTCAGAGCTCCTGGTGATGTAGAAACACGCGACAAAATAAACACGTGTGTTAAAGGGTGTTGTACTACCATAACATTTAGGTTGTCCTTAAACTTATTTTACCTCTCAATATAAAATTAAATTATTTTAATTTATCATTATTTCTGGAACTGCAATTTTGGCACCGCTTGCTGTGATGTCAGACTGATGCCAAGCATAATCTTACTGAGCGAATAACCTTAGCTTTTTTATTACTCTCCCAGCTAACATCACAGAAGAAACCTGTTTAAAACTGAAGTCCTTTAAAAGTTATACTCATGCAAATACTGTAACAAACAAACAAACAAACAAAACAAAACAGGGTATAAGTAAGATGGAACGTGAAGTATAAGGACAGACATCTATGAACACTTTTTCTAAAAGTAATTAAAAGATCAAGACTGTGCACCAAATTCATTCATACTGTCTGTTTTCTTCTTTGAAGAAAAAAAATAATTTTCATGTCCCATCTCTTTCCATCTCTTTACTTAATTCCTATGAATTCCTCCATGTCAGGTGTGTGATATTTAAGAAAAGGTTTAAAATTTTTCTTCATATGTAGCATGCACTGCAATTCACAGATTCCTCCCCATTGACTCCTGGGCTTGGATCAGACTCTAAATTTGTACCCATCTGCGGTACTAAATGTGGCAGAAATCAGAATTATGTTTTCAGTTTAAGGAGGTGTCATATCTCTTGCAGTAAAGACAGATGTTTTAAGAGGTATCTGACATTTCATAAAACATTTTTAGTGGTAACACTTCTCTTTTGCTTATACCTTTACTTACATTTTTTACTTATGAGTCTGAGCTTAAAACTTGCAGTCTGGAATCCTGAATTTCTTTTTGTAGTAAACCCAGTTGTATATAATTCTGTTTTACTGCTAACAAGCCCCAGATTTATAGAACAGGATTTGTAATTACTAACATGGGAAGGTATGACTTGCTTTAAAACAAAACAAAAGAAGTATCATCTGCTGTGTTCTGTGCTCCTGCAATGTGTCTGTCGTGTCGGAATTACACGGTAATGCACTCCCATATTCGCTCAGGCTCTCAGCATGTTAGTACCATGGCTGCTTTGGAAGCGTTTGTTAATTTGCCCCTTTGTGGCACCATTACTACGACAGCGTTCCAGTCCCCAACAGGAGCACATAAACGGAAAATCAAATCCTATTTTCTTTATCATTTGCACTTGACTAACTCTTCATACATGGCGATTCACGGACTTCTCACCAGACCAGTGAGCAAGGGCAGGCCTCCATCCCGCAGTAAGATCTGCCTCTCTAGGTAGTTCCTAAATGGACAAAGCCACAGCTGAGCCAGGAGGACTGCACAGCGGCACAGGGAGCTCCCACCCCACTCCGGTTTCTGTCCTGCGCGAGGCACTACACGTGCACCAGCACTGCAGAGTACGGCACTGATCGCCTCCTGCGCTCAGGGAGTAGCAAGGCAACGTTCCCATCCCTGCATGCCTGCTGCCCTTTTGTTAGTATTTTTGCCCTGTGGGACTACAAGCACGCAATGAGTGTGCAAATTTCCGTGCCCAGGCTCCGCTCTGTGCTGTTCCAAGCAGTGTCCGGGCCTCCATGGCACGACGAGCCCACGCCACCTTTGTGTGCCTTGGATGAGGGGCAGTGCTATCACCACATGTCCCGGGCTGCACTGGAATCTGTCACTTGCTGCTGATTTTTACCAGGCATTGTGTTGCAGGAAAAAATATTGGTGGAAATCAGAGGTGGTTCTTTTCTTGCAGGCATCCTGTAATTAGCTAAAGTTTTCTTTTCTTCATAGAGAGGTCTTGATGCATAAAACAAAAGTTTCCTCTTCCTTGCATGTTGTTGCCAGATGTTTCGGCAAAACTTAAAAACAACAAAGTTATTTGTGCGCGCTTACATATGACTTCACCCCTAATGCCTGTCTCAAAGTGCCCTCCTCCTCAATTAACCCAATTAATTCTCCCCCAATTTCTGAACAGTGTTTCTATTGTCTGTTGGTTGCAGCATTTTCGTATTGCAACCGTTTGTTATGGATCCACGTCCTAGCATTCAGGAAGGCTCAGTAAGACCATAACCTTCTCAGATTAATTTCCACTTGCAGATGAGATTTCATTTTTACACAAAACAGCTGCAGACGAAAGCAGCTCTCGATGTTTTGTCAGTGTCGACCCAGGGCAGGGGGATTCAGCACTTGGATTGTTCTTATGGCTTCAGTAAACACCGAGGCCCGAGCCCTGCTGATGGAACTAGAGCAAGTTGATATCAGATTGTGCCAGAAAGAGATTTAACCCTGTGCGGGGCCTTATCAGTTGGCTACAGGCTTCAGTTTTCCTCAGCACGTATTGATATAATGAGCTTGGAGGTGTGTTTCATTTCAATGAATTCAATTTCATTGCAGTTATGCACAAAGTTTTACTCTGTGCGCTTTTCTCTTTCCAGTGACAACTTTTACGATTTTTCTCTGTTCAGGCACGAGCCTAAGAAGGGCCAACAGACTTCACCTTCCTGGGTAAAGTTCTGCACCTCAGAACTGAATGCTTGTAGCGGGTTTGTACTTAACACCACTTCACTGCAATTGGCAGTGCACATGCAGCCTTTTACTGCTCACTCTTCCCAGTTAACAGGTTAACACGCTTGCCAGCCTGAACCAGCTCAGGTGTGCTAACGCCTGCCTTGAGAATCTGGCAGAGCCCTGTGCCACGGGACGTCTCCGTTACAGCCAGCAGGGGTGGAAGCTGACCGTGGTCTGGGGCAGGACACGTCCGAGTGCAGCCCTGGGAGGAGGAAGGGGCAAGTATTCTGTTCTCTGAGTGCTCGGGAGAGAAGGTGGGGATAAAGGGATCCTGATGAAACCGACCCATACGTGTGAAAAGGAAGGATCCCCGAATGGCATGGTGGAAGAGCTAAAACAGCGGTTCGCGTAGAAGTGAAGGGCCTGATGGGGAATCAAAGCATAAAATATAGCAGTGCAGCAGAACAGAATAAGGACCAGCACAGGGAATAAAGACAGGAAAAAACACATAGAAATTAAAAAAATACAATGAGCTATTAACCTGCGGAGGATGAAGGAGGGCATGGCACAGACCCTCTGTGCATCAGTCTGTGACCTACTAAAGTTAATAGCAAATGCGTACTTAGATTGAGTTTGGGCCCAGGAGTCCATGCAGACAAATAAATCTGCAGTCGTGAGGGTGCTGCTCGTTGCCTGTTCGCAAGGAAACGTGATCCTCTGCCTGTGGAAACCGCAGCTGGGGAACATGGTTTTCCTTTCTGGCTTAGCTGGGAAACTATTGACAGACTGCAGTCACTGGCTGAATGACTTTGATGTATGTTCAAGAACTAAACAACATTGCTTACAAGCTGATAGGAAACAAAACTGACCTCCTTATGAGACAACCACGATCTCAAAGGATCTGCGTTTGTGAAGAGCATGAGATACTAGGCATGTCACTGCCTTTTTGTAGAGACAACAGATTGCAAAGGGAGGAAAAGGTCTTCCTATAAAACTGCGGCATTGCATGAGCTGTCAGATGCACAGATGCAGAATTAGCATTTCATAGGAAAAGGCAATGCAACCTTTATTTTTGGTGCTTTGGAGCAAGGTTAAGGAATTTATGTTTTTTTTTTATTTGTGGACTTCACATTGTATTTATTATAAAAGTGCAAATTCTTTATTCTGTATAATTCTGAATAATCATCTTCCAATTCCTGGTATCTCTGCAAATATTTATATAGTACGATTTTATTTCATTAATGTGACTTTTGGTCACTAGTGCTACTATGCCCGTGGTTTGACCAAATTCTTTCCATTCTGCAATGTTTTTGATATTGTAGCTCTTGTTCTTCAGCATTTTTTTTTAACTTTAGCTTATCTTTATTGATTGCTTCAGAGATCAAAGACATCATTTGTGTCCATTTCAGTACTTTAACTGAAATACTGGCAAATCAATCACTTAGCCTGCAAACTTCTCTGTGCTGCCAATGTAAAGTAGATCCAACCAATTGAACTTGATCTCCATTAATTGCTAGCACCATTTCAGACACTATTTTCTTGAAGGTTACAGGGAAAGTTGTTGCTATTGTATTTCACAAGCACATCACTTCATCTGGAAAAACTTCAATCTTTCTTTTTTTCTTCTTCTAGTCTGTTTCTGGCACTAAAAGTGATTTAGTACAGATCCTTAGTGGCCTATATATATGTTTGCCAACTGGGACCCATGTGTCAGCTCCATTCCTATTGGGCTTGTCAGCAGTTTGTAACTGAAGAAATTTCCCCATATTTTAAACTTCCTTGTGTACGACCATTTTAAAGTTGTTTCCTTGAGTTTAGAGTAGGTTAATTTTTTTTCCCTGTGTGACTCCAGACCTGTTTTTCACCTATGTGCTTCCTGTGGATTACATTTTGCAAGCTCACTTCAAAGTCACATGTGGCATCACCTCCTTGTCTTAGGGTTCTCTGCCCTGTCCACACTAGCCCCCAGACAGATTTACGTCTGCATCCGGCAAACCAAGACAGCTCTCTTCAGTGCTTCAGACGTTTCTTTCGGACATTTGGTCTGGAGTGCTGTACGCGGATCTGAAGTTGGTTCTTGGTTTCCATCAATTGCTTGATCTCTGTAAGAGTCATAATTATGTTTTAATGATTTAATAATGGTTACAGTTAAATAGATATTTTAATGTCCATGTTTAGTATTTGTTAAGGTTGAAATTTATTACCTTTGCAATATTATTATATTGTGGAATAGGAATGTACAGTCATTTGTATATTTTTAAAAACTATTATTTGAGAACTCAGTATCACTCTTCTCTGCCTGTGGCTCCCCAGAACTACTGGGTACGCTGGATGCTCACCAGACTTGGAGCCCTACTTGCTCAGTCTCTTTCAAAATTATACACTGATTTACAGCCAAAATTTTTATTGTCAGAAAAATGCAGTTGCAGAAAATACATTTCAATCCTTCTTTTGATCCTGTTTTTTCCAGATATTTATTAGTTCTTCCTCAAATCAAATCTTGTTTAGAAATAATTCTTCTCTCAGGTTTCCAAATATATTTTTTTTACGTGGAATATTTATACATACAAAATTATTACATGTCCTGAGATGGACATAAAAACCTCCTGTATTTGAACTCTTTAGTTATTTAACCAAATTTCATTTTTTTAGTTATTTAACACTTGTAAAATAGCCACAGTGATATTATAATGACTGTTATATTGCAAAAATTGTATATTTAGAAGAGGACTAGTATTAACAAGGATGGGGTTTATCTAACTGACTGTTATTGCAGAATGCATTTTTGAGTTATGTGCAAGGTACCACGTTACCCCTGGACAATGGTTTTACAGTATGTTTATTTTCAGGATATAGGAGTACCCGAGGGAACTTTTCTGTTTGAAGGAAAAGAAAAGGAGAAGGAATGGTCAGGTTGTTCAGTCGGACAGCATTACTCGCATGAGGCCAGAACGCTTCGGCCAGGGCCAGGTGAGCAGGCTGGGCAGTGCTGCTCCTCGATCCCACGGGCTTTGCGCTAGCTCTCCTGCGGTAGCACTTGTAGCTGAAAGAAGCGGGGATCAGCAATGTTCTCCTCCCAGCTTTATGTACTAGAAGCAGAAAATACCTGAGGTTTTTCTTCTACTCAGTTCAATACAAGATATGTAAAGGGGACAAATGCAAAAGTAAGAATTCTCGTGTATAGTAGCCAAGTGAAGACAACGAACAAACCTGACTTTGTATTCAAACGTGACTGCAGCTGTATGGTTTACTGTGAGTGTTTCCAATGGTTTACTGTGAGCGTTACCAACGATGACCTTGTAATGAGCGCTGCTGTGCTTACCAACAAATAAAAATCGTCCTTCATGAGAGTAAGAATGTAAATCATTCTACCCTGACCAAATTCCATTTCTGCATACATCGCACTCTGGTCTGCCGCAGCATTCCCTTCACGAAAAGCCTGTAGGATGCTCTATTTCCTCACAGTTTTGCACTCTTGTACAATGTCACTGTGTGATGCCGGTAGATAAATTCTGTTTAGCAAACTAAAATCATGCCCTTTTGGATAAAAGATGATATTAAGATACAGAACTATTCATTAGAGAAGGAATGTCCTACTCATTACCATGCAAAAACAGTTTTAATCAAGCATCTGAGCATGTTTATAAACAGATGTTTCATCTAAATGTCTTAGAAATAAACAGCTTTGGTAAACAAGTTCCCTGAGTCTACAGAAAGTTGAGAGTGAAGCTAGCATACTGCGGTGTTACAGCTCTCCTACGCAGGCTGATGTCCTTCCATACGTACCCTAGACTTGAGTTTAGCAAAGTTTCACTGGGTAGGAGGGGTGCCAAATGCCAGGCAGTTTCTATGGTAGAATGTTCACAGAGCAATAAATTGAAGTGAATTTGCTAGGTACAGTCACAGAAGTATGTTAGGATTTCATGCTTTAGGACACATTCTTGCGTTTGTTTCATACAGAAGTCCCCCGCAACATTCCTGTACCTGGTAGCAAAGATTCTGTAGTCTTTGTGAATAGTCTGACTTCTCTATTTCCCTTGGATAGGAAGAAGTGTTTCCTGTTAGCTGTAAATTCATTGCATCATTCAAGAAGCACAAGAAGACAGTTTTGAATGCTATTTTAAATATGCCTTTCAAAAATCCATTAGATTAAGGGGTATCGAAGAGGAATATCTAGATTTTTAGAACCATTTTTCATATGTACAACATAAATGATTAAAAGATTAACACACTGTGCATTTATTTTGCATATCATGTAACATGTATCAGTATCTTCCAAAAGTCATCGTTGCACTAAAAAAAAACCAACTCATTACTTAAAAATTAAGGGCAGAATAATTGTGCTTTTGAAACATTGCTTTTATTTGGCCTTTTCTTTCCCTTCTTGGTATAAGACGATCCAAATTTGGATTTAAATAGATGGAAAGACAAAAGCCTATCTCATTAATGTAACCTGTATTATGCAAAGTAATTTATTGGGTACAATACTAACTATTTCTAGATGCTAACAGTCTGTCAACACACTTCTGGTACAAGCATTATCTGGTCATCATCCCAAGTTCATTTAATTGTTCTGAATCAGAACAATCGATACGCACGTAAAAGGGCAATCACCACCCTCCCCCTCCATCACCTAAATTTTTACCAGTTCCAGGGAAAGCCAAAAATCACTTGTTCTGCCCTGAAAGAGCAACCTGTTCCTCTGAGCTTTCCCCACTTCTCCAAGGCAGCAGAATTTTCTACTTTGCTGTTTTATTTCATTGGTATTTTTAACTCCTGGACTACTTCCTCAGTGACAATTTCTGGTCTTTTCTTGTCCAGGAATCTGTCAGGAATGACTGACTGGTGAAACAGGATTGTCCCAACAGCGAGCAGACTGAACCGCTGTGGATGTTGCACCCCCAGTGCTTCATCCTCCTGATGCCTCTGCATCTAAATCCAGCTTCAGATCTGATGAATGCCTAGTTGTTTCTTTAAAACTGTCAAAATCTGTTAGTCTCTTAGGGAAACGCTACCGTGATTTGCGAAGCTGAGGCACGCTGCTCGGTGGAAACATCTGTGCTTTCAGCGGGACAGTTCCTCCCCGCCCCGTCCCCTTGGCATCCCCTCAGCTACTCTGCGGGCTTTCATCCCTTCCGACCTCCACGGACTTGGGCTCGCGCCTTCCACCCCAGCCCCTGTCCGCCCCCCAGGAGCGGTTTTTTGACCTGGAAGGCGCCTTTCCCATGACTTTTTGCCGTCTTTCCGCGACCCCCCCCCGGCCGGTTCCACCCCCCCCCCGGCTTCGCTCTCCCCGCCCGGCTCGGCGCAGGTGAGCGCGGCCCGGCCCGGCCCGGGGCCGAGACCCGGGGCCGGGGGGAGCCGGGCCGGGGGGAGCCCTCCTCGGGCCCTCACCCCGCGGCCCTCGGGGGAGCGGCGGCTGCGGGCCGGGGCGCTGCCCGTCGCCGGGAAGTTGGGGAAGTGCGGGAGGAGAGAAGCGGGGCGGCCCCGCGGCTCCCCGCTGCCCCTCGCCGGCCCCTCCGGCAGCCCGGGGCTCGGGGCGGCCGCCGGGGGGGGAACGGGACGGGGGGGGCGGGCGGCCCCTCGGAGCCCGAGCGGCGGCTGCAGTTGCCCGCCTCAGCCAACAGGTCGCACCGTTCCCCCTCGCTTGGGCCCGGCGGGCGCTGCCCCGCGGTGCGGCGCGAGGGGCGCCGGGCCGGGCCGGGCCGTGCCGAGCCGAGCCGAGCCGAGCCGGGCAGGGCACGGAGCGGAGCGGGCGCTGCCGCCGCCCCTCCATGTGCCGGCC
Source organism: Anser cygnoides (assembly GCF_040182565.1). NCBI lineage: Eukaryota > Metazoa > Chordata > Aves > Anseriformes > Anatidae > Anser > Anser cygnoides. The sequence goes on from NC_089886.1 coordinate 1,182,062, forward strand.
GCCTCCGGTGCCGCTGCACGTCGGGGAGGCGGGCGGGAGGAGGGGGAGGGGAGGAGGCCGCCGCCGTCCTCCATTTTGTGGCTGGGGCCGGGGCAGAGCCGTGCCGAGCGCCGCGCTGCCCGGCCCGCGGGCGGACGGGCGGGCAGGGCAGGGAAGGAAGGGAAGGGGCGGGCGGGCGCGGAGGGCGCCGGGCGCGGGCAGCGAAGGAGCGAAGTCTGCGGCGGCAATTAGCGCTAATTAGCGGAGGGGGCGCCGCGGCGGAGGGAGGGAGGGAGGGAGGGAGGGGCGGGGACTAGGTCAGGGGCTCGGGCCGGTGGGAGGAGGAAGGGGGGGGGGGAAGCGGGCGCCCGCCGCCGCGGCTCCAGGAGGGGCGGCTGTTTACTTCCTCCGCCCGCGCCCCTTCCACCCTTCCTGCCGCCCGCCGGCTCCCCCAGGCCGCCCCCGGCCGCGGGGCCGCGATGGCAGTCGGCGGCTGAAGGAGCCCCAGCGCCCCCCCCTGGACGAGGTAAGGGGCGGCGGGGGGGGGGGGGTCCCGCGGGAGGTAGGTGGGGGGGGGGCACTGCGGACTGCGGCCCGGGGAGCGCCCCCCGAGGGGACGGGGGCGGGCAGGGGGGTGCCGGCGGCGGGGGCTCGGTGGGAGCCCCCCGAGGTTTGTGGCGGGGGGGGCCGGTGCTGCGCGACCCCCGCCCGCCGAGCGGCCCCGCGGGGGGGGAGCGGCGGGGGGGGGGGGGGAGCGGAGCCCGCTGCGGGGCGCGCAGGCAGCCGTGGGCTGGCCCTATTTTGCAGAAGTGGGTGTGCCAGCGAGACGGCTCAACAGGTCTCGACACATTTCTCTGAAAACTGCACTTCGCGAGGCGGGATTCGCTGCGGTCCCGCAGCTTCAGGCGTTGCGCGGCTCCGTTTTCGGGTGTCCCCCGCTCGCCGGACCCCTGCCCCCCCCCCCCCCCCCCCCCGCGTCCCTGACGCGTCTCCCACCCCCGAGGGGCCGCCGCCGCTTTTCCTGAGGCGGGGGAGCCGTCAGCCGGAGCGGCTTCGCCTCGCTGCCCCCGCCCGCAGGCACGCGGCAGCCCCCCGGCCCCGGTGCGGGCGCTGCGGGCCGGCCCCCGCCGTGCCCCCCCCCCCCCCCGATGGCCGCGCCGCGCCGCGCCGCGCTCCCCAGCCCTGCCCGGCGAGGGGCCGGCGGCCGCGGGCCCGTTTTGCGCTCCGCGGTCCGGTGTCGGCTCGGAGGCGGCTGTCAGGGCGCCCCGCCGCTGCCCTAGGCACGGCTCGGGAGGTTCGGCGGCTCGGGAAACGAGGGTAAGAGACCCCCCCCGCTCGGAGCTGGCGGGGGCAGCGCGGGGCCTCAGGGCGGGTTTCGCCTGGGGAAGTTTCCCCCGGGCCGGCTGCGGCTTGGGGCCACCTTAAAATTTTTACGCACGGAGACTTCTCTGCCGATTGCAGCCTTAACTTTGGCATACAGAGAGCTGGGGCTTTCATCGGCAGTCTGAGGAAAGCGGGCCGCGGAGCCGGCGGGTTCGTCGTTCGGGCGGTGTGAGCTCCCCGCCTGCCCCCCCTGCCCGGGGGGGTCCTGGGGGCCGGGCCCGAGCTGGCCCCGGCGGCCCCTTGCAGGCAGCCGTAGGCAACAGGCGAGCCGTATAGACAGTTTGCGTCCGAATTTACGGTCGTTCTCCAAATATTTGTGCTCCGTGCTGAAAATAAATATAGTCAACACGGGCAGATGAAACTGATGAGGTTTGTCCTCGGCGTTAGATGTGCTCCCAGAGCAGCGACGAGCGCTTAAAGTTTCTGAAGTCAATAAAAATCCTGCTTTAGTTTTAGTTGGTTTTTAGTTGTAAACGTAGGATTTGTTTACAGAATCACGTTGACTTTATTTCAAGGTTCACAAGCTGCGTTTTGAGCTGAACTTAGGCAGAGTTTTGAGGTGCGGAGGTTGTACGGCTACTGGAAAACAGCGAAATGGTTAGATTTTGGCTGGCTGGTGGATACCGAGCTTGAGAAGTGGGTTAGGGAGGCTGCTCCCGCCTGCTGTGAGTGATGCATCGGGACCTGCAGGGAGAGGGGAAACCGGCTCGTAGAAGTGGTAAATACCTTCTCGCCTTCCCTGCTCGAGATGCGTTTAAATACCAGGGGAAGTCACCCTCTGAAATTCGTGAATTGGGTACTTCAGCAGTTCGTGCACTTCCTTGCTTGCTGAGATGGATAACAGAGCTTGAGAGAGCGTTCAGAAAGCTGTCCTACGTTGCAGTCCGATTCTGAGTTGTGTGCAGGCAGACTTACTGCTTCATCCGGGCTCAGCAAAGCTTTATAAAAAAAAAAATCATGTTACCACTCAGCTATGAACAAAAGCCAAAAACAGTGGGTTTGGGAAAGATGTGGCACACATCCGCTTGTAACTTGACTTGCTGTGCTCTCGTTCTCAAAGTAGTTAAACGAGGTTCACTAGGCTAATGATTTAGACTTTTTTTTATTCTGTTGTTAAAATATCCTTCGTGTGCTAACTTTGAATGCTTGTTATCTTTTTATAGCTAATGTTGAAAGTAATGGATTCCAAAGAATTGCTTAACTCGTCAGATCAAGACAAAACGAGGAAAAATGTGCTCATCAGTACCAAAGGAGGGATTGTGATGGACTTTCATCCACCCTTCAGGGGTGGAGCTCCTGTGCAAGCCCCTGTATCTACATCTCCTCTCCCTGTGTCTTCTCAGTCAGATTCCAATCAGCAACCTGCTCTGGCTGATTTTTCAAAAGGATTAGTAAACAATGTGCCTCAGCCAGACCTCTCCAAGGCAGTGTCGCTCTCCATGGGACTGTATATGGGTGAAACAGATGCAAAAGTGATGGGAAATGACCTTGGATTTTCGCAGCAGGGCCAAATTGGCATCTCTTCTGGAGAAACGGACTTCAGGCTCCTGGAAGAAAGCATTGCAAGCTTGAACAAGTCCTCGAGCCTGGCAGAGGACGCAAAGGGAGCAGCATCTTCTGAGGTGCCGCTGGAGCCGGATTTCCCCGGCATGGCTGGCCGCAGCGTCCCCTTAGAGCCGGGAGCGTCAGTCCAAAGCCAGGTTGGCTCTAATGGTGGCAACTTGAAATTATTCTCTGAAGACCAAAGCACCCTGGATATTCTCCAGGACTTAGAATTGCCACCGGTATCGCCTGGCAAAGAGCCAAATGGGAGCCCGTGGAGGCTTGACCCGTTGCTCGATGACGGTGGCTTGCTGTCCCCGATATCCGCAGACGATGCGTTTCTCTTGGAAGGAAATTTGGGGGAAGACTGCAAGCCTCCTATTTTGTCTGACACTAAACCTAAAATTAATGACCGTGGTGACCTTTTACCCAGTTCCAAAATGCCAATGCCTCAAGTGAAAACGGAAAAGGAAGACTTCATTGAACTCTGTACTCCTGGCATAAAGCAGGAAAACATGGGCCCAATTTATTGTCAGGCAAGCTTCTCTGGGTCTAATCTACTGGGTACTAAAGTCTCTGCCATATCTATCCATGGTGTCAGTACCTCTGGGGGACAAATGTATCACTATGATTTAAATACTGCATCGCTCTCTCAGCAGCAGGATCAGAAACCAATTTTTAATATCATTCCATCTCTTCCTGCCGGTTCAGAAAATTGGAATAGGTGCCAGGGATCAGGGGATGAGACTTTAGCTCCTTTGGGAACGCTCAACCTTTCTGGCAGACCTGCTTTCACTAATGGCTATTCAAGGTAATTAGTTTTTGTTTCTCTTTATTAAAATGTTACAAGTATGTTTAGCACAACTGCACGCAAGCTGGCTTTTTTATTTTTTTCCCTCCAAGTCGATCGTCACTTTCTCATTCGTTGTGTACGGCCGCCTGACCGAGTATCACCGATGTGTGGTTCTTACATTGCTCGGCAGTAATTTTCGCCGGGTACTCAGCTCTGGGTGTGAAAGGGAGGAAATGAGGAGGGGAGCTGACAGGCTTTAAAAAATAAAAATAAATCTAAAATGTGTCCTAAGGGGAAAATCGAATATGTGGTGGAAGGATCCATACACAAGGCAGTATAGAGGGAAGTATTTAAGTGTATACAAAAGCTACTTCATTCTCAAGGGTTAGAGGATAAATCACTGTGGTGTTCTTTTTCCCCCCTAGTGTTACTTAAATGTTAAGCACAAAAATAACTTGGTTGCTGGGTAAATTTCTAGAATTACATTTAAGCCGAAGTAGAGTTTTAGCTTTGCTTGGTATTGCATTTACCTTACATGGACAACAAGATTCCAAGTAGGAAATACTCAGCAGTTCGTTTAATAACTGCGTTTAAAGAGATAAGAATATTTGCAGTAAGATTTAAACATACCTGAAATTTAACTCTTACGGCGAACTGGAGGAGGGCTTGCTTATAGGAGGCTCTCTAGGAGGAGGGCATTCTAAGGGATCCGGCGAGTGTGTGTTTGTAGTAGGGTTTTCTTAGGCTAATTCAATAGCACGGATATCCAAGTGAAAGACTTTGCCTTTCTGGAGTAAACACAACAGTGGCAGCTTTCTCAATGGGTAGCTGTTTGTGTCTCCGCTCGCAGTCGGAGGACAGGTTCTGATTTCAGTACGAGCGCCTAGTGGTGTGTTTTTCTTGGCTATTCCGTGTTTAACATAGCCTTGCACAAGCACGGTGTTCGGTCTCGATTGAGGAAGAGTTCTGTGGTGTGATTCAGTGGAGTGTTAGAAAATGGCTCTTCAAGTCCAAATGCATAAAACCAGTAATTGTGGGCTTCTAATGAAGTATCTGTTTTAACTTTCTTTTTTTATTGTCCCACTGACAATTGATCCCCAGAGTGTTAACTGCCCGTCTCCTTGCCCGTTGCTAGCTCTGGTTTCCCACGGTTGAAATGAGATGTGTGAGCGTTCCTTGGTCGCTTCAGGAAGACAACTTTTAATTTGCTTTCATTCTAAATTTCTGTAGTAGTTTTTGATTTTTGTAGGGGAGATGTGTTTTTCTTTGGTGACCTATTTAGAGCAAACTGTAGTGTAGGGAAACCAGGAAGGAAAATCAGGATTTATGGAGAAATCCCATTTTGATGTATGAATATTGAGTGTGCCTTATCACTTATTTTGACAGAGCAGAAATCCTTTGTACTTACCTTTTGCATAACCAGTGCAACTTCCTTGTCGTTTTTCACTGGTTTTATGTTTGTGTGTGTGTGTTTTTCCCATATATTTATCTCCAATGACAATCATTACAAAATCTGTATCAAAGCAAGAACAACTATTTCTGGGGTTGGGAGATGAATGTCAGAGCAGATCCCACGTACATAATGGAAACAGCACTTCTGAGAATTTTTGTAAAGTTCATGCATTGTTTTTATTTTACAGAACTATTTAGTTAGAACCAAGCGCATTCGTATTTGAACGGTTTACACACAAATGTTTGTCAGGCTTTGGGGAATTTCATAAACACCGGTTTTACATGCTTTGTTTCTGATAATGTTGTGATGAAAAACCCACTCAAGCTACTAATGTGTACAGAATATATCTGATCCTAGAGTAAAAAGGACAGCAGTGCTAGATGTTATCGTTGCTTTTATGAAGCAATTTTGGGGAGTGTGCTTAGTATGTTTTTATTGGAACTGACTAGGCACTGATAGCAGGCGTGCTATCGAGAGCTCGCAGCAACGCGCGGTGCAGCTCCTGCCGTAGCAGGAGGAGGCATCTGAAGGCTCAAGTCTGCCTCAACCACTGTGTGGTGTTAACAGCGTTGTTCTGCAGGTTCCTGCTTCCTGCAAGACTGTTTTGTATTTTAATGGTTTCTTATGTCTAATTTAAGATAATGGGTTATTTTCCCTCAATTTAAGGAATGTGTAAAGGGATCGGGGTGGCTCAAGTTGAGTTTTGCTTAAAAATGCTTTATTTCCAGAGCTTATGGAAGCTGTTCTTATTTCCCACTGATTTTTTATTAATAGATTAAAACTACAAGTCCAATTCTAAAACCAACATTGTTTGCTTTTGCGTAGTTTTTTCCTTACAATAGGGGCAACCCCATCTTCTTTTGGAAATAACTTTGAGATGCTAGTGAATCCTGGGGTTTGAAATAGGAATTCTTTCTTCCTAAACTTTGTCAGAAATATTTGGTCTAAGCTGACTTAGCTTTAGTTGATGCATTGTAGGTTTGTTCGTTTCTCATGCAGAAGACTTAACAAAATTGGCATGCTTAGCGTTTGTTCCAGAAACAAAGGAAGAACTACCTTGCAAGGTTCCTGTGGTTGGTTTTCTGGGGTTGTTTTGCTTTTTTCTTCATGGTACTGATTCTGTGAGATGAAGGCTGGGATTGCTAAACTTCAATTTCCGGTAGGAAATATTTCCTAGTGCCGGTGGTCTTATTTACTGTTCAAAAATGTTAATTAGGTACTAAATGTACGGGTGAAAAGCTACAGTTTTCTTCTGGTGTTCAGGTAGTATTCAGCTTTCCTGCTTTAATGGAAAGCGTGTAACATCTCTCTGTAGACGTGCAGTCTTAAATTTGCCGTGCAGTTTTGAAGTGATTTTTATTTTTATTTTTTCCCTGAGGCTAGCACAGCGTGCTGTCTCTAATGAGATACATGATCATCGGGGCTGAGAAAACCGAGGGGTTTCACCACGAGAAGTAGAAAGCATTCAGAAGTTAACGCAGCTAACCCGCAGAACACAAACTTCAGAAATTTGCTCCAAATGAATGAATCGGCAGAAGTCCCGACGCTGCCGTCGGTGCCTCCAGGCCGTGGCGAGGCTTCGGCGCCCGTGCGGGTGTGCGGAGCGTGGAGGTGCCGCCCGGAGCCTCAGCTCCCCGGGCCGGGAGCCCCGAGCGGCAGGAGAGGCTCGGGGCCGGCTCCCAGGGGTGGCTTTGGCGAGGTCCCCGCAGCGCGAGGAAGCGGGCGGTCGGAAGGCAGCAGGTTAAGGGAACGGTGGACGGGGGAGCAGCGGGAAAGGAGGCCGGCGGTGAGAATTTGCCGTAGGTTTGCCTTAATAGAAGAAGTGGGTCAGTATCTGAAAGAGGAGCGGAACAAGCCGCAAGGTTTTGGTAAATGCCTTGCTAAAGAATTTGAGGTTTTGATGGTATCTGGCTCTAACCTGATATTATTGGTGGCATACGGCATAAATGCCAGTGAAATCTGTTAAATTTCAGGGGAACGATTTCAGCGCCACACGCTCTCAGAACTCCGGAGGAATGGATTTAATGCATATACCACTCGGCTTTTTTATTCCTCTGACTTCCTGGAGATGTGGCTTGTTGGGGGGGGAGTGGAAGACGACGAGAAGCCATGCAGCAGCACAGATTTTTTTTTTTTCTTTCTTAGCCTACAGCCAGAATTTACAAAAACTGGGCCCCATTGGCAGCGTTACGGCTTCTAGTATTACATTTGAAATCATTCCTAGTGCTCCAGCTTGTGGGGGATAAGGATCATTAAGGAGGTTTAAGGAAGGGCGAGAGCTACGAGAAGCCATGGAAGAGGAGGAGAATCTTTTTGGGGGGAAGCTCTGCTGGTCGGCCGCAGCCAGGAGCGTTGCTTCCAGCAGGAGCTGTTCGGTCACCACCGCTTAGCTGGGAGTCGCTTTGGGCTCGGACGTTTTACTCGAAGGAAGGGGAAAGCAGGGATCGCTTGCTAGAAATGGCAAAGGTCAGTTGTCCGTTTGTCTTACCTCATTGTTTCGGCCTGGCTTTCGGCCAAGGCCGGTGGCTCGGCGCGGCCAAGCGCGGTGCTTTAAATGTTGTCTGACTCAGCACTATGCAATGTATGGCACATACTGAAGCGCGTCTTACTTAATCGTTTTATTTTGACATAAAACCCAGGCTCGTTATTCGGAGGGGTTGCTCAGGGTTTAGTAGCCTGTGTTGTGATTTGTCAGCCTAGTGTAACTCTGAGATCAGGTCTTGAGTTCTGGAAACACGCAACGAAAAGGTTAACTAATTTGTCAGAAAGGTATGGATTAGGAGTGTCCCGCAGCATATGACAAAAGGTGCTGTGAGAGTGAAGGTAGCTAGATAAACGCTAGGTCACGTAAGACATAATCTACTTTTTCCCATTTTAAATGATCCATTCAGCTGGCTGATAGCTGAGTAGGTTTTTGCAAGTCCAACCCAAATTGGTAATTTCTACTAATTTACACCCCCTATACTGACCTTGGTTTCAATCCCAGTTCTAGCTTGCAAAACACAAGTTGACTTTTGTTTTCCATTGCATATTTGTGTGTTATGTATCTTAAATAGTAGTTGAACCCCATTGTACTCAAATGCTGGCAGTAGAAGCAAAGCTGTAGTTTAAGCCAGTTACTGATGAATCTTCTCATCAGCGTGAAACATGCGCCTTACCCAAGTCCCGCGTCATCTATTTACTGTGTTAAAGATCACTGCTTTACGCAGCGAGGGGAACTGTGATGGGGATGCAAACGTCCCTTCTTATGTTGACTGTTACTGCTCAGTTACTGTATTGTTGTGAAAGAGGGGTGAGCCGTTCTATGCGTCGCTGTAACTGCAAACTGGAACTAGTTGTGTGTTTTAAAGGGTTGCCAAGTCCTCTCCTCTTCCTGGGCTTCCCTTTTACAGCCACCACGTAACAGGTGGGCTGTTCGGGGGCTTCCTCTAATTTTTTTTTTGAAATGCTTCCTAACCTTGAGTAGTGAAAATCCCGGAGGAGGAGAAGCTGGCAGCGCTGCCTGACCGATGCGCTCACCGCAGTTTGGCTGTTCCCGTTTGTTACGCTCTGAACACGAGATGGGCTGCCGCTCCCGCTTCCTTACTAGGTTCAGTGGCTGGGTCCCCCAGAGTTGTTCCCCGGTGCATATGCTTAAACTAGCCGAGTTTGCAGGGCAGGTGCTGTTCTTCCAGCAAGCAGAACTCCGCAGCTGGTCCGGAGCGTGGTGGGAAGGGCGGTGCTGGTCCCAGCGTGTGTCTGGGCTGAAGGGGGCTGCCCGCGCAGCTTCTTCGTGGCCTTGTTCGTGCGATGTGGTTCAGGAGGACGGAGGCTGGGTTATTTGACTGGTTTGAATCCTCGGATATGTTGGTTGCAAACATTTTCGCAACGCTTCTTTCCCTGTTCTTCATTGATGTACAAAGCTCGGTGGAGTAGGAGATCATCTTTTAATTCCATTAGCCTTTTACCTATTGTATGCTAGTCATAAAAATAAGCTGTTACTTTTTTTTTTTTTTTAATAATCTGTGGCTTCTGGGTTTTTTCAGAACTCTTCTTGGAGCAAATGCAAGATCCAGTGCTGGCACGTTAGTCTGAAGTGTGATTTGGAGTGGTTTTCTTAGGGCACTTTGTTAAACCTCCTGGCCGGAGCAATGTCTGTCCTCGTGCCGTTGGGCGTTACGATCGGGGCTTATCTACCAGCTTACGGGAGGGGAGCAAGCACTCGGCACTCGGAAATTGGCCTGGGAGAAAATGAATGTATGTTTCTTGTTAGTAGCTTTTCCCCTCACAAAACCCTTGTTTCTGGGATATTACTGGATGTAATTGTATTTACATATCTTTTTTTTCCTAAAGGGTACATTAAGGCTGACTAAGCAGATATTGTGCCACTTGATGTGCTGGCAAAACATAATTTATTTGTTCTGCAAAGAGTTCCAATGTCATCATTGTTGAGATTTTAAAAAAAAAAAAAAGTATCAATGAAATCCTGTTCTCAACCCAAGAGCTTTACAAAGCTGAAGTTACAATTACCTTGGTTTTGTGTTATTAAAATATCTGATCGTGTGTAGTCTCTGGCATACGGAAGTGAACTTTAAAATGTATTCATAAAATAATCAACTTTCGTTGATTCGTTTCTGTGTTTCTAAGAACAGTTAGGTGTGGAACCGGGTAGCTGCTGGGAAGAGTACGTAACCGTACAGTACTTTGTACAGCAGATCCAGAGAGTTTGTTGTGTTAAGCTCTTTGATTTTTATAGTCTTTGTCTCCCAGACACTGTCGGTATACATGAATTTAATCTCATAATTTGCTGAAGTGTTAAAGCATTGCGTCATTACTTACACAGATTATGTGGTGTTCTCATGAGAGGTTTTCTGACTGATTCACTATGGTGCGAAATCCATTTATAATACAACATTTGCTTAAATAACCAAGATGCTCGTAGACCAGGAGCTAATCCCGTTGTGTACGCTGGGTTCGAGAAATGACACGAAGATACTGCGGGTTGGCAGCCCCGTCCCTGTGGGATGGAGGTGAACCAGTACGGCTGCAGAAGGTGACACGCACACAAAATTACAGTAATTCCCTTCAGCTCGTTGCCTTGTTGCTGACTTCGTGTCAACTAGTTTCAGCTGTCTTTGGGACAGAAACGAAATGGAACAATTAGGTTGCTCTGCCCACGTGCAGGAGGGTGAGCGGAACCGCGGCAGCAGCCCTGTGGCGTGGGGCGGCCCCGGCCGGCAGCGGGAGGCCGCGCAGCGAGCCAGGGTGAGGAAGCGTTCTTCCAGAAGCAGCGAGTTGGGCTGGGAGCTCAGTTTAGCCCAATTACTCTCTCCCGGAGGCTTTTCGTCTTGCCTCATCTTCGCTGTGAAGAAGGTGTCGTGTTGTGGACCACTTTCCTATGCCCTTAGCTGATTCAGCTGATGCTAACTCTACCGAGAAACTTTCTGCCAGACTTCTTTTCCTGGCTGAAACAGTGTCTTCATGCGTTAAAGCTCCGTACCGCATCGCATGAAATAGATCGTGTTCACACGGCGACAAAAGCACATCCGTCTGCTTTGGTGGCCGGCACCGCCGGCTCCGTCGCTCGGGCACCGCGCGTGTCCCGGAGGCGCAGCAGAGCCCGGGGTAGCCGCGGCCTCGCCAGCTCCTGCCTGTGGGGCTGAGTTCGGCAGCGTAGCTGGTGTCAGCATTTTCTGGCTGCTCTTGGAAGTGAGAATTAAGTTTAGATCCCAGAACGCCATGCTGCTTATCCAGGGTATCATGGAGAGTGTAATATTAATGGCTCCTTAAACTACAACTGTGGGAATTTCTGGAGGAAGCAGTGCTCCTCTATCAAATCCATCTTGACATCTTGCAGAGTACATTTCTGTACCAGCCAACTGCTTTCTTAATATAGTCTGTGTCAATTTGTTATAATTAAAGCTCACGATTCCATCTGTACCTATGGATTCTAACTCCATGCAAAGTCTTCCTGGAAAGTTAAATCCTGGTGCGCTTTAAAACTGCATGTCCAGTGAGCTGCTGCCGTGTTGTTGGAGGCGTGATGTAACGTGCAAGTCCTACTTCTTGTTCAAAGATCTCAATTCTCCTGAAATGTCAAAGGTCAAACTGCGTTTGAGGAACGAGTTCCAAAATAATAATAATGCCTTTCTTGAACTGAGTTCAGTGCTACTGTAATTTAGTGAAGAAACCGAGTTGCACAGCGGATTTTCACAGTAGTACGCTCTTCATACAATTCGCAGTAATTTGTACGGTTACCCTGTGTGTCAGGGAACAGCTGGAAATTGTGATTGCATTCATGCATCATGGTCACACAAGATTTAATATGGAACTTCTTAGCAGCGGAGTGCAATTTACTCAGCTTTTTTCAGATACTTCACACTTCTGGTTACTTTTGTTTTAGCTAACAAGTTTTAAGTAAGTAATGCTCCGGATTCTAGTTTTGCTTTGCAGCTCTCCTTACCTAAAGGCTCTGTTGCGGTAGACTTCTGTGTTATATTAGAAACTTTGTTTTTTCTGGCAGAGGATTGCGGGGGGAAGCGTTGTTTCTTTGCGTGTGCGTACCTTTCTCGCAGTATTTGCTTGCATGCCTCGGCTTCCTGGAAGTGCTGCTGGAGGAGACCGAAACGCGATAACCTCGCTGCTCACCAGTGTGCAGGAGCTTGGCTTCTCTGTGCACGCCTGCGTCTCTGGTGGGGCAGGCGAACGGCATGGCCCATTTGAAATCTTGTAAAATCTTCAGCACGTGAATTCTTGGTCTTGTGTCAGAGTCCTCCAGCCTTCACGTGGCGCTCCCAACGCCTGCGGGGTCTGTGTGATGGGAGCAGGTCGCTCCTCGTTGCGCTCGGGCAGCGTTGGTGCCCTTGGGCTCCTGGCCGTGCCCGTGGCATTGGCGCATCCTTGGGTCTTCCAAACCCTCACGTGCCATCATAAGCTGCTTTTGAGAGCGCAAACCTGAAGTTCTGGGGTTCCTCCTGAATTTCTTGCAAGCTTCAAAGGGTTGCTCCTCAGTGCAGCGTTGGCTCATTAGCTGGGAGTTTGGTAGCTGTGACAGAAGAGAGCAGCTGATGCAGTTTATTTTTGTTACTACTTGAAGAACCTGCTTGACACAGCCTGGTTTGTATGTGCGATAATGTCTAATGGCATGGTAATGTGGTCTGGTACTGTTGCAGTACAAATTTTTGCAGAAGAGGAGCTGTTGCCAGAAGGATGCTGGTAGGACACGTTAAGCAGTGCAGATGCCAATTACTTCATGGCGGAGCATCTCCGCAAGTCAGAGTCACACTCGTGGTGTTTGTCACGGCGAATTAAATGCAGTATGTTGCTGTACTTCGCTAGCCTGTGGTGGAGCCTGTTTCCATACCGCTCTCCTAAGCAGTTTCTGAGTGTCTGTAATGCATTCGCTGAGGCCTGGGGAGAAAGGGATGCTTGGTGCGGCTTCGGAGGAGGCTGGCTGTCAAGTAATGCTTTGTCCGTGAAGGGCTGTGCGGTGTACAGGGGATGTCTCCTGTCACGGAGAAATGAGGGGTGTTTGGATACATCTGTAAATGTGCTATCACAAATGAGATACGGAGTTTTCCCATTTTTGGTAGTTCTTTATGCCGTCAGAAGATGCAGGTAGTTAACAATGTGTTTTAAATCAACGTGTCTATACCACGGGCACATGAAGTACCTCTGTGTACCCATGTAGTTTTTTTTCTCACCTTTTTTTTTAAAAAAAAAAAAAACAGTTTTGTTAGCTTTCTGAAGCAATAACTTTTTAAAGCCATTGTCTCAGTCTTTTTAACAAATCAGAGCTGAAAACGTGCGTGTGCTGCATGCGTGTGGATTTGCTATGCAAGAATGCAGTTCATAGATGTAAATTTAAAAGAAGAAAAAACAGATAATCTCACACGGCATAGCTTCATGTCCCGATTTCAGTCTGCATGTTGCCTAGCTGTGCTTTTCTCTCCTGCAGTATTTTTTGAATTACTTTTACTTGGTTCTTGGATGTGTTTGTGGTTTTTTTTTTTGCCTGTTGATTTTCTGTTAATCTTGTGCTAGGTATGAATTTCTCCAAAATTAATTGCATCATCCAAGTGTAAAGTTGATGTATTTATAATTTGACTAAACAAACAAAAAAAGCCTTCTGCATCTTGGCTATCCCAAGACTGTTTTTCATAAAATACTTTATATTGTCTTATTCTAACCTACTTCATGTTTTAACTGAGAATAGACCCCTTAAATGCTTTTTAAAATTACAGATCCTGAATTTGATATCCAGAAAAGCTTATAGATAATGGAGATGGGTGAGGGAATATAGAATTGCAGTAAGATAATAAATATTTGGTGAAATAATAGCAGACTGCATATGAAATGACCAATTCAGGTTCTTTCTGAATCATAGAAATCCTTATATATGTATAAAAAGACCTATTTATATAAATGGGAAAAACTTTACTTAAAATGAAGATTAAATTGGCAGGTGAGCAATGAGCTGGGTTAAATCTCTTACGTTTTGAGACAGAAATGAAAAGCAGCGTACCAAAGATCTAATAGCTTTGATGGTAAAGCTGTGACTCGAAGCTGTGCTTTGGCAGTGAAAAGTTTTCACTGCCTTTTGAAGTTGGTTGAATTAAATTATTTATTTCCGTTTGTTTATGAATACTGGTTGATTTTTTTATTATTTTTTTTGTTATTATTTTTAAACCATGAGGAAATCTGTGGCTATGGGGTGTGATTGTGCCGGGGCAGGGGAGAAGAATACACTTGAAAGGAAAGAACTGAAATCTTCAGGGGAGGATGCGGGATAAACAGTATGGGTGGAGAAGAGCTTATGGATCATCTGACCCACCTGTTTGCATTATGCTGTCTTACCAATAGATGTAAGCCGCAAGAAAATACCAAGGTAGTTCAGAACCTCGGCTTTCACTTGCTTGAAGAGTCTACCAAGCTTCATGACATTGCTGCAAGTAGTGGAAAAAGCTGCAAGTAGTGGAAAAATAGACAATCAGATGTGTCTATGGCATTAATTTCACCCTGTAGTTGATATTAATGCCTTCTCTCTCTCAGTTCCTCTTGTTGGAATTGTAATGTTCATGGTTTATCAAACTTCCTGCAGAAACGAAAATGAAAATACTGAGTGATCAGGCAGTGCTCTGCAAAAGGAGTTACTGTGGTTATAAAAACTAAATAATTAAACTTGTAGCTACAGAATGTCACCTGGGCTAACTTTAAATCCATGTACTCTTCTTCAAAATTCTTTGCAAAAGAGCTGATTTGTTCTCACCCTTCCTTGGCTGTGCTAATGACACTTGTGTGCTTGCTTTTGTGCTGCCTCCGGTCTTTAAATGCAGCAAAATAATGAGGTTTCTGTTTTTTCTGTTCATGTCTGTTCATGCTAAAGTCCCGCTCCTCGTGAGGCTCGGAAGCCTGAAGCTGTGCTGGTTAACAATGAAAGTTATATTGAGCTAACGCAATCTCCTTAGATCTCAAATGTAGTCTATCTGCATCTATATTATATTGAGTGATAAAATTCTCTGTAACCACCTGGAAGAATGTTGTTGTTGTTGTTGTTAACTTCGCTGTTACCTCCTATCAGTTTGCTTTAAGTCTAGATTCCAAATGCAGCAATCTAATAGTTCTTTCATTTGAGGAAATAAATATGGTGCTGTCTTAAAAATGGAAATATTTGAGTAATGTGAAATTCTAGCTACTCTTTTAGGAGGGTTTGTTCATTCAGAAATGTAAACATTCTCCCTCCCAAAACAAATCCTTTAAGCCTGTAATGGAACAGACTTCAAATACTGGTTTTGTCAGGTTTGTTGGGGATGGCTTTCTGAAACCTTTTTTTTTTTTTATATGTATTAAAAAAAAATCTACATCTTGGTTTTCTGTGTCGTTTAGGTTTTCTTGAGGAAACGTTTGGCTCAGGTATTTGCAAGGTTTCTAGGGATTTCCATACTGTTAGGAACCCGTGAGAGCTGCTTGCTGCCTCCCCGAACATTTTCGTGCGGTACCACGCCGTGCTCAGACAGGCTTCCTGAGGAGGCTGCAGCACCTGGAGGTACTTTGGCGAAGATGCCCCGTGTGGGTCCCACCCCCAGTTTGCTTGAAGGGGCAGGACCCGCAGGGCTGGGGGACGAGAGGAGCTGGGGAGACGCTCGCCGAGGCTGAGGAGCAGGCAGGTGGGACACTGGGGAGCCGGGGCAAGGTGCGGGTTTGGAAGGCAAGGATCAGCATCTCCTGGGAACTAGGTAGTGCGAACGCCCTAAGAGCATAAACAAATAACCGGAGAAGGAGGAGGGGGAAAAATATATTGCGTGCTTCTGAATACCTTAAGTTTGATTTTTTTTTTTTTTTTTTTTTAACCATTACCATTAGAAACATTCACCTCAGTTTTCTCAGGAATGCAAGAAACTACTCCAAATTTTAACTTTATTGTAAAATATATTGATAAGGAAGTTCCAAAGATACATTAGTGAATTATTTTTTATTGTGCTATTTTCAGTTGTTTATTTCAGTGATCCAGTCTGGTAGATTCCTTATGAAAAGAACTACGGTGATGTTGAAGGGTTGCACCATTTTTAATTACTTACTTTTATGTCAAAAAGAGCCATTACTGTGTTTCTATTTAGCTCAGCAGGATTAGGCCTTATGAATATGGTAAATTACTGTGTTGAAGAGATACTTGCTATGAGAAGAGTAGTTCAAAACGGAATAAAATATTAAAGAAAAAGTGGATGGTTGTGAGTTGTATTCGGAAAATAAATTAAGCAAGCTTGCTTTTGCTGCCTTATTCAGATTTCCAAACTAACATAGATTAAAATCTAATTTGTAAAGAATGTTAGTATGTCTTTTTTACCAATTTATTTTGTAAATTGTGTAATCCCTTTTTAGAGGGAAGGGAAGACTTTTAATATGTTTTGTGTTATTTGCTTTGGCCAGATGATCCTGATAAGCTTAAGGCTTAAAAGAAAAATGAACATGAAGAGATCCTGTATCACAACTACAGTCTGCCTTGTGCTTTCTGTAGCCAAAGAGCTGCTACTTCAATGCTAGCATCTTTCAGAAAAAGCATTTTTTCTAACCTCTTCTATTTTGTTACAGTCCAGGCAAGGCTTCTTAGAGGCCATTTGGCCCCATTGATTTCTGTGGGAACCGATCATTTTTAAATCTGAGTCCTGGTCTGTTGTAAAGTCTCTTAATGTTGATTTCTATATACTTTAATGAATTCTGTCCTTCCTGAACACGTATTTCTACTAAGCCTCACACATCTGCTGTTTTCTAAACTGACAAGGAAGCTATTCTGACACCTTCAATTTTAATAAAACCGATCTAACAAGTTTTGTAATGAATTAGCTTTCCATAGTTAGAGAAGACAGGTCTGTTCAAATGAGATGCCAGCTTATTTGCAACTTAACTGTGTGATTTAATAAAAGTGAAATTCAGTGCTAAAACTTCTGGTATAAAATGCAAATGCTATAAAAACAAACAAACAAGAAACCCTGAATGTTCAGAGTTCCTTATTTTGAGTAACAAAGCATGCAATTTTTTTATTTTTTTTAAGTGAGCAGTTAATATTGGGATGTTTACAAGATTTCATTCTTAGTCATACTAGATATCTGACTACTTTCAAACAAGAGCAACTGGTTCGTCAGGTGAGCTTGGACCTATTTTATCACTTTAAAGATTCTTTTAACATGTTAAAGGTTGGGACATCTGAGATTTTAATAAATAACAATCACAAGGTTGGAGTATTGTTAATAGTGCACTTGTTTATGTGACTTACTGTGTTCCAACTTTCAGAGAAAAGCTATATGGTTAACTTGCACAACGTACTATTAAGGAGGGAGGAAGTGACTTCAGTTTCTATTCCTGGTTGACCCAAGACTATAAACTGAGGAAGAGCTATAAAGGAAATGCAACATTCAGCTCTTTGAATCTTTCCAAGGATTTGTAAGTGTTACTAACTCTGCCTTCCTGTGTGCAACACGTTTCAAGATACAGACATCTTAAAGCTTCCATTCTAATTAAAAAATGAATCAGAACACGTACCTAACGAGGGAAGCCCTAAAACTTGATAGAATTAATGGTAAGCTATCATGCTATTTTTCATCAACAAGGTCTAAAACTTTCTATTTCAACAATCAGAAATGTTTATTTCCCAAAGTGTTATTGCTTTTGTCTTGAGAGAGATGCATATTATTTTAGTCTGTTCTTTAAGGGCAGATTGGAGCTTCTTTTTTGCATCACAGAGTCTCTTCCTAGGCTCTATATTAAAGGAGGGAACTAAGTTTAACAAAGTTTTTTCTTCACTTGTGTTTTTCTTACTCAACTCTGTAATGATTTTGCTTTTATGAAGATCACATACTTCCTTATCTGTGCGTTAGAAGATGAAATAATGACTTTGAAGGTTATCTGAAAGAGTTATGGTGCTTGCTTGCACGGTGCTTGTTCTCATTCTTTGATTGAAACCACTGTCACAGGATGATGTTCTTCTGTAGGATAGGATAAGATTTTGGGGTTTGGTTGTGTGTTCAGAAGATCTGTAGAGCTTAAAAAACCTTTACAGATGAAAAAGGTGGCTGGGTTCCACATAAGAGTGCTTGTGACTTTGGGATATCTGTTCTAAACATACTGAATGATGCCTGCCTGGCTGCCAGTTGTAAGGTGGCTTTCTCTAGACAGTGTTTAAAATCACATTGGTGGTTCAGCTATGATGATTTGCCATCGTGTTGTCAGAAACATGATGCAACTAAACTGTAAACTATTTCAATATATTTAGGGGATTGCAAAGCTAACAGCCTACCACAGACTGTGAGAGAGCCCTCGGACACATTGAATAGTGTGTATTTCCAGGAAGGTTTCTGGCCGATACAGCTGTTTTACAGCCAGGCCCCCAGTATTTTGTTCCTACCTGTGTGACTCCATGCTCCCGTTTCAAGCAGCCTGTGACAGATGTACTGAAAGGTAGGGTGGGACGCAGTGAGAGCCTGTGTGCTTCAGGGCTTGGTTTGCAGCGGTGCTAGGAGCTAGCTGGAAAGGTTCCTGGTCGTGGCCATCACGGCACCGTGAAGCTGGGTGAGGCTGATGCAGGCCAAGCAAGTCGTAGTTTAAAACAGCAAAAAACAAGTCAGTGTTTTAAAACAGGGAGAAGCTTGCCCAGGTGTGTTGAACAGAAATCCCATAAAACATGGAAGGCGAAATATAAAAAGGAAATAGGTAATTTAAAAAAAAAAAATAAAGAACATGAAAAGTGCCTTGCAGGAGGTGCTCGAAGAGCTGGTGAGCGCTGCAGGCATGCCGGGTGCTGGCTGAGGAGCTGGCGGGGCAGCGAGGCACGTGAGGAGGCTGGTGACGAGGTGCAGGCCTGCCCTGCGGGCCTGCTCCGCATGGGCAGCTGAGGAGCCGGCTCCATTGGGGGTAAATACGCACGAGGTGTCTGACCAGAGAGATATGTGAGACGTTAACAAGTCACTGGGCCTGGGTGGCGTTCACCCCAGTGTCCTGAAGGAATTCCGAGGTGGGCCTGCAGGAGTGGCGGCCAGCAGGAGCGGCCTCTCCCCACGACCCGGCGGCTGCCGGAGGCCTGGAGAAGCTGGCGAGCCTGGTGGTCCCCCACAAAATGGTCTCCGGGGAAGGAGTCCTCGCTGCTCCTGTCAGGGAAATACCGCCTCATCCCGGGAGCTGGGTCGGTGAGCGTGGAGGCAGGGGAAATCCAGTTCACTTGGATAGATTTATTTTTTTTTTCCTTTGGAGCCTTTGACATGTTTTTCTTGCCAAAGGCTAGTTAAAAAGGAAAAAAAAAACAAACAACACCTCAAGCTGTCATGGAATTGGAAGACTGGTCCTTGTATAGAACTGGGAACTGGTTAAAGAATAGGAAGCAAAAGGATTTAGTGTTTGTTTTACAGGATGAAAAAATCAACTGCCTCGTTCCCTTAGGGTCGGTGCTGAGGCAGGACCTGAAAAGGGAGCGTGAGGGAGGGTTCTGGGCGTAGCTGATACGGAGCTATTTTGGGTAGGCGAGTGCCCCAGTGGAAAGCTCTCTTAAAATGTAGTGAGCACACGGAAAAGTGGAAGGGGGAGCCTCTGGGTGAGAAAAGCTAGGACCATGAATCTAGGGTAAATTGCCTATGCATTGCTTAATTTGAAAAAATAAATAAAATCAGAGCTTGGAGCTTGGCAGCTGCAGCTCAGGGAAGGGGTTCTGGAGTTTTGTGAAATCGTCAGCTCAGTGTGCAACAGCAGCTGAAAAAGTAAATAAGGTTTTGTGTTATCTGAAAGGATAAAGAGAATGACCTCTGCCTTGTGCTGCTTCATAAAGCCTTGGTGCGCTCAGCCTGAGGGCTGCGTTAGTTGCTTCTTCCTGAGGGGGGTGGGTGGTAATTTTTTAATTTATTACCAGAACACCTGTGTTTGTGTCAGAGGTTTGCCTCCAGAGCTAAAGAAGCAGTCTCCAAAGTCAACAAGCTAAACAGACAAAATGGAGGAAAAAATTATAAGCAAAGAGGGTGCACCATATGGTAGTGTTAAGAATCGGGGAAATGTGTGGTGGTGGTATCAAGTCTTCCTGCACAGGGCTGCTTTATCTCGTTGTTAACAATGGTATATTCGTGCGTGTGCGTGCATTTATGCATCTACCCTCGTGTGTTAACTTTCATGCTTCATTTTACCCTTACTGCTACAAATAAGATAATTATAGTAAAGCAGGCTATTCAAAATGCTGCCTAGGGAGGTTTCTACATGCTTGAAAGCTATCCTTCACTTTTTTCATATGATAGTTATAGTTCCAAGGACATCTAAGAAATAAAAACCTTCTGTTACAAAGATAGTTTATTCTGTCGTATATATTTTCAAAAATTTTCCCTAGCTATCCCGGTTGTCCCCATTCACACGTACTTCAGGTTGCTGTAGCAGCGCTGAAGATGTTTTTATTTCTGTGCTGCCTACCGCAGAAGCACAGCCAAAGCAGTCAGGACCCTATTTTTGCAAAAATTGGAATTTTGTTCGCTTGCCTCACTGCTTTCTCTTCAGCATAACAGCAATGCATTTATTCTAATAGAATAAATATGAATTTAATGGAATAATGGAATAAATACAAAATTCATAAATCTAAATGTAATATTTAGTCATACTTTCTACAAACATATTGTCATACAAGAAAAATAAATTAACAATATTTTAGCCATCCCAGTAATATTATTTATATTTCTAATAACAAAGCATAGAATTCAGTGTTCTTTTATTTTTATTCACCCCTTTATATAGAACGTGATTTTGCTTGCTATTTCTTTGTTAGCAATGCTTCCTGGTACTTCTAAATTTCTAGTTTCAAAGATGCATTTAATCTCAGATCTTTTTTTTAAGGGAGGGAGTTGGGTATTGGGAAAGACCTTACAATCTTTTCAGTTGTAACAGTTGCGTTTGTTTGGCAAGCAGTTTGTTTTTTGGCTGGGAGGAGCAGGGTCACTGTGTGCAGTAGGTGAGCAGCAGGCCCTTTGCCGTGGGACCCCGGCAGTCGTCTCTGCCCATCGCTCACTGCAGAGGGTTGGCCAAACACCTCTTGACGTGTTCTCCTGCTATAAGTAACTTGGGTCACTTTCGTTATTGTGGGAAATTAGCAGATCTTTAATTGTTTTCCCAGAATCATGATTTTAGTGAGTAATGTTTTTGATGTATATGCAGGGAATGATGTTTGGAATCCTTCATGTGTTTCTTTTCAGAGGATTTTTTTCTGATTCTTCCTAATCCTAAAGAGTCGTCCCGCAGATAGTGCAGGGTATGAATTGCTTTGCCTTACCCTTACACGTCACATGAAAAGCTTGAGTAATACAGACAAGTTGGTGACCAGGCATTGCATTGGTAGACGTTGCTGTTAACCTGAGTGTGACTGGCTTTTCCAGCATGTATTTTGAAGAACTTTTAATGACTTTTTTAATGAGATGAGGCTATATCCACTGCTTTGATCTCTTGTTCTTATTTCTAGAGCTCAGTCAGTTAGTATTTTGTGCAACTCAAGGTGCTCAAGGAAGAGCTGTTCTATCTTTCTCCCATCCCTGAGCTACCTGAGGTTCTTCTTCATACAGTCCTGTCCCTTGGCCTGTGCATTTGGATTTCTTTCGACTCTCTGATGGCAGGTGCTTGTGTTACTTTGTCGATGTTATTTTCAGTTTCTGTTGCTGAGTGGGATGATTGTGAACTGGGGAATGTTACCACTTTTCTCATTCTGCAGGTGTCTGTCATCTGTTTGTATTAATACTTCTGCAGCACCGCGCTTCAAAAAAAAAAAAGTATGTATATCATGAAACTGTTGACATTTGGGGGTTGTTACAAATGTTTCCAGCCTACATCCCAAATATATGAATCAAATATTTCGTTATAATTTTCCAACACTCATTACAATTGACACCTTCTGGTTTGAATCTCTGGTTTAATCAAATCTGCACTTCTGTTTTTTCTTGCTGGAAATGCAGTGAAGACAAAAGCACTCAGTGTATATGTGATGTCCTCAGATGGGGGGTTGCTTTATTTAGTTGGCCTGGTTTGTTTGTTTGTTTTAATGCTTCTGGAAGCTGTTGACATAAAAATAGTTCACATGAATAAACAAATGTGCAGAAAAATGTAAAAATTTGTGTGTACACATGCAAAAGCATATTGCTCTTCAGTACACAGTGGTATCTTATAATTCTTTATAGTCGATGAGTCTAGTCGTATTTAAAAGATAACTAAGGTTTTGTTCTTTTCATCTTCTTGGTATTGCTGAGAAAGACAAATGGAAATTGAGATGAATTATATCTAGTTTTCACGAGTACATAAAGAAGATAAAAACGTTTCTCATAACTTCTGTCCTGCATTCACAATCAGAAGGTGTTTGAAAACTAAGCAGTTTGTGGTTGGTGTGGGGCGTTGTGTTTTTTTAACCTGAATTTACATACTGGTAGAATTTCAGATAATGGGGAAAAGTGTTAGGAGGTAAGAGGCAGAGCCAGGTATCTAGCAGCCTTTTATTATTTTTTTTTTTAATCAAGGTAAAATGCAATGATTTGGAGGTGAAGGGGCATGGAAAGGAGAGATGGGAAAGAAAGAAAAAGAGGAGAAAAAGAGAAGCTGGCATTTAAAAACCAACGTGAATTACATGTGATTTCCTTTTTGTTCGGCCCGGGAGCTTGTGAGTTCTCTGTGAGGACCATCCCTAAATTTTCAAACATTAGAACAATCAGAAGCTTAGCTCTATATTGAACCATTTGGACAACGTAGCTTTCACCCAGTCAGCTTTCTCTCTCTTATTCGTGTCCGAACACAAATCCTGAGCGGCTGGATGGGCACGGGCCGTGCAGCCCTGTCGTTGTGGGTCGTACCCCAGGCTCCGTGTGAGCGCGGAGGGATGGATGTCTGGGTGTCCGGATGCCTCACGGCGCCTCCTTCGCTGCTGTGCCCAACGGAACCTGTGCTGCATCTTCTGCTTCTAGACCGAGCGCCTGCTTTTCTGCGTTGGGACAGAGAGGCAGCGCTGGTCAGAGCAGTGCCTTCCCTAGTGGTCCCTTTATCGTAAGCAATGTCCTGGAACGAGCTGTGACGGACAGCACCTGCCTGAGTGCCCTCTGCTGATAACTGCCCTGATCTGCGGCGAGCCTATGGCGTTCGATAAGTAAGCGACTCCTAGGCCTGCAGCTGACACAACGGGCACGCTGGAATGCACGTGCCCTTAATAACATGCTTTACCTCTAGGTTAGCCCTGACGTGGTCGTGCAGTTGGACCAGATGGTCTTTGGTCCCGTCCAGCTGAGCTCTTCTATTCTGCTTTGTTCCCATCTTCTTGACTCTTGTTTCCATGTCACCAGCAGGCAACTACTGGGACTGTATGCAAGTATATTTTACAGTGTTCAAAATGCAGCTGTACGTTTAATTAGATTGGCAGGTCCATACAGAAGGGCAGTATTTCATACCGACTGTTATTTAAAGAAGCAGCATGTCAGTTGTTGCTATCGGTGGTGAACATTTTGATTATTGCCCACTTTGTTCTTCCTTTCCCTCTAAACAGAAAACATGGTTCTTCTTTGGCTTCGTGGCCTTGCTCTTTATAGCTGTCGCTGGTCGGACAGCAAGTAAACAACTTACTGTAAATAGGCTCCGTGCCAGCTGGCCTCCAGATGCCCTGAAACTTGTGACTTGCCTTCAGACTCAGAAGACTGCCTTTTTACTTGGTTGTTTGGTTGTTTCCTTTCCTTTCAAATACAAAAAGAAAAAGAAAAAACACCTTTTTTTTTTTTTTTTCCTCCAATTATATATCGTTCCTGGCCTTAGTATTACAATTAGGGAAAGATAGGAGAGGTAATCAGATCTTAGGACTAATGCATTTTGGAAGAAAGCTTTTGGCGTTTGCTTAGAAGCCTTTAAGAAACAGCATTGCAGTTGGGGGCCAAGAAGTGGCGTGTCCTGAGGTTCATCTTTGGAACTGTGCAGCAGCTTTATGTGCATTTCCTTTCCCTCCTTGAACTGTTCATTATTTGTGAAACCTGTGCTGGACCCAGTTCGGGGAGGTGCTCGCAGTGCACACAGAGCCATGCAAGACCTCTGTACGTAGCAGACACACGTAGCTGGGGGCTCGTTGTGTGCAGGGTGCACTTGGTTGCTGGTGTCCGGCTCCTCAGCATCCTCACAGCATCCAGGGTGATGCTGTGGCTCCTTTCTTTTAGTCTACCTGAAGTTGAGAGCATAACCCTTTGAGAACTACTTTTCACAGCAGGATTTCCAGCGTGTTTTGAACTACAAGGTAGGGCAAAAGTACTCAAAAAGTTAACGCAGTCTGGGTGCCGGGACACATCTGGCCAGAATAACCTGGCATTTTGCACTTGCGTGGCTTCTTATTTCTTCCAATATTTTAGTGATCTAATTTATGTAATGTTCAGTTAAATATGTCTACGCTGTAAGTGGGAGAATAATCAGACTGAATGAATGTCTGCAATTGATCTTTTTGCCTGTGTAGTAATACTAGAGATTTGCCAGGAGACTTGCTGCTTTTCTGCTGCATCTCTTTCCTTTCCTGCTCGAAGTATGATCACATATTCCTTAAATAATTAAAAAATACTTTTGCTAGGAAAACTTCAGCCTGTGGATTGAGGCTCATGGTTGTGGCTCTTTGAACAGGGAAGAACCTCAGAATGTTTTCAAAGGCCCTAACACAACGTGTATATTATTCAGCCCAGCTTATGAATTCTCCAGGCGGGGATAGATGTATGTGCAGGTAATTTTCAATGGTATCCTTTCACCGAATGTTGTATATACACCGAGGAGTTTTGACTATTTGGATGTTAAAGCAAATCTGCTTTTACGAGGAATTTACAGTAATTGTTTCTTAAACAGCAGTCTTAGATATAATCTCTAGTCTTGGCCTTTAATTTGAGGTCAAAAGCAGATCAGAGAGTGTCTTGGCAATACAGTTGAAACAGCAACATGGATATTAGTGTGGTTAATTTACTTATTTATTCTATAGAACCCTGTTTCCAACTTAATTTTATCTCTTTTGTGATCTGCATAATGTATATCTCTTTAAGAGAGACTATCCTCATCCAGGTAGTGCTGCGGTGTAATTGCAGCTAGGCTTCTGGCAGCTCCTGGGCTTGTTTCGCCTTCCTGGGCGTGATGGGGCTGAGCGCTAACACAGGCAGCGCTTGTTCCAGTAACAGCGGTGAGGGAAGGAAATTCTAGATGTTAACAAGTGGATGCGTTTCCTGAGTTTCTTGCAAGGCTTTAAAAAGTCTAAGGAAGAGACCCAATATTCGCTATTTTGGAAAATCAAAATAGCGTACGTTTTTAGAGGACTAAGGATTGGAAATGGGAGCCTTCTTAGATTCTAGTTAACTCACATAAATCTGAAGGAAGAATGCTTATTTTTTACCCAAAAAGGGTGTGGAAGAAGCTCTCCTTTAAACTTGTATGTGAAAACTTCATTTTAATGTCATAATTCAGGACTGAAATGTAAAAACTGCTTTTGAAAGAGAAGATTTTATGGAAATTATTTCTGGTTATTTTAAATGCTTTCCCATATAAATGTTCTATACTAACGCTTCAGCACTTCAATGCATATCCAGTCCATTTCCCATCTCCATGATAAGCTTAAGATTCCTTAGCAGTTTCTTTGGTCTTTTAAAGGCCTTGGTTTGTGTAAACGACATTCCCTTCAATATTTCTATAATTATGTTTTTTAGTTGTTGGCTTTATTAAAAAAAAAAAAAAATCCGAAAGAGTCTGTCTGAAAGGAATGAATTGCATTATTTCTGACTTTACAGTGCTCTCAATGACTGTCAGCTAGGGTAAGGAGTCTGCTGGTGCTGAAGTATGAGAACTGTGAAGAACAGTTTATTCCGTGCCTTTAGAGGTTTGGGGAAAGAATTTCAGGTACTGAGCTAAATCAGAGCATGGACGTCAGTGTGTGCCGGTTAGTCCTGTGCCTGGCTTTGCACTCTGTAATCCCAGTAGTGCTTTCACCCCCCTGAACGTGTTACAGTCTCATAGCGCATCGAGTCTGGACAATGGCTGCACGTCCGCGCAGGGGTTGTGCGCACGTCCACGGCTTCGCACACGCGCTGTCCGGTCGGGGGCTGCTGACAGCACGCTCCATCCGTCTCGAGCCGGACTCTTCCCTCGCAGCGGGAAGTGCTGTGGGATTTGTTTTGTCCTTCATCAAAGTACTTGAAGTACTTCGAGTTTCACTTTTAAAGCTTAAAAATGCTACTGATGCCCTGGTTTGGGGCTCAGCATAATCATGAGATGCTGAAAAGTACTTGAGTGGACTTGCTTTGCTTTTTTAACTCTTCAGTGCGTGTGTTTTTCATCTCAGGGCAGATTTTTCTCAGAAAAGAGAGGTTCTTACAATTGCAAGCTCATAAGCAGCACTAAAGGAAAAATGCCAGATGGTGCAAGACTTGATTAAAATTGCAAGAATAAGCAATACGGGGAAACACTTATCATTTTCTCCTTGAAAAGGCTGGCCTGCTTATCTCCAGTTCTTGGCCTCACTCGGGCCATCTACAACCAAGATTAGAACTGCAGACATGTAGGTTTGTACAGACTGCATTCGGTATTTCTGTGTGGATTGTTGCAGTAGAAGAATGGTTAAAGTTGTGATTATTCCAGGCTTCTTGAAACATCGCAGCATCCAAAATACAGAAGCGGTTTAAATAATGGAAGCTGGTGTGTGTTTTTGTTGTTGTTGTTTTAGTGGTACCAGTTAAAGACAATTACTATATTATGGTGCTGTCTTCATTTTTGTTCTGGGACTAGAGAGTCCTCAGCATCCTTTTCTTTAGAAAAAGAAAAGGTGAGAACCTTGGAGAATCAATTCTTATTTCTCAAACATTAGAATAGGGGTTAAGAGGAAGGTCTGCACTACAGGTAGGAAAAACTACGATTATCCATTGAACATCCAAAATGAGGTAATAAAACTCAAGAAAATAATTCCTTTATATCAGTTTGTGTAAAATTTATATTCAGACCTTGGTTAACTGCATTGAAATTTAGGTGTGCTGACGTCAAATTTAGCAGCATAAATTATCTGAGGTTCAGTTTTCCACAGTAGACACTCGGGAGAGAAACGGGATCGAATTATTCTTTGGTGTTAAGTGTTTCATGGTGTTGACTAGGTAAGTGGGCATTGTACCTATGCTTCTAAAATTAGTACTTCATTTAGTCTTCAAGTGAGGTGAAATTAATTTGGACGTAAATCTGACCCTGTTTTTTTTTTTTTATTTTATTCCTAGGTTATGTTCTTACATTTTTTTGTTTGTTTTCAGTAGTGGTGGTTAATTTGTTGATTTCATCTCAGTTACAAATCAGCAGCTGGAGACACTGGCACGGTAACACCGTGTCTCTTTTGCAGGATTCAGATACTACTTGAACTCCTAACATCTGGTTTCTCGCTCTCAGCTGGATCCCACTATTACATTGTCACTAACATATTAGATTGAAGAAACTTCCTTAGGCAAGGTAAAAACCAAAAGCTCTCTGTACGCTGTGAGATGACCCTCTGAAACGGAAGGCTCCTTTCATCGCGGGAAGGGCGAGTGCAGCAGCGTCCCCGACCGGTGCCTGGCTGCGTGGTGCAGTCGGGGGGCTGTGCAGCGGGAGGCCCTCTTAAACACAGGCCTGACGGAGAGCTTCCCGAAACAAAGAGTTAAGTGTGGAATCAGCGTTCGGTTTGTTCCTCTTAGCAAACTTTCTTGTTTATCAATTTGACCTTTGTTTAATGTTTCTCGGATGAAACATGCAAGTAGGGGCCGTGCAGAATGCCGGACGCGGTCGTTACTTCGGAGACTGCAGTCTAAGATTTTAGCACAATCGAGCGATAATGCAAGCCTTTGATGGTACAGTTATTTACTTCTCAAGAACAGCTCTGCAGTAGTCACGTGGCATCAGAGGCCATTGAGAATCAGAACTAACAAAGAGAAATGCTCCGGAGGATTTAGGAGGAGGGGGGAACCGGGCCTGCCTTGCCCCGCGGTGTTGGAACCCCGCTTGTGTGCGCGGGTTTTGAAGCTTATGTGCTTCTTCAGCTTTGGTGTCCGTCTAAAAATAAGCAGAGGTTAACCACCTTCCTGGGTCGTAAAGCTGTTTAGGTAATTAATTGCTGTCTATGAGTTTGAGAAAATCTTAACAAGGGTTAAAGAGCTTTTGTATGAGAGAGAATCGTTCGCAGCGTTGAGGTTTGCTGAACCATTGGATCGATGGCCCTGGAAGAGGCTGTTGCAGTACAACCTATTGTTACCGCCATGTGGCAGATGCTTATTTACGGTTAGAATGTAGTGTTCTAGATAAAAGCACTGTTATGTACTTCTTATTTGGGGGAAAAAAAAAAAAGACTTTCTGAATGTCAGAATCTCTTCTTTATTAAACTCTGTCTGTCTGGTTAGGTTTGTTACAGACTTGGCTTAAACTAAAGCTACACTGAGACCGCTGATGTTGAGCGGTGGTAGGAGGTGCTGCAGCTGAAATAATTTAAGTTTTGAACGCTGCCTTCATGGAAAAAAGTACTTATTGTAATTTTCAGCTACGGACACAATTTCTTGAGTTTCAGGTGTTTCCTTTTGGCTTCTTTTACCTACTAAACTTCAGCTGTTAATAAGGAAAGGAATTTGGTCTTTGCTGTAGGGAGTACTCTTGGTCATAGCACAAGCATTTGTGCATTTGATTGATTTTGATTGATTTGATTGATTTGATTTGATTGCATTTGATGCATTTTATTTTATTTATTTATTTTTAACTTTACCTCAGGAAAGGGCATCAATATATACTGTTCAAAGGGCACTGCCTGCTGCCAGGCTGTCCATCAGAGCAGGAAATGTCTGTGTGTCCATGGGCTTTTTCTCAGGAGATGTGCTCAGCTATCTAAAACTAAACCAGTGAATTATCTGGAGTAGAATGCTCCATCTTGCATGTACAGCTGTCTGCACTTTTATGGATTCTGTACCGTGGGACTCTTAGTGCAAGTTTATTTTGCTTCTGTAGTGCTCACTGCTACAAAAACTGATTCTGAAGCTAGGACTTAAATAAACGGACGTTGTACCAAAATAGGGTCTTCTCACTCGTGTCTGATTGAAGTGGCTGTGGTGTGGTTTTTTTTTTGTATTATTACTTCCCTCTTTGCTTTACATAAATATTTTTAAAATGTAGGATTGATTGATTGTTCATCTGACAGGTTTAAAAAAATGTTTGAAGGAACTGGCAGGCAAACCTGCCTTTTTTGTTCCCAAGCCTGTGTCTTTGGCTTTGCCAGATTTTGGTCTGGCAATTGCATAGTACATGAAGTAAATGTTGAACAATGACCATGCTTCGTTACAGTCAGTTAAATTCTTCTTTTTGAGATATCATGACCAATTCTACTGCCAAATCAGAGTGTCTACATTGTTAGTGAAAGATACTGAATGATAACGATGGATAGTGATGTGCTATAAACACATGGTTTGTAGTTGTCATTAGGATCTTTATAAGAGTGCATGTTGTAACGAACCCTGAAATTCAGGAGAGGGGGAAGAAATAAGGTTTCCCACCAGGAAAGTTTTTAATAATTTTCCAAAAGAAGGTTGGCATTCCCACCATTTCAAACTTGAAATAATAAATTATCGAAGCGTAGAGCTGTGCTTAATAGACAGAGAAAAGAGACTGTGGTGATAGGTCTGTACGACCTCTAAGACTACCTTACTAGTCACCTTAGGGATGGTTATGTGAGCGAGGTAAACAGCCTGTTAATGAAATTCACAGATGGAGTTTAACTTGGGAGGAGTTGCCAGTGCTGCTCAGGAAGAGAAAATACACAAAGAGGCACAGATGAACAATGTGGCCAGGAAACCATGTGAGGTTAAACGGGGAAGGAATAGTTTCCTTCATCTGAAGGGGAGGGGTAGAGGAAGAGGACTTAGGAATGTGGATAAAATAATATGAATGTGGATAAAATAAAATGAGAAATCCAGGAAAGAAATGGAAGGCAAGACCTAAAAGTACTGGCAAAAACATAAAAATAAAAAATCCAAGATGAGAAATGCTTTTGTAGTCCAGGAGTGTGCAACAGGAGAGACATGGTGAGATATCTTGGTAGTCTGAGTGTGAGATGGATGCCAAGTGGGATTAACAGCAGATAATAACCTACTGAGTATGCATCCTATAGCAGAAATCATATCTGTAATTGCTTAACAGTGTTGACAAAAGTAATTATAGCGCTATACCAGACAATCCAATAAAAAGTTGAAAGTGCCATGAAAGTGGCATACAATAGCCGTGCACATCTTACAAGTCTATGGTGGTACTTGTTGCTTGTCCTCCTAAAAATATTAACAGAAGTAGAGATGGCTGATTCTGCTTCAGTAAGCAAATTTAGCACATACCTTCCTTCCTGTTCCTGAAAGGGGAAGAGTGCTTTTGTATGTGTTCTTTGCATCAAAGGTGTCACAGGCCAGCTGAAATGAAATAAAATTATTTTATTAAAGGCATTAAAAAGCTCATAAGGCTTTGGAAAATGCCTTTTGGACATGTTTGATAGCACTCACGTGTACTTACACACAGGTCTGGAGATGAAGAGTAAAACGCATCAAAAACGAAGCCGTAAATCTGAAAGAAAACTTTTTGGCAGTGTTCACGGAGTGGGAGGACTCACCCTTTCCCTTGGGGAGCTCAGCAGCATGACATCGTGGCGTTTTGCCCTTCAGCAACTTTCTGATTTTTAAGTCGCAACAATTTTTCAGTTTGTTCCTTGTCTTTCCTACCTGAATTACTGTTCTCTCTCTAATGTGGTACAAAAGGATCTTTACCCTTTTAAGTGAAGTTACTGCTCGTGGCTGTGTGTAACGTAGTCCACACACCTGGGCTAGCACCAGACAATTCTTAATACTCTGTTGGCACTGAACTTCAGTTCTGCCCTTTAGCACTGTGAAGAACATCTCAGTCATCCTCAGCTGTAAGATCTGAAAGTCGCCAGAAGTATTTTTGTCTTGCAGCAGAGCACCCAAGATACCACGTTATTAATGTTTGTTTGTTTTCTCATGCTCTTGGAAGTCACAAGAGCTGGTGCTCTCATACCCTGATTATTGTAACAGAGGCAGTCTCTCCTCGTGCTCGTTTGCAGCCTGCTGCACTGCATTTCTCTTACTAACGATAGGCTGAAGTTCTTCCTCTTTCTTTAGCTGCAAACCAATTTTCTGAAAACAACTAATAAAACATTGAATTTGTATATAAAATGGTTTTCTTCACAGGGGATCAAAACCTACTGAAAACGTACCTGCTATCTGAGACTGGGGTAAAACGGAGTAGAAGAATATTGAAAATAAGTGAGGAATCACCATTCACTAAAAATTTCTATTGTTTCTTGCAATGCATCTTATACAAGGCATTCATTTCTGATCACGTCCATATGAAACCCATCTATGTTTTTTAAATGTAAACCAATATTATTGTTAATATCTGTTAAAAATACAGTACTTATTGTACTCACCGATTTTTATTTTGTTGGACAGAAAAAAGTTTGCTTCTCCTTCCCATTTTTATGTTAGTAGGGGCAGGGTGATGTCTTTGAACAGTTTCAGTAATTCTGAAGTTCATATTGCGCATTACAGGTATTTTGTAATATAACAAGTTGGTTTTTTAATTGAGATGAATGCTTGGTGTTTTTATTTTTAGACTCTCTATGCTAAACATAGATGTCATTTAAGGAGAGCATTTTTCTTCCTCAAGAATCTTGTTTAAGCTCTGCTTTTTTTCCTTCTTTTTTTTTTGTTTGTTTGTTTCACTGGGGTTTTTTGAGCTTCTGGACTCCTGTTCAAAGTTTAAAGAACAATAACTAGTCAAATGTAAAATAATGTCAGTTGAACAACCTATGACTCAACAGTCGACCAAGTCATCCTGGATCCACATCAAATGGACTGAGGCCAAAACCTAAAATTGGCACGCGTCCCTGTCCCTCTTCTTCATATATTTTCACTGAAGCAGAGCCCAGAATGTAACACATTGGTTAATGCTCCATAATAAACTGGTCCGCATGTAAATGTATTATTTTTGTTGACAAAAGAGCCTGAAAGTCTATGCCAAGAGTAAAGACAGATTGTGCAATGGTTCATACGGACTGGCAAGGAAGTGTAGTCTATGCCCTGAAAAATGTACCGTCCTGATGTCCTTTTGGTATTGGTTCTACTTTTAAATTGCTTTCTTTAATTTCTGTAGAAAGAATTAATGAAGAAAAATTCCTTTCTGCTTCACTTGCCTTACTTCCGTTTTTCCCTTCTTAAAAAAGTTCAGGTTTTGTTTCTAATTCATTTGTTTGTTGCTTGTTCTTTCAGCAAAGCAGAAAATAATTATGCAGTGCCATTAAAAGCACAAACTGTGGTGAATAGCACTGTGTATACGCACTCATAAAATTGGTGTCAGGATTACTGTTAAAGGGTTATACTGGCACCAAAAGTCTTGCTGTTTTTTTCCTAAAATAGCACAAATGAACTTTCTAATGACCAGTCCAAATGTATTTTTAGCGTTATGAATCAATTGATACTATGCAAGTATTATCTTTCAGCTTTTAAAATATTTGGTCTGTGACTCTTGAAGCTCAGTTCAGCCTTTTGCTGCATTTCGTACAGTGCCATTAATATCTTTCCATGTACGTTACAGTCAGCTTTCCAGATGTCTTGCCTTTTTTCCTAGCAGCATCATTTCTGCAGCTTGTGACCACAGCCCTGTGATTGACAGAAGTGCTCACATGAAGAAAACTTGAGCAACATATACATAGCTCATATGAGGTCATCAATGGAACAAGCCCTGCTCAATATTTTCAGTTCGATTCCTCTGGAGTAAAATACTTTTCAGAGATACCTTGAGTGAAATACTTTTCAGATATCTTGTGGCCTTGTAGGATAAGGTAAAACGTGACAGAGTCAAGCTCCTTGGTCTGGTCTAAAAACAAAATATCTCTGTGCAAGAATCCTGTCTTGTTGAATTCTGTGTACCGGCAATGAAATTAGTACGTTAAAGGACCTCTGTCAAGATAATACTTCTTTGGCGGGTACATGGACTTTTGGTTTGTTTGCAAGGTTTGGTGTTTTAATATTGAAAAACTGAACTGCTTCCAAGGAAGTGTCACTGAGGTAACACGCCTCTCTGTGGCTGCTGAGATCAGAAACAGAGCTCGCTGCATTCAGAGATCAAGTGGACTAGAAATAATTTCATATTGTGTTTAAAATCAGAATACATTTGTATAAAGCAAATTCCGAGTAGATTTTTGAGCTTTCTTCTACTTGCTGCATATTAGTCCTGCGCTCTTTCTACGTGCAGTCCCCTTCTGCAGAGACACCTGCTTGCAGCTTACTTTCTAAACATAGTGCGCGTACGTATGCCTATAAAGCTGGATGTTTCTGCAAGACAGAATCCCTGAAAACAAAGTTTTTAGATGATCTGCAACCATCTATAAAACTATACGAAGATGTAATGCATATTTTGTTATCCAGCTAAGCATAAAGAATTAGGATGGCGCGTTAGGATTTGATTCCATATTCTTATGTAAAGGTTTTATTTAAATCTAAAGCTACGGGTTTCTGCCTTACTATTTTTTACTGCCTCTGTATTTAAGGAAGTAATGAAAGAACAATGAAAGTAATAAAAACAAAATATATAAACACTTCTGGAAAATATGTATAAATTCATTCATATAGAAATTAGGTTCTACCCTTGAAGGCAGGACGTCTTGGCTGCTTTACTGGTGCACAGTAATAAATGTAAAAGTTTTGAACGTGTAATTTAATTATCATATTCTGGTCATAAATATTTTAAGGCTACAGTACATTTGAAATCCCGTGAGCTCTAGCTAAGGTTGCAGCTGCAACATCAATTACCATTTATCCATTCCAAGAAAGCTTTGCCTGTGCCCTTGAAACCTTTACGTTCTGGAGAGTATCCAAAAAAAAAAAAAAATCACGTCACTCACTTGCGTTAGTGTTTCTTTCTCACTCCTGTGTGAGCTCTAAAATGGTAGCAGACGCCATTTCGGAGCGAGGAGACGCGATGGCTTTGGTGCAAGTGGCTGTGCCGGGCGCCCCAGCAGCGTGCCCCGCGCGGGGCCCCGCTGAGCACCCCGCTGAGCACCTGGCAGGGGCGCGCTGATGAGGGGCAGCGCCGAGCCACCTGCGGGGGGATCGTTGTCCCCAGACCAGAGGAAATATCATAGGGTCGTTACAGACAGTAAACAGCCCGGTGCCCATCGGGAGGCTGTACCATCTGACTGCGTTTGCTTTATTTCCCTTGTGCTATATCGGGAATCTGCACAAAAGATCTTCTGTTAATATGCCGTTGGTATTTGCCTCTGCTCTCAGGGTGGCTCTTTATTTAAGTGCAGGTTGTAGGAAACGGAGCAGGGATGCTAAGAGTGATGGTCCCCGCTGCCTCTGTGAAATGCTGGGAAACAGGCTTCCCGAGAAGCCTCCTCTTAACAGCACGCTTCTGTCATTGAAGCTCTACTAAATGCGTATAAATTAATGTATCTGGTGGCTGATGTTGTCAGCTAGAGCGTGGTGGTGGGTTGTCTGCGTCGCTTCTCCAGCAGCTGTCCTCTGCTGTGGTGCCAGCCGTGGGCATTGCCTGTCCCCTGGGAGCTGCCAGGAGAGCTCCTGGGCCGTGAGATGTGCTTAAGACAGCGCGGGAGAAGGCAGCGTCATTGTGTCGGCAGACTTTGTGCGTGTGCTGGTTTTTCTAATCGAACAAATACTATTTCTTCATGTATTTACTGCAAACAGAGTTTAGGTTTGCGAGTCAGGCTCTCTGCAAGACCTCTGGACTGTACAGAGATCGAAACGCCGGGTGGTTCAGCGTAGCCTTGCAGGAAGGGATCCGTTCGGAGTTTATGAGTAAAGCCACGGTTGCTACTTTGAAAAATATCTTTCCTAGTGGATATATGTAACGTCTTTCCCCAGCGAGACCTGAGTCCACTTTCCTGGTTGGAACTCGGTCTTGATACTTGGTTAATGTCCTTGTTAAGATGTATGAGGGTTGTTGGAAGCAAGAGCGAAACTGTTTACAGTGTTTGAGACGACTTTATACAAAGCAGTGAATCACGCAGTCTGTTCTAGCTGTATTACAGGGAATAGTGAAATGTATGCGGCTCTGTAGAGGCTAACTGTAAGAGTTTGCTGCTTTAGGTACGTCTCATATCTTACTTTTTTGTGAATTACAGTCCCAGTACTCCATTACGAGTTGGCTATAAAATGTATGTAGATGTAGCGTGGAGGAGGCATGGTGATGCTCACCGGTTTGGTTGGAAAATAATGCAGCGAGCATTGCTCTGCAGCGAGCTGCGGCGTTCGGTCCTGAAGCAGGTTGGGACGCGGCCTTCTCTTCGACCAGTCTTTGCGTTGGTACGCTCTGGCAGTGGGTCGTGTCGCAGGCAGGTACACAAAAGCAGACCGTAAGTTCAGAATCTGGTTTCCTGGTTTATCAACTTGTGATACGGTTTTTATCTGAGTGAGTGATAAAGGAAATTGTGTTAATCATCTTGGCTTTCAAAGGGGCTATAAAACAGTAATACTGGATGCTTTTATTCACAGACTTTGGGTAAATACTGTAATCTGTAGTAGGTTTTGTAGGTTTTTAATTTATTATGGCATCATTGGCAATGTGCACTACTTCTACCAAAGCAGATCAGTTGCTTTTTTTTAATACAAGATGGGAAGGAAAGCTTACGAATATGAAGGTTCCGTATACATGTTACTGGGAGAGTGATTTTTGTATGTACACGTTAAGGCGGTCGATAGGAATGTGTGGATCAGCACACCGTCATGCCTTTGACTTGGAGGTGAAATGCAGTGAATTTGATATCCACGGACAGCGTTTGAGCTTTGTGCACACTCGGTGGTTGCCAGATGAAGCACAGGACGTATATCTAGGTAGGGACTGCAGACAGCCTGGAAGGAAGTCACTGGTTTTTACAAATTCATACCGATTTTCAGTCTCTACACTTAAGCGAGTGAGTTACGTGAGACAGAAGAGACCATTGTGACCTGTGGTGCTCTGGAGGGCTGTGGTGGGGAGTCTGTCCCTGCTTTGCCACAGAGACCTTTCGCTTGGCAGGGGAGTCTCTAAAGCCCGGCTGTTTGTGGAGGCTCTCCAGCCGATTGTGCAAGGGATGGCAATAGCAGCTGGTCGGTGTGCATGGGACCTCTGCCTTTTTTTCTTTTGCTCGTGCAAGCTCTGTACAATCTAGTGCTACGCCCTGGGAATTAGGAAATGAAAATCAGCAGCAACGTGATATTTTCATAAGTGAAGTATTTATTATTAAAAAAAAAAAAGTTTAAAAAAAATACATTTTTGAAATTATTTTCAATTGGCAAATACGCTTTTCATAATGTGGACTGGTAGCGTCAATAGAGTTTAACAATTTTTTCTGCCTGCTCAGAAAACTATTTTCCTGCTTAAGACGGTATCAAAAATAATTAGCAATTCTCTAGTTAATAAAGAAATAAGTAAGCAATTCAAGAAATGTAATCAGTTGGTGTATGCAGCCGAATGTTTACATTGTTCTCATTGCTCGAAGATAAGAAAGAGGCCCAGATGGCAGTGACATTGAAAATTGTTTCTTTACTGTTATTTGGTGGTACTACTTACATGGATAAGTAACTTGCTATTAAGCATATGTTATTTAAATAAGAAGTTGACTTTTTCTGGAGAACCAGGACTTAGAGCACCCATTATTTTGTGGTCTGGATTTATTGTGTAGTGAATGCGATTCGTGTATGAAGTATTAGATTAGGAGAAAGAACAAAACAGTCCTATTTGCACTGCTTTAAACTTAAATACGTCAATCATTCAGCTGCTTTCTTCCATCCTTGACATATTTCATCCTTTTTTTTCCTAATAGCTGACAATTGGACATGAATAAAAGGTTCATAGAGGTTTTCGAGGCTTTAGGAGCCAGTTGCAGGTGTTCTGGTTTTGCAATTTACAATAGCACCAGGCAGTAGCTTAGCTGTCTGTGTGTCTCAAAATTATCTGTTTCCTCTCAACTTCTCTTCAGGGTAGGGTTGTTGGGGGGGGTTGTTTTGTTTTGTTTTGTTTTTTGTTTTGTTTTGAAGGTGAAAACTGCTGAGCTGACAGCTGCTGCTTTGCCTAGCAGCCCCGCAGGTTTCCTGAGATGTTCCTTCTCCTGTTGTGTACCTTACGGCTGCTTCCCTTAAATGCACTGGGTCTTTAAACTGCTAGCCAAGTGCTTTTCTCATTGCATGTGTGTGACGTGCCACTGGCGATAACTTCATGGCATCTTTAAAAAAGAACGTGCCCTTTGCAGTTGGCCACCGCCGTCCGTGCTGCCCTGCCTTGGAGGTGAGGGTACGCGCCCGGGCTCGGCTGTGTCCGGAGGGGCTGAAAAGGGTGCCAGGAGGGATCTCGTGATGGGGCCGCTGCCTCGTGGTGCGGTGCCCGTGCTTGTGGCGCTGCTGCACGCGCGTGGGGCGTGCTGGTGCTGGTGGTGCCGCCGTGCCCTGCGTCTCTGCTGCCGACACGCAGCCACGGGTTCGGGGCAGAACGTGGCAAAGGGGATGGTCCGAAGCTTTCCTTCACTGGTAGAGGGTCGTAAACTGTTGACTGTACGTGATTCACCATTTTAGTTCTGGAAGTATTCATTTTTTCACTGTCTCACTGGAGATTTTTTGTTTGTTTGTTTAATAACGTACAGTAGTGGGAAGGTGGCATGTTTTTAAAATTACAGAGTTAGCACATTTAACACGCATAGGAGTGTATATTCTGTGTGGTACCAGGGAGATTTTATATTCACAGTACAGACAAAAGGAGGCAGAAATGGGGGGAAAAAAGCAAATGTTTTCGCCACCAATGAACAACTGCACTGAAGGAAGGTTTCTTCAGAAGACCGGTAGCTTTCTGCCGCGTCTTTCTGCTCAAGCTTTTCCCGTTAATTACGGGGCTGTCAGTTCCATGATCGCCCGTATCTGGTGTCCCGGCTCTGATAACCGTGCCAGGAGATTGTTGTTGTTTGCATTCCTGACCCGCTCCCCTGCTGCTCCTGCCAGCGCTGCGCCCACCTGGCCGCAGGGAGCCCTGCGTGCCGCCCCCGGGGAACGCCGCCGCACCGCCCCGGCACGGTGAAACCCGTGCCCGTCGCTGGAAGGGGAGCTGCTGAAACAAAAACCTCACGCTGCCGTTCTTTACCACACCCGTCTTTAATGAAGTTTGAACCTTGAGCCGGGTTTGAAACTCCGTGGTGAATGATTAACAGAGAAATGGCCTTAGTTAAACAACGTGATTTCTGCAGGGCTCGTTTATGGAGCTGCATCTTCTGCTCTTCGCGTCTTCTCATTTTCCCTCCGTGCGTCTCCTTGATGGGAAACAATCAACAAATGTATCTATGCAAAAAAATAAAACTAGCTTAGGTATAAGTAATTTCTGAAAGTACACGAGAGCGGAGCTCAGTACCCTTAATTAACGAACACCTTGCCTCCCAAAATAGAAT
The DNA here is from genome assembly GCF_040182565.1 of Anser cygnoides. Classification (NCBI taxonomy): domain Eukaryota; kingdom Metazoa; phylum Chordata; class Aves; order Anseriformes; family Anatidae; genus Anser; species Anser cygnoides. Next base: position 1,220,156 of record NC_089886.1, read on the forward strand.
TTAAAGTGTTTATGAATTTGGAACCATTAAAATTTGGAAAGTTTTTCCTCTCTCATGTGGGCTTGTTTATTTTTTCTTTTATTTAGTTAAGAATGGTAGTTTATTAGGCTTTTGTTGAGCCTTGAAACATTTCTGCAAATAACAAAAAGACAACTTACTCGTTATTATATTATCTTAGGATGGAATTTCTCCCACGTCTTGGGCAGAGAGACACAACCACTTCGGAAGTAGTTATTTGTCTTTTACTATTTCATCCTGTAACTTTGCATGTAAAAGATTGCTATTAAACCTCAAAGCAGTTTGTTTTAGGTACGGGGCTATTTTGGTTAGTAAACGTTCACTTCGGCTGGTGATCTGATCTGTAAAGCTCTCGCACGAGTCCTTAGCGCCGCGATCCACCCTGTGCACCATGCTTCAGGCAAGCAAAGTTCTGTTTTGCACAACCAAGGGACAGTCGGTGTCTGGCAGATTTCCACACCATTAGTAAATACTGGCCTTATCTGATAGTGCCAAGCTTGAAAAGATATGCCAGGAGCCCAGATTAGATTGCTGGCTACTGCTTTATTAATCAATGTGTAATAATTTATTTTTAGTTTTGTTGTATCATCTGTTTCCTTTATCACATTACATTTTCTATGATACTTGTACAAAAAGTGGGCCCTATTAAACATTAAAGGTGAATTGAAAAAATTCAGTAGAATATGTTTGGCACTACCGTAGTTTCTGTAACAGTTGATAAATGTTTTCTTAAAAATGCTTTTGCCATAAATTCACAAGGTATAAAGAGTTTAATTTTTGTGTCTAAATTAGTTGTCTTCAAAAACTACACATGGAAAGATGCTCAGGCTGTCCATTAAAAGGCAGGAAACCTGTCAACTGCCTGTTATGAGAAACTTCGTTTTGTATTAATCCAATACCAGCACACACACAGCTTAGTAATAAGAAGCAGAAATAGATTTGAGTCCTCAACTTCCTTACCCGTGAGGTTTCTTTTCCTGCAGACCTGTGACCAGCAGCTTGTAGCCCATTTCCTCCTCCGAGGAGCAGGGCCTTCAGACGGCTGCTTCCATCGGTACGTTACTCATTCCTAGAGTGCTTCTGTACTGAGGAAAGCGGGCGTGCTGAGTGAAAATTCGGATGGGTGTGTAATTAAATGTGTGTGTTTGTAAGGACATCAAGTAAACGTAACCGGGATGAATTACATTCTGCCATTACTTGGATGTTGAATGCTTGATTGTGCAACCTAAATATTTTAGCATAGTTTTCTATTCTTTAAGAAAAGCCAAATTTAATCAGATGACATAGAAAAGCCATCATATGGGTCATAAACAGGATTATAATCTATTGATGAGGTCACGTGAGTTGACAGACTCCTAATGATGGTGATGATAGTTGTTGGCATCCTCGTAGAGTAATATAGTAGAGGAAGTGTTGCTGCAATTCACAAATACTTTCTGAAAGCAAAGGACTTGTGACAGATCGGAGTTCTCCCAGTTCTGGGAAGAGCTGTTACTTCCTGGGTGGGCGTTTTTCTTCCCTTTTTCCTCAAGGTTAACTGCTCCTACCTCATTCCCACTGCCAGTCTTGCTTACCGAAGCCTTCACCCCACCCCTTGTTGCAGCCCTAATCCTCATTTAGCCCCATTTCTGTCCGTCAGCCTCTGTACCAGCTATTCCAGCGTGTCCTGGCTGCTGCTGTGTTCCCGACCAGCTTTTGCTCTCCCCCTCTGCTCTGGCTTAGATTCAGGCCACCAGCCCCCTGGTACGCCTCAGACCCTGTGGGTTGGTTGGGTTTTGGTGGATCGCTTTCTTTCCTTAAGCGATTTTCACTTTTCCCTGCCATCTGGTTCTGCGTCCATCAAAGCACTGTGGATGTGCTTGTTCTGTTCTGGCTTTTCATCCCTCTGCGTTCGGGTGGTTGGATTCCTGCTGCTCGCTCCTGCTTCACCGCCGCGCTCCTGCCCGCTGCGCACACCGCAGCCGAGGTGCCGCAGTCGGCGAGGCGCTGCGAGGCCGGGTGGGACATCGAAGTGTTGGAGCGGTTTAATTTGGGCTGGAATTCATATTTTTTGTGAATGTTTGAGAGACTTTTTTTTTTTTTTTTTAAATGTGTGACCAAATGTATTCAGGTTTCCTTGGGGAGAGGAAAAGGCATTTTCTATTTACAAGCCAGCCCACACTGAAACTTTAAGTCCACGCTAGGGAACGTGTTTCTGAGTAAAGGCACCAACAGCATAAAGTAAATGTGGCCAGAACCCTATTGGAGAAAATTCTAAAATCACTTTTAAGTTAAGCATACAATATAGAAATTTCAGTTAAAAGTTTGACAGTTTTGTGAAAACAAACTCAACAAAATGGGCCTCATAATCCATAAGGTGTTAAGATGTTGTGGCAGCCCGAAACAAGAAAGGTGTCGGGCTTTGTCTGCATTGCTGGCTTGTGCTGAATAAGGTTAGCCTCTGAACCTTGGCGGAGCCGTTGTTGGTTCAGCCCTTACGATCAGAAGCAGCGCGAAGGTGATTATGACGGACTGTTTATTGTTGTAACCATGATTTTTGGTAAAGAACTAACCCTTCATTTGGAGATGGCCTGCGTGTTTATGTAGGAAAACCAGATCCTGAAATTAAGAATATATATTATTTTCCTAATATGCTGGGCTGAAAGGATCATTTATTACTATATATATATGAATATGTCTTAATTTGCACAGTTTCTTATATAGAGTGTCCTGGTAGAAAACCAGTGGAAAGGAAGCTCTTGTGGGACTTAAAGCAGACTATAGGGAGTGTAACCATAATGAGAACAGTATGGAGTAAGAGTGTACTTTAAGAGTCAATTTTATAGACTAGGATCACTGCGCAGGAAACTTGGCTTCAGAGATGGGTAAGGGAAGTAATCTTGACGTAGTCAAACAGGCAGTAAAAAAAATCCTTACAGCTTTACTTACGCATTACAAAAATCAGTGGTTAACTGTTTCCAGGGCTAGTGAAGTTTGTGTGGAGAGCTGTGTTTGCAGATAAGGGCAATCCATTTCTTGCTGTTATGAATATTATATTTGCCGCTATTCCACAGATCTTCAGTATAAGTATTTTGACACCTTTTTTTCTAGCCCTGGAATAAGATCAGATGTAAGTTCTTCTCCATCCACAACCTCAGCAACTACGGGACCACCTCCCAAGCTTTGTCTTGTTTGCTCCGATGAGGCCTCTGGGTGTCATTACGGTGTTCTTACTTGTGGCAGCTGCAAAGTGTTCTTCAAAAGAGCTGTGGAAGGTAAGACGTGTTTTGATTATATGATCAATTTCCTGTTTAAAAATATAAAATCCAATTACGTATTAGTGGCCAAAACCAGGCTAGTTAATCTTACTGGAATCCTTGTTGTTAGACTCCTACTGGAAAACCCCGTCCATTATATGGCTGTCCTTTTCATAGTAAGTAACATTGATAATGGTGTGATTATCTGAAGCATAGATTCTGTTTACATCTAGAAAATGCTCCCATTCACTCCCAGTGTAAAAGGATGTATTGTTATCTTAGCTTTTTGTTTGTTTCCTTTCTTTTGCTGTTGTTTTTGTTTATTTGTCCTATTTATGCACAGATACATGTCTGTGCATTAGATTCATAAAGTTTTTGATTTTGAGTTCCGTATTAGCTGATTTTGTTTATAATGCTCTATGTGAAATTTGATCTCTCTCCTAAGCAAAGTTATGATAGGAAAAAGTGTAGAACTGTCACCGATACTGATCGTTACATACATGTCCACGTGTGATACATACAGAGGTAACTGACAGAAACGTGTGTGGTTTTCGATTTCTCTGTAACCACAGACAGAAAATAGAGGTGATGGAAAACTAAATGCGAGTCTGTAGTGGTATAGCAGGGTAAATAATCTGTGACTGTTGGACTGTGTACGTAGACATTAGGTAACGAACTAGGTTATACCTTGGTGCCTGACTCTTCACTTCAGTATCAGAGAGAGAAGGAAAAATTGCAGACTGTATTCTCAGTCTCGCTGAAAAGATAGCAATTCCTGTATGCTAAAGTTATGTAACTCTCAGTTGCAACCTCTTACAGGGTTTCCTGTCTCGTGCCTTTTTCATGCAGTCATTAGCTGGGTATTTTGAAGTGACTCAGACTACCATTTTTTGCTAACATTTTTGCAAGTTTGATTTCACTTGAGAAGAGTGCGGGCTGTGTTTGACAAAGATGTATTGGCATTCAGTCCTGCAGAAGAAGTATTTCTGAGTTCCCAACTCATCCAAAGCAATAGAGAACTTAATGATGCAATAGGAAACTGCAGGGAAACGCAGAGCCTCTCTGAGGGATCAGAGAAGTCAAGTTTGTGTGGCGGTTTTGCTGCTCATCATGGGAAAGGATGTCGGTTCTGTGGCAAGCTGGAGCTGTTTCCCAAGTGTAGTGAGACCATCCTAGCTCAAGTACAAAGCACGGAGCTGTCTGTGAAATTCAGAGCTGCTTTGGCTGTCCTTGACTCTCAGCTAGTCCTGTCTGGAGTTGTGCTCCCATCTGCAGCCAGGCTCCAAATCTGTAACTTGGACTGAAATAAGGTCACTGGATATCCCCCAGAATAAGTATTATGTGGCAGCTGAATATATGTCATAGTGACAGTCTTGCCTGTTCTGGAGCTTAAACAGGTTATGGCAGTATTGATACATGAAGAAATGATGTGACCTTGTCACGTCTTGTATCAGCTGTATTACTGTTAAATGTCTAAAGCAGGGTTGTAGTTGTAAAATTGCAATTCCTCAAGGTTTACCTTCACTTTCATTTTTTTATTGTTCCACAGATTATCCCAACCTTAATGCATAAGATTAGACATGGATGTTTTCAGGAACTCTTTCAGGATATATGAGTTTTAATGTTCACTTTAAGGAGCAAATGCATATATATGTATTTTTAATAGGCATTTTTCTTATAAAGAATATATGTAGAAAAAATGTCTGCCACTAACATCTACCAGGCATCTGTTAGCGTACAGATCAAGCAAACTCTGTGCATTGGCATCGAGCCTTTAGCCTGAAATCCTTTCTCACCTTTGTCTGCACACCTGTATGCTGCGATGGAAATAGTTACAGAAACAGAAAGTATCAGTATCTAGAAAATAAATATAAAGTGTATTTCTTGGACCATACAGTAGAATTAGAGGAAAAAAGGAAGGATGAAGATGGGACAACTACTGTAGATTTATACCAGGCCTTCACACAAATAGGGATCCTTTCTTCAGGAAGCCAGCATAGCAAAAGCTATCTTGTTCTGGCTCTTATTTTCGTGGTGCTTCAGAGCCCTCATGCTTCAGTTTCTCCAGTCCCAGCATCAACCCTCTCCGCCTCCCAGCGTGCTACCCACACCCTCCTGCCAACCCCAGTCTTCATCTCTCCTCCCCACCTCCGTTCCTTCGTCTTGCTTCAGATCCTCACACCTTCCCTCTGCTCAGATTCCCTCCGACACCTCTGCCTCCTGTTGTGCTCCAGATTGTGCTGCTTTTTCAGCCTTTTTAATTCCCAGCCTGTTCCCAAGAACCTTTCAGTCTTCCTGTTTTCACAGCCTTTCGCAGCCCAAGGGCATACTTGTGCTAGGGGCAGTACAACACCGAACAGTGGAGTTGTCAGGGCTCTCGGTAAAATGCTCATATCTGCAGCAAATTCCCTTGGAAGGATCTCAGTTTGCTCACCACCATTTTTTTTTTACTGATGTATTGTTTGTTAAGTATCTTTGCCTGTTTTTTAAGCATCAAAAATTACTGAAATACATCCTTTTGTATAACCGGCATGTCTTTTGGGCAGCATTCAGACTAATTGAAGCAGAAGGTGAAATCGGCTTCTCCTCGTTTTTCACAAAATGTTCATGTGGAAAGAAAGCTTTAATATAATGTAACGCAAAGAAATAAAGTAGCTTTCATCTGAAAAAAGGCAATAATGGCTAAGTAGTAAAAAAAAAAAAAAAAAAAATACTGTTATGGAGATGAAGCTCTTTGTTAGAAAAAAATGGGATGGCTTAGGAAAATCTGCACATGAAGGAACATTATTTATCATGTGAAATCGTGATCTCAGTTGAACACCTTTGAGACATGAAGTTATACTCTACAAGAGTACAAATATTCACTGGTCTGCAGTTTGTGTGTGTGCATGTATATGCATGTATCTATTGTATATATATCGGTATGCCAGTAATGGTAAGCAGAACCATGAATAGTGTCTATTTACTAACTTATCGTAGAACACAAAGATTATACAAGGCTTAGTAAGACTTCATCTTTTTGCTTAAATGAAAAAAAAAATAGGGGTGTTCTTGCAGAAAAATGTTCAGGGCTTCCTTGGAAAATCAAGAAATTTGAAACACTTCTCAGAGGTTTGGCTAAAGCCATAGGAATTGATTCTTGTGAACCCGTAATTTTCAAAGCTGATTTGAAACAAGTTCTTTAATCTGGCTCTTTTTCCGTGAGAAGACTCTTAGGCTTTGTTGTTAATAACTCAGTGTTTGGAAGACATGTTTGTTCTTCTCACTGTTATACTATAAGGACTTGGAAATACAGTGTAAAAGCCTAGGTTGCATCTTTGTCCCACTAAAGAAACATCTGTTTCTTGACCCCAACTGGGAGAAGGATGTATCTTTTAGTAATACCTTTTTCTAAAGAAAGTTATTGTTAGATTCATATAAATAATTCAAATTCATAGGAATGCATATCATTCTTCTCTACTGTTGCCCCGCTGTTAACAGCAAAGAAATACACTCAATTTATGTATTTCAGGTTGCCATATTTCTAGGATCAATTTCTTTCTGAATCTGTGAGTCCATAAAGATGTCAGTAAACTTAGTTTGTCCACTTCAGACTCTAAACAGGAAGGAAGGGAAGCTTCTTGACTTCTAAAATGATGAAAGCTATTTGTAGGTATCTGTAGATATGTTGAAGTGTATACTTTCCAAATGAGTTTATGAATGTTATTTACATCTTGTGTGAAGTCATTTAGGGAAACTGTAAACATGCCATAGAAGCTTAGAGCTTTCTCATAGCTTGGAGACATGTAAGAGGAAAAAATAGCTTTAAAAATAGAATTTCTTAGTGGTAACAAATTGAAAATATTATTTTTTTCCTAAATGTACTGGTATTGCTGTTTATTAGAAGTCTGTTAGATGTGTAGGTATTGGAAATCATATGGATACTGATCTTATTTGTGCAATAAATGAAGTACAGTAAGTAGAGATGTTGCATAGTCCCTGTATCCTTAATGTTACAGAAGGAACGAATGATTTCATCTACTAATTTATTTGTAGGATTTGTGGTGATTTTCTTTGTTTTTGTGACTACAGGGCAGCACAACTACCTGTGTGCTGGAAGAAATGATTGTATTATTGACAAAATTCGGAGGAAAAACTGTCCAGCGTGCCGTTACCGGAAATGTCTTCAAGCTGGCATGAACCTTGAAGGTAACTTCAGTGTTCAAATCCCTTTTTTATTTTTGAGTTCCGGACAATAAAGGTCATGCTGTTTCTGAAGCTAAAGTGTTTGAGAAGCACTTTAATATGTATAAAGTACTGCATTTTATGGTGTGCATGAGCTTTTTAATGAAAAGTAATTTTTTTATTGCTAAAATTTCTCCTATGCTTTCCTATCCTTACTGAATTGCTCTATCTCTCAGTATGTTCAGCAGAAGTGAGTCATGCACACAAAACCGGGTTATTTTTTATTCCTGTCAGCACACATATCTTGTTGCTTTTTCAGTGAATCTGAGACAGCAGAACTCTAACGGAGGTCTTGTAGGGAAGTGTCATGCCTGCCTATTCTTACTTAGGAAAGTGACTTGATGCTGAAAACCGCAAATGGGAGGGAATGCCCAGACGTAGATCTAAAATTGGAGCGGGACTTGCATCCTCAAACTGAAGAAAAGGAAATTATATTTATTTATGCTTTGGGTTCTTGTTCTTAAATGTCTGTCAGAATCTCTCCAGAGAAGATAGTATAATAAATAAATACAAATGTACTAGTACATACTTGTCCTCTGCTAAGTTCTGGATAGCTAATGAGAAACTGAAGCCACATCAACCAGAGATTTAGCAGCAGCCGTAAAAAGGCATAAAACATTTTTATTGGTGTCAGCTACATTTTATTTTTGATATTTTTTCCTTGAGCTGTAGAGATTAATTTAGTATTTGCTAGCATAGTTATCAGGGTGATATTTGTATCATCAGAATTGTCAGATAAAATAAAAATGTCAAAAATGTATTTGTCAGATACAAGTATGAACAAGAGTTCTGGTTTCAGTGAAAATACCCTGCAATAAAACGTAAATGCTGAATTGTATTAGAGTTGGATACGGAGTAGTCTATGTTAGCATATCTTTACCGCCTCTTCTACTTCTCTCAGGCGATGAATCACCAATTTTTCTGCCCTGCAGGTGGCTCTGTGTGCCCCTGCCCTCAAGGCAAAGGAAAGAGCCCAACACAGTTTGAAAAACTTCCCCTCGTGTTGCTCACAAGTAAACCCCATCCTTCGGGGGAAGGAGACTCTTGTTCTGCGTGTTTACATACTGTTGTGAGCTGCGTGCAGGAAGCGTGTATGTGGCGTAACAGCCAAAGTCTGCAACAGTGGGCCCTGAAATAAATCTTAAAAGTACATGAGGTTGTCAATGGGTGTCTTACTGGAGGTGGGCTTGGCTCAGCAGCCGCTGCCGGTGGGCTGAACCACGTGCTTTGGAGCTAACAGCGGGGTAGTCCGCTTACCGACCGCTGGTGCCGGCGTGGGAAGGAAGGAAGGTGCCTGGCTGGTGGGGCAGGTAGCAAGTGAGGGCAACAGTACAGCAGAAAGGAAGCTCAGAGTAGCCCAGAAAAGCACAATTTTTATTTTGAGGTAGAAAAGAATACATTTTAAGACTTTTTCCTCTCATTTTTCTCTTTGTAGTTGTTTTCAAAATACATAATGTTGTATTCATACATGTATCTATGTGAATAAAACACCTTATGCATATTGCTCTAATAGCAAGCCTTTCCATTCCTGCATAAATTGGTGAACTCTTCTTAAAGAAGGCTTCAGTGCAGCTGTCTAAGAAAGGTGCAAGTAGACGTTATTTGAGTTGATCTTCCTTGGTGAGAAAAGGCAAAATTGAAGGACATATCAGATGCTTACCACTTCTCTGCGTGTAGTTTGGATCCCTTCCAACTGTAGTTTGCTTGCTTGAGTTTTGGCACAGAGAATCTTAGAGAGCAGTGACTTTTTGGAGGATGGATATTGTTATAGGGGTTGTTGGAAAAGGACAAAAAAATTGCTTTCGTGGTGGAGAGAAAATGTTAGAACCCAAGGTAGTGTGGAGCAGCGAAAAAAAAAGAACCGTGGAAACAACGATATAGCATGTATATCAGAACAGGTGGTGAATTGGTAGTATAAAGGAACTGGTAGAAGAGAAAGCTGAAAGGCAGTATGGAGTACAGAACAGATGGAAAAAGTCCTTTATTTTCACTATTTTAGGACTGTAGTTCAGGAATTACTGTTCCGTGTTTACTTGTTCCATGAATTTGTCCTATTGCGGTTTGAATATGTAGAGATTTCTAGTACCTGTAGCAAACTGTAGCAGTGAATTTCCCTGTAAAGTATTGGGTGGAAAAGTACCTTATTTAATAATAAAATACCACATGGTAATTTTTTAATTCTTGCCTCCTCTTATACTGAGACAAAAATGGATCCTTATACACCAAAAACATGTTATTTAATCATTTTCTAATCTAATTTGCTTTATCAGTCATAGCTTTGACATTACTTATCTCCCTTTTTTGGATTTTTTTTTTGTTACGTTTTTTTTTTTTTGAGTTGGGGGGATTGGAAAAATGTGCAATTATCAGGCTGCAGGTACCAGAGATTTATACGGTAGAATAATGGTATTTTGTCTTATAGCCTTTACCTCTTTGAATTTTCATTTCCTACTTTCATCATTAATTGATCCTAGACATTCTTTGGCACCTTTTCTCTTTCTGATGTGTTTGGAGAGAAAAGATTTATTGTTAGTTTTTATGCCCATATTAAGTCATCTCAAAATCTTTTTTGGCCTTTCATACTGCATTTTGTAGTTAAAGTCTTGGCAACTCATGTTACTTTCTGTCTTCTTCGTTTTGAAGAAGACGCATGGCAGTGCCAACATTTCAGATAATATTTTCCCTGAAGGTCTCTTGTTCTTTCACATTCTTCTTAAGCGTGAAGTTTTGCCTCCAGAACTTTTCTTCTGTTCCCCATAGTATCACTGGTGTTTTCATGGGTCATAACTGTTTGCTCCTCCTCAGCATTTGTTAAGGGACTCTTAAGGTATAAGAAACCTTACGGATTGAACTTCATTAAATTCTTGTGTAACACTTCATCTTATCAGATATTTCTTTTGATTATAGTTTTACCAGACTTCCTGGGCTGGAAATATTCCATACCAGGTGTCGGCATTAAGCTGTGGGGATCTGTACGTAAATTTGAGTCAAAGCAGTTTATTTGCTTTTGAGAACAAGGATAATGGAGGGGGGGAAAGTACGCTAATAAAAAGAGAAAGAAGCTCTTTGCTCCACAGAAGTGGTTATGCTATTCCAACAAGAAAATCTCAGCAGGTGTGGCCAGTATCTAAGCCTCTGAAAAAATTCAGTTTATGCAAAGTCCGTAGAGAATTGGTTACCTTTACCAGTTAGGATTCTGAAGGTTCTGACCTAGCCAGTGGGAGAAAAGGGGTCAGGAGGGAGATACTGTATTTTGTTACGCTACAGATTTGGTAAATTTCTGATCATTAAAGATCCTGACTATAACAGCACAAACTTTGAAAGTGAACCCACTTTACATGATGCTTTTATGTGCTACTGGTTTATCTCCGAAGTTGCAGAACAGAAATCGATCAACCAGTTGAGACAGAGGAGAAGAATTGGGTTTCGTTCTGGTCTCAGTTAAATAGTGTGTTCAGTTCTAGCAGACTACGTCCAGCAGGGCTGAAAGCTTAGTAGGAGACTCTATTGTTGACAATATGCTAATAAAATTGTTGCTTCAGCTTCTTCCAGTTTACAGTTAACATCTCTGTGTAATGTTTTATTTATTTGGTATATGAATTTTATGGTTTAATTATGCAGCAATGATTTATATTCAGGGAAGCTGGCAAAAGAAGAATCTACTCCTGCCCGGCACTTCCCAAAAAAAAAATTTTCCCCTGGCTCAAGAGATTGAGTAACTTTTTACCCATTAAATGTATTTTTCCTTCCTTCTCTATGGTTTCTATACTTAATGTAAGGAAATTATGAAGAGCCCCCTCCTGCAAGTATTTTCTAAACAGATGTCATTCTGTCACATGAAGTCTTACTGAGATGTCACATGTAATACAAATTCTAGGTTCAGGTGTTTGTCCTCCCTGCAGATGTCTTTTAACATACTGAAACATTAACGTAAATGTGACTTTCATTAAAATGTAAAATAAACTAATTTTGATTAGTTTGATTAGCACTGAAGTGAAATTATTTACAATTTTATGAAAAAAATGCTTAAAAAGTTTCAATTGCGTGATCTACAAATGCAGGGAGAAGTGGCATTTCCTTTGTTACGTTTTGTTGGTGTGTGGCTACTTTCCATTATCTAACCTGTGACTTCCAAAACTTTCCTAGCTCGAAAAACAAAGAAGAAGATAAAAGGAATCCAGCAAGCTAATGTAACGGGAACGAGGGATGCTTCTGAGACTCCTGGAAACAAGAGCATAGTTCCTGCATCACTGCCACAGCTGACCCCTACCCTTGTTTCCCTGCTGGAAGTGATCGAACCCGAAGTTCTGTATTCAGGCTACGACAGCACTCTGCCTGACTCAAGCTGGCGCATCCTGTCAACTCTCAACATGTTAGGAGGACGGCAAGTTGTAGCTGCAGTAAAGTGGGCAAAGGCAATACCAGGTAAGAGACGTGCATTAATTACAAAGTGCAGTCTTTTTATTGTATTTGAATATCTGTCTTCATCTTTGGTATACTTCAGAGCCCTCATAGATAACCTTTTAGGAGAGGAAGTCAAAATGTTCATTTTCTCTCAAGCATTGTAGCTACATAATTAAACTGGGGAACTTGGAAGTGTTCTTGTTATTTTGGCTCCCACCTGAAGATACAGTTAGCAGTTGCCTTACAGAAGAAGAAAGTAATGTCTCAGCCTTGGACATAACGTGTAGCATCCCATAGTATGTTTTTGGGAGAAGTCAGGGCCACAAGGAAAGCTGAAGATCTGTTTCTTTCTGATAAAACAAATCATTTTTCTCACTTCTTGTCGATACTATTAACCACCTGTTTAAAAGAAAAAAAAAAAGGAACAATACTTTTTCAATGCTTATGTTGCACATGAGTACAATAACATATAAGAGGTCTGCCAGAAGAAAAAAAGTCTTATAATGACATTTGAGTGTGTTTTACACACTGGTCTCTCTTTTGATGGAGAGGAAATAAATTAAGAGTAGGAAAGGAAGACCAAACTCAAATATGCATGACCAGCAGAGGTGTGACAGGAGATGATTGTTTCTCTGTTAAGGCTTTCTGTGGTGGGGACTTGCACCTTTTGCTGAGGTCTTCATTAGAACAAGTTCACATGTGCGCACTTTCTGCTGGGACAAGGCTGTAGGAGATCATTTGGTATTCTGAAATACAAATTCAAATACAACTTTTGTAAAAACATTTTTCTGTGTTCATAAACTCTTCTGAACAGTTCCACTAATAAGACCAACCCTTCAGGTTAGAACATATGCTCTTTATGAACATGCCAAGCTTCAGTTTAATAATTATGTTGATAGGAACTATTTTTATCACATTTCTATTCTCTTTTCTTTTTTATTACTAAGGTGGTTTGTCATGAGTGTTTAATTTGTATATACTTCTCCTGATATTATCCCATCAAACAGACTAAAAGTAATCTAGCTCTGATTGCTAAATCCTTTAGTTGAGATTTTCAAAACAATCTTTTCCCGATGAGGTTTTGAACTAAGGTTTCAATATTTAACCCAGTAAGTTCGAAATAACTTTGAAATACTGTGCCTGTATTTTAGAAGTAGTAAATAGTAGTTGTTATGCTCTCCAAAACCAAAAGCTTTTATTTGAAGCTGTTTAGGCATACAAGTTTTGTTATATAATCATCTGTTGAATGCTATCTACTTAAACATATTCACGAAACAGCACTGTAATGAGCTCTTTAGATGTCAGATGCCTAATGCAATAAAATAAAATCAACTTGAGTTCAGACTTTAGTAGTGATTCACTGTGGCACAATATTTTCTCGTTAAATGTAGGCGCAATCTGATAGGAACTAACATTGCAAAAGGAAACCTGCCTACGTTTTTAAGCCTTTTTAAGGGACTAATTTTCAGATTTTACACACTTACTCATTATCTTAATTGGCTCTATTCATTCTATGTATTTTCACAAGATTAGCTACCATCATTAACTGCTTCTAATGTGATATATATTTTGTAAGCTCAATGTACAAATGTTGTTGAATAAGAACAAAAATTAAAGTTAAACCATTCGTTATTTCATGCACTACTCTCAAAAACTAAAAAAAAAAAAACAACTTTTACCATTAATTCTACAAGATTGCCAAATGAATTGCAGTGAATATTAGATATTTTTGTCTTCTGTAATCTGTCTTTGACCATCTGTCTCACATAAGCACGTCAACATATTCTGATTTTTCTTTTTTTTAATATTACGTCCCATTCTAGCACCTGTAGTACCAATCAAAATCATCCATCCAGTACTCTCTCCATCCAGAAAGTAGCTAACAACATGGTTGAAAGAATCCAGTACTTTCAGTGTGCGTGCATTTTGGTAGATGGGGTGCTGAGAATTTACTTTGAAGATGTATAGATGTAGATGCCAGTATAATTTATAATGTAAGGTTCAAGAGTTAACTCTTCCTGTTACTTTCTTTTACCTGTTATTTTGTGTTATGTTTGTTGTGCATGGTCAGCTGTTACATGTAAACAAGCTCGAGCCTGAGTTGTGCTGAAGCGTTCTGTTCAAACCTCTCAAGGTTCACATGTAGTCATATTGCCCAGAAGCTGTAATCTGAGTCCTGGGGTTGCAATGCTTAATTTCTACATGTGCAAATATTTGAATGTAACCTTGGTAGTTGGAAAATGGTGTTTGCACCCCCTTTTAAAGTGCATTTTTTTCCTTCAACAAGACTTTCACATAAGAAACCTCTTTTGTTCTATTTTTTTTTCTTCCACCAAAAATGTAATCTAAAATACAGAAATACTTGGCTGAATCAGGTAGTTGGAACGTGGCAAGCAATTTTCTTGTTGTTTCAGGTACTATCATCACATTTACAGAAATCATTATCAAATGCACTTTTAAAAGTAGGAATCTGCATTGGTAGTACAGAAGTCATACTGATGATAAGCATCATCCTTTTCAGAGTTATTTATGTTTGAGTTTTTTGTTTTTTCTTTTTTGCTACCAATACTGTCACACCTCAATTTTTTTTTTCAGGTTTCAGAAATCTACATCTGGATGACCAAATGACCCTTCTGCAGTACTCATGGATGTTCCTAATGGCTTTTGCTTTAGGATGGAGATCATACAAACAATCAAATGGAAATCTCTTGTGCTTTGCACCAGATCTGATTATTAATGAGTAAGTGAGACATGAGTCATTTTTCTACGTTTACCGGGGAGTACTAGAATCCACGCAGTCTTTCTGTGTTTGGTACATGAGAGGTGAATCACTGGGTAGCAAGCTCTTGCAGAGATCACAAATCAATTTGTCATTTTCAGCATTGTTTTTCTTACAGCAGATTGCTTAGTTTTTAAATAGGTCAAATGAAAGAGCAGTCTTTTAGATATTAAGTGTATTTGTATACAGAAGTTTTTGTGGGAGATGTTTGTACTGAAATGTTCCATATTGTGACTGTCTCTGCACCATTCGTTACAGTCATTCATTTCAGTCGAGCCAACAAAGTTGAAGCCGAACATTTATCTGGGTTGGAGAGATAAGTTCAGCAAATTGCATAATGTTCTGTGTGTTTGTTGTATAAAAGTAATAGTACGGTCCTTTTAGTTCCACTGAATTATTGAACAGTTAAACATTTATATCTGAGCCTGCTTAAAATCTGACTAAAAAGACCAGGTTGCAAATGGAAAAACTTGCGTGTTTTATTTTTGTTGTTTTTGAACTTTGGTAGCAGTCTTCAAGAAAAAATGAATTTGCTAGAATACTTGGGTATCTTTTTTTCTCACGCGGAGCGTTGTCTTCCTTGTATTTTTCAAAGTGGGGTTGTTTGGTAATTCTGTGTTGTAGAGGACTGAAAGAGGGAATTCACGACCATGGAGGTGACGGACAGAAGGCTTAATCTGAGTTGCAGTGGGTATAAACACTTTGTGCAGAAATATGCGTAGTTATATTACTTTCCAAAGGTGTAGCAGCAGATCAGGTTAGGTTACGTCTTTCAGTCTCTAGACCGAATACTGTCTCAAACCCTCTCCTATTAGGACGTGCTCTGGCATTGGTCCTGATGGACTTTCTTGCTGTGTTTTTGTTTTGAAGCCATTTCAGCAATTGTGTCCTTTGACTCATTTTTTTTTAAACAGCAGTTTCTTTAACAGGTAGAAGTCTGTCTGAGCAGTTTGTAATAAACTTTCCAAGTGGTCTTTAGGTCTTGCAATTCCAGTGATGCTAGCAGTATCTATAAAGTCTGTTGAGACATTTAGTCTGTACTCCGAACTAATTGCTGAAACTATTTTGTAGATGTAGATCTTAGAGGTTGCTGGTCAGTGCCATTCAAATTCTAGTTTGCCCGTCTGCTGCTTCCAATTAATATGATGCTATCACTATGGATTTGCCATTCTTTTTTCATGAAATGATATTGCCCATTTGTGGGGACAAACTATTAAATACAGCTACGCAGGACCTTTGACTCATACAATCACAAAACTTCATCACCATGACAATTTCACTGACAGTAATTTGAAGAGAGATGCAGGTGACAAGGTGTTATTCATGTCTCAATTTTCCTGTCTTTGCAGGTAATGCTAGTCCCTTTGGCATGTTTTGAGGCAGTAGTCATAATATTTTTGTTCCTATTGTACTTCAGTGCCTGATCTCCCAAATCTTTTTTCCATTTAAAAGAAAAAGAAGAAAGTAATCTTTGCATTTTCTTTGTGATTAGTAATTTATTTCAGACTATTTTTTTGTTTTCATTTATTCACTTTAATGTCTTTTTCATATATAAGCCTGGATAAATATTTACAAGCTTTAATATTTTCCTTACAATAATTATATTAAAAAAAAAAAAAAGGTGGGGGGCCAATGTATGCCCATCTGTGTACTTATTTTGATCAAGTTAGTAGAATATGTCTCTGAAATAAAGTAGCTTCCACGTGGTGGAACTAATTAAAATAACTAATATTCTCACTAATAAGCATGATAGCATCTAATTTGCTACAAGTCAGAGATCTCCTGTGGTTTTATCAGTTGGTCAAAACCACAGAGCTTTACATTTAAGTATGTGCCAATACTCTTAAAAAAAAAAAAAAAAAAAAAGGCAAGGATAATCCTATTATAGTCAGTGTTAATTCTCAAATTTAGTTGAATTATAGTTCTGGTACATGAACTGTTTATTAAAATGACACTTGTTTTCAATAAAATATGTTGACTAAGAGAACTGCAGTTTCTTCTAACTCTTCCTCCAGTGTGCTACAGGTTGCCCATAAAACTCTCTCTGGTCGTAACTTTTTATGTACTACTCATCAATAAAATACAGCCACCTCTGAGTTAAACATGACAATTAATGAATAATACATAAAAACACTGCATGAGTTACAAGAAGTTGGAGAAGCACAGTACCTCTGGGAAATCCAGAAGGGTAGTGCCTTTGGGGAAGCATTACTGATGCTAAAATCTAAAACGTTGGGTAGGGCAAGAGAGACATCATGTACAGCAAGAAAAAACCAACACAGAGAGCAGGTATGTCCGCTCTTTCTGCTTAATACATCATTGAAAAAATAGTACTTTGGTACATAACATTTCCTACAAACCACACAGGAATTTACTCAGTGCTGTTTTCTGAGATGCATCACAGTCATTTTTCACCCAACCCACCCCCCTGCTGCCCTCCAAACCTCCAAGCTCTTACTTAACTAAACACTTCAGATATTCTAGAAGCAGGTCCAAGGTAGAGAAATAAGATAGTGCCATTTGATGTAAGGATTCCATGTTTGTTAAAACCCATTGAGCATCTTAACTTAAATAGGCAAAGCAGCATCCTCTAAAAGTCAAAACAGCTCTATTACTTGATAAAAGCTAAAAGCAATTGTAATATTTAACAGTATTGTAGTGAATTGCCTGAAATAATTGGGAAACAAGTTCTCCTTTTAAAGCTTGATTGTAATAAATACAGTTAGGCATAGGTGTTGTGTGTAGCAGATGCGTCAGAATCTTCTCTTTTTTTGCCTGAAATTTAGTATCATGGTCATTTTCACAGTTAACTGAAGCTGTCTGCGTCAGACCTTTGCTTCGTGCTCAGTAGCTTCAGCTTTCCGCATGCAGATAAAGAAGTATAAGTTGTTCAAACTTGTAATTTTCAAGATCTGCAAATGACACTTCTGCATTTTTATTTGTAACTAAGGATTTGTTCTGGCTTTATATCTATTAATTCCAGTTTCAAAGCATTGTTTCAGTTGAGGGTTAGAACAAAATGATGTCTGTATTTGTATTTTATTTGAATAGAGTAATTCCCAAGAGGTGGTCTGTAGCTTCAGCCTTAAAATTGATGTACTTCTTTTTCTTAAATGGAAGTATAAAGAAGCTGAGAAGTTGGCAGCAACTTCCAGGCGTGACCCGAGGCCTCATGCAGACCTGCATCATTTCAGCCTTGCACAATAGTGACAAATGTTGTCATGAATGGGTTTTTAATTGTTGAATAATTTGAGTTCACACTGCAAAAAAAAATCACATTATGCTATAACTAATAAATATCTCACTGAGTATATGGAATTATGCATATTTAAATCTGTAATTACCATTTTAATATATTTAGCCTGCATTTCACCCCAAAAATAATTCCTATAGCATTTGCTGTGTGCAGAAAGGTTCACCGTATATGTAGGTAGCAGTGGTTCCATTTCATGCACTTATGCTGCACCGGTACAGTGAAATGTTTGTAAAACTAACAAAGTAAAAAAACAGAAAAGATGAGCCTCTGATGATGCAGCTCTCATTTCTGCAAGAATATGTCAGTTTGTCATCCTTCCTTCCTCTGATCTTTCTGAAGTCGTCACTATTCCAGTTAATCAGAGTCTTGAGATGAAAGCCTCCCTCTTTCCTTAACTCCAACTCGCAGCTGCTCATCTGAGGAGGCAGCGAGGGTGGCAGTGGCTGACCCGGCCGGTTCCAGTGTTAGCACTGGATAATAAAGGGCGCCTGAGCTGAAGAGCTGGCGCTGGTAAACCAGGGCAGGAGAACGGGGAGCATTTGGTGTTCCTTTCCGGGCTGTAATC
Source organism: Anser cygnoides (assembly GCF_040182565.1). NCBI lineage: Eukaryota > Metazoa > Chordata > Aves > Anseriformes > Anatidae > Anser > Anser cygnoides. The sequence goes on from NC_089886.1 coordinate 1,238,638, forward strand.
TGTTGGGTGGCAATGACTGCTCCCTCCGCTTCCCACTTCAGTCAATAGAAAAGCTGCCGCTGAATCGCGTAGGTGCGCCTTAGGCCTCCGGGCTGTAAAATCAGCATTTCCTTCCCCAGCTGGTGCTCTGCACAAGGAAAACACTGCAAAGCAGCCATTGACAGGTTTTCCTCTCCCAGTAGGTAAAGTGGGGAAAAATGTTACTTGGCTCTTAAGGCAGGGGCAAAAATGTATTTCAAGTTAGCTTAAGACTTTGGAAAATAGTTTAAATTTGCATTTCTGTACTTCATTTCTGGGTAGAAACAATATGCTTCGATGCATTTGTGTTTGAATAGCCAGTAAACTCACATTTCATGTTTCAAAAACAGGAAAAGTGTTTTTTTTTAGGAGGTGTGTCTATATAAGATGGCAATCTATATATATTATGTATTATATTTTATATATGTAAAACCTTGATACAAGTTGTTGAAAAGCTTGGCAGCTCAATAAATCCTAAGCTTCAGGCCATCACTGAGTATTTGGAGATTGTAAAACCTGCGATTTTGTAGCTCTGTGTAAATGTTTTCCGTGACCTGTGACTCAGAACACGCTTTCATTGCGGTTGGCACTAGGACTCTCAGCTTAAAGCCTCCATTCGTGTCACATGTACATGTAATTACAGTGAGGAATGCACAGTTGTGTTCATCAAGTAGCAAATATCTTTTCGTTGTGGTCTAGCTTTAGAAAGAAGTTTTTGAAAGTTACATGTTTTAGGAATTTGATTATGTTTACATCACGCGTCATCTTAGCTCTTTGCTGTTCCTAGATTTGAGGTCAACTACTTGATTGCATTTGTCCTTACAAAATTACATGCCATAGCAAATACCTGTATTTGCATTATTCGAAGAGAAAGAAAATAACCATTAATTACAGTTTTATAAGCAAAGTTTAATCAGTTCTCTCATTCCCAGAATTTTTTGAACATTCTTTTTGTAACTAATTCTGTGAAATCCGTATTGTCTGATTTTCAGAATACCAGCAGCTCATTTACTGATTTTTTTTTTCCTCTATAGACTGGGCTGTACTGAATGACTCAGCAGTGTCGAAAACCACATGCTTTTATCAACACACATCCCACACACATGCATGTGCACGTTAAGTGTAAACTACATGGGTCTCATTCATCTTAAACCTACTGCCTGACTTGCATGTTCTTTTCTGTTTACAAAGGCAGGGGAAGATTAGATAGTTTCAAAGATTAGTGTTTCAAATCAGCCTAGGTTTGCAGTCGCTGGGGCAGGATCCCTACCGAAATGATGATCTGCCATGAGCCAGCTGCTCAAGTCTCAACTGATGTGAATGGCAGGCCTTGCTAAAATGTTGACCCGTTGCGCTACCTGGGGCAGCGCTCTCTCCCTGGCAGGTTGTCTGGTGTCCCCCCAGGCCTCAGCACGTTCCCTGCTCCCTCCGTCAGGGGTTCCTGGGCTTGTTTTTGGGGTACAGCTTTCAGACCTCGGCCTCTCTGGGTGACCGGGGCTGGCGGTGGTCAGAGCTTTGCCCAAACACCACGCAGTCGGTGTGGTTCTGTGCCCGATGCGGCCTGGGCAGGGGACGTGCGGGGGGCTGAGGGGGCTGAGGGGGGTCTCTGAGGCCTCTTCCCAGGCCTCGGCAGCACCGAGGGCTGTCCCCGCAGCCAGACCCGCCCGAAGGCAGGCGTGCTGTGTTTTGCTCTCGTTTTCTGAGGGCTGCCATTTGCATAGTCTTGGTATTACCAAAAATCTGCCCAAAATGTCGTCGTATAGATTCTCAGACATGCGGCGATGATTATGTTTACAGCAGATGGAAATAAATGACAGGCTGACCCATTTCAAAATATTTATTTTAACCTTTTGCCCAGAAATGGTAATACTTTTACATGAGGAAAACTGCTGAGCCCTGACGTGGAATGTGTTTGAATTACCCAACTGGAAATATGTAAGATGCCCTTTGGTACAACCCAACGGGGTTAGCAGATTTTTTCCAAACAGCCAGCTGGTGTAAGCTCGTGGCTTTGAGTCAGGTGCCCTGAGAGACATCCTACAACTGAGCACCTTGCATTTACTCCTGCCTCATGCATTGTCTTGTGGGCGCTGTGTGCTCTCGCTGTGCCTCCTTGGTGGTTGAAGCCTGACACGGCGTGGGTGTTTGGGGTCAGGGATGTGCATACGTGTGTGGAGCTATAGACACTGCTTGTCCGTGAGGTAGTGCTGCACGTAGTCCTGTCACGTTTCCAAAGGCGCTGTTCAACAGTATGCCTTTCTTTGGAAATGATGGGTGCATTCTAGACTCGTGCTTGGTTTTAATATGTTGTAAATGGTTTGTATTTCTCTCTTGTTGAAAGCCATTCTGAATTCCTATTATTCTTAGGTTTTTGCACCTTGAGAAAGGTGCATGTTTCTTGCTTTGACTTAGGGTTTCTTGAGATGCTTTCCAGAATGCTTCTGAGGTTGTTACGTGTTTTATTATATGTATCAGCTCTTGCAGAGCTAAGGAAAGGAGAACTGAAAAATGATAGCAGCTTTAGAGGAAATAGTGTAATTTTAAAAGCAATTTTTTCTCTTACACTTGGATTTAATTTTGTTTGTTTAGATTGTAGTATTGAATAGGAGATGTTGAAGGATGTTGATCTGTTAGATTGGGTCCAGAGGAGGACCACAGAGATGCTCGAGGGGCTGGGGCACCTCTCACTCATGAGAGTTCCCCGGAGAAAACTGGAGATTCTTTTGCTGTAAGACAGATAAAAGTACTTAGCTTGACATCTGCAGCTGCAACCCCCACCGCTTTTGAATGAAGCATGGAGAAACTTAGATTTAGAATGTACAGATGCCTACATGCTGAACTAATTTTTTCTGCTTATTTCTCAGGCAGAGAATGAATCTACCCTGTATGTACGAACAATGCAAACATATGCTTATGGTCGCCCGAGAGCTATCACGGCTTCAAGTCTCCTATGAAGAGTATCTCTGTATGAAAACGTTGCTTCTCCTCTCTACAAGTAGGTGAATAGTTAAATACCTATGTGAACAATGTAAGTTTCACTTGCCAGTGCCATGAAATGTGTGTGTGTAGTTTTATACCATGTCAGGTATCTGATAGCAAATTAAAATCAAATGTTCTGCTTGGCACCTCACCTTACAGGGGTACTGAAGAAAGTTCTGCTTTTAGCAAAGACAAGACATTCATGCTAAGATGTTACAGATTGTATCCAAAACTTTGCAACTCCAACAGAGAGGCCTCAACCACAGACTAGCTGAGCAGTTCGGGATGCAAAGAAGTGGGCAAGGCTATGACTTCGTGCTCATTAATAAATAAATAAATGTGAGCAATTTCTGATCCAGTGAGGCAGATTCCTCCCCAAAAAAGTTACTGAACTGTCCCAGAAGGTATTTAAAAATTGTTAAATACAACTATGTATTCTATTACAACAATTGTTAAATGCAACTTTGCATCTGTATCTAAAAAGTAAATGGTGGATTTATGATAGATACCTAAGCCATTTATGTAACGTACTGCATGACGGTTTTATATGCCTTTCAGTCAGGTGAGCTAGAGTTCAAACAAGTCGCACCTTAGTAAAATTCTGTCAGTATTGCATGGGAGGTCGAAGTAGAGCGCCAAAATAGTCCCTTCCTAGACCATACAGAAATGCTCTAATATGAAACACTATGTAAATAATTTTACTGTGTTATTTCTACTTTGTGTCCATATTCATTAGTACCCGGTGATTCTTTTTCCTCTTCATGCACTGTATTGTTGTGACTCCCTGATGATCCTCAGTTTTAACCCTGGCTCAGCTGCAATCCAAAGACTTCAGTACTGAGACTCGTGTGTGTGTCATACGGGTGGGCATGAGCCGACGACCGTGTCTTGCACGGTTCAGTCCGTCTGAACAGCTGAAGCCATGTGCCTGCCGGCACTGCGTGGGGACTGGTCAGCCGTTGTGCTGATGCCCTCAGTCCCAGAGGGCTGAGAAAGCTTCATCTGAGGCAGGGACTGTAGTTTTCTTGGAACCTTCACTTCTTCTGTTAGACAGATTTTTTTTTTTTTAATTTTCATTTATTTTTTGAATATAATGACAGGTATGGGAGTGTGCCTTGAAAGTATCCAGTAAAAGCAACAAAGCAAGAAAAGATTTCTTCAGCACAATACTTCGACGTGATTAAAAGTAAACATTTTTTAGACGCTTGAATAGTACCAAGGGCTCAAATGTTCCTTGTCTTTATAAGGAACGTTTATGTTTACAGAAACATATAAGGGATGTTTACAAGGAGTAATAGCATTAATTCTTGTAAACAAAGCATCCTGAAAGCAGGAGGATCTTGTAACCGACCTGGTATGTGCTGCGAACCCCTGGGTGCTAACGGGGCACCAGCGCGGTGTGGGTGGAAGCAAGGTGCCATGTTAGCACCTCCCCGTGCTGCTGGAGCCGGCAGCAATGCTCCCGGGCTGTTCACCTCGGCGGCCTGGCAGCGACCCGGCCAAGCTCCGCGTGCCAAGCCCAAAACTGGGACAAAGGTTCTTTTGAAAAGAAACTTCCACAGTGCTGCTGTGGGTTTTGTAAGAGCTTGAAACTTTGCTCGAACGGAAGATTTAAAGCAGTTTTTAAAATCTCTCCCAAAAATTCCTGAAGTGTTTTGGATGTAAGGTAGGCCAACTTTCCTACAGGAAGTGGAAATTTCCTTAAAGGAATTTCCATGTCAGAAGTGGGAAGGGAGCTACGTTAGCAGAATTGAGCCCATTCACAAGTAACGTATGACGAGTGTTGGCATTAAGCAGCAGAAGGCTTCTTTGTTGTATTTACGTTGAAGGACAATACGTTCCCACATTTCTTCTCAAGTACACGTGTTGTGTAAGTGGTACACTGCGGCACTTCTGGGAGTTGAATAGCTGAAATTTGCATAGTTTTTTTAATCCATGAGTTCACAATTTTGATTTTTGTTTATCGTGCGTGTTTTCCAAGAGAAGAGGAAGAAGAGGAGGAGTAAAACAGGAATTCTGTGCAGGTGTAGACACGCAGCTCATAAACAGATGTACCTCGCAGACCTTTTCTGTATAAATTAGTGAAGGAACTGTTGGCAGTGACACGTTGTCATCTTCTGTGTAGACCGGGCGGTTAAAATACTTCAGAGTAACGTTGAACAGATGCTGACAGTGCAGCGAGGGTCATGTTTTCTAAGGAAGGGATTCTGCTTTAGTGGCCTCTTTCCACTCTTTTCTCCTCTTTTCCTTTCAGTCTGCTTTGTCTCTGTTTCCTCCTCTCCCTGTAGCTCTTTTCATTCGCTTCACCAAGGTGATCAAAGGCTTCAAAGCCAGCACTTTGAGGACCACTCGAGTCCCTGCGCCTGATGCATCCTGATGCATTTGCAGTTTACTTGTCCTTGCCTATAGAAAGACCTGCATAGCAGGAGCACGTAGGCACAGGGGCTTGGCCTTGGCTTGAATCTGACTGAATACACTCCTTGGTCCCCGCTCCTTGGTTCCCACAGCTTCCCACACGGTGAGAACAGGAATCCCCAGCCCTGGTGGTTCTTTGTCAGGGCTGTTCCAGGCCTTGGTGGTGCTACCTCTCTGCTCTGGTTCTCTTCCCTTTATTTGTTTTTGGGTTACCTGGGTTATTTTTTGTTACTGTTTTTCCTTTGCCAGCAGTCCTGTGCTGTTTGTTCAACAAGTCATCTGTCTCAGTTGCCTTCTTTTCGTCTCTCAGCTGCCATTTCATTTCGTAAATGAAAACTTAGTCCTCTTTCGTTTGGTCATTTTTGTGTATCTAATGTAAAAGAGCTTAAATAATGATGCAGTTCGTAGGTATTATATATCTTAAAGGTTCATATCAATGTTGCAGTTCCTAAGGAAGGCCTGAAGAGCCAATCCTTGTTTGAAGAAATTCGTATGACATACATTAAGGAGCTGGGAAAGGCCATAGTGAAAAGAGAAGGGAACTCGAGCCAGAACTGGCAGCGATTTTATCAACTGACTAAACTGTTGGACTCTATGCATGATGTAAGTTTTTAAATGAATGCTGTAAAAGTTCCAGATAAATAGTCTGGGTATATGGCAGTAATCTCCTGTACACGCTTCATTTAAACGATAAATATGGGGACTGGGAGGATGGAGGTGGTCATGCTCTCCCGATGTCTAACTAGCCTAATTGGAAGAGGTGAACTTTGTGCTTCCAGAGCACCTTTGCGGTGGACTCCATGGCAATTAATTCTATAATTTATATAACTTTAATTAAAAATGTAGTTTTTAAAAATGTTGTTGCTTTAAAATGGAGAAACTCTGGAATTTTAAGTTACTTTGGAATAGTAGGGGAGATATTTATGTTAATGTTTAAAAGCAGGATTAGCTCAAAGCAGACTATTCAGGGATGTAGGGAAGTGTTTGAAATTGCATTAAAATAATGCATTAGTGCTATTTTAGTAGCGGTCTACTTTTGCAAGGAATTTCAGAATTCAGGCTGTTTCCTTTTGCAGCATGTACTCTGAACTGTGCATAGTACAAAGTAATCCAAGTAATGTTTAAGCTGGATAAGGTAAAGGAGATTTGAAGACGTCAATTTTTTTTCCTATTAGTTTACCTAACGCCTGGAAAGATCATGTTTAGATATCCAAATGTATGTCATTTATATGTTAAAATGGGAATCGATACTAAATGTCTTCAGTGTTTGTAAAGACCTTGCACGATCTATTCACTTGTTTTGTATTAGAATGGCATTTACAAGACTTAGTAGTTAAGCTGAGGAGAAGTGAACTTGTCTGCCCTGCACTGCAAGTGTTATCTGCAAGCGTGGGCAGTACTCGGGGCATGTGGCAGAACAGATACCACGCTGGCCTGTGCCATGCAGCCTCGGCAGAAGATAGCAAGAAGGAAGGATGTAGGTTAATAGTGCTTCTGTATGCATTCGTGTGAAAGTAATTCTTTGCTTTATCACTCGTAGGTGGTTGAAAATCTTCTGAGCTTTTGCTTCCAGACATTTTTGGATAAATCCACGAGTATTGAGTTCCCAGAAATGTTGGCAGAAATCATCAGCAATCAGATACCAAAATACTCAAATGGAAATATCAAGAAGCTTTTATTTCATCAAAAGTGACTGCCTTAATACAAAAGGGTTGCCTTAAGAAAACGTCAAATGATAGCTTTTTTTTGCTTTTTTTGTAAAGAAAAAAACTATCAGACTTGTTAATTTTGTCCTTGCAGCGGTGTTCCTTTTTGTAATTATGCACTACATGTGGTTTACAGAGGGCCAAGATTTAGGCTATAGAAGCAGCGGATTTCTCACATTTGATACGTAATTGGGGAGAAAGAAAAGAAAAATAAATCTTATTTGTCAGAAATTATATTTCTCCCCCTGTGCAACATCAATGGATGCATCAAAACCACCGGTGACAAGATCTGAGGCTGTGTTATGAACATTCTGCTAATTAATTTCTGCAGTTGGCTGGAGACAATTTTCTAGGCTTTTTTTTTTTTTAGTAAAGTGTTTTGGATTTTCTTTTTTTTTTTTTTTTAAAGTTAAGGTAGCATTTTGGTTTATGCATGTAACCTGAAGAAAGTTTACAAGTGTATATCAGAAAAGGGAAGTTGTGCCTTTTATAGCTATTACTGTCTGGTTTTAGCAATTTCCTTTAACTTTATATACCGTGAACTAGGCTTGTTCATTTTTTCTTACATAATTTTTTTGTAATACTTCAAGATGCCTATTGTACAGCTGGTTTTTTAAGGTGGGGCAGCTCGTAGCTTTCCTAAATGACCTCTAGACATTAATCCTTGAGTATATTCATGTGAAAATGGGTTGGGCTTTTCTAACCTAATAGCTTTCAACTGTCAAGGTGACCATAAAAATTTGGCATTTTTTAAGGGCCAGGGTGGGTGGGAGAACACTCTCAAATCTAATTAAAATAGATGCGAATGAAACAAATACTTTTGGTATATGTGCAAAAGCGTTGGATATGCAGATTCATAGAAAATTAACCCAGTCCTAACTGGATGTAAATGAGCAGGTTATTTTATATATTAAAAAAAAAAAGCCTGATTTTTTGCATATAATGCAACAGCCATAACTATAAGAGTCATGGGCTGCATTGATGCCAAGAAGATCAGTCCTGACTGCCCATCAGGAAATTTTCAGGAAAATATGCATAGCTTAAGAAAAGTTTACTTCTGTGCGGAGAAACTCACATTTTCTATACACTTAAACCTATCATCATACAGGTATATATGGAAAAATATCAGTGACTTAAGAGGCAGACATGTAATTATGCCCAGTGGTTTGGTTTTGTTCTGTTTTTATTGTACCGATTCTAGAACTACTTTCTTCAGTGAGATGTTTACCTTCATGCAGCAGTAAAGCAGAGCAGCTGCGCCGACCGACTGTAACTCCGGATATACAGACTCCAAACTCGCGTGGTTAGAGACCCATTTTCACATCTTCGCCTGTCACTGAACTGGTCCATCCTCTTTCCTGGAGAGCAGGAAAACTCCGCTACTGATTTCGTGGTCTTAGAGTTGTACGTCGAACTTTGTCTTTGTAAGGCTGCATCCATTCATATCAAATTACTAGCGTGCCATAAATTTACCATAGGTCTTGTGAATTTCTCCTTGTTGCCATTGATAGCTATATTTTAAAACGTTTAGAAGCTGTAGTAGCCTTTTCTATGTGCACCTTAACAATTTTCTGTATCTCTAAATTTAAATATTTACTAAGCCACTCTAAAATTTGATTTTTACTCAAAGTGGCCAGATTATTTGTGTAATAGAAATGAGAAAAATCATCTGATAAAATACAAAACCTAATATATTTTTATATTTAGTTATAGTTTCAAATATGTATAATCGGTATATTCGCTGATCTGAGAAAAGAAGGGAAGGGCTACTGCAGCTTTAAAAGCAATTTATTAAATGATTGTAAAATAGCTTGTATAGTGTATAATAAGGATGATTTTTAGATGACAGATTGCTTTATCATGATACATGTAATTATATTTTTTGTAGGGGTCACAAATACGCTGAATGGTAACCCGTACAAGTTGTGGTTTGTCTGGAGGCAGTACTGAAGGCGGTGACATTTAGTATCCAAAGAAATACTCTGTTTAGAAGGAAAACCTGTGTTCAGTGGATGTTTTTAGGGGTGGATTTACATTTATCAAATCACTGTGTAAAAATTCAAGTTGAACCTCGGATGGAAGACTCCTATCTGTATGTTTGGTTACCATTCATGTTTCATTGCTAAATCAGACCTCCGCTGCAAAAAATGTAAGCCGTAAAGATGCGTATGTACATACATACACCTCTGAACATATGGGGTTAATTTCATATACAGCCTCACGTACCACAGCAAAAACAGCTTGAAAAATTGGGCAATAATATGCATACAGGTACCAGCAATATGTAAATATAGAGCATAGGTTGTTCACAATACACTAGTACATTTCTATTGTTCAACAAAAGTTTGTTTCCAAGTGAAATAGGAAACTAAATTTTCATCCTTTCTTAAATCTTTTTGAATGTTATACCTATTAAAAAGATACTATATTCAGTACTTTGGAGTAAAATATCATCTTTAATAAAAAAAACGTAATCATTCTCTTCTCTTTGAATGATCTGTAAAGAGTATGTACATTTTGTAACAGTTAAGGTAAACTTCAGTACTTCAATTATACCTTTCAGCCCAACTCAATGGAAATATTTACGTGACCTGTTTGAGATACAGATAGGAGTTTCATACTGTTTGGTTTCAGATGGGTTCTTTAGTTAAAAGGAAAACTCTTCTTACTTGGAGAATGTTTAGAAACTTCAATCCCCAGGGAGCTCAATTGGAGCTTGTGTGGAAGAGTGAGTTTGTGCGTGTGCAGGCGTGGGTGTGTGGGCACGTGCACATGTGCAAACGCTGGTTTTAACATTTGTATACGCAAAGATACCTTTTTGTTTTTTCTTTGCCAGCAGAAAACTACGGTGACCGTGAACAAATTACCATCTTGAGAGAAATGGAGAACATAGGAGAAGAGAGGCTCTCTGCCCCTTTTGGTCTCTGTGCCTGTATATTCATTTTTAGTTTATGGGTTTAAGGAAAAAAGGAAACTGTGATGTTAAAAGAAAGCATTCATGCTGTACATGCTGTTAAGTTTTAAACTTCACAATTAAAAATATGTATAGTGCTTTAGTAAGCAGTGAAAAGTACATGTTGTGTGTATCAGTAGTCCTTGTAGCACTGGGTAGTATCTGCACTCTGGATAAAGCAGGGAGAATTGTGACTTCTGTCTCTTCAGTGCCTTATCACATAGTGCATGCATCTGACCGAGGGACACCCGTGGGCAGGTCAGGACACATACGTGCTGCGTGGTGTACATTGCACATGAAAAACGATAGGAATGGCCTTACATAGGACAAGCCAGGGAATGGGGTTGGAGAGGGATAAACTGTAGATTTTGCGCAGCGTGGTTATCACCCAAAGCAAAAATGCCAGAAATCTCAGATTTTATTAGGAGCTTTGCAACTGGAAAGAAGGGAGGGAGGGAGGCTGGGAATCGGTGCCAATTTAAGCTTAGGAATGACCTTGCCATTTTCACAAAGAAAGGTCAAAAACAGGAGGAAGTGCCTGGATGAATGTCAGCTAAGTCCTGTTTCCCATAGTCGTACTTCAGTGGGTGAGGACTTCAGGGTCATACCTTCAGAGTGAGTTTTTTAAAAGATTGTATTTATTATATACTAGTTAAGCTCTATCCTTAGTCCAGTCTGCAACCAGGTGTTGCTGAGCCATCGATGTTACATAGGAACCAAATTTTCAGGAAAGGAATAGAGCCTCTTTAAAACAGCGAGGCATTTGTTTTCTGATGAAAGGCTGTGTGTATGAAAATATCCCCCACCTCCAAACTAACTTGCATAACAGCATAGAGTCAACAGCGTGTCATTACTCTATTTTGTATATTAAACGAAAGATATATAATGGGGACAAATCCTATATCATACCGGTGTATGGCATTATTAAAAAATCATTATTTTTATCACAGTAATTTTAAACAACATAAAAAAATTAAACCAGTGACTCCTGTTTAAAAATAAAAGTTGTAGTTTTTTATTCATGCTGAATAATTCTGTAGTAACAAGTCTGTAGTTTTCACCTACTCAGTGAAATGTTGGACTGTAAAAGCTTGTGTGGAATTGTTGAACATTTATTTTTTCATTTAAATTTGCTGTTCTGGTAATACAAAGCCACACATCTGTACAGAAGTTGCAGTAAATGTGAGCCATTTACAGCAATGCCGAATAATGGACAGAAACCATATAATAAAATTCTGCTTTTTTCATTAAATGGCTCCAAAATGCTTTTGTAGAGTTTTTGCTGTGTACCTGAAGAAGATTGCTTCTGATGACTGAATCAGTTCATCTATGTTGTGTTCATTACGCACGTCACAAGCAAAAATTATTTATACTAAAGCTAATTGCTGCTGTAGTTAAGTTCTATAGCGAGAGAGTTTCTGGTAATTAAGTTCAGATTAACATTTTAATCAGAATTCATTACTTACATTTACCGAACTTTGCCCAATTTGCCATTGAATTCATAACTTCCGTTTTCTGGAGGGGAAACTCTACCACAGTTTTCTAATGAAATCAACTCAAAAGCAGGTCTGTGCATCCGACCAAATGGACTTGTGCACATACCGAATAGCATAAGCTGGCCAGGACTTTTAAGCTAAGAAAAGCAAAACTAGATGTATTTAGGAAAAAAAAAAAAAAAAGTTGATTTAAAATGTCTTTTGTTACTCCAGTGTTCCTTAATGTTTTGATACTTGCCAGAGCGTTGAGGGAAGCTCCTTACTGAGGGAGGTGCTGGCAGCTGAGAAGTTAGTGATAAAAGGCAAATAAAAAACGATAAAAGCGTATTCTGCGGTTTTGTCAATAATCAAAGCGTTAGGTGTTCACACCGTCCATCTCCACGCTGGCCATGCACGACGCCTGCCCTCTGTCTCCTGGGGCGTTGCTGGGCCGCGCAGCCCGAGCTCGGTGGGGGCCGGGGCCTGGCGTGTGGGGCCTCGCTGCCACTGCGCTGCCGGCCCCGCGGGCGCCTTCGCGTCCTCCCTTTGGGCCGGGGGCGCTTCGTTGATTTGTGTCGCTTTTTTAAAACCTGCCCGCTGGGTCACGCTGAAGGGTGTCGCAATGGCGCGGTGGAGCGCTGCCGGGAGGTTGCACCATGCTGTGGGAAGGGAAGGAAGGTGGGGGAGCAGCCGATGGAGGAGGAGGAGGGGGCTGGACCTGCAGGGGCTGGGATGCGCTGTGGGGCCTGGGCGAGGGGCAGCGGGTGCGGGTGGGCTGCTGCGGGCGTCCCCGCGGGACAGGGCCCTGCACTGGGGCCGTCTGTCTCCAGCAGAAGGCCGTGACCAGACCCATGAAGAAGTATTTCCTGAACCAGAGTGGCTGAAAAACACCTCTCTCAGGCCGTGGCTTGGTGTAAACGCATTGTGCTCGGTGTTCAGAACACCTCCAGACCCCAGAACAAAAAGCGCTGTCTTAAAATCCGCTTCCTGCCTTGCAACCGAGTTTTTAAAAAGCAGCGCATCTTCAGCCATCAGTAAATACAACTGCAGATTCTTTTTTCCTCAACATAGCTCGCTCCTTTACCCCACTGGATCGCAGCGTAAGATTAGTGCCATAATAAAATCTACTTTAATTGCAACATAAAATGCCAACTTCCCAGCAGGGAACGATTTGTTTGAATTGTTTGCAATTAAAACAAAGGCTTACATAAATTTCACTTTGGTTCTTTTCATGCTCTGTGTCTGTAGATCGGGGTTGGATGCAATACAAGAACAAGATTTATGATAACTGCATTTATTTGTATAACAATTGTGAAAAGGCGCTTTAAGGGGGTGCATCAGATATTAAGATAAAATAACTGCTTTCTGACCAGTACCGAGTCACGGCCTCCAACACGCTTCGTGGCAAAGTATGGCAGGTACCAGACGTCCCCGTGCTCCGCCTGACATCCGATTCGTCCCATTGCATTTCCAGATTTCTCACATCAGCCGTCTGAAATCAGCCGGACCGGAGCGGTGCTCCGCCAGCAGGGCCCCTTCCAGCACCAGGCCCCTGGGGCTCCGCGCGCCGTCCCCGTGCCCTCGCCGGAGCTCCCCTGCCGGCGGTGGTCGCGGCGGGGCAGGGGAAGGGGCAGCCTCCTGCTCATGTGCCGTCCTGGTTTGCGATGATTTCTTGGGCATCTGTCTTCGTCTTCCAGGAAATTCAAACGAAACCCAGCATGAGACTGAAATTGGTGACTGTTTTGTCTTGTTTTATTCATGCTATTTCAATAAAATGTTGGAATTTGAGCAGGGGTTGGCAAAGATGCCATTAAATGTCCTTTTTACGGTGCTGTCACTTGAGATGTCCCGGCCCCAGTGCTCCTGACTTACTGCTTGCCCCTGGGGCTGCCCGCAGGGTGCTGCCTTCGCCTCGCCCGGCCCTCGGCCTCACTGCCAGTTCGCGCGGAGCTCCAGGCGTGAGCAAGGCTGCCTTGTTTCTCTGTCGAGGTTGCCAATAAACCGTGGACCTGAAGATATGTTACACAGTACACATATTAAAATAAATTCAGAAGTGTAGCATTCCACTCATCAGCGTGACCGGAGGAGTGGGAACCAGAGAACTCCTCCAAAGGGGATTAGGAGTCCATCGATCTCAAACGCCTGCGCCCATGGCATAGCGTACGGAAACCTGCTGTGAACTGAAACGGGAGGAGGGGTGCTTGGGTAAATATTCTCGTTCAAAACTTCCTAGGCCTGGCACGGCTCCAAATCATAATTAAGGATATTCTCTGAGGTCACAACAGGGAACCTTAAGTTTAAAAAATAACAAGTAAGTGGAATCCTTCTAATTATAGGCTCTGTTGATTCAAGATTAAACCACATGAAAAGATTGAGGAGAAACTGCTGATGCAGCATTTAATACGGCCACTAATTGCGTTGCTAATGCGATAGGACAGGGGTTATACTTTCTGCTTGATGTGAGACGTGCTGAAGAAAAGTGCCCCATTGTGCCCAATTAAGTGCCGTGGGCATGACCACGGAGCTGGCTGTAAAGGACCAGGAGCTGCAACTAAAGCGCGTCGGGGCGAGGGGGAGCTGGAGCCGGCCCAGCCCGCTGCCGAGAGCTGCGTCCCACCACCCGTGCTGCTTCTTCCCCTCCCTTTCCCTAACACTTTCTGGGTGGTTTCTGGTTTGGGCTCACAGGGGACGTCGCTTTGTGTTCAGAAGGACAAATGCTCAGCAGTGGGGCCCCCCCGGGCAGCCCCGTCCCGCTCGGCTCCCGGCCTCGCTCCGCACGTTCCCCGATGAGCCGCAGCGGGAGGAACTCGCCCGCCGCTCCCCGGCCTCCGCACCAGAGCGGTGTTGGCTGAAATGTGCCCAACCAGCGGCCCGGGAGCGGCATTTCCCAGCTCTTCCCTTCGCACGCAGCCTGCGCTGGCCTTTTTCTTTACTCGGGTGAGACAAACACTTGGGACACCCACACCTTGCTCCCACTGCCTGGGGAGCAGAGGGCACGGCAGCGTCAGGCCGGAGAGCTTCGCAGTCACAAGGCTTCCCCACACACACACCACTCACACACACACACACACACACACCCCACTTAGGTGTGCACATGTACCGCGGCAGGGGGCTGGAACGGGATGATTCTTGCAACTCAATTAATTAATTAATTACCTTAATAGAAACATGCCACATTAATTCAGAGATTACAGTGAACAGGCATTAAAAACAACGAAGCCCAGCTCGGGTGCAAATGTTGGCAACAAAGCGGCACAAAGTGGCCGGGACGGATGGGGCTCGGGGTGCAGCAGCGGTAGGTGATCCCTCCTGGGGCTGAGAACAAGGCTGACTTCGTGAACCACGGCCCGGCAGCCCCCGATGCTGGCGTGTGTGAAACCCCGGCTGTCCGGGCACAGCACGGAGCAGAAGCAGTGTCCTGGCTGCAGCCCCCGTGGCGCTCAGCACTGGGCAAGGAGATTGCTGCTTTGCCCCCGGGGAAACGCAGCTCTGCAGCCCCGGCCACCCCCGGGACTGCCTGCACGAGGCCGGTGGCACAGCCGGCCCCACGCGATGGACTTGATGTCACCAGTGCACTAATACAGTAATGAACCTGGAGAAACAGAGCCTGCCAAGGGAATCGGGAGCTCTAAAATGTTAATATTTGTCCAATAATCTATTAGGAAGCATTATCTGCCTAAATAATGTTCACAGATAGTTTGACAAATATTTTTCCCTTGCCAGAAGTACAATTCTTTTGCCATTTTTCCTTATATATGGCCTTATTAAAGCTGCTCTACAAACGGTCACCCAGCGTTTTTCAAATTACTTAGCCATCACGCACGCTTTAATTGCAGCCGTGCCCTGCTTGCTGCCGCTCAGCAGCACTTCGGGAGGGCTGCGGGGCAGAGAAGTGCCTCTGCCATGGGACTGCGTGGCTGAGACCCTGTCCCCTCCCCAGGGACCCACCTCGGGTGCCTTCCACAGCACAGCTGCTGTTGCAGAACCGATCCTAAATGCGAAAGTAGCGCCGATGTGCCAGCAGGGCACGGCACACGGAGGCAGCAGGACCGCGGCTCCGTCCCCACCCTGCTCGGAGCCGTCCCCAGCCAGGGCCGCGGGGTGGCCATGCGCGGGCGTTTTCCCCTCACGGATGCTCGCCGCTTCCAAAGGCAGGCGTGGAGGGGAAAACCCAGCGGGTCTGAAGGGCCCATGTCCACCACCAGTGAGCAGTCCCCAGCATCTGTAGACACTGTTGGTTTTATTTATTTATTTATTTCCTAACTCGCTGCGGGTTACCACATGATTAAGCAGCAATTAACAGTGCTTGGGTGTAAGGACAGGCACCCCCAAAACACAAAACGTAAGCGCATTTGGGAAGAACGTGGAGCCTTTCCCACCACATCCCCTGCTAACCCGGGAGGTGCAGGAGGAGCCCTGCAGCCTTTGTGCGGGTCTCATTCAGCACCCGCGCCACCCGAACAGCCCTGCTCCTGGTGTGGAACGCCTAGACGCTGTTTTTGGGGGCAAAAAGTAAAACCCCAAACTGTCCTAACTCCTCAGCTGGAGCCAGAGACCGATCCCACAGCTCTGCCGCGCTCTTTCTGGCTGACGCAGCACGGCGGCAGCCGGGGTGCCGCAGGACGGCGCGCGTGGCTCTCGCCAACCAGGAACGTGGCTCCCAGAGGGCTCAGGCCGGAGCAATTGCCAAAATCGCGGCGGTGATCCCAGCCCCTGCCCTGCGCACCGCACCTCGCACACATCGCTGCCGCCTGCCCTGGCGGGGGCTCGCTGAACATAATGGGTCTGAAAGAGCTCAAAGCTGCTGGTCTAAATATATCATTGTTGCTGGGGAAATAAATAATAAACAGAGGAGTGATTATAATAGTGCGGTTTAATTGGTTCTCCTTACTGCGGCTGGAGGGCCGTCCCCGGGTGTTTCAGTGGAGCAGGCGTTGCAGGTACCGGACCAGCAGAGCGCAACGTTAATTTAACAAAAAGCCAGCCAAATAAAATAAAAGGCGGTGCAGGCCAGACGTGGCACGTGCGCTTCCCTGCCCCGGAATATTTATTATAGGTCATGAATGAAGCAAAATGAATGAGCTCTGAAAAGGCACATGCAGAGTAGCCACGAGCCCCACCTGGCCGGTGGATAAGAGGCGGCCGCAGCCACCACGCGCGCTTTGTCCCACGCCGCTCCCCGCACCGCGGGTCCCCGAGGTGCTGCAGGGGCTCGGGCCCAGCGCCGGGGCTCGGGCAGGAGGCGAGGCGAGGCGAGGCGAGGCACGCAGCGCCAGGACCAGCCCCGTTGCACGAGAGCAGCTCCGGCAGCAGCGAGAAAAGCCAGCTAGAGCCAGGGCAGGGGCACTGCCCCAGGGCACAGCGTGCCCCCAGCGCGGGCCCCGGAAAGCTTTGCTGGCTGCCTTGATGGCAGAGCTGGCCGGGGTGTTCACAGCGCCTGCCCCTCTGCAGGAATAAGACCTTCTGCTTAGGGCTTCAGCGGCTTTCTTTTACACCCGGCTTCTCCCAACAGGTTCTGTGTAAAGCTGAGTTTCCCTTTGGCTGGTAGGTGACCGTGCTGAACCTGCTGCAAGGCAACCCCGCACACTGGGCTGGCCCCGTGGCGGTGGGTACGGAAAGGACAAACTGCGGAGCCCCTTTGCTGTCTGAAGGCCTTTGCAGGGGGCTGCTGAGCCCCCCAGCCCTGCCCAGCTCTCCCCGCACCACCGCAGCCCCGCGGGAGCTTTCCCAGACGCCCGGCCGCTGCGGCTTTTTTCCTCCTTCCTGAGTGCGTCGGTGAGTTTTAGAGCCCAGGTGCTATTTTCTAGACACCTTTGTCTGAGGTTTAGGAGCAAGAATAAGCTTCATTAACAGAAGGGAGGATTTATAATAGGTAATAGCTAGGTGCTACCTCGTGAGCCGTCAAACAGTTGTGCTAAATTACAAGCTGCTTTGCTGTGCTTGGCTTCAAATAATCAGCTCCTTGCCCAGAGAATAGGGCTTTAAATGCCTATTTTTTAGAAAAGTTGTTTCTAATTTTTATTTCCCAAAAGCTAAAAAAATTGAATTAGCCCAAATGCACAAACTATAATTGCTTTGAGATTTCTGGTTCATTAGAATAATTAAAATACTATGCACTTTCTAAGCAGAACACGTCCCTTCAGCACTAGGTTTTCTTTTTTTGCATTAACTTTCCTCAATTTTATACCAGTTTGCCTTAAAACAGCGCCCTGTCGAGATGGCTAAAATTTCACAGGTGCACCTGCAGTTTGGGCTCTCACTGCGCGGCTTCGCTCTCAGACATCCCACACATCTCAGGCAGGTAAATCGGGGACATGAAAACGTTTTGCTCTGCCCCGGGTGAAGGAAATCTTTGGGACTGCTGCTCCAGGGAAGCTTTTCTCAGGTTTCCTGCCGGAACAGTGCTCTCAGCCCCGGCACCTCCCGCCTGCCAGCAGCACACCCAGCTACTGGTACTGGGCTCGCTTGGCCTAAATATAAACAGCTATTAAAATAAAATTAAAAATTCCTCCAAGCAGTCTGTGTCTGCCACTGCAGCAGGCACAGCTGCCCCAGCCCCGGGCGGCCGTCCTGGCCACAGGGCTCTGCTGGCTCCGTGCCCTTTTAATCCCTGTTAAGAGCATTTTGTGCACGGCCTGCTCTGACCCACTGACACGCATTGCCGTCTGAACAGGCAAACACCACTTTTTTTTTTTTTTTTTTTTCATGCTGGCATCATCTTCCTCATCGGCGCTTCCAGCCACATCTCCAAAGTATCAACGCTGAAGTGCTGCTGGGAAATAAATAAATGAATAAAGAAATAAATAAAAGGGGGAAAAAGGGGGGGGAAATAGCAAATCCCATTCCGTGTCCATGTGGCAGATGCCTCTGCAGGAGAAGGGGCTGGGGGTGGTGGGGCCCGGCGGGGCTGGGGAAATGAGAGCGCCGGCCCCAGAAATGCTGACAAATGCCTTCCCGGCCAGTGGAAAAAAGCTTATGTGTAATCAAACCTGCGCCCGCATCCAGGGAAATAAAGTTTCCTTGTTTTGAGTAGAAACACAGGTTTGCTTTTATATCTGTATCTGCTTCCTGTGTCCTGCAGCCGGGTTGCATTCGCAGACACACAGCATGCACAATCAATTAAAAGCGGCCCTGTCAGGAGGATATTTCTGGTCCGTGTATTTTATTACCAAGTGCTATTCCAGGCTGGCCGTGACTTACTGCGTGCTGCTCCAGAGAGCACTGGAATCACGAGTTTTGTGCTATTTCAATCATTTCTGCAGGTCAGCCCAGACAGATACCCTGATAAGGAGCCGGGATTGGGGTTTGAGTTCCCCCAAAACCAGGCAGGTTTGGGAAGGAGCAAATACAGCTGGCAGAGGTAGAAAGCAAGTGGCAAACAATCTCTGTGGATGTGGGGAAAAGCAGAAGCCTCTCTGCATTTTCCCATGGCAAGGGCAATGCTGACTTTTCAGCCTTGGGCAGCGACTATCCCCCCCTGCAGCCTGAAGGGTGCTGCTCCCAACACCTTCGCACGGAGCAAGGTCTGCCTTTGGTCATCGGACTCTGTGAAACAGCAGCTGGGCGAAGCACTGTGCGTGGCAGCCCCGTTTCCGTAACAATCCTCTTGTAACGTCTTGTTTCACTTGATGTCCTGGCACTGGTGTGGACGAGGGGTGCAGGTGTGCGGGACAGAGCCCTGCAGCGATGAGCACTCCTCTGAGAACCCAGCAGGGAGAAAGAAACAAAGGCAACGCGACTGCTCGCGCCTGAGCAGCACCTGAAGGCCCACGCGCTGCAGGCAGTGGAGTCACCGCCAGCATCGGCCACAAACCAAGGAAAGGCTCAGAGATGCCCCGGGGACTTACTTACACAAATACTGCACGAGCTGTTTGGATTTGTACTGTGAAATCTCTCAGATAAATCAGAATAACGCCTCTTTAGTATTTAAACAGAGCCATCAGCTGGCTAGTGCGGGAACCCAGACGTGACAGCGCTGCGAGTCTCTAATGAGCATCTTCCTCTCATCCCTCACTTCCAGCCTCTTTTAAGCTGTCAGCAGAAGTGAAACTAAAATAAGAGCCATCATTCTTCAAGGGAAAATTCCAGTGCTTCAAATGCAATTTACAAAATAAAGTGGCAGGCAGAGCCAGAAATAAATATAACAAAACTTCTGCATCAGGATTACCGAGTTCAGCCCATTCCCAGAAGCAGAGGCCTTTGTCTTGCTGGTCCTGATGCAGACAGGCACTCGGCTGGGTGGGTATGGAGGAGCTTGCACTCGGCTGGGTGGCACTGGCGCAGGAAGATCCCATCCCTCGGGTGCACAGAGGCGCTGCACCGTCCTGCTGCGTGCTCACAGCGCCCGGCCCATGCAGCCACCGGGGCCGCTCCGTCTCCCTCTGCGTTAAGCAGCAGGGACCGACCGGAGCCCGTCTGCAGTTTAAAGCGCCGGTGCTGAGGACGCAGCACCCACGTATCCGTGTGCGCTACAGCAATAACCAGAGCACCGTGAGCTGCGGTGGAGCACGGCTGTAATTAGCTGTAATGGACTGGGCTGCAATTCAGAGGCCACCGAGCTCAGCAGAAGCCATCTCGAGACAAGACAATTACCAGGAGGATGTTTTGTCTGACTGCTGAGCCAGATGGGAATCTGAAAAATTTATGGCCAGCGTCTGAAATTGTTGCTCTTACTGAGTAATAACCTGCTCGAAAAAAGGGAAAAAAAAAAAAAGCAAAATAAAAAAAAAACAGCCAAACCCAGCCCAGCCCAACCAGCCCCCAGCAGCACACAGGGACCTGCTGCGTGAGCGTTACCCAGCCGTCTGGGTGCTCCCAGAGCGCACGAGATGCTGCATGTCCTGTTGCAAAACTCCATCAAATCAGTAAAAGAAACCACCAGGCAGTGGCTGCAGCGTGGGCCGGAGGCACCCCAGCAGTGCCACCTGAGTCGGAGGCTGGGGACAGCGCATCGTGGCCTGGCCATGGCCAGACACAGGACTTGAGCCATCGACCTGAAACATGGCAGGACTTCACCTTTAGACTTGTTGCTGATATTTGCTTCTACAAATATTATTGCAAGGTCTTTTTTTTTTTTCTTTTTTTTTTTTTTTAAGTCTAAAGTGAGACAGGAAACACAGGAAAGACCACATCTATTGGCAAGTCTGACTGTCCCTGCTTTCTTATCATTTTAACTGGTGACTTTAAAATATTAGCATCAAATGCCATGTCAAGCTGGTTTAAAAAATATTTTCTATCTATCTTTAATTTCTCTTGGAATAAACCAATGTTTACTCCAGTATTAAAGCTAGCCAAAAATGGGAACATTGAGTAAGCATTTCAGCCAGGTTTTTACTTTCTGGAAAGATTCTAATTAATAATAATAATAATAATAATAATAATAATAATAATAAAATCCACTAACTGTCCTGTATGAGCAACAGCTTCTATTTATGCTCTGTTTTCCTTTCCTCCAGAAGACGATTTGCAAGTGTATCTGTGTGGGACTTTTCTCCCCAGTTACATTCTCGGTACTGTCTCCAAAAGCTCCTAAGAAAAAGGGGATAGGCATTTGCTCCATTTTTGGAATAACTTGAGCATCTTTAGAGCAGAAGTGACATCCTCCACTAGAAGCTGTGTGGGCAGAAGCACTAGCAAAGCCTGCCGGTGCAGAGCAGCGTCAGCTGCTGCGGGTGGTTTTCCTTCCAGGAGTGAGCGATCAGAAACAGTGCGTGCAGTGTCAGCACCGACCGAAAGACCTCCTGCTCCAGCTCTGTTTAACATTTTTATCATGTCACGGGGGGGATGCAGAGCACCCTCGGGCAGTTT
Source organism: Anser cygnoides (assembly GCF_040182565.1). Lineage (NCBI taxonomy): Eukaryota > Metazoa > Chordata > Aves > Anseriformes > Anatidae > Anser > Anser cygnoides. The sequence goes on from NC_089886.1 coordinate 1,259,991, forward strand.
GCAAAGGCACCGAGCTGGGCGGGAGCTGGGCTGCACAGGGACCCGCGCAGGCCGCAGACACGGCCGAGGGCAGCATGATGCTCAAGGCTGAGCGCCGGCTGCTGCGCTTGGGCCTCCACAACCCCCCGAGCGGCACAGGCTTGGGCAAGGTGCTGGAAAAGGCCCTGGGGGCACTGCCGGCAGCTGGCTGAACGCGAGCCATGGGGGCCAAGAAGGCCACGGGCAACCTGGCTGGTGCCAGACGTAGCGCGGGCAGGACTCGGGAAGCGCCTGTCCCCTCGTATGCGGCACCGGTCAGCCTGCACCTCCAGCAGTGCGGTCAGTTTTGGGCCCCTGGCTGCAGGAAGGGCACTGAGTTGCTGAAACATGTTCAGAGAAAAGCAGCGAAGCTGGTGAAGGGACAGGAAAACAGGCGCGGGGAGCTGCTGGGGAGCTGCGGCAGTCTGGAGAAGGGGGGGCTGCGGGGGGACCTCATCGCTCCCCGCACCCACCTGAAAGGCTGCGGCGAGCAGGGTGTCGGTCTCGTCACAGGTGGCAAGTGGTAGGACGTGACGAAATGGCCTCAGTTTGTACCAGGGGAGGTTGATACTGAGCCTCAGGAAGAACTTCTTTGCGTTGGGACGGGCTGCCCAGGGAGGTGGTGGAGGCCCTGGCCTGGAGGTGTTTAGGAGATGTGTGGCTGTGGCGCTAAGGGACATGGTTTAGTGGGGGACTTGTAGTGTTAGGTGATGGGTGGACTTGATGATTTTGAGGGTCTTCTCCAACCTAAATGATGCTCTGATTCTATGGTCTATGTAAAGAAAGGCGGACCCCAATGCCGCTGCTGAAAATAACACCGAGGTATACATTTTTAATAAGAAGGAGGCCCCTAAATACTGTATCCTCTAAATGTGGGGTTTTGGATGTTTTTAACGTGTTTAAAATTCCCACGCATGGTATGCTTTTTCTTCAGAGGGCAGAGGTCAGGTCATGACAGCAGGCCGTGCTGGCAGACGCTGCTCTGAGCCGAAGGCCTCCGACTCCAGCAGAGTCCCACGAACGCAGGAGGGGACAACGCCGTAGGAGCGGCTCGGGATGGGGAGGCCCCAAACACCAGCCAGTAGTGCTCCTGTGTGAAATATTCACCCTTTTTTTTTCCTCTTGCATTCATCCTTCCTGTCCCTCTCCTGTAACTCCTGAAAACACATAAATTCAGGGAACGTAACACGTCACCCAGACAGAGCATGTTGGCGCTAAAGGCAGTCGACAGAGGCAGGAAGGATTTAAAACGTAGCCAGTGCCAGGCAAGCGCCCCTGGGTGCAGCCAGCCGCGGTGGGGAGGGTGTGGGAAGCGGGCAGCTCCCCGCCGGGCAAGTGGGCAAAGCTCCGGCACTGGCATCATTTTCAGGAGAGGCAAAGTCAGCGCCTGCCATCTGCTCTGCAGCGGCTGCTGGGACTGGGTGAAGACCAACCCCATCTTTTACTTTACGGGAATAAACAACTGGCACAAATATTCACTATTAAAATCCGAGGACCAACAAGAATCAGCAACTTGCCACTGAAACGCTGCCTTTGATCCCCATAGAGCTCTCGGCCCTTTTCATCCAGCACCTTAAAGTGGAAATCATGGCACATTTCAGAGGCTGAAGCCAGCGGCTTTGCTGACCTCGTCATCCCTGCCAGAGCATCCTCTGATGTGCCTGCTGTGTCCTCAGTGGGTCAGTGTGCCACCTGCAGATGTCTTATTCCTGCAAGCCTACCAGAAACCTCAGGAAATCAAAAGAATTACCTAGGGCCCTTCTTAAATGATGTGCACATCTAAATAAAGATTCGTGGTTGCTGGGTGTGGTTTTTAGATCAGCATCTTTGTTCCTTCTGGGGCTTTTGGACAGTCCAGTTTTTTTCTTCACGCCGTGTATTCCCTTACTCCACTCCACAACTTCTCACCACTTGACCACAGCTGGTGCCCGTCAGCGGAGATCTCTGCTTGCTCTTGTCCCTCTTGGTCAGGCGGGGGGCCAGGGAGGACGGGGCAGGGCCAGGGCAGGGATGGGGCAGCTGCATCCCGGCACAACTGAGCAGGGGGCACGGGGACAGGGAGCAGAGGGACCCCCGCGCCGGGGTCTGGCAGGGAGGGGAGCAGCACTGCCACGGCCCTAGAAACTGGGAAAAAAAATGTGACTTCTTCCTATTATTTTTTTTTAAGACAAAAGTCCAGGAAATTTAATTACTGTGAATGAATCTTAAAGAGGTCTGAAATTTCAGTTTCTGTCCTTTCTGTGACACCACAAAGCACACAGAGAAGCAAAGGCCCAGAGGGTGTTTGTGGATGTGAGTGTGTTTGCAAGGCTTTTTTTTTTTTTTTTTCTGTAGCCGGTTTCAAATGTCCTTCACTTCTCTTATTACAGGTCTTCTAAAAATATCAAATATAGATCTTTCCCTCATTATATTTTAAGATACTCTATTTATACATTAATTCTTTCAAAAATAAAAAGTGACACATACAGCGATTCAGTCACTCAGAGTCTTTAAAATTATTACAAAAAGACAAGACACCCATTTTCACCAGTGTGCGATAGCGTCACTTCTACACAACAGTCTCTTTGCCCACAGGCTGCATTTTCTTTCAGGATTTTCTATTACAAAATATAATCATTTCAGCTCCTGACAGGGTACCTGGCAGGTCCAGCTCTGCAGGCACACAGGGCTCTTTCTCCCCCCCTCCCTCTTAAAAATGACCCGAAACAGCGAGAGGTTTGTCCGCGGAGGCACGAGCGTCCTTTTGGAGGCAGGCGCAGTGGGGATGGAGCCGACGGGCTCCTCCTTTGTTCTCTGTAGACTGCAGGTTGGCTACACCAGCACTGAATGTTCTGGGGGTACGGCAATAATTTACCTCGCACAGCCAGCACTGTACAGACTTGGCACAGACAGACGACACGCCAGGCTGCAAGCACGGAGACCACCTAAAAAGCAACGGTGGCGAGTAGCAAATGCAGCTCCAAAATGGCACAAGAGCGGCCTGGGCATTCGCAAAGCATGGATGTCTCCCCCTGCAATGTGCATTGGGAAGCAGAGATACAAAACAGCCAGTCAAACAAAAGAAGTAGTATTTATCTGGAGCTGCATCTTGCCCTCCAGGAAGGAAATGCCGGTTGCACAGATCACAGATGTTTACCCTGCATAAATCTAAATCTAAAAAAAAAAAAAAAAAAGAAAGAACTTGAAAAAGTCGGAGGGGTTTGGTCCCAAATGTCCTTGTTCCCTGGTGGGGGACCCGGCCGCCCCCAGCCCTGGCACCCCACAAGGAGCGGCGCTGTGTCGGGCAGGATGCGTGCCTGGTGAGGGTGCAGGCGCAGGTGAGGCTGCGCCCAGCCGGGGAGGGAAGCTCGGTGTCGTGCAAAACGCTGCCGCAGAGCAGCCTGCGGTCTGCTGCCAGCCCCGAGCACCTTCCCCCACCGCTTCGTGCCGGCCGATGGAGCGCAGGGAATGGCTGGGGAGCAAAGGGCTGCTTGGTGCTGAAGGCTCTTCCTTCCACCGGGCAGGATCCGTGCCGGCAGCTCCAGCCGCTGCTCCTTGTGGCCTGCAGGCAGCCTCACGGCAGCGGTGAGCGGAGACTCGCGCTGGTTCACGGTCTGCAGGCGTAGCCCTCCCGAGCCTGCAGGCTGCTGCTTTGCTGCCTTCCTCGTTGCTGCAACAGCTCCGGACAGGGGACGTGGACTTCAGGCATCGCCTGCCTCTGCACGATGCTGGGAGAGCCGAGCGACCTCCCCGAGCCTCCTGCAAGCCCGGGCACAGCGGCAGAGGGACGCGCGGCGGCATCCACGCAGCCGTCGGTGTCCGTGGCCGTGGGGACGCCCTTTGCACCGCGCCACACGGAGGCAAGGAGCAAAACGGTCTGCAGCACGCGAGCCAGCGCTTGCCATGGATACCATGAAACGCTCAGCGGGGTCGCGTCCTGCGCCCCGAGCTATAGGAACTCCACGTAGTTTTCGGGGATTAATCCCGTCTTCCCGTTGAGGGTCCCTTCCAACCAGCCGGGCTCCTGGGATGGGTGAACTTGAGGAGAGAAGGAAAACAAAGCGCGTTACCGCGCAGCCTGGCTCCACCGCGGGCTGTGCAGGATCCGTCCCGGCTGCCATGCCCCTCATCCCTCCTGCCCGTGGCCTCTGGGCCCCCCCGGCCCTGCCCCGACCCAATGTGGCCCGGGAAGCGCTGGTGACAGCAGCGGGACGGGACAGGAGGGGTGGGATTCTTACGGAGCAGCGACCGCTGTCCGCGTGCCGGTGACACAGCAGGTGCTGCGGGCAGGGAGCAAGGCCTGCCTCCAGGTTGGTTGTTTTCAAGTAAGGAAAGCAGTGCTCTAAGTCACTCAGGAAGCCAAAGCAGCTCTCCCTCGCTCTGCACCCGCTCGTTGCCACGACTCCCCTGCGTCCGCTTTGTGAAGTGCTGGCACTGAGGCACCGAAAACGCCGGCACAAAGCTTGCGCTGCTTGGGGAGCGGGTTCCCAAGCACCAGCTGGAGCTGCAGGGCTGCTTCAAGAGCCTGGGATGGAAGCAAGGCTCAAACCTTCCTCCAGACTCGGGCTGAAATCTCTGTGAAGTCCCACAGAGCGCGGTTAACTGCACGGTGCCGTAACCGGCACATCCTGGCCCGGCCTCGGACTTGGAGAGAAAGCACATCAGCGAGCTCCTGGAGGGCGAGCAAGCACTGAGCTCGTACTTCTGCTGAACCAGAAACCTGAGTCCTCAGAAGGCCCTAGGCTATTTTACTTTATTTTAATTCAGACAACTACTGAAAATTAGCTGATTTTGCAGGAGCAAGGGTTGTGCTGAAGCAGGCAGAGGACTGTGTTCTGGCTCTTAGGTTTACCCATTTTGGGGTTGTCTTTATGTCCCATGCTTACAACCCTCACTCTCAAGTCTTAGGGCTTTTATATCACCAAAGGCTAACAGCGAGCTCGGAGGAAAAACAACATCTCCTGCCTGCCACCAGGAAAGCCCCCTGGAAAACCTTCTCTAAAACTCCTTTGGCTTCACAGTGCCCCTGCCAACGTCCACCAAGAGAAAAGAAATTGTAAATGGTCTGTGTGCATCTGTGCGAGCCCTCTGGTCTCAGCAAATGGCTTGGGAAAGTGCTTTAACGGAAAGTCATGTGAGTTCCAGCGACTGCTTTTCCCTTAAAGAAGCGCTTATGGCCCAAAGACAGCCATTTATTTCTGTCTGGACACTGTCAGATAAAGCAGGGCACACAAACAGATAGGGAGGAGAATTTTATTCTCTATTACAAAATTAAAAAAAAAATGCAATGCAACTTTCCTACACGCCGGCATAAAGCCTTCAGTACCTGTCGGCAGCGGGGGCTCATTGCTTCCGAACAGGGAGCTCTCCGTGTCAGGGGCGATTGCAGGCCAGAAACACCCGGGAGCAGCCCCCTGCTGACCCCGGGCCCTCACCGTCCCCAGTTCTGGCCAGGGACATCCCTCCCGCCCAGCACTGCGACCCGGGCAGGCAGCTATCAAGTGCCCGAGGTCTGCTGAAAGTCTGCGTTTCACATAACTAAAGCAGAACGGCGCTGTGAAAGTTCATCGTACGCCTCGAAACACGACGTTATTTACTGCGTGGGCGTCGCACAGTGTGGCTCGTGGCACCTCAATTTCCCCGTCAGACTCAGATGCTGCCCTGCCATGTACAACCTCAGGGAACCTCGAAGTCAAAAACCATCTCTCTTTAAATACTTCTGAGATACATGTGCTGACACGAGGTTTTATAACCCCCCTCCATCACAATAACATTTCTACCGAGCTGTTTCTAACTCACTTCCCCCAGCTAACGTGAGCCCCGGCTACGCTGCTAAGTGATTAGAACATGCTGTATATTTTTTCCCCTGAATAATCCATTGATTTTTATCTAGCAAACACAATGTATTTAATTCAAACTTGTTCCCCTACTAGCTGCTCTAATTCCCACGGGCTCCCAAAGGGGAGACCATGTTTATTTATGAGATATCTATGGTGCTGCTTAGGAAAAGTATTTTCTTTAATTCGCGTGTATTAATTCTCTTCCCTTTTCTGCCATATTCTCGTATATATCCCAGGGCAAAAGCAGTGCATGGGGTAGCAGTCTCCCAAATGACAATGCTTAGCATATGAAAGCCAAGAACTACTTGGAAAGTAGCAAGAAGACTTTTCTTTACATTGGGATTATATCTAAAACAGAACTTCTTGTCCATGGGGCACAGTCTCTTTCTCTTGATGCAGGAAACAGAAAGTCTATGCTCATTAACGTTGTCTCCAAAAACCTGACTAATCAGAGGCCACCTATTCCAGTTCTCAGTATCCAGAGGCAAAAAGCACACGCTACTTTTCCATCTCCTGCACGAAACATTATGGCAACTGCATAGAATATTTCCGGTGCTGGTACTTGGACACTGATCTCTCCTACCCCGAAAACTATCAAAGAATGGTTCCCTGGTAAATGCTGCTGTCAGTCAACCGCACCACCGCCTTGTGCTGGTACGTTGCACTTCCGATCACAGCAGGCACTTCATGCTTGCGAGCACAGCCTGGGAAACCTCGGCATGCCCCCCATGCCGTGCTGCACCGTCCCTCACCAGCCCGCCAAGCCACGGCTTTGACTCTGCCAGGTGAAGGTGGACACAAAGAGCGCGGCACCTACGTGTGCCCTCGCCTCCTGCCCTGTGCACACGCAGCCACCTCCGCCGCAGGGGCCAAGGCACCCATCGCCCCCGGGCGGGTGGCTCGGACCCCGCGGCTGGGGCAGGGCAATGAGCAGGGCACGGAGCGGGATCCAGCTTACCGGGGCTGCAGGTGGCAGAGCGGGCATCTCTGCTCGCCGGTGTCCTGTGCCCCACGGGGGACAGGAGGAGGATCCCGCCCATTCACCCCCCCCCGTTCTACACGTCTCCCCTAGGATGAATTAAATCATGGTCTTGAAAAAGTCATTTTCACATCGAGCCTAAAAAAGGCCTGGATGACCGGCTCTTTTCAGCATGGATACAAAAAGGAAGGCAAGATACACCTTGGATTTAATGTCTGTTTCAGGCATTTCTGCTTTCTTCTTTCATGGGACTTCTAGTGGTGGAAATGGGATAATCATTAGGCACAGGACTGAAAGGAAACCCATGAACTTAGAGTACAAATTATTCCCTGAGTCACAGGAGGAAAACCAGTAATTTGCAAAACTCAGTGCTAAAATAAATAATAGCCAACTGGCGTTCCCTGTAGCTTTATTCATGTTACTGTTAGCACTGGCTCTGCAGTTTCTCACATGCACATGAAATGAGAGATGCTGTCAGAGACCAAGAGTCCATTTGGAAACACGGGGACAGCCTCCTGCCTATCTGCCGCCGAGGCTGGCAGCCGCAGTTTCGGCTCTGGTGGACACGAGCCCGATCGCTTCCTGCAGCGCTTCTCCAGCCCAAAGGCTGCCAGCGAGGGGCAACGCGACGTTCGTTAGAGGGACGCTAACGCCACGATATGTCACCAACGCCCCGGTTCACCCCCTGCCCTCCCACCGTGCCCTGCCCTTGCTTGGGGCTCAGCTCCGGCAGCCCGGCCCCCCGGGACCCCAGCCCCAGGGCCGCCTGGCTCCCCCGAGGGCGCCGCGGGCACTCACCGTTGTCAAACACGGTGCCTGCCGTGAAGGAGAGCTCCGAGTCGTGTTCTGCCTTGCAGGCGTACAAAGCTCGCGCCTTCCGCAATGGCGAGCTGCAAAAAGAAAGCATTTATTGACATTAAAACCGTACTCTGTTCGAAATACAAAAGCAGCCCCTTCCTGCTGTCTTGTGGGGTCCCCGCACCCCTGCCCTCAAGGTTGCCACAGGGAGGAGCAGGAAGGACCCAGAAGAGGTGAAGCTCTCCTCCAAGAGCTCCAGGCACGGGGCAGGAGTACGTGGGGGGCTGGAAACGCTTCGTGGGTCCCTGAGGGGAGGTAAGGGCTGCAGGGCAGGCGCTGAGTGGAGGCAGGCAGCAGGGGCCATCAGCGACCCGCTGCAGACCAGACCACGGAGCTGCCAAAGCCCAGCGCCCTCGGAGAGCTCCTTGTCCAATTTCAGGAGGAAGAATTAGCACCTGGGGAAGGGTATTTCAGAACAGAAAAATAACTAAGTCCGTGAAGAATTTGCTGTGCTTCTTTAGAGACTGTACCTGAAGACAAAAAAGATTTAACAACCATTAGATCCTAGCGGGAAATTCGGCGTGCCCACGCTGCGCAGGGGAGCGCCTCAGAGCCGACGGGGACAGAAGTGGAGGCCGATCGCCAGCGGGCACAGGGGGAGGAAGGAGCCCAGGAGCGCACCTGAACACCCACAGCCCGCAGAGCTGTCCCCATGCCCCAGTCCCCTCCGTCCTTCCCCGGCCACTGCCCCAGCAGTGCGGGTGGCAGCAGAGACACCAGCAGCAGGTCCAGCCCTCCTCACACCGCGCCGTCTGTCCGTCCGTCTGTCCGCAGGGCTGCACCGGGCTGTTTGGCTACGGCCCGCCCCAGCTAAGTGAGGGAAGTGCCCCCAGCACTGGCATAACCAGCAAGGCATCACCATTCCCAGTCGGTGGTTTCACGGGCTTTTCTCTTTCTGAGGACTACAAACGGTGCTGAGCTTTCTCAGGGTGGGCCCCGTGTAACCGGCACACTCTCACCTCGTGGCGAAACTGGTTCATGCTCACACAGAAACCACAAACCAGGGAAGCTGTGAATGGTTTTGGTTTTGCTGTCAGCACAGCCCCTTAGTCGAGGCTTTTCATATCTGAATTCCAGCTGCCTGATGCAAGCAGCAGCAAAATGCTCTACACCCGGGTGCGGGCACCTCCGCTTAAAAGAGGGGCCTTGGCTGCCTGGGAGGCTTTCCTTTCCTTTCTTCTCCTGCATAGCATTTGTGGAGACCGTCAGGCAAAAAGGCAGTTTCCGGCTTCCCACCTCACACTGTTCCAGTCAGCGTTTCTCCTCCCAAAGCCCCCGTGCAGCACGCTGTGCCCCCGGCCCCAGCCGCCCTTCACCCGCTGCGCTCGGGGCTGTGGCACTGGTGCTGCGCCCACGCCCTGCGCAGCCCTGCCGGGCTTGCAGGGACTGCGGAGCTTGGATCCTGGTGATCGCTTGTGTTGAATTTTTGCCTCCAAGCATGGCACGCAGCCAGCAAAGCACTCAGAGGAGTATCACCCATGTGCCCCTGTGCAGTTTCGGGGATGATGAGCCTCTCTCCCCCAGAGGAAGCAGGCTGCTCAGATGATATTACACCGCTGTCAGCCTCTGCAGACGTGTACCAAAACACATAAATAACCCTACCAAACAGGCAGACGTTGTACAGGCAACGTGTATGGCTGTAGGTGTGGGGGAAGAGCTCGGTCTGTGCCTGCAATGAACAAACAGGTTTGACACGTCTCCCCACGAGAGGCATTGCTGCCCCGGCCCGAGGCTGCGAATGCAGGGGGCTGAGAGCAGCGCCGTGCCAGGAGTGCTGCTGCGGGGACGAGACAGGGCCAGGGGTGGGCTCAGGGGAAGGAAACCCTGCCTGAGGCCATCACCCCAGCTTCCCCTGTGTGAGCATCCCTGGTACCCGCAGTGCAGGCACCAGGCGCTGCTCGTGGTGCGGCTCCAGTGCCAAAAGCCCCGGGGCAGTGCACGCGGCAGCGAGCTGCACGCTGCAGGTGCAGGGCTCTTGCTGGTGAATCCTCACCGCTGCTGCTCGGTGTGGTGCCAGCGGGCAGCAGCCTCTGCACGACCTGACCTGCTCCAGGTCCGACCGGGAACCCACCCTGGTCTGTCCATGGCTTGCAGGACCAACCTGTTCCAGCGATGCCCCAGTGCCTGAGACATGGGCTAAAAGCAGGCAAACGTCTGTGTTGCACCATGTCCTTTACCCCCCCTTACATTCCAGCTAAGAAAAGGGGAATGGCCAGAAAATGTGGTATCACGGCATTTTACAGACATCTGTACCCCCCGGCAGCAGCTGGGATGACAGTACCTCGCTTACCTGTTGTAGAGTCAAATGAAGCGAGCTGCAGGGAGCTGAAATGGCTGGGCAAAACCCACAGAAACCACAAGTGACTTCACTCACCGTCAGCATGACCTGCCAGTGCTGACTGCCGCCACTCTGAGCATCGCACGGCCCAGGGCTGTGTGTGAGGGCTGGTGGCACCCACCAGGGGCAAGGGGGTGCCACAGGGGTGCCAGGAGCCTCTCCTGGGGCAGGAGACGTTTGAAAGCTCCTCTCTTGCTGAATGCAGATAGCTGCACTAGGGGAGTTTGAGCAGGATGCAAAGGGGGAAGGGAAGTGAAGTGAGGGAAACCAGGTAAATTAAACAGAAAATAGCAAAAGCAACAGAAAGCCAAGCAAATTCTGCAACAGACCTGATGGGGGATGAGTCGCTGGACGTAGAGGAGGTGGGCATAGGACTTGATGGCGCAGAGAACATGGGCCAGGACGGTGAGAGGGGTGACGTTGGGCTTGGATTCTGAGGGCTGCAAGACATAACCAGATACCTTATCAACGTGCAACCACAGAAACAAACAGCAACCGAGAGACAGTCAGACGACATCCGACGATAGCGAGTGCCTTGGGAATATTCAGAGCATGAGACACAGCTACGAAATGAAGTGCCAAGACCTTGGGAAATGTTTCAAGGCCAGATCTGCATTTCTCTGGACAACAAGAGCTGGATCTTCCAGTTAACCCCTCTCCATCGCCACATCCAGGCGAGCCCGACACCTCGTGTGCGGAGGGCTGTCGGGCTGCTCGCCGCTGCTGCCTTCCCAGCACCTTACCTGCTTTGGTTTGTTTCCCCACTGCTGCCAGAAAGGGCTGACCGCATTTCCATACCTGAACGAGACCTGCGAGCAGCCTCCATGCTCCGTTTTTATTTTGGTTGCTGCCGTGCCTGGCTCTAGAAGGCTTTTCTCTGGGCCACCACCTGCAGTGCCAAGCACCGCTGCCTGTTTGCACGCCTGAGGGGGTCCCAGCGGCTGCCAGCCGCATCCCACCTCGGCGACAAGCAAAGCTGAGGCAAGGATAACCTGCTTTCTCCCAGCAGGAAGAGGCGAGAGAAAACAGCCACAGGGCGCTGGCTGCAGGGGCTGTGCCCGTGCTGGACCCGCTGAGCGCTCTGGGGTGCGCCCATCACGGGGAGCGCCAGGACCCCGGTGCGAGCCGGCTGCTTCTGCGGCCACGTAACCGGCTCACGTTGAGGCGACCGACGCTTCAGTGCTCCTGCGGTGCTTATGAAATCGCAGCACCGTAAAGGTTTAATTGCTTTGTTTTCGTGTTTTACATCGAGGAACTCTCTTCCCCTCATCCAAACTGCTCTTGACCATTAGCTCTAGATTCTTCACTTTTCCTTTAAGTTACTTTAACTACTTTAACTACCTTTAAGTTATTGCTGTCAACTGAAGTGAAATCAAGTTACTGTATTAGCAATTGCACACAGAAGTCAAGTGAGAAAAGTCTGTTTCCTGCAAAACTGTTATATTTAGGTCATTCTCAGGTTCATTGAAAAGCAATTATTGTACTAAAACACCAGTTTGAGTCTGATCCATCTTCTACTGTTCGTATGTTTATCAACCCATCTGTATTCTCCATCTAATTCAGATCGTAAACTTTGTCCCTGATAAAAAAACACCAGAAAAAAAAATCTCAGCACTGCAAATGCCCCTGTAAAAACAAGAAGTTTTGTAAAAGCAATCACGATTTATGCCTTCTTGCCCAGAGAGGGGTGGCGCCCCTGCTCACGCAGGTCTGTGGTGAGGCAGGGACAGGGTGCGGCCCTGCAGCCCCCAGGCCAGGCCGTCCCTGTCCCCGTTCCCATCCCGGGGAGGGATGAGCCGTGCTGAGGCCACCCGGGGGGGTCCTTGCTCCCAGGCGCCTCCAAACCTTTAATAAAAAGATGAAGTCTCCGTAAAACGGGTGACGGGTTAGCCCATAATCGTTCAGTAACTTTTAGATCCCGACAGCAGAAGGTCACTGCTCCAGCGCCTGGCGGGCTCTCCGGGCCTACTCGGACCTGAAGGGACAACTCTGTCGGTTTGGCCCAATTCCTAGGGAGAAAGTGGCCGTGTCATAAATATCCCCACCACAACTGGCACCAAGAGGACACTAAAGAAGGTTACATTTTTGGCCTGAACTCCCCTGCAGTCCGTATCTGGTTAAGGGCAAACTCTTGGCTTCTCTACTGCTTGCAGAAGCTGTGTCACCGAATCGAACAGAAAGCAATAAGTTCCCCGTGTAATTACAGGCAATTCCTTTATTACTTCAGAGGATTACATGTGTACAGAAATACAGCAGCGCATCACAACTTTCACTGAGGCTTGTAATACAATAGGCAGAATACTAACAGGAATCCTCAAATAATTCACCTCATATTTAGTGTTCACCCCGCTCCTCAGATCTAATCAACGTCCTCCTCATAATTATCAGTAGTCAAAAGCAATCTTTTTGTATTTTTCTATCAAAATTGTCAGTCTTTTGAAAAATAGGTAATTACAGTCTTTTGAAAAATAGGTAATTACCTGCATTAGTTAATCTTTACCAAATCTGCTAGACATTTGTGTTTACCATATAGGAAGCCTATTTCCAACTTTTAACAGAAGGAGGTGCTACAAAGACCACCGTGTTATCCCAAATCGCAGAAATTAACCCTTGAAGCACCAGTTCTTCCTGGTTTTCTTTCCAGCAGGCGTAGTTGTCTGGTGATCTGTGATGATGTCCTACCTGTCCTTAACACAAGAAGTTATGTAGCACATGGGGCACGTAATTTTGTTTTATTTTATCTGTGCATAAGCATGCTTCTGCCCTCTAATGGAGAGAGCATGTTAGATCCATTTGAAGACATGGAGGGTGCGCTCCTCTGGGCATCAGGAACTAGAACTTCTCCTTCACTGTTCATATTGCACAAGGAGCTGGTATTTTGGAAGCCAAAGTCTGTTGGTTGTAATACCTGTACACAATGGCTGCTGGCTCTACGCAGCCAAGCTACTGTGCAAGCCTCCGAGACGGTGCATGTCTGCAGTGCAAACGGAACGAGGATGTGTGGGTTTAGCACCTGGAAGCAGAGGGTCTGCCAGCTGTGCCCTTCATTGCACCACGGCTACTCACCATTCACGCAGCCTCCTCCATCCTGGTGATCCCAAAGAGCTCTTCAGAGGTGCTCGTGACCTGCTCCATACATGGGCTTACCCATCTCAAGGAGCATTACACTGGGACACGGACCTCTTGGCCTCCAGCCCCTGCTTCAGCGAGGTTCCATCTTCAGAGCAGGATGAGTCCTAAGACACCTTGGACGCCTCCAGACGCCAGCTCCTCTTCTTGCCGGCGACAAACCCGGCAGGCAGACGTCCCCAAGGGACCACAAAAGCCCCAGGCAGGGCAAGACAGAACAAGCAAACGCACAGCGTAGCCTTTTCCAAAGAGACGCTTTGCCTGTGGTCAGGAGGTGCCCTGGAGCGGGGTGGTGACATGGTGACCGACACATGGCCAGGCTTGTGCCCCTGTTGGCTACCGACACCAGCAGGTGGCCCTGCTCTATGGGCAGAGGGTTCCGGGTGCACGAGGACATCTCGCTGGGTGCAGCGGGGCCGTGTACTGCCTTGCCGGTCAGCCTCCACCACCAGCCCCTGCTCCTCCTCGCTGCACGTCTGGAAGAGCACCCATCCAACTGCACGGCACACCGGGACCAGAAATTCCCAACACGTGTTTTGAGATGAAATCATTTTAAAAGAATGCAGCTCTTGCTACTTGTAAAAGTCAGCTCTATCACAGCCTCACCAACTGCTCAGTCTACTACGATTACGGTGCATAGTGCAATCAAATGATTCTCAGAGAAGAGAATTACTTCTGCGGTGTTGCAGTAAGAAGTGTTGCAGCAAGAACCTGGCTCTCAAGCCAGCCTTTATCTAAGAAGCTACCAATAATTTGCAGCAGGATTTTGGTAGTTTTGGGTTCTGGGTGGCAAAGAAAACACTCTCCATGCCCACCAAAACAGCTGAGAGATACATTAAATAATGACATCATGCAGGTCTTTAAGTATGAAGATGATCCTGTTTCAATCACGTTACTCACAGAAGAGATGGTCCTATGATGACTGAGCCACCTCTGCTCACCTCGTCATCCTCCTCTGCAAGTCCTTCCAGTGCGTTGCCTCAAGAAGAACAAAGGGACTTCTCACGATCCCGCCTGAGCTGGCCCTCCCGAGCGCCTACAGACCTCGTGTCTGTGACGAGCGCCAAGGGCTTATCTCCTTCCAGTCAAACACCAGCACTTATTTTCAAAGATACTGCCCAAGTATCACCTTGCTGAGTTACGTGATTGCAAGGCCCAAGTCCTGTTTTGTTGGAGAAGTAAGCGCATTTGAGTGATCAGACTAATGAGGCCTCTGTATTTGGAGAACAGTTTTCGTGTAGGGTCCAATTTCCTTGCTGTTTCTCATGGAAATAGCAGAGGTGGTGATGGACTTTTTGGAAATGTTGGCTGCTGCCTGTTGTCTGCCGAAAGCAAATGTCATCTGGACCTGTTTTTTCCCTTCTTATTATTCTTGAGGACTTTGTGAGGGGCTCTCCCTGTTGAGTGCATAGTGGGAAACAAAACAGAAAAAAAAAAAAGCTGAGAACCAAAAATACCAGAAGCAGGAAACAAAGAAATGGCTAAAATTAGAGTCTTCAAAGCAGCTTTAGCCAAGCAGAAGCAGCAGAGGGAACTCCGTCAGTCAGTAGCCCAAAACGTGCCGAGGCTTTCGCCTTTCCTTCTGGTGCCTTCTGCAGCCCCGCGAGGTGCACGGCGGTGTGAGGAGCCCAGGAGGCGGCGCCAGGACGGAGGAGGTCCCCAGTGCCCCTCCGGCAATCCCACTGCACCCGCAAACACGCAGGGATGAGTGGAACGAAAGCCTCCTCCTCGCTTCCTGTGGCTGTGGCACATCTTAGCTTCCCATTCTGAAGCTCAAGCCTGTTGCCTGAGCATGCGAAAAACGCAGCACTCCTTGCTTCCAGATACTGGTCTACGTTCCAGCTGCTGGATCTAAAGAACCTTTCTACTCCCTTCTCATTACCTCTCTTTTCTCCCCCGTTCTCAGCAGTCTGCCTGCCCAGACTGTCTCTGGCATTTTCTTTACACTTCTCAAGTCCTGCAGACATTTACGGAGCTGAAGAATTCTTCTCAGCAGGGTTTCCAGACAGCTTTTGCTGCTTTGTTCTTTTGGCTGAGAGGACACCAGTTCCACTTAAAAAATGTTTACAACTTGTTTATTTTTGTGGAACTCAAGGCTATTTCTGGCACAGAACATCTAACATCTATGAATGGGCATAGTCTACCGATGAGCTAAGGCCCTTTGATGAAATCACCTCAAGAATAAACACAATATTCCCATCCTGACATTATCAGTACCTGACTGCATGAAACTAAACCAAGAACCACCCACCCCTCGATCTTCTATTCCTATAAAACAAAGCTGCTGAACATAAGGCTCTTCTCAAAGCTAACCAGAAAAAGTACTACAGCATCATTTAATGCCAGGGCTCTTAAACTTGCTAACGCAAGGCCAAGATTGCAGCTCCCTGATGGACACGGCTCTGTTGCCTAAAAGAAACGTGAGGCAGCTTTGGGCAGAGAAGCTCATGAAGTTCATGCAGTGCTGCACATCCTAGCAAAGCCCAGAGTGCAAAGCCAGATGGGCTTGAGCAAGCAACTCCCCAGGCTCTGGCTGTACTGCAGGGTAGTGATGGCACCAAGCATGATCCTATACATTACCATGAGCCCACAGGCTTCTGATTGGTAGGATTCTTCCTCTCTTTGGTGCTTTAAATGCAAGAAAAATGATGCCAAAGCTCTCTCTGGTAATATTCTCTCAGGAGTTAGCTGGTTGTATAAAGAACTCAGGTGCACATCAATTAGACTTAGGGAACTAAGCAGCCAAAATACATTGTGGTCAACATCACTTGACCAAATAGATCCAAAACTGTTCAGCTTCTTCAGCATGGACCTTTCCACATCTCATTTTATTATTTCCTCTGTCTCGATGACACGGCTTACATGATCTTCTTGTCAATAATATGGACATGTCTCTCTCTGTAATCTTCAAGACACCCAGCATATTGGTTTGTCCTGTTACTTTGCTGCTTGGCTTATTTCCCATAAAGAGAATGCTATGGCTGCTTTAGTAATGCCATACACCATCTAAAAGCTTTTCCACTTGAATAAGAAGAGAGGTTGGGAAGAGTTCTGCCTTTGGGAAGGAGAGCTGGAGTCTTTGTTGTCCCACTTAACAGACGTTTCCGTTTCCAAATACAGCTTACACTCAGCGTTTCAAAGCGAAGCAATGACATTGCTGGTTTGGTACAGCCTTCTGGCACGTAGCTTAGAGACTGATGCTAATGCTGGAGAAAGGTTGAGTGAATAAGCAAAGAATCAGCAATGGATGCGTTTTCAGCATGACTCAGCGTTGGGAGGCACCGCGGGAAGGAACCTGCTGGAGTGGGCGGACGCCGGCACGGCCCGTGGGAAGGTTTCGTCCGCAGCAGCGGGGTCCAGGCGGCGGGAGCACCGTGCTGGATTGGTAAGGAACAGCTCCTTAGTGGGCGCCCAACTTTACATCAAAAATCAGCAGTGCCACTGGCAAGTTACCAACCCACCCGTCACTGCTCCGACGGGAACGCTGCACCAGCACTGGGAGT
Source organism: Anser cygnoides (assembly GCF_040182565.1). Classification (NCBI taxonomy): domain Eukaryota; kingdom Metazoa; phylum Chordata; class Aves; order Anseriformes; family Anatidae; genus Anser; species Anser cygnoides. Next base: position 1,276,635 of record NC_089886.1, read on the forward strand.
GGGGAAGGCAGGGGACATGGGGAAAGCACGGGTCCACGCTAACACGTCTCCAGGGCCTTGGTGGGACCTAGCCCCGAGCTGCCCCGCTCCTGCATTCCCTCAGAGGCTGCACTTTCTGCTCCACAAATAACCCCCTCCCTGCTTCCTCCCTGCTCAGAAGGCTCTCAGCAGACCTCACAATCAAGCCAGCAGATTTCATGTTGAACCAAGTGTGCTCAAACTGTGTTTGAGCTCTGAAGTATTAATAGAAAAGCTGTGCTGTGCCAGTAGGAAGCCAAACAGCAGTTTAGGAGGGAAGTGCTGGTAAATCAGGAGCCAGCATCAGTCACATCTTTTCCACCGCGCCACTGCTTCTAATTCATGAGGTAATTCTGCAAGTCTAGATGCATTAGTCACCAAAAAAATGGATTCACAATCAAGGAGAACTCGACAGGCCTCCAGAAGCTCTCATTTTAATCTGGCATTCCATCCGCTGCCATCTTACGTCCCCCAGAAAAGAAAATTCTCCCATCTGCCACCCCAGCTACCATAAGGGATTCTCACAAAACGAAGGAGATTGTAGTCCCAGTGGGATCACAGCCCCCAGGTCAGTGCGCCCCGACCTCCCAGCCCACTGGCCAGCCCCAGCACCTCTGCCGGCAGCCGAGGTGAAGGTGCAGCTTCTTCTCCCTTCCCATTAATCAAACACCGTGAAGACAAACACATACGATTCACTTTTTTTTTGGTTGGCTGTTATTGCACTTCCACTTGTGACATTTCATGTGCTCCCCCGGGTTCCCCTGCGGGATGCGCCCACTGCTGTGTCCATGGCAGAGTCGCCGGGGGCCGGCGGTCTCACCCTGCCTCCTGCTCCGGCAGGGCTGGCTGTGAGGCCACAGCGGGTCGCCCGCCAGGTCGTGGGACACCCGCAAGGATGGAGACCGCAGGTGCTGACCCCACATTAGTATTACACCATTGCACATCAAAGAGTCTGGCTCTTGCAAGAGACCTGGAAAGCAACTTTTATCATATCAACCACAACTAAAGCAACAGAAAGACAAAAAATGTTAAACCACTTCTTGGGCTTCCATACTGAAAAGCTACAGATAGACTGACAGAGACGATGCAGTGGGCAGGGGTGACTGGCTGGTGTCGTTACCTGGAGAAGCAGCAGTTGGAGAGCGAACCAGCGCGGGCTGCAAGAGCTCCAGATCCCTTGTGGTCCCCAACGAACAGCGCAGGCTCAGCCTTGGCTTTGTCAGACAGAAACCTGTTCGTGATACAGGAACCCCTTGGCCTCCAAACTGAGGTAAACGTGCCTGCACCAACCCTGCGGGACTGCGGACTACAGCGGAGCTATCAGGGAGGCAGAGCAGACATCCCGCTGCCACCCGAAAGGCCGGTGCCGCTGGAGAGCACGTGGGAGGCATGCGGCTGCCGAAGCTCCATGGCATCCAACACCACCACTACCACGGCATCTACCACCACAACCAAGGCATCCACCACCACCATTGCCACCACCACCACCACTGCCACCACCACGGCATCCACCACCACCACCACCACCACGCCGAGCAGCAGCGCACAGACGCCCCAGCTGTGCTGCGAGAGGGCAGAAAGCTCCCAGCCCCTGGGAGCTCCCTGTCAGGGCCTCGGCGACCGAGCTCCATGTGCTTGCTGGAAGCCCTCAGCTCTCGCTCCCCGTGCCCGAGGGCTCCCGCTCCTCTCCCCGCTCCCACCCGCTCCGCCCAGCGCGGGCAGGAGGCAGAGGGGATTTTCCTCTCCTCCGCAGGGGACGGGCTGCTTGCGTTCGTGCTTTTCCAAGTGCCGGTACAGACAACAACAAAAGATGAAACGGCGCTCCTTCCTCCGGGATTTCCTTCCCCGCTGCCCGCTGAACCCAGCCGGGACACCTCTGCCGCAGGAAGCCTGCGGGCTGCTCCAAGCACGGCCGGCGGCCTCGCAGCACGGAGCCGGGCGAGGAGGGTGAGCGATGCCAGCGCGCGGGGGCCGCCGAGTAATTGGCCGCAGTTCTTATGCTACTGATAATTTCCCAGCTTAGCACAGCCCTGTCAACAGTGTCTGCACATCGGCTTGTGCACGGCCAGAATGCAGCTGGACGGAAAGCGGACGAGGGCAAATTAATCGGTGGGCAGGATCCCTTACCGCGGCAGAAAGGGCCGCGCAGATCGTGTTACCTCCGTTTTATGTTGAAGTGCTGGCCTTACAGCTCTGGCTAATTTATGAAGTTAATTAGGCACCAGGATCTTCTTTCAGAGGGAGACAGGATGTCTTTGTGACTGAGCAGCCCTGTTCCCCCCCCTGCCCCTGGGGGGGAAATTGTCAGCTTTTTGCTGAGAAATCGGATCCGTCAGGAGGGGCACGGCCGCCCGCGGGGGTGGTCCCCATCCGCACCCCGCTCACGCACCCTCCTCGTCCCGCGGCCCCTTCGCGGCCCGGCTGCCGTGGCTGCTGGCGATGGGGAGCGCGGTGAGCGCCGGGCCTTTTTCTGCCTGTGTGGCGCGGCTGGAAAGCAGCGCTGCCTCCAGAAAGCGGTCCCACATTCGTCAAAAGCCTTTTACAAGGGAAAGTCTAGGCTGCATCCTTGGTTTTGAATTGAATCTGCCGGCAGAAAGAGGAACCAAAGAATGCATTTGGCTGTTTTTTTTTAAATATTTTGTCTCTAGTGATGTTTATAGGTGGCAGAGAGACCTAATTTACTGCCATTTTGCTTTCAGCAGGCTCAATAAGACTGTTGGCTAGGATCGCGCTTGAGAGACTCAGCCCAAAAGAAACCCCAGCCCAGCACGAGCAGAGGCACCGGAGGCAGAGCCGAGCCGGGCGGGCTGCACCCGGCTGGGCTGGGCGAGCGCTGCACAGCCAGGAGAGCAACCCGCGCACAGGGACCCCCGCTCCGTGAGCCAGAGGGGAGAGGGGGAGGAAGGCAGGAGAGGAAAAGGCGAAAAAGAAAGCAAGAAGATGAGTCTGAGATCTACCCGTCAGCTCCTAACAGCACACACACTGTTCTGTTAGCTGCCCCGGGGAAGGCTTTGTTGTAGCATCTTTGATTCCTGCATCCATTTCCCCACAATGGCCTTAATGTATTTTCAAATACCGCTTTATTTGAAAGTAAAATTTCCATTAGCCAATATTAGTCTGAGGCAGTTTCTTTGAAGAAAATACAGCTATGCAGCTATCTCCACACTAATTATATGAATTAAGAAAGCAATGAAAGTGCAATGTCTGTATTTTCTTCCCCAGGCTTTCAAGAAAGCTGTCTTTTAAGCATATGTGATGCTGAAGTCAAAGGCACTTTTTTAGATCTCTTGGAGGGAGTTGTACAATGCTAATTTAATTCAGTTTGCGAGAAGCACCCTTAGATGTTCCCAGAGCAAATCACATAAACAGAGCAGTGCGGTTCAAAAGCAGAAACTTCTGAAAAGTCTCTTGGGAGGCAGCTCTGCAAAAAGCTGCAGAGAGCAGAAGGGAGGTTGGAAAGAGCTGCAGAGAGGCCTGGGGAGAGGAGCCTGTGAAGAGGCTGTCTGTCTGTCCATCTGCGACGGCCCGCACGCCCCGTACAGGCAATACCGTCCCCAGGAGTGTGCTCCAGTTAACTCCAAAGATGCGGATTCAAAGCAACCACATACTTTCTTCCTGCTGAGAAAAGGAAGATAGGTTTCTGCGTGCATTAGCGAAAAGGAGGCTTAACCTGACAAATTATCTTTGTTGTAATGGATGACCATGTAGGAACTATTTTGACGTATGACTGCTGGTTCACATGGGGCTAGCCACAAAACTGGAGACTTTCTTTATAAGAATATTTGGCCAAATTTTCAAGTTCAATTTGTGGAAAGTTTCTAGTCTAGGAGCCAACTCAAAACTGAAAGAGCTAAAGCTTTGAAAAGTTGTTATGCCAAAGTCTTGGGCAAGTGAAAAGCCAACACAGCAGAAAAACAGATAAACCATCCATCTTCGACCTTTTCCTCCTGCGAGCCCAAAGCAACAAGCCCACGGAGCAGAGACGCTGGGAAAGCTGGCGTCCTTTCAGCGCTGGACTTTTCCTCTCGACCAAGCAGCCTTAAATATCTCTCCTCAAATGAAAGTTAGTAATTTCCCTCTGCCCTCCCAAAACAAGATGACTGCTCTTGTGGCCTACAGGCATCTTTCTTTTACACATATCTTAAAATACTTCATGGAAGCATACAAACGCTTCTGAAATAAATCCAGGATTATTTAAACACAACATAGGAAAGAATTATGAAATACATATAAATATATATGCGTGTGTGTATTAGACATATGCAAGTTCTAAAACGTATTGCCATCAGCAACTAGGCCTCCACCACATTTATCTGTGGAGTCTACTGAGTATACTGCTTGTATTTTTCATGAAACGGGTTTGAAGATGTTTGCCAGACCCTTGAATCACTGCAGTTTATGGAGCTTTCTAACTGCAGGCAGAATCTGGGACTCCCAAGTTAAAGCTGCTTTGCAAAAAACAAACACACAGACACCCTTATAACAGTCTGAACCAAAAAAAATAAATAAGTCATGAGATACTTGGAATATTATGTCATCTGGAATAAGCCAAGCAGCAGACTGGGAACTTGAGGATCTGTTCTCAAGCAAGAACACCAGGAGATCCGCGTTCCTCTTTGGAACGGTAAATGACCCCTGCTCCTCCTGGGCCGAGGCCGACCCCACGGCCCAGCCACGCGGCGCCGTGCCCCAGGGGCCGCCTGCCCAAATCCCCCACCCGACCCACAGACATGGGGTGGGCACAGGGCAGTGCCACCGGCCCCGGTGCTGCTGCGGAGGATGAAGCAGGGAGCACACGGTGCCGCTGCTCACCGGGGCTCCGTGCCAGCCCCGGCCGGGTCGGGGCCCACCCCGCGGTGCCGCCCGGTGAGCCTCCGCGGAGACCTCCTCGCTTCCCGGCACAAAGCCCCACGGCCCGCTTTTGCTGCCGTGTCCCTACCCTCGCTCTCCTCGTGTTGTAGTACTTCCCCTGACTCCAAACAGGAGGGCACCAACGCTTGTTTGGGCTCACTTCACCCCAGATGCACACCAGATGCCGTACGCAGGTTTCTGCCGTCCCGCCCGGGGACCCGCAGGGCCAGGCGGTGCCCACCTCGGAGAGCCTTCCTCCCCCAGCGGCTCATCTGCAGGGCCGTCAGCGGCCTCCCACGGGCTCTTCCCCCATCCAGGAGCAGCGCGGTGGTGCCTTGCAACTCCGTCAGAAGAGACACGAGCCGCACCAGGAGGTGCTGAGGGAGAAACGCTGCGGTAATTGCGCACCGTGGCACCGCCTGGACGGACGCGCTGTGAGCAGCCACCTCCCTGCCGGCTGGGCCAGCAGCTCCGTGCCACCGCAGCCCCGCGGGGACCAGGCAGGCCGAGTGTAAAAGCCCAGTCCCTGCCTGCGACTGCAGACAGGACAGGTCCGATGTCTTAAAATTAAATTTAGATATGGCTTCTTACGATGAGCTACCATTATGAGATTTTACCTAATCCCTTTAAAACGCCATTTTTTGGTTGGCACAATCAGAAGATCCGCCCCTCGCGGCCGGCCCTGGTGATTAAAACCCCGATCAGGCAGAAGCCCAGGGCTTAGCGCCTGGTGAGGCCGCCGGGGGCTGGCACGGAGCCGCTCGGCCGGGAGCCGCTTCCTTCGCCCAGGGCAGTGCCGCAGGTCGGCACCACGCACCGGCTCCCGTCCTCTTCCAGATCTAAAGTGGGGCTGAATGCCGGGGCGGGGGAGAGGGGGTAAGCACACGGGTTTCACAGGGACAGCTCTGCTTGGCTGAGAAGAAAATTTCTCAAACAAAAGCCCCAGAGATGCCATTCCAGAGAGACATTCCCCAAGTGGCTGACAGGAAGGCAGGATGAGGGTGGGACCCGCCTCGGTGCCTTCTGCACCTCCAGCTGCCATTATTCTTCGCTAATATAAACAACGGGAGCAGAAGAAAGCAGAGCCACAAAAGCCTCTGCAAAACAACTGCAACTGAGCACGAGAGAGGAACTGCAGAGGTCACGCAGGTTAAGGGCTCATTTCTCACACACCACAGCCCCCCCCCAGACGGAGGACGGACGGACGGACGGGCGGACACGGCACGGCAGCCGCCTGCCCCTGTCCCCGGGTGGCTGCCGCTTCCCTGCGCTGTCCCGCGTGTCCCCGGGCACAGGCAGTGACCCGCAGCCAGCCCGTGCCCACGGGGATGTGCAGGCGTTCCTCTGCCTGCCGCTTTCTGCCCGGTTTTACATTAATCTGTGTTTTCTTTTTTCATTTTGAAGCCATTGCGCAGTTTGCACCTCCTAACCTCTGCCCATCCTTCTGAAGCAGCATGGGGTAATTAATATATGGAAAATACAGCCTGGGATCATGAAGCGCATTGGTGCTGCACTTCACTTACATCATTTCACCAAAGGGGTTATTTCAGAAATATTCTGACCTGTACGCCTGACCCAAGAAACGAAGAAGGAAACCGAAGCTCAAGAACTTCCCGGCTGGTCGCTGCTCCGACGGCCCCGCACCGCAGCACTCGCCCTGCCCCAGCAAGGGGGCACAGGGAGCTCCCCTCCAACCTGAGCACAGGGAGGGCTTTGAAAAGCACAAGAGGAGCAAACACCCTGAAGGCACTCAGCAGCACCTGCACCTTTCTGCCCACCTGCATGCGCCAGGATGAGCGTGGCTTCCAGCACCCAAGTGCTGCAAGGTCCCCGCGGCGCCGCGCTCTGCCCACGGGTCCCTGCTCGCTCAGCTGCCTCCGCTGCGGCCACGCCACCTCCAGCGGTGCCGGAGATGGAGGGCACACAGCCTGACACCATCCCACCTCCAGCACAGGACAGCATTGCTGAGAAAGGACCGCTGGGCTTTAATCTGTGCAAATTTGACCCGCAAGTCTGAAATGGGAAAATAAAATCCTGTATTGGTGTTTCCAGAGCGGTGGTTTGCAGCTCAGAGCCCAGGGCTAACGGGGCTTTGCAGCTAACGCAGGATTTGTTTGTACAGTCTCAGCAGGATGCTGCAGCAGGTAGTGCAAGAGGGTAGAAAAGGGGGAAGAGGCCTTTGATGCGGATGTTACTGATGGCTCCCAAAGCCCTGTGAGGACCGGGGTGCGCTGACCAGGGCAGTACCAGCCTGCGTGGAGCCCTGGGGGCCTGCGTGCAAACCTGTGGGGCACGACCCTCTCAGCACACGTTTTGCTCCTTATTACCCCGAGCAGAAGCACCCAGCTGACAGGGATGTCAGATCTTTTTGCCAAGTCAGCCAGATACTATCTGATGAGTACACCAGTTGGTTATTAACCATCGTCATTCACTTTTCAAAGGTGTGAAAATGCAGCAGTGACTAACGAGCATCTCCTGAGCAAGACCGGCCGGTTTCGCTGCACCCCAGCGACTCATCCGACACCCGTGCTGGGATTAGTGACTCCGGTAACTTCAGACATTTTCCTAGCCTGAAACCGAACGCCCCTGAGCAGCTGCCATTCCAGCGCCGCTGCCGACCCGGTGCGCTAAGGGTGGGATTTGCGTTTGGGCTGCAGGTCGCAGCGCAGCACGCAGGGCGCAGGGAAGAGCGCTGCTGCTGCCGGCTGCCGCGCCTCGGGCAAGCACCTGGCCTCTTTTCACCCAGCTAGGCACCCGGCGTGGCATATCCCCCTTATCTGTAAAAAAAAAACACAAATGAAACTAAAACGCAGCTGAGCACTCTAAGAGTCTCAGCTGGAAAGGCAGAAATGCCAGCGCTTTGTGGCGGCAGCAGACAGACGTGAGGACTGTCACCGCCTAACCACCGGTTACTGCTGCAGCCACGAGAAAGCTCTGCTTTGACAGGCCTGTGCCTGCTTACAAACGTTTCAAAGCTCTGTGGTCTATAAGAAATAAATCCATTCTCGTGGTCTCTCCCACCTCACACCTTCGGCTGGCTCAGAGGCAGGGCTCCGGGGCCGCGGCGGCTCCGCCGGGCGCAGCGCTCCTGCAGCGCTCCTGCACAACCTCTTCACCGCGGCCTCGTCAGGCGCTGCTCGGAAAACGAAACGGCCCTGGCTCGCGGCTCCTCTGCTGCGAATGAAATAAAAGCTGTAAAGAGTTCCTGGGCATTCACCGCCTGCAAGTACCTCCCCTCTGTGCGCCTTCTGGGGGGTCCTTGCACAAATAAAAGCGGGCTCTTCTCGCTGCCAGCTTCACACGGCATCCAGAAAGCGAGTTTCCCTCCTCTGCAATCACTGACCGGCGCCAGCCTCCGCTGCCCTTCACACCTGGCTGGTCGTACTGCTGGTAACGTGGTGGCACAGCTCCCGGGGCAGGAAGGATTTGTTCTGACAATAGCTTGACTAATGAAGCACAGCACAGAACGAGTTTGCTTCTCTCCTGTTACTGACGACCTCACAAAAGTTCAAACAAATCCAAACAGCCCCCAGCCCCTATTTTTGCCGCAGCTATCTGCCCTCTGACCACGTACAGGCAGCAGAGCTGCTGAATAAGGCTGTGTCACGTTTACGTAGTTATTTTTCAGAGTGGAAAAAGTGACTTAAATTCTGCAAGGACCCAGCAGCATTTACAGATCTATTTACTTCTTGGGTGTTTTTGCTTACGTGTGTTACAACTGGTAACTGCTAAGCTGTTTGCATTTTTAGGAGTTTATTTATTCCAGCAAGTACCACTTTATGCCATTCAATATGCCCATGGTGCTTGTGGCTCTCAGGCCTTTCGTTTTTGGGAAGGGAAGGAGAAAAGTAGTTCAAGTTTTAACTGGGACGCCTAATGAAGATTTATTCTGGTCTTGTAAATCAGAAGCACATGGGAGTAGCCTCTCCCCCTTACACTGACTGGGCTATTTTTTTCATGACCACTGGACCTTAGATCTGCTCCTCATTTCTTTCCATATCCACGGAGGGCAAGAAATAGCCATACTTGGTCAATAAGAAAATAAAATAAAATGCAAACGGACACGTGACGACTAAACCCAAGTTTCCCAAAGCTATCATCTCCCTAAGGCCGGAGTCCCCAGGGCAAAGAAGGTACAGGATCACCCGGCCACCGCACCTCCCCAAGGCGCGCTCCTGCTGGGCCCTAACACAGGAACTCATCCGCACGCCCTGCTCAGCCCAACCCCACGGACATCAGCTTTGTTGGCGAAACCACTCCAGGAGAAACCCCATTATGCCCATTATGCCCTGAATAACCCTTACGGACCTCAAAAACCCGCTGCCCTTAGGTCCTTTAGAAACAAGCGAGCAAGAAAATAAACACAATTATTCCATTTTGAGGGAGCAGCGGACTACGCTTCCTTCATCAAGTAATTTTTCTTTCAACATCCATTATTTTTGACTTGGTTTGCACATAAAAAAAGCCGATTCCAGGAGCAATTGGTAAAGGCGTTGATATTGTGAAGGGAGCTCTCTGTAATTATCACCCTGACACAAACCCGAGTGCACGCGGACAGGCACGCGAACCCTAAAAAGGGTGTGAAAGGTGCCAAGTCATGAACTCCAAAGCTGAGGAACAAGTCAGCTGCTGCAAAGTGCTCATAAAGCCCCCCTTTGGCTGCATGGCCACGGCAGGGGACAGCCACCCCTGGGGGACGGCCACCCCTGGGGGACGGCCACCGTGGCAGCCCAGCAGCCGCCCCAGCACTGCACGATGCCGCATCCTCCGAGGGAAAGCACGAAGGATTAAAGGATGCACTGCCTAGGCACGGGGGCCTTAAGGCAACTCTAATCCTGGCGTTTCCCTGTGCGTGCAGCCAAGTTCCCAGCCCAGGGGATCCCGTCCCATGCCCTGCTGGCGCAGACGGCTTCTCAGGTTTTTACAAAAGCAAAGCAAAGCCGGGAGGATCCTCCCGCGGGCAGGGGCTGAGCCTCTTGAGGCCGAGGCAAAGAGGCTGCTGGCTGCGCCACCCCCGAGCTCCGTGCCTGGTATTTTTGGAGACATCCCCGCACGCAACCGGCAGCGCCGTCCCGCCCCACAGAAAAATGTGTATTTTTGCGCCTGCTCTGCACAGGTAAAAAGCCTCCTGCCACACCTCCTGCGACTCCCCCCCCTGGCTCTAATCGCCGCCGCAGTTCCTGCTCATCAGGCTTCGTGGCTTCCCCCAGGCTCCCCCCAGGGCCCCCAGTCCCACGCTCAGCCTCCACCCTCAGCCGCCGGCAGCCCCAGCCGCAGCCTCCGCTCCCTGTGGGGGGGTCCTAAGCCAAGGGGTCTTCCCCACGGCTCTCCCGATTCACCAGGCAGCATTTCTGAGCGCCCGGCCTTGCTTTGGAGGCCTCGTGTTTGGCTGCTGCAGCCAGGCTCGCCCTGCGCTGCCATGCCAGCAGCCAGGGAGCCGGCGTGGGAGGGATGCCCAGAGCGGCCGAGGCGCGTGAGGACAGCCTCTCCCTGCCCCCCTCCAGCGCCCGCCAGAAATGGCTGGAGCTACGGTGTCCCTCCGAAAGGACAGCCTCACAGAGCCGCTCTAAAATTAGCCCTGAGATTGAATTGCCCTGTCACCACTCGGAGAGCCGGGGAGCCACGTGCTGCTTGCGGTGCTCCGAGGAGAGCACCAGGCACGGCACGGCACGGCACGGCACGGCATGGCATGGCACGGCACTGCATGGCACGGCATGGCACGGCATGGCACGGCATGGCACGGCACAGCACGGCATGGCACGGTACGGCACGGCACGGCACAGCACGGCACGGCATGGCACGGCATGGCACGGAACGGCACGGCACAGCATGGCACGGCATGGCACGGAACGGCACGGCACAGCATGGCACGGCATGGCACGGCACGGCACGGCACAGAATGGTCCCCCCCAGGGCTGGGGACAGAGCAGGGGCACTGCTGTGGGATGCCTGGGGGCCAGGGCGAGCACCACCCGGCCTAGCTGGGAGTTCCGGGTGCTCTCCCACCCGCCCCGACCATCCTGCACGCTTCGGATGCAAATCTCCCCTCCTGAGAGAAAAGGCAGAAGCCTCCTGGATATTGTTTGCATGCTCCTACTTCTGAGCAGGCCGACGACTTCATGAAGTCGCAACGCAAAAATCCAGCCCATCTAGTTACAGGGCGAAAAGTCATCTGGCCTCACCCCACCTTCAAAACCGTCACGCACAAGAAGAAATTACGATGAGAGAACAGACCGAAACCCTCGCTACTCCATCCAAGGCACATCTCCGGTGTGCGTTACCAGGCCACCAGAGCAAGGTGCTGGCTTTTAAGGATTTAAAAAAAAAAAAACATTCTCAAGTCTTACGTGCTTTGTGATCACACAGTGTTTGAAAACTTTCCCCGTTTCAGCTGAAGTATATATCCACGCTATAAATACAGGCTTTTCTGGCTTTTGTTTTGTCATGTTTCCTAAGGAAGAAGTTCTCTGCAAAGGCAAGGGTAAAGAAAATCAGTGCCTATTTAAAAGAAATATTTAAAAATCCCCATGTGGGGCGTTGGTGGCAGCAGACAGCCAGCTCCGGTCCCTCGTGCCCGCCGCCGCAGCGACAGCTCCTGGCAGGGGACAGCAGCCCTGCTGACTCACCAGTACAACTCCCGCCCAGAGCGGTTTTTCCATAAAAATAAAACCAGCCCTAATAAATAAACGCATTCCCATCGTAAAACCCTGATTGGTGCCTGGGAAGGAAGAGCCTTCGCCCTGCAGCAAAACAATTTCCCTCCTGGCTCGTGATGGAGGGCCAGGACCGAGGAAGGCAAAGGTGAAAACGAGCGAGTTCCCCCGGCCGAAGGACAGCGGTGGCACGCAGAGCGCGTCCCACGCGTGCTGCTCTCACAGCGCCCGACGCGGCCGCCCGGCCCCGCTCACGTGCAGAGATCCGGGAGAGCAGCAGGAGCCGGGAGGGATCCCTGGGAGGACGTGAGAAGCAGGAGCTGGGCTCGGCCCCGCGTGGAGCAGAGCTGAGCTACGCACCAGCATCTGCCGGCGAGCCGAGAAGCTTTGTAGACAAAGCTCAGGCAAACTTCTCCGCTTCCACAGACGGCGTTCAAAATTTTTAACATCACACGCTGTAAGGTCACAGGGTATATCGGATGTATCAGTGCTCACTGCAGCAAAACTGAAACAAGACGTCCCCCAAACTTGCAGCCTTAATGTCTTTGCTCCAGCAAGCCTTGCGCTGAGATCAGCAGGAGCTTCACAGACTTATTTTGACGCGAACATCAGCCTCCACAGTAAGAAGCTCGAACTTCCAGCCGACACGGCTCCTCTCCTGGCAGCACCCCGAGAGCTTGTGCAGACATTGAGCAGCGTGCCCTGATGCTGTGAGGGGCTGGGTGCCCACCACGACGACACGAGGGGCAGGGACGTCAGTGACTAAGGGCACCAAACCCGTCCACCTCCCAGCAGCAGAACAGAGCAAAAGGCCCTGGTCCACGATGGCCTGCACGGAAGCATTCATTTCACTGGTAATTTCAGACACCAAAAAAAAAGAAAAAAAAAAAAAAAAAGAAGAAATTCAGTTCTGGTCTGGGTTAGTTTTTAATTTACTAACCTTTGCTGTTGTCACTTTAGGGAAGGAAGCACCAAATCCAGGATTCCTTTTTTACTAGTACTCTCAATGAGTTCCTTGTTCAGAAAGAAATCCTTTTTTCTTTAAAGAAGGAAAGCGGGGCTTCCCGGCCTGCTCACACCTGGAATTTTACAGCTCCTCAGCTGCAGGGCTTGAATTCTTGAATTCTGCCAGCACCGCGAGCTGCTCCAGTCGTGGGCCGGGCAGCTCCTCCTGAGCAGGTCCCGAGATGGGACAGCCCTGGCCCGTGGCCAAAAACTTACAGAAAATGGTGAAGAATGCAGGAAAAAAACTGAAGCTGGGCTCGATGATGGGTCTCACGGGACCGGCAGAGGGTTTGGCAGGGTTTTTGAAGGAGCACGGAGAGCAAGGCACCCTGACACGCTCCCTGATGCCGGGCACCCTCATTGTGGGTCCGGTAATTACAGGGGAGCACTGGAAACCCTCGCACGGCAGTAACAGATAATAGCAACCGGCTTCAGTGCCCAGAGCTGCCCAAGGCTTTGCAAAGCTGAAATTACCCAGCTGGTTAAAGAAACAGGGACGGCTTTATACAGGCATTATTTGTGCAGCGCCGCAGGGCAGCAAGGACAACGCCGCCGGGACACTGGCACCATTCAGGCAGCGCGCCCCGACCCCGAGAGCGCAGCCCGTGCACAGCCGCAGGGCAACGCGCTGCTCGCCGCGCTCCTGCCCCGGCGGCACTCCTCCTCGCCACTGCCCGTCAGCACCCGCACGGGGCAGAGGCGTGAAGCAGAGGAGCCCCGCACCTCCGTGGGCTGGGCACGGGGATCACCGCTGCCACCGCTCCGACCGCGGCTGGGGGTGACTCCGGTGACCGCCCCAAGCAGAGCAACCCCAACCATCACCCGACCCGCAGCCCTGGTGTGGAACCAAAACCACTCGCGCCAAGCCCTTACTTGTCTAAAAACGCGTGCTCCTTCCCCAGCGCCGAGCAAGCCCGGCAGCCTCCCTGCACACGCTGCTCTCCCCGGTCCCCCCCAAACGCCGCGTGGGGGCTGAGCACCATCAGCAGGCTCGAGCCGGCTACAAATAAACACGTGGAAACGATCTGGGTATGTTTAACCACCACAGCACTGCAGAGGAAATACAGCAATCAAATTTTCATGGGACTACAAATTAGGTTAAAAGCAAATATTTAAAGACAAACTAATGCGTTTCAGCAAACATTAAAACCCAGGAGCACAGATAAGTATGAGAACAGCATGGGCTCGTGCGGAGCAGACTCGGGCTGATGGGTAAGCAGGCACAGAGGCTGAAGAGACATCTATACATAGCATTAAAAGAGAATAAAATGAAGTCAAACACTTCATTTCTTATTGAAAGATTGGATTGGATTAAAGACATTAGATTTACATAATTGGGGTTATAGAGAAGAAAACATTTGCTTTGAGGTATTCACTTTAGACTCACTTTTTAACCTTTAGCTCGACCTTGACTAAAAGCTTGCACATTCCTGTGTGTGCAATCACTGGATGTAAGGAAAAATACCAAATGCCACAAACTTTGCCAGAGGCAGAAGTGCTGCCAGGGCTACCCTGCTAGGCACCGCTTCACTTTGCACAAGTGTAAAGGCCCCTTATGGGCCGCAAGCAAATGGTTCTGCTCCAGTCCGCTCACGTAGCTCTGGGTGACAGCAAGACGCCTCCGCTCCCCACAGCCTGAACTGGTTCGTTCTGCTGAGCTTCTTTACGACTTTCTTTAAAAAATAAGTTATTAGGAAGAGCAACTCTTGGAATTTGAAAAACTGCAAATCTGGCAAACAATTCCTTAAAGTCGCAACGAGACTCGGGCTCACAAACGTTGCTGCAATACGAGTCACATAATTTTCTTCCCTCGGAGGACAAATAAACTAAAAACATCCTGTTGGGGGCAACGGCATGTGACTGACCCCCAGGGCTTCCACCAGCAGCACGGGCACGAGACCCGCGCATCCCGCCCCAGCTCACGGCACACAACTCGCGGCCTTACCGCGGCTCCTGCCCCGCGGGCGCCGTTCCTCCCGCCCAGCGTCCTGCCAGCTGGGTTCGGCTTACACGAGGTCGGCTGGCTTGCTCGCAGGGTTTTAGTGGCAGCAGTGGCGATGGGAAAGAGATGGAGCTGGTGGGCGAAAGCCAGAGCCCTTCTCCGCCCAGACACTGCCAATGTGCACCTACCTTTGCCCGTCCCAGCGCTGTGGGGCTGAGGCCCCCCTGCGGGGCGCGGGAGCTGCACCCCAGACCCCAACCCCGTCCCCTCCCATCAACCAGAGGGACCACGGCCAGGGTCACTGGCCCACCCGGCACCAGCACCGGCACTGCACCGTCTCCACGGGTAGCCGGGAGAAAGCTGCTCAGGCCAAGCGCTCACCGCCTGCCCTCAAGGGGCTGGGGGCTTGCCCAGCTAGGTGGGAGGGGGCCATGCACGCAGCCCGTGGGGGGGCATGGAGGGAGGAAGGCCTCCCCTCACCGCCAAGGTCGCTGCGCACCACTGCCGCCGGCGGCGCAGCAGGGCCGATCCCGCCGGCCGATCCCCAGGGCCCGCGACGGCTGCCGGGGATCTGGGCAGATCTTCACGTGTGCGGGAGGGGAGGGAGGTTCTGTGGGAAAATGCGCCGGGGCCCAGCAGGGCCGCGGCAGGAAGGAAATTCCCCGCAGCAGAGCGGCCACTGGTGCGAGGGCTCGGCTGTGTCAAGTCCAGGGGACTTCATAAATAACTCGGCTGTCCCCAGGGAGTCATTGCTAAGGTCGCTATTTTTTCCCTTGAACTTTCCAGATGAAGGAAGCAATAGCAGAAGCAATGGCACAGATTTGGCTGGAGATCAACTGTACTGACAACAGTCATAGGATTTAACTCAGAAGAAAAGTCCTTTGTGTTTGCTGGAGTTATCTCCAGATGGGTCAAGCAGTTCAAACAGCAACGCGGAGCTCTGCTTGAAAAATATCCCACGTGCTCAAAATAACCAGGGCTGAGCTCACCAGCAGATCTAACCCGCAGCCACTAATCCCACCACTTAGGCAGAGTTAAAAATGCAGGACACATGCTAGGCGCCCATTAAAAATTAAAATGCTAAATTGTATTCTTCCACATACTGCTGGGATTCAGAGTAAGAAACAGCCCTGATTAAAGATTAAGGACAGAGAGCCTATAAAACACTAATTACTACCGTACTTACAGTGAATTTGGCCTGTTGGGTTTAATTACTTCTAGTTCAAGATCACTTGAGTTCAGGTTGGGCTGGGGAGAGCTGTTGGAGTTGAGGAAGCTGTTTGCATTTGAGGATACGACGGATTCCAGGCTGGAGTTGATGATACTGTTCCTATTCTCCTCTGAAAAACACCAAAACCCAAGAATCATCAGACACCACACATAGCTGCTATTGCTTAAAAAAGCACATACAGCTGCGAAGGCATATGGCATTCCTACTAATAATCCCTGCCCTACTGTAAATAGGGCAGTATCCTGCCAGATCCCCAATGGCAGGCAGTTAGCTTACAGTCAAATTTTCTGTACGTTGTACATCGATATACAATTATTACACCAGTTATTTTTTTATTGATGCAAGTACATTTTAAATGAATAATATTTTAAAGAAAATATGTTTTTGTTTGTTTGTTTTTCTTAAGGCATTAATATTTTATATTCCCAAAGACTTCCGAAGTGCTACATCACCTGAAAAAAATTAGAATGCAAACTACATACAGGAAGGAATGTCTCTGTGACTGAAATCGGCGACCACAGGGCTGAACGTTTGTGTGACAGAGCAGGATAACATTTTAGAAGGAGGGAAGGACAGATCACCCAGTTAAAGTTTATCTCAGCAAAGCAACGCTTCAGCCTAGGACGTGACAATAACTACTATCAGCCTTTTCTGGCCATGCCCAGCATCACAAGGCAGCACTGTTACAAACAGGGCTGAGGAGGAAGGGGAAAGGGTCTCCACTCTGCCTCGGTGCAGCTGCTCTGAGCGCTCCCAGCTCCGGCCCCGTGGCTCAGCCCCGGCCGTGGCACAGCACCGCACGGACACCGGCTGCACCGTGCCCGCCGAGACGTGGGCACCTCCCTGCCGCCAGCCTGGAGGTTTCTTGGAGTTTCTCCTTTCCCTTCATCACGCTCTGCTACGAGACTTCCCCCCTTATCTGTGTGACTTCAGCACCGAGGTGTGGAAACGTTACGTATCCCAAACCAGCCTCCGGCAGCATGGGCCCCCTCCTCAGCTCTGCGCTGAATTACCCCAAATCACATTAATTCATTTTCGTAAGGTGCCTTTTCCATATAAGCAGCAATTGTAGTTGTAATTGGGAGGAGCAATTATCATCACTGAAGGCATGGAGAGCAGCTCTATTGCAGAGAACTGCTCCTTCTGTGATGATGTTTTCCTGAAAGACAGGCACCTGCTGGAAAACACGCTGAGTGCTACTTCAATGATTAATCTTTCAGGGAAATTATTTTTCCTGTGCACACTAACATGATCAAATTGCTGCTGAAAAGCACGTAGTAAAAAAGAACCCCTCATTCTCAATCCCTTCAAATTATACGTCTGCTTGCATTAGAAGGCCAACATGCAACACTCATCTGCATCCTGTGCACGTTTAAAGAAGGATAAACGGCGTGAGAGGAACCCCTGAGCTATGCGGGTAGTTAAGACTGAACACCCAGCAGAGAGAAACCCCTCACATTTCTGTGAAATAGCTTGGACGCAGCGCTGTCTCAGGGACAGAGGAGCGTGGCATTGTGTAAGCCCTTTGCCACCGTTTCAAGGAAAAAAGATTACATGAGCAAAAGGTTCGCGGGTGCCAGGGCGAGGAGCAAAGTCTAACGCTCCTCGTCACGTTCGCTCCCCGGGGTCACTGAGTTCTCCTGGTTCCTGGGCAAAATCAGAGCGCTTGCAGGCAGCAAGGGGGCCCGAACTCAGCCCAGGTGATCTTCCAAAGATTAGACGAAGCCCAGGATGTGATATTTCTGTCGATCGATGTTAACAGGTTCCTGAAATCGCATGTCATTAATCTTGATCTCCAGCAAGCTGACAGGGGAGCAGGTATCTCAAACACTTCTCTGTCCCCTCCGCTGGTCCTGTGATGCACCCAGCTGGATTTTTTTTCCAGCCTGCCACCGTCTGTGGTGTTAAAAGGAAAATGCAGACGACCTCTTCAGCGATGAGTCATACAGCGGATCAAACAACGAGCCGTGCTTTCCCTAAACCACGTCAGAAAAGCTCACAAACAAGAGAGATTTCCCCGGAGTGCTGAATTTAAAGATATTTATTGGCCCACAGTTCCCGGCCAGCTCCAGCAGCAGGTAACGGGTTTGGGGCCGGAGGGCTGTGCAGGTGGAGGAGCCCAGCTCGTGGAGCTCCCCGTCTGCCCTGCCTCGGCCGGTGCAGTGACGGGGGCGCAAGGACGGGTGGAAGGAGAACACCAGCTTGCGCAGCGGCTGAGCGCAAGCCACACGGGGCAGCACGGTGTCTGGACACCAGACAGCAGGTCCCCGCACACCAGCATCTCCAAAACCAGGTGTCTGAAGGAAAAACTGTTGCTTCCACTCCAGCACCCTGGGGAGCTCAGGGCGAGGCTGCACCAGGACGAAGAAGCTGGTTCTGCGTGGCAGCACCACCGCCAGGAGCCGTGCGCCACGTGCAGCACAAACACCGCTCGCTCCCATCAACGGGGGTGAGGCATCGTGCTTGCAAGGAGCTTCTGCCCCCCAGTTGTGCTGAGGGAGGTATAAACCCTTTGTGGCGGAAAAGATTATCCAGAAGGTAAGAAGAAGCAAAAGTGAAGAAAAGCAGAGGCTGAGCTCTCCAAACGTCAACTGGGGGACAGAGCAGCCAGCAGACGAAATAAGAGAGAAATCCACCTGCCGAAGGACCTAAAAACCCCCACATCGGTCCTTGATCTTTGCACCCGACGGTGCAGGTTTCTAAGCCGGTCTGTGCCTGGCAGGCCCTGGCGGTGTGCCGGCAGCACTCCCGACAGCGGCCCCGCCGCGGCCCCGGCAGCGCAGAGCTGCGCCCTGCAGCGCCTTCGGCCGCGACGTCCGGTTGTTTCCAAACATTTTCTGCCCAAGGCTGAAGTCCGAAAATAAGCTCTGTAAGCCTAACAAATCAGTGTCAATTGCCTGTGTAATCTCAGACGCAGCTACCAGCCAACACTGAATTAAAGTCGCTATCAGCCAAGGAACTGGAAGTGTTTCATCTGCAGAGGATGGGAGATGAACGGCAGGATCGGAAACCATGCCTTTATTTTATTTCCTCCTTTTTAAAAGGCTGAGATTGTGTTTCGCTTCATGATTTTAACAGCTTCAGTGAAGGATTCTTCGCTGTGGTACTTAATTTGTTCTTATTGCTACAGGAGCAGGACAGCCGAGCTGCCGCAGCACTGCCGAGGCAGAGGAGCCGCTCTGCAAACCACCCATGCCGAGGTCCCACCTTGCCGGGTGCCAGAGCAGCGACCTGGGGCCGGGAACCCAGCTCTAGGGCACCTTGATAACCCTCACAGGGACCGCAGAAGGGATGACAAAAGCACTCTGCATAACAAAACACGAGCAAAGTGCCAAAACACCGCTTATAAGGAAAAACTGATACGGAACAAAGTGGCGTATTCCTGTGTTAACCCTGCTTGTTTCACAATATCCACTCGGTTCCTGGGTCACACTTGACCCAGGTCAGTTGTGGGCAAAAATGTGGGCATTTAACAGCAAAAAAAAAATCATTATAATTATCTAATCTACTCTCTTGCGTGATCCTGTGTGTTGAACATGATAATTTCTGCGTTACGCATAGCTTTGTATGATGAATCTCAGTGAAAGTTTTAGAAAGGTATTCTACTTCAAAGAACAGATTTCAAATAATGGAAAATTCACTGCCCCACTTATCTCCTTCTTACGGCTAAATTGCCCTCGGTATTAAAAAATGTGCACTCTGCTTCAGTTCTGAACATGCCTAGCTGCAACTTCGAGCTCTTGGATCTCACCGTGCCCCTGTTTCACCGAGCAGACTCCTGCGGCCGGTACCCCTGCTGTGTTCAGGGCTCCTGAGCCCCCTCCACCTCTTCTGACCCAGATTTCCAGGCACAGGCCCCCAGCTGCGCGCCCCTCCTGCGCGGAGCAGCTCTGCGCGGGGCGGGCAGAGCAGGCGGCTCAGGAACAAACCCCGGCCAGCGAGCGAACCTCTGAGCACCAGCAACACAGCTGCAAACACAGCCGGCGCTGGGAAGGCTCAGCGCTTGCCAAATAACCCCAGGCACCTTGCTGCATTTAAGGATGGTTAGGACAAATCCTGCAAGCCTGCATGGCTGGAAAGCTGCCCCCGCTCATCCCGTGATGCGCGAGCGACCCGCACTCCCACAGCCCTCTCACCGCCTTTCAGACCGTGAGCAGCTGTGGCCAGGAGCAGGAAGAACCGTGCTGTCTGGGAGCCCCAAAAGCAGGGCTCTTTCTGTGTCCCAGCTCTGGACAGGGGCAGCGTCTGCTGCTTCTCCTCGGCTGCCCTGGCTCCAGCTGCTGCCCCAGCCCTCGTGCTTCAGCCCACAAACACAGGAGACTGCAGACCGTCAGGAGGAAAGCTGAGAAAATATTGCTTCTCATGAGGGTAAACAGCTACAGAAATAAATAAACGAACTCGGTTCCTCTTCCAGGCAAGCTGAGGACAGTACACGAAGGACCTGGCAGCCAGGTGACTCCAGCATCTACCAAACATCTGCTGAGTTATCAGCAAATAAACTGATTAGGCTGAAATTTTCCAAAAGCAGATGCTGATATTGAGGGTTCCACTGACAGCTGTGGGACACACTATTTCCAGCGTACACGTCGGTACCACCACCACTTCCTAAATCCACACGTGTTGTTAGGACATCCTCCAAAATGGGAGCGCATGGACCTTAACGGGAACTCAATCAGAGGCAGGGAAGCCCCAATGTTTGGAGAGTCAGAAAAGCAAACAGCAGCCTCTCTGCTGCGTTGCAGTTTTCAGCGAGGGGGCGAGGGGCTCACGCCAGCCTCGTGCTGCTCACTCAGCGCCCAGGTGAGCCCCGGGCAGTGCCCGCTGCCAGCCCGGCTCCTGCCCCTGCTGCAGCATGGGGACGGCCGGGGACAGAACAACGTGAGGCAGCAGCGTGTGCGACGGGAGGGCACGCTGACTCCTTCACCTAGGTGTCTGGAGCCAGTTAGTGACAGAACTGGAAAGACGATCTCCAACATTTTTAAACTGCCGTGGTACCTAATCCGCAGAAAAATGCAGAGCCTGCTGGCTGAGCTTGTTGTGTCTGGGAAAGGAAAAGTGCCCGTGGGCGTCCAGAGAGGATCGTCTGCGGAGGGCACGGGCTCTGCCCCACACACTGCAGCGCCTCGGCAGCCGGGGACAGCGGGGATGGGGGACGTGAGGCGGGGAAGGCCCCGGGGGACGGGGCAGCAACACCACACCGCGCCGACGCAGCCCCCGAGCCCCGCTTTCAGCCTGGGATGCCAGGCAGTCTTTGCACTCCCTATCAGCACGATAGTGCAGGAAACTGAGGCACTATCCTCTTACAGGACGCATCTTTCATCGATACCAACGCAGCTGCATTTCGTGGCGCAGGAATTACCGGCTGGCAGCGACCGTTAGGGCAGAGGCGGCCGCGCGGCACTTACGCTTCTCGTTGGGCTGCGCCGTGTGGAAGAGGGTCAGGGGCCGCTCGCTGCACGAGGGAGGCTTCGAGTCCGTGCTCTTCTTGCGAGATAGCAGTAGCTGTGAGTTCGACGGCGGGGTCTCCGGCACAGTGTTAAATATCTGTGAAAAATAATAAACAAGTTTCCTTGGCATTGCCCGCTCGGGCAGAACAGCTCTCCACCTGCCTGGTCTGCAGCGCCCCGCTGTCACGCCAAGGAGCAGCATCGACAGAAGACCCACAAAACAAGTAACGTTTGGGTACAATTTCCGAAATTCTGCGTTTCCACCCTGTTTGCACTCTTGCGGAATTTGATTGACCCTGGTACTATGGTAGGCTTTTTTAGTTTTCAAGGCTCTGCGGTGCCCTTGCAGGTGTTGGTGGGAGAGTGCCCAAGGGAGGAACAACCAGCGTGCGCCTGTCCTTGCCACAGGCTCGGCGCCCAGTGATGCAAACCAGCTTGGGAAAGTCTTCCCAGCTTCCAGCCACAGCTGTCAGAAAACTGAGTAATCACATTTTTCTCAAGGGGATGGAATTTTTAAACTGCATGAACCTAATGAGCAGCAGTTCTGTTTGCCGTTGATATTTGGTTATTTATTGTTTTTCTGTAACCCCGGGCTCAGACAACACCAGTGTTCAACACCAGTTCTCCCAAGGTCTCCCTTTGCAAGAACGGCTGAGACACACCAGCCTTCTGAGTCTTTTCTGGCCACGTCCGGCACCGCCAGGGGTACCCGGGGCTGCCTGGTGCCGAGTGGCGCTGCCGGGGCTTGCCAAAAGGAGAACTGCTCCTGAGAGCCGCCCAGTGCCCTGTGCCACGGTGGGTGCTGCCCCAGCAGGCAGCAGAGAGCTGCAAGATGCTGCTCACCAGCCAGAGCGAGCCGCTGCCAGGAGCTAATTGCTTTGTTTCGTGTAACAGCAACATAATCCTCAGGCGCACATGAGTAAACCCTCCGTGCTGCTTCTCACAAATAAATGCTAAATTGCCGAGATGCTTTAGCCAAATATTGGAATGTCACATCTCTCCCAAAAAGCACGGAGAGGCAGGCACGGCCCCTTGTAAAAAAACTGACAGACTGTTCTCAGCAAACCCAACACCTCGTGGTGGAGGGCACCTCGAAAAGCGCTCCAGGCAGCCCTCCTGGGTGGGGGTGCTCGCTGCCCGAGCCCCGCGGGGGTTTGAAGCCCTGGCACTGCGTGAGGCAGAGGAAGCAGGGAGGAGGCGCCACGCACGGCTCCTCGCAGGCCCCGAGACAGGCACCCCTGAAGCGAGCACTGGAGGCTGTACGTAGCCGGACACGCCGCAGACAGATGGACGGATTATGTAGCGCTGCGGCCGACCTTCCTCCCGCTGGTCTCATTCGCACATTCCTCCCGGGCCCACGGATCGCCCGAGCACAACCGGCCCAAGCCGCGCTTTCTGCACGCAGCCCCGCTCGCTTCCACCGCGCCTGCTCTGCCGAGCCTGCCCGTGGCCGTCCCTGCCCCGTGGGAGGCCGGGGACTGGTGGCAGCCCAGGCGCACGGGCCCGGTGCCGTTTGCTCACCGGGCTGTGCCGCCAGGCAGCCGCTGGGCTCCAGGGGCCTGGCCCCGCTGCTCGGCCCCGAGGCTGGAGCCGTTCCCTCCGCGCTGGGCAGGGTGCGGGACGCTCGGCAGCGGGCACCTCACCTGCCTGCACCCTGCTCTCCAGGCCCAGAACGGCCACTTTCTGCTATTAAATGCTTTTCAGATTGCTTGGGAAAATGATGAAATATATAATCAAAGCAAATAAACACGTTCATTGATGAATTGCATCTCACAGCACATTTGAAATTAAACTTCCAGGTTTTTGCTTCCTCTTTTCGGTCTTCAATCAGAGACGGTATATCTGCATTAAAATTACAAACTCGGTGCCTAAAGCCAGCCTCAGCTTATAAGGAGCTTGTGTTGCTCAAAGCAGCTGCATGGAACAGTCCAACTGAAAAGCTTCAGCGTGTGATATCTTACACCCTCCAACCCACCACAACCAACTCTATTTCAGTTACAGTGTCTGACCAGCCCAAATGTTCACCCTACAGACAGCCCACGCCTCCCCTTGTGCCTGCAGCCGCGGAGACACGGAGATGCTGCTCCAGCGGGGCAGGGACCGGCACCCGGAGCCGTGTCCTGCGTGACACTGCCCTCGCCGCCTCCCCTCCGCCGCCCTTCCCAGCGCGGGCTTTGATGTGCTCGCGCTGCACTCGAAGCGCTCGGTTTACGGCCTCCGCTTCACTCACTGACGCAACTGCAATTGTAAAGGCTCGGTAAATATGCTGCTTCCTGCTACCTTATAAACTTCTTTTATTAAGGCACGAGGTCTTTTATGCCTCTTGTGCAGCTAAGATTAAAGCCCTGAGGGCTGCGCCAGCCTGCTGTCCTGGGCTGGCATGGCTGGGCATGGCTGGACACGGCTGGGCACTGCAGGACACGGTTGGGCACAGCTGGACATGGCTGGGCACTGCAGGACACGGTAGGACACGGTAGGACACAGTAGGACACGGTAGGACACGGTAGGACACGGTAGGACACAGCAGAAGCACCAATGCTCTGCTGCCTGGGGAGGGCAGGGCTTGGAGCGACGCCGCTCGGTGGCAGTGGCACGGCGCTGCCTCCTGACAAAGCAGGAGTGCCCCAATTTCTCCGGGATGCCTTCCAGCCCCAGACCTCCCACTGCTCCATGCCCACCCTCCCGCCTCACCTCAGAGGGGGCACGCGGAGGCGGCAGGCCCCGCGGGCCGGCAGGGCAGGGAGGGCAGCCCCACCGCAGCCCCCCAGCGCCGCCGGGCGCGGAGGCGCAGCAGAGGCTGGGCTGTGCCAAGCGGCCCCTCGGCCACCTCGGGGCGGCACGCGGCACCCCGGCTGCATTTAACTGCTCGCGATAGGGAAAAGCCAGTAAATAGCTCCATTTTAAAAAGCACCAGCGCTTATTTTGAAGGTCCATGGAGGGAGGAGTCTGAGGACTCGGAGAGCCGTCAGATAAATAGCTCGTTCTCAAAGTGACTTGGCCAGCGCTACGCGCCCGGAAACTGCGCCGGCCTCCTCGGCAGCGAAGGAAACCCCCCCCCGGCAGCCTCAAAAACTCCCGCTCCACTTCCCCCAGCCGAGGCATCGCTCGCATAAAAACTCCGCTCTTCTTCACCAGAAAGTTTGTCAGGTTTGTTTCAGTCTTTAATTTAACGAGACTCAGCGAGACGTGTTCCTCACTGTGCACACCCGTGCTATAACTCTCCCCGTCCCAGAGTCCAATTAACGGAGAGAGAGAGGCAGCTTAACGGTCAGACGGGGAGAGGAGCAGCCAGGATTCATAAATTACATTTACAGCCCTGTGCTCGCTCTGTCTGATGCAAGCGGTAACTTCGCCGCTCCACAGCCACCGAAGGGCTGGGAACCGGCAGCACCCCCAGCACCGGGAGCGGGAGGCTTTCGGAGCAGCCCCCCCCTCCGAACGAAACCAGCCAAGTGCTGTTAAATCCTCTGCTCCGCGGCTGCTCCGGAGGACGAGGAATCTGCCCGCTGACCTCATTATCTGGAGCTGGTTATAAACGACGGCTTCGCAGTGCTGATGACTGCTCCCGAGGAAGCAGTCCCCAGGCACACGCGGGGTCAGCGCGCTGCGGAGGACTTCGGGTGCTGGGCACCCGCGTCCCTGATCTCTGTGAGACGGAGAAGCGCCGTGCCCGCTTATCACGAAGAAGCTGAAAAGGGGCAGGTTGGGTTTCCTTCCCAGGTCAGAGCGCGACACCAGAGCACACAATCGCAGCCCCCAGCCCCTGCTCCGGCCGGTGGCACCGACTCGCTCCAGGAGCTGGCAGAGCCGGGAGCTGCCGCGGCGCTCAAAACGGAGGTGGGACGAACTTCATTCGAGGGCAACTCAAACTGCTGCCAGCAGCATCGCTAAAAATTGTTGCTAATTAGAGAAAGAATAAAATAAAGATGAGGTGCTGAGGGCTTTGACTTCGGTATTAATTCTTACCACTTAGTAAGGCTAGCGTTTGGGCCTGTGCAAGTCCCCGCAAAGGCTGGTCTCTCATTTGTCATCACTGCCGTGTGCAGAAACAATTCAGCTGGTGAATCTTTTGTCTGAAGGGAACATCATCAAGGCAGTATAGCGATGTCTTAATTTTGTAACACTTCAGAACAATGGCCTTTTCCGGAGAGCTATACAAATAAAAGCTTTGGAAAACAAAATGGATGGACAGCCACAATTTTCAGAAAATTAAATGCCACCAGATGTAATAATATTTCAATATTGCTTTCTGCTAACATTTAATTTTTAAGTCAATTTATTGTTATTTTAGAAATATAGTGTTAAATAGCACTCTCTTGAGTAACTAATAATACACAGCATCCTTATTTTTTTTAGAAGACACACTCTTGGTTTGCTTGTCATGGCAACATCCGGAGCCATAGGAGGAAAATCATTTCATCCATTTAAAAATATACAATCGGCGTGTATTTTATATCACACCGTGCTAGCGGGCTGTATTCACAGGCACACAGAGAAAAGGCTGACAATCGCTAACGGAGACATCTTGCTAAGGAACAACTCCAGGCTTCGTCCATTCGCTGGGTGGTGCTGGGCAGGCGAGCACCGGGCGCGTTTGCTCTGGTTCAGCTTTTCCAGGGTTCCCGTTTGCTCTGTTGCAGCATCTGGCATGCAAATGGTGCGGCCACTAGGATATTTTTTCTCTCCCCACCCCCCCCCCGCCCCTCCCAGCCCTGACTCTACACCATTCCAACGCTATTCCACACTTCCAGAAGCTCTGGTGTCAGTACAGCCCCTGGGAAATAACCCGAAGTGCAACAGTTCCCACTGACAGCTGCAATTATAAAGATAAACGCAAGGCCTGCGATAACTTCATGCGCAGAGACCTTCTCAAGGAGAACACGCCTGAGAAGCCCTACAAACAGTCTGGGTTTGTTGGTGCCGTTGCGAGCCTAACAAACGATTCGGATCCAAGACCTGGAAACCTGTAAAATCCCCAGAAACGATTCAACTTTTTGGATTACGCACAGAGCTTAATGGCCTGTGTCAGAGGCTCTGGCAACCCGGAGCAAGCCATAATTTCCCAGTCGTTCCGGGAAGCCTCACAAAGACACCGCTTTGCTGATTACGATTCCAAACTGCGCCTCGCTCCCGAGATGCAACGAGACACCCGCCGGGGCACGGTGCGGGCAGCACCCGCTCCCGTTAACAGCACTGACGTGGGACCGTCACTGCCGTGTCCGCCTCCGCTACTCCGGTGCCTTTGAGATGGATGGTATTCCTCACGGATAACCCCAGCGGGAGGATGAGCTAAATGTGGGGTTACTGCAGCTGCACGGCAGCGAGCAGAGCAGGGTGACCGCCTCCCCTGAGACCCTCCCCAGGGCCCCAGCCACCAGATAAGCCTGCTGGAGGGGCTGTAAACAAGCTGCCAGCAGTTACTCAGACCAAGCGATGTCATCACCAAGCTTGGTTTTTGTTTTTTTTTTCTTCTCTTTTTTTTTGGCTACACAATGACGACAGTAATTTTAACAGGAGAGGCATCCCACTTACCTGAGGGAAATATAATGTAATACCAGACAGTTGCTGATTGCCAGGAACCATTCAAATCAATTACATTTTCCCTGCGAATGCACTTAATCATAAACAGTGTCTGTGAGTCACCGGTGTAAAACAATATAAAGCACCAGCAGCACCAGCACAGAGGACTTGCATATTGCTAATCACCTACAGCAGCTCCTGGGGGGAAACTTCAGTGAGTTCCAATCAATTCAAATTAAGGAATACACTGAAACGAAACAGTCCTAAAGAGGGAGCCGAACCGGCACCGATACTGAATTTAAAAGAGATTTTCCTCCCAGCAGTTGCCTCTTGTTGTCTCCCTTCTTCTTGGGATCATTTCCCGAGAGCCCTCGAGAAATGAGGACAGGGGTCCACAGACGTTCTGCACGCAGCATCCCGGTGCCGAGGGGTACCCGTGCCGCTGTGCAGGCGGTGTGGGCAGTGCAGGCAGGGCACCATCCTGCACCACCAGCACCCGCTGCACGGGAGCAGCCGGGGTGCACGGAGAGCACGCGCCGCATTCGCCCCCCCCGCAGTTCAGTGGCGACGAAAGCACGAAACCGAGCCGCAGCTTCCCCCTCCCGCTGGTGCCGTAAATTACTCCTAAGGCAGGGTAATCGTGGCAGCGCTCGGGAACCCTGCGACATCAGGTGTAATCCTGCTGGTGAGCGGAGATGAGCACCGCAGCCCACACAGACACGATCGTTGCAGAAATCTGTCATCGATTCCTGCAGATGCCAACTGGTGGCAGGAGGCTCGGTTCAGGCAGGACAAGGATCCATGGCTGACGACCTGTCCCTCTAGGGACCCCCAGAGCTCAGCGAGGAACAGGGCCACAAGCGCCCTGGCCGCGATGCCGCGCTGCTCGGGATGCTGGCAGCGCAGCATCACCACCAAGAGCTGGGCACGGCGGCGAGGATTCCCTGGGCCACTGCAGGGCCATCACGGAAGGACAGAGATGGCCACCGAGGGCCAACATGAGGTTTTGTGCCAGGTTTGTGCCTTGCCCACAACCCCAGGTTCGTTGCTGCTGCTCGCGCGCCCCTCTGCATGGCAGCTCCTAATTAAGCAATCGCTGCCATTACCCCCCACGCAGAGGAGAAGAAAATAGCTCCTCCGTGCTAAATAAATACCACGGTGCTTATCTGCCCGGGGAGGCAGTTTCTCTGAGGACACAAACCACAGACAGTGTCCCCATATATCCATCCATCCCCGCTGGTCATGCATTTGCTGCCCCTCAGCAGACCCACGCAGGCGCACCCCAGGACTGACACCCACACCGCACGTACTGGGGACTCAGCCTTGAATCTCAGGTGTGAAATTGTGGGCCGAACTTCCGAGAGAGCCCAGAGCCCCGGGTACCTCGCAGCACTGAGAACCAGACCCTGTGATCCTGCATCCTGCAGCTTCCCAGCCTGCGCCGCTCTCGCACCACGGGCACCCAGCGGCACGGCGCAGGAAAGCGTGGCAAGGCGTCCCCTTTGGCCAGGGCACCCGGAGAACACGGTGTTTCTCGTGACGCACTGCACCGCCTCCAGGCAGCCCAACGTGCCTCACCCCACCAGCCCGCGTACGCGTGGGCACGCTGCTCGCAACCTGCAAGCAATGCTCGAGTTCAGTGTCGGCAAACAAAAGACCCAGGCCGGAGCTGCAATGCTGCCTGGCAGTGGTGCCCCCACTCCCCTCGGCAAGTCTCGCTCCGTTTTTCAGCCGGAATGCACAAATCAGTACCGTCTCCAACCCAAACCAGACAGAAGATCATAAAAGGAGAACTGTCTGAGTTTAGAAGAACATGGATTTTTTTAGAGCTGCCATTTGCAGCATCGCATAGCCTTCCACGGGCAGTCAACAGGCTTCTGCACCACGCTGAGGGTGGCCAGCTCCCGGGGGGGGCCAGTGAGCTCCCCGAGGGACAGCCAGCACCCCATGGGGACAGCCAGCTCCCCGGGGAGGCACAGGAGCCCCCAGCTGCAGCCCAGCCCACTGCGGCACTCGGCTCCACTGGCAGACCCAAGCAACAGGTGGGAGCATCCGTGCAACCACAGACACGACCGCATCGCAACGCAGGGACCGACCCTGCGGATAAAGCCAGTATTTGAACAAACACAGATTTAGTCAGAAAAGCAGGAACCAAGCCTAGCCCTTCGTGGCTGCCGGCCACAGAGAGCAAGGAGGGCCCCGGGAAAGTGGGCTGCAGCTTGCGGAGAGACAGATTTGTTTTAAGAAATGAACTGCACTGAAAGAAGCACGTAAAGCCGTTACCTTCTCATGGTTTTCTATCAGAATTTCAATCACAATGTTCTGAAACTTGATGTCCATAATGGCAGCGACTGTTTCCTCTTGGGGTCGAAGCAGAGTTGGCCCAAACACCACGCCCAGATTAGCAACAGTCATCAGGTTCTGCTTGTGGTTATTTGCAACTCTGCAAAACAAAAGCAATGCAAAAAGTGGGTGATAGGAATAATCAGAACGGAAACCCCCTCCCCGCCCCATGGCTGGCACCAACCTTACGATTCTGTTTACGTTTCTGACACTCCTGGTGAGCTCCTTGAAGGCTCAGCCATGTGGAAAAGTACAGTGTTAACTGTTGTGTTACTGGAGGCCCTGCAGCCTCAGGAATTGACTAATCCCATAAAACCCCAACGCTACCCTGGCCACCGAGTCTCATGTTGCAAACCACTCCCAGGAAAACATCTTGAATCATTAATGCTTGAAACCCTTCTAAAAACAAATTGTTGGACCTCTGACACACGCTGCTCTCCAGCTGAACGAGTGACCTAATATGTTCCAAAATCCAATTCCTTCTCACCCATTTCAGCGTTTGCCTTCCCCAGAGGTCAGCCCCACGCAGCCCAAGCGGAGCAGGCTGCGGAGCGGAGACCTCGCGTCACCAGCGGGCGCGCGCCCGTCCCCGCCCCAGCCAGGAATCCGCCGGCCGGGGACCCGCGGACACTCGAGCCTTCCTCCCTGTCATCCCTATTTTTACGTCCGCGAGTATCGCGGCCCGCGGGAGCGGAGCGGTTCAGCCAAACGCAGCAGCTCGCGCAGGACCCGGCACCCCGCCGATGGGCGCTTTGGGGGGCCCCTGGGCGCAGCTCCGGGCCGGCCGCTGCTCTTGGCGCTGCGAAGCGTCGGCAGCGCGGCTCAGCCCCCGGGAGCGCAGGCTGCCTGCGAGGCGCCGTGGGGAGCGAACCGACCGCACCCCACCGCGAGCAGCGGGGAGCCCAGGGGCACGGCCGCCCTTCGGCAGGAGCCCCAGCCTCCTCGCCTGGCACCGCGGGCCCTGGCTGAGCCTCGCCGCGGCACGTCACGCACCGACACGTGCGGGTGACACAGCGAGGACTTGCGGCGGGAGCCCTGCAGCCCTATCTTCGCAAGCCTTTTTTGTGGTTTTCTCCTGACCTCTTCAACCAGGAAACTTGGTGACTTCAGGCTGCGCTGACACACAACTTCAGCTTACGTGTTTCTGTGGGCGCCTTTTCCCCGTAGTCTTTCTGTCCCGTTTTCCCTGGAAACACGCGCTAGGCTAGCACATCCTGAGCGTGAGATTCTCGGATCTTGCTGGATCGTCCCAAGATGTTACTGCCACGAGCCTTTACCACTGATCGCAGAGCCAAGGTGATAGTGCTCATTGGTGTGCGGGCGTAGCTTATTTCAGCACAGCGTAAACTAGGGCTGACTTAAAATCAGCTTTCCTCCTCTTCCATCCAAGTCTCACCTGAGTCCATGAAGAACTCTGCATTCCTCACCCCCAAACAAGGCTCCTCGGGCGGCAGAAGAGGACCTTGTCACCAAGGGATGCTCAGGGTCGGCAGAGCAGCCCCAGCTCCAGCCCTGTGCTCTGTGCGGGCGAGAAGCCTCACCCCGGTGCGCGCTACGTCCCTGGAGACCCCGCAGAGGGGTCACCTCCACCGGCACACCGAGCACGTCCTGGGCTGGGCTTACAATCTCCGAGGTGCAGAAGCCCCGGTGAAAAGTCCCCGGGGCGTGTTGTAGGACCTCCCTCTTACCCGTAACCTCCCCCAGTGTCAGGAAGCCCTGAATATTTTATCACCAGCGTCTGAGAAATCTCCTCTGTCAGTAAACCGCGGCGCTGCGGGGATGGGCTGCCCCGGCGGGAGGCTCCGGTTACCGACGCGCGGCTCTTCCCATCGCCATTTGGTGAGCGAGGGCACGCCAAAGCCGCACGCGCACAACGCTCACACCGCCTCCCCTCGCCGACAAAACCAGCAGAATGGAAGCAAATCTGCCTTAGGAAGTCACAGCCTTGGGGAGCGGAGAGAAGGGCAGAACTCTAACAGGGAAAAAACTCTTATTTAGGAAAAAACTTGCTTACTTACAGGAAAAAAACACCTACGTACAGAGGGATGTAACTTTCTTTCCCTATTGCCATCTCCCCAGGAGAAGCGCCTACCTCGGCAGCGCCCCGCTCGGGCCCTCGTGTCCCCCTGCCCACGTCCCCAGGGGCACTCGCTCCCTGTCCCGCTCCCGGGGGGCATCCCGCAGCAGCCGCCCCTCCGCTCGCCCCGACGCCCGCAACGCGCGGCACAAGCAACCGGCGCGAGCCCTCCGCACGCTGCACCCCCGCGCGGCGTCACGCAGCTCCAGCTCCCCGTTCGAACACAAAATCAGCACCGGGCTACAGGTCTCAGCGCTGTCGAGATAAATCGAAGTGATGTTGCCAAGCCTGCTTCCCGCCTCCGTAACGAGACATTTACCAGTGCCAATGAAATATTTACACTGCAGCAATATCACACGTTCACTTACTCCTGTTTGGATTTTGAAAAACGCAGCTGAAACCGAAATAGTTTTGAAAGTACTAATAAAATAATAATTCTAATGATCTTCTGTGGTTGCTAAAACAATGTTCATTTATAAAAAAAAACCAACTGAATTGATCTGAGTCTTATAAAATTAGGTTCCTTCATTTCTCATTACCCTTATCACGTAATACATCACTCTAATAAATCGCTTTGTCATTGACTTATTACCAGGAGGCAGCTGTACACGGTCCTGTTAATTATTACAGACTGAAGTATTAATGGCTTCCCACCGAGGGCAGGGCCCCGCTGCCCCCGCGGCACACCTGGCTCTGCCCCAGCCCCGAGGAAGCCCCCCTGGCGCAGGCGCCGGCCCTCTGCTGCCACCACACCCCTCTTTGCCACTGTGCTTTGACTCCGCAAAGGGTGAACGACGTTTTGCAGCTGCGTGGCTCTCGGTCCCTTCTGGAATAAATCAGGGTGGCACACGAATTTCTGCGCTGTAACACGGGTACTTTTCCACTAGTAGCCTTTATAGCGCTTGGTTACTAAAGCTATGCTACAAAACATGATTCACCTTTCACATCCTTCAAATTCCACATCCATTATCCACATGATGATTTACTATAAATTATACCTCTCCATCATCCTTTGTACTAGCAAATAATGCCCCAGTTTCTAAAGACGGGGTGTTCTCATCCCAAAGTGTCCCTAATGCTGCTGCTTTTCACAGATGCTTTTCTGCAGGCACCGTTAGTTCCACTCCGGAGCTGCCCTTCAGAAGGTTTCCAAGTATTTCCTGTATTTTCCTTTTAACCTGCTGCTTCTTCCTGGCCCTCAGTGCACTCTGAAATCAATGGCACTAACAGCAATTTAGACGGGTCCGTTTTCAGTTCCCTCCCCATCCACGCTTTGCAGAAGTCACCTCCGGCACAGATGGGAGGTGGGAACCCAGAGCAACCTCTCGAGCAGCGCTCGGTGCCCGCAACGCGCCGGGACATCGACTGCCTGCTGGATATTGGACGCGGGGCTGCTTCTCCTCCCCTCGGCACGCCACGCCACCGCAAGCACCCAGCGCACGCAGCCGGAGCCGGGAGCCGTGGGCTCGTGCCGCTGCTGCAGCCCCCCGGCACCCGCGGAAGGCCGCTCGCTTTGCATCCACTTGCAGAAAAACAACGGAGAAGGGGAGCAGAGCAAATGCACGTTGTGTGCTAAATTAGATTACGCCTGGGTTGCTTGGATACTGTATAATCACCGGCATGACCAAACATAATTTAATACAGAGTAATTGGTAGTCAGGCTTCAGTGCAGAGAGAGCTTACAGGAGCAGTAAATATTTCTCTGCTGCACCGGCTGGAAATCGGCAGCAGGTAGCAGAGGACAAGCGCACCGTAGCCGAGGCGCAGCGAGCGGTGGGGAACGCCGTCCGCGCCCTCTTTGCTTTCACAGACGTCAACGATTTCAGTTTCTCCAGCCTGGCCAACACCTCCCATTTACTCTCAGGGAAATCCAATTAAAGGACTCGTTCGCCTCCCCAGCAGCCCGCAAGGAGCCCCTGCTGCGGGGGCAGCCCCCACGGCGCCCGGCCCGCACCGCAGCCAACGCCACGCAGAGAGCGAGGCGACGAACGACGCTCCCGCTTCACCTCCTGAGCCGTGAACTGGCATCAGTGGGGCTGCCTAACGCTGGTGGACACGGCTCGGCCGGGACACAACGTTACCTCCATCGGTGCGGTCCCGCGTGTCCCGCAGGCCGGGGCTGGCCTCGCGCAGCCTCGCGGGCATCAGCAGGCAGCCCGGCCCCAGCAGCACCGTCCTCGAGGGACGCCGCGCCCCCGTACCTGGCACCGCTCGGCACAGAGCTCCTGCCCTCCGCGGCCGGAATTATTTTGGGCACGCATTTTATATAAAATGTATACATGCCTCAGCCAAAGAGTGCTATTATTAGTTCGAGTATCTTCCCCGATTCAGAGAAAAATCTCTGAGAAAACAAACATCTGAAAGGGAACAAAGGCTAAGCCCTAAGTGTTTCTATTTCCATGCCTGGGACAAACCTTTGAAAACAAAGTGCTTGTTACGGCTGGCCTAGCGAGACCTTATAGGATGGAAAACAAAGCAGCTAGTTCATATTGCTGCAGGTCAAAATACATTTTGTTTCTGCCACCACCAGTAAAGCTAACACCAAAACCCAATCATGCAGAGGATTAGCAATCCTACAGTTATTTAGGCTGCTATAGGCAGTTTGTTACAAATTAAACGTGTGCATTTGACGCTGGAGATGAATTAAAGACAAAAAGCCCCGAGAACACAGACAGCGCACTGGGTGACAGCGGCACCTCTGGATTTAGCAGCAATTTGGGGGTGAGTAACTCAATAACCGCGCCAGCTGCACTAAACCACGCAGGCGAGACGCAGCCAAGGCAGACGCTGTTCCCACCGAGGCTGCCTCGCAAGGAAAGCCCTGCCTGGGCAGGCGTGCGGCTGCGGGGCTCGGGGAGAGGCGCGCAGGCGGCTGGGGGTCCGCAGGCAGCTCCGTTTCCGCGAAGCCTCGCAGGCAGCGTCCCACCCACCGCGGCTGCCCCCGTTTCCACCAGCCTCGTTGGGGTCGCGCACACTCCCGGACAGACGGCAGGGCTGCTAGAGCCCGCAGTCGGCGGTGTTTATCGGATAAGATCTAATGAGTTCTGGGAAATGTTCCTGGGTGCGTTCGAGTCCTCCCCGCGCATTACCGAGCTTAATTGGGCTGCAGCTGATGAGCGTGTAGGTGGAGGGGCGAGGGGCCGGGCCGGCTGCCACGCCAGCGGCCGGATCCGGGGAGCAGCAGCGCAGGAAGCGGCGCGGGTGCCGAGCTACGGCACAACGGCTGCCAAAGCTGCTGCGTGCGGCCACCTCCCGGTGCCAGGGAGGAGGGCTATGGACGGCACCGCCCAGCTGTGCTGAGGGCATCCAAAACCGGGGAAGCCCTAACGGGGAGTTTGTCAAAAGCAAACCTGTGTCAGGGAAGAAACAGCTCGAGTTTGAAAACAGCAGTAACAACGGTAACCCTGAAGGGTTTTCAAGTCACTGAAAGGAGGTTTTTTTTAAAAATCAAAGCTCCCCTTCTGCAAGATCAGAAACAGCGGAGACAAGAAACAGAAGTTCTTCAACAAGTACCGCTGCAAACACAAATGCCACCCGTAGCTCACCGTAAGAGAATCGAAATAGAGAATAGAATATAGAATAGAAATCGAATCCAAGGGCCAGTCCTGCCCTTGGATACCCGCTCTGACCAGGTACAGGTGCGTGAGGGCAGGGCAGGCGGGGACCGTGACCAGGGGCAGGTGGCGGTGCCAAGCACCCCGGGGGCACACACGGAGAACCCCCGAGCACCACCGGTTAAGCTTCAGCTTCCAAGCCAGAGTGCGCAGACACAGAAAGGATGTGTCTACAAACTGCGTAACTGTAATTTATCCTGCCATGTTTATTAAGGCCCTGGATGTGCCTGGGCTCTTCTGGGCCGCTCTTGAACGAGGGAAGCTCTCCGAGGGTCGGTGGACTTTCGAGGTGCTGGACAAGCATGCTGGGCACCCGCTCTGCTGCCATGCGGTGCTTGCACATCCTCAGCACGCGGCACCAGGGACTGGAGCACGGACACAACCCCGCTGCGCAGCTCCAGCTTCCCGCAGGCTGACGAGACGCACGGCATCACAACTTGCACAGCGCTGCCGCTCGAGTGACGTGCGGACAGCCAAGTACTGAGGAATGCAAATGGAGGCCAGCAGATCCAGAAGGAGGACAGATCACCAGGGAAATACAAAACCTCCCAGCAAAGACAAGGAGAAACTTTCTGAAAGCGGTTGACAAAGCACTCAAATGCAACGTTGAGAATTAAGAAGGGTTTTCAGCAAGCATCCTCACGGCTCTCAGGTTTCCCCGCTCAGCTAGGACGGGACGTGTGCCTGCACGGGTTCTGTGCGATCTGACTTGCTCCAACAAGACTCCCTTTCTCTCCCGGGTGAATCTGGCCACAGCTGGATGCCTGGGTTCACTCCCAGGGAAAAAAAAAAAAAAAACAAAAAAAGCTCATATCACACTGAACAGATGCACAGGCCAAATGTTAAATTCAGTATCGGTGAGCCTAATCAGTGTGAATACCATACGTGCTGCAGCTTGCAAGTAAAACTCTTGTGGTGCTGCAACGCTCCTCCGATTCAGGCTTCTCAAACCATGCAGCCTCGATTTCTGCGGTAAAAACTCAGGGCTCCGCGAGGAGCTGCCACCCTTGCCCACGCCGTGCACAGCCCCTGTGCTCCCCCCACAAACATCACGTCTGGGGAAGAGATGGCACCAGCCGAGCGCAGTTCCCATACCCCACATCCTGACCCCGAAGCCTTTCACTTCTTCCTGTAATTTTGTGTGCGAGCACAGCCCCCATTTAGAACTTCAGTCAGTTATGCTCAGTTACCTCTTTATGATAATAGCAGCTATTTTACCCATTAGGGACAAGCACCGTGGCAGGGTTTTGGCCAGCTCCGCGGCCCCATGAGAACCGTGCTGTGCTCCCGTGCCCCCAGCACCACCGCCTCCGCGGGCACATGGGCAGGTTTTTGGCTGAGAACAGGAATCGCTGAAGCACAGAATATCCTGAGCTGGAAGGGACCCACAACGAGCATCGAGTCGTCGCAGTCAGTGCGATAAAGCACCGAAAGAGAAAGAAAATGTTAAAAAAAAAAGGGCAAGTGCCTCAGCCACAGTGAGGAGTAACGAAGCGGGGTTTTTACCTTCTTTCTTCCGCCTGAGGAGTAGTTTGGAGCACATTCTCTTCACAAACACATGATCAGCACTGTTCTCCCAAAGCATTTTTTTTTTAAATAGCCCATATGGAAATGGAATACAGAAATCTACAGCTTTGTAAAATAAATTAAAATCATGGTTAAAAACAGCGCATAAAGTGCTGAAGAAGACACCTGGATCTTGTGCACCCTGCCATGCACACGTGTGGGCTCACCCCCCAGAGCCCTTCCTATTGTCAGGGCGGCAGCTAACCATCACATTGCAACAGCCCTCCATGGAACTGCATCAGAAGAGCACAACAGCTACTCAGCTTAACGAGACAGCCCGCAAAGCCCCTGCCTCGATGGGGGGTGCCTGCGCGGGCGATGCACTGGCGCACCTTCCGCCCCCCGCAGCGGGGTGAGGCAGACCAGGGGAGCGGGGTGAAGAAACGCGCTGCCAGAACGACGTGCCCCGCAGGCGTGTGTGTGTACAAACAGCCCGGGGCAAGCAGGACCGGCTCCCTCAACTCAGTCCTGCTGAGCCAGGCACCACCTCGCGTGCCAGAGAATCTCCTGTGCAAACCAGCTCCTTTGCCCGCGTAGGTTTCCCTATCACCCCCGTTATTCTACACAAAATTGGTGATCGCACTTGTGGTTGATTTGCCGCCTCGCGGCTCCCCGGCCTGTGGTCACCACGGCCGTGTGCTCCTCCGAGGACAGGCTTCACAAGCAGCAGCCGATGGTTTCACAGCTACACACCTCTGAATGCAGTCACAAGAAGCACGAAGCGCAGCTGGATGCGCGGTTCGGTCACTCCAAGGCAGACGGGGAAGCTCCAGGCTGGGCTGGGGACCGCTTCCCACACCCCTGGAAAACCGCAGCTCGAAGACACTTGGCGCTGGTGGCTTTTATTGCCTTCCTTCTGTCGGGGAACGACTGACTAGAAGCGTATACAACCGCACGTCACTCGGCCCTGCGTCTGCTCCCCAGAAAGGGCCACCTGGAGAAACCCACCCAAACGCCCGAGGGCCCCTGTGTCCGTGGGGGGCAGGAGACACAGCGGGGAGAGACGCCGGCTAGCGGCTGGAAACCTTTTGCTCACTCTAGATTCAGCCCGTTCCTGTGCACAGTTTCAGTTTCACTGTGACAAACAATTAAAAAGAACCCAGATAATTATGTGCTAGCAACGACACGTGCCCCACGGCACCGAGCTCCAACATGACCCCACAAGCGGGGTGCCCGCGGAGCGGTGTGGGCGCAGGGACGTGCAGCCGAGCCCGCGGCACCCGCGTTACTGCTGCTGAGCGCCCCGGCCAGCCCCGCGCCGCCAGCCCCGCTCTCATTTAGGGCACCCTTATCACATCCGGAGGGATGACTCTACGTGCGATGAAGATACAAGACTTGCAAAGGACCTGATAAGAGAGATGCTGCAGCCTCCGACGACGTGTGTTCCTCTGCGCTAAGAACTGGGGATCCTTCAGAAAGCACAGGGCCTGTCTGGGGATGCAACATGGAGCAAAAGCGACCAGAACAGTGCGAGCAGCTAATCTCATCACGATCTGGTCTTAGGAGGGGAAGAGTTCATTTGCAGAAGCAGAAAAAAACCTTTTGCTAATTTACACATTACAGGAAGCCAAGCACAAGAAACACAGAGAACACCTACAGGATTTTTTTTTTAAATTCTGCAGAATCTCCTATTAAAAACAAAACCAGACCAGTGCGGGGCTGACAGAGCTGGCGAAGGCAGCTCGTGTCCCAGGTGCCTGCACGGCCGGTGCTGCGACCGCTTCCCGGTCTCGTCTCCAGGAGCATCCCGCCTCTCACCCTACAGCGCCGCTGCGCAGGAAGGCTCGGGAGGTAGGAGAGGATCCCCCTCGCCTCAAGGCTTGGGCAGAGCAAATCCCAGAGAGCAGGGGACGCATTCAGGGCCCCACCACTGCGCCGGCCGCTAGGCACGAAGGCAGCCCGGCGTCGCGCTCGCTCGCCAGCCGCCCCTCGCTGCGTACCCGGCACCGCGCGCTCCCAGCCGCAGCGTGGGGAAGGTGCCCATCTCCCGCCACATTACCAATTATCCGGCGGGTTGTTGTGCAGCAACAGAAAAAAATGGACCCGTGCCATTTGCAGACAGATGCAAGACCATATAAGAGAATGCCTGCAAGTGCTAGAGAGGTTTGAACACCCACTGACCTCGTTTAAGTGCTTCCTCTTCCTTTACATGGCCTAAACACACAAAGGGTTTCTGCGGGAGGCAGGAAAAGCACAGAGGGAGACTCCCCCGTGTCTGAAAGGCCCCGTTGTGCTACACGGACGGCATTTGTTTGGTTTTGAGAGCGATGCATCCATTTCCATCAAGCATTTCTGCACACACACCAGCCCAGCGGGTCTGACAGCGCAGGGCGGACTCTGCCTCCTCCCGCTCCCCACCGCGATTCGGTGGCCGTTCGGCGATGCCCAGGTTCAGTTTACTTGAGCGGAGTTGACCTTAGTGGGAGTTGAACAGCAAATGCAGAAAGATTTCAGCCTTTGGCTCCAAAGCTACATTCCAGTCTAGATCTGCAGCTCGTGTTTGCTGCATTTCCACGGCACGTCTGCTGTCTTCAGTGCCCCGCGTTATGCCAGGGCTCGTACCTAGCAGGAGCACTTCTGGAGTTTCCCCCTGAATCCATCTTGTTGAGAAAACAAAACCCCTAACAAACTGTGTTAAAGGTATCATTGTCTTCAGGAATCTAATACAAAAACTAAGGAAACAAGGGAGGCTGAAACATTACGACAAAAACATGCAGATTTCATTAATGCTTAAAATGCGTGTGAGCCTGGAGGAGCCCGAGAGCCAGCAGAGCCCCCGTCGGAGGCACTGCGAGGGGAATACGGCCCTCTGCGGCCTTTGTCTTCCCATAAAGCTACAGGTGGTTCCAGTTAAATGCTGTAATTAAATTAGCCATGCAACATGGTTGCGCTAAGATTTCAAACTAATCTGCAGAGCAATCTCTCCACCGCTGCCTGCGTCCAACACTAAAAATACCCCAGAGTTACACAAACCCACATCTGATGGAAGAGGACGACCCGGAGGATTTCCCACTGCTCCCGGGATGCGCGAGTGAGGAGCAGGTCCTGCGGGCTGCCTGCACCCACCACTGCCCCGGTGCCCGTGGGCGTCACCTTCCCAGTCCCCCTCTCTCCTGCCTTTTGCAGGGAGCCAGCTGAAGCCCTGCTGGGTTGGGTTGGGTTTGTTCCCCTCTCAGGAAAAAAAAAAACAAAAAACCCCCCCAAAAAAACAACAAAAAAAAACAGACGACCGGCTATACTTGCTAATAATGTCAAAGCATTAAAACAAAAAGGATTTCTATCGATCTTCATGGGCTTGGCTCCAATTAGGAAGAGGACAATTTAAAATAGTTGCTTAGAGCTGTAGTTCCAAAACCAGGAAGGAGAAATGCAATCCGTGACCCCCGCGGCACACAGGAATGGGGGCGTGTGGGCCAGGAGCACAGCGCCAGGATCAGCGGACAGCCGAGGTTGGCGCAGAGCCCTGGGGTCTTCTGCCCCAGCCCCCAGCCCGAGCACGATGCCCCGAGCAGGCTGCGCAGGACCGTGCCCGGCTGGGTTTGAGCACCTCCCCTGATGGAGACCCCACCACCTCTCTGGAGGCTCTTCCAGCGCCTGGCCTCCCTCCGGACGGAAAGGCTTTTTTCGTACGTTCAGATGGAATTTCCCACGTTTCAGCTTGCGCCCGCTGCCTTGGCTCCCGTACCACATTCATGAGCTCCTGGCGCTCTTGCCAAATATGTTGCTGCTTTTCTTTTTTTTTTATCGTGATCAGTCTAAATTTTCCTTCTTCCTTTCGCTGTGTGCTGGTTCACACCTTTCGCCATGCCCACCAGGGTACACAGAGGCAATGCACGCACCTCCACCAGTACGCACCCCTTGCCCAGTGCAAAGCAGCAGTGGATGGTCCTGGTGCCACTGGTGGCCGGGATGGAGCTCCAGGGCTCGCTCTCTCCCGCACCTCATCTCAGCCTCTCCCTTGAATCACCAGCACCGGCCACAGGTGAGACAGCGTGCTGCTTCGGATGGGACCCGGGATATCCCCGAACAGCAGCGCTCGGCCCAGCCTGGGGCACAGCACGGCGCTCTGGAGCTTGCCCCAGCACGCGAGGGAACACAGAAGTCAAACAGAAACAGGCTGGTGGCAAAGAAAGTGCACTGGGCCCATCCTTATTGCACTGGTGTGACAGAACTTGTGCCTGTTTGTGACCTGCAATAAAACACTCGTGCAGAAGTGCCTGATGTGAGATGGTCCCGGGGCAGGAGGCCCAGCAGCACCAGCAGGAATGGCTCCGGCTCCAGCTCGGCACCGGTGCAGCAGCACCCCTGTGCCAGCTCCCCAGGCACCAGGACCCGATGGTTCAAACCAAGGCACAAAGCAAAGGGACAGAACGGGAACAGGAACGGGAAAGGGGAAAAAGGCTCTGCAAAATCAGGACAGACAGGTCTCAGGCAGGATTCTCCCAACTTCTGCAAGGGAGAACATGTGCACGGAGAGCCACCTTGCAGGTGCCCTTCACAGCTTCCTACACAATAAAACCTGCCTTCTGCAACCTACGCAAGTGCCCAAATCCCATGGGCCACTCAAACGCTCCAAGTCCTGCTGAGTTCCCAGCCGCGAGGAAGCCAAGTGCCAGTGGGGGCACAAGGGGCTCGGGGCTGGCGGAGCCCGGGCACTGCCCCGGCTGTCGGCAAAGCCAACAGCCAGCGCCGCAGCGGGCTCGGGAGCGAGCGCGAGGCACCGACAGCACTTCCGAAGTGAGGAAGGGGGAGCAGCGGCGAGGGAGGAACGCTGCTTAGACTTTCCATGCAAGGTCAAGAGAGCTTGCTCGCTATTTTCTTTTGGCAGCCAAATCAGGCGAAGAACATATGAGAGAAGCGTATCTTAAAGGCCTCAGAGGCTAGTGGAAATTTCCAGAATGTCCTGGACAAGAATGACTTACTGGAAGTAATACATAAATCAAGCAAATGAATAGTTACCAGACAGCAGCATAAACAGCTGCCACGGGGATGAAATCAGACCTGCTGTGCCAAGAGGCGTCAGCCTCATCGGCTGCTGCACCTTCTTGGGGAAAACGGGGAAAACAACCGGAGGAAAAGCACATTTCTGCAGGAAGCAGCTGCCCCAGTGCAGCACCGGCCGCCCCAGCGGTTCCCAATGCCGCTGGGCACTCAAAGCGCCGCGGTGAGCACCGTGCCCGCTGCCGGCGAGCTGGCCCGAGCGGCTTTGCATGGGCAGCAGCCAAGGATCAGGCTGCTCTGGCAAACCAAACCAGACACCAGGCTCTGCCTCCAGGGGAGACCCTGGAGGATTTTTTCTCCCTCTCCTTTGCCGGCGATGCGTGGAGCCGCCGCGAGCCCCCTGTCCCTCGCTCCTCTCCACGTCCAGCCCCGCGCGTCCTGCCGGCGGGGGCATCACTCACTGGGTCGCTGGGGCTGAGGCCAACTGCAGCCGCCCCACGGGGCCGATGGAAAGCATCCACGCTGATAAGTGGGAAATGATTTGTGCTAGAGATAGCAATCACTGTCGTGTTGGTTAAAACACGTAAAGTAGAAAACAACACCACAGCAAAAACAAAGGGAACTAGTCACTGCTGGCCAGGCCACAGCTGTGAATGATGAAAGATAATTAATTTTCGCTAAATACACGTACACCCTTTTCTTCTGCAGCCTCCTTAATTGCTTTGACCTTTCGCCAGGAGAGGCACAGGTGCCCAGGGCAGAGGCGGTTCAGTCCCGGGGCCGGGGCGCCAGGGCAGAGCGGCGACGCATGCAGCGAGCCTGGCGCTGAGCCACGCTGACGGGGCACCGGCACTGACAGAACTGGCTCCGATCGCTGCAGCGAGAGCACACACCTCAGGTGTCAAGTTATGTCCATGCAAAAAAAATTGCACCCAAATTCTTGAAACACAATCGGTGCAAAATCCTCCTGCTCTGCACCCACAGAGCATCCACTCCTCCATGAGAAAGCACGTGAGAGGAGGACAAGATGGCGGGGCCGCCGCCGCAGGTCGCTGACAGGACGGGCACCTTCCCGCCACCAGCCTCGGCCCTCGGCACGGCCGCCCCCAGGCTGCGCGTCGCTTGAACTCGCTTTACTTAGTTGGCAGGGGGAAAAATCGGTTTCATCAGAGCTGGCACAAGCCATCGATAAAAGCGCATTCTGAACCGAAGCGCAGACGTTCCTGGAGATAGGTGCTGGGCCAAGAGGAGATAGCTGCAGCAAAACAGCTCCGAGCCGCGCGGAGTTGCTAGGTGACGGCTGGGGACGGCCTGCCGCAGCTCCACGGCCGCCCGACGCCTCGCCTCCCTCCCTCCTCACCCAGAAAAGGTGACAAAACACCCCGTTGGAAGCAGAGAGCAGTCCCACACCACGTGGGGCCCAAGGGCCGGGCTGCGGAGGGCACACGCCGAGCTTGGGCTCCCGCGCACTGAGCGGTTCTGGTCCTGCTCTGGCTGCTGCACCCGGCAGAGAAACAAACACAGATTTCAAGTGCTGTAATTTGAATATTAATGGGGATTTTCCTCTGCTCAATAGCAGGACGTGGCTCTTCCACTTCAGTATCACCACAGATCAAATCTACCACCGCATGTCAGACTGCAAAACAAAGAGAGCAGCCGGGGAAGCCGGGCCTGGACCTGCTCACCCCCGGGGCTGCCGCAGCGCGGCTCCCGCTTCGGCACTGAGGGGGCTCCTGCTCGCTGCCTCACACAGGCGATGGAGAAGTCGCTGCAAGCAGCTAAAAAATGGCGTTGAATTGCATTCGGTAGCCTTCAGGGCCAGCCCGGTGGTGAGGGGAAGTTTTGCTGCACTACACACTTCCCCTAACACGTGTGCTCACTCAGTGAACTCACGTGTTTCTTGGCATAAACTGTTCACGCAGCTCTTTAAAAAGTCTTTTTTCTTGCTTGTAAACTAGGGGGATCAAGAGCACTCTCCCCAGCTATCTCCTGCAAGCACCAAAAGCTCCCAGAAGTGGCAGTGACTAAGCAGTAGTGATTCTTGCAACCAAAACAGCAAGAATAAGGAAAAGGTAGGTACTGGTTTTGCCTTTTAGTTCTTTGAAAGACGCAGGTGATTCTGGCCTGATACGAGAGAAACCGCACCATTTTTGAGGCCATCCAGAACCATGCTAAGTTCAATAAATGCATCCTTAGAAATCCCCCGGAAAGGCTGAGGGGCTGCAGGCGCTCGTTGGGACTGCTCCGACTGCACGTGGTCAGGCTTTTCGGCACAGATCCTTTTGAGAAAACATCAGAACAAGGTGGTCTCCTATCCTTCAGGAACAAAAAATCACAGCCGGGCTTATCACAGAAATCCTGACGGTGCGAACATGGCCCAGGAAGGAAAAGTAAAGGTTTCACCTGCTCGTGGGTCAAACATTACCATAATAACAGCAAGTTTCCCTGGAACGGGTGGCTGCAGAGGAAATTCACAGCATGAGGTTTCTGATGGAGGAGCACTGACAGAGATTGCTCACGCTGTGGTTTTACAAGGGATAACTGCCTGGACGCCTGAACACCATCAGGAGGCAGTGCAAATAGCATCAAAGATGCAGCAAGAGGTCAGCCTCAATGCGACCAGCCTCATTTTCTCTTTGCACACCCTCCCATGCCTGTCCCCAGGGCCTGTCCCCCACCTCCAGCTCTCCTCTCCCTGCGAGCACCGGCGCGGCGTCTCCCCGTCGGCACAGGGCCGGGATGTGGGGGTGCTCGAGCGCCTCTCGCCGGATTCCAGTGCCCACTCGAGCGCCCAC
This sequence comes from Anser cygnoides, assembly GCF_040182565.1. NCBI lineage: Eukaryota > Metazoa > Chordata > Aves > Anseriformes > Anatidae > Anser > Anser cygnoides. The sequence continues at coordinate 1,320,638 of NC_089886.1, forward strand.
TCGGCGAGGGCCCGGCCGCCATGGGAAACCCGCGGCATTTCTCTCAGCGCTGCTGCACAAGTGCTCTGCTGCAAGCGAAAAAGTGCGCTACTCAGCCACCTCAAAGCGCTTATCCTGGCTGATATTTAATTTGTATTAATAATTGCCCATTTTGAATGTATCAGCTGTGTTAGCATGGTTTTATAACTGTTACTAATGGCAGCCCCATGCCAAAAAAGCGGCCTGGTTTCCCTTTTCACTCAGCAACAGTGAATGCACAAACCAAAAAAAAGAGATGTAACACAACAGAGGACAGATAGACTCTCTTTCTTTCTCTATTTGACCAATACAGATTGTGTTCTGTTTTTAGTGTCAGAGATCTCCACAGTAATACTGTGAGAAATACTTTTTTAGCTCATCAGATAAAAATGCAAGTCTTGATTATTCATACATTGCTAAAAAAAAAAAAAAGAAAAAAAAAAAAAGAAACAGCTGAGGCAACCCCCTCTGAGAACTGCAGCCCGGCTCGGCGGGGGAAGGAAGGGGCCCTTTGGTTTCATCGCACCAGCTCTGGGCACCCTGCTGTCGGCTCCCCGCGCGCAGGGACGGGACAGCCCCTGAGGCCCGTGCCCCCCTCCGGAGCATCCCCTCCCCACGCAGGTCACCCACGCCAGGCCCTGTCCTTCTGCCACGCTCTTGCTCTCCAAACGCCTTCTGCAGATGTGAAGCTTTATCTCCAGTTGAGATCGAATGCAAGGTCATTAACCCGGCGGTACGGCACCGCAGCCTGTACAACAGCAACGAGTCCTGAGCCACGCTGCTCCCACGGCCAGCACGGTGCTCCGGGGTCGGAGCAGCCCCAGGGCACGCGGGCAGAAGCCGCGGGGTGTGGAAGCAGCGGGTGCGGGACCGATGCAGGAGAGCTGCGGGTGCTGGCCGTTCATTCGACCTGTCCCTCCAGGAGCAGCACCAGGCTTCAGGGTCTGCCTGCAGGGACACCGCAGCTGAGACCCTACACAAAGCCCCCCATCTCCACCGCAGACACGTCCAGGAGCACCCCAAGGAGCTCAAGCAAGAGCTTCCAGCCCTCCAGCCCCACTGCGACAGAACAGGCTCTTGTTCCAGCAGCTTCCTGCCTTTCTCCGAGATAATTTTTTTCCCATTAAATAACCACTATGAGCTCTTTCTCTTCCCAATATGGCAAGCACCACTACACTCATTGTTTGTTTGTGTTTTGTTTTAGTTCCTTCCCTATTAAAACAGCTTGAAACCCATTGTATTACCTGCCTCCCCCTCCACATCTCACACTTGAATACCACCAGGTTTTCCTTTAAATGAAAAGCACTTAAGCAGTTACGAGATTCCTTGCACATATTTGGCTGACGGGAGTACCTGGAACTCCCTATTCCTTGGCTTCAGCCTGTAAATGCAGAAGGTTTTGAAACTGAGATCTAAACCAGCTCTTTGGTTTTTAACAGCCTACCCGGGGAGTCCATGGAACAGATACAAACACATGTCATAAGAAAGCATCTGGAGTCGTTTTTAAGCATATTTCAAATATTGTTTATTATTTTTTTCTCTTCAACAGATAACTTCAGGTTCTCCCAGATTTATTCTAACTGGTTATGCCAATTAACTCATTCACCAGGTTTCTAAGCCCTGCCTAATCCCTCCTGCTCACACAGCACCGGAGCGAACGACGAGGGCAGGTGCGACCCCGCAGCCTTGAGGCTGGCACAAACACCTTATGATGCTTTCACTTTTTAAGCACTAATCAAAGGTTTCCATGGTAACCAGCAGGAGCAGGAAGAAGATGGGAAATTATAGGTCAGCTCTATCATTGAAAGCAAAAAATTTATTCAACTCCTTTGCCCTTGAAAAGTTTCAAGGTGACCTAGAAGTATCGATTAATTGAGCTGCACAAAGGCAGAACACATGCCCCAGAGCAGTATCCTATCGCTGCAAAGAAATAACTTCCAGTCCTTCAATACTAGGCTTGATCTGAACCCCAGCGAGGATCTTCACCTCCGCCCTACCTTCCCGACAGCCAAGCCCACCGACACGCCGCTAACGCCATGCCGCAGAGCCAGCAGCACGGCGCTCCTCCTGCCACCGCTGGGCACGGCAGCGCCCGCAGGGCCCCGCAGCGATGTAGGTCAGCGGGACAGCCCACCTCCCCTGCCTCCCACGCTGCCCCGGGTATCGATCCCCATCTCACGCACACACAGGTTTCCATTTACTCGTAAACCAGATATGACTCAACACCAAACACACACACAAGGAAACTTTTTTTTACCACTATTAACTTTCAGAGGAAGTGGAAAATGGAGAGAAAAACATATCAGTCATATACATACTTTGCCAAGTGGTTCATGAGCAAGTGCAGCATCTGCCTGTTTTTCTCCGGGAGCCGATGAACAAGGCTGTGGATCTCTGACACCCTGGATTCCTGATTCTCCAGTTCTGCATTGGAAATAGAAGATGATTTATCCCTGCGTCAGGGGGGTTATTACAGAAAAAGGCATGCGGGCCCAAAGAGCAACACTGACAGACATCCCAGGGACCCGAGGCTCCCACTCCCTAACTCCGACCTACACCCAGGCACGCTGCGGGTATCCTCCACAGTGTTTTTTCTCTTTACCAACTCCAATCAGTTGTTTGAAAAAGGAAGAAGCTAATGGGCTGAAACAATGAGCTGGGAGCAGATGCCAGCCATATGAAAAGCCCGTTGTGATCAGGAAATGGGCTGGCTGTAACCAGAGTGTTCCTCCAGTTTCAACAATGGGAAGCATCAGCACATTCTCATCCAATGTGTTTCCAAGCACCGTAAGAATGTGCTCAGCACAACGCCCGGAAAGATTTCAGCATCTGGTCTCAACAGGCTGGTTGGATCTGCAGGTGCTGGCAGACATGCCCCAACAGCCTGAAAGCAGGGTCCATCGAGGAGTCCCCTGCCCTGACCCGTCTTCAGGAGGCCACCACCGATGTGACCACCATCCTTGGGAGCCTCCTAACCCACCGGTCCTCACCCGTGTGCATCAGGCTGTACCGGCACAGAGCTGCTAACCGACAATTACCTGCTCCCATATTAAAGCATCCTCCTAGAGCAGACAAAGGAAAGCAGCACAGACATCTGAACCGCAACCGATCTAATCAAAGCACCGTAGGTGTTGTTTGAACAACGGCCTCGCTCATTTTGGCAGTTGATGGTCAGAGAAAGAAATAACTGCAGCACCAGTTACTGCCATCAGCCAGCTCTCCCCTGGCCCCGCACCGCGTGTTTCCTCTGTACCCAGTAAGTCCCAAACAACACCCTGCCCCTTGCATCTCGATTCTTATTCTGCTCTCCAGGATTTAAGAACAAGGGTTCAGTGGGAGAGCAGCAGGGTAGAGGTTACGCTCAGCTGCTTGCAAATTCTGTTCCTCCTTCAGACCGATGCCATAAACATCAACAAACTCACTTGCTGCTTTGATGAAGCTTCTTTGAAACTGGTACATCATGAGTGGCCCCGGAAGCATTCTGGAAGATAAAAAGGTAACACACACAAAACACATCTGAGCAACACAATCCGCAAAATTGCAGAAATAAAGCTTTGCTGTTACCAGAAAGTCAGCTCTCTTTTTAAAGAGCAGAACTAAGCAATAGCAACTCCAATAAATTCCTCTCATCAGAAGGCATAAGACCTGTTAAAGTACCATCAGTTTATTCTTCCTCCCTTTTCAGTACCATACTAACTTCATTTTTAATTTTGGCTTTTCTTCAGTAACACAGAGTTTTAGTACAACAGTGAGCCCATGATTTCCAAGTAAGTTTAAAAATAAATTATAAAGAGAAACAAGCCTAGTCATAAAACTTTAACAGTCGCTGTTCCCATTATATTTCCAATTCTCCCCTCCCACTTGTACATCCTTTCAGTGGGACATCGTGATGCTGGCGACATTCTTCGTTGCTTTGCAAACAGTTCAAACTCTGGAACAAAGGTTGCCAATCAAGCAAAATTATGTAGTGTTTTGTGATTTTCTAGGCTGAGATCCACCAAGCTAATTATACTCATCACCCTAATTGGATTTAGCTTCTCTCTTGTTCTCTGCGTCTCAAAAAAAAAAAAAAAAAAACCAAACCAACACACAGAACAACAGAAAGCAAAAACCTGCAGTCGCGACAGGTAGAAGCATGTTGTGGATAATGAAATACTGACTGCTGCCAACAAACTAACATTTTTGGAAGATAACCCACAATGATAATGGCATCGGCTTTCATACAGAAATTATTACTAAAACGAAGCTAAGCACCCAGTTCTGTAACAACTGCTCCTTACAGGAGCACCATGCTCACTTTCTGCCACATAGTCATTAGGTGGAAGCCTACCGTGAAAAGCTTAGGCAGAAGCTGAAATCAAGGCAGGACATGCAAGAATGAGCTTTTTTAATTACGTTTGTACGGTATATGCATTTGTCAGAGAGCTCAACGTATTCCCCACATCCTACTCAAACATGCTGGAGGGTCAAGGAAAAAGCCAGAATAAATTCTCTAGTAGCAGTTTCTCCTTCATTTATATCAAAGTGTTTTTGTTAAGTATCGGCAATAGTAGGCAGTAACATCCCACATCATTGCTGAATTCGTCCTGAAGCCACACGACAGACAAGCCTTTTCTCCCTTACCTCAGGTAAGTTTTCAGTGCGCTAGTAATGGTCTTTATCTCCCATTCTGCACAGATCTCGGTTTCTGTTTCAGTGGCTGTTTTTGGATCTAAGGAAAAAGAAAAAAAGACAAAAGTGAACCAAAGTGAAGATAATACCAGCTCATACCACTCCAGCACCAGCAGAATACAGCCAGCTGTGTGGGAAGATCATCACGTCGCATTTTCTTAGCTATTCCAAACCCCAGTGACCACAAGCTGTTCCCCAGCAGACACTTCTGCAAGGAAGCAGAATTCGTCACCAGAGATGGGACACACTCACTTACATGAGACCAAAAAAAAAAAAAAAACGGGAAAGAAAAGAAAAGAAAAACATTAACCATGAGCAACGAGCCTGGCAGTTGGACTGAAAGCGTGACACCGAACAGGCGGCAGGAGGCTGGGGTGGTCAATGACAGCAGCGACAGCAGTGCACAAACAAGACACGGACCAAGACAACCACAGGGCACCCCAGGACTCAGCAGAAAAGTCACAGCCTCGAGTGGGCTGCAAGGCATCGCCACAGCCTGCATGGACACGAGCAGCAGCAGCAGCAGCAGCGGCGGCGGTGGTGCGGCCTTTCGGGTGGCGGTGAGGCTCCTGGGGCCCGGCGGGACAGAGCGGGTGGCCGGGGCAGGTACCGGTGGGCAGGGGCACGGGGGAGTTTTGTTCTCCTGCCCGAGGCAGGGACGAACCCCTGGAGGTGGCAGGGAGGCTGTGGAAGACCAGGCGGCGTGGATCCGCAGCTGCCTTTCATTTGGACAGGGAGGAGGCAGCGGGGCGGCCGCACGCAGCGCCTCGGCATGGCTGGTGCCCAGGTGCTCTGGGGCTGGGTGCTCCCGTCGCCTTGCCTGCAGCCCCCGGGGTGCCCTCACGCCACCCCGAGGTACGTGGGGAGCAGCCAGGCCGCGTCACTGCCGCGGTGCGAGCGGGGGGAGCACGGGGACACCCGGCCGGGCTGAGCGGGGCAGGGCGGCAGCGGCCGGGGCTGGGCGCAGCAGAGCTGCGCTGCGGTTTGTTTATTCACCTCTGGCCTCTTGGTGTCATCCTATTCTGCTCCTGCATCCTCTCCGCAGCAGCAGGCCGTTTCTTGCCATCTTTGGTTTTTTCCAGCGCCTGATTCACCCTCCTCCACCCCACAGCTGCCCGCAGGCCCCGCGGCAGCAGCGCCAGGCCCAGCGGCATTTCCTTGAGGCGAGGAGAGCCCGGCCTGGGCTCGCTCGGAGCGCGGCACCGGCAGGGAGCGACCCTCGAGCCGCCTCCACCAACATCACCAAGCACCACAGCGCTGCAGAGACCAAGCCACGGGCTCAGCCTGCAAACGCGGCCTCCTAGCGCTTGCGAGAAAGGACTCTGAGCCACGGGTGACGGGCACGCACGGCAGCATCGCCGCCCTCCAGGGACACTTCTCGGGTCCTCGTTTCCACCGCCGAGCCGAGGAGAGGGCTGAGCTGCTGCCACGCTCAGCCTGCCTCTGCAATTTGAATTCCCGACCCTCCACAGCTGTGTTAGATGAAAACATGAATGGATGACAAAATGTTTCCTGGCCATAACTAGTTCCTTGTGATAGCTTCGGCTTTGACAAGCGGCAACAAAGGATACCCAAGAGAGGCAGGAGCTACGTTACGGGATGCTGTGTTGGCGATGCTCAGCTGGTCCCAGCAGGTCCCTGGGGCCACCTCCGGCCGAGGCCGAGCAGATGCTGCATCCCAGCCTGCTGAGCCCTCCAGCATCCACAAACCAGCACTTACTGCCCGACGGCGCTGCTGGGAACGCTGCACCCCCAGCCTTGGAGCTGGTTTGTGAACCACGCGTCCCCATGAGCCAGGACCAGAAGTGGTCTTTTTTTATTCCTCCTTCTTTAAGGAGGACTGACTGGAAGCCAAGCTCCCTGCCCACAAAACCGGGTCAGCTGGGAGGTTTCACCTCCATCTCACCAGCCGTGCACACCCTCACACCTTTACCCAGCCCTGCAGGGCACGGCGGACCCGTAACGCCACCGGTGCCCCAGCGGGGCTGGGACTGGAGCCAGCACCCCGTGGCAGGCTGCGCGGCACGGCTGCGGGATGGGCTGCCCCAGCCTCTGCAGAGAAGCGCGTCCGTGCTTCCAAAGTGACGGCTGCTCTTGGCAGCACGAGGCTGTTCTGGGCCTCCCTCTGCTCGGAGGGAGCCTCCGGAGCGTCTCTATTTTTATTGTCGAATACTGCAGCATTCTTTTCTCCATCTCCTCCGGGGCCTTTCCTTCCTTTCTGCATTTTTCCCCTCCTATCTCCCCTTTTTAAAATTCCTTTAAAGAAATCAAAAAAACGTGCAGCTGCTCCGCACGGTGTAAATACGAGGCTCTGGACTAACAGCGTGTTCTTTCCAAACGCCGACCTGAACCAACCGCTGTGGAAAGTCTGCTCGCAGGAATCTGCGTTTTTCTGCTTCTCCCTGTTTTTTTGCAAACCACCAAACCAGATCAGGAAGCCAGGCTTGTTTGCACAAAGTTCCAGAGTGAGATCAATAAGGCACTATTTTTACTGATTTCTGAGAAAACACCTTAGCGCTCTGACAATGAACGAGCCTGTAGGAAGGCAGCGACCGCTCCCTTCTCCGGCACCTCCACCCACGGCCGGGGCCAGGCTCCGCGGGCTGCGGGAGCCCCGCCGGCCACGCTCGGGTGGCTGCTCGGGGACCAGCGGGAAGCACCACAGCAAGGCGGGTGACACTGGTTTGGAGTCTTTGCTGATGACCAGACCCAGTCAACACAGAAATCACCACGCCGTCTGCACTAACAGGCCCGGCCACGGGGACCTCGTGCACACACGCAAAGGCTCAGAGTATCGCGACTGAAAACCGCGACTCCTCCAGGCCAGAAGCGAGGGACGGTGCTCCGGCCACCACTGGGGAGGAGGCAGGAGCAGGACACAAACATGTCACGTCCATTGGCATAAATGCCTTGTTTCCGCCCTGCTTTGATGCTGCCTTGTGAATTCTCTTCGCTAACACAGCCCTGCACCTCACAGCCCTGGAGGTCTTGGCTGCAAGCACGCAGCTCCAGGTGAGCAGGACCCAGAAACACGCACGGCAGGATCCTACTCCCACCGAGAGCACTGGGAAACCTCTCCAGAGCTCAGGAGAAACAGGAGCAGGCCCTTTCCGTGATATAAAACCGCAAAACCTCCCGTCAGAGACTGGGCAGAAGGCAGAGAGGCACTACAGACACAACTACCAAGGCCAAGCGCTGATGCTGGATACAGCTGCCAGCACCATCTGGTCCCATGGCTTCAGCTCAGTGGGTATTTTTCTCTTCACAGACATGTATAATGTGCTTTTGAATTTTAAAGCAATAGGTAAACATCGTGTAATTTTAAAACTAATTAAAAGAATGCACTGAATAAGAGTTAGGATTTCCCTCAGGGCAAAGGGTTTATTTTAATTTAAAAAAGCATCAAGAGGAGCACTTGAAAAGTAAACATTTAAGAAATGTATATTCACACAAAGGTCACGTGTCTCACATTAATCACGCAAATGAATACTATCCCTCCTCGTCAATGCCAAGGCAACTTCCCATTGCACTACCTTTTTAAGGAGGCAATTTTAACAGATTAAAGATAAGCCTGGTATCAGAAAAAAATAAAAAAATAAAACCAAGAAACCACAACTTTTTAATAGCAAGGTCTTTGCTGAACTTGAGCAAACAACTCAACACAGGATGTCTTTTGAAAAACTCATCCAGGAGTTTTCAAGCATGATTCATTAAACAGTAGGTGAAATTCTACGGTTGGTCTCGTGAAAAGGCTCAGGGCTAATAATCAGTCTTCCCTGACCTCCAGATTTATGAGTCGGCAATAGTTAGCTCTGTGGGTTACACGTGCAGCATCTGTCTCCCAAGCTGAAGATGGATGCAGCTAGCACCACAAGCTAGCTGCTCTCTCTACAAAAGGAGATCTCCACAGGAGCTGGTATAAACGTGAAATAGTGCCCATAAAACATCCAACAGGCCAAATTCGGTTTTAACCCTGAAGTTGCTTATTGCTGTAAATTACTAATCTGATGTCTCTTAGCAGATACAGAAAAGGATTAAGCAAAAGAGAGTGAAAAATTAACTTCCCTAAGCCTTTTATTCCAGCAGAGTCCAGCTGGAAGGGCCACCCGCCGCAGCAGCCACCCCCAGTAGCCCCGGCTCCAAAAGCACCCCATCGAGCCCTGTCACTGCCTGGAGCCCGTTTTTAAGGAATTTCTTCATCTATTTCCTGGGGATGGAGAAAGCTGCTGCCGTACAACAGCTGGTTTCAATTCCTCACCAATTTCTCCATGGCAAGAGGAACTGCCTGGAGCACAACCTCATCACCCAGCCGTAATTCTCACCCACACTTGGGTGGCTCGAGAGATTTCCGAAACAGCCATAGGACCCACTTGATCAGAGCAGCTATGACCTGTAGGAAGCCTCACTCACCACCCCGTGCTGCTGCGCACTGGGAGCAGTGAGGAGACCAGGCCAAACGCTGTCGCGCTCCGTTTATCCTAACGCCGAGTCACAGCAGCAGCTCTGCGCGCTGGGAGCTGCCGTCCTGTGCGCCCGCACTTCAGCCATAAACCCGTCCGTGGGAGCTCCGACTGACGAACTTTATTTATTTGCTGGGTTTTCTCCTCAATTTGATGGCAGACGGTGAAGGTTGGAGAAAGGCAGCTTACCCTGCCACAGCCAACCTGCCTCTCACAGCTCCCGGTGGGACGCACACCTCCCCAGTTCCCCCGTCTCGGTGAGGACCAAGAGCTTTGCCCAAGCCCCCGGCCCGTGCTGCAGCTCACCCCGGAGCGCCTCAGCTCGGCCCAGCGCCGTGCTGACCTCCTGCAAAACGCCTCGTGCCAAGGGCAGTGTCGCTTACATCAGCCGCTGCTCGCTGAAACTTGATCTTTTTGCCATTTAAACTGTATGTGAATCACTAACGCTGCCCACATTCATTTCTAAATATAAGGGAAACCTGAAGTTGCAAGCAAAATTTGGCTTCGCAGTTCACGTGGGCTTGATGCAAACACGAACGTTTACGCAGAGCCGTGCTGCTGCCTTCAACTCCTCGAGGGACAGGAGAGAACAAAAGCGGGCTTGACAGCTGAGGCGTTTCAGTGTGACACTTGCTTTACAGACCACCTGAGGGCTAGCACCGTGTGAAGGTGATTTAATTGCCGGTGGTTCAGAGAAAGACAGGGAGACCTGGGTTTGCAAAGAGTCCCAGCGACCGATAGCGGGGGATATCCCCAAAAGGGGTCGCACTTCGGACACCCACCGGCCACGTTACCGGCAGCCCGCCGGCACGCACCCGCCTCTCGTCAGCCCTCCAGCACCGCCAGCTAATGAAGACATGCCGGGACAAAGAGAAACCGCTGCCTATATATCACCGCGTTATGAGACACGAGGTCGACAGCTGAGTGGCTTCAGTCGCTGAGCAGATAATGGATGCTGGATGGGGTCCAAAATTCTGAATCCCTCCCGGCCCCGGAGAGCTCTTAAAACAAGCAAGTTTTGCCATCTGCCACAGCCCCAGCGCCTCCAAGCAGAACTGACAGAGCCGCGAGGCTGCGACCGATGGGGTGAATTACGCCCGTGTGAGAAGAAAACAGGTTCAGTCGCTCTGCCGGCCCTCGAGATGTTACACACCGGCACGAAAGCCACGAGCAGAGGAGCTGGCAGGTCGGACCTGCCCACGTCGCGGGCACCCGGCCCCCAGCCTATTTTTATCAGTGGGCAGCAATGCTCTTTGAGTGATGCTCTAATGCAATAGCGCCAAATGTGTGTGCCGTGGCTTATCTGCTGTACTTGCGCGGCTAGCAGGACATATTCACATGCTCCAGAGCCTACGCCAAACTTCTACTAATAGAAGAAAAAGAGGCAGTCACTGGCTCTTGTGACTGCAGCTAACTTTCCAAATGCCAGAGCGTAACTGATGCAGACATGTCCCCTTGCGTCAGGCAGGAGCCAGGGACTGTGATTTAGAGCATTACCCTTCTGTTTCCTAATAGTCTCGCTGGATTATCAATTTTGGATAGGTTAGTGCTGACAACTGCTACAGCCACCAGGGGCTTTGCTCAGTGAGCACTAATGATGGGAAAAGAAAAAGGAGTTGGAAGAGGAGAAGGAAAGATACTGAAAGTGAAACACAACGGATTAAAACTTTTTGCGGGGAGAAACACACCAAGAGAGGAGCACCGGCATTTTGTGAAAGCAAGAAACAGAACTTATATTGCAAAGGAACAACACTAAGCAAATGAAAAGAGGAAGAAGACCACAAATGTCACTCATTTGTCCCAACAAGCAACAAACGCATTCCTAAGGCTGTTAACAAATTATCAGGCGTTTATTTCCTCATTACTGCACCTATTTCATACATGGTTCTGCCAAGCCTAAGAAGCAGGAGGCAGGACTGGAGAAGCGCAGCTGCTGCTGCTCCAGCTCAAGTGGGTATTTGCTCAGATGTGCCTCATCCATGTCTAAATGGACAAAGTCCCCCGGGGCTGCAGCTGGGGGATGCAAATGCCCCCCTGCTAGTTCTGAGGACGAAACCAGCTGCTCAGTCACAGAGAGCCACAACTTTAGCACCAGCACTGGTCGCAGACAAGGGCGTAAGGAGCAGGGGTGGTTCTCCCGGACAGGCCAAGGCCTGGAAAGGTGGCGAAAAGACCAGAGCCAGGAGAGGGAACGACTCGCATTTCTTTTGAAGTATACCCACCAGGCTATAGTTAACACTGACGCTGGGCTGGGAGTCAGGCTACAAATTCTACAAAGCAGACCCACAAGCACAACCCAACGAAGAGCTCTGCAGGGTCCCGGGGTGATGGAAACCAGCCACCACTGACAAGGACACGCCAGGAACCGTCAGCCAAAGCAGCCCCAGACCTACCCTGCACCAGGAACGACCGGCAGCTTGCTGACAGCCACAAACCTGTTTGCTCCTACACATTTTGTGCTCAGCAGAGGCCTGGGGGTATGCTGGGTCAGAGCACAAAGGCACCTGCATCAGGCACTGCGGCCTCCTGTGCCATCGTATCAGCTCAGGGGCAGGGAGAGGTTTCTGAGAATGGCTGCACACCGGGGCCAACACGAAGCTCTGCCACAGCGTGACCTGACACCTTCCCTCCTCCCGAGCACCCAGAACCGCAGGACCCAATGCCTCAGGCATGAGGGGAACGCATGCTTGAAACGTCTGTGCAAGACCGTGTTAGAACAGGCATGGAAGGTCCAAGGGGAAAGTAAGAAGAGCCACAGGCAGCATGCAAAACAGAAGAGAAATTAATTTAAAAATATTCCGGGAACAACGTGGCAGGTATGAGATTGAAAACCAAAGCTTTCAGTTATTTCTTTGAAGATTTGAGTTGCATTAGGGAAGGCTGCCAAAATTTGTAGTGCATGTGAGCGGGACACCAGTGACTGCACCAGAAGACCTTTCAGAGCAATGTCCTACACGAGTCCTACCTTTGTAACCTGCCAGTGGTGCCCCTGGGACCTCCCGGCCTCTAACAGCATGTGGTCCTAAGAGCACAGTCACCACGATTAGGTACCCAGACAAGAGCCTCCGTTCTTGGTTTGCAAGACTTCAAAGCAGCACAGTCTGCTCGCCTTTAACAAAATATGAGACACTTACCCATTAATATGCTCAACAGCTTTTGAACTCTGGAGTTTACTCCAACGATTCGGTAGAGCCCTTGCTCATTGATCCCTGGAAAAAATAAAGAGTTTATTAGGAGAATGTCAAAAGAGCTACTAACATTTCTTTCATTTCTTCGGCTTCCCTAATAGCAACAATAATTAAACCCTCTCATCAACTACGTACAAAATTACAGAAGAGGGTAAAAATGGGTTTTGATGTTAGGGCTTTCATGTATTGATTAAAAGTAATGCCCCCAGTTAGCTCGGGAATCAAAGACCCGAGGCCACCTTGCCACCACCCCACTAACAGTGAGGGAGCACGGGTGTACCACGAAGGATCTGCACTCAACATATAACAGAGAGGCAGTTTGGAAAAAAATCTTACTGTGCCAATTCTTCAGGCTGAGGTTTAAGACTTTTACATGTTCTTCACACGTGGCCTGGAAAAAGACCTTGAGCCAAACTACTTGCTACAGCATCCAAAGGACTTGCTGATGGATGCCCTCTTTCCCCCGAAGCACCTCAGATGGGGGATGCCTAACCTCCCAGGCTGAGGCTCTCTAAATTTTCCTTGATAACTGCAGTCGCTTTGTTTGGACTCATCTACCCATTTGTTTCCTTTTGTGGGTGGGGGGTTGTTTTTTAATTTATTTGCTCTCAAATGGCTTTTAAAACTTGGCCTGAATGTTACAGAAAGTTGCGGCTAGCGTGAAAATCTCCGGGGATTCCCCTTCCTGCAGGATCCCGGCGACCCCCAGTTGCTCCCTTACTCCAGGCAGCAGCTTTTGCACGGCAAGCGTTGTAGGGGAAAGCGCCAAGGTTAAATGGCCCATAACATGTTACATTGCCTAGGGGCAGCATGAAGACCCCAGAGAAAGAACGCCGACAGAAGTACTGCCGCTTTGGGACCCTCCTGAGCCGAAAGGTTCCTGCGATGCCTCCTTCTCACCTATTTGTGCAAGCGCAGGCATCGGCTCTCAGAAATGATGGAGAACAAGACCCAGGCTGCACCCCGAGGGGGCTCGGGTGCTGCAAGATAGCCGTCTGTGTGCACCCAGCCTTCGTGAGGGGAAGGACTGAAACGTATCCCTGCTTTCTGCCCCACAGGGGAGGACAGGCTTTGTGCCGGCACCGCACGAGGGCACGCTCCGGGGACGTCTGCGGTTTCCTCCCCTCCCTCCACACCGCAGGCAGCACAGCGCTCCCTGACTCAGCCCCGTCTCTGGTGTTTGCTTAACCGCTGCCAACCCGAGGCATGTCTCAGCAAAGGGACTTGGGGGAGCCTATTAAGTGGTTATCAGATGTGGGATGCGGAGGGTTAATGAATCATTGCTGTTCGTGAAGAGCAGGTAAGCAATCGCTATGCTACAAGCAGATGCAAGGCCTTCCCCCAAAACAAGACCATCTGGTGAACGGCCCTACCTCTTGTTTCAACAGCATGTATGCATTTCTTGATAATGCTGAAGCCGATATTATCCAACTGGGCGGCTGAAAGGGAAGAGGAGAGAGAAGTGATAAACACCTAGCCGAGGGACGGAGTCACACCGAGCGTGCCGTTCATCCCGCTGTCATCGCTGCCACACAAAGCACGGCTCTATCACCGCTCAAATGGGGGGGGAAGGAGAGGGAGATAAGGTAGGTGTTCAGAGAGGAGAGGCACGAGTACAGCAGTTGCACCAGGTGTAATGCAGCAACCGCACGGCGCTCATCCGTCATCAGCCTCCGCACTGCTCTGAACCCGCACCTCCCACGTCCTGCTGAGCAGCAGTGCCCCTGGCTAGGCTGGAGATTTATGTCTACAGCTGGTCAAAATATTAATTTAGGATCAAGGTGAGGTATCCTGAGGAGACCTTTGTCTGGAAACACTAGGTTGCTTGGAAAAAAAAAAAGCAGAATCATAATTTTGACATGACAAATCCTTGAAAGCAGCACACAAATCAGCCTGCTTCATCTCAGAGCCAGGTAATTCCTACAAATCCCCCGAACTGTCCACCCAGCTAACCGAACCGCCGACCTGCTGGAGAGGTGGCTTCACCTCGAGGCCACCGCACGCCGGGACGGCCTGCGGGTTTGGGTTATGGGATGGAGCTCCCACGTGCTGCCTGGAGGAGCAGGGCACAGGCACTGCGCTGGCTTGCATTTCTTGCTGTGGCTTTTGAGGCGTTTTTCTGCAGATGAGAGTTTTTTCAAGGACAAACCATATGACAGGCTGGAGCACTGAAAAGTGCCAGTAAAAGGAAGAGATAGCTAAAAAGAACTGGGAAAGAGAGGTGAAAGAGAGGAGGAGGTAGATACGAGCAGCAATAGCTTTCTGTGAAGGTAAATGGAGTACAGAAGTCAAAAGAATGGCAAAAGCGTGGAGGTAGAAACAGAGAGAACAGATGGCGTGTGGAAGAGCAATAGGTGCTGGGTGATGGGAACAGATTTTGCTCTGTCCAAAACCAGATTTTGCTCCTCTGTGCCCAGCAGGAGGGACCCTGTCCCTGGGGAGCAGAGCAGCAGCCCTGGGACGGCCGGTCCCTGCACCCCGAGGTGCCTGCACCCCGCTGCAGGCAGCCGCTCCTGCCTGCCCCGTGATGCAATGGCACGAAGGTAACGCACCACGTCCCACGGACCTCCCTCCTGGGCAGGTGGGCGCCGCTCAAGAACTGCCCCTTCTTTTATTAGCACAAGTGAAACATTTATTTAGGACAAATTAGGACGTCTGGAAGGCACCTTACCCTGCCTGCGAGCCAGATCCAAAAGATCCGTGTTAATGCAATGTAAAACCCAATTAACTCATGCCATTGCAGGTTTTCCTGTTTAATTTTCAGGGGTTACTAATACATGGATACAAATACTTGCTGGAAGGAGATTTTGTCCTCGTCAGCTCTCTACTGCTGTGTGGGAAACACCACCCACAGGCAGTAATTTGTCAAGAAAAATTACTTCCCCCTAGACAATGGTCTGGGCAACCTTGCGCAGGGCAGAAGTCCCTCGGAGGGTTGGGGAACCCACCGGGGACCCACTCCCCGTGAACCGGACACGAGGGGATGTCGCGTTGGTAGAGATGTGGCACCGCAGCTTGTCTGGAGCCCAACAGCAACGGAGGAGATCCCGGGGCTGGCAGTGTCCTCACGGCAGGGCACAAGTGATTTTATTCCTGTCATTCTCCCCGCTCACATCATTTACTGGAGCACGGATTCACTGCTGGTTCACAAGAAGCTGCCAGTTCGCTGGCTGCCTGTGGCTTGCATGGTGCCATCCC
This sequence comes from Anser cygnoides, assembly GCF_040182565.1. Lineage (NCBI taxonomy): Eukaryota > Metazoa > Chordata > Aves > Anseriformes > Anatidae > Anser > Anser cygnoides. The sequence goes on from NC_089886.1 coordinate 1,336,173, forward strand.
TTACTAATCACTCGCTTCGTGTTCTCTGCCGGCATTGTTACTGGCCTGATGAATGGCACAAAAACCTGAGACAGTAAAACAGCTCTATTGTATTTTTCTGGGCAAGAACACCGGAGCGCCGAGCCAACATAAGCGCGCAGGCCGGAGGATGCCTGTGCCGCAGGATGTGCAAACATCCCGGAGCTGCGGGGTGCTTCGCTGGGCACCCGGAGGGCTCCCCAGCACAGCTCCCAGCTGCGCTGCGAGCACAGACACAACAAGAAGTCAACACACCGCCGAACGGCAACACAACGCTACAGCACCCTAGATTACTGAAATCCACAACCGTGGGGGTACTTGCGGAGCCAGCAACTGTGGGGTGGAAACTGTACAGGCAGAGAGAGTTCAGCAGGGCTTAAGTTGTCTTAGTCCTGACCCTAACCCTGGTCTTTTGCTGTCCCTGCGCGGTGCTATCCAGCCAATACAGCTCGCCATTTCAGGCTCTCTACCACACACTTCAAGTGCCAGCCATCCCTGTGGACCAGCAGGTTTCACTCGGTCCCCAGCACGCTTGGATTTGAGCACAAGACCCTTACAAGCACCAGGCCTCCTCCCCGTGTGCCCCTCGCAGAGCCCGGCACGCGGGGGCTGAGCAGGAGGTTAGCCCGCACCTCCCGGTGGTGCTCGGTAGTAGCAGCGCTAAGAAGCAGGAGCAGCCCCTCCGGATGGAAATGACTGAGCATAATCCTCCCAAGTAGATGAATAAGCTCTTCAACTCGTTGCTGAGCTCTGGATCAGGAAAGGTCAGGGATTTATTTGCAGTAGTTATATCCAGAAATAATATCTGATTAAATATCCAAAGTGCCTTTATTCATCCTTAAATTTAACTTTTAATGAGCATCATAAAAGCTTGATTTCCCCTCTCACAGAAGCAGCTTCTCTTTATCTCATTCATTTACCCAATGATTCAGTACTGCACCAGCACAGATCAAAGGCAGATTTGTATCTGCTGCGCTCCCGATCCTCACGCTCGCTCCGCTCACCCCGGCAGCAAAACGACGGGCAGCCCCGAGCTTCCATTCGGCACCACCACTAGAGCAAAGCAGATGCAGGCAGGTGTGGACAGCAGGGACAGGACCCCCCAGCCCACGCTCAGATTTAAACCCTTGTGGAGCTGCCTCCTGCCATCAGCTGCGGCCAGGGAACAAAAGAGGGAAGGCAGCAGCAAAGAGCAAACTCTCAGATCTGCCACAGAGAAGCGCGGCCAACCTCCGCTCTGCACAACAGGCAGCCCTAATTCCCCTCCTATATATTTAAAAGTGCCTCTCAGTCATCGGAGGCAGTGGATTCACAGTGCCTGTTCTCAGCAGAGGCAGTATGTCGCTCTGTTCATGCACCCAAACACGCTGTAGGGGCAAAGCCTACCGCCCTCCCTCCTGCGGTTTTTCTGTCCCTGCAGGCTCCCCTTCCCCAGGGGACAGACGCCAAAGCCAGCTTCCAGCCCGAGGTGCACACCACGGGCTGCTCACACAAGACCAGCACTCCAGCGCACAGCTGAGAGGCGGCATTCACACTGCAACCCTGCAGAAATCTTTTACGTTAGCAAAGGCGATGCAGGTTGTGCTACAGCTGTTGCACGCACACACACACACGTACTGAACTGACCTTCATGTGGCATCACATTTCTAGTGCTACTGAGCTGGTCTCATCCTGTTCTATTTTTGCCTACAAGATTATTTCTATTTAATCCATTAATTCTTCCACTTTACGCTGATATGGCATATCAGAGCATCGGTAAGGGGGCAAGAAGACGGTCAGCTCTGTTTAGCCTCAGGCAATCTTGCTGACTCCAGATGTGTACGCGTCGGTCACGGCAATGCAAGGTCAGCACGGGCTCTTCTGCACACCCCACCACATGTCCATGCCGTATAACAAAGTGCCGTGATGATGATGATGATGACCATGAGCTCTTTCAAAGACTACTGTGGTATTAAGGAGCCACGGAGAGAGAGAAAAGTTTTCAGCCTTAGCTCAGGTCTCAAGCTAGCAGAGAGCTGCCAGAGCTGCCAAGCTGCGGGGAGGACCGCAGCGTGCCGCCAGGGCGCTCACAGGACTCGAGGCCTGCAAAGAGCTTGTGCAAATAAAGACAGCCTTTGATGGGGTCCTGAGCTAGATGGGCAACCAAGTGGATATGAAACAAGGAGGGGAAAATGGTGGGGAGCAGAAAGGAAAGGAGTTTTTTTGTGCTTTGCCATGCAATATGCACAAACAGCCTAGAGGATTTGTTTCCACAGAGCAGAGCAAGCCCTCTTGGTTTGCGAACCAGTGCATCTAAATTCATCCAGCCCTAGCGGTTCGCTGATACCTGCTCCCCCCCAGCACTCTGCACTGCTTCCTCCCAGCTCCCAAAGAAGATTAAGATAAATCACCCGGCAGGCTGATGGCCATCTGGCCACACAGCAGGATGTAAAATCCAAAAGCTCTGTAAAATTAGACAGTGGCCAAAAAGCAGACCTCGCTATAGTGCTCTGAATCTCTTTCAGACTGCCGTAAGTACGAGCAGGAAGCAGAGTTATATAGGTTTTCAGGGTCAGGAATTGCATCCGGACTCCATTCAATCATTACACTCATTTCAAGTCCTTATAGGAAGCTCCTGTATCAAGGGCTCCGTGGCACGAAGCCAGCCTCCAAATCAATTTGAAGTGTAGCTCGTGAGGCAAGCGGCTCGCTACAGACATGGTTTTAATGAGTGCTAAAGCAGAGTCAGATGTCTGAACATACCAGCAGCGGCCCAGCGAGAGGCGTATGTGAAAATAATTGCCACCAGACCGCGTAGGAGCAGGGCTACGTAAGCAGCCTTCGTTTTGGGGTCCCAGCACACCCCGCAACGCAGGGCTGGTGGGTAGGGTCTCCCCAGCACAAAACTGGGATTGCTCTCACTTAAAGGTGAAAATCAACACGGAAAAGACACCGAAACACGAGCAACTTCGCCACAGCCTCCTCAGCTGATTAAATCTCATCTTCGTACTCATCTGGTGAAGAGGAGCGGGGAGAAACTTGGCACTTGGGCCTCTGTCAAAGTCTCGCTGCCCTTTGCCAAAGGCTGATCTGCTCCGGAGCGCGGCACAGCACAGCACTCCCCCCCAGCACTGCACACAGACAGCTCCCCAGAGCCGCACGGGAAGCCCAGCGCCGGGACCTGGCACAGGAGGCACGGGGAGAGGCTGCCCCAGCCCGGGACAAACGGGCTTTCTCCTCAGAGCCGCCAGCCTGCAGCACGCCCAGCCGCCAGGGCCGGCAATGCAACGCGGCCGCGCCAGCCGAAGGAAGCACCGCAGGGCTGCACGGCTGGGCACAGGGCACGGGGCCCTCCTGCTGATGGCAGTGCCACCAGCTCAGCACCCCGCAGGGTGCCAGTGCCCCTCCAGCACGAGCGCCCGTCCCAGACTGACCCAGGAAAACAACCTCCATGCCCGCAGCAGGCAGCCCTTACCTAAGGGAACCCTAAGCAGGCATTTAGGAGCCCCTACACGGGATCTGCTGCAAGCCTGGCAGCTGAAAACTAGGATTAGACAACACAATGACCCTGGGAAAGCCACGCACGCATCCGACTCGAGCTGTTCCCATTTATCCAAGAGCTGCCGGCACCCTGCAGGATGACTCCAGCCTAAGTCACCAGCCCCACGAGGATCGCTGGCTGACAGCACGTAAGACGGAAAGGTCACAGTTTGACAAGCACTTCTTTCAGAAGCAGTAATTGCTTCAGTGATCCTTCCTCCCCGCCCCCAACCCAAATGTTTTCCCTGCTTTTGCATCACCCCTCAATGAAGTTTAGAAAATGGTTATTTTGAACAGCTTCTGAGCCAAACCGACACACGCTGTCCTGGCACAGCCAGGGGCCGAGCACAGGGAACACACAGAGCGGTGGCAATTAATGGCCAGAGCAGGACAGAGCTGAGTAAGTCCCGTTCTCTATCCCTAAAAAACTTATTTTGGTCCTCTGCAAAATGGAGAAAACACTGAGCTGTTCCAGGCAGGCTTCATGTTTGGCAAGGGCACTGTCTGTGCTGCCCTTCCCAGGCTGAGCCCGGTGTGTACCTGCGAGGTTCACTTGGGTCCCCACCACCACGAGGACAACGTGGGAGACCGACGTGGAGGGGAGAACCACATCGCAGAGAGCAGAAATGAGGAAGAGCCTGCTTCATGCCAGGGCTGAAAATGGACACAAGGAAAATTACCTGCAAATTATACCTATTATTGTGAGAAAAATGCTTCTACTCAAGATGAAAATGCCCTGTCTGAGGCAGCACAAAAATGGGCTGATTACTGGCCATCAGCGCGGGCCGGGCTCCTGCCTGACCGATGACTTGGGGAAGGAGGGGAGGATCAGCTCCGAGCCTCGCAGGTACGGCAGTTCAGGGAAATGGCCCAGCTACGGGTTTTGAACCAAAGGGCATGAGAGCTGGGACTCGGTGCCACTGCTCCTCTAAGAGAAACAAATGCTTTCTTGACTCAACTCTTTGCCTGAACTACGGTAAAAACAGCCTATTTTTCCAAGGGATTGTTGGTGACGATGCTGACTCGGTGGGACCTCTGTAGTCCTTACACTGTGTTCCAGTTCCCCCTTGGAAAAAGCAAGTGTGTTCTCCAGGTTCTGGCCCAGCACGGCAAGTTGGTCACTGCAAGCTGCCACCTGCACCGTTTGCTCCAACGCACGAAAGGAACCAGCCCCGAGGGATGCTGGCACCTGGGGAACGAGGGAACCGCCCGACCCCGCTCTCCGTGACCGTGGGCCCGGCCGCCCCAGCTCTGAGCCCGTCCCCAGCTGGGTGGCTCTCTCCCGGGGCCACCCTGCAGTCCCCACGCTCACCCCCATCACCCCGTCCCGGTGGCGCTGCCGCCAGCAGCCCAGCCTCCCCGCCGGGGCTGCGAACTGCACGGCACAGACATTTCTCAGGGGCCCTGCTTAGAAAGGGATACTTACTGCCTTCGCTTTGGTTGTCCTTGTTCGAGTTGTAGACCTGGAAAACACAAGAAGAAAGCCTTATGAAGACCTGGCTCCGGCTGGGACGGGACCGCGGACCCACCTCGTGTCACCCGCTGGCGGCAGCTTTTGGAGCACCTGCCCCGGCCCCACCGGCGAGGTCCCAGGGCCCGCAGAGACTTCGCCAGCAGGTGCCCCAGCCCTGGGGCTGTGCTGAAACAACACCCAGAGCACTTCCCAAAAAGGGGGAATGCAAATGGGACAGAATAGGTGGGAATGGAAACTAAATGGGCTTTAAAAGCAAACAGAGAGGGGCATTCCCCTCTTCCTTGCTCTTCTCAAACAAGTAAAGGTTATAAAACTTGGAGCAAAGCAGGCAGCTCCCTTCGTGTCGTGAGCACTGCAGTAACATCTGGCAGGCGCTCCTCAGGCCAGGAGCAGCCTTCCCCACTCGCATGCACTTACAATGAATAAATGAGTCAGGCAAAGAGTAAGAGAGGAGAAGGAAAGTGAGTTCAGGGAGGACGTGAAATGCAGCAGGATGAGCCACCCTCAGAGGCGATGCTGTGACTTCATCCCGAGACTCCTGTCTCCAAATACCAGTGCTCTTCCTCCTGCCCTGACCCCTGTTACAGCTTGGCTACTTTAGATTAAAGCAGAGCTTCAGTGGGTTACAAGAAAAAGGGGGAAATGACAGCAGAAGGTTTTAATCACAGTCTAAGCATGATTTAAAAACCTAGCACAACGAAAAGCTGTAAGGAGATCAGCCTTCAGACCCAAACAGGCTGTATTTCTCTAACCCAATAGATGAAGATGTTAAAACAAAAAAAAAAGTCCTTCATCAACCCAGAGCTGAAAGAAACACACACGGCACTCGGTCAGCATCACAAGCTGGAGCTGAGTGTGGCAGCATCCATCAGAACAGGAAAAAAGCCTGTGTGGGCTGTTAAACAAAGCCGCGGGCGTGCACACCCTTCCTCTCCCAGGGAACAAAGCTGGGAGCCCCCTTCCACAGGGACCGAAGCTCAGGGAACTGATTTAATCACATGCTGCAGCCAGAAATAGCAAGCGGGGAAGGAAAGTTTCCACGGGCGGCGATGTTGATAGCAACACGCCAGGCAGCAGCGACCACACATCGCCCCCGAGGGCAGCGGCAGGAGGAGAGGCCCCTCCTCTGCCATCAGGCGGCTCCCGGCCCTTCGCACCGCGGGCACGAAGGAGCGCCGAGGCCGGGGGATGCACGAGCTGCCCCGGGTGCTTCCAGCGGGGCTGCCACGGCCGGGATGCGCCCCACACCTCCGGCAGAAGCAGAGGCCGGGAGGGGGAGAGGATCCTGCCCTCGGGAACGGTGCCAGCCGTGGCCGGACGGGCGCTGCTGAGCTGCGGGTGCCCCAGCAGCGGCTCCAACCCAACGGCCCCTCACCCCCCCCCCCAAAAAGCGACCCCCGAAAGGCTGTGCGCCACACGGCGCTTCCGCGCTCTCACTGTGAAGTCACTTAACCCAGACGCCTTCCTCGGAGCTCGACAAAACCCCACGGTGTTCCTGCGCTCCCCTGCCTCTCGCAGCCAGCACCACGAGGCTGCAGCTCCACGCCTGCGGTGCCAAGGCGGGCCCGGAGCAGCTCCCGCTCCAGCTGCACGTGCCAGTCAGGACGGCGAGCCGAATGAGGAAACTCCGTCAGCGGTAAAGACATCCTTCTGTTCAGATATCTCCCGCAGGTTTATTTTTAACCCTCGATGCCACGCGCCAGCCGGGGGGCAGCAGGCACTTGCAGGCTCCGTGACCCAGGGAGCGCCCCCCTGCAGCCACAAATCCTACAGATCGGCTCGAAACCAGGGTACGGGCACAGACTGACCCCACCGTGCTAGATCCCCCCCTCCTGCGGGGTTTCCCAAGGAGCACCTTCCCTCTCCTGCTCCCAGGGGCCCAGCTACGTAGCGGAGGACAAAGTGAAGATTTTGTTTGCAGGAGAAAAGCCCATCGTCCCACATCTGGAAACTGGGGGATGAACCAGCAGCAAACGCAGCCAGTCAGCAAGTGAGCTTTCCTCCAGGAGCAGCGTTTGTATCAAGAAAATAAAAATAAGCGAAAAGAGGGAAGGAAATACGCAGCAGGCTCCTCCGCCAGCAGCGCAGCCTCGCAGCCCTGGCCACGACGCCAGCTTTCTCTAATAACGCTTCTCTCCAGCTCCGCTTCCACCCCCGAGGAGCTGCTGAAGGAGCAGGCAGAGCTCCGCTAACTCCAGCTCACCAGAGGCTCGCAGAGCGCACGGCCCTCCCTGGGGACCCCGCTGGGGCTCGGAGCCCGGCCCCGTGCCCAGGCTGACCGCAGCAGCCCACACCCGCAGCTGCGTGCAGCAAAGGGCGGCCGGGACCCCACAGCTTCGTCTGCCAGCTGCGGCAGGTCACTGTCCCCGAGGCCCCGGCTGTCAGCGTCCTGCTCTGCCCGGGGCTGCGGCCCCGGCCCAGCCACCTGCCCTCGCTGAGCGTGCACCAGCTCCTGTGCTTGGGACAGCAAGCGTTTTCCGTTTTTCTGGGTCCACGCAGGTTTCAGCCCCTTGCTCTGGCACCTGACGCGCTTCCCAGCACGGCTTCGTCGTCCGCTGTCCTTCTCCCGACGGCTTCCTCTGCTGCCCAGGCCTCAAGCACGGTCACGCAGCTCCGAGTTACGGCACGCAGCCCATCAGCCGCAGAAGAAAATGTGTCTGCCTGCATATTCGTTCTTCCAATTTGGTTAAATGAAACCATAGAGACGTTATTAATCATCAGAGACTGTTCTTTAAAAAAAAGAGAGAGGACAGACAAGGAAACGCAGTATGCTTATGCCATTAACTGCAAAGTATGCACACGGCATAAAGGAAATTTCACACAGAGGTCAGCTGTGCAACCATAAAACAAGAAGGTACCGTCGTCCTACACCCATCTTGCTAAGGACAAACCTTTTAGCCGCCGCCAGTGCGGTAATGCACTGACACCACGCTACAGCATCAAAGTTGTAACCGAGCCCCAATTCTGTAACGTCCTTTCCTTTTCCTAGACAATCATTAGATTTTATAAAAAGAACTTTTGCTATACCAAAAAGCATTTGCTCGGAGGTGAAGGGCCGATGCGCCGCGTATCGCGTGTGGCAATACTTAGTTATAAAACTCACAGAACTGGGGCTAGTGACTAACTTGGAGACAAATCCCTACCCTGCGGCGCTTCGCTCGCTTTAAAAGTCATTCTCTTGCTAATTATTCCCATTTGATCATATCATCAGAGCCAAACTATCTTTACCAGGAAGTTTCAGAGGTGATGTTAATAGAAAAAATATTTATTAACCTAATACAGAATTTGCTTGAAGCCTTGAATTTAGTCTTCTAAATTCATACTGTAGATGGTCAAATATCTCGAACAAAATCGGATTGTGTCTTTCTTAGTGGAAGCTACTGCTTGCTTAATTTCGGCAGAGTCATGGCTATTTGGAGGCTTAAACAAGGCCTCCCTAAGCCACCTTTCCGATGTAATTTTGAAAAATTCTGAGACTGACCTGTAAGTAAAGCAGAGGCTTTTAGGTTCTATGAACCTAATTCTCCAGTTTTTACAACCTGATCCTAAAAAAAGGCACACGTGAGCATGCAAAGAGCCAACAGCTAACAACTGACTGCCTGGAGGTTGTTTAGGGTGAAACGACATTGTGGGTAAAGAAAAGGAAAAAAAGAAGTAAATGGGGTTTGGAAGGGGAACTAAGAACAGGAGATGTTAAGTAATTTTATGTTTATTTCCTCATTTCAGATTTCACACTGGTTTGGCCATGATGTCTATTAACCTCCGTGATAAATTAACTATGCTTTCATATGGCAATTGCATGTTTGCACACATCCTTTCTATAAAATAACTCCATTCCATACACAAAATGGGTCTTTACTTAAAATTCAAACTGTCCCAACCAAAGCTGTAACACTTAAGAGGCTGCACGGTGTTCGGGCACAGTTCTGCAAATCTGTCAGGTTCAAATACTGGAGCAAGATTCTGCCTAAATGGCTGAAAACCAGGTGAAAGAACTGTCTAGCTTCTCAGAGGCGGGAGGTAGATGAAATTTATAGAAATCCTTAACCAACAGTAATGTCAGCTGTCCTGTTTTGCAGCCACAGACAGAGGGATCTCCACTTGAGAAGGAAACCATCATTTCAGTTACCTAGACCATGTCCTGGCCTGGAAGATGCCTCCTTACACTCCTTTTAGAATCACAGAATATCCCGAGTTGGAAGGGACCCGTAAGGATCATCAACTCCAACTCCTGGACTAGTACTGGCACCTACTCTTCAACCTAGACTTTGTATTTAGACTAAAACTTACTGTCGAAATTGGCCAGTCCTGCCAGATTTCCTTGGTCTCCCTGGAGGAGCGCAGTGTTTGCAAAGCCATGAGCAATAGAAGGAAATGCTGCAATGTTATGCAATTTCCTTGTGATTCATATTCAGAAATCCTCAAAACAACCATGAACGAGTTTTTCAACTTTGAGTTCAGAAGACGAAGAGGCCAAAAATGTATAAATAGAAGTCATTATGTTCCCTCAGAATTGGTAGTCCAGCTGGCTTGCCAGCCACCCAAGGACAGGTTTTGAAGACACGGACAGGAGAACCGCAGACATTTTTGGAATCTTTTAATAAATGATCAGGGGAAATAGTTGGAAAAAAACAGCATACAGGCTGGAGTCCAGCTCGGATTTACTCAGACAAGACCTAGGTCAAAGTACATGGTGTAGACATTAGGACGGCGCAGGGTGGTGCCTGCAGTCCCCCAAGCCACGAAGCAGCCGCTGCACCAGGGGTTGCTCAGCCCCGCAGTGGGAACCTGGTGCTGGAACTCCTGCCCACCCCTTTGTCCACCCGTTCAATGGCCCTGCAATAGAGTGCTCCGACGATCTGCTTGGAAGTCTTTCCTCCTAGCCTCTCACTCGGACGCTAATGAAGCACCTGATCGCTTTCCCACAGGCCAGACCCTAAGGTCTTCATCCTCTTGAGAGCATAATGGAAACTGAAGTGCATCGAGCTCAGCCCTAGAGAATTTATTCCAAATCATTCACAAAGAGCTGTAAGCCTGAGGAGCAGCAACCATTGAGGAAAAGGCTTATGAAAATGCCTGGACAAAAAAGGCTCTGGGATGTTGCACAGTGCTCAGGCGCTCTCAGGAAAAGACCAGAGAAGACCAACTCCAGCGTTCCCTTAAAGCTGTGGTAGCACACAAAGCCCTCCTCTGACGAACTATAGTGGAGACGCTATAGGTTACAAACTGGTTTTACACGGAGATCTTGGGTAACTCAAAATGATTTCAAGAGAGTAAAACCTCTGAGAATTATTTAGCACATATTCAGCTTAGAAGATAAGGCATTACTTTCTTTTTACTGTTTTTGTTGCCAAATACTCCATTATTTCACAGCAACTCAAGAGAAAAAGAAAGCGATAAAATAGCATTTTCAAGCCTAATTTTAGTATAATGAGGATGGCACATTTTCCCTGACTGCGAACAGCATGAGTTATCTACTCACGTCCTCCAACTGCTGTCGGACGCAAGCAGTTTCATGGACTTCTGAGACAGGCCAGTCTGTGGGGCTGTCCATTTCTTCTGGCCAGGCACGTTATTGCTCGCTTTTACGCTCACGTGCCTAGTATTGCATTTCTGTCTCGTCTTCTCCATCTTACTGCTAAGACCAGCCTTCATGAGGACGGGCAGCCTACAGTCCACTCTCCTGTCTCCCACAGCGGGCTCAGGATTGCCCAGAGCTGGGTCAGAGCCCCCAGGCACCCGGGGCTCCCTTCAGGGGACAGTTCGGCCGTGCCTGGGGGGGGGAAGATTCCTCGTACCCGACTCCCGCAATAGCAGGTAATGGGGGAAAAGGAAGGAAGAGAGAGAGAAAAAAGAAGGATCAGCGCAGGCCCACGCCACGCCAGGCAGGATCCTCCGCACCTGACACCCGAGCGAGCTTGGCACGCTGCAGAGGAGCTGCTATGTTGGGACACAGCCCGGCAGCACGATGCCAGCAGAGCACAGAGCAGGAAGGCTCATGTACAAAAAAGCATATTTCCTTGTTAAAAGCAGGACACCTGGCAACCTTGATGAAATCAGCCCTTGTTTCTGGCTCTGCCTTATCAACCCTGTTCTATTTTTGTCCGAGAGCCAGGTTTTCATACTACAAGCAGGATTTTCAGAGCTAGACTACACTGTGTTGTGGCTAGAAATAACCTTCCTTGCTCTCTGCGCCAGAACGATATAGATAGGAGTCAGATCTCTCCCAGCCCACATCACTGCAAACCTCCCTGCAGGGGGAAGGGAGGGAAAAAATACGCCTTGCTTCCAAAGTGGAAGACTTGGCAGGGCAGCAGAAACCTGCTGCGAAATGCTGGTTTATGTCATTCAAACGAGGGCTGTTCACTTGGAAGAGGGTGGCCTAGGGTCCCTGGCAGCTCCTTCCTTCCTTCCTTCCTTCCCTCCCAACCTACTGTTCGACGCTGAACTAACGCGTTGCAGTCAGAGCTACCGCCCCACCGCGCTTCCCTTCGCCCTCCCCCTCCCTTCTCCCAGCACAAATCTCAGCTCAGAGCTCACACCGATGCCTGAGTTTGATTAAAAGCAAAAAAAAAAAAAAAACATCTATCAAAGTGAAGCATCTGGGGGCCCGAATCCTCTATGCGGGTCTTGCTCTTGCGCGTCTCCGCGCTGAACTAGGCGATGGTTCTAATTAAAAACAAGCCCACGTTTTATTACAAGTGCAGGCATTCCCAAGAGCCTCCAAAGCCGAAGCCGACCGGGCTACCCGCCAGCCATCTGGACTGCTTAGCTCAGCTCCGTTATATAACCCGCCGTGTTTGTCACCTCAGGAAAAAATCACCTGGGTCAGCCAAGGAAAAAAAACTACCTGGGTCGCACCGCCAGCCTTCCGTGTCTGCAGGTTAAAAGGAAACGGAGCAGCAGATAGTTTGGAAATTAAACAAACAAAAAACAAAAAAAGAGGGGAGGGGAGGTGGAAGCACCAGGGCACAAAGCACGGCAGCTATACAGTAGCCTCTAGAACAATGTAACTAAAGGTCAACCGGTTTAGAAAAATACATTTTTGGAATAACTGAGGCGCTTAAAGCTTCACAGTGTTTTTAAGCAAGTCCAGCGGGGCAGATATATTCAGATCGCTCAAGTGACTGATTAAAAGTGAAAATTTCTGCTAGCTTAACAGCTTCCCGTAAGTTTTCTAGGATGCTTGAGCAACAACTTGCACATCCTCCTCCGCCAGCTCTCTGTGCCGGAGCCCAGCCAGCTTCTCGCGCTCCCTCCCTCCTGCGAGCACACCCGCCCTCCCTCCTCCCAACGTCTACCGATGGACCAGGAGTCTGAGCACACCCAAACCAGCCTGATTTTAAATGACAGTGTCACCTCTGTTTTTAAAACAACTGTAACACAGACGTGCCTCGCATTCCTGCCCTGTGAAAAGAGGCTCTTCGCTGCCCAGTTGTTCCGAACAACGGCTGGCGGGTTGGGTTGGTGCCACGGCTGTAGCATCTTTGTGGCGAGGCCACTTCTAACCCCGCGCTCACGCCGCCGCTGGTGCAGGAGGCTGGGCTGCCCGTGGGGCCGGGTATGCCTCAGCACTGACCATCACCGTGCTGCGGGGTCTGCCCGGGACAGCAAAGCCAGGACAGCACGGGAGAGGGGCCCGGAGTACGGAAATCAGATGATTGAACTGTTCCCAGTTTTGAAGGGCAGGCTTTCTTCTGAGGCTGCGGCTAGAAGAAGGAGAAAGCCTCGGTCACAGACCACGCCGGGACAGCAGCATGACAGTAGGCCACTATTTAAAGAGGGCAAGGACCTTTAAAAGCAGGCAGTAAAGAAAGTGGTTAATTTTACACCTGACTGCATAATGAATCACCTATTTTAATTTTTAATTTAGTGTAGAAAAAAAAAAATACTCCAATGGTCCATTAAAATTGGCAGAGAAGTTTGTTCTACTAACATGGAGCTATTCTCTGAACTTCTAGATGATTCCTGAATCCTCTGCTCAAACACTCCTAAACGGAGGTGACACAAGAGGAGAGGGAAAAGGAAGGAGAACATTTTCTCTTTAGCATCTCATTCCTACTGAGTGCTCTGTGCCCCCCCGCAGAGGCTGCCAGCAACAGGGCAGATGCAGCCTAAGGGTGGGCAGCTGGGTTCAATCAAAGCCGTGTAACAAAATCACTCGATGCCACCACCCAGCAACCACTTCTGAAGCTCTCCCCCCTGTGCGGGCGCAGGCTCATGAACACGTTCACACACGTCAGCTGATCTGTCCTGCTCACACACACACCGCTTGTCGCCAGCACGCAGCAATTCAAGTTCGATTAGCCACCTTTCCCCGGGGACTCTGCAAACTCAAATTACCTCCCGCCACCGTGCTCACCTCCTGGCCTGAACCAAAAGGAAAGAGAAACACATCGTGCTGCAGCGGACTCTGTGGGTATCCCACACAAAACAAAGGTTTGTACAGGGTCCTGTGACCAGACCTTCGCTCACATCCCAGCCCTCACGTCCCATACCCTCCGTGGGTACCAGCAGTGGCCAAAGCTGCCCCAGCAGAACCAACACCGTCAGCTGCTCCCAAAGGGAGACCAAAACCCAGCTCACGTCAAAGGAGCAGCCATCCCACTCCCCACGTAAAGCCAAACTTTTGTAGCCTATTTTGTGCAGTAAGACCGCAGCGAGAAGTGCCATGGTGAGGCTGGATACGGCAAAGAGTGCATTAACAAAATGATGAGGCATTCGCTCACAGCGATGACAAACAGAAACAGGAGCTGCTGTTCTGCTCCTGGACTTCCCAACAACAGTGCTAGAAGAAGAAGAGGTCACAAACTTTCCAGAAGTGGGTGTGATAGCAGTTTTTGTTTTATAAACAAGTCTTTTATCTTTTTAAGATGATCTAGAATGTTTCTCTCGGTATTTTTCCTCTTTATGACCCAGTCAGCTTTTTAAGGAAAGGACAAAAAACTGACATCTTGAAGCAGCAGTGATTCTGACTCAGAAAGCTATCAAACACTGAAGCAGCATTTGTTGGAACCATACCTAAAAGCCTGAAGTCAAGCCTTAAGACCTCACTGGCTTAAGTGCTTTAGAAACAAAATAAAAGCTTATAATCCTAATGTAAAGTTATTACCCATAGGCTTAAAACAGGTTACAAAACAGGAGAGGGAGAACAAGGGAGCTGTGGTCAAAGTACACGTGATACAAGAACTAACATGGAACGTGATAAATTATCATTGAGCTTGAAAGCTCAGGCTGATTCCCTGAGGATCCTTTTCTGCCACCCTGTCCCCAAAAACAGGACAAAGGACAAGCAGACTTTTTCTTGGCCAAAATCCTTTGTCGTGGGACGCAGAGAAGCCAAGCAGGCACTCTGCTGGGCCAGGTTCCGCTGGCAGGCGGGGGACCCACCAGCGTGCCCCCAGGCACCCGCTGGAGCTGCCCACACATTGCACACCTCCACCAAGACAAAGATGCTGCTGCCAGAGGCACTTCAGATGCCCCCAGGCAGCGCACAAGCACAGGCAGCCTTGGTTCAGGGAAAGTTCACTGGGTTGTCTGGGTCGGGGGGCAGGTTAGAGGCAAAGAGAAAAAGCAAACAATAGAAACTTATAGACGGAAAGAGGGCGGTGGGGAAAGATGTCCCATCCAGCAAAGACAGAGAGATGGAGAATCAGCAAGTGGAATGAGGCAGGTCACAGAAAATGGAACAGAAAGAAAGAATTTGCCATAAACAAACAAACCCGGAGAGGACGAAGGCCATGAAAAAGCTGCAAGATAAAACATATGCTAATAACCATCCTTCTCTGGAAGGCCTGCGGAAACACTTTTGTCAGACCAGCATGAAAAAGACTGCAAGGAAAAAGCTGAAAAGATAAACACGGACCAAGCCCTTGAGCATCAAAGGAGTAAACGTGATGCTCGCTCCCAACATCTCACCCGCATACAAAGAGGCTCTCCCATGCAAAGAGAAAACAGCTGAAGACCATCACACCTGTAGTCAAAGATACTCTGGATGAAGATTTTTCTACCATCTTTAATCATTAACTTCCTTCATTAACTACGAAACTGAGGTGCAATTTATGCCCAGCACACTCGAAGAAAAACACCACTGATGTTTATCAACAACCAGAGCGATCAGTCCCCAAGTCCTGCCCGAGTCCGATGCAGCAGCAGTTGTAAATACTGCACCCTAGGTGGAAACCCTGGACCCCACCTCAGTCACAGATGGTTTTTCAAACACTGCTGGAAACGGATACGGAGCTAATGAGCACAGTACCCAAACTGAGAGAGACGAGGCAAGTGACCTCCAAGGAGTCGGAGATGAAATGAATTAAAATGATAGAGCAGATTTGCAGCTTCCAGCTAGTTATGACGGAATACGAGAAGGGTGGGAATTCACGCGGTTGGTAGGTATCCAGCCGTCCCTCCGTGGTGTCTTGGGGGTTGCAACCGAAGTCCTTCAAGTTAATTTATTTTTTGAATGAGCCAAAACGACAGGAATGCCGAGGTTGAAAGCACTGGATTGAGTTCAAAAGACATCATTTCCACTGGGAAATTAATCTCTCACCATTTTGCATAATTAGACAAGGAAAATGAAAAACAATTTCAGAAAGAATTCCCAGAAGCAATATCTGAGGTGGAGGCGGGAGAGGGTGCTGTGTATTGGGCAGGAACGCAAGGCTGGGCTTTGTTGTTACGCTGGGGTTTGCTATAAAAACACCACGTTACGTTTCCAGAGCAGAAATACTGAACAAGCCCCAGTGCCGCCGAGCAGCTGTCGGACAGGGAGCGTGGCCGAGGGGCTGGGACCACAGAATCCCCAGGGGCAGGGCCGCTGCAGACGCTTCTCCCAGCGCCGTGCCGGCGGGCACACCGGACCACAAGAGATCCCGGTGGGGTTGAACACGGCTGCCCAGCAGCCTCGCTGCCCGTTACCGCTTATTTCCCTGCTGTTACTCCCACCAAACCAAATCAACCACCACGGCGGGCCGGCCCTGAGGAGGGCGCGGGCCCCGCCATGGCAGGCTGCCCGGCCCCCCGCCGCAGGCCCCCTGGCACAGCCTCGGCCCGCAGGCCTGGGCCCCCCGGACACCCAGGGCCAGGAGATGGCAGCCATGGTCACCACGGCAACCCAAGCAGGCCTGCATGCGATGGAGGCGGCGGAGGGGAAGGACCCTCGGTGCTGGGGGGGAGCAAGCAACAGCAGGCCGTGCACGTTTTGAAGGTCTGAGCTCAGCCCGCTCTGCTCAGCGCAACCGAACGCTGCCTGCCCCCAAAACTATCAGCTGCTTCTCTCAGGTGAGCAGCAGAGGAAGAACAGAGCGACGGGAGAGGGAAGAGTTTTTTTAATTTGGGGCCGTGCCAAGCTCTGGGGACAAAACTGGGAAGCGATTGTTTTCCCTGCCCCACGCAGCGCGAACTGCCCTGCCCGAGTGCCGGGGCGCAGGACCAGGGCGGCCCGTTCTGGGCACCCCCAGACCCGCAGCCCCCCACCCACACGGGCCGCCCTTGCTCTGGCGGGGCACAAGTGCAATGAGCGGGCTGGTCTCAGCTTGCCATCTAGTGGAGGGCGCCCGCACGGCGTCCCCACGCCCGCCCTGCTCCATTTTGTGCCGTCCCCACGCTCGCAGCACTGGAGGATGTTCGAAGAAAGGTGACGCTGAATGCCCGAGCGCTGACCTGGGCAAGGTGCAACACCAGCTGGCCACCAGGCTTCCTGGGGCACCGGGGGGGCCACAGCCACCAGGAAGCGGTCAGGAGCCCCATAGGGTGCCGCAGAAAGGGAATCAAGTCCTTCGTGACCCCCCTAACGTGTCTGCTCGCCCTGCGCTGCCACTGACTGCAAGCCCGCAGCACCCGGCAGCATCAGACCCTGCCGAGGGAAGGCTCTGGGGGCTCATGTGGGATCGCAGCTCAGACATACCAATCTCAACTGCACCTTATTTCATTAGGCTAATAAGCTACAGGCACATCACAAACTCCAGGCGATGACCTACACCTACAGATGCGAGTCAGGTGTCAGCTGAAGGTTAAAGTGTTTGGCCTGGGCTCAAACGGAGGAAGAGAAACTCAGGACAAGACAAATAACATGTGGTGCTGAAGTGGTGACCAGGAGTGGGCACAGGGTGCTCCTTACCCAACCAAAGGATCGGCACATCTACACGAAAGAGAGCTATTGGCAAAGGGCTGCCAGTGTCCACAGACCTTCGGCACCTAGGGAAGGCCTTAAGAGAGTTTTAGTGTCTCTGCAATATCTCAAATGTCATTTAAGAGAGCCTTTGTGGATCTTGCCCTCTGGGCTTTCATTAATTCAGCAGTAACCACTTCTGAACTTCCTGAGTTCCCAGCGCTGACAAACAGCATCGCAACTCCAGCCGGGCCCAGCCCCTGTTTGGGAACATGAATGTGGCGTCTCAGCACCCAGCAGAAAACACAGACACCACAGCTATTATCGACGTGTCCCCATGGCTCAGCAGCTACACGCAGCTCGATGGCCCCGCAGCGTGGTGTCCTCACACAAAGCAGCAGCCAGGACTGCACCTGGGTGAGCGGGGAACCAAGAGATGATTTCTGGGCCCCAGAGCAGTGAGGTCCTGGAACAGCCTTCCAGAACGGGAGCAAAAATCTTACTTGCTTTCTGGAGGGTAGAGACTCACGGCACAAGGACCAAGTCTAGTGAGTGCCAAGAGGAACAGGGCCCTTCCACTGCAACGGGTCCAACTTCGGGCAGGTCCCCGGACCAAACCCACCAGCCTCAGCAGTGCTGCCTTGCTATTGAGTTACCAGCCTTCAGCCTCCCAAAGCACGCAAGGGATTTGTACTTTGTGCCTGCCTTTGCAAATGTGCAGAATATATAACAGAACTGAAGCGAAGCTGAGGGGAGCAGAGAAGGAAAGGAGAAAGCCCTGTTTGCGTGTCACCACTGCGGAATGCTCACCAGCTCCCTGTGAGGGCACGAGACCCGAGCTGGAACCAGCTGCCGGTCCCCAGCTGATGGTGCCCTCGGCTTTACAGCACAAACAAAATCAACTCCTAGATGAAATGCTCGCTGCATTTTTATACACTTGTATTGCTTCAAAGAACCAAAAGCAAAACAAAACAAATCAAGCAAAGGGCAGCACGATGCAAGCAGCAGAACAGCACTGCTCAGATCCCATCCACATCTTATTTCCTCTGACAGGATCACAGGATGTTGCATTTGCCTTTTAACACTATCTTTTCCATCACCACACAAGGCTATGGACAATGTATTAATCCAGCTCAAGACGGATGTAATTTAACATGTTTCATATCCTCAATCCTCTGCTTACCCTTACATTGCTAGGCTGACTTTCCTGAAGAAATACTTTTGTGTCCCAAACACTTCCAAAACCAGTACACCACTTCTGCCTGCATGGATGTGAGAACGATTTCTAAGATTACAAACCTGCTTGGAAGGTAATAGCAGGAACTGCTGACACCAGCATCAATTTTGGCTGGCATGCTCACTGCAGACTTGGCAAGCAAAGCCACAACCTTACTAAAATGCTTATCTTGTTCGGTTCTTTGACAGAAAGCAAACAGCCTAATTTGCGTCTCTGTTAATCCTACAGCCTACCACAGTCACCAGTATGAGCCAACACAGCTTTTATTCTTGACTCAGTCCCCAGTCAAGTTTCAGAATCACTCTGGCCTACACCATACTCATTCGCAAACTGCATCACCAAAGGAAAAAAAACCAACACACAGGAAATTCATCCTGAATATCTTAATGAAAATGAATGCAATCGCTGTTACGTAGTTAACATTTTCTCCTATTTCCAGCCTCTGTATCATAAAAGAAAACCCAAAGTCAACACAGGGTTTTCAGCCAAATTAATTGCAAGTGGTAAGAGTTAACAGACTGATGATAGCTATCTGGAGACTGCTCTGACTGTAAGATACATAATAAATCTTTTCAAGTTGTGACAAATGTCTTGGCTAATGTAGCCCACATTCTATGTTTAGATTTTACTAAAATGTAATACAACATTTGGTTTTAGTTTTTTAATTATAATTAAGAAACAAACTCCACTGCACTTTAATCTCTCCACAGCCCGAATTTGCACATGGAATTACCGTCTCCACCGTGCCAATCTTTCCCACACTCAATATTCAAATCAAAGGAAACCAGACGTTCTTTCCAGTAGGGGTGTTTTTGGTTACAAAATTATAGTCAAAGCATAGAATGGATGCTTCTAGGAGTCCAAACATTAAATCCTTGTCTCTTGCTCAAGGAAATCTCCGCAGAGTAGGTAACATCCCACACCCTCACGTTGCAAGATAAGAACTCAAACAAAACAGAGCAACAGCTCCACTTTTGAGAGATCGAAGAGGATAACTGAGGACAAGGAGCTACCTCGTCTGTCAACACACACCGTCTTCATCAGTAAAATGCCTCTTGCATCCATTTCCATACAGGCTTCATTCCCATGGCTCCCGCGCCACACCTGGAAGGCCGGGTTTAAGCGCCACTAGCACTGAAGTGCCACGAGGTATTGCGTTAATGCGCAGCATTAATGAGTAGCAACACTGCTTGACGCGCTGGATGAGCAAGCTGCTCGAAGCTGATGGGCATGATAGGGAAGAATAGAAATGTGCAGGTGGCAGCATGAAGACCTCTGTTTTTTGAATGAGTTCATGTAATCAGATTCTGGAACAGGATCATCCAGGCAGTCCTGCATCTGTTACTCCATAGCCCCTTTCGCATGTAAAGCGCTTTACAAACGCTCAAAATCTCTGGCTGCACTTCTGCAACCCGATCCCACCAGACTGGCTCTGCTATTGTGCCAAACCCTGATAACATCAGCAGGTCAAAATGCAACTGGATGATTGTATTCGTGCAGCTCCAGCTGGAGGTGGCCAAGTTTCACATCCCTGCAACTACATTCTGCAGCGGAGGTGAGGCAGAGGGAAGTAGGTGAGCAGGCTAAAAGAGGACAAGGCTCGACGCCAGTTATGAGCAATTATGCACATTTTGTTAGTGAAAGAACAGACAATACTACCCTGCCTCTGGGTGCCTGCCACCACAGACCCGAAGTAGGGGTTAATTTAGGAGGGGACAAGACAGTTTGCATGCTGGAGCTGGAGAGGCTGGTGTGCCTTACAGAGGAGTGCCTTCCCACTGCAGCTGCCGCAGGACAGGGACGCCGGAGTTAATAGCCAAGGCGGAGGAGCAGGCTGGCTCTCCCAGGCAAGGCTGAATGACAGAAAAAGAGAGCAGGGGTTGTCCTGGGCATGCACTGCATGTTCTGTCTCTTTTGCTTCTGTGCCTGTGTCTCCCACAATACCGGTTCTTGGAAGCGGTATGTCTGCAGGTGTACATGTGCAATTTTTGTCCTAGAAATGTTGTTTCACTCAGGGGAGTGGCAGAGAGGTGTGATCACCATCAGCGGTAGGTCCAAGCTCCACAGCCCATGCCCTGTTAGGAAGCGAGGTTTATTCAGCGTGGAGAAAGGGTTTATCCGGCTTTGTGGGGACCCGACAGCAGCCGCCTTACGAGGAAGGCATCAGAAGGACAGAGACAGGCTCCCCGGGGCAGCGCGAGGTGGGAGGACAACAGACAGGAGGTGTAAACTGAAATTGCAGACGGGGTATCAGGAGGAACTCTCCTCCAGGGGGGTGGTCAGGCAGCAGAGCTGGGGCCCCAGAGGGCTGTGCCAAAGATCTCCTTCCTCGGGAGTTTTCAGCTCCCCGCTGGATAATGCCCCAAGTAATCTGCTTACAGCAAGAGGCTGGACTAGACACCTCCCAAGGTCTCATCCCACCCGAATTACCCAATGAGTCCCCGATTCCAAGCTAAGGCCTGACCGTAATCCACGCTGAAATGCACCACTGGAGACACACGGCAGCACCCTCAGACACACAGCCGATGTCTGAATCGCCGCGGGTGTTTCAAGAGCAAGCCTGGCACGTGCCTGCCTCACTCACCAGTCAGCCCGTGTGTGTCCACGTGGGTTTAACGAACACTTTTTTGTGACAAACCAAGGACCTTTTCCTGAATTGCGGGGAGGCTCAGGCTCAAATCAGCACCAGTCTGTGGCCGTGGGGCTGTGCTGGAATCTCTCCCAGAGATGAGGCAGCCTGCACAGCTTTGGCATGGCAGAAGCAAGCGCAGCGACGAGGACGGTATCACTGAGAACTGGGAACGGGCTACACCCCTCCTCTCACACTAAATCTGCAGTTCTCTGCAAGACCTAGAAACGCCTGCCAGATGAGTTGCAGGACTCAAAAATCCCTGGAAATCTACAGCGTATTTTCTTCCACTGCTCTTTTTGCCATGTTTTCCTTTCAGCATAGCACAGCAGCGTGTTTGTGCTGGCCAAGCCTACCCTCCTCCCTTCCACCACACCTTCAAGCAATCCAAGCACAGGAGATACAGTATTACCTCAAATATTTAACCAAAGGATTAAACTATTCTCTTGGCAGGAGGCGTGCGCTGCCCCACGGATACAGCTCTCGCGCCGGCTGGCAGGCGCTGCGTGACTGCTAGCTCCGCGGCAAACAAGCTGCCCCGGGCTACAAAACGCTCTCCGTGCTCTTCTCCAATGCTTTCTCACTAATATTTGCGCTCACCGGCTCCCGGCCATCCATTGCCTCCATCCAAAGCCTTCGGTCCTCTTCCGAAAGTGCCTGCATGGTGATGACGCCAGGCCTGCAGAGAGAAAGGGAACACCATAAATAAACTGCAGGATGGAAAATGAAGATGACCGAGATAAATTTTCCACGCGAGGGAGAGGGAAAGACGACAACGTTCCCCACCGAGCCCCAGCAGCACGGAGCTGATGGCAGCCTTACCCCTGCAGGGAAGTCCCTGCAGGTCCTAAGCAGGATCAAGAAAAGAGCAGAAGGCATCTCCAACAATCAGCACACATTTTCGGTGCTTTTAGAGCATAACAGCCACTCCATGATGCTAGACAATTTTGCATTTGGTTTTCCCCCAGACAGTTCACCTGCATTGGAGCTAAGCACATCCATGTAACGGCCAAGGCGAGGACGAGGAAGGCAACCGAGCAAGCAGGATGCCCCCACATCCCGTGTCCCACCATCACCCAAGCACGGGCTCGCAGGGGGACCTTCTGCTGCATGAGGAATTTCAACGAATTTATCCCTGAAATGCTCATGTGGTGTGACCGTGCCATGTCCCTGACCCTGCCGGTGCTCCTGCGCTCCCGGCCCTGCTGCCCCCAGCCCTACAGACACAACAGCCCCCGAGCCGCGCTCTAAATTCAACCACCAAAACCCAGCTCTGTGATTATTTGTTTTAATGAGAAGGGGAAAGGAGAGGCCCGAGCGCCTGCACGCCAAGCCGGGGGAGCCTGCGAACAAAACCAGCCCGGCGCTCGCCTCGGGGCCAGCACCACCTCTGCCACTTGTGAGCAACCTTGGCCTGCCCTCCCCACACAAGGAGCTAGAGCTGAATTCTCTTGCCCTGTCCACCACGGTCACGGCTGACTTAACGCCGCCGTGTTTGTGCAGCTCCAGGAGCAGCAGGGGGTGTGCACGGCTGGCCACAGCCAGCGCCGCGTTTGCGTGGCTCGCCCCCCAGGCTGACAGCGCACGGCGTGTCACTTGGCTGCAAGCTCTCAGGCTTTCAGTCCCCAGCACCCCAGCCCATCCCGCTGCCAGCAAACCCAGCCCCAAACGGCCCAGCTAGCCCCTCACTAGCTGCCTGCACAGCGCCCTGGGGACCAGGCAGGGTCTCGGTGAGACGGCCGAGCTGGCAAACCAGTCGGGTTTTGTGTTCTGTTTGTTTGGGCTGGTTCCTCTGCTCCCTCCCGAGCTATTTTCAGATGCGTTGGCACAGCACGGCTGCTGTTTCTGCAGGAGGAGCGCGGACAGGAGCCTGGCAACCCGGAGGACGCAGGCACGGCCGGCGAGCTGCGCGCAGCCAGCACGACCGGGAGCAGCTATCGGAGCCGACCCCACAGCAGCACTTGTCAGGTTTCATGCACGGACAGTGCTGCCGCAGAGAACTTCTGAGGCCGCAGTCTCCATCCCCGCAAGGCGCAGCCGCCCCGGCCACGCAGCAGAACGCCGGCTGGACCGCGGGGACACCAGGCTGCCCCGGCACGGGGGGTCAGGCACCGAGCCTCGGGGGCTGCCGACCACTAAATCCTAAAGAAATGGTAAGGCCTGGGAAGAGGGGGAATTTCTAACCTGAGCTTTCCAAAAGCGATTCAGCAGGAGGACGAGAGCAGCAGTACTGCTCTGCGAAAGCTGTTCAGCCCCTGATAAGAGCTGATCCTCCGTCAGAAGAGACAGCATTAACAGGGGCTGGCACAGCGGTGGTTTTGGCCCGTTTTCTATTGCTTCTGCGGTACGTACGGGCAAGGAGCAAAGAGTTAACGCTCCTCCCGTGCTGGGCTTCCTGACCGACCAGGCAGTTCGCTCGTGGCACCCAAAGGCAGCTAGTACGGCATCCCCAGCAGCAGCAGTGTGCTCAGGCTTGCAACAAGCCCAGGTCCAAGTAAACCAGACATAATGTGTTTGATCTCCGCTAATCCCATTGGTGAGTCAGTCAATACTCACCAGCTTAGTGGTTTGGAAGTTTACTCATTCTGAAGGGAAGAGGAAACCACTTAACCATCGCCCCGTTTGAGGAAGAAAGCGTTCAGCATCCAGCGCCGAGTATTTTCGACACGGGGAGCGAAGCTCCTCGCTGTGCACAGCCAGAGCGGCGCGGAGGAGCCGGTGGTGCCCACGGAGGTGCAGCGGTGCTGGCGACGGGCTGAGAGCAGCTCCTTTCAGAGCAGCTCCCTCCCCACGGCACGAGGCCAGGGCCAGGGCCACCGGGGTCTCAGCTGCACCCCCGGACAAGGCACAAGCCTGAGCTGGAGGCAGGCTGCTGCGGGTGGCACTGACAGCCCAGGCAGAAAGCCCTGGGTGGGCTCTACTGAGACGCGGGCAAGGGAAAGACAGGGATTTCTGTCTCTCTGGCTGAGACATTAAAACAGAAGCCATTTAAACCCTTCGCTTGAGTAAACTTGACACTGGCCTCTCAGAAAAGTGACAAGACTCCAGAAAGACAATACAGGTATCTCCTGTGCCAGGTTCCCTCCTGCACAGGACAAAGAAGTGATAACATGGCGATGTTTGTTCTGCCTCTGAGCAGATAACAACTCCTTGGGCTTCACTTCAAAGTCAAACTTCTTTAGCAGCACGCGGGGAGGGGCTGTGAAACTGAATTAAAAATCCATTTACATTGCAAATAGCTCTGCATTTCCTCCCACAGCCTTCGTTTGCCAGGGCCTCCATTGCACCACTTTGCCGAGCAGAACCATCTTCGGGGCCGGGATGCAGCCAGAACGCGCCCCGCGCGCTGCGCCTCGCTCACTACTGACCTGCACCGTGCCCAGGGGTCCCACGTACCCACCGCTCGGGTACGCCGCCTGCAGCTGGAGCAGCATCCCACTGACTGCATCAGCACGCAGCTCCGACCGCCCGCAGCCGGCCCCGGGTTCAGGGGGTTCCTTCCAGACCCACTGTTCCCAAAGGTGTGCTCGATTCTGGGTATCCCATATCAAAATTCTGGCCATCTCGGCCATTCAGGGTAGCGTCTGAGACAGCAAAGGCCCTGCTCTGACTTCCTCTCCCAAAAGATAAACAGAACTTATCCCTCTCCGTTAACACACACGGATCTCTGAATTCTGGAGTTCTTCTACATTTCCCCTCCCAGCAGCCGCACACGCTGGAGGAGCTCCCTCCACCCCGGCGGGACCGCTCGCCGAAGGCAGACGGCGGCGTCCACACAGCGGGAATCCTTCATGGATGAAAACACACAAACACGAACTTTTGTGGCAAATGAGATAACGAACCTGCTGACTCATTACTGGAAGCTGCATCAGACGTTTCAGCCGCCAGGCACCAAGAGGCCCTTTGCCTCCTTTTGGGATGCAAGGAGGGGACTGGGAAATTTTGTGACCAGTTTCTAAACTGAGTAACGCAGGAGCATGAGACCGGAGTAGAACACGGTAAACATTTTGCAAGACAGTATATTTTCGATATGCCACAATCTAAAAACTAAAAATATTTTTCCATATGAGACCACACAGGAAATTTGAATTTTCTCAATATCTCTGCTTTTGAGAAAAACAGCCCGCGTTTAAGGAGCTATGACTAAGCGCGCAGAGAAAATGAGAAAGGCCCATTGCCTCCTCTTCTTCCAGAAACACAAACAAATAATGAAAGCAATAGAAACAGATAAGAACTTTCAACTCCTGCAGCAGCTTATCACACCAAGACAATCAAAGACGGCTGAAAGAAAAAACCCAAGCAGGGATTAATAACGGGGCCTGGAGGGCCGAGCACAACGCCGGGACCAGAAGTTTCCAGCCCCGCTCAGCGCGGAGCATCGTGCCCACGGGCAGCAGCCAGGTGCGGGCCCACAACAAAGCGTGGAAGGAGATGAGAAAAGCAGTAAGGAAGGGGGCTCCGCTCCTCAACTCAGGTCTCCCTGGGCTGGTTACAAGACAAGGCTTCCCCTCCCGGGACGTGCTCTCCCCATGACCGTGGAGGAAGGCTCGCGGCACGGCTGCCGCGGGCGCTCTGCCGCAGGGGCACGGGGCTGCCGGGAGCGGCGGGGGAGCCCCCTGCGAACGGCTTTGTTGGAAAGGTCACTGGAAACGCGACACCGGCACGGAACAAGTACAGGTTGTATTGCACGTGCTGTGCGAAGCACTGCTGCCAGCCGCCGGCCTCTGCAAAGCCAGCCCGGCACGGGGAGGCGTCGGGAGAGCCCGCCGGGCTGCGGGCAGGGCACGGAGAAACACGCGGACCCAGGCAGCGTGTGCCCAGAGCAGGGCCAACACGCCTACCTACCGAAAACCATCTGCTCGGTGGAAATGCCTGCAGCAGGTGCCTCGCAGCTCACCCAACGCGGTGCCAACCATTACGCAGCCCTACGAGCATGATGCCAGCCGCTCCGGGGGCGCACCGGAGGAACCCGGAGCGATGGCACAACAAGCAGAGTTTACTGCCTTATGAATGACTAAGAGACCAAAACCCCAAAATGCTGAATACCTCCTGCACCCGTAAACACCAATTGGTATTAGAAGCACTTAGCTTCTGGCCCTGAGCAATGACCTAGATTATCCTAAATCGCACACCCTTTGTCATCTGCCAAATCAGCTGCTCCTCCTCCTACGGCTTATTTGGTAAGACGCTGGCTGTCATCCCTGTTCACCTTGTTTATAAAACTGATTTAATGCGCAGAGACTACAACTACGTTTAGTTAGAAAAAGGGCATTAGCAGTAAACCATGCTATCCATCGCACTGGGGAAGTATTTCAGCCAGACACTACAACTCCATTCTGGGGCCAATTTTGCCGTAACGGTATCTAATGTTTTCTGAGCACAGCACTAAAACGCTCCTAACTTCCCACAGAGAAAATCAGAGCTGTGTGCAAATGCAGTGTTAGGGATTTCTTAGCCTTTCCCCCAAATACCTCTATCGCAGATTTTCGGTCTTCGGTATTGGGAATTTTGGAGCCTGCTCCCTGTCAGACAATAGGAAAAGGAAGCAGTGCTGTAACGACAGACCAGGCTCGAGACTTTCAGTTCTGGAGTGTTGAATCATCTTTGGAGGAGACAAGAACACATTCCTCCCCCCAGGAGACAATAGCTTCTCTGGGTGTTATTTAAAATGGCCCGAGCCTGCACCCGGCCCGGCATGTCTACCAGTTTCCCAAAATGCACCGCTGACAAGAGCCTGTTTTGTGCTGATGGATGCGGCACGGGAAGAACCGGCCGAGGCTGCCACCTCTAGGCTGCACGGCTGCACGCTGGCTGCAGCGTGGCCGCCTCGCTCCTTTCTGCGTTATCACCACGGCACGGAGCGTACACCGCATCCTGAAACACCTTTCCAAGTTGCTATCAACAGGGCAGCTGAAAAGCTACTCCAAATTCATGGCAATAGGAGATAACAGCACTTGAATGAAAAGGGAAATTTCATCAGGAACTCGCACGCGTGCACGGTTTGTTTGCAGTGTTGCTGATACGCCGGCGTAGCGCAACCGCGTGCGGGTCTCCTGGGGCCCCCTCCGGCAGCAGGCAGCGGGACAGCCCTGACCCCGAGCCCCACCTGGAGCCCCTGGTGGAAGGAGCTCCTTCTTCTTCTTCTTCCTGCCCCACAACTCACCAGGCTGCCATAAAGCCACCAGGTAGCTAAGCTGCTCTGGGCCCAGAGGGCTTAACACCAATTAAATACGCTGCAGGAAAAGCCTGGGAAGGACGCGGGCTGTGTGCTGTCCCCGCAGCACACAGGTAACTCAGGAGGGTGACAGCGCAGGAGCACAGCAGGGCACGGGCAAGCAGTACCTGCCCCGCAGATCGCCCCGGGGCCACCTGCAGGGTTATTTACGCGTAATTTGCCAGAGAGTAAGAGGAGAGGCTTTGGACACAAGTGCCAGGCGGCAGCGACGTGTCACCTCTCCATCACCACGGACATCAGCGGGGTTTGTGCTGTATGGGCACAGGTTTCAGCCTGAGGGTGGCTGACCCACGCCTGCCCAGGAGGGCACGGCGACAGCCCAGCAAGTGTCACTCCACGTGCTTCAGAAGGGACAATCCGATGCATCTGTCCATCACAAGCAAGTGACGCGTACAGAAAAATCCATCCACGTCCAAGCGAACCGCTGGAGAGGTAGTTTAGAAAACTGCAGAAAACTGCTCTAAGTCGAGCACAGTACATATGTGAGACAGAGAAGCATCCTGGGGATGTTTGCCTTAATCACATCCAGACTTCCAGCATGGGGCTGAAGAACAAGACATCAAGTTTCTAACTTCTCTATTAGCAGAGACAATAAAAAACAAAACAACACAAAACAAAAAGCCCAAGACCAAACCAGAAAACAACCAGCCCAAGGCGAAAAGCCCACTGCACAGACCGGCCTCCTCCGCTCTGTGAGACCAGGCTCGGACAGCGCTGCAGCCGGCCCTCGGTCACTGCTGTGCCACCACCCGGGGCCCTCCGGCCTGGACAAGGAGGGCTGCGGACCCCAGCCCGTGTCGTGTCCTACAGCTCCTCCTGCAGCACAAGTCAGGGGGCAGTGCCGGCTCGCTCAGCCCACGGCTCCTCTTCCTCCCGCCTTAACTATTTTGGGAAGCGCTGCCATGCTGGACAGCTAATGGTGAGTTTTTATACAAAGAACGCGCACGGCTGACTGCATACTGAGGGGAAAAAAGCAGCCTTTAAGTTCATGTTTTCTGCCCCCGTGGCTCTCTCAGGCAGGGGAACCAGGAACACGTATGTGAAATGAGCAGTTTCTCAGGTTTCCCCGCCTTCGCCGCTCCCCTGCCATTATTTACATTTAGCAGGCATATTTCTGGAGTAGCTCTTGATCCCATGCCTAGCAGGCTCCAGACATCAAGGGAAGGTTCAGCCGTCTCTGAAAGCACTACAGAAGAAAACTATTGTGGTGGCTGGCTTCTCCTCCTCCCAGTTTTATTTTGATTTTCAAGTTAAAAAAAAAAAAAAACTCCTCAGGGCATAGGAAACAAATCCCAGCGTCAGCAGAAATCCTGCAGCTTTCTGGAGGAGAGCAGAGCTCCAGGGAGCGGGCGGCAGCGGCGGGGCTCTCAGCACAGGCCACGCACCCCTCCATCCCCGCGGGCAGAGCCACGAAGCACGGGCTGGGCAGGGACAGATACAGGGGCTACCAGCCAGCATTATCCAACACACCAGGTTTTAATGAACTTGGGCTTCATGGAGCCCTCCCGGGCATTTGCACCATGGCCAGCGAAGGGGAGAGGACAGCTGGAACGTGAGCAGGCACAAACCCGGGAGGGCACAGACACTTCGTGACTTTGGAGCATGCTTTGGGAAAGCATGTAAGCTTCCTGCAGCAGGGAAGGGACGAGGCAGCGAGTAACACCGCGTGGAGCAGCAACTCCAGCTCGGTTTTCCTGCTTATGTACGGAAGCCACGCATGATGCTAGGTAGACACGATAACAGGCTCTCCGTCCTGGGCGCTATCGATTGAATCCGCACGTATGCCTGGTTCGGCTGCTCAGAGACAAATCACGTCAGAAAGGATTTTACTCCTTCAGGAAAAAAGAAGCGAATGGGAAGTGCCCAGAGGAGCGAGCTGGGCTTCCACCACTGACCATCCACAGCACGCCGGCTGCAGCCCGGCCCCAGCACAAAAGCCAGAGTTATTTCAGCACATACCCGGTGCTGGAAAGAGGCACCCCAGCCCTGCCAAGACACATGCGGCGCGTCTTTTCCATACTTGTGACCATTTACCTTACACGGCCAGAGTCTGCGAAAGTGCTAAAACATCATTCAGTTCAGAAAGACCAGAGTAAACTCGGCACCTTGTAAAACGAAGCGCTAACTCAACATACTGAGAGCACCTGGCTGGGAGCGCCAGGGAGAAGCATGTTTCCACAGCCTAATGCTTTCCACTCGCGGAGGGTATGACTAAAGCAGAAGGCAAACACCAAAGCTGCACGAGAAGCATCCAGGAAAGCCACCTGCAGACGGGGTCAGGCGCCGCGCGCGCACGCTCGGGGTGACCCAGGCTGGAGGTGCGCCGAAGGCTGCGACGCCCCTCGTCACTCACCGGTCGACGGCTTCCACATCAAAGCAAAATCTCTTCTCGATTGAGTCGGTTTTCCGCCGCGTGCAAGATTTGAGGGTAACAGCTTCGTCTTCCCCCTGAGAAGAGACAGAATCGCAGATAAGGCGGAGAACAATCAACCGTGCGCCTGCCCCCAGCGCCCACCGCACTTCCGATTAACGTGTTCAAACCAGAGGGAGGTTTGGTAACATCAGCAACGCATCGCCTGCTAGAAATACATAATTACATATCCGAAATGAGGGCTTGTCTTTCCACCTTTGCAAACGTGGTTATTCCAAAACAAGGAAGCGTCCCTTCTGAACGCACACGATGAGCTTTATGCACCGAGTATCGCACGGCCCACGTTTCAGGCAGGCAGGGAGCGTTGGACCACAACTTTTGGGCAAAGCTTTATTTTCCATTGCTGAACAATGCATCATAGACCTGGCTGTCAACTCTCACTCCAGCGCTGGCTGCATTTTTGGCAGCGTTCTGCACACACAAACTCCTAACGGGAGCAAACATGTCTTAAAATGTTTATTATTTAACAAAGCAATGACAAAACCATTCTCCCATCCAGGCATCCGCATCCAAGCCGTGCTGGATTTCCCCACGCCGAGCAGCAGTCGGACAGGATCTGCGTGCACTGCTGTCCTCTGCTGGAGGAAGGCCCTCCTCGGGCCCTGCCAGCACAGAAAATTCTCCCTTTGCAATTTTTAAAATCCACCGATGACTCAATAGAAGATAAATTCTGAGCGTGTTCCTGGAGACGGCCGCTTTTCTGTGCTCTCCGTGCTGTTCTAGATGACACCTTGGCTGACCACCCTGTTCCCTGACATCGCCATTTTCCAGGAAACCTATTTAGGGCCCCAGCAGGAACTCGGGAGGACAGCTTTGAGGGGTCTCTGCAGGGCTGCTCGCCAGGGGACTGGCATGCTGCCTGCACCCTGCCGCTCACCCGCCCGGCTCACCGCGGCTGCGAGGCTGCTCCCGAGCTGCCCCGCTGCCCCCGGTATTCGGGGAATGCCCCGCTTCAGACCCGCTGATATCAAACGATATCCGACGCCAGCCGCAGCCCCAGGCGCGCTCGTGAGAGGCTGGCAGCAGCAGCGCCTGCCGTGGCCCATGTGTGGCTGCCCCTTCCCGCAGCACCAACTCCGTGCCCGCAGCACACAGACCCCGGAACACCCGGCCACGGCGCTCGCTGGCGGGCTGCACACAGCCTGCACGGGGCTGCTCAGCGCAGGCAGCGCTTCAGAGCGAGCACAAGGCACGAGACCCAGCACAGGCAGTGCTGCAGGGTGAGTACAGGGCATGAGAGCCGGCACAGGCAGCGCTTCGTGCCAGGATGCTGCAAGCCTCAAGACCACAGGCGAGCGGCGCCAGAGCGGGTGCCCGCCCTGCACGAGGAGGGCACCGCTGCGTGCGGCAGCGCCCACGCCCGGGGCACCGGGGAAGCCATGAAGTGGGCAGAGACCACATGAAACAATACGCAGCAGCTGACGATTACAAGGCTGGCATACTTGAAGGCTAAGTTATAATGAAGATGCTCCGAGGCAAGAGGAAATTGATTTTTAAAACTTGCCCTCCTCCCTTTGCCAGCTCCCTTTGCCAGCAGGGAGCCGCACAGAAGCCTGCCGAGCTGCCAGAGGCAGCTCCCCTGGACGGGGACGATGCTCGCAAACCACCCCAGCTGGGAACACACCGGGGGGCTCCATTGTTCCTGCTTTAGAGGAGAGGAAAGCCAGACCCTGCTACAGCTGGGCTTACGCTGCCCGGGAGCGCTCCCCCTGCACTGGCACACGGGGTCCGAAGGGAGCTGCGCGCTCTCCTGCAGCTCTGCCCAAAAGGAAACAGCTTCATTGGCCAAGCCACAGGCACTGGGGAAGGAGCAGAACAACGAACAGACTGGCTCCCCAGCTCCCTCAGCAGGAACCAGGGACCGGGAACCAGGCATTTGCACAGGTGTGCGTGGCACGGCCGCTGCGCTCCCAGCCCTGCCACCACCGCCTCTGCCCACAGCAGCACAGCACAGCCAGCAGGACACGGCACGGCCAGGGTGCACGGCCAGGGTGCACGGCCAGGGTGCACGGCCAGGGTGCACGGCCAGGGTGCACGGCCAGGGTGCACGGCCAGGGTGCACGGCCAGGGTGCACGGCACGTGGCTCCTCAGCAGGACACAGCCACACCAGAGACCTCCCCAGGACACATCCAGCTGCGCACCGACACTCACCGCTTTTCCTCCAGATTTCTGGTCGAATGGCACCATCGTTATCCGCTTGGATTCCCGCTCGTATGTGCAGTAATGCTTCACCCAGGCCGTACTGAAGTGACCTGCAAAGCAAATGCAGTTTTTATTCCCGGAACTAGTACGGTTTGACTGCACTCCCATTAATAACCTGCAGGTTTAACGATCATTTCACACAACGGAGTTCTGTAACTGTGCTTGTTGCTGTACTTCACCAGTGGAATAAGCACTGCTGCCCCTTTTTGTTCAGGGAAGAGAAAGCAGACCTGCTGGGCACTGGCAGGGATCCTCCCATATTCACACCGCAATACCCCAGCCACTGGGCCAGTCCCCCCCTCCCAGATTTTGGGGTCTGCTGAGCTAACTTCCATGTCCCCCACTCCAAGAAACCACTTCCCCCCATGCCCCTTCACCGCATCGCCCTGGTCGCCTACGTTTCTCCTGGACGTAGAGATAACCCTCCATCGTGTTAGGGCTGAGGTTTTTGTGCTCGTGAGGATTCTCCTTCATCTTCTTCATCAGCGATTCAACCTCTGACCTTGTTCCTTCAAAACGATTCCTTGTCTGCAAATCAAAACAGGAATGCATCCTCCAGCACCAGCACCGAGCATGCAGGAGCAGAGCTAGCCGGGGAGCCACCTTCCTGCCCCTTCTTCCATCCGACTTCAATAAATTCTTAACTTTTTGGTGCAAAGAAAACCAAAAAAACAGAGTGGCACAAATCCAAGCCTCAGGTGCCTATACCCCTTATGCAAATTCACGCTTATGCAGGAAGTTACGTGACTCCGCATTTTTCTGCCGGGACTGCTGGCAGGAGGACCCCAGCGCTGGGTCAGCACAGCCCTCGCAGAAAATCGGACCAGCAGAGCCCAAGAATAGTTTTTTTCCCTGGGCCTGGATTTAATCTAAAAGAAAAATATTACAACAATTGGCAAGTTGTTTGCATTGTAAGTTTACTAAAAAAGTTGTTCCGAAATAACGAAACCAATCTGAGTCCTCTGTCAAAAAAAAGAGAGTAATTTTATAACAAAAGAGGGAAGCACAGCACGCTGCAGTGCCAGCACGCCAAATGCAGAGCCCTGCACCCGGCCCACGTCAGGCTCACGGGCACCAAGTGCACGCCTGGACACGGCCACGCAGGAAGAAACGCTGCCTCCCAGAGCCCCACAATCCACGCCAGCAAAAAACACGGCGCTTCCTAAGAGAAGCAGTGCTGTGACATACTTGCAGAGCCGTCACTTCCCCTGCGGGCATGGAGCGGTGCCTGCCCGCCAGGCAGCTCCGGGGGGGCACATGGGGCACCAGAAGGAACGAGCTGCCACTCAGACTGTGCCTGTGGCATAGCGCTATTTACAAAAAGGACTTTGCTTTCAATAACATGCTGAAACCTTTGCTTCATGGCACGCCCAATAAAAGGAGAAACCACCTTCACTACAACCTAGCAAGACGTGTGAGTTTTCTTGCAGGACAGGCGTGGGGCACAGCCGCACGGGCACTTACGTTCTGGATGCTGATAGTCAGCTCTGTCTTGAAGTCACTGAAATCCTTCGCAAGCTCGTAGCCGTGGTGGTAGAAGGTAAAAAGCCCCTGCAGGAAGGCCAGCAGCTGCGTTGGGGTAAAACAAATCGAGACTGTCAGTCTTCCTTGAGGGCTGCCGGGGCAAGCATCGCTGGCCCTTGGCCAGTGACAGCCACCCACCAGCCCCAACTCTTCCAGCCCCATTGGACCCCCTGCTTCAGTCAGTCCCACAGATCGCACCGACACCAAAATCCTCCTCCTTTCCCCACCATGCCCCTCCGCTCTGAACAGAGCTGGTTCTGCCCAAACAGCCCCTGCACAACCGCAAACCGAGCTCTTGGACAGCCCAAGCCCTTGAACTGCTGCACACGAACACACACAAACAAACCCCCCCGCCCAGGACCCCTCTCCCATCCCTGCCCCACGTCACTCAGACGCTCGCTTCGCTGGGAGCCAGGACGTGCCAGGCAAAGCAGGCAGCCACAGCCACGCTCACGCTCCCCTCGGCTCTGAGTTACTCCTCACTAAGAGGGAATTACTCCTTGCAAACTGCAGAGGAGGTTTTGCATTTCCTAGAGAAGCTCTAAACGGCCTAGCACTGAGCAAAGGCAGATCCCAGAAAACCCGTTTTTTCTATCTCTGTCACTCCTGCACACTTTTTCCCTTGTGAACGTTACAGTTCTCTCCAGACTCTATTTTTTTTCCTTGGTCAAATCTGTTCTCTTTTAGTTGCCAGCAGACACCAGAGGCCAGTCCATTACAGCAGAGATGTAGAACCAAGAAATGTTTTGGGTGCGCGTGGGGCCAAGTTAACAGCCCTGTGCCCTGCACCAAGGGGTTGCCCAAAGCACATCTGCTGCTGCCTCCCCAAAACCTGCCCCACAGGGGGGCTGCTGGGGCAGGCTGCAGAGCCCTGGCCCCGTGTGATACTGGGTTCCTCAGGACCCCTCTTTGTGGGACGGAAAGGGCTGAGCGTTCACTTACGGGTTCCACGAACTCAAACATCTTCCTCTCCTGGACCTCCTGCACCTTGAAGACATACTCCAGGGAGACTTCGTAAAAATGCTGCCGAACCAGGTCCACCTGGCTGTCTGCCTGCAAGCGCCGGGGAGGTTAAAGAGGAAAGACAAAGTCAGCGCTGGCTGGGAGCACAGCTAGAGGGCATCTGGGTCTAATGGGGACGTGTCCGTGCAGAACGTAAAGACGCCAGTCCAGGGCTGGACAGATGGCACAGCGATTAAATATAAACCTGAGGCACACGAGCAGGCTCCTTCTTCAGCTGAAAAAAAGGGGTTTGATGACTCACGTTCTCACCTCCCCGCCAGCTGGGTAGAAAAGCACGAGCTAGAAGTGAGAAAAAGGAGAAGCTGCCGCACGCCCGACAGCACGAAGCAGCTCTCTGCTGCCTGGAAAGCCGCGCACAGGACAGGGCAGGAGGCTGCCGGGGCCTCCAGCACACGCCACGACGGGGTCACTGCTCAGTGCCATCCCAAACACCGCAGCCCAGCCCGCGGCACGCTGCCCCAGGGACCCCTCAGGGCCGCACACGCGGAGCCCCTGCCCGCTGCAGGACGCAGCCAGCAAACGCCCGCCTTGCATGTTAACAGCAGCTTGCTCCCAATTTTCCCTGGGACACCGCCGTGAAATGGAGCATTTTCCCCGTGACCTGCCACCAGCATTTGGGCTGGGTGTCTGCGGTGCAGAGGCCGAGATGTTTAGCAAATCGAGTTCTGAAAAGCAGAAAATATGATGCAATGAAATAACTTTGCCAGGAGTTAAATGGCATGTTAGGCTCAGCGTGTTATTTAACTGGTCAGCAGCCAAAGCAGCAGAGAATTCCCATGGTTTCCTTCTCTCCTGGCTTTGCTACAGCAGCTGCACATGTGGCCGCTATCACCCTCCAGATGTGGACAGCAGGAAGAGATTAGGAAATATAAAACACCCAATCACCCGGACACAAACCCTCATCTCTCAGCCATCAGGGTATCTAATGAGGCTTCAGACTGCTAATAAACGGTCGGTGTTGGCTTTCCTAAAACATTACCGTCCCACCAGCGAGTGCTCTGTGCACATCTGCCACGGCTGCTTCTTCCAGTGCCGCAGGGGAAAAAGACCCCAGCTCCTGGCAGGCACCAGCTGGCTCCAGCCTTCGCAGCAAAAGCCCAAGTCAAAGTTTGGGGTGGAAAATGCCAGCAGATGGCACCAGCAGCCAGCGCTGCTGAGCACCCACCAGTAGCAGCATCCTGCACGCAGCCGGCACGGCATGGCATGGCTCACAGCACCCCACGGCACGGCTCACAGCACCCCACGGCACGGCTCACAGCACCCCACTGCCCGGCGTCCTGGGCTCCTGCGCAGCCCCCCAGGGCCGTCCTCTGGCCGGGGCTCAGCACCACAGCTCTGCACGTCACTGCGACAGCCACAAGCGGCTCCTCTCTCCAGAAGGAATCCCTCCACTCGGGTGTCTCGCGATAGCATCTCCAACAGGAACCAAACATGGCTTTAAAAGGCTGCTGAGGAGCCGGGAGCCGCCGGGACGGACGGGTGCGACCACGCAGCAGGGCGCTGACAAACCCAGCTCGCCAAGCCAGGGCAGCACTCGCTCACAGCCCAGATCCATGCCCCTCCTCACCTCTGCTCTGGTGGAAGGTAACTCCTCGTGCCACAGACGTGCAGATCTGCTCTCTCGAGTCGGAGCGGGTCCGCACACCGCTCCGGCACAGGGGGCAGCGCCCGCGCCCACCGCCCCCCTCCAGGGGCAGCTGGGGACACGCCAGCGCCCAGCCCAAGAGCAAGCCCTGCAGGGACCGGCCAGCCCTGGCCAGCCCAAGGAATTCCAGACTCGGAAGAAATGACCGAAAATTCAGTGTGCTCAT
This sequence comes from Anser cygnoides, assembly GCF_040182565.1. NCBI lineage: Eukaryota > Metazoa > Chordata > Aves > Anseriformes > Anatidae > Anser > Anser cygnoides. Next base: position 1,372,386 of record NC_089886.1, read on the forward strand.
CCAGTAAGAGCATTTGGCACCGCAGCAAACTGCATCGCAAGTAAGCAACAGACCCACAAAGCAGTTTAGAAGCACTAAGCCTGATCACCCTTCTCACGAAGCTCAAAGCCAGCGCAGCCACTTCCAGAGAAGGGAAATAAAGACGTCCGTGATTTGCCGTGGCACACAGGAAGCCTGCAGCAGAACCAGCTCCCTTCTGCTACGCTCTTTAATTATAAACTCTCTGTCCTTTTTGATTGCTATCCATTTTGGGATCTCTCTGACTTACTCACCAAAACAGCTCTGTCCCCTTTCATTAAAGGAAGAGGGGAAAACCTGCCTCTCGCAGCCAACATGAGAAAAAAAAATAGTTTACAGCCAAGAAAACCACTGCTGTAAGCTGCTTAAAGTATTCAAAAAGCTCAACAGTTACTGGCAGACATGGAAAACTAGAGGTTGCTCTCACCTCCTGAAGCTGGGATTCCTTCTTCTTGGAAGACAAGTTTAAGTGCTTTTCTAGGACACCGCAGTACTTCTCAGTCTCCTTGTCGTATTTCTTTTTGGCGTCCTGCAAAACAGAGCGAACACCGTCATGCTGCAGCCGACGGCGCTGCGCCAGCAGGAGGAGGCTCGATGGCAGCCCTTCTACACGGGACCCCTGGGTGGGAGCTGCCCACCCTCCGCTCAGCCCATACAGGACAGGACCAGACCCAGGGGGCTGGGCGCAGGTGAAAGCCAGGGATCTGGGGCTAGGTGAGGCCCCGCTGGGTGGCAGGGCAGCCAGGGAGGCGACCCCAGTGCCAGGGCTCTGCTCGCTTCCCATCCCCGGGCAGCAGCTCATCCCGCGTGTCACCAGCACGATGGCACTGTAACTCGGATGTTTGGGACAGGCAGACGTCAGCCCAGCCTTGTCTCGTGCATCTCTGCAGCCCCGCAGAAGTCAGCCACCAGCCTGCAAACTTGGGAGCTTCCCGCGAGCTTAACCCTCTGCTGGGAAAAGCCCGTGCGAGGCAAGGCAGCTGGGTTTATTTTAAGTTTGTTCTAAAAACCGATAGCAACCCTGCAGCCACACCCAGAGCAGGCAGGCTTTGAAGAGCCCAAATTGGACGGCAAACGGAGGCAGCGGCCGCAGAGCAGCTCCCTCGCCCCGCGCCTGCTTCTCATTACCCACCGGGCTGGGCTCAGACGCACCGCCTGCTCCGCCGCGCTCCGACCCCGAACGCAGCGGCACCGGGAGACGGAGGAGAAACGAGGCTGAGGGTCAGGCCAAAAAAAAGGGTGCTGTGCGAGGACATCCAGCCATGGGAGATTCAACCAGTGCCCCGAGGGCGGCTCGCACCGAGCCCCTGCCCACACCCGGGCAGCAGAGGCGCCCGCGGGCTCCCTCCCCGACACCTCCACCCCGGCCGCGGGCCCAGCCCCGTCTCGCTGCCTCGAGACGCGGTGTGGGTGCTGCCACCCGCACCAGCAGGATGAGCCCCACGGCAGCACAGCCTTGCTCCGGGCTGGTGTGCACGGGGACAGCCGTGTCCACGAGAGCCCCGGGGGCACCCCGCGGCACCCAACGCATGCAGCGCCCGCTTCTAAGGGCACCGGAGAGACATCGGGCCAGGCGACCCCAGTCCGTCTGGCCGGGGTACTGCTGCTAGCAGGGGAGAAGGGCTGTGTCTGCAGAACCTGGCACGGTACGTTAGTAACTGGCTCGCTTCTGCGGGATCCCTTTTTGTGTTTTGTTTTGGTTTTTTTCTTCTTTTTTTTTCAGCTGCATAAACCAAGTCGGATCGGCCTTGGGACAAGGCACACCGCTGCCATGCAAACACTGCCCCAGCTCACTGGCACGTGCTTCTTGCGGGCAGCAGCAGGTTGTTATAACAACAGCAGAGCCACAGGCAGCGTTTTTAATTCCAGAACAAAGGCAGGAAAGAAAGGCCGGCAGGGACAGACTGTCCCACATCAGCCTCAGACACACGGGTGTGTTCCCAGGTTCACCCGGGCTGCCAGAAGCCACCCGAGCCTGCAGCGTGCCAGGAACGAGGGAGCACGGAGCTGAAGGGTTTCAGGCACCTGTGAGCTCATCCCACAGAACGCAAATTCTGGTTCGGAGGAAGAAAAAAAGTTCGCTGAAACCAGCACGTGACTTTTGGCCAACGGCTCACGTCAGTGCGTTACTTGCCTGCAGGTGAACTGGGAAGCACCGAGGCACTTTATTAGGAGCTGGGCTGCCCCCGTCCCCTCCCACAGCCGGGGCCAGCAGGGCCCGTCCCTGCGGCACACCAGGGCCCTTGGCTCCGAGCAGCCCCGAGCCCTGCCTCTGAGCCACAGACAAGGCCGTGACTCGACGCAGAAGTAACCCACCTTAGCGGCGCCGATCTGCTCCTTGCGAAACTTCTCCAGCGGCGTGATCAGCACCTCGCTGGCGTTCTCGATCTGCCGGACACACACAGGGAAAAAGTCACCCCACCTCCCCTAGAGCCCCACCTGGGCGCACCGTGCGCTCAGGCACTGCGTGTCCAGCTCAGCCCCCGTGCCCCTCGACACCCCCGTTCCTTCCCTGCGGGCACACCTCCGCTGGGCTCTGCTGTGCCAAGGACCCTCTCCTACAAACCCCCGTGCCTCGTCCTCCTCCTCCTGCACATCCGACTGGGCTCCAGGAGGGAGGCTGAGCGGCTTGCCCCAAACCTGCTCTGCACCCCAGCGCACCCTGCGATGTTTCCAGAAGCTGACAGCGCCCTCCCTCCGCTCGCCCCAGCGGTGCCACGGGTGAGGGAAGGGGCCTGGAGCCCGCTGTGCCCCCAGCACCGCCGCACGCACATTGCCACGGACGTCGCACCGTTGACCGGAGCTGAAGCCTCCCGGCAGCAGCGGTGCCACCGCCGGGGCTCCCCCTCTCGGGGCCGTACCATGCGCATCCGCTCGTCCTCCAGGTTCCGCAGCACCGTGGCGAACTCCTGCAGGGACTTGGCTGCAAGGGACACACCAACAGGTTTGGCATTTAACAGCGCTTTCTTTTTTAACTCCGAGCATCCGAGTAGCCATAGCAACACATTCCCAGTGCTCGCCGCCTCCCAGGCTGGCTCTGGCTGCCCACCAGCTCCGTGGCAGCACGAACCCTGCCGTGCCGGCTGCTGCGGGGACCTGGGAGCAAGGGCCTGCCCTCAAACCTTGGGGGAAATAACACCCAAAGCAGCTATCGGCCCGGGGATGCCTTCCCAGCGAGCGCACTGCATTCACTTGACGCCCAGCCCCGCCTGGATGAGAAAGCTGTTTGTGCTGAGACTGGGAACAAATAAGCAAGCAAATCAGGACTAAAGCTCACTCGCTCCACTGGCTGCACACTGCATGCACAATAAGCTCCAGGAAGTCCAGCCTGGGCAGACACGGGGTAACACGGGGCGCAGGGGGTGAAGTTGCCCCGTGCTCGGCCCAGCGCAGGCTGCGGAGCATCACCCGCCCTCGGCTGCTCGCACGCGGCCGTGCAGGGGGTGCAGCCACAGGGGCAGGCTGCTGCTCCTCTCCTGCAGATCGCAGCCCCCCCGCAGGATCTCCGGCTGTGGTATCTCCAGACCCCTGCCCTCAAACGGGAAAGGGCAAAGGGCTGGATAATCTAAATGGTTTCAGATACTGGCAGTTTTCCTCCTTTCTGATCTGGCAGGGGCAGACTTCAGCCGAGAAGCAGCAGCTGTTCTCCTTGTGAAGACTTTGTGGAAGTCGAACTAGGAGAAATGCATCGTTTCCACAGAGCAGGGGATAGCCCAGCTGGAATTCGGGGTCCCTTGGTGTCCTCCTGTGTTCCCACCCCGTGCGCTGCTCAGCCCGGGGGTCTGGAGCGGGCCCAGGCTCCCCCCGCAGCAGCGCCCGCTCTCACCTATGCAGATCTCGTCGTCCGTCTCAGCGTCGCCGATGCAGCGGAATTTAAACTCATTGAGGGAGTCGGCGAACTTGCGCTTGGCTGACGACAGATCTGCCGAGAGACAGCGGGGAGAGGGGAAACGAGGGCGTCAGCCGGGGAACAAGCCCACCGACGGCATGACGGGTGGGCACGGGGTCCCAGCCAGCAACCCCCGGGAGAACCCACTGGAGGGGGCCCCTTCCTCCCCCGCACGCCCCAGGGATGGGCTCTGGGGGTCCCGGCCAGCACCCCCAAACACGCCACGGGAGAGGCAGCCTCAGCTTCTGGCCGTGACAGCCTCAGGGGGCCCCGAGCCCAGCACCCCGGGGCGAACACGGCGGGTGACAGCCCACGGCACGGCCGGGCACCGCTGCCGATGTGGGCACAGCCCTGCTGCCCCCAGGCCCTGTTTGTGGGCGTCCCAGCAGAGGTTGATTGCTTTACGAGTCACAGACTCTCTCCGAGAGCTGAATCCTATTAAGTTATTACTTCAGTGACCTGAGTGGATCCAGGACTGGCTTTCCGAACCGGCCCCGTAGCCCTGCACGCGCCCCCGGGCACCGCAGGGCTGCCAGCTCGGCGGGGAGCTCGAACTGCAGCAACGCGGGGCCCCCGGGCACGCAGACGGCATTAGGATCCCGTCCTGCTAAATCCCCTGTGCATTGCTGCGCTCAGCATCCCCAAAATTCAGCGCGCTTTTCCCTTTCCGAACACCAGTGCAAAACGTGCGTGCACATAAAGACCGCGGCCCCCTCCCGGCACCCGCTGCCTGGAAGAGAACCGAAGAAGAACTGGAGCATTTTGCTTTCCCTGGGGGATAAGGGACTTTAAAGCTTTCCCCTAGCGTTAAAGCTGCTCTCCCAGTGTCTGCTCACATCCCCGGGGCTAATCCTGCCCACCTCGCAGTCCACGAGCAAAGCTGCGCCCAGCTGCCGTCACCCAACTCCTGAGGCAGCCGGAGAACCGTGAAATGCCGGCAGGGAGAGGGCCGGGCAGCAGCAGGGGCTCGGCTGCTCGGGGACCCCCAGGAGTTACCGAGGGCAGCACCGGCACGGCCCCCCCGCGCCTCTCCTCACGCCCTCGGCAGCTCGGAGGCTTTAACCCGGCCCCCAGGAGCCCCGCAGCCTCCTGCCTCCCCTGGAATGGAAACGGGGAGGACGTTAATGAGAAGATGACGTTAATGACTTGAGGAGCCACTTCCTCCCCGCCAGCTCCGCGCTGACCCCGGGCCACCCGGCCGGGCTCACGGACACCCGGCCCCGGCGGCTGCCGTCCCCTCGCTCCCGCTGCTGCCTGGGCAGGGGCACATCAAGCCTGACGGCCCACAGCACGTATAAACAGAGAGAGGAGAGGCTGAAGGAGAAGGAGATAACTCCCAGCGTGGCGGCGATAAAGGGAAATCGCTCCCAGCTGCTCGCTGAGTGACACAACCAATTCACAGGGTGCTGCAGCAGCTAAAATTAGCGGCGGGCTGGGCCAGAAAAGCAGATGGGCAGCGCAGGGGGCCCACCAGCATCCTCGCATCCCACCGCACGTCAGCGTTTTAGGGAACCCCCTCCGGCAGGAGGACAAGCCCTAAGCGCACTGCGAGGGACGGCGCGCGGGGAAGGGCAGGGCAGGGCGAGCAGGGTGCTCGCCCCTCGGCAGAGCTCGCTGACAGCCGCTCGCCTCCCCCCGGGCTGCGGGTGAACAAACAAAATCCTGCGAAGGCTCGGGAGAAACTTCTGCTTTGCCTCGTGCGCGAGCGAAACCCCGCAGCTCCCCACGCGCATGAGTCAAAGCTGCGCTGCACGAGTTCTGCTCCCGGCTTCTGGCTGGCTTCACCAACCAGCCACGAAACCGGGCAAAACCACCACAAAGCCAGAAAAAAAAAATCCCGCTGCCCGAGCAACGCGGCTGGCCTGGGGCCTGGGCACCGCTAGGTGGTGGTCCTGGCATGGCCAGGGCCGTGCGGCTGCCGGGGGCCGCTCCCCACCAGCTCTGGAAGCCGCGTGGCGGCCGAGTGCCCGCGGGGCCTCCTGGCAGCCCGGCCGGGAGCTGTGCACGCTGCAGGGCCCCCGGGCTGCCCGTGGCCACGGGAACCAGCCATGCCCCCGCGCCCCGACACTACCTGTGTCTGGGATGGGGGAGACACCCACGGGCTGAGCGGTGCTGACCCCAAATCCCTCTCACCTGCAGGTAACTGGCGCAGCCGGGGCTCGCTGCCCTCCCCTCCCGCATGCCGATGCGGGTCAGTGCGCTCGCTCACGCGTGGTGCTAGAACAACGGCTAAGTCTGCAGCCACCGGGTTTCCGTGCTGTTCCTGCCTGTCCTCCCCCCTGCTCCGGCGAGGGGCAGCTCCTGCCCCACGCTCTCCCCCACCTGCTGCGTTCCCCCTCTCCGTTCCCACCCGGTGCCGTGCCGTGCCCCGAGGCACCCCGCTCCCCGCACCCGTTTCAGGAGGAGGATCCCTTTCGGAAAGTCAATTTGACAGAAAGCAGGCACGAGCACGGCATGCCAGAGGTCCAGCTGCGTAACCACGGCAACGAGCAATCTAAATAAAATGCCCTTTTAAAAGTGATGTATGGGCTCGTTACTGCAATATAGGGTTACCAGCTCAAACGTTTACGGGAACTGCTACAGTAGCGCTCCCCTTCCTGAGAACTCTGCCCTTCCTGGAGGAGGGTTACGACTCGGACAGGGTGCCAAAAGGGAGAAAGCTGCAGGCAGCTGGGGACGAGGGACGTGAAAGGAGCGGGCAGGGACACCGCCACGCACCCCGCGTGCTGGGCAGGGCATGAGAGCAGCGGTGAGCTCCAGGGACGGGGCGAGAGCCCGCGGGTCCCAGGAGCTACACGTGGGGCCCGCAGCCCCTGGCAGGACACCCAGCGGGGAGGCTGACCCACAGCCACCGCTCCCCAGCAGCCCCACGCGCGGCTCAGTGCTGCTCCCAGTCCCTTGCGTAACCTCGAGCTGAACCGCAGCCAGGTCCCGGCGGCGTTCGCCCGTGGTGCGAGCGCCCCTGAGCTGCCTTTGTGCCCGGGTCCCACCGGCAAAGGCTGCTGACAGCCTTCGAGGCAAACCTGCACAGGTCAGGTAACCAACAGCAGAGCTCGCACATCTGTCCACACAGCCTCGCAGCTCCAGGACCCGGGCTCCTTCCAAAATTTGTGGGGACCGAGAGGACAACAGCCCGCAGCCCCTCTCCTGCCCGGGGTCCCCGTGCCCCTCACGCCCACTGCCCCCGTTCAGCCCTCCCCGGTGTCACCTCCCGGCCCTCAGCACTCAGCTGCACCATCCTTCTGGGAAGCAGCTTCTGTAACCGCAAGGGGACTGAAGTGTTTGGTTTCTAAGTAAAAAGCCCTTCCCCAAAGACATTTGGAAACGCTGCAGAAGGCCGGCCCTACAACGAAGGCGCTTTGATTTCGTAACCCCGTCCGTGCGCATCCTCCTGGTGCGAGGAAAGCCCCGTCCCGGGCACGGCTCCGCTGCTCCGTGCCCTGCAAACCCGCTGCCCGCCGGCACGCCTCCCTTGGGGCGGCGGGGTGTCACAACAGGGGCACCGCAGGCAGGTGAGGGGACAGACCAAAGGTGCCAAGCGAAATTTGGGGTTATCGGGCGGATCTGGCTGCACAGGGCACGGGGACGCGGGAGGCCGGCCGCACGCTGCGCCGCAGGTCCAGCGCCTGTCCCGCCTGAAACACTCTGTTCTCACCCAGAGCGGTGTTTCTACACTTCCTGTGAAGAAAATTGCTTAATAATCTATATTTAAAGCTGAATTGGACACAACAGGAACCGCGACGCCTGCCCCTTCCTTCCCCCGCGGCAGGGAGCAGCGGGCTCGTCCGGCCGGGCCAGGCAGCCCCTCGCAGGGCCTGCAGGAGGGACGGGAGGGTCCCCGGCAGCGCGGGAGCTGCTTTCAGCACCCCTGCCCTCTGCCCTGCTGTCACTGCGGCGAGGAGCGTCCCTCGCCCCGCCGTGTGCATCCCTTGCCCCATGGCACAGGGGCGCTGCGTGTCTGCTCCCCCGCGCCCGGCCCGCTCGCTGGCGGCGCAGCTTCTGACAGCCCCAAAGACCGCACGCCACCAGCTCCCCCCTCGCTGACACATCCCTTACAGCTTCTCAGAAATAAAAGGAAATTGCATCTGCTTTACGATCCACCTTCTGGTTATCGTTTAGAAACCGCCTGGGCACAAGCCCCACGCAGGCACCCCCGTGACAGCCGGGGGTCCGCGTGTTTCGGGGCTGCCCCTAACGGCCCTACAGGAGGAGAGGGCTGAGGGGAGGCACACGGCTCAAAGCTAAAGGTGGGCTGACCCTCCTAACAGCCCCTTCCGCAGCCACCGGGTCTGGCTCGGCTGTTTAAGCCGTGTGGAGGCCCCGCTGCAGCCCTCGGTCTCTGCAGCCCTCCCCTCTGCTCGGGGACCGTGCGAGCAGAGCAGCTGGGACACGTAACGGGAGGGCCCAGGACGGGCTTCTTGGAACATCTCAAGAGCAATTCTCTTGGCAAGGAGACTGAAGGCATCGCCAGAAAATGACCCCACGCTAACTCGGAACCAGAAGGCAGAGCAGAGAGCGCAGCCGTACGCTCACAGGGGGGCACTGCAGAAGCACGAGGCCTCGTCGCCACCGAGCGACGCCTGCTCGGGCTACGGGGAGAGAAGCCCCCGGCCTGGGGGGCTCGCCGAGCCGGGCCCCACGCAGCCATCCCCCGCAATTAGCCCCGACTCGTTTAATAAACAACTCATGTGCCGGGCGGCTGGGGCTAATCAGTGATGTCGTGCGGGCCTACAGCTGCCGGCAGGCCCTGCCCTGGGTTCAGCACCAGAGGGAGAATAAAAAAACCACAAGGAGAGAGGCGACCCCGGGGCTGGCGGCAGAAGGGAACTCGGTGCAGGAGGCGGCCGTGCCGTGTGTGTGTGTGTCTGTCTGTCTGTCTGTGTGTCTGTGCCCAGCAGCCCGGCCCCGAACAGCAGCGCCTTAAAGAAGCTGTGCTACGTTTGCAGCTCAGAGAAGAAAATCCCCTCGCAGGCCGGCTCGCTGCATTTCACTTCCTTAACAACACCCGCACAGAACGTCCTCTTAAGGAAGACCTGAAGCAAGACAACGGAGCAAAGCAGAGCGACGACCAGCACGTGCCCGGCAGGCCAGGCACGGAGCCCTGGCTGTATTCACACCCCCTGCAACCGGCCTGAAGAGCAAGTTCCCCGAACACGTACACGACCTGGCCGCAACGCAGCGGTTCAGCAGAGCCCACCGGCGTCCCCATGGGCCACAGCCCCTCGGTGCCCAGACCCCATCCCGAGAGCGGAGACGTGGGAAGTTCGAACGCGCAAACCCCCCAAAAACCAAGTGGCCCGTCCACGACAGCACGAAGGTTTCAGACCGAGGAGCTGCCGCGGCTCCCGCTCAGCCTTCGCTGTAACCAGCCGAGCACACGGCGCTGCTCTCCAGCCCATGCATCATCATATGCCTCGCTTCACACACTCAAAGTGGATTCATACGGCAAAATGTTTGCCAGAAGGACAGAGGATCCATTGTGGGATGAATGGGACTATTGACTGGGCTCAAATAGCAGATCAGATTTGAGTAACACACTGAAGACATGAATTATTTTCATGGTATTTTAAGAGATAAAAGTTCTGCGCTTCGTGAAAAACAAAGTCAGCCTTTGGCAGGCCTGCCTGGTTACACAGCTAAAATTATTCCCCGCTCCCCACCGAGCCAGCACCCCGGCCACGTCATCGCCCACCCCCAAATCACTAATGCTGCTCGCTGCTGCGGGAGCGCTGCCAGGCCAGGATGTTTTGCAAAGAGACGCCTGATGAACGGCACCGAAGATCCAAGAGAAATGAAGTCAGGAGGACGTCAGGTCTCCTGGAAATGCTGCCGGAGCTCCAGGAAGGTGACGGAGGTTTCCTTGGAGCGCTGGGGACAGCAGGTCCTGGGCTGCCGTGGGACGGGGAGCCCCGCTGGAAGCTGAGGCATGGGGGAAGCGAGCCTCTGCCTTTTTTTCCCAGTTAGCAGAAAGCGAGAGATGCAGACGGAGGAAAGCCCCTCGTGGGCCCTGCAAGGACAGCTCACGTCCCCAGCACGGAAGGAAGCGAAGCACAGCACCGGGGGCTCTTCCTCAGCGCTCGTCAGCCGTCCCCAGGCCCCCCGTGGAAGCGAGAAGCGTCGCCGCGCCGCTTCCCTTGGTTCACGCACAGCTCGCTGCTCTGCTGTTCCCAGCTGCCGCCTCCTGGGCTGAGGAAACCGATCTTTAGTTGGAGTCCTCTTCCTCTTGCCCCAAAGTATCTGTGCTTTTTCTGACCTGCACCAGCCCGAACCTCCTGCAGTTTCGGGGCATTTTGGTCTGGTCCAGACCCTGCGCTCGCCAGGCTCCGGGCACGAACCTCACCACAGCTCTCCACCCTTCCTGTTCAGCTTTTCTTAGCACTTGTCCATGCACTTCCTATTACAACGAAATCATAGCAGCAGCTCTGGTGGCACAGATTTTGTCCCACGGTGGCCGAGGCGCATCAGAGCTGCACGGCACTGCAGGGAAACCGAGACGCCCGGGGTGGTCGCTGAGCTGGTCCCTGGGGGCCCGGCATGAAGGGGCATTGCGCCGCGGTTTCCGTCCATGGGGAGATTTTCCTCTCAGAAGTCTTCAATAATCCCTTCACGAAAATACATTTTAACACTTCACATCGTCTGGGATCTCTTTGGAAGTTACTCCTGGTATGCAAACTGCACTTGTCAAGATGATCCTCGCCGCCGAGCTGCCGAAGCCCGGTGGCTGGGGAGGGGGGCACAGCTCCGCACAGCCCGGGAGCTTCAGGGCCGAGCAGCCCCGGGCTCTATAAACCACGGGGGATTTTCCAGTGCAAACCGTTCAGCACTGAACACTGCATTTAGGGTGCAGCACAGCTCAGCCCTACCCTGGCTCTGCGTTAAGGTTATTTAGGGGGGAACCAAGGCACCGAACGGGCTGCACGAGCACCCGGCTCAGAGGCCCGGGAGCAGAAAGGACAGAGGTGACGCGGGGCAGGGCTGAAGGAAAGCGATAGGCCACCAGACGGCTTGAGCAACGCCGGAGCGGGCTGTGAGAGCTGTGTGCTGCCGCCAGGCAGGCAGGCCTGCCGCCTGCAAACGGCCCCGGCCGCAGGCAGGCAGGCACGCACTGGGCACGTCCCCCCGCTCCCGAGGGGCTCCAGCACCCGCAGCCCCCGGGACGCTCTGTGGGCACCCAGAAGGAGAAGGGGCTCGAAGCCGGGTACCGACCCTGCGACATCCCGGGGCTGGGCGGCACCGCGATGGGAACCGAAACGCCGGGTGGGTGTCCACGAGGAGGGGACGAGCGCGGCCACCAACACCATGGGCAGAAGCACGACCCCACGCAGCCGCCGGTGCTGTGCTCTGCGAAAAGAGCCCGATGCTCCTGCTGCGTGTGGGACGGGGTGGCCGCACGGGGACCCCCCCAGCAGAGCCGTCCTGGGGGTGCACGTGGGGGCTGGCGCCCACAAAGTGCCGGGGTCGCGCAGGGTGCCTTGCCTCCCCGGCCACCACGCGGTTCGCGTGCTTCGCAGTGAAACCAAACAAAGCACATTGCTCTGCTTCCCCACCCAGCCACCACGTCTGGCACTTTTCCCCGTGTTTATTTTCGTTCACATCCTGGTGTTGTTTTATAGCAGAGCTCCCCCCAGGCCCCTCCTAACCCACGATCCCGCCGGTAAGTGGCTGCTGGCAGCGAGGCGAGCGCGGGGCTGAGCCCGCCGGGCTCCGAGGGGACGCAGCGCAGGTGGGGGCAGAGCAGGGCTGGGGAGAAAACCAAACGTACGCGTCCGGCGCACCCGGCGCAGGGGGAGGACACGTCAAAACGGCAAAGGCGGGTGACAGCTCAAGTGCCTGGAGAACTCAGGGGAGCGGCAGGGAAATGGAAAGCTACCGCCCCCGAGGCAGCCACCCGACAGACCCCGCAGGCTGCCGGAGCGCCCGTGGGGAGCAGCACGGGGCCAACGGCACCAGCAGGGTCAGCAAAGGCACTCGGGAACGGCGCTGCTGCGAGGACGGCAGTGCGGACAGACAGAGCGGCCTTCGTGTCGTTCACGCTTGCTGTCTGTAAGCCCGAAACTATGAAAGACATCTCAAGCTCGTGCCGGCAGCGGGGGTTTCGAGCGCTGCGTCCCCCCCTGCCCGCGGGACGCCCGTGCCCTGCTGCCCCCCCCGCCCGCAGCCACCCGCCAGCCCTCCCCACCGGCTTTCCCCCGGTACTCCGCGGGCGAGCAGGGCGGCCCCGTGCCCTGACGTGCGGCAGGGGCCCCGTGCAGCCCCAACCTGCTGACGCTGCCCACAGCACCGGCCCCCCAGGAGCACGTAAAAGCTCCGCCGCTGCCCTGGGCACAAGCGCTGATCCTCGGGGGCGCGCACCCAGCAGCGCCGTGCACAGCGCCGTCGGATGGGTCGCAAAGAAGCGCCCAGCGCGCGGGCAGCAGCCGCAGCGAGCCTCTCCCCTGTCCCTTCCACGGCTGGAGGAGAGCGGCCGTGTCCCCTGCCGCCGCAGCGCCTGCTTTGGGCCCCCGAGCTCCTCCGTAATTACAATTCCTCCTCCGAGCCCTTTCTGTTTCTCTCCTCTGCTTAAAACCTGGAAGGATGACCTCCAGAAGCGGTGCAGGTTACTTTACCCTCATTGCCATAATAATTCATTGACTGGAGCCTGGAATCACATTTCATTAGAATAAAATGCTCTGTCTGAGACAGTTAATCAATTTAGAGGACACTAATCCAAAAGAAATTTGCTCCTGACCAAGTTAATAACCATCAGCGGCGCAGACGGCCGAGCGGGGCAGCCCGCGCACCGTGCTGGCAGTGTCCCCACGCGGGGGGACGGCCACTTGTCACAGCCCCCGACCAGACACCATGTGTGAACACCGCGCGGGAGCAGATTACCCCAGGCAGTAGCCACGCATTTGGATTAGTTTGTTATTAAACCTGATTAGTTAATGGTTAGCCCAGCAGGGAGCCTGCTCTGTTTCTCAGCAGGCAGGTGCCAAAACATTGGGGGTGCCCGGCGGGGGGGGCAGGGGTCTGAGCCCCTCTGGTGACACCCGGGAGCTGTCACCCTCTGCGGTGGCACAGCCCCACAACGGCAGGTGACGCGGATGGAAACCTCACCTCCAAGGAAGCAGCTCTCGGGGGCACATTTGGGAAAAACAAATGAAAAAAACAAAAGAACAGAGCCACACACAAAGGAAAAGCGCTCTGCTGGCTGTGGGATGACCTGAGGAACGGGGCGGCAGCCCAGCTTTTGGAGCCGGGACCCCCGCACTGCCCGAGGCTGGGGCCGGGTCCCAGCAGAGCGGGGTCAGCCCCGCGCCCCCATCCAGCAGCTCCGCAGCAGCCTCCTTCCCCTTCCTCCCCGGGAGCCTGCGGAAATCCTTTCGCCTCCGCTGCTCCTCCACCAAAGAGCAGGAAAAAATCCCACCGTGCTCATGGAAATGTCACCGACGAATGAGTCAATTTTTCCCTGCTTCGACAGGGGGAAAAAAAAAAAAGTAAGAAATAAACCGAGCGCCTGCAGAGGCACGGGCACGAGGAGCGGCGCAGGAGGGAGCTGGGGTGACCGCGGTGCCCGGGGCACTGCCACCAGCACCAGCCCCACAGCGCCGGGGCCAGGGGTGGAAAGGGCTGGAGACGCCACGCGGTGGGGAGATGCCCCCCCATCCCTCAGGGACAAACCCCGGAGCCTCTGGGTTGGGAAGCAGCGACCCAGCACAGCAGCACTCGCGGTCCCGGCCCTTCTGCCCCCAGATTTTGGGAGAAGTGGAAGGGCCGCGCTCCGCCCGCCCCCCAGCGCACGCGGGGCGAAGCGGTGCCGGCCGCAGAGGGAACGCAGGCGACGGCACGCGGCGCCTGCTGTGCGCTGGGTTATTTTTTCTAAAGCATTGCTAAGCAACCGGCATCCGACGAGGGCATCGTTCTGGCCAGACACCGGTTCTGCTACAAAAAAAGCAGTGAACGGAAACCTTCGTTATTTCGAGTGCCACCGTAAAGGCACGCCAGGTAACCCCGCGGGCACGGAGCCCCCCTTCTGCCTCCCCCGGGTCCCGCAGCAGGGTCAGGAGCCGCTAAAGAGATCCAAGCACGTGGGTGTGCACCCAGACGCCCAGCGCCCAGCACCCGGGTGTGGTGGGGGGCAGCGCGGGGCCACCAAGTGCCAGCCCCGGGGCCAGCAGCGAGGCCCCCCCAGTTCCCGCTGCGGCACCGACCGCGTGCAAGCGAGCGCTGCAGCTCCTGTCCCCGGGAAAAAAAAAAAACTTCATGTTTTCCAACAGTTTTACGAGCTATTTATTGCCTGCCTGTAGATAAACAGTCTGTATCTTTTGCAAATAGATTCTTCTGCGCCGCAGCCCGGAACAAAGGCAGCATTTTTGTCTTTAGGAGAAGCGCGGAGCCGGGCCGGAGGGGAGGCGCGGGGCAGCACGCACCGAGCCGTCGCCGTGTCCCCAGCTGGAAGGGGCGCGGGGACACGCGGCAGGGCCCGGGGGTGGCGTGGCCACCAAACGGCGGCTGGGGCCACCACGGCCTCCCTTCGAGCTCCAGCAAAGCGCCTCCTCTCCGGCCCGAACCAGAGCTAACCAAAAAACACCAGGAGATTGAAACAAGCAAAGCGACCGCACGGCAGAGCTGCTGCGCGAGCTGGCTGAACCCCGGCGAGCACCACGTGCCCGAGCGGCAGCGCGCGGAGGAAGCGACATCTGCGGCCCCTTCCTGAGCGCTCCCGCGCCGCCGGCCCCGGCCCACGTGCGGCACAGCCTCACCGCCGCTCCGCACGCAGGGACCATCTGGCTCGGAGGCTCGTGTGCCGCGTGTAAACCCAGCCAGAGACGAGCCTGGCACTAACACAGACGTCCCCTTCCCGCGCCGCACCGCGCTCAGCGCCCCGCAGAGTCCCAGCGGGCACGCAGCCCAGCCGGCACCGCGACCTGCGGCCCCGAGAAGTCGGGATGGGAACGGCAGCTCTGTTCCTCCGCGCACACCAAAGCCATCCAGGCTTCGAAGAGCCCAGGCGGTGCCCCAGGAGCACGCGCCCGCAGCGGGCACGGGGCCGCCGGGACGGAGCGATGAGGACGAGCAGGCGGGAGCAGGCTCACGGCGCGGGGGGGGGAGCGTGCCGGGAGCGGGGACACAAAAACATCCCCGCTCTGCTGGAGCGGCCGCGCCGTGACAGCTCGCTCACACGCGCGGAGGAGAAGGGAGATGATTCACGCGGAGCAGCAGTGAAGCGAACAAGCTGTGCGGAGCTGAGTACAAGCTCCCCCTCGCTTTCTCTCCACTCCCCACCCACACCGGGTCACGCTAAATCTATTTATCACGCCGCATATGAAGCTGGCTCGTTTGGTTGTGCTTAAAATTGACACATCAGAGAGAAAAAAAAAAAAAAAAAAGAAGAAGGAAAGCGGCAATGAATACCTGGCACGGCACATCCTCCTGCTGGGTGAGCTGCTGGAAGGTGCCAAAAGGAAGCTGAAGGGTTGCCCAAAACGCTCCGAACCAGAAGAAACCCAGCTCGGGCTCCGTAACATCACCCTTGCCGCACCTCGTGCGGGCCAGCTGCTTCGGGAGCCCCTCGCTGACTCGCCTGCTCGGGCAGAGCAGCGCTGGTGTAGGGATGTGAGCCCGGACACCACAGCCTGTGCACCCAAAAAGCCTGGGGCGGGCAGGGGAGCAGCGCAGGGCCCAGACCTGGGGCTGGGGCAGGCTCCGCTCCTCTCATGGCGGGGAGAAGCCCACGAGGGCTGGCTGCAGGAGCAGAGGGGCGCGTGGCCACCTCTCCGCCTTCGCAGGGGGAGCCCCAGCGATGCCTCAGCCCCACCAGCCTGGATGGGACCTCGGCATCGCCGTGCCGGGCGCCCAGCTGCCACCGCTCCATCCGCCTGGACGGGGGGACGAGCCCCCAGGGGGCGAGGGGTTTCTCCAGACGAGCAGCAGGTGCTGGCACCGCGCTCCGTCCTTATCTCGCTCGTGCCGGGGACGCTGCCGCTGCCTGCGGCTGGCGATGCGGTGCAGGGAGGAGCCGCAGCTCCCGCCAGGCTCGATGCAGCCCGCAGAGCTGCCGGAGCCCCGGCACCACCAAGGAAACAGCATTTCCTTGCACAAGTCTTGAACGTCATCATCAGGTGATGCCCCCAAAAACCACAAAACCCCCCGCCGCCCCCAGCGTGCCGGTAACACCGTGCTCACATCGCCCGGCACCGCAGGGCTGCTGGTCCTGCTGGCACGCCAGCACAGCCACGGCCCTGCCGAAACTGCCGTGCAGCCAAGTGCACTGCCAGCATAGCCAGCAGGTGCCTGGTGCTGCAGGAAGACCCAGGCAGCCCACCCAGCGCCCCTCCAGGAGAGGTCCCCTCCGCGCCCACCCTGGGCTGAGCCACCTCCTGGTCACATTTTCCCCCTCAAAGCACAAGCACGCGCTTCCTTGCTGTGCCGGCTCTGGCAGCGCAGTCAGGATCGTTTCAAAGCAGCTCGTTACTCCCCGACACATCCCTGCCATCCCTCGAGGGCCGGTTCTAACCTCTCGTTTTGCCCCCCCTGCTTACAGCACACCTCGCCACGCCAGCGCCACGCACGGGGACAGCCACTTGCCCCGACAGCGTCACCGCAGCGCTGCGTCGGGACGCGCGCCTTCGGGTCAAAGCCCTACACGAGCAAGAGCTCTGTCAATGAGCTGCCTCCCTGCAGGATGTGAAAGGCATCGTCACAAACGCAAACTGTCCTGCTCGTCCAAAGCCTTCTGCTCTGCTGCTTCCTCATCTGGCGTGGATGTGGGGCCGGATCCGGCCACCCCCCAGCACGGCAATTCCCGCTGCTAACCTCCACTGGGGAGGCAGAGGAGGAGCCTTTAAGCTGTGCTGAAAATAAAGCAGAGTATTATTGTTATTTGCGCTGCACCTCATTTGAATAAAATTCCAGACAAGCTATTAAACGCGTGGCTCCACAAGCCGTGCAGGTCATGCGAAGGAGGCAGGATTGCTCCGGCCCAGGTGCCGCCGGCAGCACAAACCTCCCCTGCAGCCCGCGGAAAGGACGGGCAGGTGGAAAATCCCTCCTGACACGGCGGAGCCCCGAGGCTGAGGCCGGCTGCAAAACTGCACCTTTGCCGGACAAATGAAGCAGAAAAATCACGGCAACTCATCTCAGAAAAAAAAAAAAAAAAAAAGTCCTGCGTTTTGCCGCTCGGATTGGTGCCGTGCCGGGCTGGCAGGAGCAGGGCGGCAGCGGGGAAGCCTCGCGGTGCCCCACGCCTGCTCCTTCCCGCAGGCTGCACGGGGACACGGCGGCAGGCAGCGGAGGAGGCAGCAGAGCAGAAAACCCAGGTTTTAAGCCCTGAACCGTGCCCGGTTCCCTCCTGGCCGCGGGCAGGGGCTGTGACGCAGCGAGGTGGGGTAACATTCGCCTCCCAGCTCGCGCAGGACTCCTGCCGATTAGGTAACTGGGGCAGCCACGAGCTTCCCAGTGCACGAAGGTGTCACCAACGCACAGCACAGAACCACGTCACCAGAGATGCCCGCTCGAGCTGCTGGGGGATCTCCCTGCAGGTTCCGACCTGGGCAAAGCCAGGCTGCCACGCGGTGGGGTGGGCAGCAGGAAACCCACAGCGCCGGGAACCCACAGCAGTGCCGGGAACCCGCAGCAGTGCCCCAGAAGGATCTAGGGGAAGCAGCCAGACCTAGAAGCACGAGACCCCGTCACCTGCTGCAGTTAGACTGAAACAGGAACCGAGTGCCTAACGGAGCTCGGGCACTGGGGCAGGAGAATCAGCAGGCAGGGTAAGAGCAGCAGCTCCCCTGGGCCTGGGCACTGCGCGGTGCGGCACGGCACGGGGCGAGCTCCCGCAGCACAGCCCCAGTCCCTCCAGGACCACCCGGGGGGGGGGACAGGAAGGAGCTGGGGCCCCCCCAGCAGCTGAAGGCGCAGCTGGGCTCCGTGTAGGTGACCCCGCCGCCGTGCCTGGCCTCCAGCTGCCAGCACCGTGTCTCAGCGCCACGTCCCGGCACCACTCCCCAGGGCACGGCCGGAGCAGACCCGACTCGAGCAGCCGCAGCCGCCCCACCGGGGGGATTTGTTGCCAGCCTCCAGAAGGCACAGCGCTCCTTCTCCTCCAGATCCAAACACCAGAGGTAACGCCGTCTCCCAGCCGCCAGCGCCTCCCTCGCCACCACTGCCGCCACCTGCAAGCACACGGGCTGGTGCTGGCAGGGTCGCTCTGACTCCCGTGGCTCATCCCTCACGTAGGAGGGAGGCTTGGGTCGTTACTGCCTCCTCCAGAGCCGAGTCGGGTAAAAGGGATGAAAACCATCAAAGGGGATGGGTTGGGCTTCCTCCCCCCAAATTTGCCCACATCCACCACAGGGGCCTCTACCCAGGAGCAGAGCAGCCCCAGCCCCAGCCCTTCCACCAGCACGCCCGAGGGCTTCTGCCCGGGAGAGGAGGAACGAGGGCATCCAGGGCACGCCTCCGCTCGCTCCCTGGCTGTGTCACGCTTACACCCCAAAATTAAAGGGTCCTGGCCAGCCAACTTCATCCCCGCGTATGCCCTCAACAGCGAGGTTTTTAGACCTGGGTTTCACACACCGGCACGTGGCCGCCCACCACCGCTCACAGGAGATGGAGCCCATCGCGCCCAGCTCCTGCGCCGGGGAGACAACAGGAACCAGCGGGGAAAACGCCTCGCTCGTACGTCTGCCGGGGGCTGGGGGCTGAAGGGGGGCTCTGCAGAGCCACCAGCGCACAGCAGCAAGGCCGGCTGCTCGGGGAACAAAGCTCGCTGGAGCGAAAGGCGGCCGAAAGCACTGCTCGGAGTCTTTTCAGGCATTTCCTTATTCCCAGAATAAGCCTTGTTTATACCAAAAGGGAATTAATCGCTCAGGTTAAACAATGGAAAAAAGTTTCACTTTTGCTTCTAGGCAAGCTCCAGAGCGGGGCACCAGCCCCAGTTACAGCACGGCAGCAGCCCCGCTGAGGAGCGCAGCGCTGCAGAGGAGCAGCGCGATCGCCGGCACGCGCACCTGATAAAGGCTGGATTTTGGGGAGCGGCTGCTGAGAAACGCAACCAAACCCACACGGCACCGGATCCCGGCACGCGCAGCCCGCAGCCGAAGCTCTCCGTGCCAACGAGGAGGGGGAACGCAGCCACCCGTTTTGATTTGTAGGCTGTGTGCCGGCGGTGGAAAGGGACACGTCCCGGGCTGCTTAAAAACACCGAGGGCAGAGCACGGAGGGCAAGCTTTGCCCCAGCTCCACGCCGCCAGGAGAAAGCCCCGAGGCCGGGCCCCGCCGCCGGGCAGGGACCAGTTCGGTGGCTTCAGATGGGTGCTCGGGAGCTGGCGGAACAGAGCAGACCAACAAACAGCACCCAGGCAGCTCGGCACGGGGCTGCCCTCCCCGGCACCGCGGCACGGCCCTGTCCCCAACCCACACACGGTGCCCGGGGAGGGGACGAGCCCGCAGCACCCCTGGGCCTCCCGGGTGCCGTGCAGAGGGCCCAAAACGCACCCAACCGGCCCAGAAACACGGGGTCAGGCACAGGGATGTCCCCGGCCACGGCCCAGGCTGCGACCGGCCCCTTCCCAAGCCCCTCAGCCCCCGTCTTCCCCGGGCACAACACCGCCCGCGTGGGGCCGAGCTCACCAAGGCCCCGGGGGCAGCGGGGCTGGGGGCGACGCTGGCACCGCGGGCACGGCCCCTGCCCACCCACAGGGGACACGAAGGGGTAAAAAACAACCCCGGTAACGTCGGTCACCACGGCTCCCGTGCCGGAGACCAAGTCCCCCTGCGTGCAGGCTGCCAGGCCATCGTCTGCGGCTCACTTCAGGTCTCCTCCGCATTTGCAAAACTTTGTGAATAATTTATGTGTGGCGTGCAGGGGAGAGAGAGGGACGCGTTCCGCTGAAAACCAGGTCGCTCTCGCTGCCAGCGAGCAGGAAAGGGAGACAATAGGAACAGGGACAGATGCTCCCTGGGAAAAGCAGCGTTACATCCTTGAAATCACTCACGCTCCGGAGATGCCCTAGACATCACAGGATATTTAACAGGACCAGCCCACCAGCAAACGAGGTTTGTCTTCAACCTTCTGCACTCTTTTTTTTACGTGAAGTTAAGAAATGCTACGACTCGGTGTCGCCCCGTCCTACACCTTCACAAAGGGCGAAACCAGGGCAACTGCACAGCAGCCCCTCCACGAAATCCACGCGGGGCCCTCCCGACACGCAGCAGCAGCAGCAGGCCGGTGCACCCAGCACGGTGCTGGCGGGGGCTCCGCCGGGCGCTGGGGAAGGAGCCCCCTCCTCACCGCGTACCTCGGCACCGATCCTGCCCCCGCCGCCCCTCCCCGCCGCACAGTCACGCTTCCCTCGCACCCAGCGCCCGTCTTGAGACAAAGAGGATGTGAAACGCTCACGAAAGCACAAGAGGAAGGAAAATGCGAGAGGACACTGCCAAGACCTCAAGAAGTTTCGGTTTCACGATGACGCCCTCTGCTAGGAGCCCAGCCGCCGGCCAAGCCCCTCACCCCGGGAGGGGAGCGCGGCCACTCCGGGGCTTTGGGGGACCCGAGCCCTGCACGCCCTCGGCGGTGACACCCACAGAAGGAGCCCCGGACACTGCCGACAGCCAGGCTGAGGAGCACGAGCCGCTTGGAGACACCAACCAAGGGCTTGGGAGGAGCAGCACCCATCTGGCACCGGCACGGCTGGAGCTCCCGGCGAGCCGCGGCACCGCAAGAGCCACGCAGGGAGATGCTGAGATGGAGCCGCCAGCCCTGCCAGCTCCACCCGCGTCCAGCCGAGCGCCCCGAGAGGTGACAGCCCCGCAGCTCGGCAGGGCTTCACACCTCCTCTGCCTCCACGGAAGGAAGCGGTGACCGAGGCTGACGCAGCACGTGGCTGGTGGCTACCACATGGGTAACCCACAGGGCAAGAGCCTGCCTGGGGCTCAAGTCCCGGAGCCGTGGGCATCGCTGCTGGCCCGCGGCAGCACAGCTGGACGAGGTGCTCCGAAACCGGAGCCAGGCCTGGGACCAACGCTGCTGTGCCCTGCCGGGGCAGCACGGGCCCCGGCACCGGCTCCTTGACAGCCTCGCAGCCCTTTGCGGGAGCTGGCATCCAACGCGGAGACGGATTTAACCTGAGAGACCGCGGAACCGCTCGGGTTGGCAAAGACCTCGAAGATCTTCAAACCCCCGCCGAGCCCACCAACTCCACCCCGCAGAGGCCGCAGCGCGGCCCCGCGCGCCGCCGGCTCCCCGGTGCAGGCGGCGAGCTGAGCCAGCCGGTGGGCGAACGCGAGGGAAAAGGGGAGAGGAGGCGGCAGCGCAGCCCGCCTGGAGGCACCTGCCGCGGGGAGCCCACCCAACCCCCGGGGCAGGGCAGGGCAGGGCAGCACCGCCAGGACCCCGCGGCGGCTTCTAGGACGCGCTGCCCACGAAGGGCAGGGCAGCGGCGCGCTGCTTGTGCCAGAGGGAAGCGAACGCAACCCCCGGCCGCAATCCCAGCCCCGCAGCGCCCCGAGCCTTTGTTCGCCCCAAAGGCGGCGGTGGGGGCAGCGCGGTGCGGGGCCGTGCCTGTGCCGGGGGTGCCCGGGGGTGCCCGGGGGAGCAGCCCCCGGGGTCTCCCCGCCGCGAGCAGCCGGGCTCGGCCCCCGTCACCCCGCGGGCCGGTCCCGGCCGCGCAGCCCCGGTCCCGGGCGCGGTGCCCGCAGCGCCCCGGCGGCGGGGACGGACGCGGGGGGCCGCGGGGCAGGGGCAGGGCCGGGGGGGGCGGTGTGGGGGGGGGGGGGGGGTGCCGCGGGGCCCGCCCCCGGCCCGCACTCACTCTTGAGGGCGGCGACGAGCGACTTGGCGTCCTTGATGAGCTCCTTGATGAACTTGTTGGTCTTCTCCAGCTCGGCCTCGTGCGAGCGGAGCCGCTCCCGGAACTGCGGGCTGTCCAGGCAGCACTCGCTGAACTCCAGCGCCGGCAGCCCCATGGTGCCGCCGCTGCGGCGCGAGCCGACGGAAATTAATTAAAAAAATATATATATATATTAAAAAAAAAACCACGAATTACCCCCGAATTTTAACGGGGGCTGCAACGAGGGGCTCCGGGCAGGGGGCGCCGCCGCGGGGCCGGGCCGGGCCGGGCAGGGGGCTGCGGGTCCCTGCGGGTCCCGGTGCGGGTCCCGGTGCCGCTCCGTGGCCGCCGCCCGGGCAGGGCTCGCGGCTCCCGGCGCCGCCTCCCCCCGCCCCCCGCCGCCGCCGCCGCCGCCGGCCCGCGCCGCGCCGCGCCCCCGCCCGGCCACGCCCCCCGCGCTGAGCCCGCAGCCAATCGGCGGCCGCGCGGCGGGGACACGCCCCCTGCGGCCGCGGCTCCGCCCCCGCCGCCCGCGGAGCCAATCGGGGGCGGGGCGGGGGCGCTCGGGCTCCTCCCACGGGCGCTGGCCCCGCCCCCTGCCCGCCAGCACGAGGATGGGCGCGAGGGCGGGGCGGGCTGGGCGGTAATTGGGTGGGGGCTGTGCCTCGGTAATTAGCTGGGGGCTGCCCGGCGGTAATTAGCTGATACGGCCCCGGGGAAGCACGGGGTGTGAGCACTGGGATCCTGCTTCTTGACCCTGCGCCGTACAGACCCCAGCAGCAGGTGCCTTGGGGTTGTCCTTCTGCAAATGTCCTCCTCCATCACCCATAATTGGCTTGTTTTTTTTAAAATTTTATTATTTAATTATTTTTTCTATTTTTTCATAGCACAAGCTTGTTCCAGCACCCGCCACTAATACAGGAGGACGGTAACTGGGTTTGTAGGGCACTGCCTTAGGGGATTGCAGTACCCAGAATTCTCCCGCCCCCCCCCCACAGAGCCGCAGGAGCAGTGAGCTCCGGCTGCGCAGACACACGAAATCCCTCACGCTATGGACTAGAGCAGAGGCAGCGATTAGCGCGCCAGACCAACGCTGCGTCTCCCCTTTTCCTGCTTACGCAGCGTTCCCAGGCTCCGAGCATTGTGCCTGAGCCACTGTGCGGGTGCAGAGCAGGGCAGCGGGGGGAGCAGCCGCGGGCATAACCCCGCCAAGTCCTGCTGCGACTGCACCCAAGCTG
The DNA here is from genome assembly GCF_040182565.1 of Anser cygnoides. Lineage (NCBI taxonomy): Eukaryota > Metazoa > Chordata > Aves > Anseriformes > Anatidae > Anser > Anser cygnoides. Next base: position 1,395,341 of record NC_089886.1, read on the forward strand.
TAAGAGAACACCGCCAAAGGAGAAAGGAAAAAAAGCAGCAACAAACGTCCACATCCTCCTCCCTGTGGCTCAGAGCTCGCATCCCTTGCTGTAGTTGCTTGCTTCTACTTTTTTTTTTTTTTTTTTTTTTTAAAAGCATCTTGGTTGTCCTACACTCAGGTGGGCTGTTCAGCTGGGTGCTGGGCGGGGGCCCAGCGATGCTGCAGCCCCCAGCCTCCTTCTCTGCGCCTGCAAACCTGAGCAGAGCTGCGGTGCTCTGGCCGCCCGCTGACACGTTCTCTTGCTCACTCATCCCAGAGCTAACTCACCTAGGGAGCACTGTCAGCAGAAAGCTAATCCAGCGATAAAAAGAAAAAAAAAAAGTTTTCTATCTAGCTTGGCTCACTCTGGGATCAAATAACAGCCACGCCAAGGCCAAGCAGGAGGAAAGGAGGCTGCGATGGTGTCAGCCCCGCCGCTGCGCATCCCTGCGCCCGCGCAGGCTGGGGCAGGCAGCCAGGTCAGAGAGCTCTGCCGGACAGTTTCCCATTTCTACCACAGCAGGAGTTTCCAGGTGGTTCAGCTCCCTTACCGCATCCCCCTGCCACCCTCCTCCTGCCCCTTCCTCGCGGCAGCATCCCGTGGAAGTACAAACCGGTGTCACGGGGGGCTGGGGAAGGTGGGAAACCACCACCGATGGGCCTCCCAGCACCCAGGCTTGGGCACACTGAAACCTTTCTTTAAGCCCCCAGAGATGACAGCGGGCATTTTGGCTGTCAGAACCCAGGAGCTGCATGAGAGGCTTCTTGGAACTGCCCCCAGGCAGCAATGTTCAAGGTCTATTTATTGCATGACTATATAACACACATCTTTCTTGCTGTCAAGGATTTTTTTTATTGAGCCAAGCACAGATGAAGCATTGTATCTGGATTATTTTTTTTCCCCCCCCCATATAATACATTAAACCATCGCAATGAATTGCACGAATTCCCCGTTGTAAACCAAAGGGCACGTACTGACCTGTTGTACCGACAGCCTTCCAGATCGGGCCCTGGAGCCTGGCGGAGCCATGAGCACAGCTGTGGGGCAGGCCCCAAGGGCTGCCCCTGCTCCGACGAAGCCACGTCATCCCGGTGGGTGTGCATTTACCTGGCAGAGCTCTGCACGTGGCTGCAGCGGGCGGCCAGAGCCCCTGCAGCACGGTAACTGCGCCCCTTCACTGAGCACTCGTCTGTTTTACATGCGGCAAGCAGGATTTCTGCGCAGCTCGCAGGGGAACTGCGCCTTGCCTTCCCCAGCGGCACCTCCAGCAGTCGCACCTGCATCTGTCCACCATCGGGAGAATTTCTCCTCCTCTTGTCCCTCCTCCAGCCCACCTCTCCCTGCAGCCTCTCCTCCCGGCGTTCAGGCACGCTTCCAGGGGCCCGGCCAGCCGTGAAGGCAGGGGCCATAAATGAGCCTCGGCATGGCGCTCGGATCTCCTGGAGGAAAAATCCAGCAGGGCCGAGCACCCTGGTCCCGTCTACAAAACCTTAGGCTCGCTTCTTGCCCTTGTTAGCCTCCAGTACATTTAAAATAATAATAAATCTTTTTTTTATTATTTGTCTTTTAAATAACTGGTCATTAGCTACTTACGCTACCAAGTCTTCCTGGCTTTCATGGACACCACAGATTTGGCAATTGTTTTTGGAAGGTGGTTTACTTATTTTGAAGGGCCAAGCCCCACTCTGCCGCATTCAGAGGCACCTGGGAGCGCTGAGAGAAGAGCGGGAATCGCGCACACACACCCCCCGACGCACACCACCACATCTGAAGGGAGCTGTCGTGATGACAAGCCAGCACCCACCCCGTTCAGTTCATCTTCCTGGCAGACGTCGGATCGGATCGAGCAGAGCCCCGCTCCCCGGCCTGGCAGCCGCAGCAGCGCCCGGTGGTTGGAAGGCCTTGCGGTGCTTCCAGCCGCTCCGGGCCGGTTTGCCTCGATTCCTTGTTAGAGATGAAAGAAACCCGTCAGTGCTCCAGCTAAGACACTGGAAAGCCCTAAGCGTCCCTGCCCCCAGCTGTAACCAGGACAGCCCCGCGCAGGAACGGCGGCGGGCTCGCTGCAGGCCGCAGCAGGGCCCCTGGGGAGCGGAGATCTCCCGTCCTCGGTTCGGGGCTTGGGGGCAGGCTCGTCCATTTCCCACCGGTGCTGCTGGTACAGGAATGCTAATCCTCGGCATGGGTCCGCTTGAATCAAAAATACACACCTGCAGCATTTTGGGTTGCTTTTTGTATTTTTTTTTTCCTTTAAAAACGTTGACTTTCAAGCCCAGGTATCTGCATTAGTTCATGTCATTAAAAGGCTCCTTTCACAGTTGCTGCTCAACTCACTAACCTATAACCAAGAGAGCCACCTTCTAGAGCTGTTTCTAGTGCTGAGAAGCAGGGTTAGAACAGTCCTGCTTGAAGTGAGATTCACCTGCACGTCAGTCACATGGAGGTGTCCCAACAAAAGAAAAGTGTCAGCTGTAAACATTCTCTGAATTCCCCAGATGCTTTTGCTACAGGAACATAAAGGACTATCAGGTGCATTCGGGGCAGCGACAAGGCATCAGCCAGGCTGCCCAAGCTACAGCGAAACAAAGGCCAAATCAGAAACGAGTTCTCAATTAAATGGAAAAGTGCAATTAGTCATGCCCCTGCAAATTACTGCAGCACAGGAAGCTGGGCTGGCAAAGCAATAAGCCAACTGAGGGCTATGAAATCTTCAAAGATGTTCATGGAAGAAGCATTTAAATAACAGGGTTAATTTTAGATATGACAAAGTTTCATTGTCAGGAAAGGCCAAACAGTCCGTCTATTCTTACTCTCATTTTTTCAGGAAATAAGAAATCTCATCGAAGGACCAGCCAAGCAGCTGCCACTCACTTCCTCCCAAACACAAAGCGTTCGCCTGCATCCACGGTCTGGAAATGCTCCGTGGGGAAACGCTCCCCGCGGCTGCTGCAGGCGGCTGCGGCGGGCAGAGGCAGCAGGAGCAGCACCAAAGGGCTGCCAGGAGGCTGACGTGTGCCTCAGGGGTGGGACAGCAGCGACACGCACCCCACGATGACACCTACCTGTCCCAGGTGTGGTGCCTGCCGAAGGCTGAAGCCGATGTCCTTCCATCGCAGACCCACCACGAATCCCCCCCCCCGAGAGCCACCTGGTAGCTCCGAGGCTGCACGCGAGGATGGTGCCGGCAATCATAAAAAATGATTTTTATGAGCAGCAGGTGCCCACAGCTCCCCTCTGGGCTGCAAGGGCTCAGCTCCACAGGAGGGCTCTGCAGCCACACCACGCAGCAGGACAGAGCCAGCCATCAGAGCCTCCCTGCCAAAAGAGCAGGGAGCTTCCCCCAGGATACATGCCGGCAGGATTTACCCGGATCAGCTCTTGCAGCGAAGCCACGCGCCCTACACCAAACCGGGGCAGGAAGGCTTTCAGCCACCACATGCACTAAACACCCACTTGCCCTGTCCCAGTGCACGCCACCACCTGCCTCGGGCTGTGCAAGAGCCGCAGACAGGCCCCAGCACAGCGAGCAGAGAGGTCCCCCCACGTACCGCCGCTGCAGGCCGGGTGCTCAGCACGCCCAGGGTGCTGCAAAGCCACCAGGGGCTGCTCCGGGCTGAGCAGCAGCACTTTAACCCCGCTCCCCACAGCCGTCAGCTGCAGCTGCTCCCTCACCCAGCTGGCTCCTGCAGCGGCACCCAGCAGGGGGGGATCCTCCTGGGGAGCACCTGCAAGCAATGAGCCCCCTCCGGCCGGCCGAGCTGGCAGGGCGCTGAGCCCTTCCCGTGCCTTGTGGCTCAGCGTGCTGCCCGTCTCAGCTGCGGTGCCGCTGCCTGCCCTGTGCCGGCTCTACCTTCACGTGGCTCGCACGGATCAGAGAACGGACCCAGCCATAAAAGAGCTGGCTGCGAGCTGGGTGCGGTGCAGCTCGAGCCCCAGTCCAAGGGAAGCCATGCGCCCGCTCTCTTTGCACGTACAAGGCCAGGCTGCAATAAAAGCGCAGGCACACAGTGAGCAGCCAGCGCTAACCCCGCTGCTCCCCAAGATCTCCCCGGGGGCGCGAGGCGGGTGGGAGATGCCTTGCAGGCGCCTCCCGAGGTGCTTTCGAAGCCTCTCTGAGCCCCCGAGCGCTGAAGCAGAGCTGTGTTATCATAAGACAGCTCCAAGGAGAGGAATGTTTTCCCCAAATTTGTATAACCACTGGAAAAAAGTTACAAACCACTGTGAAATTGATCTGAAGCCATGTTTCCAAGAATTAGAACCAGGGGTTCCCACACCAAACTCCAGTTTCCTTTCTGGAGCATTTCCAGAGATGTCTGCTGCACATTAGCCCTGGTGCGACCTGTAAGATGGATGTGAGTGCTGGCTCTCTGTGTGTAAATAGTAATTTCCTCCCTGCTCTGTTCGGTTGTCTCAGACCTCGGCGTTGCCTATTTCTCTGTCTCTGCTCCTGGAAATGGGAACAAGACTTTCCCTCGGCACACGATGACCATCCTTTACACCCACTTTCACCCTGGTACCAGTTCTCCACCCACTCGTGACTGTTAGCCTTAGTGGAAATCATGTTAATTCTCATAATTACAGCAAGGGCACTGCCTTTCCTGGATAAAAATATCTTCAAAAGCAGTTAGCAAATCTCCAAAATCCTGTGGAAATCCCCACTCAACATACTGGCTTTGCCCGGAAATCCAGACAAAGCGTTTGCTCCTGGGGCTGGGTGCTGGGGCCGCTGCTGCCTGGCCAGCAGCCTGCACGCCCCGCGCCCTGCAGCGCCCGCTTCGCTGGTCAGTCGCTCTGCAGGTCTGGAGATAGCACTTGCCGACCCTTCCCTGCTAATTCTGGGCTTGAAATTCTGTTTCCCCTTGGTACGACCCTGGGGAATATTGGCCGAGCACAAGCCAGGCGTTCTGTGCTCGTGGTCAGGACCTGTGGTGCCCGGGGCAGTGGAGGGGGGTTCGAGGTGATGGCACAGCCCGGGGACCGAGAGGAATCCAATGTAAGAGGAAAAGGGAAACTGGAGTTGGGGTAGGGTACCAGAAAAGAGAACAAGAACCAGGAAACAGGTTTGCATTTTGTTTTCTAAAGTTAATGAGTTTAAGAAGGAGGAGCTGCTCTGCGGGGCAGCGTGCCAGCCCTGTGCTCCTCCAGCAGACAAGCAGCCACGCCAAAAGGCATCAAGCCTTTGAAATAAAAGATGTCTTGTCCTGCTAGAGGGAAGTGGCTGCTTCTGTGCTGAGAGGATTTGAGGCATTCAACTTTTCCTCTCGCTCCCACGCCACCTGAGGAAGCCGAGGGCCCCCCACCTCTGCAGGGAGCTGGGCTGAGCACGCAATCCGCCTGCAGACCGAGGCAGCTCTGTGCAGGGCTGCACCTGACGGGCTGGGGTGGAGTAATAGTGAGCACCAGGCTGTACCAAACCGGTCAAGGGAAAGGATACAAGTCAGTAAAACCCTAATACCTGGCCCTATGTGGTGCTGTACTCCTCTACGCCTTGGAGCTCTGCATGGAGCCAAGTCAGAACTGGCAGTGCCCCTGACCAGGCGTGCAGGTGTCCAGGTGTGCAGGTACAGGTGTGCAGGTGTGGCAGTGAGGGCCGGGCTCCCTGCGTGCCCCGTGCTGCCACCTCCTGCCACGTCAGCACGGGAACGTGTCGCCCAGGCAGAGAGCCTGCCTGTCCCCCCAGTCCGTGCAGTGCTTCCTCGTGCTTCTTGAGGAACAAGGCGAAAGTAACTGCCTGAGGTATGCAGCTGTGGGAGCAGGAGGACAAAACTCTCCTCATCGTCTCAATTATTTTCACAGGCATATATTTTGTCCTCACCTCAATTATTTTCACAGGCCTATATTTTGTCCGTTCAAGGTCACCGTGCTGGAGCGTCCTCGCGCCGCCCAGCGCATCTCAGCACATTCAGCCACCAGGGAACGGGTGCAGTAAGCAGATCCACCTCCTCGTGCTGGCCTTGCAGTCGGAAACCCCACCGCTGCATGGTGTTTGTTTTCACGGCAGTGTTTGCAGAGGACGTGCCCTTGGAGCCTGCAGATAAGATACCAGTGATTGGGAGCAATTGCGTTTACTACTAAAGCCACGCAGCAGCTGGAGAGCTCTCCACGCGCTACCTGGCTACAGGCGCGCCCGCGGTGCCCTCCTCCCGCTCCCTGGCTGCTGCCGGGCGAGGGGCGCAGCCCTTCCCTACGAAGCTGCAACTCTGAAACCAACAACAATTCTTAATTAATAGGGCTGGCGCACGGGCCAGACCCGGGTTTCTTTCCTCTCCATTTTTGGTTTCATCGCCTTCCACTCCCAGCGGCAGGACGCAGGGGAGCGCGGGGTCTGCGCGAGCAGGGCTGCCTGCCTGTTTGTGTTCTCTTGGCCCAGGAGGGAGGCTTTGAAATGGGCCCCTCTTAGAATAAAAATATATTATTTACTGTACAGTTAAATATTTGTTTCCTAGTTGGCTGGACTTGAGTGAGCTGTATTTTCTACAATATTGCCCAAGTATGACTTACATTCTTTCCCCTTGCCTTTGTTTTTGTGTAATTAATTTTCTTGCTCATTATGGCTTTATTGGCCATAGTGAGATTTTTCAGTGACTTTATACAAGAAAAAACAAAACAAAACAAAACCATTAAAAAGAGCAAAACCAAAGATTTTTAAATGATTTTGAAATTGAATTCATCTTTCGATAATTTGATCTGTAGGAAGTACAGTGCCAAATTGGATAAAGAGCATCTCTTAATTACTCAAGAGCACTTCCTCATGCAAGTCCCTTGGCCCAGTCTGGACATGCAATGATTATATTTTTTAATAACAGAACCAGGAGATACCGGCGTGGGCCGTCACAGCCTTTGCCAGCAGATTATCTGGACCACCAACCCTTTCCCATCTCGCTTGCGTAGCTCTGGGGCGCGCAGTTATTCACAGAAGGGCGGTGGCAGGGCAGGGCTGGGTTTCCGAGGGCACCGCACCGCCTTGGTGCGCACCCCGCTTCCTCTGCAGCGCCAGCGCAGCCTCTGCAAGGCATTGTTCTGCGGGGACAGGAAAACGTCCCCCGGGTCAGCCATGTCTTCGTCTGCAGACGGAGATACCGGCTGCTTTAGCACGTCGAGGAGAGGGCACGCCGGCAGCCGCGAAGCCTCGATGCCCAGGAGGGGCAGTTTGCGGGGCGTTTGGTGCGGTCGGCGTTCAGGTCGGCCCCACTGCCCGAGCCGGCACAGCCCGCAGCGAGCCCTGCCCCGGGCCAGGTCCCTGGGGGGCTGCAGCACCTGCTCGCAGGTTTTGCCTGAGAGGTTTCCAGGGGAAAACTGAACACGCTGAAAAATACCGTCCATGCGTACTTTACATCGCATTACTCATGTTCGATCTGAGGCGGCTCCACATTTCGCTGTTCTCTGGACATCATTGCTTACAAATAATTCAGTGCAGAAAAAGGAAACATTTGGGTGTTTCGGTAACCACTTCTTCTGGAAGCTGGTGAGTTCCTCCTCCGTGTCGCATTTCCCGGTGCGATGCCAGCAGCGTGACTTTCCCGCACGGCCAGGGTCCCCCGGCACCCTGCGCCCCCGCACCCACCAGGGCGCTGTGCCCGGCACTCGGGCAGCACGGCGAGACCCCGCACGGAGCCGAGGCGGGGGCAGGTGGCCTCGGCAGCCCCAGGCCATGCAGCAGAGACCAGGGCAGGTTTGCAGGAGGGCACTTAGTGCCCAAGACAAGGGCAAGCTGCGATTCTCTGGGTTAATTGCCAGGATGCCAGCGAAGGGGAGAGACAGAGATTTCTTTGTGCCGGCTCCAAGTGCCTCTGTTCCAGGAGAACGGCTCATAACCGACCTTGCTTTGTGTGGCCAGCCCTGGCTGACACTATTTGCACAAATGGCCGAGCTGACAAAGAGAACATAAGAAATTCTTGGAGATTTTGGGCAGTGAGGTATCTCCTGGAGACAGCACTGAAGCCCCATTATTTTTTTCCTCCTGGGGTTCAGATCAGAAAACCCCACACCACAACGACCGGGGCGGCTGTCTGCAGTGAGCTGGGTGCTGCGGTGCCTGGGCTGACCTCCCTCTGCTCCCGCACACCCGGTGAGGAGCGAAGAGCTTTCTTAGGCAGCAGAGCAAAAGAATACATTTGGACACATCTCCCAACACGTCTGGAGAGCCAGGCTCCTCCGCCCGGACTCCTTCCATCCCATACATTTGTGGGACCGAGCGAGCCCTTTCCAAAGGCAGGAGGAGCCTGCAGCAGCCCTCTTCTGGCAGATGGCAGATGCTGCCAGGCTGGGGGAAAAACGAACGGCGCGCCAGGAGCAGGCAGCTGGTCCAGACACTGGGCTCTGCCAGCGCCCTGAGAGCTGCTGCTCCCCCGGAATGCCCCGGGGAGCCTCAGCGGGGCAGCGAACGGGGCCAGCGTCAGCCCATGGCACTGCCCATGGATGGCCCCGCGCCCTGACGGCGCCGTGCGGAAACGGGACTCGTCCGTGGTTCCGCCAGCCACCACTGCCGCTCGCCGACACCGCGAAGGCTGACAAAAAGCAGTTTCCCAAAGGGGAAAGAAAGTTGCCTTGGCTCGGCTCCCAGCTATAAAAACTTTGGAAACCGCATAACAATCAGAGGAAAGTGATGATAATGAGTAGATATCAGCTACAGGCCTTACCTTGGGTGGTTTTTGTAAACAAAGACAGCCATGGAAAGCTGCTGAAGAACCCCCCTTCGATGCACCGCTTCCCTGCCCAGGGAGGTACCTGGGTGGCAGCAGCTCCCCGAGCCAGAGGTGCCCCAGGCAGCCAGACCCGGGTCACCTGAACATGGGGGTCAGTTTGGGGAGATCGGGATAACTCCAGGGAACAAGGAAAAGCAAAAGAGTCAGTGGGCAACGATGGCCTGCCAGCCTGGTGTCGGACTCAGGAAAACGATGCAGGAGCTGATGCTGGGCTTGGCGAGCCAGGAACCGAAGGGAGGAAACAACGCCCAGCAGCAGGGGATGGGGAAAAATGGGTTCGGTCAGGCTAACCGGATCTATTTTTAGATAAAACTGTAATTAAGTCAGTACTTGATAATAGCAGTACTTTTAGGGTAATGGGGCTTCTGTTATGTATCTGACTTGCAACAAACGCAACATGGCACATATTAAATGGATCAGAAGATGCCTGATGCCCCAGAAACGCAATTACAGGAGCAGATCCCTCATCTGGAGAGCGTGTCCAGGAGAGTCCTGCGGGATTCAGCTCCCGGCGCTGAGCCAGTGCAGGGCGCAAGTGCACAGCGCTGGGCCGATACCCCAGGTCATCCATTACGGAACAAAGGCCGGGAGCCGTTCCTCAGCAGGCACCGCTCCCTCCCGGGAAACCGGCCTTGGGAAAGGGCAGCCCGCCGCCCCCCGCACAGCCCCGCGCCGCGCCCCGCGCCCCGCCGCGCCCGCGGTGCCTCCCGCGGCCGCTCGGCGCCCTCTGCCGGCCCCGGGGCTCCCCGCGGCTCCTCGCTGCTCCCCGGAGCTCCCCGCAGCCCCCCTGCCCCCCGGGGCTCCCGCAGCCCCCCTGCGGCTCCCCGGGGCTCCCGCAGCCCCCCTGCGGCTCCCCGGGGCTCTCCCGCAGCCCCCCGGGGCTCCCCGGGGCTCCCCGGCACACGGCCCCCGACCGCCAGCCCGAGCTGCAGGCAGCGCGGAAGAGAAGCTTTTGCCCTGGTGGTGTTCATAAGGAAGGATTTCTTGCCTCCCCAGAAGGGAACAGCACATTTACTCAGTGCCAGGGAGGAATTCCTTATATATATTTAAAATAAATAAATAAATAAAATAGAATCGTGTGTTATCTACATTGCAAAATAGCCTGAAAAGGGGTGGGTTTTCTAATTTTTGGTCCTTAACTTTTCATTTATCCAGCATGTGCCTGAGATAAGCCATTGCTCTGCAAAGCAGGTCCCACCTCTGACTACAGGTTCGCACACCGTGGGCCCCATCCCTCATCCGCGGCCTGCCCCTGGAGCCATACGACCGGTGCTGGCTGCCGAAATGGCTTCATCCAGAGCTGCGCTGCGGAGACTTCCCATGACGAGGGAAATGCAGGTTTCCCTGGGCTTGTCTGGGTGCAGGTGCCCCTGTGTGCACACACACCCTCCGGGCTGCAAAGAGCCCGTCCCCTCCTGTCCTGCCCCGCGTTGGCTTTACGGTGCGTGAAGTCCCCAGAGGGACCGGCCCCACTGCTCGCAGGACCCCCGGCACGCAGCGGAGCCCCGCAGCCCCTGCCTCCCCATGGCTCTGCGCACCCACCTCCAAGCACAGGTGGGATGCTCGCAGCTCACCCGCGGGGACGGCGAGCGGTTTGCAGGGCCCAGCATCGGCTTATGTCAAGGCTGCTGCAAGCTGCCAGCATTTTTTAATTGATTTATCTCCTGTCAGCTTCCTGGCAGGCTGTTTCTGTGGGGAAAGTGAGCGGAAAAAGGTCTAATGGTGCTGGGGAGACTCCAGCCCTGGCGCTACGCCGCGTCCCGGTGCGAGCCCTGGGGGGACGGGGCAGAGGGTGCCTGCGGGATGGGGCAGCCGGGCACCATGCACGCACTGCAGCCTGTTTGCAGTCACCCCCTGACTGCACAGAAGCACTCTGGGGACAGAAATGGCCTTGCAGCAAGAGAAGAAAGGGCTGGGGAGCACACGGGGAACCAGCACCGGCAGCAGGGGTAGCCCCACCACCCAGGCACAGGCAGAGGTCCCTGGCAGCGCTCCGGGCGCATGGGGGAGGAGGGCTGGATTAAATCCTTGTCTTTCACCTGGGCTGGAGTCCAGCCCCAAAATAGCAGTCCAAAAGCAAGATCACATGAGGGGAAAAAAATAGCAAGGAGAAGGATTATCCATACTTCCTTGTCCTATGTGGGCACAGCGCAGCGGCCCATGCTCCGGTGACGGCAGCGCCGTCTCAGCCCCACGCACCGCCACGCACTGCCCCAAGCTGGATTTTGCCCGGAGCCAACACAGCCCCGATGCCGCTGTCGGTCTGAGGGACACCGCTTCTGCTTGGAGCTCTTCCCACGAGCTGCCGTGAGTGGTGTGGGTGCGGGGCGTGCGGGCATCGCGCCGGGAGCTGCCCGGCCTGGGGGCAGCGGGGCGAGGGGCGAGGGGCAGGGTGACCCCCAGCAGCACAGCACCGTGCACCCCGACCCGGCAGCTGGGCGCCCCATGCAGCTCCCCCCCAGTGTCCCCTCTGGGCCATGGCCCCTGGAGAGCCACTGCCCTGCCCTGGGCTTTGCAAACCCTTCCCACAAGGTCTGCAGTGAGCTTCCGTGGTTCCTAATCTGCCATCGGTTTGCAGTTCAGCTGGGTGTTTGTGGCTGGGGAGCAGTTGGGGTTTCTTTGTCCTCTCTCCGGGCTCAGGGACAGAAAATGGGGAGGGGAGGCGGGGGCGGACATTTCAGTGCTGCCTGCAGGCTGCACTGGACTGAGCAGCACTTGCTCAGCCCTTCCAGCAGCACAGCTCAGAGGAGAGGAATGAACCCAAACCCGGGACCTGGGGCATCTTGAGGGGCTCATTTCAAACCAGACTTGCAGAAAGTTTTGCCTGTTGTCAGTGCTGCTTGACCCTGATTTGGGGGAAGAGCAGCAACACACGCTGCCTGGGTGCTAAACAGAAAGCAGCACCTCGTGTTTCCTCAAGGGAAAAAGCCACTCTATGGTTATTTACCGTGCTTCCAAACAACCCCAAGAAATGTATGTTATCTATGGGACTCGTAGCCAAGAAGGTCAGCAGATATTCGAGGCAGCGAGGTGAGGGAGTTCCTTACCTGAGGCAAGAGCAGGAGCCAGCTCTCAAAAGCCGTCCAGAAAGCCTAGAAAAACAGCGCGGGCATCTGCTGCCACCCGGGCTTCGCCCTGGGGCCCGGGCAGGGAGGGCAGCGCTGCAGGGCCCGCGGGGCCGCGGCGGCACCGTCAGCCTTTGGGCTTTGGCCAAGCCGCTCCTCGGCACGGGGACTGCTGCAGAGCTTCCAGCCACTGCTCGCTCTGCGCCTTGCGCGGGGCTGCCAGACGATTGCTCTCACCACAGACGGCTGCGTCCAGGCTGGGCAGGGAGGACACGACGTTAAATTTGGGGGGGGGGCAGGTGAGCAGTGCCACTTGCAGTGCCCAGAGCCGCCAGCCGCCTGGCACAGGGGGAGGCAGGCGGGGGGGCACAGACGAAGGCAGCTCTGTAAGAAGGCAGGGCTGCGTTTCCTAGCACTCCTTCACGAATAACCCGAACGCCTGCTGTCTGGGAAAAGCTCAGCCTAATTCAAGGGCAGTCGTTCTGGGGAGTCAGAAAAGTTCGGCTTCGTCTTGCTTGTTGTTCCCTTCCACTGTCAGCACGGGGCTACAATGGCAGGAGGAGATGTTGTGCGGGCTTGTTCCAACACACAGACAAACGGCAGAGAGCACGGAGATCCGGGGAGGCCAAGGGCCCACCCGGGCTGTGTCAGATGCGCTAAGAACGATCCCCACTCGCTGCTGTGAACTGCAGTGAACTGGGACATGTTTTTAACAAAACGTCTGGGCTTTGGACTCAGCTTGGCTGCCCAGACATACAGACTCCGTGTGAACCAGGACGGAAAGCGCATTTTAAGCAAGCCTCAGATAACCCTGGTCAAACAACGCTGCAGAACGCCGGTGGAGGCAGGCCAAGCTCCGCGTTCATCGCGCTTGCTTCTGTCACCGCTGCAGCCAGCACAAGCCCGGCGTCGTGCGCGTGGGTCAGCCCGCGGGCCCAGCACCCTTTTGCAGAGCCCACACCTGCACCAGGCACGGATGGATCCCCGCGTCCCAGGGGATACAGGTATCAGGCTCAGGGGGATACTTTATCAGGCTCCCGAGAGCGCCTTGGCTTTTAAGGCCGACCTCTGCCACCACGGAGCACCCCGGCACTGCCAGCACAGGGTGGGGGGGTGCAGAGCCCCCATCCCTACAGGTCAGCCTGGCACTCGTCGGGGCAAAGGGGTTTATTGCATCCCGGCAGGGCGCAGGCAGAGCTGTGGGGATGGGAATGAGAAAAGAGAGCGCAAGTACCGCTGCTCCTCCGCCAGCTTTCTCCCCTCTGCCCCCACGGTGCCGCAGCGCCCCGTGCCCGTGGCAGTGGCAGGCTCCAACCGAGCTGAGCTGAGCTGAGCTGAGCCTGCCCTGCTGCGGCCGGAGCCCGGCAGGTGCCCACCACCGGCATAGCTCGGTGCCTGGGGCGCTGTGCCCGGTGCCCCCAGTGTGCGGTACCCGGTGCCGGTGTGCGGTGCCCGATGCCTGGTACCCGGTGCCCACTGCCCGGTGCCCGGTGCCGATGAGCGGTGCGCGGTGCACAGTGCCCAGTACCCAGTGCCCGGTACCCGGTGCCCGGTACCCGGTGCCCGGTGCCCGGTGCCGATGAGCGGTGCGCGGTGCACAGTGCCTGGTACCCAGTGCCCGGTGCCTGGTACCCGGTGCCCGGTGCCTGGTACCCGGTGCCCGGTGCCCGGTGCCCGGTGCCCGGTACCCGGTACCCGGTGCCCGGTACCCGGTGCCCGGTGCCCGGTGCCCGGTGCGCCTCCCCGTGCGGCGGGCGGGGCGGCAGCAGCAGCAGCAGCAGGGAGCGCTCGGGCCGGAGCCGCGGCCGGGGGGGCGCTCCCCTCCCACCGCAGCGCCTCACCAATAGGCTCCGGTTTGCCTTTTTTTTTTTTCCCTTCTGTTTTTTTTTTTTTTTTCCCTATTTTATTTTTCGGTTCTCCCCTGCGCTCTGACACCAGCCCAAGCCCGGGCCCGCCGGCGGCAGCTCCTCCGCGGCACCGTTACGGGTACGTCCCCCCCCCGGGGATGCTGCGGGGGCCCGGGGGGCGCGGGGGCGCGGGGAGGCCGCGGTACCCCCGGGATGCGGCGGGGAGGGGGCGGGATGCGGCCCCCCCGGGACCTGCGGCTGCTCCCAGCGGCCGGGGGCCACGCGGGGCCGGGGGCTCCCCGCCTGCTGCTCAGCACCCCGTGGTGCTGAGGGTTTGGGGGGGGGGGCTTTAGGAGCTCAGAGCCGGGCCGGGAGGGGGGCAAAGCGAGAGATGTGGGATGTCAGGCACCGTTCCCTACCTGACTGCGCCCAGAGCCCCAGTCCTTGCAAGTGTCACCAGGCTGCTGCCTCCGGGAGAGAGGGATTTCCCCCTGCGATTTCAAAATGACTGCAAGTGAAACGAAGGCTTTGACCAGAAGCTTGTATCGCAATCTGAATCACAATCTTTAAAATATTTTGTTTTGCAAAACGCAATATTTGGAGCGTTTTAAGTTTTCTCCCAAATAGGACATTTGCTCAAGTGATACAGCACTATAAAATGGTCCTTTTTTAATAATAATTGTTAATAATAATAATTTCCTTTTTTAAAAAAAAAAAAGTCCTCAGGCCTGCCCTAGCAGACACCCAAGTCCCCCTCCAAGCCCCAGGGTTTGCCTGGACGCTGCTGCCAGCCGCTGTGTGGGAGCAGCTCCTCGCCTCGCCCCGCCGCCCCGCTCTGCTCCCCGTGCCTGGGGGGTGCAGGCAGGTGCCCCAGCACCACCCCCAGCCCTGCAGGCTCCCAGCCCCACACGGCTGTGGGTGATGTGCTGGTAGCGGGCAGCCCGGGCCCCTCGGGGCCCCAGCAGCGATCGCCTTGGAGAGCGCCCGAGCCTTACGGGAAGGTCGGCACAACCAGGGGTCTAAAGTTTAATGGGTTCCTAAGGGCAGGTTGGTGACGGTAGGGCAGGACAATGCCCGATTGTTCTCCCCAAAAGATGGGGTCAGCGAAGCTTCCTCCGGCCGCCGCCGCAAGCACTCCACTGGCTCGGGGCGTGCAGGAACGCGCACTTGGACTGGGGCTGACCGGAGTTCGGGTCCACCGAGGTCTCCGGCCAGAGCCAGCTTCGCAAGCCCTTTGGATAAACTTTCCTTCCCAGCTCCACCCTAGCCCAGGGGATAGGCTTTCCCTCCCAAGCTCCCCAAATGACTCTGGCCTTCCTCCCACTCCTGAGACCTTGATCTTCCTCCGGGCCGCGGCAGCTCCTCATGCAGCTGGACGCGGCTCCTTCCACGTTGCTCCCCGCCGGCGGGGCTCTGCCTGCCCGCTGCTCCCCCGGCTGCAGCCCCACGTCCTCCGCCACTATGCTGGGAGCAGTTACCTGCCCTCGGGCCCCCCTGCGCTTGTTTTGCCAGTGTTTTCCTCTCTGCCAAATGGCGTGAGCAAGCTGAAATGCTCACGGATGTGGGGGGGAGCAGCAGGGACAGCAGGGGCTCAGAGGAGGTCCCCAGCTCCATGCTCAGCACCTGCTCCTCCCAGGCAAGGCAATCGGAGCTTGCAGCATTTCTTCTTTGTATTTGGTGTCTTTGGTTTGGCTTCGACAGCAGTGAGCAGCTCAAAGCATCATGATGGTGAGGAGTCAGGGCTAAGTGACAGGGTCTGTAATGACATTAACCACAGCAGGTTCATTCCAGTCTGCCCCCTCTTATTTCAGTGTGCTGCTGACGCGCTGATAGAGCAGACCAAAAGCAGACCCTCCTAAACGTTTGTTTTCTCTTCTGATGCCGAGTCAGAAAATAAATAAATAAAGAGCAAACCAGAGCTTAGCAGTCAGAAAGGCCCTTTTCTTTCCTTTGTAACAAAGACGGGTATTTTCTGCCTAGAAGAGCTGTGACCCAGGGAGCGTGGCTGCTCTGGAGCAACGCGATGGCAGGCCAAGGCAGGAGCAGTGCCCACGCCTCCTGGCTGCAGGGGCAGATGCTGCCCGGGGCCGGCCGTGGTTCGGTGCAGGCCCGCAGGTGTGTGACCGCCAGCCCTGCCCCGGTCCTCAGCTCCCGCTGCTGCCGGCAGCCCAGCAGGTGCCTGCAGGTGCCTGCGTTTTCCACTCTGAACTCGCAGGGACTGCGCATACCCGTCACAAGGAAAATTCCCGAGGTCATTTCAGAAGCGCCACTCCCAGTTTCCTGCAGCGATCAATCTCCTTTCGGCTCCGTGCAGTTTTCACCAGCTCCTAGGGGCTGGATGAGGCCCCTAATTAGTGCAGGAACCCAACCAAACCGCAAGTGGCCCCATCCGGTTCGCAGCATGCCCATATTCGCATGAGCAACAGTACGTGGGAGGAGGCATGAAAAAGGATTTTTAAGAGACATTGCAATCCTGAACCACAAGCACACACATTTCAACAGGAAATAAGCCTCGCTTTAGGGTACTAATTAAAGAAAGTTGTAACTTTTCAATGAGGAGGCAATCACCAATTTTCACTTTAATGGTGCAATAATTGCTAGCTGGAGGTTGAGCCGGCTCCCATCTCGTGCTGCCTGCGCATCCCAGGCTCGCCCCTGGAGGAGGCTCTGGCTTTGCAGGGCTGCGTCCTCCCCGCGGCCCCCCACGACCACCCCGCTCCCTGTGCAGCACCAAACGCCACCGGCAGCCACCCGGAGCTGCCACAGTCGGGTGCTGGAGCCCCGGCTCCGGCCGGGCAGGGGCTGACCCACCGGCCTGGCAGCACCCGGGCACGAGCACTGCTGCTGCAGCAGGCTGAGCAGACAGAAATAAACGCAGGGGAACATACACATCTTACAGAAACTGCCGTTAGCTTTTGGCTTCTCCCTGGCAGGAAATAAATGAGATGATCAGGAGAGGCTGCTGCCCTGAGCCTGGCACAGTGTCAGGGTGCAGTGCGCGCGGCCGTGCTGCCCTGGCCCCGGCACCCCTGCAGCTCCCGGGCAATTCCCATCGGAGCGGGGTGCCGGAGCCCTGCAGTGCTTAAACACCCGCCTGGTAACTGCACAGCGACCTCTGTAAGTGCAGCTGGGGCTGCCTTGGTCCGGCCTCCCCCGCTGCCAGAGCAGCACCTTCCTCCCCAGAGCCTCCGGGGCGCCAGCCGCAGTAATGCCAAGTATGTTTGCCTCTTGTGTTAACCCCCCCTTTAATCATCCTTAATTTCGTAACCCCCAAAATCACAGGAGTTGGGATGAGATGAATGCATTCCTCTCTGAATTAGGGCTCAGAAATAAGAGGTTGCGAGGAATGGCGAAGAAAGGTGGTCATTAACCACAGGTCAACCCAAAATGCGGTCATTAACCACAGGTCAAGCCAAAGCCAGCAGCAGCCCCAGCAAGATCTCAGCAGGCAGAGCCCGGCCGGCCCCAGCCCCGCCAAGCCCAAGCAGGCAGCCCCGGCCGAGCTGGGGGCTCACCCACTAGAGAGGGGCGCAGCCCCCCGCAGCTCGTAGCCTGCGCAGAGGGAGGGGAACCCTTCCTAGGAGCCACGAGCAGGATGCCAACAGAAAGCTACGGGACAGCCTGGGTACCCGGGGAAGGGCAGCGCTGGCACCGTGTCCCACAGCCCCCCGGTGACACGGCCGGCTGGGCACGGCGCGCAGCGCTGCGTGACACAGCACGCAGTGATTCACGGCTGGGGCGTTTTTTAGAAGTCTTATATTCATTTTGTGCAACTGCATGTGAATGATTATCGTTTGGGCTGGCGGCCTGGCCGGGTTTGCTTTTTAAACGGCTCACAATAGAAATCTCTTTGCAGAAGAATTTGTTGAAAACCAGTTCAGCGAGAGAGAGAGGAGCTATTGCTTCGTCATGCTCTCTCAGCCCCAGCATGTTGTGTGGCCTGAATAGATGCAATAATCCTCCCTTCCTCTCTCCATTTGTTAAATAAGAAAGATGCCTGACTCAGTGGTTCTCAGTAATAGCACTTACTATTTTTTGCCTTGCATCCAGCACCAGATTATCTTATTTGAATGCTGCTGCTGCAGACAGGAGCAGACGCTGCAGCCTCGCGGAGCAGTTCCCGGGCAGCAGGGAGCAGAGCAGCCCTGCCCGGGACCTGCAGCTGGCACGGCTCTGTCTGCCACCAGCCCCTCTTTCCTTTCTGAAATTTCACGTGCAAATGAAAACAGCGGAACAAAATAACTCCATTTTCCTGGCTGCTCAATCTGGCAGATGAAGGCTAATACAAGCCCTCAGAGCACCACGGTTAATATCTATGGTTTCCTTTGAAGAACAGCTAATTCACAGCCAGTGCTAAATATTACTCTTTTAAGTCCAGCACGGCATCTTAACGCACCTTTGTACCACAGCTTAAAGCCTGCTGCCCCCGCAGCCCCCACCTTGGCTCTGCGCCTGCCCCTCGGGGCGACGTCCCGGCCCCGTCTGTCCCCCAGACTCCCGGCGTGGGGCTGCCTGCTCCGAGCCGTCCTCCCAAGCCCCGCTGGTTGCCCACAACGGTCTAGACACACGGCCGTGGATGACTCACGGCCTTCTTGCGCTCAAAACGTTTGTCCCCGCTTCTGGCTCTTAATTTAGATCCGTGCTCTAAGAGGAGAAATCTGGGCGTCAGCCCTGACCTTGGGGCTTTTCTTCCCACGCCTCTGGCGTTAGCAAACCGCTGGTCCCACCTCGGGCCAAGCACTCACCCTTGCAGGGACCTTCCTTCTGCCAAAATTTCTATTATTTCCATGCCAGGTGTGCAGGCGCCCTCGCAGGCTCGGCTCCCCGCAGCATCCCCAGCCCACGGGGCTCGGGCAGCTCGCCCAGCCCGCGAGCCAACCCTCCGGGCACGGCCACCGCGGTTTGCTCCGGGTGGCCCCGGTGGCCCTGAGCCCTTTCGGGCTGTGTTTGGGGCACAGAGCCCCAGGGCAGGCGCCCCGAGCCCGGTTTCTCTCTGCTCTCATCCCGGTGCTGCCGGGGCGGACAGGAGGGGGAGATCTTTACCGTAACAAATCCCAGCCTGTGCTCCAGGACGGGAACTCCACGCTCGCACTGTTTGCTTGTACCAGGGGCACTCTGCGAGCCACAAACTGCCTTGGAAATGCTGCCGACTGTTGGCGCTCAGCGCCAGGCAGCCCGGCTGCTTTTCTGCACATCTCCCCACTCTGCTCTGCCCTGGGCAGTCGCCCACAAGCGGCCATCTGCCCCAGGGGCTTTCTGCAGCCCCTGTGCCATCCAAGCAGGAAAGGGACCGCCCGGCCCCCTCCGCACATCTCCAAACCTCCCAGAGCTCCCTGCACAAAGCCCTTTCACCTGCCTGTGGCCTGGCAGCTGCCCGGAGTTGCTTTGCCTTTCACAGGCTTTTTTCCCCCAGAGAAGTCATTCGTGAATTTTCTAACAGCTGCACATCCTTACGGCGCACGTTCATGTTGTATGTAAGACTACCCACGTGGGTACATTCTTGGTTTAGGTTGCTGGCATTTTCCCTTAGATCCGTGTGTCTCTGCCTCCCGTCACCACCGGCAGCCCTGGCCAGGTCTCTGGGGGCCAGCAGGACCCCTTGGTGCCTCCTCCACCAGGTGCGGGTATCTAAAACTGCACTTTCCTTGGTGGTGGTAGCTGGTAACGGGGATGAGAAGGGCAGGGGAGCCTGCAGAACGCTGCTGCCTCGCCTCGCTGCCAGGGGAGTGCAGCAGGGCCGGGGCCGGGCTCTGTCTCGCCCGGAGCGGTGCAGAGCGGCCGCGTGCTCCTGCCTGCTGGCACCGCGGCCACTCCGCCGTCGGGGCAGGTGTCTCACGGGGACCGCTTTGGTGCCGACCTCTTCGCAGGCGCAGGTGCCTTGGTACACTGCTGTCGGGGACGGGAGGACCAGGGTTAGGGCTGTCTCCTGCCGCGGGCTGGCACCAGCAGCACGCCGGTCGCGCTCCTCTCCGAGTGGCAGCGGGGCGCCCAGCAGGCAGCGCGGGGTCCCTGGGGCTGAGCTGAGAAACCCCAAATCTGGCCTCAGGCCATGTGCCAGAGAAGCAACCTGCCTTGCTCTCCCGGCAGCAGGAGGGGAGCACGCAGCGGGCTCACTGGCTGAATGCAGAGGCGTTATCCCCCCCCGTTAACTCTCCTGTGGGGCTTTTTTATTTGTTTTGTGGCTGAGCCTCTCACCCGAATTAACGAAGATTCAGCTTGGAGCTTGCCTTGCTCCAACAGAAGGAAAGATCTCTCATCTGAAACTCTCCCTGCATGTTCTTGTGCACCACGGTTTCACACTGTAAGGCATTTTCTCCAGCCCTCAAGGCACGCGGATAAGAAAATTATTATTTATCGGAGGATTTTCCCTGTAATTATTATCTCAAGCTTTTGTTGTGCTGTTAAGTTATTGAGCAACAGTGTGCGTGGCAAAACACAGCCCAGGCTGTTTACTCAGGCACCCGTAGCTACTAGACACGGCATTTAAAGGAAGATATTAAGCAGCAGAATTAAGAACAGAATTCTCCTAGGCAGTTTTTCTCAGAACGTAACACGACAAGCCATATAGCCCTTATACAAATATTTTAGAACGAACATAATTAACTCCCTGTGCATTTTCAGGGCAGTAAATCACTGCTAAGCTTATAGCGAACCCAGAAACCGAGTGATTTTCCTTGGAACAACGGAGACTGAGACTCTGCCGGAGGAAGCCTGATTTCTGAGTGATGATATGTCTACTGATGGTTAACCACGAGTATGGCTGTGAGGTTTCACTTGGCCTGGAGATGAAACCCTCACTTCCAGCATTCTCCTCTTCTAGGGGGAAGGACACGGTATAAAGTCTGAACCCAAACGCCAATCCCAGTTTTGAAGCCTGAGCCAACCCTTGATTAAGTCTGGCCGTTCTTCAGAGGGCCAGCTGAAGGAAGTGTTACATCTGACAACACATGCAAATTGCTGCTTTTCGCTCCTAATTCAAGCCTCATGCGTTATTAGCAACAGCACGCTGACATTTTGGACCCGTCTGAGTGATGAGAGGTTGGCACGGGCCCGCAGCTGATAGCAGGGCGAAGGAGAGGGGCAGTGACAAGGCACCGGCCTGGAACGGGGCCGTCGGCAGGGAGCTTTGCTTGGGCTGGGAGCACAGGGTCAGCGGGGACTCAGCCCAGCAGGAGAACCACATCAGCCCCTTGGCGTAAGAGCACAGCATAGAGTAAAATTTTGGGGCTAGAATCTGTCATTTGGGGTCGGCTGATGGTTTGTCTGGGCAGAGCTGGTCTGCAAGCAGCCGAGCTCCCAGCTGCAAGCAGCCACGCTTCTCATCTCCGCATCTACTCGCTCCAAGGGAAAAGCTGGATAAAAGTGCCCATAGCCGGAGCACAACCAGATGCCGCGAGAAGCCTGCCCGGGGCCAGGTGCGGCGCTGGCTGGCTGCCGTCCGTCTGTCCGTCCGTCCGTCCGTGGGCGCCTGGGGCCGGAGCCAGCGGCCGCGGGGCAGCCACACCTGAGCCCAGACAGCTCCCGGCTTTGTGGTCTGACATTTTGCCCAGCGTCCTGCCTGGACACCGGGGGCGGGTGGCAAGGGGGGGGGGCGGTGACATTTGCGAGCCGGGCAAGCGTCACCCAGCTTAACCTCCCTGCCCGCTGGGGCCGGGGGAGCGGGTCCCCAGCAGGGTGCAGAGGGGCACCCACCGCCACCCCCAGGGCATCAGCAGCCCCGGCAGCCCAGAGCCTTCATCCTTGGGCACCCAAGTCGAGGCCACGAGGGCTGGGTGACCCGTGGCATGTTTCAGCAGCCGGTCCCACCTGCGGGTGGGTCTCGGTCGGTGCGAGCGAGGGGCCGGGGGCAGCGCTGCAGGAAAGCGAAGGAACGGGAGGATGGGAGGGTGCCAGTGCCAGCCTGCGCGGGGGTCCTGTAAAAGGCAGCACGTGCCCTCTGCTAGAGGGAAGGGGAAACCCTTGGTATGCGCACAACACCAATTACCTTTTGTAATTTCTGGTAAATGCTGTAAACAGCACCTTAAAGCACGGAGAGGAGCAGATCCCTTGCTGGGGAGGGAGCACGCCGCGGGAGCAGGAAGGAGCAGCAGCCACCCCCGGCTCCCCCCGGCCCCCAGGCAGCTGCATCGCCTCCGGCTCCAAAGCCCAGAGGTGAAAGGTGCCCCCTTGCAACACATCTCCCACCTCCTCCTTCGCTGGAGAAACTGAGCTCTTGTGCTCTGTCCAGGGTGTTCTTTCCATGAGACAGGTCCCACACATCTGGCGAGCACCGAGATTAATGATTAAATCCCGCACACGAGGCCATGGGATTTGCATCTGCAGCCGGCGCTGCTCACGGACGTGTCCACATGCTTGGTCCGAGCCCAGGCAGGCCACGGGGAACGAGACCCTCCTGGCAGAGCTCCTGCTCTCCGGCTGGACCGACTTCAGGAGCTGGGGCTGTAATTAAGTTAATCACCAGATTGCAGAAGGGTGTGGGTGGGGAGGTGGGAGAGGCTGGAAGGTAATTAGAAAGCAGATCATCACTTTGTTTTCCTGTCTCCCCACGGATGCCACCGCTCTGCTGAGATGTTGTGCTGGACGTCCCGGCCCGGAGAAGCGCAGCCATCACACACGACTTGGCAGGGAAACGTTCGGCTGCCGGCAGGGCATTCCCACGGGGCTGCGCGCAGCTCTGTCCCTGGGACGTGCACGCTTCTCCAAGGGCTTCCCCGCGGGGCACAAAGAGGGGACGGGAGCTGAGGCAGTGTCGGGAGGGTTTGACATGGCCATGGCGAGGCCAACCTTATGGCGTCCCAGCGCTGTGCTGAGGGTGGAGAGCAGGAGATGGCGACTGTGGGCAGAAGTGAAATCAATTCCCACAGCTTTGGTCACACTTTAGAGCACAAATTCCACTTACAAAGGGTAAAACCTGACTGATAAAAATGCCATTAGGCTGCTAATTCTATTGCTAGAAATAAAACCACCTTACCGTAAACGCTGACTAGAAACAAGCCAATGCTTTCTGCTGATATGCACTGAACGATCTGTTACGTATTCACCGTAGGCTTTGCCTACTCGTTTATTAAGCCCTCCTCTGAGGATCCGAGGAACCACGGCCGTGCCTTGCACCTCCGGCCGTGCTCCTGGGCCGCCGCAGCCCGCTGGCTGTGCCCGTCACAGCCCCGACTCCGCCACGCTGCGGGTCCTGGAGCCACCCGTGCACGAGGAAACCTCTCGCTGAGCTCTGATCCTGCCTGCATCTGGCATGGCCTGTTACTCCTGGGTGAGGAAATCCGTCCCACACAGCGGATCTCTAAGACTTGCAATTAATAAAATCCCTGTTTATCCAAGCAATTTTTCCTCGGCAGGCTCGGGCAGCTCTTGGATCGCCCCAGCCAGATCCCTGAAGCCATATCTGTCAGCCCTCGTGCTTCAGGAATCCACCAGGGCAGACAATGCATGGAGGAAAGCCAGAGCCTAAATTATTTAAACTATTTTACCTGTTGTAACCATTCTCATACATCCTATCTAAATTTCCTGGGAAGAGAGCTGCCTGAAGCCAAAAGCAGGACTGGGAAATGAGCCCATCAGGAGGCAGCGCAGTCTTGTGGCACCCTGGGATAAATATGATTTCTGTTTTAATGGAGAAAATAACACGTTCCAGAGTGAAACCAATTGCAGTGTTCCCACTGAACTCACCAGGGCCTAATTCTGAGGACACTGATCTCATTAAGCAGAGTCTGAGAAAACCCTAACAAATCCTGAGTTTGGCTGTCTTTTGTTTGGAGCTTTCTCTACGATCATCATCTGATCATCTAAACGACAATTGTTACTAACTGCGCTTTTCACCAACGCCTCCAAACTTGTTCTGAAGGGATGCTCAACAGAGCCCATCCAGAACATTTCCTCCCAGCCCTATAAAAGGATTGTATCCAAGGCCAAGAAGCGTTTCAATGAATTTGAGCTGTTCTAGGCCACGGCTAGTGAGACGTTTCTGGGTTCCCATGAGCAGCAGCCGGGTGCTTTGCAATGAAGACAGAAAGGGCTCACCTTACCTGGCCGCTCCTGAATCCAGGGATCACTAGCAATCCTGCAGGCTGCCAACCTCTCGCCAGCACCATCTTTGTAAAGGGAACAAAGGGGGAAACCGTGCCTTTTGGCCAGTGAACCTGCACTGATTTTAAAACGGGAAGGGACGGGGAGCCCCCTGCTCGCTGCCCCAGCGCACCCGCTGGCTTCTCAGCTCGCGCGGAGCTCGCCTGGTGCCGGCAGCGTGGCCAGCGCCCAGCACTCGCTCGGATGCTTTCAGAGTTTGGGATTTCACATCAGAGCCTTTGGTTTGGCAGCTGCAGCAGCCGGTGATAAAGCCTGGAACCGACCCCGAACTTCTCAGAATCCCTCAGCTCCTGGGGCCTCGCGCCCGGCTCCTCTCCCCACTGCTACAGGGAGCACGCACGCGGCCGCAGGTCAGTGGGACATGGTCAGAATTAACATCTGGGTTCAACTGTCTTCTTAAGTCCTTTTTTTATCTCTAGAAAGCTCATTTCTGACCTGGGAGGTTTTGACGTCTGCCACTATTAGATGGGGTAAATCCAGATACCGGATTACACAAAATTCCCGTAAAAAACTAGCATTTTCTTGCCAGAAGTATAATAGTAGGGCCAGGAGTGGTACTGTGCATAGAGTACCGACTACACGGTCATAAAAGTATGAGAACAGCAACAGTATTTAGCAAGGAGAGAATGGGAGTGGAAAATTGTGTTCATTCAGCTTCTCTTGTGGAGTCAAAGGCAGCTGGCGAGCACTGAAGGTGTTCTAAAAATAGCAAAAAACCTTAAAAGAAATACATGAAAATGAAGAAACAATTTCCAGCAGAGCTGCTCTGTTAAAGCTATCCATAGATGCACTCAGCCGTGCAGACACGCAAGTAAACAAGGGAAGCACCAGTCTGCACCTCACCCACGTTGGCTGCGGCGCAGCGCTGCTGAGCTCCTGCTCTGAGCCCTCGGCTGCGGGAGGTTTGCTTCTCACTTCTCTCCACCACCGGCCCGGGAGATTTCTGAGAGCCTTTTGCCCTCAGAGGAAGGTTTAAGAAAAGCTTTATTTCCAGCAAATTACACCATGCTGCTGATGTTGATTAATGCTCGGCAAAGCACTGAAGCCTTATCTACCACGCTGAGTGACTTGAAAGTTTTCATTCAGAGAAAGCATGGCAGACTATCGGTATTAAATCTGAACTACTACAAGAAAATTATGATTTCTCAATACAAAAGAAAAAAAAAAGTGTTGGGAGCAGAAACTCTAAGTACCTAATTCCAGCTGCCTGACAACTGTGTTAAAAAAAGGATTTCAAAGCTGTGCTTCAGGAGCCCACCAGCTGCCCTGGAAGGCCACCAGGATGCATAAAGCTCCTCCTGAGCAGCCCTGGGCCTCGTCACCGAGCTCACTGCAGGGCATCAGTGCTAGCACCTTCAGCCTGCCACCTAGCTATCAGCTTACCACCAAAGAGCATTTCCAAAAATACCGGGCTGTGTCAGACGGGACAGCAAGGGGCTCTTGCTTCCAAACCCGCAAAATCTGAACGTCCCAGCTCTGAGCCTGACGCTGCTTTTGTTCATTTAAGCAGCAAGAAAACCAACAGAGATGGTCGTAGAACTTGTTCTGACTTCTGCAGAGAAAGGTTAATGCTTTTGGCTTTGCAAATAGGTGCAGAGCGAGACCACGCCTCGGGGAGATGCGCGATACGGGGCAGAGCTGGCCGGCAGCCGGTTTTGTGAACCAGATAAGCACCGAAACAGCTCCCTGGGCACATCAGCAAAGAGCTGGGGAAGCTCTCGTCTGATAAAGCGCGGCTCGCTAGGCGCCGCTCCAGAAAACGTGACTCCTGAAACAAGATCAGAGTGATCCTGCGGAAAGGGCAGTGGGGAAAAGTTTAAAATAATAAGTGGCCGGGGCCCTGCGCTTTGACCCCGTGCTCCGCTGCCGGCCCCGTGACTTCACCCCTCCAGCTGCGGCACAGCACGGACCGCGGGTCAGCTGGCGAGGGGCCCGTCCTGAACTGCTTGCTGCCAGAAAGAGTTCAGGCCTCGGATGACAGAGAACGCTTCTTCCTCCACGGCTGTTTTCCTCCCCTAGGAAATCTCGCTGTTCTAATAGCGACCCCAAAGGGACGCGTCTGAAAGAAAGGGATGAAGCCTGTGAGCTAACCGAAGTCGGTCGAAACGGCTGGGCATGTCTTCAACAACAGCAACCAAGTCTTTACTTCCAAGGTTTTAGTTTTTAAGTGATCAAAACTTAAAAAAAAAAAAAAAAAAAGGCAGTTTCACATATTTTTGTCTTCTGCAGACTTTGGGGATCCACTTGGAGGCATAGTTTCCCCTCCTTGCAGCTGCATTTGTGAAGTTAAATAGTTAGGATCTTACAGCCAAATGTTTAGAGATTATACACACACATCGAGAAGCAGATAGCTGTGTGTGCGCGTGTATTGCCGCGAGTTGCACTCCCGGTTATCTCCCAGGTCACTGGGAAACACACACGCTATGATACCAGTTCAATCCTAATTCAACAGTGACACAACTCAGTGCTAAATAGATGTTTTCACTGTCTGTAAACAACATAAATACATATAAATAGCGAGCATATAACAATTCCCATATATAGCTCTGGGAATAAATGGCACTTAAAGTAATTTCCTCTATCTAGGTTTATCCTGTGCCCTGTCTTTTCCCGTTCATAAATCCACTTCTCTGTAAGCACTAGGGAATGTTGCACATGAGGGTCAGCGTGTTCAAGGCAGACTTTAAATGCAGTTTCTAGGCCAGGCATCTGGCTTTGTTTCAGCTGGGATACCAGGGTGCACAAACATAATATAAGCTATCCTCAAAGCTCCTTTTTTTCACATGCATTTGATCACCCACACTCGTGCAGGTAAATCTCCTGCTCACTGCCCAGGCAACGAAAGCCTCCGGTGCCCTCGCTTATTGCCCGTAACATCGAAATTTTGTCCTGACCCTAAGCACGTCTGTGCCTCAGCCAGGTGAGATGCAGAATGCCAAGACAGGAAGAAATGTTTGCTTATCTAGCAGCGTGTGTGCAGTCCTAGTCATAATCATGACTGAGAGGTATAATAGTGGAGAGAGTTATTAGCCTGGGCTTCCTGCCTCCTGTGGGCTCCAATCAGACGCTGGGTGTTTTCAGACTTTTTCTCGAGTGTGTAATTTTAGTGCGTACGTCAATAGAAAGCAGAAAGAAAACAGCGATCGCTACGACACAATTAAAAGGCCCCCGTCCCTGCCGCCGGTGAGCAGACGACCACCAGCCCTCCCACTCCGGGGAGCATCACCGCGCGGGCTGTGTCACCACCACGGCCACGTGAATCACCTGCCCCGGCCCCCTCCCTGCCTGCCCCTTTATAAGCGTGGCACCGCGCGAGGAAGCTCGCCGCGCCCGCTCTCACCTCCCCATCTCTTGCAGCCTGGGCACCAGCCGCCGGCAGAGGCTGAGGCATGGCCGAGGGGGAGATAACCACGTTCACCGCCCTGACCGAGAAGTTCAACCTGCCCCTGGGGAACTACAAGAAGCCCAAGCTCCTGTACTGCAGCAACGGGGGCCACTTCCTACGGATCCTTCCCGACGGCAAGGTGGATGGGACGCGGGACCGAAGCGACCAGCACAGTAAGCACGCGCGGCGTGGCTGCTCGGCTCTCCTGCTTGCTCCTGTGCCTGGCGCTGCCTTGGCTAGCTTCTTCCCTGGGAAGCATCCCGGCACACGGCTGGGAGCGGGGCAGGCAGCGAGGCTGACTGGTCCTTACTGGGATCATGGGCGGGCAGAGCGCCCAGGGCACGACTGAGGTAGTAATGGGAGCTCGGCTGCTTACGAGCAAGCTGGTAGCTGGAAAAAGGGGCTGAGGAGGAGCTGCACGTGCTGTGTATGGCCACGGCCATCACACCTGGTTGGACGTCCCCCGGTGCTGCCCCTCGGCCCGAAGGCTCGGCAGGGATGTGGTGTCTGCTGGCAGCGCCCCCGCCCTGCTCCCTGCGCACAGGGCCCCGACCCTTCTGCGTGCAGCACGCGTTTTATCTGTGCTGTGCACATGGTGTCTTCTTGCCTTCGGTACCTTCCCTTTCCCCTAATGTAGCAGATTAAATTCCTGTGGGATACAGAAGTCCAACAGCAGCAAGAATCAGCCAAAAGGGAGTTATATTGTGACTCGCGGCTTTAAAAATGCATGGATGGCAAGGAAAGGTGCCCGTCTGCCCTTTCCAGAAGTTCCCCGTGCCACCAACGGCACTGACGGCTCCTTCCCTCTCCCTGCCAACAGCTCACACCACCAGAGCCAAGCCCGCGGCCGAGGTGCTGAGCTCTCTGGCTTTGACCGAGCTGTGCCAAGCCACCAGAGGAGAGCTGCACGCCTGGCCTGACGCAGAGCCCCCCGCCCCCATTGCGCTTTCAAAGTGCTTGAGAGGATTTGGGAAATTGTGCCCGAGGGAGCGGGGCAGGCAGAGCGGCTCCTGGGGCACAGGGGTTAGGGCTGGGGCCGGATCCTGCCCCTCCCTGCTCACCCTGCTGGGCAGCAACCTTTCTGCAGCCTGTGTACACCGTACCCCCGGCGCTTACTGGAATATAGCTGGGATCTGCCAGGCTCCTGTTTGGTTAGAAAGAAGCACTGGGAGGAGCCCAATTAGCCTTACAAATTCTAAGAAAAGCATTTTTTTTTTCTTTAAACCACAAGTGTCCACGTGGCTTTCTCCCCCAAAGTCAACCTTTCCTCATGTTACTGCTGTTTCAAGAAGAGGCAGTTTGCGCAGAGTTTCAAGTACAAACGTCATTCCCCTGCCCTTCACAGCACCCTTGGCAGTGTCAGGGAGAGCCCAGCACTGCAGCCCCGAGCCCAGCACCCCCTCCCCGGGGCTGCCCCCACAGCGAGCATCTCCCCTCCGGCCACCGGTGCCAGCCCCGGCACGCTCGCACCTCGCCGGCTGCCGTCCTGGCCGTGTGTTTGGGAACCTCTGCCAGCAGGGAACCTCCTGCAAACGATCCCATAAACGTGGATATCCGACCGTACAAATATTTACAGAGGAAACTCCGCGCAGGGCGGCGTGCCAGCGGGAGGTACGCCTCTGGGCACCGAACGCCGCGCGCTCCGGGGTCCCTGCCCGCGTGCTCCTTGGCACCAACGCTGCTCCTTGGCCAAAGTGCCCCCCCGGGGTGTAACAGGAGCAGAGCAGGATGCTGGCCGCTGCTTGCACAGCTGCTGCAAGCACCAGGTGGCACGCACAAAGCCAGGTCCCTGCGGGTGTTGTGCCCTCTGAGCCAGGTAGGGCCAGCGAGGGACCAGCCACAGCCGGGCAGTGCCTGGAGGGGGCACCGGGAAGGGGGAGATGCTCCGGGAGGGACCAGGCTCAGGAACAGCCACCCTCCAGCATCCAGCAAGGGGCCGGTGTGTGCGGCTGCATCGCAGCTGGCATCGCCGTCCTGCAAGCAGCTGCCCACGCCCATGCGCGTGGTGCTCCAGATAAATGCTCAGTTGCATCTGAAATTGCCTCGCCAAGTGCTGGGCACAAGATCAAGGAGGATACCTAATGGGAAAACAAAAAGTCACTCGTCCTGGGCTCTCAGCACCCAGCCCTACGTATTGATTCCTTCCCTGGTCTTTTGCTGCAGCACTCGGGCATCCCAAGCTTTCATCGTGAAATGAAAAAAAACCTTACCAGAGCATTTTAGGCTCTTGAGGATGAAGCCCAACTCATTTCCAAAACCAGCCTTACCTTCTCTGCTTTGTGCAGTTACTTGAAGGAGCAAACTCTCTGTACAGAGCTGTGAAAGGACTTGCAAGAATTGAAGCACCCTCCCCTGGACAGTTTTGGGGGCAGCTCCGTGGCTCTGGTCCCACTGCCCCTTCCCCGGCCGGGCGGGTGGGATGCAGCACCGCGGGAGCACCAGGCGGGCTGGGGGCTGCAGCCCCGCCGTGCCCCCACCAAGCCCCTCCGGCTGAGCAGGGAGCACCAGAAGCGAGGAACGGACCCGTCGCAGCAAAGATTTCCCTGGGACCTGGCTTCTGCCACACTGAGAGGCCACACTGCACGCTGTTCTGGAAAGGATTAAATAAAGAAAATTAAAAAAAAAAAAAAAAGGAAGGAGCTGGAGCGAAGGCGTCTGCCCACACTTCACTCAAACCAACCCCAACATTTCTGTTACAAATCTCTACAGGAAAAGATCAGGAGAAAAAGCTGACTTGGAGATGGGAGCGATAGTTTGGAAGAGCTGGGGTTTTGCACGTCACCCCGTGTACACCCGCAGCTCCCCGCAGGTGCCGACGCGGCCGCTCAGCGCGTGCCCACGGCTGCGATGCGCGCGCTGCTGGAACCGCGTGCGGGAGAGCCACCCCCCGGGCTGCACCCACACCGCCTCTGCCCCTGCCTTCTCCTGACAAATTCATTGATCAAGAGCTAGAGCCAAGCTGTAATCACTGTAATTAGCTAAGGAAGGAAGAAAGGAACCCACAGGGGTAAAATAAGTAACCGCACAAAGGGGAAGGTTAAGCGGGCTGGGGAGGGAGGTGGCGCAGACGCTCGGCCTGCTGCTGACCCAGCTCGCCTCCCACGGCAGGAGGACAACCAGGAGGGGTTTTTTTGTTTGGTTGGTTGGTTTTTTTGCCTTGGCATTGGGAGCCCGAGCCCAGGGCTGCTCAGGGAGCCCGACACCGTGGGCTGTGCCGGTGGCCGCACTGCAGCCCATCGCTCTGCACCGGCAGGCCCAGATCCCAATCGCTATCGAACACGTGCCTCCTGCTCACATCAGCTGCAGCAATAACAGGCACGGCTCACGGACATCTGCAGGGCGCCCGGGTTGTTCTCCGGGGTGAAGGGCGGCGCTTGCTGCCCCTCTGCAGCGCGCAGGAGCTCCCCAGCTCCCCGACTGCGCCTGGCAAGGCGGCCTCCGACGGGATGCTTTGGGGCACGGTTTCGAAACGCCGGCATCTGAAGTCTGTCTGTCCCCGGTTTAGCTCTCAAAATACTTCTTCATGTGTCACTCCTCAAGTGTCTTGTCAAAACCACATGAGAAATTTGTAAATTAGAGCCAGAATTAAAACCCCAATCTCCTGTGTCCCATTCCAGCGTCTTAACCAAAAGGCTGCCCTTCCTTTGATGTAAAATAAGGAAAAAATTGGTCTTTGGTTCCTAAAACATGGCTATGGGGTTTCTTTGAAGGGGAGGGCACAGGGAGATGTTTTCATTACACTCTGTACTGTTTCTTATAAACTCTTTATAACCCAAGCTTCAGCACCAAAATACCCTGCTAACTTTCCTAGCAGCTTAGACATTATCTCTCACATTTATTTTTCCCCTTTTCCTATTTTCCTCTTATTTTTGTTGTTGTTGTTTTATTTTTACTTTCAGTTCAGCTCCAGCTAAGCGCGGAAAGCGTGGGTGAGGTTTATATAAAGAGCACCAAGTCTGGGCAGTACCTGGCAATGGACACCAACGGGCTCTTGTACGGCTCGGTAAGCACGAGGCTCCTGTGGGACCGGGCACCGAGAGGTTTTGAGGTCTGCAGAAATCTCGTAGCTCTGAGTAATGCAGACCGCAAGCAACAATTAGCCTCTGTTTGTTATTTTGGCAGCTGGACGGCCACTCTTCGTCCAGCTTTATTTTGGGGGGCGGGAGGAATAAACAAACAACCCAATAGCACCATTTGCAGCCCTGCCTCGAACACTTGACAAACACCACGAGTCGTGCTTGGAGCAGCAGCTGCTCCCTACCAGCCCGGCAGCTGCTGGCTGCAGGACCGGGACCCCCGCAGACCCCGAGCTGTGCCAGCTCCAGGGCTCTGTGAGGGGACCGGGGGCTGCCAACAGGGCTGGGGTGAAGCAGAAACCTCCCTGGGTTTTCCCTCTGCATCCCCAGTTCTCTGGCGCCGCACCAGAGGTGGTGACAGCACCGGCGTGAGCAGGATGGTGTGGGGAAGGAGCTCCTGTGCCCAGGAGCCATAGGACACGGCGTCACCAAAAATAATCCGGGTCTTTGAGAATAGCCCATTTATAGCTAAGTGCGCGTCACGTAATCCTGTCGGCACGCTTCCTAGCCTCGCCAGAGAGCTGCTTTGTTCCCCGTGCTCAGCCCCTAAACCCGCAGCCAGCACCGATCACTGCCAGAGCAGGAGCATGTGCCAGCACCAGCTTACAGAGAGCGGTGCTTGGCTCAGACGTTGCCAAATGAAATGCCCGGGTCAGGGACAGGGCCCTGCCGGGTGAGCCAGGAGCAGGCTAGGGAGATAAATCAAGGCCCCGTACCTGCACGCTTCACATCACCTCGGCAGGGCACAGAGACGGGGCAGGTGCTCACTGCCGCCGCCCGCGGCTCTCTTCCAGCAGCTACTGGGCGAAGAGTGCCTGTTCCTCGAGCGGATCGAGGAGAACCATTACAACACGTACGTCTCCAAGAAGCACGCCGATAAGAACTGGTTCGTCGGTCTGAAGAAGAACGGGAACAGCAAGCTGGGGCCACGGACTCACTACGGGCAGAAGGCGATCCTCTTCCTCCCGCTGCCCGTGTCGGCCGACTGAGCCCCCACCCCGACCCCGACCCGAGCCCCCCGTGCCGCCCTCCCTCTCGCTGCCCCTCTTTGGCTGGTCTGGCAGAGCCAACCAAGCGTTAGCGCTCCGAGCTTTAGGTAAAGGCTTTAACAAAACCAAACCAGAGCTACCCAGCCCCGCACGACGCTTCGCAGAGGTGGTGGAGAACCCCGGCACCTCGGCCTCACCACGCTGCCTGGGGTCATGCTGGGGGGCTGAGGATGTCCCGGGACAGCCGGGCACAGGGGACGTGCACCTTCCCAGCCCGGCTGCCCTCCTGACCCAGCACCTCCCCGGGCACTGCGTTAACATATTTATCCATCTCAGCACGTCGCTGCTAGTACGCCCTCCGAGCCATTCCAAACCGCACCGTTATTCATGCCATCGAGTCAACGCCTGGTGAGACGCTTGCAGATAGCCTCGTCGTGCTAAGCTAAACTAACAGCAGCCAAAAGCTCCGAGTCCTCGACATCTAAGCCTTCCTTCCAACATGAATACTGCTATATTTCATGCTAATATCAACCATATGTTATTTGTATTTATTTATTAAGTAAATCTGTCTCTTACGCAACCTGTCAAGAAGTGCTTGTAGGCACCAACACGCCGATGTTATCCTGGGGAGGACAGAGCAGAGCGGGAGTGATCAAACCTGATTTGGGGGCTCTGTGGAAAAGGCACCGGGGCCCCTTGGTGAGTCTGGGGTTCGGCCATGGCGCGATGCAGCCCGTGTTCCCCAGTACGCCGCACCTGAGGCCCACACACAGACGTGGCCGGGCACTGAACGGACTGAACTGAGTACGGACAAAGGCAGGGAGCTGCAGGGAGCCCCACGGGTCGCAGCAAAGCAGCCGTGTCACAACGCTATGCCAGGCAGGCCGCTGGCACCACGGCAGGGCAATGCACTGGGGCCCAAGTTAAGGCCAGTCCTCTCCGTCGTAGATGGAACTTTCAAGCTGTAAATAAAACGTGCTGGTACAGCGGCAGAATAATAAAGTTTGATATGAAATATTGGAACAGGCTACGTTTGGTCTTCAGTTAAAAGAAGCTTGAGAAAAAAAATGTCTAAACCTCTCTGGGAGCTGGAATGAAGTGCAGTGCCTTACCACAGGGATGTTTTGCGATGAGATGACAAAAGGCTGTCACTCAGCTGGCAGCACCCAGGCAGGGACACGTGCACGGGGACCCCTGCACTGGGATGTGAGGGTGACACAGCCTTGTCCTGTGCTGCAGGTGCTGCTTCTGCTCCAGAGACCACGGGGTCCACCTGTGGTGGTTGAAATGCAGCCGATACACAAGGTTCAAGGCTCTGTTTCTGTTTCAAGGAACAGCAGGGAAAGGCTGGAAGGACTCCCCAGTCTGCACTGGGGACCATTACCCAGTCCCAGTACCACTGGGCAGCCAGAAGCTTCCCCCGGTGAGGGCCCCGGCACAGAGCGAGGTACCCGGTGCGCTGCCAAGAGTCCGAGCGGATGCTCCCACTGCATGGAGGGGGGCAATGGTCTTCATGGCCTCTACAGCAATAATCAGCATTTTGCTATTTCTAGCATATGTGAAAAGAATCGACTGTGCAATTCCTACGGGGGAAAAATATCCAGGAGCAGCAGGACTTGCTGCCGTTCAGGTGGCTGAGGGGCGAGGTGAACATCCTGGGCAGGAGCTGGGCTGGGGATGTGCACAGAGCCATGGAGCCTCATGACTCCTAAATGCTTTTTCCAGTGCTTCCTTTCCTGCAGTCAGGGCCTGACTTTCCTTAGTCAACAGCAAAAGAAAAAGGGAAAAAGAGGCATTTAGGTACCCAGGGTAACCAAGGTTGTTAAATATTACATCGTTGAATAATAATTACAGGCCAGTGGTGGAAAGCACTCCCATTCGGATGGGAAAAGACAGGTAATCACATTTATTTTACCTTGTTTTTGTATAATAAGTCCTTGGAAACAGTAGAAGTGTGTACTTGGCAGGAGCACCGCAGCAGCTCAGCCGCTCTCTCCAGCTCTTTGCAGTGGGAACACCACTAGGTGAGATCCGCAGCATATTCGCAGAGCTGAACAATGGACCTAATGTTTTCATACAAAACTTTCTGAAGAGTGAAAACAAACAGCATTCCTGCCTGCACAGCTTGGGGCCGATTCCTGGCTCCGCGGGGCTGGTGCTCACCTGCAGGCTGCTCCTCGCAGGACCCACTGGGTGCTGCCCACACGGGTGGGTGCGCAGGGAGCCCCCAAACCCAGCGAGGGGCATGCCAAACCCAGGGGCCCCCGCTCTGAAACCAGCGGGACGTTTTCATCACTTATCTCATCCCAGTTCACAAGTAATAATGACAAACGACACTGGGGGCTGTCGACCACAAAACCGCCCCGAACAGGCTGGGCAGCCGAGCTGGCAGGGTGCAAGGAAGGAGAAATGCCCGCAGCGAGGCCCCGGCGATGTGGGGAAGGCGCCGCCTGCTCCTGGCACGGCCGGGCAAGCCATCTCCACGTGGGAGGTGGAGACAACAGGCGCTACGGGTCGCGTATTTCTGCGGCAGTAATTAGCCACTAATTATTGCACTCCAGCATTGCTCTGCTAATTACTGCACTCCTGAAGTTCTGCACTCGCTGGCTCTGAAGCCTTCCCCGAGCGCTGACAGCCTCGTCCCCACGCGCCCTCCCAGCACGTGGCGCGCTGCCATGGGAAGGGGGAGCGTGGCGGTGCCAGTGCCGCGGGGCCAGGCGGAGCAGGGCCAGCACCAGCACCCTCCCCAGACGTCCCCTCCATGTCCCTCCTGTGCCCCACATCTGTTCAGGGGGACTGCATGAGCACCAGCTTACCAGGCAATTCCTGCTCTTCCTGGTCACCTTCAGGTAGCGAAGCCTCCATGCACTGCCCACGGGGAGGGTCGGCTGCAGGGTCTTGGGCTGCACACTTAAAGCTTGAAGAACTACAGGTACCACTTTGCAGCTTTCACTTACAATCCCTAACAACCAAAAAGGCACATTTTTACTCTGTACACCAGTTAAAACATTTTAATTAATAGGAAGAAGAAAATAATACTTGTAAAAATCTACTCAGCTTAAGCACCTTTCCTCCACCCCCAAAAAATTAAATGACAGTAGCGTATCTTGGGGTTTTATCAATATTCTGGTGTCACAGGTAAGCAAGATGGCTCTCCCTAAACTAGCAAATACCTGGGGCCATTTTGCAGCGCTCCCTTATTTTATACATCCCAGCACATGCACCTTAACTCATAGCAGGTGCACACAACCCCATTACAAAAGGCTAACAACTAACGATTTATCAGCTGTGCCACCACCACAAACCATGCACAGGTTCTTAATTACTTGGGCAGGGAGGTGAAATGCACCCTTCTGAATCACGGTGGCACTGCGGGTCCTGCAGCAGCAGCACTGGTTTGGAGACGGTGCCACTGCTCCCCACCAGGCTGAGCCCTGCAGTCTCTCCTCTCACTGCTCCTACAAACTTACTATTCCTTAATGGCAAGGGATAAGAGTCAGGAAGCCAGACATTTAAACCAGGACTTAGCAGTACCCAGCAATGACCCAATATCTGCCAAAATCCCGGCTTTAGGCCGATGAGCTGCAGGAGGAGCAGGACAAGAGAAGGGCCCGGCCACCTGCCCTTCCCCAGGCACTGCTGCCAGGGCACTGCCAGCGCTTGGGAAATGCTGCAGACGATGTTTGCAATGGCAGACACAAAGATTCAAGCTGGAACAAGATGGAGCGATGTGGACAGCAAGCAACATCAACAGCTTGCTTAAATATTGTGATAATTTTCCCCGTGAAATGCCGGGCTGTCACTCAACCAAAGAAATGAGTGAGTGCATGAACAGGAGATCCGGGTTTCTAATTAAACTGGAAAGTTGGAAAATGTAATACTGGATTTAGCTGTGCTGCCTTCCAACACCTCATTAACCGCAGGGCATTCCTCTCATTAGACTTCTACGCTCAGAAATTACCACCTCAGATACGCACTTGACGCCCAACTGGGGGAAAATGTCAACACTTTGTCTGAAAAATAATCCCTAAGGAAGCCACAGTAATTGCTTCAGACAGACGAACAAGCAAGGATGACGTTACCCAGAGAAACCACACTCAGCTCGGAGAGTTTTGTCCTTAGGGTGAGAGGTGAGGGGGAAAACAAAAAAGACTTATAAGATGTATTAGCGTAATTACGCTTGAAGCTCTTCCCCAGCACGCGCAGAGAGGGCAGGTGTGCTGCACGGGGCCGCCGCTGGTGCCGCCCCTTGGCCACCACGGCAGCCGCTCACCAGCACGACGACCCAGCACGACGATGATCCCACGCTGAGGCTTCTTCCAGCATCCTGCAGCGCGGGAGGAGGCGGCGCAGGGCAGGTGCGGTGCCGGGGGATCCCATGGCCCCCTCTGCCCGCGCTCCCTCTTGCTCCTGCTCACGTCCACGCACGGCTCCGCTGGGCTGCGTGGTGCGGCAGGTTGGCCGGCCAGATCCGCAAATCCACTGAAAGCTCGGCAGCCTGCGAGCTCGGCCAGCACGCCGTCAGCCACGCACAGCACCAAACCGCAGAGCTCTAAATCTTGGGCGCTCCCGGCTTTTGTTTGGCTCAGGAGTCCTCTGCCGAGATTTAAAACCCGGCTGCTTGTTCCTGTTAAATGTTTATCCTGCACCAGGAAGGGCATGAAAAGTCACACAAACTATTGCGCTAGAAGAGCTGGAGCTATTTTTTAAAAATATCACACTTTACATTAAATAAACAACCCTCTGACACGCCGCCATTTGTTAGGAAAGAATGTAAATCTGGGTCTAATGGCTCCCATATGTTCCCCGGGGATGACATGGAAATGCCCATGAAAGGTAAAACGCTGGGAAGGGCCGGGCGGCACCGCGGGGCTTCGCCGCAAGGTATGCTAGAGGGTGGCAGCACCCCGGGGGACGGACGGACTGCCCGGTCCTTCTGTCCAACGGAGCTGCTTTTAAAAGCGAGGGGGTGCCCGCTCTGACCTTAGCAGTCCCTGTGCCCCTGGGGACGTTACTCCCCGCAGAAGGGACCTGTCTGACATCTGAGGCGCTGCCTTCCTTGCGCTCGCTGGGGCTGCTGTGGAGTGGGACCCGGGGCGCGGGGACCAGGGGTGGCAGAAGGCTGCTGTGCGCCATAAAACCCCCCACAGCCCCTGGAAACGGCCTGGCAGCGTGGTCCGATGCTCTGGGGACCACCTGGGGGACGCAACTGGGGACAAAACCCCGAATCCTGGGGGCGAGGGCCGGCCACCTGCTGCCCCCCGGCCGCTCCCAGCACGATCGGGTCCGGCTGGCTCCAGGCTGTCGGGCAGCGCTGTGCTGGGGCGGACAGACCCCAAAAAAACCCCACGAGGTGCCAGGACCCCCCGCTGCCCGCTGCCGGACCCTCCGCCCCCCCCCGCCGTGCGCTCCCGGTCCGAGGCCGGCAGGGGGAGCTGCGGGGGCGCGGCTGCGGCGGGGGCACCGCGGGGGGGGCTCGGGGCGCACCGGGACCCCCGGCGCTGGGACCGGGGGGGGGGGCTCGGGGCTCCCCCGGGACACGCGTCCCGCAGGGCGGCCTCCCCTCCCTGCTGCCCAGCGGGGTGCTTGGCCCGGGGGACAGCCCCGGCCCGAAAAGCCAAAGCAGGCGGAGCGAGGAAGCCCGAAATGATCTGTGATTAAGCTCGGGGAGCTGCTGGGAATCCGAGCGAAAGGAAGGCTTTGGGTTTCCGCCGCTTTCCTGCGGTTGGCATTTTGGAAAGGCTGCCGGAGGACACACACATCTCGGCGGTGGGCGGCCGGGGCCAGGGCTGCAGCACCCGCTGTGCCGCCAGCGTCGTCTCCGTGCGGGCAGGGGCTATGGGGTGACACAGGACCCCGTCCCCAGCATCGTCCCCCACCACGCCACCCCAAACCCCCGCCGGGGAGCTGAGGCAGTGCCGATCGGTTGTTTAAACAGGAGCGATTTCCAGGGTGAGGGTCACATTAGGAAGAGGCGGGGGGAATTTTCAGGAGCTTGAGCAAGATCCTGCAATTCCTCGCCCTGCAGCACTGCCGTGGTCCCCATACCTGCTTCCCTCTCCAAGGCCCTTCCTGGCTCTCAGGGTTTTCCCTTCCCTGCTGACTTGGTGCTGCAGGAAACTCTGCTTCCCACATTAAGCGGATTGCCTGCACCAGCACAGACAAATACATTTATCACGCCGAATTCCCGAGCTGTTACACCGCGGAGTTTCCGGGATGTGAATCCTCTGCCTCTCACATCCTCCCCGGCCCCGTTTCCGGAGCTGCTGTGCATTCATCACCCCCAGCACGGAGCGTCCCCAACGCCCCCACCACGAGGCTCTGCCCCGGACCCTCTGCTGCCACCGCAGCCTCACGCAGGGCCCTGCTGCGGGCAACAGGCTCTGAAGCATTGCCCAGCCCTGCTCCGAGGGCACAGCCACAGGCCCCGAGCTGTGGGAACGCCTGGGACAAGCACAGAGCACTCCCCAGCACCCCAAAGCCGCTGTTTCACTGCAGAGTGCCCCCTCCCCATTTTTCCAGCACTGATTTTCTTCCCTCTGGCGAAGGGGCTGGGGAGGAGGACGGCACCTGCCGCCAGACGTGCGGAAAGAGCCGGCCTCTGCAGCCTGCCTCACAAAGAAAAGGTGCTGCTGGATTCAGAGCCAGTCAGTGAGCTCTGGGCTAACTCTGGAGGAAGGGGCTCCCTTAGGCACTGCTGGGCAGGAGGCTGCTCGCGCTGGGCCAGTCGCTGCTACCAGGGCTGTGCAGCCCCATCCCCGGGTGCTCCCGCCGCTGTGTTTTGTACCTCAGACATACCCGTGGTCCTGGCAGTGGGCTTCTCCTCCAGGCTGCCCTGCCTCAGCCATCCGAATCTCATTTATCCTGCAGCTGACGTGCCTTTTTTTTTTTTTTTCTTCTGAGATGCGAACGATTTCTGCGGATCCATCTGGATGTTATTAGGGAAACGTCTTGGGTCCACAGAGGCTGCTGGCAGCAGGCTCCTTCCTCGCTTCCTCTGTCCCGGACACGTGAGGCGAGGAGCCGGCCCGCACGAGGAGCCTGCGGCGTCCATGTACGAAGAGCAGCAGCCAGGAGGTTTTGGGTGCCGGGCTCCCAGGACTTCCCATGCAGCTGCCCCACAGCAGGGCCACGCAGGGACCCACCTCGGTGACAAACATGTGGATGAGCAGGGGAGAACGTAGGGGTGGAAACCTCCCCATCGCCTGCTGTTCCCAGGCACCTCTCCCATGTCCCCCCCCCCATGTCCACAAGCCCCCCCAGGCTCCACAGCCAGCTCTGGCACTGCCCTGCCCTCCCCACCCGGGGACAGAGTGGGACACAGAGGGAATTGCGCTCATGGTGACTGCTGGGACTCCTCACGGCTGATTTAAATTTGTTGTAAATGTTCCTCAGCAGCACTCTCACCACTTGCTCCCCTCTTTCTGTACTCCCTTAGCTCAGTCCGTTCCCCTTGCTCTGCGCAGTGAATTGCAGTACCCACAGCTTGCTTGTGCAACAGCACGGTTCCCTTGGGCCTCAGCTGACAGCTTCCATGGCTTTTGGTATGTTTTTATTTAGCCATTAGAGCTATATCCTGAATGTGGCTATAAAGCGTATTTATCGTTTATGACTTAACTCGGTGCCAAATCCGTCCCAGCCACAGCCTGTGCTGGGGTGCGTTTGGGCTGTTTGCTGCGGGCTTTGCAGGGAATAAATGGGGAATAAGGACGGAGGGACAGCAGTGAGGGGGGCCGGTGGTGCTGAGCCCGGCCAGCAGAGCATCCCGGGCACAGTAGTGATGCCACAGGCACGGCGTGGGCATACGGTGGCACAGGCAGCTCTGCTGGCAGCACCTGCAGAGAAAGGCAGCAGCCCCCGAGGTGCCCGTCCTGGGCAGCGTGCGGGCACCAGAGAGCAGGATTCAGCCCGTTCGAAGGATGAGTGCAGTTTCCCGTCGGTCACGTATTAAAATCACACCTTAAACACAGGACAAAGGAAGGAGGAGAAGACTGTCCAGGCACAGCTGTGAGAAGTTCACCGTCTGAATTATTCAGGCTGGAGGTGTTTGCTCTGCGGAGAGCACGGCTGCAGCCTCAGGCCCAAGCATCCATCTCCAAGAACACTTCCAGCTTCCTAAGCACAACCAGTTGCAAGCCAGAGGCGTCAGAGTGCAGTCATTACTCACCCGGGCAGACTATTCCTTGTCACTGATCATGGAAAGTCAGTATACAAAAAGAATTTGCAACAAAAAATGAACTTCTGTTTATTTTCAAAGAAGCAAGTTTGGTCTCAACTCTCTACTCTTGCAAAGAGAGCCAGTATCGCTGCTGCTTCGTTATCTTTACCCTCATTAATTACCTCACCAAACTAAATGAAAACCAACAGGAAGGCTGTGGGCACTGTCGCACTCCTTGGCAAGATACGTACTGGTCAAAGGTGCAGTCCCAAGGCCATGAATTATAATCAAAATACCATTTTACTAGTTTTCCTCAGAGTTTCTGGACTGATTCTCCCCAGCCTCCACAGAGAATACTGGTATTTTTTTTTCCAGCCAAATTTTCTAACCAAGAGTTTGAGAAGGGCATTCGCAACGAAGGCAGACCAAACCCTCACCGCGTCTGCCTCTACCAGCGCTCCTGCCTCAGGAAAACACACGCAGACAATTTGGGTTTCCTCACCCAGGCTCCTCCAAACACCTGGCAGAGTCTGGTGGGAGCAAGAGGAGGAATTTAGGGATGGGAGTTTTTGCAGGGTGCTTTTTTAACAGAGAACAAAGAAATAAATTGCGTAAGTAGAAATGTATGTTTGCACTAGCTGGGGTCATCGCTGTTCCCAGGCTCATTTCTGTATGTTTTTGTTCCATTCTGAAATCCTGTTATGGAAAAACAGATTGTGACAAAGTAGCAGGAAGGGAAAAGCAACACAACCATCCTGCAGACTCTGAAACTTAACAGATGCTTTTGTGCCCAGAGGAAAAGGCTGGTGCACGGACACTGCTGCAGCCAGGCTCCGAGCAGCGCCGTACCCGAACATCGTCACCTCAGCTCACGTCCCCGCCGCCGTGCCCTGGAGCTGCAGCCCGCTCACCGTTTCAAGCTTTAACTTGCTACGTGTGCATGTCGTTTATATCGTGTTAAGCCCATCCAGACAGCAAGCGATTTCCTCGTGCTTAACAGCCCCTCTGCTCTCCCCGACGCCCGTGCACTGGGCTAAGCCCGGCCGATTAACGCTGTCCCCACGAGGGTCCCCACGGCCACAAACGCCTCAGCCCCTCCAGCCTGCCCTGGGCCGTGCTGCTTGCCTGCAGCTCGCTGACTTCCCTCCCAGTGCCTGCTGTGCACACTCCTGAGTTTTGTACACACTGCAGGTATCAGAGCGCAGGCCACGGCTTCAGGAATCATCCTGAGCTCTCGGCCAGGCCTACCCCATCCCATTACCCCGAAACCTTCGAAGCCTTCTCTTTTCCTCCCAGCCTGAACCACAGTTTTAATCCTTGATTTTTCTAGACCAGTAGAAGACTTTTCCTGCTTCCCCCCCACTGCCCACTTCCCCGCTCCTGCAGCCCCAGGCCCCATGTCACTGCCCCAGGGCTCCACGCCACCAGCTGCAGCCCAGCACCCTCCCCGGGTGGGGGCTCAGACACATTCCCCCGCCAGCAGGGTGAGCAGCCAGCCCGAAACCCTGCTCCTGCCCCACTGAGATGTACGAATGTCATCCAAAAGCAGTGCACCTGCACACAGTAATGCTATCAGTAAAAGCAAGGTTCTGCCTCTCTGGGCAGACGTGACAGCACCAGCACCGTGCACCCCTGCTCACTTTGCTCCTGTGATTTTCACAAAATGTCATTCCCAGTCGTCACCTCGATTCCAGTGCTTTTCCCCAAGCTGTTGACGCTGACCACGGAGCCTGCGCTCCCCCTTCCTTACCCCCCAGCCTCCAAACCATCCCCAGCGGCAGAGGGGCTTCACCGGTCCCAGTGCCACCACAGGAGCAGGGGAGGTACCCAGCCGCCCTGCTGAAGCAAGACCAGTAACAGCAGCAATGCCGAGCTTGCCTGAAGTGCTTTCCAGGGACAGGAACAGCCCAGCCATCCTCACGAGTGTTGCTCAGATTTAATTCAGGCTGTTTAGAAACTCCTTCTGTCTCTTTGGTGCCGTTTCCCTGCACCCAGCAGCCCAGGGCAAAGCTGGCATTTATCTGCAGGTCCAACAAAAACTTCCACAGGGGGCCAGGTGCGAGCCTTTAATTCTGACAAGCCTGCAAATAAGCAAGTGTCAAAAGGGAGAAGGAAAGAAGAAAGAGAGGCACCCGGGGAAGGAAGGCATGCCGGGAACGGCTCCGCTTGGGCACGTCATCTGCTGGTGCTCGCCACGCCGCTGCGAAAATGGACGGTCGCTTCTGGGCAGCAGCAAAGGGGCTGGCTCAAACCCCGAGGGATTCGGCCGGTTAAAAGGACGAGGGCTGCAGCCAGTTCCCAGCTGAAGCGGGGGCCACACAGCTCGGATTCCTAAAATCGGGTCAGCGCGAGGTAGCGCGGGCAGGGCACGGGGGCTGCAGCCCCACCGCTGGTGTCTCTCCGGGTGAGCCGCTGCTTCCTGACTGCACTTGGTTATCCCACGTCTCATGTTCTATATGGTTTGCCCTGAAATATGCCAGTGTGCAACTCTCCAGGCTTTTCCGTCCCGCTGGGGTAAACCCGACG
The DNA here is from genome assembly GCF_040182565.1 of Anser cygnoides. NCBI lineage: Eukaryota > Metazoa > Chordata > Aves > Anseriformes > Anatidae > Anser > Anser cygnoides. The sequence continues at coordinate 1,438,208 of NC_089886.1, forward strand.
CATGTGGGATGACACGGCAGATGAAATCAGCCATCGCTGCTGGTTTTGTGCTGGGCTCCTGCCAGCTCTGCAGAGGTTTTGTGGGGGTTTCGGGCTGGGGTTTCTTTTTTTGGTTTGCTTGTTGAATTTATTTTTTTTAACTGAAGTGGTGCTTTAAACACTTGCTATCTTCAACCTTTTCAAAAAGTCAGAAATGAAAATAAAGCTCTGCCCAGATCTACTTTTCCACAGTCCCACGGAGGTGAGAGGATCGCTCCGGTGACTGCTGGGGCGTGCAAACACAGCCGTGACCGCAGGTCCTGTTCTATGGGGTGCAACAGTGCTCCCCAGCCCCACCACCCCTTAGTCCCACAGGTTTTGAGGCCGAGGATTTACTTACACAGCTGAGACCAGAAGGAGGCGTTTCTCTACCCTCCGCCTGGTTTTGCCCGTGTTCTGCAGTGCCCTTGTGGGACATGTCAGAGGAAGCAGGAGGCAGCACGTAGGACCCTAGGCCAGGACTCCGGAGAGAATCCTCAGTCCAGGACCCACCACACAGCATCAGCATCCCCATGGGACGGACGTGAGCACTGTAAAACAGAGACAGCACCCTGTCCTTGTCACAGGGCGGGATGAGGGTGAGACACCAGCTCCAAAACACTCCCGCATCTGCAAGTTCCTGGCAGTGAGCTGCCTTTTTTTTTTTTTTCCTCCTCCTCCCTAATTTAGTCCTGGGTCAAAACTAAGCACAGGAGCACTTCGCATAAGCAGCTCCTCCGCAGCTGACTTCACGGAAGCCCGCTGACTGCCCAGCACAATTTCCTTCCCAGAAGGACCCCGCGTTCGCATGTCCCTGCCGTCACCAGCTCAGTCAGTGGGGGCGATGCCCGCCGCCAGCCGGGCGTCCTGCAGGACAGGACGGCTCCGGGTGCCCCTGCCCTGCCCCTCGCCCACCAGCCCAGCCCCGGTGCCTTGGAGCGGCGCTGAGCCTCCACCGCCACGACCATCCCCCAGCCCGAGGAGCAAGAATGAGAATTAAAGGAGAAGAACTCTTTGAAATCAGTTTTAAGTAAACAAAAAATTGATCTCACAAGCTTCAGTAACCACAAGCATAAATTTGGGTTTGGCTGGTTTCTGTGTTTTGCTTGGGTTCTTCTGCATCACATATGAAGACTATTTTAAGACGATTTGCTCGAGCGGCTCAGCATATCTCCAGGCCAGCGTGCACTCCACAGTCACCTAGGAGCCACCGCTGTCCCCATGGCCACCAGATCCCTCCTGGAGCGGTGAGAGACCGAGCTGGCCTGAAATGCAAACAAAGTCCCTTATCCTGGGGCTCCTATCACCACCACGGGCAGGCTCTGTTGGGAGCTAGCTTGGTATCCCCAGGAAACGGAAGGTGGGGAAAGGTAAAAGCATTCGCTTTCCAGAAGAAAAACAAAACAGTAATTCTATGCATGCCCTTATTTTATTTCAGCGAAGGGCAGGTATTCGGTCAGCAGAGTGGGACAAATCTCGTGTCTGAGTCCAGATCCCTCCTGTATCTGAAGCAAAGAGCCGTCGCTCCCCCATTCCTTGCACAGAGACATTAAAACTGGCCAAGTCTGCAGCAGGGATGTACGGATCTGCAGGTTTGACCCGGGCAGCATCTGAAGGGGCTGAGACGTGGATCTCGAGAGGACGGCCACCAGCCGGATGCTGCTCGGACCCACTCCCCGTCACAAGTAACAAAACTAAAGTAAAACAAACCCAAGTAATTCTCGCTTGCTTGGTAATTGCCCCCAAATCAGGCATCTGCATCTTCAGCAGGCACAAGGGCGCAAAGAGGAAGGGCAATTAGGGCTCCTGGTGCCTGCACGGAGCTCGGCCGGACAGCTGGAGAATGGTGGGGGAGAGTCTACCTTTCAGAGGGAAAAGGGGAAAAAGAGAACAGAAAAGTAACTAAAGAAAGGTGGTGTCGTGCTCGTCTCCCTAATGCCCGCAGCAGCCCGTCAGCCACACCGCCCAACAAATGGCTTGGGATAAAAGAGAGGGAAAACACCATTACGGGTCCGCGTGTGCTCGTTAGGCTGCCTCTCCCTCTGCTGCTCTCCGGGGAGCGCTGCCATTCCCGGGAAAGGTAGCAGACGATCACTTTACAAGGCAAGGGAGGGAGGAAACTGCAGAAGAGGAAAGAGAGCAGACAAATTGCTAAATGAAAAGGCAAATGAGACGCTGTGAGCAAACACGGCGCTGCCTCCGCGGGGCCGGCGCTCCGGCTGCGGACCTCTGGGCAGAGGCACAGCCTGGGGCTGCGAGCTCGGGCTCGTGGCTGTTTGTACAGCAACATCAAAAGTCATCTTTATGCAATGCTTCCTGAACATTTCCACATTCAATTTTGCAAACCTCCAGGCAACATTCCTTCCAAATCACAGGCCTTGGCTCACACGTGAATATCACAAAAGCAGAAGAAAAAAAAAAAAAAGAAAAGAAAAGAAAAAAAAAGCACAAAGAGCTATCATTTCTAGCAAAGCATTTCTTGTTTCCGCTTCGAGAAGCTCTGGAGGTTATTTGCAGCCTTTAAACTAATGAGCGGCCGACAGAGCGCAGGCAGTGGAGGAGGATAGCAGCAGCTGCCAAGTAATGATACTTTACACTTACGGATGCTTTTATCCGTGTTTCTCCGAGCACTTCACAGGAGATAGCAGGGTGTTATTATCACTCCCCTATTTATGTGGAAGCTGAGGCATAGTTTAGAGTGAAATATTTTGGTCTTAAGACTCCTTACTTGGGAGGCTTGTTTAGGAAGGGGGGTGCAAGACGAATTGCCCTCCGTCAGATGCACTCCCTGTTGCAGGCACAGCTGGGAGACAAGCAGCTTGCCAGGCAATTCCAAGCAGGATGCCCAGAGGTTTGAATTGCTGATCGTGGCGCTACCTTTGTGCAAAATCCCTCCCCCGTCACGCTCCTGTCTGGAATCGCACAGGAAGGTTAAAAGGAAGGAGAGAACAGCATGGGGAAGTTTTCATTTCTTACAACATTTTGCAAATGTTTAAGGCTGCTTTTGCTAAAGTTTTACTGAAACTTCTATACAAAACCTTACACAAAATTAAACCCTTAATGATGCCTGTAGTATGGATAAGAAGGAAAATACCCATTACTTTGGTTTTTTTATTCCTAAGCAGTAAAACCTTTCTGAGACAACCCAGTGAGCCACAAGTACTCAGCACAGCAGATCTGCACATGGGCTTTCACCTAAATGCACTCACCTACGCTACATACCTGCTGGCTTAAGCTATCCCTACACATAGCAGAGGAAATCATTACAGCAGCTTACACACAGCTCTCCAGGTCTCTGCCTGCAGATGCCACTGCTGCTGGTGCTCATTTATGCAACCAAGAACAATTAGAAATAAATGGGCAAGGAAAATTAGACTTTTTGTGGAACCGAGTGTAACCTCATGACAGCAAAAATCACACCTCCAGATGAAATGCCTGCTCACCTTCCAACTGCCAGACCCCTTCCCCATTCACACTCAGCAGTGTGCGGCCAGGGGGTGGCTGCATTCACATGTCACAAGTTCCCCAGTGCCCCTTCATCCCCTCCCCTCCCCTCCCCAGGACCATCAGCAGAAGGTGAATTTTTCCTTCCTGCACCCAGAAGCAGCCAGCACAGCAGCACCTCCTCAACCCCAGGTGCTGAGCCCTCACAGCCCCCAACCCCCAGCACACCGTGGGCTTTTTCAGCCCCTCCAAACATCCTCACCTGTGAACAAACGTGCCGCTTGTCCTGCTTTTACCCACAGCTGGGGGAGAAGCCAGAGCCCACCAGCGCCCTGACAAGTGTTAGAAAAAGTACAAAGCTGCATAGAAAAGGCGTTTAGCCGGTGCACTTTGGGGAGATAGGAGCCTGGCAGAGGCATTTCAGTGGCAGTGCGTGCTTCCAGCTGGGTGGTGATCAGGGGCCCGCTGAGTGCTTGGGCGCTCAGACCTCGTCCAGCTCCTTCACCGGGTCTAATAAAAGATCTTGCCTTTACCCGGTAAGCTCAAAGCATTCTCCTATATTCAAAATTTACTCAAAATTTTCTTAAATTTTATGCACACGATGTATAAATCTGTGTCTTTACCTATTGTGAAAAAAAAATGAATAAACCAAATCCATGCCCATAAAACATTTACAGCTCTTCGTGCATTCCCCAAGTATTTATTGTTTGAAGAATGGGTGTAGTTTCACTTGAGACCAGGGTGTTGTATGGCAAAAAAAAAAAAAAAAAAAAAAGACTGGCATGATTTTAAATCATGACGCCTGAGCGCTTTCTACACATGCTGCAGAGAAGGCGAGTGCCCAAGCCAGTAAATTTCATTCAAAAAGAAAGTCACACAGCTGGGATGCCAGCTCCTTCGGGGCTACATCCCAAAACGTACTTTGTCCTGAGAGCTGGTCACTATCTTCTGCGAGGTCCCGGTGGTCTCCAGAGCTGACACCCTCAAAGTTCCCAGAGGCAGAAGCTGTCTCCCCGTGCTAACCATGGGGCAGGGTGTCCCACACAGGGCCGTCAGCAGGGACTCTGCACCTTGCTGCCAGATCATAAAACATGCATTTATATTTTTTTCTGTTTTTTATTCAGATCTGATAGATCTGAATCTCTCCGGCAGCAGCACTTCAGAAGTACTGCTGTGGAGGAGCAGCATCTCCCCCGGTACCTGCCATGGGACACGAGGAACAAGCACCTCGTCGATGGGACTTGTCTTTCCCCGGTCCCCAGAGCAAAACGAGCACACGCAGCAGCCCGCGGATGCCTTGCTCGGCAGTGCACAGTAGCTTGCACCACCTGCTGCAAACGGAAAATGAAAACACCAGGGAGAAAAGGCAAATTTTATTGTGTCTGGAGAACCACGACTCTGTGAAGCAGAAGTATTTAAATAGACAAGACTCTTTTGTCCAGGAAACTGAGTACTAATAATAACATTTCGGCTTCCTGCAACGAAGGCTCCTTCCCCAGCTGCTTTCCACGGTCTCTGCCCTTCTCCCGTCCTGCTGGCACTGTCCCAGCCCTGGTCGTCCCCCACCCTCGCTTGTTCCAGCCCTATTCCCCTGTCAGGCAACCAGACACCCCGAGATTTTCCAGGCTCACCCTGTTCTCCAGCCTCGAGAACAAGTACTCGGCTTTTCTATTTGATTCCCTGCTCGACTTTCTCCTCCGGGCTGTCTCAGCGGAGAAGCCTCTCCCCTCTGCTCCTGGTGTCCCAGCCCTCAGCCCCACCGCTCCCTGGCACAGGACCCAGGGCCAGGCACAGGACCCGGGGGGCTGCCCCCACATCCTCAGCTGCCCCTGGCCGGGGGAGCTTCAGCAGGGCTGAGTCGGGCTCAGCTCCACGCTCCTTCTCCCCACCCGCTTCCAAAGCACTGGCCAGAGCGTGGAGGTGTCACAGCTATTCGGACAGCTGCAAATTATTTATTCACTCATTCATTTTTGTATGGGCAAACGGCCCAAACCAGCCCTTAAAGAAAATCCACCCCAGGACACCAGCCCAATCCGTGGGTGTCGAGATTCGCCGCTGTGGGAGCAGAAAGGCACTTTGTGCAGTCGTACACCTCATAAAGAGAGGACAGGAAATTTCATGGGAGCAAAGACAATGGCCTAATTTTTTCCTGCCAGTGTCAAAACAATGCTCTTGAAGAGCCAGAAGCCACGGTCTGTGAGAACTAAATTGGTGGTCCCCATCCGGTCGCTCTGCAGTAACGGCCCTGTCACCACGCGGCGTGAAGCAGCGCTCGTCCCAGGAGGGAGCAGAGGCTGGGCGAGGAGGAGCAGGGGCTCAGAGCGCCTGTCCCGGGGAGCCCTGGGCCAGCAGAGAGGGAAGGGGCGAGCCCCCCACTGCCACCCGCCCTGCCCTCGCTCCTCTGTCAGGGAAAACTCCACCAGAAAAGCCCGGACGGCCAGAAACAACAGCTTCTGGAAATCAAGCATTACCTCTAGGAAGTGTAGGGCTGAGCGAGTTATATCTAGCATGGAAATGAGCTGGATTAAAGTGGCGAGTTTGCTGCTGCTTAGAGATTGCAGCTCAAATCCTTCAATATCCTGCCGCTGGCGGTAGGGACCAGAGAGTCTCAGCAGAACCGGGGCTTTATAAGGTGACAAATCTGAACACCACTGTGCTTTGTAACAAGGCGAGTAGAAAAGCGGGCAAAAATAAAGGCTTTTAAGGAAAACATATCTCATTTCCACCCTGCCTAGCATGAAAGAAGTTAAAGAGGCAGGAAAAGTTGTGCTCTAAGCATCACATTGAGTGGAATCAGTTTAACAGAAAATTCACAAATGATAGAAAAATATCGTTCCATCAAGTCTGAAGTTGTTGGTGCAAAGTCTTTTGTCGGCTGGACTAAAGCAAACTGGATTTGGAGTTGTTTTGGTTTCCCGACTGCAGCAGGGCCCCAGCACTCCTCTGCACCCACGGGCAGCTTCACCACAGCGCCCGGGCACGGCTTTAATGGCAATATGTAAACTAGGTTCATATCTCCTGACACAAAAACCTAAAGAAATTGGATCCCAAGTGACAGTTTTAATTAAACAGTAGCTCAGCACAGCTTGGAATATTCAAAAAATCCCAGAAAGTAATATATAAGTATGCATCTACAAAGTATCATTTAGAGTGATGAATCAAAATACTCTATTGATTTGAAATACATTGTCCAATTCCATTTTACATAAATATGTATATAATACCTGTTAGTTTAATAAATATGTGGAGAAAACATAGAAATATGTATCCACTTTTAGAAACAAATGGCTAGATCACAGAACTATTCATTTTTCATGAGAAAATTGAAGAG